>NC_060119.1:18550823-19866894 GCF_021461395.2 Schistocerca americana | reverse complement strand
CAGACAGTTATTTCCTGCGTCATCTGCATCCTGACAGGCACGGCTTCAAGAGGAGTTTAAAGAAGTACAGTTTCACTACATACTGAGTTCAGGGAATGCACACAAACTCCACCTCACTCTTTTATTGTCGCTATGGTTCCTGTCTTCCCCCCACGAACCATGGACCATGCCGTTGGTGGGGAGGCTTGCGTGCCTCAACGATACAGATAGCCGTTCCATAGGTGCAACCACAACGGAGGGGTATCTGTTGAGAGGCCAGACAAACGTGTGATTCCTGAAGAGGGGCAGCAGCCTTTTCAGTAGCTGCAGGGGCAACAGTCTGGATGATTGACTGATCTGGCTAACACTAACCAAAATGGCCTTGCTGTTCTGGTACTGTGAACGGCTGAAAGCAAGGGAAAACTACAGCCATAATTTTTCCCAAGGGCATGCAGCTTTACTGTATGATTAAATGATGATGGCGTCCACTTGGGTAAAATATTCCGGAGGTAAAATAGTCCCCCATTCGGATCTCTGGGAAGGGACTACTCAAGAGGACGTCGTTATCAGGAGAAAGAAAACTGGCGTTCTATGGATCGGAGTGTGGAATGTCAGATCCCTTAATCGGGCAGGTAGGTTAGAATATTTAAAAAGTGAAATGGATAGGTTAAAGTTAGATATAGTGGGAATTAGTGAAGTTCGGTGGCAGGACGAACAAAACTTCTGGTCAGGTGAATGGAGGGTTATAAATACAAAATCAAATAGGGGTAATGCAGGAGTAGGTTTAATAATGAATAAAAAAAATAATAGTGCGGGTAAGCTACTACAAACAGTATAGTGAACGCATTATTATGACCAAGATACACACAAAGCCCACATCTACTACAGTAGTACAAGTTTATACGCCAACTAGCTCTGCAGATGACGAAGAAATTGATGAAATGTATGATGAGATAAAATAAATTATTCAGGTAGTGAAGGAAGACGAAAATTTAATAGTCATGGGTGACTGGAATTCGTCAGTAGGAAAAGGAAGGGTAGGAAACATAGTAGGTGAATATGGATTGGGGCTAAGAAATGAAAAAGGAAGCCCCCTGATAGAACTTTTCATAGAGCATAACTTAACCATAGCTAATACTTGGTTTAAGAATCATGAAAGAAGGTTGTATACATGGAAGAACCCTGGAGATACCAAAAGGTATCAAATAGATTATATAATGGTAAGACAGAGATTTAGGAACCAGGTTTTAAATTGTAAGACATTTCCAGAGGCAGATGTGGACTCTGAACACAATCTATTGGTTATGAACTGTAGATTAAAAATGAAGAAACTGCAAAAAGGTGGGATCTTAAGGAGATAGGACCTGGATAAACAGACTAAACGAGAGGTTGTACAGAGTTACAGGGAGAGCATAAGGGAACAATTGACAGGAATGGGGGAAAGAAATACAGTAGAAGAAGAATGGGTAGCTTTGAGGAATGAAATAGTGAAGGCAGCAGAGGATCAAATAGGTAAAAAGACGAGGGCTAGTAGAAACCCTTGGGTAACAGAAGAAATATTGAATTTAATTGATGGAAGGACAAAATATAAAAATGCAGTAAATGAAGCAGGCAAAAAGGAATACAAACGTCTCAAAAATGATATCGACAGGAAGTGCAAAATGGCTAAGCAGGGATGGCTAGAGGACAAATGTAAGAATGTAGAGGCTTATCTCACTAGGGGTACGATAGATACTGCCTACAGGAAAATTAAAGAGACCTTTGGAGGAAGGAGAATCACTTGCATGAATATCAAGAGCTCAGATGGAAATCCAGTTCTAAGCAAAGAAGGGAAAGCAGAAAGGTGGAAGGAGTTTATAGAGGGCATATACAAGGGCGATGTACTTGAGGACGATATTATGGAAATGGAAGAGGATGTAGATGAAGATGAAATGGGAGATATGATATTGCATGGAGAGTTTGACAGAGCACTGAAAGACCTGAGTCGAAACAAGGCCCCCGGAGTAGAAAACATCCCATTAGAACTACTGACAACCTTGGGAGAGGCAGTCCTGACAAAACTCTACCATCTGGTGAGCAAGATGTATGAGACAGGTGAAATACCCTCAGACGTCAAGAAGAATATAATAATTCCAATCCCTAAGAGAGCAGGTGTTGACAGATGTAAAAATTACCGAACTATCAGTTTAATAGGTCACAGCTGCAAAATACTAACGCGAATTCTTTATAGACGAATGGAAAAACTGATAGAAGCCGACCTCGGGGAAGATCAGTTTGGATTCCGTAGAAATGTTGGAACACGTGAGGCAATACTGACCCTATGACTTATCTTAGAAGAAAGATTAAGGAAAGGCAAACTACGTTTCTAACATTTGTAGACTTAGAGAAAGCTTTTGACAATGTTGACTGGAATACTCTCTTCCAAATTCTGAAGGTGGCAGGGGTAAAATACAGAGATCGAAAAGCTATTTACAATTTGTACAGAAAGCAGATGGCAGTTATAAGAGTCGAGGGGTATGAAAGGGAAGCAGTGGTTGGGAAGGGAGTAAGACAGGGTTGTAGCCTATCCCCGACGTTATTCAATCGGTATATTGAGCAAGCAGTAAAGGAAACAAAAGAAAAGTTTGGAGTAGGTATTAAAATCCATGGAGAAGAAATAAAAAGTTTGAGGTTCGCCGATGACATTGTAATTCTGTCAGAGACAGCAAAGGACTTGGAAGAGCAGTTGAATGTAATGGTCAGTGTCTTGAAATGAGGGTATAAGATTAACATCAACAAAAGCAAAACGAGGATAATGGAATGTAGTCGAATTAAGTCGGGTGATGCTGAGGGAATTAGATTAGGAAATGAGACACTTAAAGTAGTAATGGAGTTTTGCTATTTTGGGAGCAAAATAACTGATGATGGTCGAAGTAGAGAGGATATAAAATGTAGACTGGCAATGGCAAAGAAAGCATTTCTTAAGAAGAGAAATTTGTTAACATCGAGTATTGATTTAAGTGTCAGGAAGTCGTTTCTCAAAGTATTTGCATGGAGTGTATCCATACCGAGCGAGGTGGCGCAGTGGTTAGCACACTGGACTCGCATTCGGGAGGACGACGGTTCAATCCCGCGTCCGGCCATCCTGATTTAGGTTTTCCGTGATTTCCCTAATTCGCTCCAGGCAAATGCCGGGATGGTTCCTCTGAAAGGGCACTACCAACTTCCTTCCCTCTCCTTCCCTAATCCGATGAGACCGATGACCTCGCTGTTTGGTCTCTTTCTCCAAATCCAACCAACCGAGTGTATCCATGTATGGAAGTGAAACGTGGACGATAAATAGCTTAGACAAGAAGAGAATAGAAGCTTTCGAAATGTGGTGCTACAGAAGAATGCTGAAGATTAGATAGATTGATCACATAACTAATGAGTAGGTATTGAATAGAATTGGGGAGAGGAGGAGCTTGTGGCACAACTTGACTAGAAGAAGGGATCGGTTGGTAGGACATGTTCTGAGACATCGAGGGATCACCAATTTAGTACTGGAGGGCAGCGTGGAGGGTAAAAATCGTAGAAGGAGACCAAGAGATGAATGCACTTAGCAGATTCAGAATGATGTAGGTTGCAGTAGGTACTGGGAGATGAAGAAGCTTGCACAGGATAGAGTAGCATGGAGAGCTGCATCAAACCAGTCTCAGGACTGAAGACCACAACAACAACAACATGGTTCCTGTAATATCCCTTACAGCCATGGAGGGCAGGGGTCCTCATTGCCGGGAACCAGGTTTCCTGGAGGGCAATGCAGAAAGCAAGTGTAAAGATTAACAGTTGCCATAGCTCAGCCAGGTTGTGGAAGAAACCACAGCAATTCCACTGGAGTATGATGTGATTGTGAGACTGGGAAGGCATGAAACACTCAATGAGAAAGTCTACGCCTTAGGGTTACCTGCTGCCACAGACGTATTTCCTGAACAGTCTGTATTCATTGTGTCTGAGGGTCTGGTGGTATCTAGGTCCTCAGCAGACGCCAGAATCTTCACCTCATCCTTGCATGTAGGCAGCGGTGGTGTGGGTGCAACCACAATTTTCTTTGTCTTGAGGGTCTTCTTTTTGGATTTCTCTCGCGGATTTTTGGGTTTCTCTGGCTGGAAGGGCTTCACTGATTCATTCTCCAGGAGAGAGGATGATCGTGACGCCCTGTGAACAGCTGCTTTTTGGGGAACTCCAGCTACTGGTAGATCTGATCTTTCCCACTAGCAGAGACGTGGGAAGGGAGTGATCCCAGGGACCCCTTCCTAGCGAGAGGACAGTTACGCTTCTCTGCCTGAGAGGTGGGGACTGGTATCCCCGATTGTTGGGGGGGAGGGGGACAGTGCTCCCGAGGTAGGTGGTGCAGGTGCAACGGGGAGGGAAGTGCCCTCTACGATCAAGGGGGCAGGTGTAGTCTTCCATCTCTGAAAGCCAACTGGAACTCATGCAACAGATGGGGCTACAACTGTTCTCATAACAGCAGTATAAGAGGAGGTCATAACCACAGGATGTAGGCACTCAAATTTCCTCCTCACCTCAGTGTAGGTCACTCGGTCGAGGTTCTTGTATTCCATGATTCTCGTTTTAAAATCCTGCAGGCTGGTGAGCAAGGGGAATTATGCTCTCCGCACTTGACACAGATGGGAAGCGGGGCACATGGAGTAGTGGGATGGGATGGACATACACAATCTCAACATGTGATACTGGAAGTACAGTGGTAAGATGTATAGCCAGAGTTCCAGCACTTAAAGCACCGTACTGGGGAATGGATATATGGCTTGACATCACAGCAGTAGACCATCACCTTGACTTTCTCAGGTTATGTGTCACCCTCGAAGCCAAGATGAAGACACCGGTGGCAACCTGATTACCCCTCGGACCCCAATGGACGTGCTGGACGAAATTAGCTCCTCTTCACTCGAAGTCGGCATGCAGCGCGTCATCACACTGCAAAAGAAGGTTCCTGCGGAATATTATACCCTGGACCTTATTTAAGCTCTTATGAGGCATGATGGTAATGGAAACATCCCCCAGCTTGTCACAAGCGAGCAATGGCTGTGACTGGACAGAGGATGCCATTTTTATCAAGACTGACCCTGACCACATTTTGGACAAGCCCTCCACCTCCCCAAACTTGTAATGCTCCACAAACAACTGAGGTTTCATTGAGACACAGGAGTCCTCATCAACTCTTGTACATACGAGGTACCAGGGCGAATAAGGTTTGCTGCCATACTTAGCCTGGCATTCCTCCCACGGTGTGGCCAGAAAGGAGAACGATTAGGATCATGCTTCCCTTCTAGTACTGAGACTTGGAATACTTTGTGACTGTTGGCGTTTGATCACCAACAAGTGATGCGGTGATTCACTTCGTGCGTCATCTGCCCTGATGCCACCCACACTGACCAGGGGCCCTCCCAACGGGCGCCACCCAGCTGCAGGAAAGGCCACCTGGCAGGATCGCCATTGCCTGGGGTCCCGATGCCCCAGGGTGATGTGCATCTACTCCTTGGTATACGTTGCGGAGTTAACGGCGCATAGCGATCCCTGTGTAGTCACGGGGCTACGACCAACAGCGTACATAGCGGCCCCACCACAACAGACTGGATATCGTGCTGGATATCTGCAAAGAATTTTATGGTCCTCTTCAGTGCAGAAACGACACTGCATAGAGGGTGGAAGAAAACGCACCCAGGAAGTTGTCCTTGGTTGGTTGGTTGGTAGGTTGATTTAAAGGTGGGAGAAGGGACCAAACTACGAGGTCATCAGTCCCTTGTTCACAATAAAACAATGGCACAAATGTGAGAATAAAATGGACGAAACATATCACAAAGCGGAAAGAAACGAAAAGCCCCAAGAATGAAGGGAAGGCAATGAACACTAAAAGGAACAAAAGAGGACAAGAGAACAACAGAGAGACGCTGGAAACAGAAGAGAGTAAAACATGAAAGCAGATTACAGAGGCTGGCCAACCACGAGAATGGAAAGGGAAAGCCAGTCACTCTGCAACACATTAAAACCTCCACCCTAGAAGCACTAGGATGGAGGACACAGAGGGACAAAGGACATGCACTAAAACCTACATAGAAGTATAAAACCCACTTTCACGGATAAAACGTGAAACTACACCTGCTGTGGAGGCATTGTCGCAGAACACCGAAGGCAGGATGCTGGGAGAGTTAAGAGTCTGCCACAAAGTGGGTAAAAGTGGGCAGTCCAGCAAGAGGTGGACGACTGTCATTTGGGAGCCACAGCGACACTGAGGAGGGTCCTTGCAACGGAGTAGGTAACCATGTGTTAGCCACATATGGCCAATGCAGATCCAGCAGAGGACAACTGATTTCCTCTGAGAGGTCTGCATGGAAGACTTCCACACATTCTTAGTCTCCTTAATGACACGCAGTTTGTTGTGCATGCCATTATGCCATTCCGTCTCCCAAAGCCAGAAAACCCTGCAGCATAAGATAGAACACAGGTCAGCCTCAGATATGCCTATCTCCAGAAGAGATTTCCGCATCCCCTGTTTGGCCAACGTGTCGGCAAGTTCGTTGCCGGGGATTCCGACGTGTCCTGGGGTCAACACAAACACCACGGAATGGCGGGACTGTTCCAGAGCATAGATGTACTCCTGAATGGACGCTACCAGAGGGTGGCGAGGGTATCACTGGTCGATAGCTTGTAGGCTGCTCAGTGAGTCTGTACACAGGAGGAATGACTCGCCAGGGCATGAGCGGAAGTACTCAAGAGCACGAGGTACGACCGCCAGCTCACTGCAGCCAACTGGCAAGGAGTGCTCCTCAATATGTCCTCCATGAACATATGCGAAGCCTACGTGACCATCAGCCATTGAGTCGTCAGTGTAAACCACAACAGAGCCCCGAATATGTCAAGACTCGAGAGGAAGTGACAGTGGAGAGCGGTAGGGTTAACGGAGTCCGTAGGGCCATGCAATAGGTCCAGATGAAGCTGCGTCAAGGCGTACACTGAAACGTCCCCTTAGAAAAATTTATGAATTACTGTGCTGATAAACCTTTTACATTATTTGATTTTCAAACAGCTGAGCAAAAGTGAACGTCCTCAGACATTACTCTCTTTACTTATTCTGATCAACACTAAACTGACACACAATATTTTTAGCGCAACGCAGTCTGACTTTCAATAGTCCCTACAAAATAAGGGTCCTGACTAACATTAACCTATACGTTTCACAAATCACTTACCTCACAAATAATCTTCGTTACTCGAACTATTGCAATACAGCGATGCCACTACTGCCAGCTAAATAAAAGATTCAAACTACTGAAGGCACTAACTACTGAGAGGCATAGTTGGCAAATGAAAGATTTTGATAGAGAACAAACAATGTATTTACCTTAATAGTGTTCAAAGGTCATAATATATATAGCAGTTCATGACATCCAATAATACAAATTTACTCTTTCTGATGGACACACGTCCAGATCGTCCGCTTTCAAAAATCCGTCATCTCACTTCCCCACATCCACCACTGCTGGCGGCTCACCTCCAACTGCACAACGCTATGCCCTGTTAACAGCCAACTGCCCAACACTACATGGCAGACAACAATGCAAACTAGCCACAGACTGCACACAGCACAGCCAGTGATTTTCATACAGAGCGCTACATGGCGTTACCAATAATGAAACCTAAACAGCCTACTTACATAGCCCCCATGCTCCCCACAAAAAATTTTGCAAATTGTTTTGGGCACTGGCCAATACATATTTGTTAATTTTTTTCCACAATTACAATAACAAAGAAATCAAATGCACACACTTATTGATACAATGTTGGTCAAAAGCTAAAATTTTCTCAGTCCATAAAGACAGTCCTGATCATCCATCATAGTAAAATTGCAGTTTTTTTCTCAAAGTCTGAGCACTAAAAGAAAATGCACATGGAAGTAGTGGATTTCCAATCAGTCTTGAAGAAGTAGTGTTGTCCTTCCAACGGAAAGGCAGTGCTGACTCTTGACATGCAGACAGGTAATGGGCCACAACGGAGCAAACCCACAGCAGAGTCAGTCGAAGTTTTAAAGAATATTGGTAAGCAGGTCATCACAGAGCAGACCCACAGTAGTCCTGATAGAGATTATGGTATTGGTGGGCCATTGAAGGTGTGGACCCACTGTACTCCTAGTCCTTGTAGAGATGGCTAGCAGCCATCCGTTGCGACTGTGCAGGTGCACAATCACCATCGAAGAGTCTTGTGGAGAATATAGCAAGTCCATAAACCACCACTTGTGCACGCACAAAGTTTATGGAATTGTCCTTAGAACCAGCAATGCTGTTAACAGTCCCTTGCTGAATTATTAACATACATGCAAACACTAACAGTCCAACTTCTCACATATTGCGCATTACTATGACCAACAGAAACGTGTGCAGTGAAATGTAACTTAATTTGAAGAAGTGGTGTCTATACAATTATAAATTTACAGCATAAGAATTCAATTACAAAGGTACAAAATACATCATTAAAGAACATAATAGTACAGATAACACTTGTAGTAATACAGGCTTTACAAAAGAATAGAAATAAACATATACATCAGTATTACAGGAATTATGACATAAGTAAATATATAAAATAATGAGAATAGTTTTCGAAACATTAATTTCACACATGAACATTGAAACAGAACAGAACTAATAATGTCTATACATTATAAAGCAAATAACATATTATTAATGCAAATTATATTTGAGGATAACAGTATTCCTCATCATAGTGAATGTAGCTTTGTACTAGAAAAATTCTACAACATAAATCTTATTAGCTAAACACATAAAGACAGAAAAAACACAAATACACAAGAGTACACAAACACATAGCAGAATAACACAGGAGGAAAGGTCAGGGTTTGTTTTCAGTGTAACATTTGGTACTGCAGTCCAACCCAAAACTTCATTCCATAGCCGGCCGAAGTGGCCGTGCGGTTAAAGGCGCTGCAGTCTGGAACCGCAAGACCGCTACGGTCGCAGGTTCGAATCCTGCCTCGGGCATGGATGTTTGTGATGTCCTTAGGTTAATTAGGTTTAACTAGTTCTAAGTTCTAGGGGACTAATGACCTCAGCAGTTGAGTCCCATAGTGCTTAGAGCCATTTGAACTTCATTCCATAGATCTTTCGTCTTATTTCAACATTTGTCTCCACCAAAAAAATCCCATCCAAGCATGCTTTCTGTATTTACATGTTCACCTATTTCTTACCACATTATTTTCCATTATCTTACCCCATAATTTATTTCCAAGAAAATCCTACCTAAACCTGTTGTCCCTAAACCCTACTTTTTTGTTCATATCCACTTTCAAAATACTTTTTTGGCCAAATCACTTTCTTATAGCTTCTCCATGCATTTCTACCAATTCATCACAACTCGTTCTCTTATATAGCCTACCCCATCTTAAGCTAACTTAAATCTACTGAGCTCAGATGCTAAACTAAGGGACGAGGCAATGCAGCAGCATAAAACAATTAACACAAACAGCAATGACAACAAAATGGAAATTGTCAAAGCAAGCAGCAGTAAATCTAAATTAACAGAGCAAATGCAAAATTACAACTAATATGAGCAAATGTGCAGCAACAAGAAAAATAAATGAGTAGTAAAACTGGCTTAACAGAGTAATTCAAAGTGAAATTCAGTAGCACTATGCCTGGCAAACAGCAGCAGCAAATGTTATAACTTGTACCTAAACATGACAAAGCTCAAGCAGAAAAAATACTACAGTAAAAATGGCCATGTTTAATACCTATGTCACATCTTAACACTAGAGTGATGCATCACGATAACTTACTATAGCAGACAAGTTACCAAATCGTAAAAAAATCATTTATGCAATTCCTGTGTAGGGCAATGTCTATTTGTGTTCCCTTTTTTTAAAGAAAGTAGATCATAAAATTATTGTTTAATGGATCTGTAGACAGAAAATATTTACATTAGTCCATCTATTAAATTTTATATTAAGCAATGCTGCAGTGCAGCTAGAAACTAGATATTAAACAAAATGAGCAATCTCTCAACTAGAAAGACAATAGATGTAAAATGTTTCTCATCATTTCATCAGGCATTTTAGTAAATATCATAAATTAACAGCTCCGAAGTGCAATCATATGTTTTCAAGTTTGAGTGTGTCGTATTTGCGATGCTTTCTACAAAGGAATGTCAATAGCGAAGATAATGGCCTCTTTTTTTCCATCTGTGCCTCTTAAAGGCACACACTAATGACTTTCTTCCAGGTGACTGTCGTGCAGCTGGGTGCCCACGACGCGTTACATGAAGGTGGTCAATTAACTTTCTTACCGAAATATTTACGACACCAGTTTGACTACAGTGACAGTCTCATATAAAAATTTCACAGGTTGAGAATTTGCGTTGCAAATCTGTAGGAACAAAATCCTATAAATATAACAGTGTCCAAAAAATATTCGTCGCAATTGTGATACATTCACGCATTTACACACATTTCATAACTCTTAAAGTATGATTCTAGGTTTCCAACATCCTTTTTCACAAGTCAGAGTCCCTAACCACTACTCATTATTCCTTACACATATACATATTCGTCGACACTTCTTCAATATTTCATCATAATAACTACATAGCATAAACAAATTCCTCATCTAGCATCAGCTTATTGATAATAAACATACCTCAACAGCATAATACACATTGCCATCGTAATAATATCATCATAAAAACTCAGCCAAATCTCAAAAACGTCGTAGTTTTCTGCAATAATTTCGAAACCTAAAGAAAATTCTCTGCTCATTTCAATAGTGTCATCTACCTCAAACGTACTTTAAAAATCATTACCCCATACCAAATACATCATTCAAAGCTCTCATGATATCACAATGGTTCCGAAAAAATATGAACAGTTCACAAAGTACAGAAAAAATACAATTTCATAAGTGTAAAGTTATCCAACTGTGTAATTGCATAAACATGTGTCACTGACGTAGTAAAAAAAATGTTTGTTTCTCTGTTAAATAATCAGGTAGCTGTGTAATTCTGTGTTGGGGAAATATGGTACCGA
Source organism: Schistocerca americana (assembly GCF_021461395.2). NCBI lineage: Eukaryota > Metazoa > Arthropoda > Insecta > Orthoptera > Acrididae > Schistocerca > Schistocerca americana. Next base: position 19,855,844 of record NC_060119.1, on the reverse strand, counting down.
TGTGTAAAGCTGTATAAGCAAATACCACATTAGCTAGGGCTCCTTGTGCTTGCCAAACACATGGTACACAAAGTCAGCGTGTACCCCCCTGAGGATTAATGTAATTACACCCTCAGTTGTTACAGATTACAGCAATGGAATGAAATGTATCACGGAAAACTTTCTTTGTAATTCAAAAATCTTTAAAAATAAATGTTTTAAGCACAAAATTAATCACTCAAATGCGTGTCCTGTAGCGCTAAATGTGCGTCTTGCTGTAAGATAATTCTTTGGAAGTGTCGTAGTTATCGTCCTCTGTAAGCAAAGTTCTGCTGAAGTCAGTGTACTCATCTCATCATAAACGAAAGTGAAATGCTTTGTGTATAGATATGGTAGTTATTATGTACCTTACCGTGATCAAGAAAGTAGTATAATGTAACGTATTGTTGTGCTGCGGAATAGGCTGTCTCATTGTAGCTATACCACAAAAGTTACTACTAAGACATGTTTTACTTTACAGAATAATACAGAAAACTGTGCAGATATAAAACAGAAACTCCGCAAAAGCAGGATTGTAAATTGTCACTCATTAGTAGCGTCGTGATAAAATCGTGTACCTGTCACATAAACTAACCACTGTCATCTGGTATCTCACAGAAAGTACTTTAAATCCAGAATGTATTTTCAAGTAAACCAAAATGTTGCATTAAAATCTCATTAGTAGTACCAGTATATGTTCTAAGTATGTAAGCCTTACAGTCGTTACGTAATCGTGCAACTAACAAGCAAGAATGTACACACACAATAACACTGTGACGTCTGTTCACTATAACAATGCATTCGTAATTTCTGTTTAAATACGTTCTCTTGGTTCTTGATGGATATTTAACTTCAAACATTGTTGCATGTTAACAGATTCTAAGTCTGACAAAGCATACTAGTAATGTAAAGTGAAAAATTTTATAGCAAAGACTAAGTTAAAAAGCAGATTATCTCTCAATAAACGGTTTTACATGTGAAATGTGGTGCAATCCTTTACTCTTCATAGTACTCAGAGTTTCAACTTGAATGCAATTGTCATGCGGTATACGTCGCTAAAGAATATTGGATTTCTTTTTCAAGGTTAACGTCTATGTTATTTTTCTCTGAGCCAGCCGGCGCACACGGCTGCCTGCGGTGCGAGTCATTGTCCGTCTCTTTGTTGACGCGCGTCGTTATTAGGATTAGGAGACCTAGCTTCTACAAATTCACTTTGTCGAGAGGGCCCAGCACTGTTTGAATCCCGCCAGTTCTGATGAAATTCAGGTCTGTCGTTATGATTATATCGTCTGTCGTCATGTTGGTAGTTCCTGTAGTTTCTTTCTTGTCGGTTAAGTGGTGGAGAATTTCTCCCTGAATTATCACTGTACGGTGGACCGTTGCGTCTGAAGTTATTCTGTCTCCCGTGGTAATAATTATTTTGGTTCCCATATTGTCTGTTTCTCTGATTGTCTCTGTGATAGCCATTACCGCGGAGAGGTGATCTTTCCCTGTAATTCTTACTACTGTGCCAACGGTTGTCATACGGGTGGTGTCTGTTTTGGTCAAGATTTACATTGTAAGAATAGCCTTGTCATGTCCAGTTATTATTTCTTTCCACGCGGAATTGTGACTGATGTGACCTGCAATTGTTGTGTTCCTGTTTTCGCGTCCCGCGATTGTCAGTGTCGATTTCCAGTTCTTGTAAGAGTCCCTGAAAAGCTTCAGTGTCGTCTTTGCAACGTCCTGCCAAAATAATATGTCGTAAATGGTCAGGTGATTTGATTAAGCAATTGCGGATGAGTTCTGGGGGGCTGTATGGGTTTGACAGGTACTCATTCTTATGCAACATGTCTTCAAAATATTTCACAAGACTGGAAAATTCAGATTGTTCGAAATGTTTCATCATTATGATGCTATGTTTTTCTTGGTCTTGTGTAGCTTGAGACCAATATGCTGAGAGGAAGGCATGATAAAATTCTCCTTCACTGTGGCAATCGTGAATGACCGATCTCATTCTTACAGCTGGTTCATTCTCTAAATAGCCACACATAAATTCTAATCCGTGCTCTAATGACCAGTTGGGAGGAAAACAATGAGAGAATTGATGGAGCCACGCTTGTGGATGAGTGTCGTTGCTGGACTTCTTAAATGTTTTGAATTTACGTGTAGTAATAAACGGCTTATAGTCAAAATCATCATGTCTGCGAGTCGCATATCGGTCATTGTTACTTCGTTTCGGCGGTTCGATCTCAAAATTCGGTATACCTTACCAATTTCTTTCATAATTTCCGAAGTACCCCGTGTTGTTATTTTGTGGCTGTTCCGTATTTCTATGTCCCTCTTCCCGCATTGGAGCGCGAGTGTCCTCTGAAATACGTAATTCTTGTATTACCTGTGTCAGCTGATCTTGTACTTCCCGGATTTCTCTTTGGTGTTGCGTATTAATTTGATTCTGATTTTGCTTGAATTTCCTAATTTGTTCGCACCCTTCTGTGTCATTAAAGACTACCGGTTTTGTGTCATTCAGATTATCATCTACCTTTGTAGATAAATTATTTAGCTGATCCGAAAGTTCAACTACTTTCTCTGATAATGAACTAATTTCCTCCATGTGTCTTTCTGAACCTTTTTTCAGAGTATCTACTGTGTCCTTTAAGTTTTCCTGAGTTTTTGCAAGTTGCGTAACTGAATCGGTAGATGCAACTGAGTCAATTTTAGCTTGCAAGGTCTCATGATTTTCATGAACAATAGTTTGCAGTTCTGTTATGGCTGCTTCGTGATTCTGTAATGCATTTTCATGCCGCGAAAAAATAGGTTGAAAATGCTCACAAATTTGTGTTTTTACGTCATTACAGACTTTTTGACATTTCGATTCAATGTTATGTAACTCAGTAGTTAAATCTTCACGTGTTTGTTCAGGCGTGGTGTCTAACTTCCGAAGATTTTGTTCCATTGTGTCTAACTTTTGAAGCTTTTGCTGTGTTTGTCTCTGATTTTGTTCCATTTGTTGCATTAATTGCAATAATAATGTATTCGTGTCTGGAATCTGTTTCTCTATGCTTTTTGGCAGTGCATTTTCACCGGCAACATTCACATTTTGACAAGCAGAAAATGCGTCTTGACTCATTTGAGAAAACGGTGAGGACCCAAAATCTAAACCTACAGTATTTGCGAGATTGTGTCCTGTCATTTCGGATTCCTGAGGCGAGCTGTTGCCGACCGATCGATCGATAATGCTTCCCTCTTCACTAATTGTTTCACTGTCTACGCCATTATTTGCCGCCAGCTCCATTTCCCTATTCACTATTACCAAATTACTACTTTGAATGTCTGTTAATTCATTACACAGTGGTGCTGATAAGCTACACTCGTCATCACTATTATTTCTCAGTTTACTTTGAAGCCTAGTGTTACGTTTTTCACACGCCGTTATTGTCACAATATTCCACACGATAACACAGAAAAGCACAATTTGAAGAGCAAAACTAAGAGAACACATTAACATAGCACTGAAAATAATATCTAGTTAACTGCAAGCGCAGCTGTGAAATACTTGGCGCAAATCTACATGCATGCCACAACTGTTTTACTGTACAACAATGAAAGACTGCAACTACAAAGGGGATTCTCTCTACAATTACGCGCTAGCAATAAACAAAAGCTACACTAATTACACAAACTACAAGAAAAAATCAGAAGATTCCAGTGAGGTATCCTTGGCTAAGAGTCGACATATGAAACGTCCCCTTAGAAAAATTTATGAATTACTGTGCTGATAAACCTTTTACATTATTTGATTTTCAAACAGCTGAGCAAAACTGACGTACTCAGACATTACTCTCTTTACTTATTCTGATCAACACTAAACTGACACACAATATTTTTAGCGCAACGAAATCTGACTTTCAATAATCGCTACAAAAAAATGGCCCTGACTAACATTAACCTATACGTTTCACAAATCACTTACCTCACAAAAAATCTTCGTTACTCGAACTACTGCAATACAGCGAGTGCCACTACTGCCAGCTAAATAAAAGATTCAAACTATTGAAGGCACTAACTACTGATAGGCACAGTTAGCAAATGAAAGATTTTGATAGAGAACAAACAATGTATTTACCTTAATAGTGTTCAAAGGTCATAATATACATAGCAGTTCATGACATCCAATAATACAAATTTACTCTTTCTGATGGACACACGTCCAGATCGTCCGCTTTCAAAAATCCGCCATCTCACTTCCCCACATCCGCCACTGCTGGCGGCTCACCTCCAACTGCACAACGCTATGCGCTGTTAACAGCCAACTGCCCAACACTACAATGGCAGACAACAATGCAAGCTAGCCACAGACTGCACACAGCACAGCCAGTGATTTTCATACAGAGCGCTACGTGGCGTTACCAATAATAAAACCTAAGCATCCTACTTACAACACCAGGGAGGCGTACGTGAATGGACCGCAGGTAGAGGTGGTAAAGGGAAGGACTCCAGTTCGGAGAGAAAGGACCGCATGCGAACCGCAGTTGTTAGCCCCAATCTGGGCCGCCGATGCGGGAGATGGACTGCCGCGGGCGGGAAAAGGAGACTGTAATTCGGATGCTCAGGAGAACTATGAATGTGTGCTGCGAAACTGTCGAGCAGTTGCGCACATCTGATCTGCAGTGGAGGGACACCAGCCTCTACCAGTACACTGATCAATTGTCTCGTTCTAAAAGCCGAACCATAAACCGCACTCCCATAGTCAATTGAGGATTGCACAAGGGCTCTGTAGAGCTGCAGCAGCGTACAGCGATCTGCACCCCAATTGGTGTTGCTCAGGCAATGGAGGGCATTGAGGTACTGCCAGCACTTCTGCTTAAGCTGACGAAGATGAGGGAGCCAAGTCAGTTGAGTGTCAAAAACCAGTCCTAGAAATTGGTATGTCTCCATTACAGTGAGTGGATCGTCATTGAGATAAAGTGTGGGTCCGGATGAACGGTAGGAGGCCGACAGAACTGCACGACACACGACTTTGCGACTGAAAACTGGAAGCCTTGGGCTAGAGCCCGTGACTACGCCTTGTGGGTGGCTCCCTGGAGGCGCTGCTCAGGAGCTCAGCAACAACAATTCTGGAGCAGCAGTACGAAGCGCAGAAGGCATCTGCATACAGAGAAAGTGAGACGGACGGCCCGACAGCCGCTGCTAGACTATTAATGGCCACTGAAACTACAGAGAGACTCAATACAGACCCCTGTGGGACTCCATTCTCCTGGATATGGATGGAACTATGGGAGTCACCAACTTGGACACGGAAAGTATGGAGTGACAGGATGTTTTGGATAAAAATCGGGGCTGGTCCCCAGAGATCCCACTCATACAATGTGTCAAGGATATGACTTCGCCAACTCGTGTCGTATGATTTGCTTAAGTCAAAAAAGACAGCTATCAGGTGTTGTCATCTGGAAAAGGCTGTTCGGGTGGCAGACTCAATGGACACAAGATTATCAGTGGTAGAGCGACCCTGGCGGAAGCTGCCCTGACATGGAGCCAGCAAGCCACACGGCTCCAGGACCTAACCCAACTGCCGACATACCATACGTTCCAGCAGCTTACAAAGAACGTTGGTGAGGCTAATGGGCCGGTAGCTGTCCACACCAAGCGGGTTTTTACGGTATTTGAGGACCGGAAGGATGGTGCTCTCCCACGATTGCGATGGAAAGACGCCATCGCACCAGAGCCGGTTGAAGATGACGAGGAGGTGTCGCTTGTAGTCAGATGAGAGATGTTTAATCATCTTGCTGTGCATTCGATCAGGCCCAGGAGTTGTGTCGGGGAAATGTGCAAGGGCACTGAGGAGCTCCCACGCTGTAAATGGGGAAGTTATAGTATTCACTGTGGCGCGAAGTGAACAAGAAGACGTTCCCTTCCAGCCGCCGTTTGAGAGTGCGAAAGGCTGCGAGTAATTCTTCGACGCAGAGGCTCGAGCAAAGTGCTCAACAAAGTGTTCGGCAATCGCGTTTGCGTCGGTACATAACCGCCATTTATGGTAATACCGGGGACAGCTGTTGGGGCTTGGTACCCGAAAAGATGTTTGATCTTTGCCCAGCCTTGGGAAGGTAACGTGTGGCACCCAATGGTGGAGAACTATCTCTCCCAACACTCCTTCTTCCGTTGTTTGATAAGGTAGCGACCACGTGCACGAAGCCTTTTAAAGGCTGGGACATGCTCCAGGGAAGGGTGCCTCTTATGACGCTGTAGAGCTCGCCGACGCTCCGTAATCGGTTCAGCCACTTACGACGACCACCAAGGGACTGCCTTACGTCTCAGGCACCCTAAAGAGCGAGGGATCACGTTTTCTGCCGCAGAAACAATGGTGCTAGTCACCTGCTCAACCATCACATCGATTTTACCATGTGGGGGTGATTCAGCGGTGAGAGCAGAGGTGAAGGTTCCCCAGTCCATCTTGTTTAAAGCCCATATGGGCAGGTGTCCGCGTGCCTGACGCTGGGGCAGTGACAAAATGGTTCAAATGGCTCTATGGGACTTAACATCTATGGTCATCAGTCCCCTAGAGCTTAGAACTACTTAAACCTAACTAACCTAAGGACATCACACAACACCCAGTCATCACGAGGCAGAGAAAATCCCTGACCCCGCCGGGAATCGAACCCGGGAACCCGGGCGTGGGAGGGGCAGTGACAGGAAGATGGGGAAATGGTCACTATCACACTTGTCATCATGTGCCCTCCAATGGATAGATGGGAGGAGTCCTGGCCTGCAAATTGATAAATCAATGGCCGAGTAACTACCATGAGCCACGTGTGGCGGCTCCAGTATTTAAGAGGCAGAGGTCGAATTGCGACTGTAAAGTTTCGACATCACTGCCTCGGCCAGTAAGCACGGTACCACCCCACACGGGGTTATGGGCATAAAATCTCTCAGAAGTAGGAAAGGTAAAGGGAGTTTATCAATCAGTGCAGCTAATACATTCAGGGGTACTACACCATCTGGAGGAAGATATACATTGCAGACAGTTATTTCCTGAGTCGTCCTTATTCTGACAGCCACAGCTTCAAGAAGGGTTTGAAGGGGCACATGTTCACTACATACCGAGTTGAGGACATAAACGTCAACTCCACCTGCCACTCGCTTATAGTCGCTACGATTCCTGTAATATCCTTTATAGCAGTGGAGGGCAGGGGTCCGCATTGCTGGGAACCTGGTTTCCTGGAGGGCAATGCAGATAGCAGGTGTAAAGCTTAACAGTTGCTGTAGCTCAGCCAGACGGTGGAAAAAAGTGCCGCAGTTCCACTGGAGGATGACATCGTGAGAGTGGGAAGGAAGCTGGGCGGTGGAATAAACCGCTGCAATTCCACTGGACGATGCCATCGTGAGACTGGGAAGGCATGGAACATTCAGTGAGGCAGTTTACGCTTCAGAGTCACCTGCTGCCACCAATTTGTTGCCTCAGCAGTCTATATCCATGGTGTCTGAGGGTCTGGCGAGAAGGTCCTCAGCGGACGCTAAAATACCCATCCCTACCTCAGCTGCAGAGCTTGTAGGTAGCGGTGGTGAGGGTGCCACCGCAATTTCCTTGGTCTTAGGGACTTTCTTTTTGGATTTCTCTCGCTGCTCCTTTGGTTTCCCTGGCTGGGAGGACTTCACTCAATCTGTCTCCGGAACTGAAGATGAGCGTGAAGCCCTACGAATAGCTGCTTTTGGGCTCTTCAGCCACTGGCAGATGTTGTCTTTCCTACTAGACGAAACCTGGGAAGGGAGTGACCCAAGGCACCCCTTCCTAGCGAGAGAACCTGAAGAAGACTTACGCTTCTCCAGATTAGAACTGGAGGTGGATGTCCCTGATGATTGCGGGGGTGTTGCTCCCAAAGTAGGTGGTGCAGGAGAAACAGGGAGGGATATGCCCCCCCCCCCCACCATCAAGGGGGCAGGTGTAGTCTGAGAGCTGACTTGGGTTGGCGGAGCTGATAGTGCCGGAACTGTAAGACGGCGGTGTAAGACGATGTCATATGCACAGGATGCAGGAGTTCAAATTTTCTCTTAGCCTCAGTGTAGTTCAGTCGGTCCAGGGCCTTGTACTCCATGATTTTCCTTTCTGTCTGGAAAATCCTGCAGTCAGGCGAGCAAGGAAAAGGGGGCTATCCGCAGTTGGGAGGCAGGGCACTTGGAGTATTGGGATGTGATGGGCGTCTGCAGTCTCGGCATGTGATGCTGGAAGTACAGTGGGAAGACATATGGCGGAACTTCCAGCACTTAAAACACCACCGAGCGAGGTGGCGCAGTGGTTAGACACTAGACTCGCATTCGGGAGGACGACGGTTCAATCCCGCGTCCGGCAATCCTGATTTAGGTTTTCCGTGATTTCCCTTAATCACTCCAGGCAAATGCCGGGATGGTTCCTCTGAAAGGGCACGGCCGACATCCTTCCCCATCCTTCCCTAATCCGATGAGACCGATGACCACGCTGTCTGGTCTCGTTCCCCAAACCAACCAACCAACCAACTTAAAGCACCGCATTGGGGGAGGGATATTGGGCTTTACATCACACTGGTAGACCGTCACCTTGACCTACTCGGGCAATGTATCACCCTCAAAGGCCAAAATGAAGGCACCAGTAGCAGCCTGATTATCCTTCGGACCCCCGTGGACACGCTGGACAAAATGTACACCTCGCAGCTTTAAATTGGCGCGCAGCTCATCGTCGGACTGCAAAAGAAGGTTTCTGTGAAAAATGATACCCTGGACCATATTTAAGCTCATACGGGGCGTGATGGCTACAGAAACTTCCCCAGCTTGTCACAAGCGAGTAACTCCTGAACTGGGCAGAGGATGCTGTTTTTATCAAGACTGACAAAGATCTCATTTTGGACAAGCCCTCCACCTCCCTTAATTTATCCTCTAAATGCTCAACAAAAAGCTGAGGCTTCATCGTCATGAAAGATTCCCAATCAGCTCTCGAACATACAAGGTACTGGGGTGAATAAGATCTGCTGCCATCCTTAGCCTGATGTTCCTCCCATGGTGTGGCCAGGGAGGGGAACGATTTTGGGCCGTACTTCTGTGTGTTGAATTGACTTTGTGATCGCTTAGAGACTGCTGGTGTTTCACCATCAGCAAGAGATGATGGACTATACTTCATCACGTGTCATCTGCCCGGATGCCACCCAATCCGAATCAGGGGCTCTCCCCACAGACGCCACCCAGCTGCAGCAAAGGCCACCTGGCAGGATGGACATTGCAGGGAGTCCCGATGCGCCAGGAGGATGGGTATCTTCCCCTTGGTATATGTGGGGAGTTAATTGAGCAGGCATGAATAGAGCGACCCCTGTGAGGTCAGGGAGCTACAACCTACAGGGTACATGGCGGCCCTACAACAATAGACTGGCTACCGTGCTGGACATCAGGTGCAAAGAAGTCCACGGTCATTGTCGACCCAGAAATCGGCACTGCATAGTGCACGGTGGAAAACGCACCCAGGAAGGTGCCCTCGCCCAAGAGATGGAGAATGGGTGGGACTGCAATGCGACGATGAGGAAGTGGGCTAAAGATCTCGATGCACGATGGACACGATGCACCTTGTAAGGCGCCCTTCCCCAGTTGGCTCGCTCTTCGGGAAAATTTTGAAGAATGGAGGTCAAACCCTACAGGGGACCTTTACATGAAGGCCGAAACGTGTGAAACTCTTTTTAATCGCCTCGTACGGCATGCAGGGATACCTCGGGTCTATTCTAAGCCTCGGACCTGCAGGGGGCTATGCATGACATCTGTACAATGTTTACTTCTTGTGCAATGAATACTTGAAAGTGTTCCCGAACTTTATGTACAACCTGTATAATTGTGTCCGAAAAGTAGGCATTATGATAGTTGTTCACATGCAACATACAGTCATTGCACTGCAAATTTTCTTTTTTCGTAAGTTGTAACAAAACAGCTTCATGTCAATCGTACTTCATTACAAAATTAAATGCTGTAATATCTGAGATAAAATGGGAATGCTCAGTATATTTCCGTGGTGTAATCAGGTTCAGGGATTTTAAACAACCACTTCTCCAGTCTGTTGTCTTATTGTATTAAGAGTATCATAGATGGTTGTATTGATATGGCTTACAAGCACAGTCAGAGGGAGGAGTCGTTGAGTCACTAAAATTGCCACTCTTTAATTAATATAACAGAGCTAGTCTGTTTCGACAGGTTATCATGACACAAGGAGTAAATTGTATAGCTTGGAAAAGTACACAGGACTTTCGGAATGCTTTGGAAGGCGACAGGCGACTATGAGTATTACCCTGACAGAAAACACTTTAACTGTTAAGACTTCCACTTGACTACCTCACCCATGTGTCTGCTAAAATTGATTTTGCCCTTTGTGTTTCTTATTGACGTTCTGCATTACAGATTATCACATTTATCAGAATCTACACGAACTTGAATGTTGTAATAATATTAATGAAGTGGTGGCCCTGTCATTATTTTAGTCAATTGTTGATGGTGATTAACAAATTAACACGGACTAATCTTTTATGAAATTTATGGCATAAATTTATTGATTAGAAATAGGACAACAAATACCTGTTAAGCTTGACGACAAACAAACGTGAACTGATGGCAATACAAATATGCCACAAACAGTTAACACTCACCTGGATGGCGACTGATTTGCACAGAGCAAGGTTGAACCTTTTCCTTCGATCAAGACATGGATAATGCGGACTGAAATTATCTAACACTGAATAGGCTTCGATGGATTTATTCTGCGCAGAAGTTATACTACATTTGTGCAGGTGAAAACAAGTGGCGAGACTGTAATATCCTCGCCGCCACTGTAGAGTGTTGTACCTTAGGGAGCCAGGGACAGGGTGTTGTTTTGCGTGGCCACTATCATCTTTCTACAACACACATGCACACGTGGATTAATATGGCTCTTTATTTCCACTAAGCTGCTATTTAACTTTAATACAGTCCATGTTCGTGGTACAAGCTGCTCAGTAATTGTCCCCTTGCAGACAATATCGGTAATCTCGCTACAGTCACAATTCTGATGTTATGTACTGTCGTAGCCAGTGAGGTGAAGTGAGCACGCACTGCAACTCACTGACAGACACCAACTGGAGTGTGAGCCAGTGAGCCCTCCGGCCAGCGGCGGCAGCCTACATACTTGTTGTCGAGAGGGCGTCGGTGGCGTGTTGCTCGTGGGTGTGCCTCTGGCCTCTCACGTCATAACCGCGCTCGATCCCGCTCCAACTGTCGATCTTCGCGCTGCACATCTGCCGCAGACAGCTTATGCCAACTCCGAGACTGTGACCCTGTTTGCCCTAACAAACTGGAGCAGCAGTACAGTACTCCTCTTCTCGATGTGTCACACTGTCTCAGGTGACGGTTGTGGTTCGAGCGTCTGCAGCGCGGTGACGTGCGGCACCTGTAATTCGCGACTGCAGGCACGAAATGCGCAAAGTAGCGGATGGCGATCAGTTAGGTGAATCGCAATTGCTCTCTAATGAAGTGCTGAAATCTCAGCAGATTCCAGCATATGACACTCCCATTCACCGGCCATACCGTGAACCATTTTGACTCACTTCTATGGCAGTGTGCACAGTGAGATCAAATGTGAAGGCGGCAGACCTGTCGCGAATAAGATTGCCCTCGGCCTAGCGAGTTATTCGAGATGACTGAGGTCAAAACTGTCGACACAGCGGAGTCACCACCACAAGCTCCTCTATCGAGACAAGTGCTACTGTAAAGTCACGCTCAGGACGTGTGTCCCGAGTGCAACCTACTCCTGACAAAAGTCAAGACCAGAATCCTCTCGAGACTAGAGTCTAAATCAAAGGACGAAGTTATTCCTCTCCTCACTTTCCATCAAACCTCGGTAACTCCACAAAAGTATACGCACAACTGCCCCCACAAGAGTTTTGTATCAATCGAAAGACTCTGAGAACTCCATTTCTCACCTCTAACACATCTACATCTACATTTATATTCCGCAAGCCACCCAACGGTGTGTGGCGGAGGGCACTTTACGTGCCACTGTCATTACCTCCCTTTCCTGTTCCAGTCGCGTATGGTTCGCGGTAAGAACGACTGCCGGAAAGCCTTCGCGCGCTCGAATCTCTCTAATTTTACATTCGTCATCTCCTCGGGAGGTATAAGTACGGGGAAGCAATATATTCGATACCTCATCCAGAAACGCATCCTCTCCAAACCTGGACAGCAAGCTACACCGCGATGCAGAGCGCCTCTCTTGCAGAATCTGCCACTTGAGTTTGCTAAACATCTCCGTAACGCTATCACGCTTACCAAATAACCCGGTGACGAAACGCGCCGCTCTTCTTTGGATCTTCTCTATCTCCTCCGTCAACCCGACCTGCTATGGATCCCACACTGATGAGCAATACATAAGTATAGGTCGAACGAGTGTTTTGTTAGCCAGCTCCTTTGTTGGTGGACTACATTTTCTAAGGACTCTCCCAATGAATCTCAACCCGGCACCCCCCTTACCAACAATTAACTTTATATGATCATTCCACTTCAAATCGTTCCGTACGCATACTCCCACATATTTTACAGGAGTAACTGCCACCAGTGTTCGCTCCGCTATCGTATAATCATACAATAAAGGATCCTTCTTTCTATGTATTCGCAATATATTACATTTGTCTATGTTAAGGGTCAGTTGCCACTCCCTGCACCAAGTCCCTATCCGCTGCAGATCTTCCTGCATTTCGCTAAAATTTCTAATGCTGCAACTTCTCTGTATACTGCAGCATCACCCGCGAAAAGCCGCATGGAACTTCCGACACTATCTACTAGGTCATTTATATATATTGTGAAAAGCAATGGTCCCATAACACTCCCCTGTTGCAAGCCAGAGGTTACTTTAACGTCTATAGACGTCTCTCCATTGAGAACAACATGCTATGTTCTGTTTGCTGAAAACTCATCAATCCAGCCACACAGTTAGTCTGATATTCCGTAGGCTCTTACTTTGTTTATCAGGCGACAGTGCGGAACTGTATCGAACGCCTTCCGGAAGTCAAGGAAAATGGCATCTACCTGGGAGCCTGCATCTAATATTTTCTGAGTCTCATGAACAAATAAAGCGAGTTGGGTCTCACACGATCGCCGTTTCCGGAATCCATGTTGAATCCTACAGAGTAGATTCTGGGTTTCCAGAAATGACATGATACGCGAGCAAAAAACATGTTCTAAAATTCTACAACAGATCGATGTCAGAGATATAGGCCTATAGTTTCGCGCATCTGCTCGACGACAGAAGCGTCTCGCGGGCCCCGAGGAATCATGACGTCATATCATGGCATGACGTCGTCTCTCATGCCAGCCAATATCGCTGGTAGTTTTCGAAACGCGGATATTCTTTGAGCATGACATGCTGATGCCTTGTGGATTTGTGTATGATGGCGGGATTTGTGTGCGTTAAAGCTTTTCAATCACGGAAAAAATTGATAATACTTGCTGCAAAAGCACATGTTCGCAGAGGAGAAAGCATAGTTTATATTCCAGACAATGGACGGTAAGTAACTTCCATTAGTAATCTTATCATGCGCAAGAAAAGTAAAATGTATGGTAAATCTACAGAAATTTCATTCTTTGTGCAGATAGTATTCTGGTGCATTATGTTGCCCAGTAAAGTTTCTTTCAATGCATCTATGTGGATTATTTGTGGTAACGGCGTATTCTCATAACAATGGCTTCGGTATTTTTTCCTGATCAAAAATTGTGTAGTAACTGTATTCTAACTTCAGTATCCTGCACATTTGAAAACTTTTGAATGTTCACAATTAATCATTGATCATAGTCAGTATTTTTGACAGTAAAATAGATATGAATTGCAGTGACTGAATCCAGATTTGTGAGTGGTGTAATGTGTTTTTGTAATGGATGTTTCAGAGTTTCAGAAGTGAAAGTCCAAGGAAGAGAAGACAACGAGAAGTAGCTTTTTTGTCTGTTTCATGGTTTATAGGCCTACTGGGGAAACTCGCCATGTAAAAAAACGAGTAACGCATCCAGCTTGGTACCTCTATGGTGATGTGGAAATCCGAGCATTGTTAATAAAGAAATTAATTCTGTGTGTGTCTTTCTTTTGATTCCTTTATCATGTTGCTTATAGTAGAGCAAATTTAATTAAAATACCCAGGTGATAATTTCAACATAAATTGAACTATGTGCATAGCTGCTTCTGACAGGCAAAGTATAAATATTCACCATCCTCTGGCATGCGTGTTCACTATTCATTTATGGCAAAAGAAATCACTGACTCAAAGCATAATTTGCTTGGTGGACATAGTTGGAAATGGCCTTTGTAGTTATAATTTTACATTATTAGATTATAGTACTCCCTGACAGATTATCTTCTGCATTTCCTGGCCCTGACATGATTAGTAATAGATGTTTCACCACCAGGTCTGGCATACAGCATTAAGTGTGCTGCTCTGCTGTCAGCAGCATGGTAGTCAATGTGTTAAGCAGTCATTTAGGAACTAGTGTGAAGTATATGCATCTGTACAGCCTTGGCTCAAAAGATACAGCTAGAATGCTAATTACTGTTTCAGGAATTATCCCTTACACAGTTAAATATCTTATGTTAAATATGTATCTAAAACTGAATTCATGAATAACTTTATAGCCATTTAATCATTTGGTTTTGTAAGATATTTAAATAAAAATACCGCAAACCGAAAAATCGTATGGAAATGGTAAGGGATATCAAATATAAGTAAATGTTTTTCCTCTCTAAGATTAAAGTGTAAAATTGCTGATACCTGGTTGTTACCATGAGATCACTGCTGGCCCCAGCAGAGCAATCTGCTGTGACCACCAGCACCTTCACGCCAGCCAACAGGTTAATACACAAAACAGGGCAGTGCAAAACTTGGTCCGTAATTGTCATTGGTTGAAGCAACTAAAATTAAATTTCTGAAGTATGCTGGAACTGTGTTATTGGCATGATTTAAAATTTTTGCATTGAAATGGCACTGACAATGTGTAATATATTTTGCAACTGAGAATAGATACTTAAAAATTTTTGTGGGAATATATTTCAAGAAACCCTTTCAAACCAAACCTGACAATTATATTGACACACAAGTAAACCCAACTGAACGGCACACTGGGTTACACAAGCATTAGCTGTAGGTGTAGAATAGGTAATTTACACAGAAAACTTTTCATACAAATTTTATTGCCAAGCACACTAAGTTAAGGGAAAGATGCAATGCCTAGATGAGATAGACATGGACACACAATAACTCGTTTTGCTCAGATATATGAAAAATTAACTGTAGTATTATATGATGTATGACATATAACACATCTGAGGTGCAAATTTGTGGAGAGGAGAAACCTGTTGTGTATGGTGCACATTTTGTTGCAGCGCTGGGATGATGTCATCCAGATTTCAAAATTAGGGGTCTTGTAATGAAACTGTCATCAGTTTTAATATTTAAAAATAAACAAGCCTGAAAAATGAAGCTGAATAGGACTTTAAATTAAATTGCAAAAATTTTCTTGTTTTGCACATTCATTGTGGCTGATACTTAAAAGCTCGTGGCTAGTAGCTCTTATTGACCTTTGTGTCAGCCACAGTGAACATGTTGAAGATTTTAAAGTAACAAAGTATTGTTGACATTCTGGTATTAATGGATGGCAGCAGGAAACACAGCAATGAAATAATGTCAATTACTTAAACCAGGAATTAAACAAGTCTACATAGCTATGAACACAGTCAATAAATGGTTGGTTCAAATGGCTCTGAGCACTATGGGATTTAACTTTTGAGGTCATCAGTCCCCTAGAACTTAGAACTACGTGAACCTAACTAACCTAAGGACATCACACACATACATGCCCAAGGCGGGATTCGAACCTGCAACCGTAGTGGTAGCGCCGTTCCAGACTGTAGCGCCTAGAACCGCTCGGCCACCCCGGCCGGCGAACGCAGTCATTTCACACTTCTTATCCACTGCATATTTGTGTGCTATATCTAATACAGTAACCTTTTATTTTCTCATCTTTGATCTGGAACATGTGTCACATCTTACTTGTTTTCCTAGAGCAACTCTAGGTTTACAAGATCCACATTTCAGAATTCTGGTAATTGCTAGTCCTACCTCATGCTGAAAGTGTGGGTTGATAGCTGTCTCTTCAGATATGATCTCATCAACTGCCATTTCAGAAACTTGAAGCAAAAATGTGATTATTCAATTTTCTGTCAGTGATGAATATATCACTAATGTACAGGTATGTTCATGATGGTATAGAACAGTGCAGGGCCATCTTCTGGAACACCTGCTGGGTAGACTAAACTGTGCACTTCACATCCAGTGCATCAATTTCTTCATATATCTAACATTACTGATAGGTAATACAGGGTTCCCAGGACTTTGTACTGGGACAATTTCTTTTGTTGATTTGTGTAAATGACAAAATACTGCTCCTCAAATTCAAGGATCGTTCTGTATGCTGATGCTACACCCATTGCATGCAAGTGTAAAGATCATGAACAACTACAAAAACTATGAAACTGTATTACAAATGAAATAATTCAGTATTTCTATGAAAGTCATCTCATTGTCAGCACAAGATAGCAGCAGTAACAGATTTTCACCCCACAAGAGAGATTTTGAAATTCAGTTGTGCACTGGAATTGATATTGTCATCAAAGAAAACTACTGCTTGGTTACAGTTAAACTTTCTATTTTTAACATGTTATAACATGGAAACTAATTACCGTACAAGAACATAATTTGGTAGCATCAATGACAAGGACATGTGGAAGAGAAATAATGCAGAATCAATTCAATTGAAACACTTTTAATGGGCTGCTACAGTACACCATGCCATTACATACCAGTACCATTACTGGTGACGGTGATGGAGGCTGTTATGAAAAGCTAGCGATATCATTCAAATCTGATATGGCAAGTTAACAGAACTTTTGATCCATGTGAGTAAAATTATTGTGTAAAATCGACAGTGCAGCTTCTTACAGAAGTCTCTTCAGGGTCTTCGGAGTCTTTCATTTACATGTCAACATATTTACTCCCTAATAGTATTTGTTGTTCATAATAGGGGTAATTTTACTCTGTTCAGTGAAATGAACTGGCAAAATACTGGAAGGAAAAACAATGTCCATGTAGACTATACATCCCTGCCTACGATTCAGAATGGAATTTCAAATTCTGATCAAAAGTCTTTAACAGGTTGCTGCTAGACATCAAGCAGAAAACTGAAAATCCTAAGATATTAAAAAAATACAGAGTAAAATAATTGTTTTATTAGCCTCTCCTCAAGGATGCATATGCTAGTTAACACTAAGGTTCAAATTAACAGTGTTTTAATGTTACCATAATATGTCGGGCTGTCAGTACTCATTGTAAAATTCTGAAATGCTTTGCACGAAGTAAGAGAGAAAAACAGCACTTGAATAAAAAAACCATTTCTAGCTTTCAGGGTCATTACTTCCTTCCTCTGGGAAGATGAATATGTTTTGTGACTGGAAATGAGGGGAAGATCACTTAGACCACCCGTATAGAACACTTATGTGACACATTCATGAGTACTGCTCCAAAAATTTGAGATCCAGGTCAGATTTAAGCAACACATTGAAGCAACTCAGAGGCTGGATGCTAGATAGGGTACCAGTAGTTTCAAACTGTGTGCGAGTATTATTTTGTATAACACTATTGAGAAAATTTAGAAGGCATGAGAAATCAGGGCTCCCTCTCTCTATTTGCGAGTGGAACGGGAAAGAAAATGATTTGTAGTGGTACAAGTTACTCTCCACCAGGTACCATTTGGTTGCTTGTGTAGTATGTATATATGGAAGAAAATTGTGACTGCCTACTACATTAAGAAGTAATAGTTGAACTAACCTAAAGCTTCGTGATTTACTTCAAATGTTTTGTCCCACTGACACACTCTGACAGTCAGTGACTTGCATCTGTAGCAGTCTCACAATTTGGAGATGTCAGTATTGCTTCGATCTATTAATATTCCCTCATTGAGCTCTTTTTATCTTAAGATCACATAAACTGGATTTTTGAGAAACTACATACAGGAAGATGTGATTGGCATATAGCTGTTTGTTTACAGGAAAACAACGATCAAAATTTAAGCATATCGGTAACACACACATGGCAAGAGCACATATCTGGGCTAGAGCACTATACTGGATTTTGCCCCCTCCCCCCTTTTCCCTAGATACCTTGACTGGAGTAATAACTTTATTTGTAGCATAGTCTGAGGTCTACATTAGGTTGAAAAGCGATAATTTCGTTGGCAGTTGTGGAACACAGCGAATGAGAAATAAAGGTTGTGGTAACAGACAGACGTGTGTCTTTGCCTAATATTTGTTTGCGGCATATTTAAATGCGCTTTCCCACATTTAACGCATTTCTCATAATAAAAAAAAATAAAACTACTAGGTCATCCCCAAAAAACATATATTAGAAAATGAACAAGCATCCGACGCGTTTTGATGCATATTACGTACAGATATCGTACACAAACTGGAAAAATGCAATGGGCGTTTCACTAAGCATCCTTTACCATATTTGATTCGTTTTTCCGCATTTGCTACCCCTGGTATGGGTTCAAAGACAAATTCGTGCTCAAACGTCTCAGTGGTAGTTAGCCTACATTAGTAAGCTGCAGTTAATGCGTTAAAAACGTTTAGACACATTGTCCGCAATGCGTAATATGTGTTATGCTATAAATCATTCTGCCTTTCGACCAATAATTTGTAATCAGTTGGCTTCAATCAATTACGTACGACTCTAATATGTAACTTTGACTACGCTGCGGATTTATCATGTCACCATAATCCAGATTATTCGCATTTAAACCTTCTTTCTACATTTTATTCTGTTAACGGAAGCTTCATTCAAACAATCTGGATTGCGTTGACATTTCAAAACAACAGCTGAAGGCAGGTCTGGAAAAACCATGGAGGTAATTCTTACCTCCATGGTATAAACGCTGTAGCCAACATGTGACGTCACTTAGTCAACAGAGTTGTTTACAGGTCTAGTCACGAGGCAGCGCTGTCACGCTTTCAGCCTTTCTGATGACGTCATGAAGCGATTCCTCGGGGCCCGCGAGACGCACGTCTCGACGACCCTTCTTGAAGACTGGAACTACCTGTGCTCTTTTCCAACCATTTGGAACCTTCCGTTCCTCTAGAGACTTGCAGTACACGGCTGTTAGAAGGGGGGCAAGTTCTTTCACGTATTCTGTGTAGAATCGAATTGGTATCCCGTCAGGTCCAGTGGACTTGACTCTGCACTACTCCTTGGCCAATCGTAATCAAAGTTTACATGTTGTTCTCTTTTCAGGAGAAGCAGCCAAACCGTTACTCGCATATTGCAACGGTGACTTTAGGCAGTCTGTTTTGAGTTTCAGTATAGCTCTAAAGTAAACAACGCATTTGTCATGGAGATCATTATATGGACAGCCCGAATATTACCCCGTGTCCGACCAGGGGCCCCAGCTATCGTAAGAGAAGTGTCCCAATACAGATCGTTTCAGAGTCGCCATAAATGTTACATTCCTTCTAAAATTGTTTCGAAGGACTGAGGCTTCCCAAAAAACTCTGCGGACAGAGGGACGACGCCACCTTATGGCTCCCTCATTAGCGTCCGGTCCACGATGAACATGCAAACACGGGAAATTTTATGGCCGCCATCCCTCTTCAGAAAGGAAGTTTGCGACAATGTCATAATACGTTGGCCGGGCGACCTAGGATTACTCTCGCGCTCTTGCTGCTGTGGCAAGGGGCGCCTAACATGGAGGTCTAGGTAGGCAGTTTATCCGCCTCTTTGACCAAACTCATTGTCAGCACACCAGCGCGAAAAATTCTTGGGCCCAGCATTCTGTCCCCTGAAAGTGCTTCGAGAGGATCCTTTCCCTAATAGCTGCACGTGGCTTTCAATCCCCAAACGCCAAATGCAAGATTTACTGTTAAATGACCAAACTGCCTGCTTGTTCTCAGCTCTAGAAAATACTATTCAAACGAGAGCCACCATAAAGATCCCGTATGCATTAACAATGAACATGCTCCCATCACTGCTTGCTCATGCTGGTAACTTCCAGTTGTCTTACAAAAGTTGTCTTGGGTGTAAAATCAACATTAAATGGTACCCTTGAATATGGAGCATAGTGAGAGAGTGACTAGTCCTCTCTCAAGGTGACACAAAAAAGTATTACATCCCAGAAAACGGATAGTTATCCACCCACTTCTAGAGGTGTACTGGAATTCTGAGGGCGGGAGAGAGGGACAAGGTGTCCAATTCGGCCCTCCCCCCTCCCCCCCCCCCCCCTTCCTACCCCGCCACTACCACATTTGCCTCCGCAGACGCCTATGCTTGCAGGATCTCTTTAGAAATCAAAGGCAGAATAGCTGTAAGGAATAGCAGTAAATCGGCTACGACAGCTTTCATCAGACATATTTTATTTTGCTAATATTTGCATATCAGATTGAACTTTATTTTTCCTGAATTCAGCATAGTGAGAAATATTCAGAGGCAATGTGTTATAGCAAAAGCGTGTTAGGGTCAATAATTCTGAAAAGGACTTTAATAATACTGTTTAAAATTAATTTTGCTCCTGAGTAAACTGCATAGTGCCCAGCAGTTTGTCGTCCTTGTGGAAGAGCGCAATTGTGCATCTTTAATACGAGTTAGAGCGACACTAAGTGAAGAGCTACAGTAAAAGCTTTAAGCTAATTTTCAGATTAACTTCCGGTAACATGGATCCAAAAAAAGAATGATATCGTTATCGTTGTCTTTGACACAACTGGAACATTGTAATAATACTACAGCAATTTATGCATAGTTCAGTGACGTGCTTTGAACTGCGGACCAGATTAATATTTAGTGATTGCAGTATATCAGGTATTTCCTGAAGAAAGAAAACTGCACATTACGCGTAAGTACGCTTTCTTCTGCGGATTTCAATTTGGCGCCGAAGCCGCTAGGAGCGCTAGTGCGCATGCGGAATCACGTGACTAGCTTTGTGCAGCTGTTTGTTCGCTTTGGCTTCGCTGCAGTCGTTGGATTCCCTTTGTCTGGAGGGACGCAGTGCCTGGGGAGGTTGCGTGTTGCTGCGAGTGTTGTGATGGTGCATTACTGACAAGTGTGTGATGGGTAGAAAGTTCTCAAAAACGATAACTTTTGCGACGTTACCCATATTAATGTGTGTATTTTTCGTTCTGGAGAGTTCTAACAACACGAGAGAAGATTCGCATGAATGAAGGACTCAGACATGAAAGCAAGGGCAAGACTTCGACGAATACCGTGTTAAAATTAATAGAGTAGTGAGTAGCAATATTTTGTGTCACGTATTGGTGAAATTAATGTTCGTGGTTTAACGACAGATGGAGTGAAGTGATATATATGTAAATGAATTGAAAAAGCAAGACAGGAAAAGGAATGAGACAACGTGCAAAGAGGCTGCTGCAACACATGTTTCGTGCCGTTTACGTGGAATCGTACGTCTTTGTACTTAAGGAGACGACGTTGAGGACTCAGCGTATTATTCAGATGTGGCTGTGATATTGAAAATCTTTTCTCTCTTTCTCCGCCAGTTGACAACAACAAGAACAGAAAAATTCGTTCAAGAATTTAATTCTGAAGTTATTCGAGCGATTAAAGGATTTCATCGACGTACGAAGACAACCGACAAAAGACCATTCTCGGGACGGATATTTCTGACCCGTGTTAGATAGCAACTTCATGGCTGTAGTTGGTCCTAGCAGACACTCCAGAGTGTCCATGTCCGTGTCGATGCCGCTCATGCCTGGCGGGGGAGGAGGGGGAGGACACCAACAAGCCATATTAGCAGCTGCCCAGCCTTATTACCACCCACAACATTCTCACCAAACGCCAGCAACGCCTGCACATTCTCACACACAGGATGTGCAACCGGATAGACCAATCGGTTATGGAGCTTTCGGAGTCGTTTGGTAAGTTCATTATACATAATGAGATTATTGACAATTGCTGCGATCAGATTCATTGCTTTCTCTTAAGACTGTATTAATTATTCATGAGGAATCCATCCCTCTAAATATCTTTGGTGTGGTTGTTAAAGACATGGCTGTAAAAGCGGGCTGTGAGATGATGCAAAACATGACATCATTTGCATATAGGTCTCAAAATTTTGACATTTGATTTTAATAAGTTAATATTTGTGATACATTTACGTTGTCTCTTCGCCAAAACCAATTTGCGGAATTTGTTTTTGCTTTTGATATTGATAGTAAACATGTCTCCCAGTTCATGTATTGTTTAGATTAAAAACAAGACATTGAAACTGCTTGAATTAAGTTATTCGTTGAAAATAGGAATTTTAATTTTGTGCGTAGAGATTTGCGTCTAATTAAAGTGTAGAGTAAAGAATTTGCGTGTTATTTGTAAAGTTCGCTTTCTGTTTTTCTCATTCACCAAAATTACGTATAATGTTCAAACTATAGATGAATGGTCGTGGCTGTGCGACAATTTGCAAAATTGCAATTAACTGCAAATAACAAAGAGTTGGGCGTTGAAGATATGCCGTGTACATTTCTTTTGTCTAGTTGTGTAATTTCCTTAAGTAATGGAATTCTCTATAGCGAAATCAGATTATTCGCTTACGATATGTATAAAAACTTAACAAGGCTCCCATGACTTGTTAAGAAAGAAAGCCTTGGCGTTGCATGTCGTGCTGATGTGGAAGCTGCAGTTAGGATACTATTACTCCCAACATAGAGTTAGGATTTATTTGGAAGTATGTTTATATCTCTAACCGAATTATCAGTAAACTTAACTACGATAAGTGTTAAGTGCCTTCATTGACGTATTTGGTTGGATCTCATGAATGAGGTGCTTACGTTACTACATTATGATTGATATGTTTTACGACGGCAGTTATGTTACTAACAAACATGTGCCAATTGCTCGGCATCATTCTTGTCAGAGAATTTTTACTTTGACTGTGACGTGTTTCAATTTGGGTGAACCATAAGTAGTGCGTTGTTGGTAATTACTGAGATCTACTTTTGTTTGTTTACGTGGGCCTATCATGGGTGGCAAAGGTTGACTGTTTGCAGTTCGTCGGTAGAAGTTGGCTACGAAACTGATACTAGAATGTTGTGTATTTGTGTTCAGATATCGTAATTTCCTCGAGCGTTTACAGTTGTGTTTCTGGTCATTCTACTTCTGTGTAAGTCATAATCATTCTTTGATGTTTATTAGGTCCTCATTGGATGTGTTAGCAATGCGGCGACTTGTCATATTGCAGACTGAAGACCCTTCTTATTTTCTTTTAGTGGCAGTTTTCCGCAACAACTATATAATTGTATCATTTAAAACGCTTTTTATGTGCTGTATACAATTCACATATAACTTTTCATGTAAAATGCAAGTGCGTTAACAGTTGGGTATGTCTCAGTGATGGCTGAAATCCATGTAACAGATTGAAAGTTGTACTTTTTCCGTTGTTTTTCTTGATTTTAACATGTTTAAATCGGAAGATGTGTGTTGTGGTTGATACTATAGTTTCATGTACTTGTCACTGTCGTTGCCATCACATCTTTGTTTCATTTCTTCATTTGTTTCGTTAAGGGTGCCAGTGTTCGCAAATTTATGTTCACTTTTACGGCTCCATGTGTGCGTGTTTTTATTATTATTAAGAAGATGGATGGGATTTGTGAGACTGTTAGGAATTTTATTTACTCTGCTATTCTATGAGTCACAACTGGTGAGCTGTTTGACAAGTTCACTTTAACATTTAAGAGTAATTTCTTCTCCGCCATTGTTTTGGAAATATGATAGTTTTCTTGTAAAATTAGCATGTTGATTTTATTATTTGTTCCAATCATTTGAATGCCATTTTTATTGTTGGTCTGAGATTCATATCTCTTGAGTGCCCTACAAATGTCAATTCGTTCATTCCGTATTTCCAAGCTGTGATATATTGGCTGTAGTTAAAGTTGACTTTACTGCTGCTTTGTCCCATGTACACCCTACTCCATCTACTGCATTGTTATAGGTATGTTCCTCCTTTCTGGTAGATGCCTTTGTTGTTGTTCTTAGTAGGCTCTGTATTTCTGCACAGTACTAGCTGTGTGAAAGCCATGTTTTCTTGTCTTTTGAAAATGTCTGTTTTCTTTTATGCATGAGTTTGTTTCTGTATGTCATTGTGTACCACTGCAAGTTTTCCTTTTTGTTAGGAATGAATTGTGCTGTTCTTTCCTTGTGTTAGCTTGTATGTGTTGTCATGTTGTGTTGTTATTTGTAAATGAATGTGTCGTGTCATTAGTTCTAGTAAATTGAGTATTTCATTAATGTGGTCATTTGGAAGTTGGCTGTTGGAAATTCCAAAAAAACAGTGGTCATCATCTTACCAGCAGGCAAAATTGTCCTTGTCTTCTTCAGTCCACTTTCACCAGCCTTTCCTTGTTGCTTTGACTGTCGTTTTGACTCCGGTGTGTAATGATGGATCCAGGTTTCATCAGCAGTCACTACCTGCACAAAGAGTTGTGCGAATGTGATTAATTAAACATTGCCAGGCATTGAGTTGAAATGTGCGAATGCACATTTCACCGACTGTGAGCAAGTGTGGCACCCACCTCACACACAGCTCAATGCAGGGTATTATGCACTTGCTCAGTTGAGATGCCTACAGTCCCAGCAATCTCACTATCGTGCATTTTCATATCATGGATTTCGTCGGTGGTCTCCTTTGTGGTCATGTCACTTCGCTGGTTGGAGCACGCTTCGTCTTCAGCGCTTATCCAGTAAATGTTATTCAATAATGGTGCAGACTCTGCATGACCTTCAGTCAATTCCGTTTTGATTTGTAAAGCAATCGAATAAATCAAATGAAAATGTTTAGTAACGCGCAACATCTGGTTTTCTCCATTTTCAACACTGACCAATTCAGATGGCTCTCGGCAGTGAACTATATGCTGTACATTGTTGAAATTCTTTATACGATGCCACAGCAAAAATGTTCCAATCTCTCATGGAAATTCACCAGATCTATTTCTATGTAGAATGACAAAAGGGTAGCTGCATCTGGAATTTTTATATCTTTTACGAGTATTATTAACTGTGTGGTTTCCTTTATAGTTCTGTCATATTCTGCTTTATAGTTTTTCAAACAGTGATTTTAAAATGGGTTCTGTAAAAGTTTGTTAGTGGGACTTTGGGAGAAGTTTACAATGGGTCCTGACTGAAATGTTCTGATTACGGAGTTTCAGTTGGCATCAGACGATGGCTGCAGTGGAATTTTTTTTTTTTCTTTTCGCTGTCCTCTAGTGTGATTTAGTGGTCTGATTCTGTTTTGATAATATTTTGTGAAATTACTTTCTTGTGTTATGTCAATGTGCTCATAAAACTACTGTAATACCTTTCCCTACTTTTGACAATGTTTTCAGTTTAGTCTCTTCTGCTGAGTTCTGTTATGGTCTTCAATCCAGAGACTGGTTTGATGCACCTCTCCATGCTACCCTATCCTGTGCATGCTTCTTTATCTCCGAGTAACTACTGCAACCTACATACCTCTGAATCTGCTTAGTGTATTCATCTCTTGTTCTCCCTCTATGATTTGTACCTTCCACGTGTCCCTCGAGTACTAAATTAGTGATCTGTTCATGTCTCAGAATGTGTACTACCAATAGATCCCTTCTTTTAGTCAGGTTGTACCACAAATTCCTCTTCTCCACAATGCTATTCAGTACCTCCTCATTAGTCATGTGATCCACCCATCTATTCTTCACCATTCTTCTGTAGCACCACATTTCGAAAGCTTCTATTCTCCTCCTGTCTAAACTATTTATCATCCATGTTTTGCTTCCATTCATAGCTACACTCCATACTTTCATAAAAGTCTTCCTGACACTTCAATCTACACATGATATTAGCAAATTTCTCTTCTTCAGAAAGTCTTTCCTTGCCATAGCCAGTCTACATTTTATATTCTCACTACTTCGACAGTTGCCAGCCGTGGTGGCCGAGCGGTTCTAGGCACATCAGTCCAGAACCACACGGCTGCTACGGTCGCAGGTTCGAATCCTGCCTCGGGCATGGGTCTGTGTGCCATCCTTAGGGTAGTTAGGTTTAAGTAATTCTAAGTTCTAGGGGACTGATGACCTCAGATGTTAAGTCCCATAGTGCTCAATGCCATTTGAACAATTTTTACTTCGACAATCTCAGTTATTTTGCTCCCCAAATAGCGAAACTCATCTACTTTAAGTATCTCATTTCCAAATCTAACACCCTCAGCATCACCTGATTTAATTCGAATATATCCCATTATCTTTGTTTTGCCTTTGTTGATGTTCTTCATCTTATATCCTCCTTTCAATACGAATGTCCATTCTGTGCAACTGCTCTTCCAGGTCCTTTGCTGTCTGTGACAGAATTACAATATCATCGGTGATCCTCAGTTTTTATTTCTTCTCCATGCATTTTAATTCCTGCTCTGAATTTTTCTTTTGTTTCCTTTACTGCTTGCTCGATATATAGGTTGAAAAACATTGGGGAGAGGCTACAACCCTTTCTCACTCCCTTCCCAACCACTGCTTCCCTTTCATGTCCCTCAACTCATAACTGCCATCTGGTTTCTGTACAAATTGTAAATAGCCTTTTGCCCCCAGTATTTTACCCCCTGCCACCTTCAGAATTTGAAAGAGAGTATTCCGGTCAACATTGTCAAAAGCTTTCTCTAAGTCTACAAATGCTAGAAATGTATGTTTGCCTTTCCTTAACCTATATTCTAAGATATGTCGTAGAGTCAGTATTGCGTCACCTGTTCCAATATTTCTACAGAATCCAAACTGATCTTCCCCGAGGTCGGCTTCTACCAGTTTTTCCATTCACCTCTAAAGAATTCACATAGTGTTTTGCAACTGTGACTTATTAAACTGCTGGTTTGGTAATTTTTATACTTGTCATGCCTACTTTCTGTAGCATTGGAATAATTATATTCTTCTTGAAGTCTGAGGGTATTTCACCTGTATCATACATCTTGCTCAGCAGATGGTAGACTTTCATCAGGGATGGCTCCCTCAAGGCTGTCAGTAGTTCTAATAGAATGTTATCTACTCCCAGGACTTTTTTTTGACTTAGGTCTTTCAGTGCTCTGTCAAACTCTTCACGCAGTTTCGTATCTCCTATTTCATCTTCATCTAAGTCCTCTTCCATTTCCATAATTTTGCCCTTAAATGTATCGCCCTTGTATAGCCTCTATATATACTCCTTCCATCTTTCTGCTTTCCCCTTTTTCTTATGTCTGGTTCTCCATCTGAGCTCTTGATATTCAAACAGGAGGTTCTCTTTCCTCCAAAGGTCTTTAACATACCTATAGGCAATGTCTGTCTAACCCCTAGTGATATATGCCTCTCCATCCTTATATTCCTCCTTGCTTAGCCATTTTGCACTTCCAGTTGATCTCATTTTTGAGACATTTGTATTCCTTTTTGCCTGCATCATTTACTGCATTTTTATATTTTCTCCTTTCATAAATTAAATTCAGTATCTCTTCTGTTACCCAAGGATTTCTGCTAGCTCTTATCTTTTTACCTGCTTGATCTTCTGCTGCCTTCACCATTCCAAATCTCTCAAAGTTATGCATTCTTTTTCCACTGTATTTCTTTTCCCCATTCTTGCCAATCGTTCCCTAATGCTCTTTCTGAAACTCTCTAAAACCTCTTGTTCATTCAGTTTATCTAGGTCCCATCTCCTTAAATTCCTATGTGTTTGCAGTTTCTTCAGTTTTAATGTACAATTCACCAAATAAATTGTGGTTAGTGTCCACATCTGCCCCTGGAAATGCCTTATAATTCAAAACCTGGTGCCTAAATCTCTGTATGACCATGATATATATTTTTAAAAAAATCTCCTAGTGTCTCCAGGCATCTTCCACGTATACAACCTTCTTCCACGATTCTTAAATCAAGTCTTAGCGATGATTAAATTATGCTCTGTGCAGAATTCTACCAGGCAGCTTCCTCTTTCGTTCTTTACTCCCAGTCCATATTCACCTACTACTTTTCCTTCTCTTCCATTTCCTACTGTTGAATTCTAGTCCCCCGTGACTATTATCTGAATAATTTCTTTTATCGTATCATACATTTCTTCAGTCTCTTCTTCATCTGTGGAGTTAGTTGGCATATGAACTTTTACTACTGTCGTAGCTGTGGGTTTCGTGTCCATCTCAGCGACAATAATGCTTTCACTATGCTGTTCGTAGTAGCTTATCTGCAGTCCTATTTTTTTATTCAGTATTAACCCTACCCCTGTAACATTGTGTAGTATTTAACTCATGCAGTAACATGAAAGTAATGGCAAAACTGCTGGAGGTAGGGGATTTTGGGTGGGAATAAACTAAATATTACAGTAACAACCAGTATTCACTCAATAAAGGTGTACACTAAATCATCAATGATCACCCTAATCTAAAAATGTGGACAATCGCCCCATTCATACCATAGATATCTCATGACCTATGTAACTCAAACAAAGACAGTGATATCGGCAAGCCTCAAACTAGATAGCACAAATTCACTTGACCTATTTAGCTCGAACTAAGCTCCACCATGACAACTCAAAACCATCAGAACTAAGTATTACTAAAACCTAACAAGACCAAAATAACAACAATACACTATATGATGCCCACCACTATAAATGACTAAATGGGTAGTTCCATGTCAGTTTAACACAGAAAAGTAATATTTTCAACCTGACCATCTGATTTCTTTTAAATTTGGTGCATCCAATGATACAGATAGAGAGATGGACACTTACGAATTTGCAGAATATATGGCAATTGTGAAGTAAGTTACACGTCTGCAAAGTTTGGAAATTGTGTAGAATTTATATTTGTCTGTCTCAACATCAATAACTATAATTCTGGTTCTAATCTAGATACAGCAGTGAAACTTAAGTCATTGAAAAGCAAATGAGTAGAGTTTTACATTCATATGCAACATGATGGTTTTTTAAGATTTTTCATATTCAAGGTCATTGATCCGAAACTTTGATCTTGAATACCTCAAAAGTCTCACCTTCAATTTCTTTTAATAACAATGTATTTTATTTTTCCATTATGCTACTATATAGATGATAAATATCAAGATGGCACAGCAAGGGCATCATGCCCAAAAATTTGTCAAAAGTGCAAGAGGTAGCACATAATATGAAACATAAGTTATTAAAAAATACTGTTCATAAGTGATGTGCAAAAATATTGTTTATATGATTATGTTGGTATTAAGGTCCACTTACAGTGTAGCTTCAATTAAAAGGCTGTAAAATGGGGTTACATATTGTTTCACATATCTCCAATTTGTTAGTGTTCAGTAGATCTTGTGGGAGAGAGAGAGAGAGAGAGAGAGAGAGAGAGAGAGAGAGAGAGAGAGAGACTGTCCTTTGGCAAGTGTCACTGGACCCAGTATTTTAAGGACGTCATAGTCAGTTACGGCAGGAATAAGAAGTGATGGAGATGGTTCATATGGATTTAAGAAGTCGTGTACTTCATTTGTTTCTTCATTGTTTTGTAAGTTTTGTGCAACTCACCAGTGTTATACATACAGGCAATAAATATATTTACATCTATTAAGAGCATTTCTACCACATAGCAATCACCGACTCCTCTTTGCTCACGAAAGAAGCAGAATATGTCTTGTTTTTGGTATACTTTTGTTAATAGGTATTACACAATGAGTACTGTAGATACCTACCATTGTATTTGCATTCTTGAAATGTTTCTTGAGCTCGGCAGTGTCTTAATCATCATGGGAAACTGACTTACAACTGAAAACACATAAAGGAATTATTATTATTATTATTATTTTATTGGGCAGCACATCCACCTGAAGAGTAGTAAAAAAGCTTTGGAATTGGAAAGCAAGTATTAATGTCATTTGTGTTCAGAAACAGCTGAAATCACTAAAATTGATCAAAGCTCCTGACCCCGATGGAATACCTGTCAGATTCTATACTGAATTGGCGGCCGAGTTAGCCCCTCTTCTAACCACGATCTCTTGTAGAGCCCTGAACAAAGAACTGTACCCATTTCTTGGAAATATGCACAGGTCGCACCTGTCTACAAGAAGGGCAATGGATGACATCAATTTGTAATAGAAGCTTCAAACATACTCCAAGCTCAAACATAATGAAGTATTTCAAACGGAATGACTTCCTCCATGCCAGCCAGCATCGATCACGTGAAACCCAACTTGCGCTTTTCCCGCATGGCGTACTGAAAGCTTTGGATGAAGGCAATCGGGCAGCTGCAGTATTTCTCGATTTCCGAAAAGCATTTGATTCAGTACCACACCTACGCGTATTGTCAAAAGTATGATCTTATGGGATATCAAGTGATATTTGTGACTGGATTGGGGGCTTTTCGGTGGGGAGGACACAGCACGTTACCTTAGACAGAGTGTCACTGTCAGTGTAGAAGTAACTTCGGCTGTGCCCCAGGGAAGAGTATGGGACCCTTGGTGTTCAAGTTGTATGTTCATGACCTTGCAGGCAATATTAATTTTTTTTTTCTTTTTTGCAGACAATGCAGTAATCTGTAATGAATTACAATATGAAAGCAGCTGCAAAAATATTCAGTCAGATCTTGATAAGATTTCAACATGGTGTGGACATGGCTACGTGCTCTAAATGTTCAGAAATGTAAAATTGTGCAGTTCACAGAACAAAAAAACTTATTATCCTGTGACTGTAGTACCAGTGAGCCACTGTTAGAATCGACCATCTCATACAAATACCCGGGTGTAGCACTTTGCAGAGAGATGAAACGGAATGATCACATAGGCCCAGTTGTGGGTAAAGCAGGTGGTAGACTTCCATTTATTGGTAGAATGCTGGGGAAGTACAATCTGTCTACAAAGGAGACTGTTCACAAATCACTCGTGCAAAAGGTTCTAGAATATTGCTCAAGTTTATGGGACCCATATCAGATAAGACTAACAGAGGATATTGAAATTACACAGAAGGGCAGCACAAATGGTCACAGGTTTTCTTATCCGTGGAAGAGTGTCACAGGGATACTGAAGGAACTGGACTGGAAGACTCCTGAAGGTAAATGTAAACTATTCTGAGAAAGTCTATTAATAGAGTTTCCAGAACTGGCTTTAAATGGGATTGTGAGGATAGGGTTAGAATAATTACTGCACGCACAGAGGCGTTAAAATAATCATTCTTCCACGCTGCGTATGTGAATAGAACAGTAAGAAACCGTCCGTGTGACTTTGATTTTCAGAGTGTAGATGTAGAAAGTGACATTTTAAGAATTTGACAAAATTGTGCTGGAAAGAACATACACACACTGTATCGTGCTGAAAGCAGGTATTTCCACGTACGACATGTGGTGCATTTCATTAGTATGTGTGTGTCTGTAGTAAGTTACGGATGGTGAATTTTAACCTGTGAATTATTCCAGTGAAATCTCTAATTCATTCTGAATGGTGAAGTAGTAATTTTCTACAAAATCAAAAACAAGATGTTCATTTACTTTGAGTCCTTCTATAGTAATTTTAAAGATTGTGATTCCTGAAGGGTGATACACGAGTGTGGCAGGAGCTTTTGTAAACTTGACGCAAACACGTCAGCGAGATCGTCCGTCACTTTTTTTTTAAGTGTCTAGAACTACCTTGCATGTAGTTAAAAATCACTTGTATTTAATTCCATTGGTGCAGTTCGTAACAACCAGTTAAAACAGATAGTCAGTCTGCCTTGTCAATGGACCTAAGAAACATGCTGAAGTGCAGATTGCGTGTATCAAATGCTGCACAGTGTGTTACGGTGGTAACGTTTGTTCTTTACACTTCATTAGTTCTTCCAGTTTGCACCCTTCAACCGTTAACTCAAAACTGTGGTTTGAGATTCACGAACAGCACGGGTCACACTGGCATAGGCAAGAACACCGTGCTTTGGTCACATTGCACAAAATTTTGAGAGTCCTCTATTTACATCTGGTTATGTGTCTTTGAAATACGCATTGTACGATTGTGCAGCCGTAGCTGCTTCTGCTTATGTACTGCAATTCCTTTTTCTTTCAGAGACACAGAGTCATCGCTTCCTGGAATGACACGGCTCACGCAACGATCACAGTAGAATTCTTGTATACTTTGAACAGTTTTTGCATAACATGTCTTACTTGGATTTGGTGTCACCGGTGTACCATGTTCTACTGCTAACGGTTTTGATCTTAGTGTCATGTAATCTGAAGTGAAAAATTCTTTCAACGTTTTTCCTCATACTCCAGCTCTTTGGAACTACTGCCAAATTTTGTGTTTTGTCGCGTATATATTTTGTATTGTGAAACTTATCTTTCAGCCGGCATTAAGATTTCTTTTTCCATTTATGCTACTTGAGTTGGTCCGACACTGAGGCAGCCTTTTTCAATATATGCTTTGGGTAATATTCCTCGTACTGTAGCCTCATTTTCCTTCACGCGAGATTAACCTAAAACCTGAAGGCTAGTATTTAAACAATCCAATATCAGGTCTGATGCTGTTAGATTGTCACTTATCATCTCTACGAATACCTTACCGCAGCTGAGGCAACACCTGCAGGGGTTGATAGGTTTTGCGATATTTGCTTTCTACATTTGCTGAAAATTTTCCCACCTAGCAATACATGAGGACACTTGTTTACCTTCCACGTCCTGAACATTCCTCGAATTTTTCTGCACTCACGTGTGACCTCCTGCTTACAGTGGAACACAACAGTACAATTTTGACTTTAAATCCAAATTTTTTCTCTTCAAACTACTACCAAACACTACTTCACAGCACATGTACATTGCTGTTTGAATAAACAGGCTAATGATGGTTGGTTGAAATAAAAGTGTATCTGATTTTTCATTCACATCAAGAAATTTTCACCAGATTACCAAATTGATAACACCTGTTATTGTCTGCTGTTCCAGATTTTTAAAAAAACTGGATACTTAGGTGCTTACTGCATTTTGTTAGTGTAGTGGTGCAGACTAAATAAATGTTTCGTCATGATGCCTTTGGTGTGCCATCTTGATATTTACAATGTATATAGCAGCACACTGTAGCAGTACATTTTCAAAAAAGTTGAGCGCCCCACAAACTTACTATCGTCATTGTCATCGGTGACCTTGAATGTGAAAATTCTATGAAACCCACCACATTGCATATCATTGTAAAGCTCTACTTATTAACTTTTCAGTGATATACATTTCATTGCTGTGTCTGGATTGGAACAAGAATTATAGTTACTTATGTTGAGACAGGTACATGTAAAAATTCACACTGTCTCCGTAACTTTCGAGACCTGTAACTTTTTCCACAATTCTCGTATGTCTCTGCAAATTTCATGTTTTCTGCTCAATAGATCATAATGATTTGGAAACAGTCATCACACATTCACATTGCAAATTAATTTGTACATATGATTACATTCTGAATATTTCTCTCTCTCTCTCTCTCTCTCTCTCTCTCTCTCTCTCTCTCTCTTTCTCTTTTCCCAAAAAGAAAAACACAGTTTACAAATGTGGGTTACTAATTCCTACCAATCACCTTTTACACATTACAATAATAGAAATTCTTCTACAGATTTGAAGGAGTTGTCAAGGAGAAACTTTCTCAGTTTTTTATGAAATTTTACTTTGCTGTCTGTCAGACATTTTATCTCACTGGGTAAATAATCAAAAATTATTGCAACATTCTGCACCACTTTTTGTGCTAGAGACAACCTTAGTGTGGAGTAGTGAATGCCATTTTTCCTTCTGTGTTGTAATTTTGTACCTCGTCATTCCTCTTTAACTTTAGTGAATTATTTACAACAAACTTCATGAGGGAATAAATATACTGTGAAGCAGTAGTCGGAATGCCCAACTCCTTAAACAGATGTCCACAAAACACTATTCTCACAGCACATTTTTGCACAGTGGAAACTTTCTTGAAGACGAGTTACTGCAGAATGTTATTCTATATGGCGTTATTGAAGGGAGATATGTCAACTCATTGATTTGTCTCTCCCCGAGATTTTCAATAATTCTAAATTCAAATGCAGCTGAACTAAGTAGTTTTAGGAGCTCCAAAATGTGTTTTCTCCAATTCAAATTCACTTCTGTATGGACCCAGAGAATTTTGAAGTTTCCACTCTATTTACTCTTTCCTCATCATATGTTCCACTTATCACTGGTGTAGTACCTCTAGATGTGCCGAACTGAATATGTCATGTCATTTAAAATTTGAGGACGAGACCATTCGCAAAAATTCAGTTGGTCGCACTTTCAAGAACTTTATCATTTCTTGTGTGTGTGTGTGTGTGTGTGTTCTGCAAAAAGAACTAATTCTGAAAGTTTCTGGCAGATTAAAACTGTGCCGGACCAAGACACGAATTCGGGACCTTTGCCTTTTGCGGGCAAGTGCTCTACCATCTGAGCTACCCAAGCACGACTCACGCCCCATCCTCACAGCTTTATTTCTGCCAGTATCGCGTCTCCTACCTTCCAAACTTCACAGGTGCTCTCCTGCGAACCTTGCAGAACTAGCACTTCCGGAAGAAAGGATACTGTGGAGCACTTTGGGAGTGGTAGTTCTGCAAGGTTTCCAGGAGAGCTTCTGTATAGTTTGGAAGGTAGGAGACGAGATACTAGCAGAAATAAAGCTGTGAGGACGGGGCGTGAGCCGTGCTCGGGTAGCTCAGATGGTAGAGCACTTGCCCGCAAAAGGCAAAGGTCCCGAGTTCGAGTCTCATTCCGGCACACAATTTTAAGCTGCCAGGAAGTTTCATATCAGCGCACACTCCGCTGCAGAGTGAAGATCTCATTCTAGAACTAATTCTGTTTGTTGTATTCTACATGGAAGAATAGTTTACATATATGAGGAACAGTAGTGGACCTAAGATTGAACCATGGGGGAGCCCCATACTTGATTTCTCCCCAGTCAGAGTTACGACTCTGGACTATTCTTGCTTGAATTTCTAAGTACAACTTTCTGCAGTCTTTTGCTTAGGTATGACATTATCCGTTGGTCGGCTATAAAATCAATCCCGTAAAATGCTAATTTATCTAGGAGAATACTGTGGTTCCCACAGTCAATTGCCTTTGAGAGGTCGCAGAAAACACCAACCGGTGCTAATTTATTATTTAATGTTCGTTTGAGAAGCAGAGAAATCTAACACACTGCGTCACGAGGCCATATAACAAGAGAAATGTAGTTGTACCAGCCATGTCATCTTCCATAGCAGCAACCATCGAACGACTAATGAATTTCGTCGGAAGACCCATACCCAGTACCAAAGGAAAAACCAAAAAATTAACTTTCAAACGATTAACAGCACTATTAACAAAAAATTTCAAAACCGAAAGCAAACCAGCAGCCGATAACTCCAGTCCGTTTAAAATTGCTTGATAATTGACGTCTGTCACTTTGCTGTGCAGTGTCGTCCCATCGATAACCGCTGTTAAAGGCGACGGACCATAAGTGCTTTCAGCTGTTGATGTAACGCGGAGCTGCTGCCATCATGTATGCTCTGTCCGCGGCTGATTTTAGCCGACTCAGTTGCGGCAGACAATGCGTTTTGTAGCCCCGAATACACTCCTGTACTAACCTAACTAACTACCTCTTGATGTGCCATGTATCCGAGAAAGCGGCGGTCAGTAACCTGCGGCAGAACTATTAATGACGCTCGCTTTGCTCACGGCGATCGAAGCTGACCTGTACGAGTAAAGTCGAGGCAGAAAACGAACTGCAACATCTCGCTTTTGCAACAAGGACTGATGCGCTACCGAGGGCTGAGCAGTCCTGGTTGGAACTCCTTTACAGTTTATAGACGACACAGGCAGATTCCAAACGTTAAAAGGAACAAAAATAAGAGCAAATAAAAAAAAAGTCAGTGTGATGAAAATGGTGCGACAGAAGATTAAAAATAAAAAAATTGCATTGAAACAAGTTAATTGGAGATAATAGTAATGAGACTTTTTGACAAAGATTGAAAAGCAAAATAGAGAACCACTTGCAGCGATCATTTGTTCCCTTCAGAAGTTCGGTTTCATGCCATGTCGTACGAAGTTTACCTATTGTAAGCCGATCTCTGTGATGGTGATAATTGAATATGTGATGCCAAAAGGCGTTTGCCCGAAATAATCCATTAGTCTGTGTGTCATTTTGTTCCCATCGTTTGGTGCGTTTTGTTTTGGTTGTGTTTATCGTGTGTGTTGAAATACGAAGTTAAACGGGCCGGACTCGGGATTCGGTATCCAAACACAGCAAGAAAGAAAGCCAGACAAGGAATTGGAAGTGAACTGACCTTTTGTTCAAGGTGGCAGTTTAGTCTCCAGACTGGAGACCTCCAAAACGTGAAGTGGCAGCTATCAAGTAATTTTAATCAGACAAACTTTCAAAACACCGAGTAACACACAGGACTAAGTCGAATGCTGCACTAACATCATTCACAAACAACGGAGACACACAAACATCCCATACTAGAGTGCGCCACCCGTTAGTCCAACACGCCCTCTAAAAACACAATGTATTTCAAATATGCCGCGCCTGTGTTACGTCACACAACACAGTAATGTCACGAGTGAAAGTCGTCGATTGGTATTACAGATTCCGATTGAGCTGAAAATTGTAAAGGGAGCCGAATATACGTGCAGTAAGAAGACTAGAAGGGCGTAGGCTGCAGTACTTTTTGGAGATAAAGAGGCTCGCACAGCAGAGACCAGCATGAATAGCTGCAGTAAACCGTTTACTGGACTGAAGACGATATATGCCCATAGAATTGAAGTCATGCATTTTAGAATGCACGATGACTGGGCATTTTGCTTCTTGTTTTGTTCTCTCCTCACCCCACTGTCCATGTCAGTTTTCTTCTTCTGTCTTCTCGCAGTAGAAAAGCTTGCGATTGTAATACAGCGTTTGTGTGCACTCTACTTTTGTATTCACATTGTACGTACGTACCTCAATACTTTTCTAATAGTTCCCATTTTTTGTTGTTTAGTTGTGTGCTTGAGATTTATCGCTGTGGTTTAAAATTTGTGTGTGCGCGCGAGTGTGTGTGTGTGTGTGTGTGTGTGTGTGTGTGTGTGTGGATTCGTTGTTTATGTTTTGTGTGCATGTATATGTTTGTTGTATTCGACGCATTTTTCTTCTGTTTCCCACATGGCAGTGTGTGTATAGCTCTCGACCTTGTGAAACAGATAATAAAGAAAAAAAAATCTGCTCTTGGCAGTGTTTTGCTGCACTGTGCCACGACACGACCGACCGAGCGTCCCACCTCCGTGTTTTCATGAGTCGCCTTACTTTATTGGCGCGATTACAGTGAATTATTACTCTTTGTTTTTATTTAATCGAATTGTTGTGTTTTTCACAAACTGCAAAACGTCCTAA
Organism: Schistocerca americana; assembly: GCF_021461395.2. Classification (NCBI taxonomy): domain Eukaryota; kingdom Metazoa; phylum Arthropoda; class Insecta; order Orthoptera; family Acrididae; genus Schistocerca; species Schistocerca americana. Next base: position 19,818,454 of record NC_060119.1, on the reverse strand, counting down.
GCTTTTCACGCTAATGAAGGTCGTATACGTAGTGTTTTTTCCGAATGTACTTCGAACCAAAAAGCGATTATGGTAGCTGGAGTTCAAAATTTTTGTTAATCGTGCCTTTTGCGACTCTGCGGAGATATTTCCATAGCAATTGTGATCCCCTGACAAATATTTCTTTGTACCTAACCGAGAAGTGAAGTACCGATTTCCAAAAAATTGGCTTTAAAAATTTTAATTCCGTACCGCTTTCATTAGGGGTTGAATTTCCAGAAACACCGAAACACGTATATTTTCGTTTCTAACCGAGAAGTCAAAAGCACTTGTCATAGACGTAGCCTTTAAAAATTCTGTAGTTGTTCTTTATTAATTATTTATTTTTGGAAAACTTTCACCCGCTATTTTACCCCTTTAGTGATTGAATTTCCAAAACTGCTGAAACACGACGTTTTTTTATTTTCCGACTGAGAAACGAAAGACCAATTTTCATAGGTGTAACTTCAAAATTGCTTTAATAGCGATATATATTAAAAAAATAATCATCATCCCCTATGTCAGTCCCTTCGGGTTGGAATTTCGTAAAGTTCCTTCATAAACGTCGCCTACAGTATAAGATACATACCTTCTCCGGGTTTCGAGTTTGTATCCATAGCGGTGTGGGCTAGGCGATGATGGGTCAGTCAGTCAGGGGCCTTTTATACATAGATACATATTACTACGTTTATATCGACTATCTTCCGCTGCAGCATTCGACATACGCATGACTGTTTTATGCTGGTTGAAGACAAAGGAAACACACCGAAATTTTGTTTGCGTGAATGAAGTATAAAATAAAAAAAAACTAGGTGGTGCATTTTTTTTTCAAGTAATTTATTTCGGAAGGAACTCACCCACCGTCACAGTATATGACCTGATTTCAGATACAAGTTCCTGGCACAGGCCGCTTTCGCAGGGCGGTGCGTGCTCGGAGGCGACGAACATCAAATACAATCCAGTTATAACGTGACTGAGTGTGCCGTCTCCTGGTCAATAAAAGTTTGAGTTTCGCCATTTAACATGAATTTCGAGAAAGAGTTTAATTGCACTCGAGATAAGTACCAAAACATCAAATTGGCTCTTGCTTGCAAAGTGGACGATCTCGAAATTAAATTTTTGCAACGTGCTGATTTAATTACGGGAGATATTTCTATTTACAGTAGAATATTTGTTTTGACATCTGTCTGGCTTTGAATTGCGTAGATAGCTTTATTGAAGTGCTTTGGATTTTCATGCCAGAGGAAGGTGAGATGTAAGTGCCTCGTTTATTCGTGGCCAGGGGAGAGAGCGCTTTTGCTTTATTCTGTTTTGTTGGACGAAGACGTGTGCGTGAATCAATAATTCGTCTTGGTGATTTGTCCGTATTATTTCTAGGGAAAAGTGCTACATTGTGTACTTGGTACATTAATCCAGTTCCGTCGCGTGATAACGTCGACGAGAGTAGTTTAAAGCCACAGAGAGAACACAAATAACACTTCGGTATAGGACGCCCTCAGACGCATTGTGTGTGTTAGACTTTGCCGAATAAATTGAAAACACGCAGATTCGAATAGCCGCGCGATTGACAAAAGTGTGGTCCGTAAATAATTAGCGGCGATTTAAAGACTCACCCGTGCTAGGTATTAAAATATTGATTGCAGTTTTATTTCACAAGGATCAATACACCGCAGTTCGACATATTCAATGTTGTTCGATTTTCTCAACGTAAAACCAATCTTCTGAACCTCGAATGCCTGTACATTACATACCTGTCAGAATTTTGTCACGCTTACGGAAACTCTACGTGCCGTTCCTCCCTCGCTCCTTCCCTGAGACGACCTAGCCGGAAGACAAGACACAGAGCCAAGCGGTTAATTGTGCACAATGTTGACAGCAATCATTAGACAATGTCAACAACACATCACCATCATTGAAAGTAATGTATGCACTATTTTGGAACAACCTATGGTACGGAGGAAGAAAAGTGTCAGGCTGTATTTCATTGGTAGAATTCTTAGGTAGAGTCAGCTTCCCAAAGAAACAAGTAGATTTAAAAAAGAGCTCAGGTAGTGCTTTTCTGGGAAGTATCACATGTAGACGATAGACATTTCTTCAGAGTAAAACAAAACAGTTAAAAAAGCTTAGTAAAAGTTACATTTCGTGTTAATGTCTAAGATACGTTTTGTAAGTTAATACGTTCACTTTCCGACAGGTGCAATTGGTCTTTGTGTTTCAGCTGTCACCTTTAGGATACACTCTGCTTAAAAAAAAAAAATCTGATTCCATAAGCAGCACATGCGCCAGACTGTTCACTGAATTGCTTGCAATTGGCACAGCTCAACCAGGGGCTCCAGCTGATAGTCTCAGATTTGACTGAAATTCAGTACACTAATTCTACCATGAGTGGAACACTCGTGACTTGTGAAAGAAGGTGGCGTGACCTGGAAATTGCAACCCGCATCTGGCAATCTATCTTCAGACCTAACTTCAGGTCTTAATAACTTTGGAACTATTCCACCCAGTCCAGTGAAATTTTTACAACCCAGTGACATCCATTTAGAGAACACACTCCATGAATCAAAACACCAACAACGTATTTCTGAGGGAAAATAAAAAATTCCAAACTGTGATTTAAAAAATGTAATACGCTAAAAGGTACATATTGTAGGTAACCTCTATGCCAAATACAATTCACTCGAAAAGGGTATAAATTTTTTTGTGGTAAGCTTAATGTGGCCTAAACACACACAGAACTCATCATGCCCATATCAGTCACACAAACAGAGTTACATGCACACGAAAATACAAAAATTTGAAAAATTGCCTGAAAAACTTGAATTTTTGAAGTGTGGTAGCACAAAAGGGGCAAGTGGTACCCAAGCCAAATTTCACACACTGCATAAGTAGATCATAATGATTCATATCTCAAAATTTCAGCATATTATTGCAAGACATTTGTGTACAATGCAAGTTGACAGATGTATTTGGTGATGTGGCCATTGTTCCGCAACACAATTTTGTAAAAACGTATCGTAAACTGTTCTGCCTCTTTGTCTCCTCTCCCACAACTGTTTAATCACTAAGCAACAACATATAGACAGATTAACACAACCTATCATTAATGTTTACTGCACCTTAACTGCTAAAAATGTCGATCAAGCTTTGAACAGAAGTTCTCCCACACTTAAGCTACTGTACTCCGTACATTGAGTGGCAAATTGTACTGTCTTCCTGACACTGTGGGTAGGAACTGGAACTGTCATAAGAATGTGTGAAAACATGCACGAACCTTTAGTTATAACCGGACAGTCTGCTCATCTGCACATTGTCAGAGTCCGCTGGAGAGAAGTGATGATGGCTCCTCGTGCCTGCAACAGTTTTAACGTGTTCTAGTCTGCTTTTTAGCAACTCTTCGACTGATTTCACCTCCTCTTTCGAAGCGTAGAATGATTGTATGCCAGAGATATTTTTTTGTACCCAAGTAAATAATTGAAGAGGTGTTAGAATGTGACCTTCTGTAGACTGCTGCAGACTAGCTTGTGACGCCGTGCGCTTAATAGTAGCACCGATACCATCACATACATTTTTACCGTGGCTTGTTGCGAAAAAATTCCATTCTGTGTGGATCTGAAAATCGTGGTAATGCGTGCATAAATTTTTGAGATTTTTACAGTTTTTGTACTGACTAGCTGCCCCATCACTGAAGTATTTCGCAAAATGTATGTGAGGCAGCTTGTTTTTCACATATGCCGTGACAGTGCGAATGTGGGCATGAACTGCAATGATATCACGTATTAAACGGTCACTAAAAATGCACAGGTTCATGATAGACACATCACCTGATTCACCTCGATAGTAAATCGCAAATGGGTGGAGAGTTGGTTGACTGTTGTCCCAATGATATCCTTGGATGGCATCTTGAACTATAAATGCATAATTTTCAGAAAAGTCTAGTATTAGGCGTACTATAATTTCATCTTGTTTCAAATTATTCTTACACAACTGGAGATAAGCTGATTGTACTGTTGCTGTGAAGCTGTGTGTGGTCCATTTGTCCATTTTTTGACAACACATTTCAATAAAACCTTCCACTGTACTTTGCTTTGTTTCAAGACTTTTGTGCGATCCATGTGTGTCCATTGTGCATTAGAAACAAGTTCATCATCATCCATAACGATTTCACCATACAGTTTGTTATTCATGTGTTCTGCAAGGTTTGCCTTACCAGGACACTTTTCACACCTGTGTATAATGCACTGGTAGGAACTGATGTCACACACCAGCAGCTTCATTGCACCTTTGTGATCCAGACCAGACTCCTTTATAGCAGCAATCATCAGCTTAGCGTTTTAATGGGTCTCACATACACAAACATTGTGTGTACCCCTCGCACTTCCAGGCACAACCCATTTTGGCCGAAGACTGAAAAAAGGTGATAAACCTACGTTGGTATTGGGATACTTTTCCTTGAATCCTACATATAGTTCAGATATGTTGCATAGCAACAGTCTTTTTTGCATCTGTACACTTACATTTCCCATATTCGCCGTTACATAGTCTTTTTTTCCAGGCATTATTCGGCTGTAGTCATTATTTTCATAAAACTCCAACACTAGCACCTTTATTTCTGAACTCAAGTGCTTGCCCTGAGCCTTCTGAAGTTGTGGAAGCACTCCTTGGGTTGCTTTTATTTTCCTAGCTTGCTTCACAAAATGTGTAGAAACACTGGATTCCTTTGCAGTGTAGTCAATAGACCAGCTGGAAGGCGCAAGGGTAAGAATAGCTACTTTTTTCTGGCGTGTGGATATGGCACATTTTTCTTTCAAATCATGCCTCAATTTTGTCCAAATCAGAGCATTTCTGGCATGATTTCTGTTCCTTTGGAGCAGATAGTGTTTCCTCTTCCTTCATTATTGTGTCACCTAATCTGTGTTTAAATTCCATTTGAGCTTCTTGTAGTTTTCATCTACCATAGCTAGGCCTGTGTCTTTCCCAGCTTTGTGTGTGTTCATGGGAGACAAACCGACAGCAGTCACTGAAGTCATCCGCTGTGGTTGTAGGTGGCCGATACTCTTCGTCACTGTCATGTAAATTATCAGAATATTCTTCATTTTTTAGCAGTGTAACACACCTGGAACATAACTTTTGCCCTGGTTTCACGTTAAGTCCCATGCACTGATTCACTTTCAATACTGATTTTATATCAATTTCTCTGAGGCTACACTTCACTGTCTTCTTATGAGTCCAAAATGAATCAAAACAACTTCTTTGTAGGAAAGAAACACTTTCATGTGATGGTAACAAACACTAAAGTTTCCTGAACTTCACGCACCCACAGGGTGTATCCCAGATCTCCATAGCAACAAATCTTGGTCCAATTCATCCAGATCGTACAGTACAAAGCGAATGCCACATTTTGTTCCATATGTTGTTTTATGGCATTCAGATGCTTGTGCTCTACCAATACTGCAACTTGTTTGAACAAAAGCAGTCTTCTGCCTCCATACTCACTCATTCTGTCCCTGAAAACTACCATTGTTTAACTTTCTGTTGGCTAATGGTTCCCAACAATTGCTGCAGCGTTATCAGAAACAAGCTGTCTGCATCATCACTATTACTTGCTAAATCGTGTTAAAAGAAACGTAACCAAATACATCTCTGTCAACTTTTATTGTACACAAATGCCTTGCAATAACAAGTTGAAATTTTGCCACATATTATATTATGGTCTACTTATGCAGCAGTGTTAGAAATTTGGCTTGGATACCACTTGTCCCTTTTGTGCTACCACACTTACAAAATCCACGTTTTTCAGGTAATTTTTCAAATTTTTGTATTTTCATGTGCATGTAACTCAGTTCCTGATATGGGCAAGATGAGTTCTGTGTGTGTTTAGGCCACATTAAGCTTACCACAAAAAATTATATCCTTTTTGAGTGTATTATTTTTGGCATAGAGGGCACCTACAATATGTACCTTTCAACGTATTACATCTTTTTAATCACATTTTGGAATTTTTTATTTTCTCTCAGAAATGTGTTGTTGGCGTTTTGATTCATGGAGTGTGTTCTCTAAATGGATGTTACTGAGTTGTAAAAATTTCACTGGACTGTGTGCAAAAGTTCCAAAATTATTAAGACTCGAATTTGGGTCTGAAGATAGATTGCTGATGCATTTAGGTTTTCCGTGATTTCCTGAAATCGTTTCAGGCAAATGCCGGGATGCTTCCTTTGAAAGGGCACGGCCGATTTCCTTCCCTAACCCGAGCTTGCACTCCGTCTCTAATGACCTCATTGTCGACGGGACGTTAAACACTAACAACCACCACCACCACCGAGTTGCAATTTCTGGGTCACGCGACCTTCTTTCACAAGTCATAATTCTGGAACTAATTGGCAGGGGAACTTGAAATTTTGTACATGAGTGTTGCACACTTGGTAGCTTTGGTGTGCTAAATTTCAGCCAAATGTTAGACTATCAGCTGGAACATCAAATTTTCTCAAATTGGTTGAATTGACATGGAAAGACCCAATTACGAGAACAGCTCTAAGATCGTGTAAGTATAAATGGGCAGTGGTTTAAGTGAAAGAACGTTTCTAACCAGAATTAAAGTCAAATCACTAGTCTTTTTAGGTAGGTGAATAATCAAAATACAACTATTGCGACTATTATATACTCTTTTACGAATCTTTAGAGTTCTTCTGTAAACATTGTACTTAAACTTTTATTTTTTGTTGTTGTTTTCAGTCCTGAGACTGGTTTGATGCAGCTCTCCATGCTACTCTACCCTGCGAAAGCTTCATCATCTCCCAGTACCTACTGCAACCTACATCCTTCTGAATCTGATTAGTGTATTCATCTCTTGGTCTCCCTCTACGATTTCTTCCCTCCACGCTGCCCTCCAATACTAAATTGGTGATCCCTTGATGCCTCAGAACATGTCCTGCCAACCGATCCCTTCTTCTAGTCAAGGTGTGCCACAAACTCCTCTTCTCCACAGTTCTATTCAGTACCTCCTCTTTAGTTATGTGATCTACCCACCTTATCTTCAGCATTCTTCTATAGCACCACATTTCGATTGCTTCTATTCTCTTCTCGTCTAAACTATTTATCGTCCATGTTTCACTTCCATACATGGCTAACTCCATACAAATACTTTCAGAAACGACTTCCTGATACGTAAATCTATACTCGATGTTAACAAATTTCTCTTCTTCAAAAACACTTTTCCTGCCATTGCCAGTCTACATTTTATATCCTCTCTACTTTGACCATAATCAGTTCTTTCGCTTCCCAAATAGCAAAACTCATTTACTACTTAAAGCCTCTCATTTCCTAATCTAATTCCCACAGCATCACCCGATTTAATTCGACTACATTCCATTATCCTCGTTTAGCTTTTGTTGATGTTCATCCTATATCCTCCTTTCAAGACACTGTCCATTCCGTTCAGCTGCTTTTCCAGGTCTTTTGCTGTTTCTGACAGAATTACAATGTCATCGGCGAACCTCAACGTTTTTATTTCTTCTCCATGGATTTTAATACTTACTCCGAACTTTTCTTTTCTTTCCTTCACTGCTTGCTCAATATACAGATTGAATAATATCGGGGAGAGGCTACACCCCTGTCTCACTCCCTTCCCAACCACTGCTTCCCTTTCATCTCCCTCGACTCTTATAACTGCCATCTGCTTTCTGTACAAATTGTAAATAGCCTTTCGCTCCCTGTATTTTACCCCTGTCACCTTCAGAATTTGAAAGAGAGTATTCCAGTCAACATTGTCAAAAGCTTTCTCTAAGTCTACAAATGCTAGGAACGTAGGTTTGCCTTTCCTTAATCTTTCTTCTAAGATAAGTCTTAAGGTCAGTATTGCCTCACGTGTTCCAATATTTCTACGGAATCCAAACTGATCTTCCCCAAGGTTGGCATCTACTAGTTTTTCCATTCGTCTGTAAAGAATTCGCGTTAGAATTTTGCAGCTGTGACTTATTAAACTGATAGTTCGGTAATTTTCACATCTGTCAACACCTGCTTTCTTTGGGATTGGAATTATTATATTCTTCTTGAAGTCTGAGGGTATTTCGACTGTCTCAACATCTTTCTCACCAGATGGTAGAGTTTTGTCAGGACTGGATCTCCCAAGGCTGTCAGTAGTTCTAATGGAATGTTGTCTACTCCTGGGGCCTTGTTTCGACTCGGGTCTTTCAGTGCGTTGTCAAACTCGTCACGCAATATCATACCTCCCATTTCATATACATCCTCTTCCATTTCCATAATATCGTCCTCAAGTACATCGCCCATGTATAGAGCCCCTATTTACTCCTTCCACTTTTCTCCTTTCCCTTCTTTGCTTAGACCTGGGTTTCCATCTGAGCTCTTGATATTCATGCAAGTGGTTCTCTTTTCTCCATAGAATTTTCCTATAGGCAGTATCTACGAGGGCTATCCACAAAGTACATTACGTTTTGGAATTAAAAATAAATAAAGTATTGGAAATTTTTTTTATTATATACAGATGAAAGTCACACTTAAATACTACTTTTTTACATAGTTGCCATTTAAATTAAGGCACTTATCGTAGCGATGGACGGGCTTGGAAATTCCTTCGTCGTAAAATTCGGCCGCCTGCGCCTTCAACCACGTGGTTACCTCTTCTTGAAGCTGTGCGTCGTCATCAAAACGCTGCATAGCCAACGATTTCTTCATTGCTGGGATTAAGTGGAAGTCGCTCGGTGCCAGGTCGGGACTGTACGGCGGATGAGGAAACAACTCCCACTTAAAAGATTCGAGAACTTCACGAGTGGCATTTGCCGTGTGGGCCCGGGCGTTGTCGTGAATCGGCAAGATCTTTTGAGCCCAACTTTCCCCTGCGCTTGTTTTGTATTGCTCTTCTGAGGTTGTGCAGAGTTTGGCAATACCTTTGAGAGTTTATTGTACAGCCTCTTTCCAGGAAATCCACAAAAATCACACCTTTTCTGCCCCAAAAGACAGTCGCCATCACCTTCCATGCTGATATTGTCTGCATGCATTTCTTGGGTTTTTGGGGGGAATTTGTGTGCCCCCACTGCATTGACTGCAATTTTGTCTCGCAGTTCACATGCTTAACCCATGTTTCGTCACCAGTAACGATGCGAACGAGTAATCAGTCGCAATCTTTCTCGTAAGCGTCCAAAAACGTTAACGCTGCAGCCATTCGCAGATTTTTGTGAATCTCTGTCAAGATTTTTGATATCCATCTTGCAAAAAACTTGTGGTAACCAGGCTTTTCGGTAATGATTTCGTGCAACAAACTTCGTGAAATTTGTGGAAAACTCATAGAGAGTTCCGTTATTGTGAAATTACGGTTTTCATGGACCGCGGCATCGACTTTTTCGAAAAGTTCGGCAGTCACTATGCTGGGTCTTCCACTTCGCTCTTCGTCGTGAACGTTAGTTCGGCCATTTTTAAATTTTATGACCCATTGACGCACTCCACCTTCGGTGATTATGTTGTCCCCATACACTTCACAAAGCTGCCGATAGATTTCTATCGGTGTACAGTTTTTTGCAGTCATAAACCTTATTACAGCACGCACTTCACACTTCGCGGCATTTTCAATTAACGCTGACATTTCAAACTGTCACAGTAACTCAACCGAGTACAGCACGAACCTCTCACTAGCACGGCAGACACCAAGATGGCCGCGCTAGCCCCGCCCCTAACGGACACAAACGAAAACGTAATGTACTTCGTGGATAGCCCTCGTATCTTACCCTAGTGAGATATGCCTCTCCATCCTTACATTTGTGCTCTAGCCATCCGTGCTTAGCCATTTTGCACTTCCTGTCGATCTCATTTTTGAGACGTTTGTATTCCTTTTTGCCTGCTTGATTTACTGCATTTTTATATTTTCTCCTTTCATCAATTAAATTCAAAATATCTTCTGTAACCCGAGGATTTCTACTAGCCCTCGTCTTTTTACCTACTTGATCCTCTGGTGTCTTCGCTACTTCATGCCACAAAGAAAGTCACACTTAAATACTACTTTTCTACATAGTTGCCATTTAAATTAAGGCACTTATCGTAGCGATGGACGGGCTTGAAAATTCCTTCGTTGTAAAATTCGGCCGCCTGCGCTTTCAACCACGAAATTCTTTTTCTACTGTATCTCTTTCCCCCATTCCTGTCAATTGTTCACAAATGCTCTCCCTGAAACTCGCTACAACCTCTAGTTCTGTCTGTTTAATCAGGTCCCATCTCCTCAAATTCCCACCTTTTTGCAGTTTCTTCAGTTTTAATCTACAGTTCATAACCAATAGATTGTGGTCAGAGTCCACATCTTCCCCTGGAAACGTCTTACAATTTAAAACCTGGTTCCTAAATCTCTGTCTTACCATTATATAATATATCTGATACCTTCTAGTATCTCCAGGCTTCTTCCATGTATACAACCTTCTTTCATGATTCTTGAACCAAGTGTTAGCTATGATTAAGTTATGCTCTGTGCAAAATTCTACCAGGCAGCTTCCTCTTTCATTGCTTTCCCCCCAATTCATATTCACCTACTACGTTTCCTTCTGTCCCTTTTCCTACTATCGAATTCCAGTCACCCATTGCTATTAAATTTTCATCTCCCTTCACTACCTGAATAATTTCTTTTATCTCATCATACACTTCATCAATTTCTTCGTCATCTGCAGAGCTAGTTAGCATATAAAGTTGTACTACTGTAGTAGATGTGGGCTTCGTGTCTATCTTGGCCATAATATTGCGTTCACTATACTGTTTGTAGTAGCTTACCCGCACTCTTATTTTTTTTATTCATTATTAAACCTACTCCTGCATTACCCCTATTTGGTTTTGTATTTATAACCCTGTATTCACCTGACCAGAAGTCTTGTTCCTCTTGCCACCGAACTTCACTAATTCCCACTATGTCTAACTTCAACCTATCCATTTCCCTTTTTAAATTTTCTAACCTGCCTGCCCGATTAAGGGATCTGACATTCCACGCTCCGATCCGTAGAACGCCAGTTTTCTTTCTCCTGATAACGACGTCCTCTTGAGTAGTCCCCGCCCGGAGATCCGACTGGGGGACTATTTTTCCTCTGGGATATTTTACCCAAGAGGACGCCATCATCATTAAACCATACAGCAAAGCTGCATGCCCTCGGGAAAAATTACGGCCGTAGTTTTCACTTACTTTCAGCCGTTTGCAGTACCATAACAGCAAGGCCATTTTGGTTAGTGTTGGAAGGCCAGATCAGTCAATCATCCAGACTGTTGCCCCTGCAACTACTGAAAAGGCTGCTGCCCGTCTAAGAGGAACCACACGTTTGTCTGGCCTCTCAGCAGATACCACTCCGTTGTGGTTGCACCTACGGTACTGCCATCTGTATTGCTAAGGCACGAAAGCCTCCCAACCAACGGCAAGGTCCATGGTTCATGGCGAGGGGGGGGGGGACTTTTATTTAATAAGTTAATTTTGTAAGCAATCCATTTCGTAAGGTGGAAGGATAGCCCTTTTTTACTTTTCTTTATTTGCAGCCAGAGATCAGTGCGTGAGTGGAGCAGTTAAAGACCATTTGCGCTTTCTCTGTTATCGTTCACGAAGTTTAGTCCGCGTGTCGTGTGTATTCTTCACTTGAATTCATTTGCAGCCCTTGTTTAATTCATTAGTACTAACGGATTATTAAATCCGTTTTAAGTGTCATGTTCTCGGAGGTTTGCGTGGACTGCTATTACAGACTTCTTCGGTGAATATCGTAACGTGTTTATTCGTTCCTTGGGTATAGTCTGAAGCGTCACTATTTTGAGTGTATTAGGGTTGCATGAATATTTGGCTTTATTACAAATCGTCCCCCCCACCCCCACCCCGCGAGCACGCACGAGTGCCGCAACCCGACGTGGCATGGACTCGACTAATGTCTGAAGTAGTGCTGGAGGGAACTGACACCATGAATCCTCGCAAGAGTACGAGGGGGGTGGAGATCTCTTCTGAACAGCACTTTGCAAGGCATCACAGATATGCTCAGAAATGTTCATGTCTGGGAAGTTTACTGGCCAGCGGAAGTGTTTAAACTCGTGTTTGGGATTCTGCGTTGTCCTGCTATGATTGCCCAAGTCCGTCGGAATGCACAATGGACTTGAATGGTTGCACGTGACCAGGCGGGATGCTTACGTACGTGTCAACTGTCAGTCATCTAGACGTATCAGGCGCCCCATATCGCCACAACTGCACAAGCCTCACACTATTACAGAGTCTCCGCCAGTTTGGACAGTCCCCTGCTGACATGCGGAGTCCATAGATTCATGAGGTTGTCTCCATGCCCGTACACGCCCATCCGCTCGATACAATGAAACGAGACTCGTCCGACCAGGCAACATGTTTCCAGTCGTCAACAGTCCAATGTCGGTGTTGACGGGCCCAGGCGAGGCGTAAAGCTTCCTATAATGCAGTCATGAAGGGTACATGAGTGCGCCTTCGGCTCCGAAAACCTTTTCCTTGAAAAGTTCGCACGCTTAATTTGCGGAAGGGTCGCGCTTCTGTCGCGTCGAAAGATTCTCTGCAGTCGCCGTTGGTCCTGTTCTTGCATGATCTTTTTTCAGCGGCAGCGATGGCGGAGATTTGATGTTTTGCTGGAATCCTGATATTGACGGTATACTCGTCAAATGATTGTACGGGAAAATCCCCATTTCATCGCTGCTTCGGAGGTGCTGTGTTCCATTGTTCTTTCGCCGACTAGAACACCACGTTCAAACTCACTTAAATCTTGATAATCTGCCATTGCAGCGGCAGTCGTCGATCTAACAACTGCGTCACACAATTGCCTTCCCGCGCGGTGTAACCGCGTGGTCCGGGCGCCTTGCCACGGTTCGCGCGGCTCCCTCCGTCGGAGGTTCGAATCCTTCCACAGTTGTGTCTGTGTGTGTGTGTTTTGTCCTTAACGTAAATTAGCTTAGATTAAGTAGTTTTTAAGCCTAGGTACTGATGACCTCAGCAATTTGAGTTGTTCGGAAGGCTCGTAACTTCAGAACCACTTGTTGTCTTATACAGTGTAGGCGATGCCGACCGCTGCGGAGTTTTCTGCGTGTGTGGGTATCTCTCTGTTTGAATATGCATGCGTATACTAGTTTCTTTGGGCTTCAATGTATGTAGGGGATGTAACAGAAAATTTAACTCCAGCAATGATACTCCGCTGAAGTAGCTTATAATGGGTCGTTCGGACGGCTCGTAACTTCAGAACCAGATTTAAGCAGCAGATAAATACGTCCTGAGAGAAGAAACATGGTCCAAAACATTCTGATCGATTTAGTAAACACAGTGTTAATAAGTTTCATTGACAAGCTTCAAAAGCGCACTGGTCCATAGTAGCGAGGTAATTGGCTCCAACTCACAAAAATATGCGTGCATTATAAAACGATTTGAAAATTTCATGAATTACTACATGGTTTATGTAAGAACAACATAAATATGCAAAAATCTAGATTGATAATACCAGTACCTCAATTAGCTATACAATGTGAGTAATGGTCGGTATTTAACTGTCACTAAAGCATCTTTAAACTTTAAAGAGGTCTTGCCATTTCTGCTGACACGGGACTGATTTTGTTGTACAATTTTTCACTGTAGCGAAATCGTGTGCGTGAAAAATATATGCGGTTTGCAGTTTACAGGAAGCCCTTTCACGTAACTTTATCACAGTCTACAATATTTCCAGTTAGCCAACTAGTCCTTAAGAAGTGGGAAACCTCCACCACACACGCGCCATACAATGGGTTACGGAGCTTGATATGTAGATGAAGACGTAAACACAATAACAGTTTTAGTGGAAAGCAGTAGTTGCGTCTATCTGAAATCCAAAGCTTGATAAATCGTATCCGCCTGAATCACAAAGCTGGGAAAGAGAGACAGGCCTAGCTATGGTAAATGAAAACTACAAGAAGCTCAAATGGAATTTAAACACAAATTAGGTGACACAATAATGAAGGAAGAGGAAACACTATCTGCTCCAAAGGAACAGAAATCATGCCAGAAATGCTCTGATTTGGACAAAATTGAGGCATGATTTGAAAGAAAAATGTGCCATATGCACACGCCAGAAAAAAGTAGCTATTCTTACCCTTGCGCCTTCCAGCTGGTCTATTGACTACACTGCAAAGGAATCCAGTGTTTCTACACATTTTGTGAAGCAAGCTAGGAAAATAAAAGCAACCCAAGGAGTGCTTCCACAACTTCAGAAGGCTCAGGGCAAGCACTTGAGTTCAGAAATAAAGGTGCTAGTGTTGGAGTTTTATGAAAATAATGACTACAGCCGAATAATGCCTGGAAAAAAGACTATGTAACGGCGAAAATGGGAAATGTAAGTCTACAGATGCAAAAGCACAATAACAGTTTTAGTGGAAAGCAGTAGCTGCATCTGCCTGAAATCCAAAGCTTGATAAATCGTATCCGCCTCATGAAACAATGCAAGCGGCCGAATCCTGTCGAGTATGTGCATGAAAAGTGTGAATGTCAAAGATAATGAACGAAACAAATTAGCTTGAAGAGGGAATCCAATGTGGATTGGTTCAAATGGCTCTGAGCACTATGGGACTCAACTGCTGAGGTCATTAGTCCCCTAGAACTTAGAACTAGTTAAACCTAACTAACTTAAGGACATCACAAACATCCATGCCCGAGGCAGGATTCGAACCTGCGACCGTAGCGGTCTTGCGGTTCCAGACTGCAGCGCCTTTAACCGCACGGCCACTTCGGCCGGCTCCAATGTGGATTACGCAAATCTAATTGGCTACCACAGTAGCACTGAATAGAGTCGTTGTTCAGAGGGACGGTTTCATATAGTATACCGAGAACACGACCTTTTTAAGAATACAATTCTTTGATCGTGTATTATCGCTCAATCGCCACAGTGACACCATTAAACGGCATAGAACACAACAGCGTCGAAGGACAGGGAGGAGGACAGTGGAGTATTCGTCAATGTGATACGGGCAGGAGGCGGCAAACCTCGGCTTCCGTCAACTGCTTTAGCTTTGGCCTTCCACCTCGCTCTTGTCGTTGTGAGGCTGAAAAAGATGTTCAGTCTGGAGAATGTACGCCAGTTGCGGACCTACACGGCTGTGCGCGTCGTGCACGGTGGCAGCCACCAGCCACCTCTGTCCGTGTTTCGCGGCCCACACCCGTGTAAGTGCCAGAGAAAACCCTTTTTCCCCATTTTGTGTTGCACGTTGTCTTCGGCTGTGTTTCTTGACGAGCACTTGCTGTAAGGAGGGGGAGGGAAAACATAACCCGCCCCCCCCCCCACACACACACACACACACACACACACACACACACACACGAGAGAGAGAGTATTTTCATGTTTGATTCGATCAGAGGGAAAACCAGGTTCAGCTTTTTTTGTCCGCTTGAAAGACATATTGATACACAGCCAATTAATCTGAAGTGTAAATCGGTTATTAATGATTACATGCAGTATTTGCACAACTACTCTGTTACGTTTTGTATGTTAGGTTATGAGTTTCGGTATTCTTGCAGCGTTATTTTAAAATAACTCAGATTTCGAAGAAATCCATCGTTGGAACCGTTGACCATTAGATCGTCATGGCGTCGCACAAAAGTAAAGAAATTTAGAAATGCTGCCAGACCCGACGAGCAGAATGAAATACAGCCCGTCAGTATAGAGCCCGCTGGCGGCGTCCCGGGTGACAGGTTGGGGCGTGTTGGTCGGCCCCTATATGGCGCCACCACCATCTGATTAGGCGCATTGTTTGGAGACTAAAGGCCATCCTAAGTGAGTTGAGGTGGATTCCTTTGCAAAAGACCTAGCCGATTTTCTTTCGCACCCTTATACTATCCGAGCTTGCGGCAAATTTGTGCTGTCCACTTAAATACAACGTACCTCTTCAGCATTGGTTATGGATAGTCAGCTAACGAGGATGGAAGAAATTGGTTCAAAATGGTTCTGAGCACTAACGGACTTAACATCTTTGGTCATCAGTCCCCTAGAACTTAGAACTACTGAAACCCAACTGACCTAAGGACATCACACAACACCCAGCCATCACGAGGCAGAGAAAATCCCTGACCCCGCCGGGAATCGAACCCGGGAACCACACGAGAAGAAATTGGCGAAAGCTTGAGGCTTTGATAACTGTGGGAAAGTAAATAGTGCTGTGGCTGCTTGAGATAATGTGGGCACAGCTAAAGCAAATGGTTTATGTAAGTAGACGGTCGGTTTTCTTAGTTTATTAAAATGTGAAACTAGAACACTAGTAACGTAGAGCAAGCATTAGTATTTTGTATATTGTTCAGTTTACCAGACCCCGATATGTAAGGGGTCTTTTATAATGTTAAGATGTTTTTGATTTTAAGGAATCCGACACGTAAATCGAGAGCTGTAAGTAGGCCTAACATTTAAATAAAGTATCCTAGAACGAACTAATAATTACGTAGTACAAACAGCATATAACGAGACGTACTACATTGGGAGCAATCAGTAATACAGAGATATAGTGAAATAATACACTGACGGGCAAAAAAATTCTAACAACAGGAAGGCTTTGTGCAGTCTGAAAGATTGTGTCTGTTCAAATGTAGCGGCTGTCGCGGAAGAGTAGCGCTGATAGCGCCACTGTGAGGCTGCAAATCAGGTTTGCTTTAAATACAGACTGTAACGATCGTGAGCGTTAGTTAGCTTTGAGATTCGATGTGAGCTGATGTTAGTCGAGAATGCTTTTAAGGCGACAAGGCGCCCGAGTTTGAACGAGGTCGTACGAGAAGCCGGATGTTCCTCGTGCGGCAGAATGCAGCCAGTGCTGGCAGGAGTGTACGAAGACCGCGCCCCGGACGGCCACGTCGCACCACCGGAGGCTCTAGCGAATCGTGCTGTATCTTAAAGCAGCAACAGTAACACAACGAACTGTTACAAATCGGCCACTGTAGCGTGTATTCCACTGAGCCCAAACCACCGCGATTTGCGACTTGATCGGTGTCAAGCGAGAGCTCATCGGAGGGCACGGTGGAGGTCTGTCGTGTTCTCTGATGAAAGCTGGTTCTGCCTGGTGTTGTTTAGGAAGAGGGAAGTTGCGGGCGTGCAATCGACCTGTGTGGGGTGCGACTTCGTCCGACTGCACGAGTTCGTTGTTAACGCACGCACGCTGACTGCAACGATTCTACCTGTTGTGCTACGACTCGTGACCAGATTTCCAACAGCATAACGCTCGCCCACATACCGCTGTTGTAACCCTGTTGTGAGAGGCCTGCCCGGTCACCAGATCTGTCTTCGAGCGAGCACGTAATAGGGCCTCGTCGGACGACAACTCACAGCGTTAGCCGCTCCTGTACTGACCGGTCGAGTGTAACAGGTGATGTGACCTCTTCTCTGTGGTGCGAGGATTAAATTCTGGCAATTCCCCTGGGTTTTTCTTTTTAAAGGAACATTTGAAAACCGAGTTAAGCATTTCAGTTTTCGCTTTGTTACCCTCGGTTTCACTTCCTGTCTCATTCTCTAGATGAAAGCGGGCAGTAACGCCGACTCTACTTGCAGGTCTGTCAATGCTGTATTTACGTGGGTATCAGCGGGCGGTGTGTTGTCGAGTGGCGCATGCACAGTAACAAACAAAACCCCCGTACTAGGTTATTGTTATGATTTCGGACAGATTTGTCTCGACAATTCGAAATTTTCTGCCTGGACTGTAATAGCAATGAAACTTTCTATGTCTTCAGCAGGACTTGGTAATTGATGTATGTGTTAGTGTCTGAGCTAGGACATTTGGTTGATGCAGTCCATTTCTTCGCGTCATCCACCGCCAGTACGTCCTCGACTATCAAAAAATCTGCAGTCTAATGGGGCAAAATTTAAAATTTGGCAAGCTTTTTTAAATCAGCATTCTGTGGGTGATCGTGTCTCAGCCTGCAGTCAGGCATATAAACACCGTTCCTGTAGTGTTCCATTCTTAACCGTAGATTACTAAGTCCTCGTAAAATTTTCGGTTCCAGTAGGCTACCAAGTACGACATTTTGTACTTTATTTGGTATGTAACATATTTATGGATATCTGATAATTGTAACTGATTAATGCATTATGTATAAATTATGACTTCTTTTGAATAAATTTGGAATAGTACAATTTAGGATAGTTTAATAGCAATATAAAATCCCACCCGCCTTTTTTGTTGCTCTGCGCAAAATGAATTCAGGCGTCATGACTTGTAGCTGTTACGCGCTTTAAATTCGGTTTAGTGTAGGGCTGAATCGCTCGTGATAGCTTTCGTTAGTTGATGTAGGTTCAGTCTTTCGAACAGCAATGATATGTATGGTCTATAATTCTTAGAATCATGTTGATTATTATCCGATTTCGAAAAGGGCGTTACTGAGACCAGATTTATGGTAATTTAACTGATTTAACCAAATCTTCTGATATTCTCAACTTGGATATCCTGTGGCCAACAGCTTTAACATTTTTGTACTCCTCTATTGCTTTGTTAAGAGCCTGTATGTCAGAGGGTCTCGACAGGTCTTTTGTCTTTCATTTGCGCTGCCACTTTCGTTTCTCCCAATTTGGTAATCGGCATTGCATGTCGTTCTTGGGAGTAACCGTACGATTTCATTACAGCTGACGTTTATTTGCATTGCTGCTCGTTCGCGAGGCGTTTCGTGAGTGCCCAATTGTTTTGGCAGTAACTTACCTGTCCGTCAGTTTCTCCACAGTTCCTTCCCTAACTATGAAATACTACAGATAACATTCTGAGTTTTTATGACGGCTTCTTGTGGACGAAGGCATTTTATTCGTAGTCATCATAGTATTTCTGTATGTGGGTCGCTAGCTGGTTTGGTAGTAAGAACTTGTATACTCCGTTGTGCGACTGGACGCCTGGTCCAGTATTTTAATAAATTTCAGCTGGTGCGCGTTTTTGAAATCGCGTCTCTGCCTGTACTTATCATTTTGGATAAGTGGGTGTAAAATTTGGCACCTAATTTGGCGGAGCTGTATAGTTGGGATCGATGTGCATACTCATTTACTTGCACTGTTGTGCTAAGGTGGGTGTTGACTGTCAAAAAGGGTGTCCGGGTTACATTCCCAGTGGTTAGCACAGACTAACAACTTTTCCATTCGTGTCATCCCTATACGACTGTGGTTGTCAAAGTCGCCGATGAGCCCAAAATGTGTGTACGGAGGATTATATAAAAACGTTACCATCCACATGCGGTACTGCTTGACTGAGTACGCTCTAACGTCCAGGTTTACGAAAGTTACACTTCCGTATACGATATGCGGTCTCAGCTACGAATTTCTTTGGCGGTATTGTGGGCACCGTTGCTGAGTCACGCTGTGCGTTGTTTGTATGCAGAACATTTGCTTCACCGATGACGCAGTTGTTCGTGACACGATGAAAAACTTGATGTAATGACAGAAATAATGGTCAGGACTGGTTCACTTTTGGCATACTGATGCAAATGCCTTAATGAAAAAAATAAGCGAGGCGCCAGAGCTGTCTCTGCACTGACTGCCCAGTACCTTATCGTTTGCAGGGGACGCCCGGAAGCTGCTGCCTCGGCCCCGACCACGTGCGAGCGGTTTGAAAACACACGTACGTGCAAATGCTGGAAGCTCGTAGATTCAACTTTCGGATACCGGACATCTCGTTCGACTTGTGAAGTAGTGATGTGTAACGCCAAATGTGCGCTGACAGACATAGAACAAACACTGTCGATGTTTATTTTACTTCTACATTATTTTTAGGGTTGTAAGTCGTGGTGATGTGCAGCTTAGTCAGAGATCTAGATTAGTCGAGTAGGTGACAGTTGTCAGTTAACAAAGCCAGAATGTAACGTGAATAACTATTACCAGCTGTTTGGCGCTCATTTGATATATATTGGATTTAGATGTGTGGACGTGAGGGGCCACAGCTGACGGGTGGGAGCGGCAGTCACAGGCAGGCGTGTGTGCCAGCAGAGTTGCAACGGCGGGTGTGCGCTGCGGTATTTGGGACCGGAAGCGATGTTGTCGGCCGTAGCGGCAACACGGCGCGCCTGGCCTCGCGGCTGCGGGCGTCGGCGGAAATCGCTTCCCAGCGTCGGACGTGCCGGGAAACGCCGACACGAGCGGTGGCCGAGCTTTCTGCCTTTCCCCCGAACTCGCTAGGCGGTACGCGCGGGATTGCAGTAAATGTGTGCGCTTGTTCCCTCAATTCGGAAAAAGAATCGCAAAGTTGCACCGACATTTCTGCTTAATAGACTCCAAATATTGCTCCGATGGGATGGGACTGTACAGTTTTTTTTGGAGGGCGGACTCGGCCGGTAATGGCAATGAAATGACACGTCTTGCGTCAACAGTAAGATATGCAAGTTGGGCAAACACATCGGCGTGTAATACGTGACTTCCGATGTAGGTTTCGTGTGTTTCTATGTTGGCTGTAGCTATGTGTTGTCAGCCAAGTCTGCGTCAAGTGAGGTGCCGATTAGGTTTACTACTGCTGTAGAATGCTGTACCGTACGTCTCCATTTCCTGCGTCACATAACGTAATCTTAACCTTCCTGCCACGAGGTGGAATATAAGGACGCATGTTACGAGGCCTTGTCGTACACGACACTTGGCTAAAAAACGGTTTTTCCTCTTATAAATCGGGTTCGTCTGGTTTACGTGCATATCACACACTAGCGCTGTTTTCCGTGCAAACCAAAAGACGTGTCGGATCCGATACCACAGTGTGGTTGGGAAGTTAATTATAAATCGGTCGCTGATGGTCAGTAAGCTGCCAGGTAACGATCGCAACATGTTGCCAGCAACATCTCAAATGTTCAAATGTGTGTCAATTCCTAAGGGACCAAACGGCTGAGATCATCGGTCCCTAGACTTATACACTACTTAAACTAAATCCAACTTTGTGCTGAGAAAACACACACACACACACACACACACACACACACACACACACACCGATGCCCGAGGAAGGACTCGAAACTCTGGCGGGAGGGGCCACGCAATTAGTGACATGGCGCCTCTAACCGCACGGCCAGCCACATCTCTTATTACCAATAATAATAGCTTGCTTAGTACAATCTTGCTGTCAAGAGTCTCAAAAGCCTTAGACACATCTAAACATATAGCCTTGTCAAGAAAATCAAGTACCGCTTTTGTAAATTTTTAGTATGATCGTGCAGCTATATCACTTCTCAAATGCGACTGTGACACACTTATAAAGGTTGCCGTGACAATAGTTCATATCTTCTCCACCGAATTCGCAGTACCTTTTACGTCTACTAACTTTACCAATAGAAATTTAAGACATGATCATTACGTCCTGTAAATGCATACAGCTAGCGCGCGCGCCTTTGTGTGTGTTTTATTTGAAAATGCAGGCAAAATCAGAGGCATGATAATCTTCTTGCTTCGCAGTTATGCTAAGAAGTAATTGCGCATCCGATTTCAGCAGTGCGACACATGTCGCTTGTTGCACAGTGGATAGAGTGCACCCTGCTTGGGGAAAGACTTTGCGCCCAGCTGCCATGCTGGAGACAGTTCTGGAAAGTTAATAATCAGTTAATGTCACCACACTTGACTTCTACCCATGATACGTAGTTCATCATCGTATATGTGAAGAGTTTGACAGAGCACTGAAAGACCAAAGTCGAAACAAGGCCCCAGGAGTAGACAACATTCCGTCAGAACTACTGATAGCCATGGGAGAGCCAGCCCTGATAAAAGTCTACCATCTGGTGGGAAAGATGTATGAGACAGGTAAAATATCCTCAGACTTAAAGAAGAATATAATAATTCCAATCCCAAAGAAAGCAGGTATCGACAGATGCGAAAATTACCGAACTATCAGTTTATTAAGTCACAGCTGCAAAATACTAACGCGAATTCTTTATAGACGTCGGCTCTGTCTGTGCATCATGTAATATCTGTCATCGAATTTTTTGGACGGCGGGCGAAAACCGTATTTCTCTTCCCCGCCTCCGACTTTGAAGTAAGAGTGGGAAGGGACACGCACACCTCACCCCCCCCCCCACTCCCCCACCCCCTCTTTCTCGGGTTTGTTCGCCGTCGGTTCTTGGTCAACTGCTACTCCCCGCACCATTCATTTGTTCCTCCGCAGGCATTGTTGGCTCGTAATGGATAACTGCATCATGTGCAAACAAATCTGCATCATGAGCAAACAACCCAACGGAAACAGCAAATGTTGAAGGAAATTACACAAGAGTCTTGTATTTTTCGTTCCAAATGTAAAAAATGTTTCACCAAGGACAGAATTAACGTAAATTAGGTCTAGTCAGTCTAGTCAAAAACATTGTGTAAGCCGGGGACAAAACTTCATTCTGCTTCGTGTCTACGCGAGAGAAGTTTCAAAGCATCAGTGAAACAAGAGTAAAGAAAGTAATATTTGTAGTAGAGCAGATTATGCAATTAAGTCTGGTGAACATTTCCTCGAGTCGTTGAGTGATCTTGAAAGGCATGGCCGTCTTTCACGTGTACCCATACTTTTTAGTCAACCATAAGGGCAGAGAAGTGTCGCGGTATTGCGAACGGGCTACTGAGGCCGGACCACATGTCTTAAGGGATGCTATATACCGTTCAAAGTAAATTACTCGAATGATCATTTACACTTTTCCCTGATAATCTTGAAGTCGTTAGTAACGGTCGTTTAGAATAGTTCCTCCAAGACATGAAATACATCGTTACGATCGGCGTTTCCTTGACGCAGAAGCTAAACTTGTTAACTTGGGTATCCTCTAAACACTTGTGCAAGCCCGTAGACTGAGACAGAAGCAAGCGGCAGCGGTTAGACCAGTTGCTTGGCTGGTGTGCATACGAGCCACCGGCACCAGCTACGAGTATTACGACCGCTATTTGCTATTTTTTGTAAATTTATGCGGGAAGAAACTCTAAATCAAATTCATTTAAAGGTGTATGCACCCAATATCGTTTTGGTGTTACACACAGTTTTCCCTATTGATGCTGCATAAACCTTTCTGTCTGTCTGTAGCGTATTGCATTTTGTTCGTTTATTGTGTGTCAACCTCTCTAGCTCTTGTTAGTAGCAAAGGAAACAGAAAATACAAATATTTGTAGCGAAATTTGATCTATAATGAGATTCCTGTCAGTTATCTGTTAATGTTTACACGCTAGTATTGAGACCTGGGACTGACTTGGAAGGGTGGTTTCATTATTTTCCGCCGCGCGGGGTAGCCGTGCGGTCTGGGGCGTCTTGTCAAGATTCGCATGGCTCCCCCCGTCGGAGGTTCGAGTCCTCCCTCGGGCATGGGTGTGTGTGTGTGTTGTCCGTAGCCTAAGTTAGTTTAAGTTAGATTACTTAGTGTGTAAGCTTTAGGGACCGATGACCTCAGCAGTTTGGTTCCATAGAACTTACCACAAATTTCCAAATTTCATTATTTTCCAACAGAAAAATTGAAAGAAAAGAAAGTAATTGCGCTACATAACCCACTTTTCATATAATGTTGACTTACACATCCCCCCCCCCCCCCCAAATGTATGCAACTGATTTGTACGCCCTTTTCCAGCTTATTCTAACTGGCTATCGCATGACGGCTAGTGTGCCACGCGGTGTCTTGTTGAGCGATAAAATATCAGACCGAGATACTTTTTCTTCCCCAGTCGCCTCCCGGGCCTTTCCGATATCAAACTTTTTGCAAAATTTGAGCAACCCTGCCGGATTTTTTTGCGGTTGATGCTGCCGGCGAGTGTGGCCGAGCGGTTCTAGGCGCTACAGTCTGGAATCGCGCGACCGCTACGGTCGCAGGTTAGAATCCTGCCTCGGGCATGGATGTGTGTGATGTCCTTAGGTTAGTTAGGTTTAAATAGTTCTAAGTTATGGGGGGACGATTGATGATCTCAGATGTTAAGTCCCATAGTGCTCGGAGCCATTTGATATTTTTCTGTTTTTGCAGTCGATGTTATCGTTTGCTCTGTAATAAGGTCATCAGACATGAGAACAAACTGCAAAGTAATTTACACAAAATGTCTACGTGGCTCGAGAAATGTCGGTTCGCCGTAAACAATAAAAAGTGAAATCTTTCTCACGAATACTGTGCAAGGTTTTTTTCGGTTGTTTGGCGAATCGTGCAAATCTATGGATTGTAAATACTTATGGAATACAATTACGAACAACTTAAATTGCAGCGATCACATAGAAAATATGGTGGATAAGGCGAAACAAAGCGTTTTATTGGGCAAACACTAGAAGATGGAACAAATCTAATAAAGGAACTGCCTACACTACTCTCTCTTCCGTCCTCTTCAGGAGTTAGGTTGCGTGGTATGGGTATCTTTAGCAGATAGGCCTGACGGAGGGCGTCAGAGAAATTCAAAGAAGGGCGCGAAATGGTGGGTGGGGGGGAGAGAGCGTCACACATACGACACGCGAGGCAACCATTAATACAAAGGCGTTCTTATTGCGATCACCGGCTTTCGCCTCGGAATGCGGAAATATTTTGCTGGTTCGCACGTGCATAGGGAGAAATGACGTTCGTAATAAACTAAGAGAAATCGGAGCTGGCGGCGGGAAGTACTGCGAAGTGCAGCGGGAAGAACTGAAACGCGCCGGAGGTTCGGAGCCGCCCGGTCCAGCGCGGCGGCTGGCCGGTCGATGCCGCCGCTCCCCTCCCCCCCCCCCCCCCCTCTCAGCCCCGCTGCCAACCCAACACCCCCCCCCCCCCTCGCCCTAGGCAGTCGATACACGCCCTACGCGCTCTCAGAGCACACCATTCATGCCAGCCGCTCTACTCTCACACTCATAATTATAGTGTGGCGTTTTGTTTCGCGAGTATGTCATTAGCTAGTGCTAAACTGAGGTGCGAAACTACGAAACTTGAAACTGGTTACTTCACGTAGCGAGCTCAGTAAGGAAAATGTCGTAGGAAAAAAAGGAATATAGGTGTCCGAATCTGTACAAACGCCAGTGCGTGGGCGTAGTGCGGTTATCACTGTATTGCGGTTTCAGCTTTCTTAGCATTAGTCCGAAACTTCACACTTTCTTCGATTGCTGCTTTTCGATGGCTTCTCCACGACTGAGCACCAAATTTTAAACGCAGAACACTACTTACAAACGACCAACTCTTGTTATTAGCAACCGGAGACGCTTAACGCTAGAGATTGTTTCGCATCTCAGTACCTGCTATATCTCACGGAGTTTCTGATGTCTGCCGCTAATGTAAGGAGCACTTCAAGGAATTAATTTGAGCACGTATAAGCAAGATGATAAAACTGGATTTATGAAACGTACAAACCACTTGTCGCATAGGCTACTCGATAAAATCTGCTATATAGTCTATTAGGGCAGTCAGTGTTAGCCCGTGTAAACCATTTTTATCATAAAAAGGCTTTAACGTAACAGTGATAAGTTTATCGTCTTTCTCACTGGCTGCAAGGAAGGGAAAGAAAAGCAATGTGCAAGTGCATCAGCAATTTTCTATCAACCAATCGCTTTTACTTCTACATGTGTGATGTGCGCCTCTCAGATTCCAGAATAACGTACGATATCTAGATTCTTCTATCGGCAACATTACATTGTCTTCGGACCACTCCATCGTTCACACAGCTCGTGTCGACAACAGTAGTAGACGAGATAAGAGACGCGAGCCGTGTGCAGTGTGCAGTGCCAGGGCTCGAGCAGAGACGACGCGCACTGCCTCCGACGGTTTGCTAAAAGACCGACAACCAGCGGCACACTGAAGCACACCAGCGAATGCCCTCTGCTCACGCGCGCCTAGCCGTTACGCCAGAGACGTCCCTTGTTCGCTGTTGCAGGTTCACCTTCACTTCGGCGTAAAGGGTCCATTAGAATTCGCCATTAAAAGTGACTGTATTTTTGTAGTAATGTCTTTGCAGGAAATAATGCTATCGGTAGAGTGCGGTTTTCTTGTAGTGGCACGCTTAAATAGTAATAAAGATCGAGCAGGGTTAGTGTCTGACTTTTGTCGGTTTTGCGAAGCAACCTCAGTGTCAGTCACACGCGAACATGTCGACTTAAGTCTTGTACTGATGCAGGAGAGTTGTAAAGGTGGTGGCGTTAACCAGACCTATACTGTCTGATCAAAAAAGTATCTCGACAACCCGAAGTAATGCGGAATTGATCGCAAGAAGTCGCGAGAGGCGGACCGCCAGTATGATAGGGTAGAGTTGTAAGCAGGTAAGCAGTGACGGCTGAGGAGAGCTCAGTGACTTGGGCTGGCCGTTGGGTGTCACCTGAGCACCAGAGACGACCCAGTCCTCCTAAAACTGCCCGTGCTGCTGTCGCGAAGGAACAACCACAGCTGAAGGAAGACCTCGTGGGCTGACGGACAGGGGCCGGCTAATGTTGCGAAGGACAACAAATAATCCTGAATAACGAGCATCAAAACCGATCCGGGGATTAGTGAACACAGGGTTGTCGTAGCGAGACTGAATATTGTAATCCCCAAATCCTCGAAAAGCAAGCGAAAAATTTAGCTATTCAAAAATGCAGAAATTGATAGATTTATACCAAATAAATCAACAAAAGACGGAGCTGATCCTCCTTGGTACACAAAACGGGTTAGAACACTGTTCCAGAAACAACAAAACGAACATGCCAAATTTAAACAGACGCAAAATCCCCGAGGTTGGCGATCTTCTACAGAAGCTCGAAGTTTAGCGCGGACTTCAGTGCGCGATTGGTATAACAGTTTCCACAACGAAACTTTTGTCTCCAAACCTGGCGGAAAATCCAAAGAGATTCTGGTCGTATGTGAAGTATGTTAGCGGCAAGAAACAATCAATGCCTTCCCTGCGCGATAGCAATGGAGATAGTATCGAAGACAGTGCTGCCAAATCAGAGTTATTAAACACAGCCTTCTGAAATGCCTTCACAAAAAAAGACGATATAAATATTCCAGAATTCGAATCGAGAACAGTTGCCAACATGAGTAAATATCCTCGGAGTAGTGAGGCAACTCAAATCACTTAATAAAAGCAAGTCTTCTGGTCCAGACTGAATACCAATTAGGTTCCCTTCCGAGTATGCTGATGCATTAGCTCCATACTTAACAATCATACACAACCGTTCGCTCGACGAAGGATCCGTACCCAAAGACTGGAAAGTTGCAAAGGTCACACCAATATTCAAGAAAGGAAGTAGGAGTAATCCACTAAATTACAGGCCCATATCGTTAACGTCGATATGCAGCAGGATTTTAGAACATATATTGTGTTCGAACATTATGAACTACCTCGAAGAAAACGGTCTGTTGACACACAGTCAACATGGGTTTAGAAAACATCGTTCCTGTGAAACACAACTAGCTCTTTATTCACATGAAGTGTTGAGTGCTATTAACAGATTTCAGATCTATTCCGTATTACTGGTTTTCCGGAAGGCTCTTGACACTGTACCACACAAGCGGCTCGTAGTGAAATTAAGTGCTTATGGAATATCGTCTCAGTTATGTGACTGGATTTGTGATTTCCTGTCAGAGAGGTCACAGTTCGTAGTAATTGATGGAAAGTCATCGAGTAAAACAGAACTGATTTCTGGCGTCCGCCAAGGTAGTGTTATAGGCCCTTTGGTGTTCCTTATCTATGTAAACGATTTGGGAGACAATCTGAGCAGCCGTCTTCGGTTGTTTGCAGATTACGATGTCGTTTATCGACTAATAAAGTCATCAGAAGATCAAAACAAACTGCAAAACGATTTAGAAGAAATGTCGGAATAACGAAAAGTGTGAGGTCATCCACATGAGTGCTAAAAGGAACTCGTTAAAGTTAGGTTACACGATAAATCAGTCTAATGTAAAAGCTGTAAATTCAACTAAATACCTAGGTATTACAATTACGAACAATTTAAATTGGAAGGAAGACATAGAAAATGTTGTGGGGAAGGCTAACCAAAGACTGCGTTTTATTGGCAGGACACTTAGAAAATGTAACAAACTGCGTTTTATTGGCAGGACACTTAGAAAATGTAACAGACCTACTAAGGAGACTGCCTACACTACGCTTGTCCGTCCTCTTTTAGAATACTGCCGCTCGGTGTGGGATCATTTCCAGATAGGACTGACGGAGTACATCGAAAAGCTTCAAAGAAGAGCAGCACGTTTTGTATCATCGCGAAATACGGGAGAGAGTGTCACAGAAATGATACAGGATTTGGGCTGGACATCATTAAAAGAAAGGCGTTTTTCGTTGCAACGGAATCTTCTCACGAAATTCGAATCACCAACTTTCTCCTCCGAATGCGAAAATATTTTGTTGACACCTACCTACATAAGGGGAGGAACGATCACCAGGTTAAAATAAGGGAAATCAGAGCTTATACGGAAAGATGTAGGTGTTTGTTCTATCCGCGCGCTATACGAGATTTGAATAATAGAGAATTGTGAAGGTGATTCGAAGAACCCTCTGCCAGGCACTTAAATGTGATTTGCCGAGTATCGATGTAGATGTAGATGGTGTGAAGGGCGATGTCAGTGGACAGAGGGTGACGAAGTGGAAACGAATGATCTGGCGTGATGTATCGTACTATACCCTGTGGCAGTCCGACGCAACAGTTTGGTTGTGACGAATGCCTGTAGAACGATTCTTGCCGTCATGTGTCGTGTACGGAGGAATTGGTGGTAAGGGGGGGGGGGGGGTGGGGGCGGGTGCCTTCCGTTGTTTACACTTCATTTGATAATGTTGGTCTCAAGCAACATGTTTTTTCTTATTACCTTGTTGACGGCCTTCATGAATACGCGCTACTTCTTGTCAGTGTTGCTGTTTGTTAACACTCCCAGCACATGATTCAGCACGTTGTTGTTCTAATTGCTCGCTGAGAGGCGCGCAGAAATCGTTTGAGTGCATGTAACGGTTAGCTGTGACTAACCTGTATAGTTCTCGTGATTCTTATATGGTTTACGCTGTAGAACTTTGAAAAGATAAGTCTATCTGCAATTTATCTGTAGAAAAATGTTATTGTAATGTGAGGTGTCTTTTCTGGTTTATAAGCAAATCTGTATGAAGGGAAATGACAAAATATACCCATTGCTTCAGAGCAACATTGCCAGTAAAAGTACTTGAAAAATAACATCACGGCTAATAGGTACGTTTGTTTGCCGCTAAAAAGTACATGAATCCAGTGAGTTTTTATGGAAAAAGGAAGTGTAAAGCCACCACATTTCTTCCTCTGGACTCTTTGCTCTCTGACTGCGATAATTCGAGTTCGGACTTAGATACTCTAGCGGACAGTTCTGATGAAGATACGGATTTCTAGCCTGAAAATTAACAAAGTAATCCCCTGATAGTCGTAGCAGAAACTGATTCTGAAGATGATGAAGTAACAACAGACGAAGTAGTACTACATCACCATGTGACCAGGACCCTCCACCTTCACCAAGGGTAAAGCTCCCCCAGAAAGCCAGTTCAATTGGGTGAAGCAAGATTCTGTGTGTGTGTGTGTGTGTGTGTGTGTGTGTGTGTGTGTGTGTGTGTGTGTGTGTGTGTTAAGATCTGTCTCATGAATTACGTGAATCGTTCAGTGAAACTCCTTTACAACACCTCAGAAAACTATTTGACTCTGAGATAATAATAGTTAGTGTTGATCAGACAAACCTATATTCTGTGCAACAGACATCGTCGTCACAGAATACAACTGTAAATGAAATGAAGTAATTAATTGGCACGCTAATTTGCCTACATACACCGATTACATGGCTCAGTCTACTAATATAGAAAAAAATCTCCAGTGGCAAGAGTTTGAAAAGACTTCAGGAACTCCCCAGATACCTTCACTTCTCGAATAATGAGAATTCTGCCAGTTCTAGCGACAGGTTTGTGAAAAGTTAGACCTGCTCCGGATGCTGTAGTAATCAAGTGTCGAAACCTTGCTGCATAAAATGAATATTCAGTATGAAATTACGGTTCCGTATAAAGGTACCAGGACTGGCAATCTACGGCAGTATATTCAGAACAAACCCCACAAATGGGTCTTCAAGATTTTTGTATGAGCAGGAGTGTCTGGAATTGTATACGATTATATTCCATATATCGATAAAGGTACGATTACGAACTTCAGAAAATGAAAAGAAATTTGGATTTGGTGGCCGAGTTGTAATGAATGAAAGATAATAGCTCAGCCGCTCAACTCGAGAGTGTACTTCGACGACTTCTTTTCCACACTGGAACTGTTCATTTTCCTGAAGAATAAATGAACATAGATTCTCTGGGAACAGTGCGTGGGAATCGTATAAGAGATTGCCCACTAGAAGCAGAGAAGTCACTACCGAAGCGAGGTCGGGGAAGCTACGATTATAGGTCGGAAGAAAATTCAGGAATCATCATAGTTAGGTGGACAGATAACAGGATAGTGTGTTTAGCAGTTCATTTTGTGGAATAGGGCCAGTGAAGGCTGTAAAACGTTGGAATACTATTCAAAAACGAAAGAAAGATGTGCCACGACCGAACGTAGTCAGTTTCTACAATAAGCGTATGGGCGGTGTAACACGGCGGGAATGCTTATCGAGTAGTGCCTCACACGTTAAAGCGCTGGTAGCTAACAATTTTTGTCTGCCAGTGCACGGTGACAATTGTGATATGAAAATTTCAAGGAAGTCATTTCGATTATACATTGATGGGTGCAAACAAAAAGAAAGCAGGAAGGAAGGTCTAGTAAGGAACACCACCTCCCGAGAAGAGAGCAAAGGTTCCAGTGCCTGTACAAGACGTTAGGTTCGGTGGCCTTGACCACTGGCCTATTTATGGGTCAAAGGGTCGATGTCGTTATTGCCCAAGATGTTACTCTACAGTTGCGTTTTCTAAGTGCAGTATAGTTCTGATTTGTGCCTTGAAGAAGTTGTTTTAAAGCTTTACATATAAAATGTAATAGATATGTGAAATTATCCGGTGCAGTATAGTTCTGATTTGTGCCTTGAAGAAATTGTTTTAAGGCTTTACATATAAAATGTAATAGATATGTGAAATTATCCATCATTGGTAATCTTCGTTTTCAAATGTTGTGTGTATCAGGAGACTGATATTTTCGTGTATGAAGACAATAATTTGGTTGTGGACACATTTATCACAATGAACTGAAGTGAACAGAAAGTAGATTAGGCATTTTTTGTGTAATGAATAAATATTACAATAGAAACTTTTATTGTCGTAATTATAAGTCTATATCATCAGGATAAACATGGAAAAAAATTATCTCTACAACTTTTATATTTGCCTAATAAAGGGTTAAGATAATGTCCATTTATTGCGCTAATAAAAGGTGCGTATGAACACATTTTCACAGCACTGTAGTACTGCATAGCGTAGAGGAACAGTTGGACACGGTGATTGTACCAGCACGACAACGTACCCTGTTATATCACACCATTTACGAGGCAGCGGTTTGTAGACAGTAACGTTCCTACCCTGAAACGGGCTGGCCTGCCCGCAGTTCCGACTTGAAACCAGTGGAACATGTTCAGGAAGAGTTACAACGTCCAACATGACAAATTCCTCCACAGACTCTTGAGTCGCCAAGCAGAGTTGAAGCCGTGAGAAAGGCGCAGAGTTGACACACACACCCATAATATTTTTTTTTAGCCTGTGCGCCAGTGCTCTGAGAAACTAGTGGGCACGTTCCGTGTTTTGCCACATTTTTCACACTTCGCAGTTTTGTTACCAGTGAAGATGGCATACTGGATGATCGCCGGTATTCCTTTGTGTGTGGCTTACCGGGAGTCGAATATTCAATGGTGTTATACTGTGTGTGTAACCTTGCGCTTTCTCCATCCTGGACGCGCAAGGAAAATTATGACCGTTCTAGGTGCGATCAACGGCAATAGAGGCCAAAAACAGATACCCCAGTTATGTGCAATGGTAATTTTAATTAATGGCTCTAGCTAAAATATTCGTCTGACTGCGTTAAAATTAACTGCACACGATCTCAAGTTTTTTGCACTATTCGTGATTACTTCTTTAAAAAATCAGCTGCTTTGGATACTATTAAATACAGTCGAAACCGGTTATGACAACATCGAGTTTATCGACGTTGGGGCATAGCTTGAAAGGTAAGCCCCAACCCGCGTGTTATAAAGCGAATGGCGGCAGTTGCTCTGCCCCGCTGCCTGCCGCGCTGTCTGTTCGTACGGCCCGTCCCCCCAACCCCTCTTTTTTCTCTTCTCGTAGGTACGCGTACTTGTAATTGCAAACTGACCAGTTACCAGCGGGCGGCGAATTCCGTCGCTGTGTTGCATCACCACTGTTCGGATTGACTGAAACCAAGGCGTCCAATTCCTGCTTACAGTCGTCAGCTTGCGTCTCTCTCTCTCTCTCTCTCTCTCTCTCTCTCTCTCTCTCTCTCTGCGCGAGTGCGCGCGTTTTTGTGTGTGTGTGTGTGTGTGTGTGTGTGTGTGTGTGTGTGTGTGTGTGTGTGTGTGTAATTTACTCGGATCCTGTGTGGCACTCAGTTCAACACTCAGCTGACTGGTTGCTGTATATAAATTTTTTTTTTTTTCACGTCTTAGGATATACATCTTTTGTGGCTGAAAGACGGTGTATATCCCTGTCTTACGAGAGGTCAAATCTTATCAGAGGTAATAATTACAATAATTATTCTTTTCTGTTGCACACCTTAAATGACTACCCTCTCGCTTCGCAGACACTTAATCCCGCATATACTTCTAGAGCCCGTAAGATACAATCAGTGTATTGCGGCGGTTCACGGGGGAAGTCCACACTCAAAATGTAGAAGTATTTTTTTACCACACAGCTTTTCTTTTTTCTCACCCTTGGCAGTATTAATGTGGAAAATGCTAGTGGTCACTGAATTGGAGTCCACGTCAAACAGGCGAGATAACTTGTCGAAAGGCATACGCATGGTGTGTGTGATCTGTTAAAAATGCGGAGGTACGGAACATACACTCATGCTCATAAATTAAGGATAACTGCAGAATGTGGTGCCACACAACGTGGCACTGCTCAAAACTGGCGCTAATAGCTTAGGCACATAGGGAACACACACGACACAGACCTGTACATCCACGGTATTGGTGATAAGTTGAGAAAACCGTCCCGAAACATATGTGTTACAAAACGCCACTTTTTCCTGCGTATGTACCCCAACATCAATATGGGATGTGATCACCATGCACACGTACACATGCCGCACAACGGGTTGGCCTACTCAGGATCAGGTGGTCGAGCAGCTGCTGGGGTGTAGCCTCCCATTCTTGCACCAGTGCCTGTCGGAGCTCCAGAAGTGTCCTAGGCGTTTGAAGACGTGGAGGGATACGTCGACCGATAGCATCCCAGACGTGCTCGATGGGGTTTAGGTCTGGAGAACAGGCAGGTCACTCCATTCGCCTGATATCTTCTGTTTCAAGGTACTCCTCCACGATGGCAGCTCGTTGGGGCCGTGCGTTATCATCCATCAGGAGGAAGGTGGGACCCACTGCATCTCTGAAAAGGCGGACATACTGGTGCAAAATGACGTCCCGATACACCTTACCCTGACCTGTCACAGTTCCTCTGTGAAAGACATGGAGGGGTGTACGTGCACGAATCACAGTCACACTCCACACCATCAAACTCTGACCTCCATACAGGTCCCTTTCAAGGACATTAAGGGGTAGGAATCTGGTTTCTGGTTCACGCCAGATGAAAACCTGGCGAGGATCACTGTTCAGACTATACCTGGACTCGTCCGTGAACATAACCTGGGACCACTGTTCCAATGACCATGTACTGTTTTCTTGACACCGGGCTTTACGGGCTCTCCTGTGACCAGGGATCAGTGGAATGCACTTTGCAGGTCTCTGAGCGAATAAACCATGTCTGTTCAATCGTCTGTAGACTGTGTCTGGAGACAACTGTTCCAGTGGCTGCGGTAAGGTCCCCAGCAAAGCTACCTGCAGTACTTCGTGGCCGTCTGCGGGCACTGATGGTGAGATATCGATCTCCTTATGCTGTTGTACACTGTGGACGTCTCGTACTGTAGCGCCTGGACAGGTTTCCTGTCTGCTGGAATCGTTGGCATAATCTTGAGATCACACTCTGTGGCGCACAAAGAGGGCCCGTGCTACGACCTGCTGTATTCGAGCAGCCTGCAGTCGCCCTCATAGCGTCATCAATATGTGTTTTTTGAGCCATTTTCAACACACAGTCACCATTAGCACATCTGAAAACGTTTGCACACTTACTCGCTGCAACGTACTCTGACATGCACCAACACACCTCTGGGTATGTGGACTGCTGCCAGCACCACCGTGCGACGACCACAGGTCAAATCAATCGCATGGTCATACCCCGAGGTAATTTAAACCCGGAAACCGCCCACCAGATCACTGTTTCACCATGTATCAGCATTATCCTTAGTTTATAAGCATGAGTGTAGTTGCCACGTCTCGCACAGAACACGTTCCATTCAACGCGCCCAAACTTGCAAACTATTCTGTGTCCGGATATCAATTTCTTCTGGGTGAGCTATCCTGTGTTTTAATTTTATTCTTGTATGCGGTTGTAATAATTTAGAACGATATAAGGACAATTCACGAAAATGCATTTCCTGACAACGTTACTGAATTTTCCACATGCTGCAAACTTTTTTGTTATTGAATTTAGCTGAACACACTATGCAAACGGAATCTTAAGAATAGATTTGAAATTCATCCGCTACAAACTGAAACTCCAAGATGAGATAGTCTGAGTGCGAGAGAGCTGCCTGTGCCGTACCGTAGGTGCAACCACAACGGAGGGGTATCTGTTGAGAGGCCAGACAAACCTGTGGTTCCTGAAGAGGGGTAGCAGCCTTTTCAGTAGTTGCAGGGGCAACAGTCTGGATGATTGACTGATCTGACCTTGTAACAATAACCAAAACGGCCTTGCTGTGCTGGTACTGCGAACGGCTAAAAGCAAGGGGAAACTACGGCCGTAATTTTTCCCGATGGCATGCAAATGGTTCAAATGGCTCTGAGCACTATGGGACTTAACTTCTAAGGTCATCAGTCCCCTAGAACTTAGAACTACTTAAACCTAACCTAAGGACACCACACACATCCATGCCCGAGGCAGGATTCGAACCTGCGACCGTAGCGGCCACGCGGTTCCAGACGAGGGCATGCAGCTTTACTGTATGATTAAAAGATGATGGCGTCCTCTTGGGTAAAATAGTCCCCCAGTCGGATCTCCGGGCGGGGACTACTCAAGAGGACGTCGTTATCAGGAGAAAGAAAACTGGCGTTCTACGGATCGGAGCGTGGAATGTCAGATCCCTTAATCGGGCAAGTAGGTTAGAAAATTTAAAAAAGGGAATGGATAGGTTAAAGTTAGATATGGTGGGAATTGGTGAACTTCGGTGGCAGGAGGAACAAGACTTTTGGTCAGGTGAATACAGGGTTATAAATACAAAATCAAATAGGGGTAATGCAGGAGTAGGTTTAATAACGAATAAAAAAAATTAGGAGCGCGGGCAAGCTACTACAAACAGCATAGTGAACGCATTATTGTGGCCAAGATAGACACAAAGCCCATGCCTACTACAGTAGTAAAAGTTTATATGCCAACTAGCTCTGCAGATGACGAAGAAATTGATGTAGTGTATGAGATAAAAGAAATTATTCAGGTAGTGAAGGGAGACGAAAATTTAATAGTCATCGGTGACTGGAATTCGGTAGTAGGAAAAGGGAGAGAAGGAAACGTAGTAGGTGAATATGGATTGGGGAGAAGAAATGAAAGAGGAAGCCGTCTGGTAGAATTTTGCACAGAGCATAACTTAATCATAGCTAACACTTGATTCAAGAATCATAAAAGAAGGTTGTATACATGGAAGAATCCTGGAGATACTAAAAGGTATCAGATAGATTATATAATTGTAAGACAGAGATTTAGGAACCAGGTTTTAAATTGTAAGACATTTCCAGGGGAAGATGTGGACTCTGACCACAATCTATTGGTTATGAGTTGTAGATTAAAACTGAAGAAACTACAAAAAGATGCTAACTTAAGGAGATGGGACCTGGATAAACTGACTAAACCAGAGGCTGTACTGAGTTTCAGGGACAGCATAAGGGAACAATTGACAGGAATGGGGGAAAGAAATACAGTAGAAGAAGAATGGGTAGCTCTGAGGGATGAAGTAGTGAAGGCAGCAGACGATCAAGTAGGTAAAAAGACGACGGCTAGTAGAAATCCTTGGGTAACAGAAGAAATATTCAGTTTAATTGATGAAAGGAGAAAATATAAAAATGCAGTAAATGAAGGAGGCAAAAAGGAATACAAATGTCTCAAAAATGAGATCGACAGGAAGTCCAAAATGGCTAAGCAGGGATGGCTAGAGGACAAATGTAAGGATGTAGAGGCTTATCTCACTAGGGGTAAGATAGATACTGCCTACAGGAACATTAGAGAGAGCTTTGGAGAGAAGAGAACCACTTGTATGAATATCAAGAGCTCAGATGGAAACCCAGTTCTAAGAAAAGAAGGGAAAGCAGAAAAGTGGAACGAGTATATAGAGGGTCTGTACAAGGGCGATGTACGTGAGGACAATATTATGGAAATGGAAGAGGATGTAGATGAAGATGAAACGAGAGATATGATACTGCGTGAAGAGTTTGACAGAGCACTGAAAGACCTGAGTCGAAACAAGGCCCAGGGAGTAGACAACATTCCATTAGAACTACTGATGGCCTTGGGAGAGCCAGTCCTGACAAAACTCTACCATCTAGTGAGCAAGATGTATGAGACAGGCGAAATACCCTCAGACTTAAAGAAGAATGTAATTATTCCAATCACAGAGAAAGCATGCGTTGACAGATGTGAAAATTACCGAACTATCAGTTTAATAAGCCACAGCTGCAAAATACTAACGCGAGTTCTTTACAGGCGAATGGAAAAACTGGTAGAAGCCGACCTCGGGGAAGATCAGTGTGGATTCCGTAGAAATGTTGGAACACGTGAGGCAATACCAACCTTACGACTTATCTTAGAAGAAAGATTAAGAAAAGGCAAACCTACGTTTCTAGCATTTGTAGACTTAGAGAAAGCTTTTGACAGTGTTAACTGGAATACACTCTTTCAAATTCTGAAGGTGGCAGGGGTAACATACAGGGAGCGAAAGGCTCTTTTAAAATTTGTACAGAAACCAGATGGCAGTTACGGGTCGAAGGGTATGAAAGGGAAGCAGTGGTTGGGAAGGGAGTGAGACAGGGTTGTAGCCTCTCCCCGATGTTATTCAATCAGTATATTGAGCAAGCAGTAATGGAAACAAAAGAAAAATTCGGAGTAGGTATTAAAATTAATGGAGAAGAAATAAAAACTTTGAGGTTCGCCTATGACATTGTAATTCTGTCAGAGACAGCAAAGGACTTGGAAGAGCAGCTGAACAGAATGGACGGTGTCATAAGATGAACATCAACAAATGCAAAACGAGGATAATGGAATGTAGTCAAATTAAATCGGGTGATGCTGAGGGAATTAGATTATGAAATGAGACACTTAAAGTAGTAGGAGTTTTGCTATTTAGGGAGTAAAATAACTGATGATGGTCGAAGTAGAGAGGATGTAAAATGTATGCTGGCAGTGCCAAGGAAAGCGTTTATGAAGAAGAGAATTTTGTTAACATCGAGTATAAATTTAAGTGTAAGGAAGTCGTTTCTGGAAGTATTTGTATGGAGTGTAGTCGTGTATGGAAGCGAAACATGGACGATAAATAGTTTGGACAAGAAGGGAATAGAAGCTTTCGAAATGTGGCGCTACAGAAGAATGCTGAAGATTAGCTGGGCAGATCACACATCTAATGAGGAGGTATTGAATAGGATTGGGGAGGAGTTTGTGGCACAACTTGACTAGAAGAAGGGATCGGTTGGTAGGACATGTTCTGAGGCATCAAAGGATCACCAATTTAGTATTGGAGGGCAGCGTGGAGGGTAAAAATCGTAGAGGGAGACCAAGAGATGAATACACTAAGCAGATTCAGAAGGATGTAGGTTGCAGTAGGTACTGGGAGATGATGAAGCTTGCACAGGATAGGGTAGCATGGAGAACTGCATCAAAGCAGTCTCAAAACTGAAGACCACAACAACAATACAAAACTAAATAAAGTAACTTTAATTTTTACAAAAATAGGTTGTATGTGAAGATAAGTTTTGAAAAAAAAAATGTTGCAACAACGAATCAAAACATATACACGCGAGTCCCTGCGGTGACACGAAGAGTGTTATGTCTGTTTTCATTTTCCATCCAGGTCCGCTGCAACATGTTCGAAGGAATTGTGTCAGTGACTTCCACAGTCCGAGTATGGAGGTCTTGAATGTCCCGCACTGCAGTAGGGAACACCCTATCCTTGACGTAGCCCCATAGGAAAAAAATCCAACGGTGTGATGTCAGGAGAATGTGGAGGCCAATTAACGCTGCCCCTCGTCCAATCCAGCGTCCTGGAAATGTTGCATTAAGAGCTTTTCGAACATCCAGCGACCAGTGAGGTGGAGCATCATCTTGCTGAAACCAAACCTGGGGAAATAAATAGTCTAGATACGTCGTTCCTGTGACAGTTGTCAGCAAAGAAGAACGATCCAATTACCTTGTCACAGATGAGACCACACCAAACGTTCACTTTAGGGGGCTATCTCGTACTTTTTCCCTGACACTTTGTGGATTCTGCGACCCCCAAATTAGAACGTTATGCTTGTTCACAGCTCCAGAGACATGGAATGTGGCGTCGTCAGAAAACATTGCACTTGACAGGAACGCAGGATTCCGGTCGATTCGGTTAAGCATTTCACATACAAATTTTATCGTCGCTGCTTGCCGTCAGGCTTTGCGGCCTACAGTATCTGCACCTTGTATGAATACAGACGCAACCGCTTTCTGAGGATTTTACGAACAGTTGCTCGAGGCATCTGAAGTTCTCGTGAAGCTTGAACTTATTTTCGTGGACTTATTTGGAATGTTTTGCGGATATTCTGAACTTGTTGCTCAGAGGCGCGCCGACCTCCTCCATACCCCAGTTTCCATAAACCGAATGTGCCATGCTTTTGTCCTCTGGCGTCTGGTCCTGCTTTCCTGTAAACACCCCGAACTGCCTTTGCACCATAACAATGGATTTAAACACTGCCTACCAAAGCACAGTTTTTGAGTTCTCCTGAACTGACACCATTTCCGCTTCTACGACAGTAATTTGACAACGAAAGTGCGCCATGTGTTGGAAAAAAATTATCCAGCAACTTTAAGTTCTTCTGCATCCAACGGACAAGTCAGACATTAAACAAAGAAAGATTTACTATTTTTAAATTGTCTAACAAAATAGGTATAACACCCTGCCATTTTTAATTTACCGAAAAGAATATAATTCAGCTTATAACAGTGCTTTTTACTGATAACGGCAGGCTGTAGGAGATTGCCAGTGATAGAAATTCTGAAGAAATACGAAACAAAGCAGATGGATGACTCTCGCTGTATATATTTTTTAAATTGGATTTAGATCTTAATTCTCCGTCGGGCGCAATCGGCCCGACAGGCACAGACGAAGTGTTTTTCTTCGCTTCTCCCCAGTTAGCCAGCGTGGGATTTCCCCGCCATTAGTACCTTTCCATCTTCAGGCGCTGTTTACAACCCCCCCCCCCCCCCCCACACACACACACACACACACACACCACCACCACCACCACCACCACCACCACCACTACTACCAGCACTACTTTTCGCGCGACCCTTGTGGAGAGCAATTGTCACGTTAGTGGCCTCTCAGGCTCATTGCGCCTGAATGTCTCCCTTACGGAAGTGTGCGTTTTCGGTTCTTTTTCATCAGAGTTGTTATTTTGCTTAGTTGGTGAAAAAGCAATGTGAATTTTGTGAATATTTTCTAAAAATATATAGTACAGTGATCTCGACTTTTCAGGCACATTGCGCCTGAATACGTCGTTATCCGGCTGTTCTTTCTTTTATACTCCAGATTCTCCGCAGATATGACTCGGAATTTTTACGAGTTGTCTACCCACGTCATCTCGGAGGAATACGGGTTTGGCTGATGTGAAATGGCGAGGAAGACCCCATGCTCTCTCAGGATCTTGGTGATGAGAGTGACATTAATTCACAGGACGACGTGGAAGAACGCGAAGGCGATTCTGCAACCGAGCAAGATGGTGAGGATACTGCTGAAGATGAAGAAGGAAGAGACAACAAAACAAGGAACTTTTATTTCGGAAGAGATAAGACGACCGTGTAGGCCAAAAAGCCATCTGGAAAAGACATCGTATGGGATGTCACAGCATCGTCACTCGCCTTCCCTGGAGTCATAGGAAATGCTAAGAACGCTAAAAGTCCAGTTGAATGTTGGGATAACTTATTCACTGACGACATCCTTGACACCGTCGTCAAATACATAAATCAACACGTTAACACTGTCAAGCATCGTTCCTCCAGAGAGACATCAGGTGCATATAGAGGGAATCGTCGTCATCTGGAGGAGCTAAAGGCGACGGCATTGAAAAATTCAATCTCGTGATGACTCTCAAACGGTTTAAGAGTCCGATACGTTGCCTTCGGTTTGACGACCGAACTACCAGAGCACAATGGAGAGAATTTGACCAGTAGGGAATAACATCACAATAGTCGAAATACGTCCTGGTTTTCGTTCAAATGGTTGAAATGGTTCTGAGCACTATGGGACCTAACATCTGAGGTCATCAGTCCCCTAGAACTTAGAACTACTTAAACCTAACTAACCTAAGGACATCACACACATCCATGCCCGAGGCAGGATTCGCACCTGCGACCGTATCAGTCGCGCGGTTCCGGACTGAAGCGACTAGAACCGCTAACCCTCTGCGGCTGGCTCCTGATTTTCGTGATAGATGTGTTTTTCAGCAGTACATACCCTCAAAACTGTATAATTATGGAATTAAATATTTTCCTCTTGTCGATGCTATGCACAGCGAACATAGAGATCTACATTGGACTACAGCAAGCGGGTCCTTTCTGTGTCAGCGACAAACCAACCGCAGTTGTAAGAGAATGTATTTGGATCCGGTCGAAATATCACTGCTGAATACTGGTTTTCTGATTTAGACGTCATCGAGTATTTAAAGACAAAAAAGCTGTCAGAAAAAATAACAGTTGCCATCAGATTTTGTTGATCTAGAAGGGAAGACAC
This sequence comes from Schistocerca americana, assembly GCF_021461395.2. Lineage (NCBI taxonomy): Eukaryota > Metazoa > Arthropoda > Insecta > Orthoptera > Acrididae > Schistocerca > Schistocerca americana. The sequence goes on along the minus strand of NC_060119.1, from coordinate 19,777,381 downwards.
AATTCAGCAGTATGTTTGGCTTTAATGATAAGGTTTTGGTTTCATACATACGACGCCAGAACAAAAATGTAATTCTTGTATCTTCGCTTCATAATGGCAATACCATTGATTCTGATTTTGCAATTCAACAGAAGGTGGCGTAGATACCACAGATCAAATGTGTGCTGCTTACACTGCGAGCAGAAACACAAAGCACCGGCCAATGATCATTTCCTTGAGAATACTGAATGTGTGTGTGATGTCAAGTCCCAGGTTATTTACGTTGGAAATCAACTGGAGAAAAAATCTCTAGCACGTCAACTTGTTCTTGGAGAGCTACGCAGAAAAAGTACGAAGAAGATTGAAATCCTCTCCAGCTTGCAAAGTCCACTCAAAAAATTTAACCGCCCAGAAGACAGAGAGAAATCAGTACCTCTTCCACATCCCAAAAGGTGCATGGATCACCCGCTGTACAGAAATGGGTCGGAGAAAGATGTCAAACCAGGAACGTAAAAACGGCCACAACGCGATCTGCTTATCCCATGCAAGTATGGGCTACCGACTTTGCTTCTGTGTCCGCCAATGTATTTCTGCTGGTAATTCTGAATGATTGTCAAAGATACCAGCACCAAAAAGTAGTCACTTAAAAGGGGAGTTTTTTGCGTAAATTTATTGTTTGGTATCGTTTATGTACTGAAAACTGTAACTGTTTAGTGGTGGATTCAAAATTTGTCATTCATATTTTATTTCGTTTGTGTTACATAATTTTTTATATTTTTTAATTTTTTTAGCATCCGCTTTCAAATAATCTGTTTCCACACATTCCCATGAAATCCACTGATTACGTTTAGGTTACTAAAGTTTGAAAGTATGAGATAATACCCGACTTCAAAATCTGTGCCTGACAGGCTGATTGCGCACGAACGAGGGAGTCCCAGGCGTGCGCCGGACGGAGGATTAAGAGTACTAATTTTCATCTGCTCCAACCTCGAGCTCTGTCGGGGATGTGCCTGTTGAGGGAATTTATCTTATCGGTTTGGAAGAAAGAAGTATAGTGATACACACTACACGGCTTCAGTATTGCATCAGTTATAATGCGAACAGAGGGAGGTTTTTTATGTTATCAAGAGAGAGTTCCCTAAGTGAAGTGAACTTCACTGAGTTACTGACAAGAACGTCTTTTATTTGCCGTATTGTAGTGAAAATACGGTGCTGCTTTGTTGGACCGGACACATCAAACATCCATCTGAACCTGCCTGCAACGAACGATGCCACAAGACAGCAAGGCGGCTGAAACTGCGGCATAGTGCAAGCGGCCAGCGTAGTGACGCGGCTGCTACGGGTCTGAACGTCAGCATCACTGCGCCACGTGCTTCGGAGCTGTCAGTCTCTAAGTACATTAGAGATAGGGCGGTGATGAGAAGAGCGTTCAGAATTAAGCGAGGGACAGAGACGAAGCGGTACGACAGAGGAGTCAGCGGTGTACGTAGTGGAACGAAACGCGCCTCTGGCGGGTCATTTAGTGAACGTGTGTGCCGGTGAACGCTCCCACTAGTACCTGCCTGTACATTTCGCGGACTAAAGCTGCATAGACAGTACCAGAGGGTTTGCAGCCAGCTGGAAACTACCTGGTCACCGCGTCACGGCCTACCTGCGCCTGTCCGCCCGCGGCGGGGCAGTGGGGTGGTGCGCGCCCCTGCCCCAGCCGCACCTATACCGCCGTCGGAAGGACAGCGACAGCGCCACAAATTGACGGCACAACGCCCTACTATATTCCCTCTTACATGCGCTTATCACGTTGGTATATTCACAGCAAGTCCAAATGTTCTAATGTGTGTGAATTCCTAAGCGGCCAAACTGCTAAGGTCATCCCTCCCTAGAGTTACACACTACTTAAACTAACTTATACTACGAACAATACACACACACCAATGCCTCGGCGGGAGGGGTAGCGCAGTCCGTCACATGACGCCCCAAACCGCTCGGCGCAGGAAGTTCAAAAGTGGTTCAAATGGCTCCGAGCACTATGGGACTCAACATCTGAGGTCATCAGTCCCCTAGAACTTAGAACTACTTAAACCTAACTAACCTAAGGACGTCACACACATCCATGCCCGTGACAGGATTCGAACCTGCGACCGTTGCGGTCGCGCGCTTCCAGACTGAAGCGCCTTTTATTTATTTATTTTATTTATTTACACGTCAAGAACCGTAGGACCAAATTCAGGAGCAAATCTCCAAGGGCATGGAACGTGTCAGTACATGAACTTACAACATAAAAGTAATAACACACAAAAATAAATGCGTTCCATACGTGGATGGAGCGTTAAGAAACCTAAATAACTGGTACATTGGCAGTACCGTCTGCTGTGCACTTCCCAGTGGTTTGCACAGTATAGGTGTAGATGTAGAATAATTGTTATCAAGAAAACTGTCTTTATGTTTTCAATTCACATACAGAGGACGCGCTTACACTGCGCTAGGAGTGGGAGAAGAAGCTACGTACAACGTGGCACCCATGCAGGATGAACCAGAACTCCTGCGACAAAATTTGAGGGATTGTCCAGGGAGTGTAAGGCCGCGTGGTCTCTGGAGGCTAGTTACAAAGCAGTAATGTCATTATGAGTAACAGGTTTTATTACAATAATTGTCTTTGTCTGTGTGAAAATACTGTCACAACAGTGAAAAATGCTGTAGGCTAATATGCTGTCACCAAAACTTACTGACATGAACGGATCCAGTTATTCGTAGGCACCTGTCTACAGATGCGTAAGTGCTGTTCTGGGGGAAAACAGCAGAGCGTACTGTCTGTCGGTCGTCGTCGTCGTCGTCGTCATGCCGCTTTCCCATTGCGTTCACCGAGCGAGGTGGCGCAGTGGTTAGCACACTGGACTCGCATTCGGGAGGACGACGGTTCAATCCCGTCTCCAGCCATCCTGATTTAGGTTTTCCGTGATTTCCCTAAATCGTTTCAGGCAAATGCCGGGATGGTTCCTCTGAAAGGGCACGGCCGATTTCCTTCCCCATCCTTCCCTAACCCGAGCTTGCGCTCCGTCTCTAATGACCTCGTTGTCGACGGGACGTTAAACAACACTAACCTAACCTAACCCATTGCGTTCAAGTGAACTCACGAGACGCATATCTGCCGAAACCCATCACTTGTTAATGTACACCTAACACTTCCGCAAAAGCAACACGACACGGGGCACAACAGTACTGAGGACCGAGAGTTAGTAGGTCAGCAGAGTGTACAGTCAGCGAATGGAACAAGACACACAGCGCACACCGACGACGCTAGTGCCGTACAGGGGCAGACAAATCGAACCGAGTGTAATTACTCTGCAATGAGAAAACTGGAGAGCACCGGTCTCTCCTACCCAAATACTCGGTAAAATATCTCTCGACAACCTCCGAAATTTTGTCGTTGTAGTTCTAGTTGACTGTGTATACGTGCAAAATATCCATTTCGTTAGAATGTCAACGGATCTTAAGCACATTAAATACACAACATGCTGATTTACGGGTGTAGCCTGTAATTTATTTTACTGTATGCTTTGTCGAGTAGAGGAAATACGATATTTGAAATCCGTGTCTGTAATTAGTTGTTAATGTATTGTCTTGAAAATCTGGTCGTACGTTGAAAAATTTTATTGGGTCCGACAGAAAATAAAAGGTTATAACGACTTGAGATTGTAAAAATTTAGGCGTTTCAGTTCTTGCTCGAGCATCTCCAGATCTCGCCATCAGCGCGTCACGTAAGGGCGCAGCAGGGTGGCCGCTCGCTCCTTGTACCTGGCGGGCAGGTCGGGGATTAGTGGACCCTTCCTGGGCCTTTTCTCGGTGCAAATTTCACTGGGCGCATTGTACAGGACGGCAGGGCTTTGTGCTGCCGCTGGCGGCGTGGGAGAGGAAGCTCGGCTACCTGCGGCGGCGATGTTGGCTGCGGGAGGGGGAGCAGGCGCTGGATGCCGGCGCGGGCTGCGGGCTGCGGCCACCGCGTTTACTCTTCTCGACGATGACAGAGCCGAGGCGCGCGCCTTGCGCTCTTTTTAGAACCATTTTACGGGCACTGTTCCATTAAAAAAATAATTTTTGCGTTACTTGTAGCTTTATGCGTCAGCTTCGATGTGCCCATCATTTCCTTAATGGTCACAGTCAATATGATGTTTGCACGTAAATAAGACACTGCGTCAAGTCCGAAAAACTTCGCAATAAGAAATAGTTGCCGCTATCATTTTGCGCTTGGTGCATATTACGTATTCCATTAATGCGTATGACATTTAGCTAAGGTTTTGAATTTTTCTTCAGGCTTGGGTGGAGGACACTATGTCCAGTCTCGAGAAAACTGACCTGACGGAGCACACATTTGCGATCGCGCTGCGCCAGCGATAATGGCACAGTGAAGTATACGCAGCATTCCTTATAATACACAAACGGTTTGAGATATTTTGGCAAACGATAGCACCCAATGAGAAGAATATTTGCCATGTGGTTGGTATGCAAAACTTCATTCGCTACCGTGTTATTCCGTTAACTGCAGCCTTTTTCGGTGAACAGTGTAATAAGTGCCATCGATAGCTCGTGAAACGAGAAATATTTTTTTGGAACAACATAAGTGAAGTCGTTACACGTTTATTTTTTTACCGAGGATGTGCTTCTACCGTAAGCTACTGACCATCGTCAAATACATACGTTAACACTGTCAAGGATCGTTTCTTCAGAGAGAAATATCAGGTGCATATAGAGGGAATAGTCATCATCTGGAGGAGCTAAAGGCGACGGCGTTGAAAATTCAATCTCGTGATGACTCTCAAACGGTTTAAGAGTCCGATACGTTGCCTTCGTTTTGACGACCGAACTACCAGAGCCCAATGGAGAGAATTTGACCAGTTGAGAATAACATCACAATAGTCGAAATATATCCTGGTTTTCTTTCAAATCGCTCTGAGCAACATGGGACTTAACATCTGAGGTCATCAGTCACCTAGAACTTAGAACTACTTAAACCTAACTAACCTAAGGACATCACACACATCCATGCCCGAGGCAGGATTCGAACCTGCGACCGTAGCAGCAGCGCGGTTCCGGACTGAAGCGCCTAGATCCGCTCGGCCACAACGGCCGGTGTAAAAGAAGCCAATTTTAACATGGCAATGAGATAAATGTATAGGTTTTACTAAAAATTCCCCACTCGTGACGCTTCTCTGAAAGCTACAAATTGGTTAACGACATATTTTGCCCCTTTTGTTGCATTTTCAGTTGAATTCTTCTTAGATACTAACCAAAGCACCGCTGACAGTAGATCTTTTTGAATGGTCACCGTACAAGTGTCGGCGTGGAGGGGCTGCACTTAATACTTGTAGAAAACGTAAGCGTAGGCTTCAGTTTAGAGCGGCCTTTCCCTTGCAGCGCCTGCCCGCGGCCCCCGCCACCGGCCACGTTGTAGGCAGCTCATACGAAAACATTCCTGGCCGCCGGTTTGTGACACAAAGATATGCTGTTACCTTCCCGAGTGAATGTGTGCGTAACGGCAAGCCACGGACATTAGTTTTCACACAGTTTGCTGCCTACAGTCCGTGTCTGTGCTCCTCTGAATCGGCAGAAAGCGCCGTCCACCTGCTGCGGATCTGTGCTGGGTCACCGTTGCTCGCTGCTAGTTACAGTTGACTAGGGGACGTTACGGTCCTGACCCCTCTTACTTCACACTTAAAGGACATGGAGGTTGTGAAGTACATGGTGCTATAATTAAACATTCGCTGTTTCAGCCAGTGGGACGGAAAGCTATTTTCCGTATGGGTCCCCAACATTACAGGAATGACTAGGCCGTGGACGCAAAGGACCAGGGACATGCAGTGGGAGCGGCTTGCACGTCAGTCTGGTCTGCTCCCTCCTCTACGGGAGGCAGGTGCTTCCAACTCAACTGTATTGATGCTCGATATACAATATTAGCATGCACACGGATACACTGCAAATCACAGCTAAGGGCCTGGCAGAGGGTTCATCGAACCACCTTCACAGTTATCTGTTATTCCGATCTCGAACAGCCCGCGAGAAAAAACGTATGTAGGTCGGTGTCAACAAAATATTTTCGCATTCGGAAGAGAAAGTTAGTGATTGAAGTTTCGTCAGGGTAATTCATAATGACCGCCCGCAGTATATGTTCCATAATCCTACTGCATATGGACTTTAATGATGTGAGCCTTCAATTTTGTGGATTACTCCTGTTGGCTTTCTTGAATATTGGTGTGCCTTTGCATCTTTCAAGTCTTTGGGTACGGATCTTTCGTCTAGCGAACGTCTATATGTGATTGTTAAGTATGGAGCATAGCCTGAAAGGAACCTAATTGGTATTACAGCCTGGGCCGGAAGACTTGCTTTTACTGATATGAGTTGCTTCACCACTCCGAGAATATTTACTTCTAAGTTACTCCCGGTGGCAGCTGCTCTCGATTCGATTTCTGGAATATTTACGTCGCCTCCTTTGGCAAAGGAATTTCAGAAGGCTGTATTTAGTAACTCGGTGTTGGCAGCACTGTCGTTGATAGTATTTCCAGTGCTATCGCACGAAGAAGGCTTTGATTGTCTTGCCGTTATTATACTTGGACATTTTGCGCTCGACTGAATTTGGCATGCTTTTTTCGTTGTTTCTGCAATAGTCCCCTGACCTGTTTGTGTACCATGGCGGATCAGCTCCGTTGTTTGTTAATTTATTTGCTATAAATCTCTCAGTTGCTGTCGGTAGTATTTCTGTGAATTCGTGCCTCATCTGATCTACACTTACAGCGTTAATTTCGAAGAATTGGAGATTATGTTTCAGTGAATTTGTATCTGCGTTTTTGAATAGGTATGTATGTGTGTATTCTTTTTTAGGATTTTTGAGCTACGGTACTCAGTCTCGCTACAACCGTGTGTTCACTACTCCCTGTACCCGTTTTGATGCTCGTTATTAGCTCTTGATTATTTGTCGCTAAGTCAACGTGTTTTCACAACCGTTTACTATTCCAATGGCCTGATCAAGTAATTTCTCAAAATAATTTTCAGAGAATGCGTTTATCACAATTTGGGATGATATTTTATGCGTACTTACGAATTGAATCATATATTTCGGCAACATATCGAGGGTAAATTGAAGTCACCACCAACTGCAATTGTATGAGTCGAATGTATGTTTGAACTAAGACCTTTGAAGCTTTCGGCAATTGTATGATCTGAGTTGCGGTTTCGGTAAAAGGATGGAGAACTCCCTCACATTGATCTTTAGGTCACCTATTTACTCCGTAACACTTTTGGAGAAAACCGAATTAGTGGCCTGTCGTTCCAGATTACTTGGTCACCAAGATAACTAGATTTGAACCCGTATCATTTCTGGCTGTGACGTCACATGAAGAACAATGCTTAGCAACGGGACACTGACATACAATGGAGGCTGAAGATGAGCATAGGGAGGGAAGTAGTCAACATCCCACCTGAGATGCTTCAGGCAGCAGCAATCTCTTGTGCGGTCCCTGGCTGTCGTGGATGCCGATTGTCGTCATATTGAGCAACGTTTGTAACCTGGCCCGTAAATATGATACGCTGTTAACAAATGTGGAAATTAAAATGTGTTCCTCCCAATGGTTTACTCGTTTTTTCTCTGCCGCTTATCCTTAAAAATGTTTCCACAAAGTTTTATTGTCCTAAGATCACTGGTTTTTAATGGGGGCCCTCCCAAGTAGCGATAGTTTAATTATAACCACCCTCTACACAACTTCTATAGTTTACTAACGTGGTCGTCGCTACAAACCTGCCAGCGTTTGCGGTTTATTCGTAAAATTGCAGCATTTTACGGTTTTACGGCTGGGCGGTGTCATTTTATAACGTCGCAGAAAAAATTTGAAACATTAACATTTGATAATAACCCCCACTTCCGTACAATCAATTGTTTGCGTGGGTCGAAGGGAAGTCCAGGATAGTAGATATGTCGTTCTCTGATGTGAACGGACTTGTAACAGTTTGATGTTTGTGTCGTCATTGAAATTGAACTTAAAGCTGGGCTAACAATTCTTGCATGTGAATCTTACGTGTCGGAAGGCTCTGCTCCGCAAATCCTTCGTTCCGCTCCGTTCGGCTTGTGATTTAAGCCATATTCTTTGACCTCGTCGGGACTAATTGCATTCGTTGCACGCCTGTGTGTTTTTTGCCATGTTCATATGCTTTGTTCACGTTGTTCGGGTCGTGTTCATTTAGTGGGTTAAGGCTTCGTGTGCTTTTAACATATTTCAATGATGTGTTTGACAGCCTTCAGTGTTTATGTTATAATTTTATGTGACGTTCAGTGATCTAGGTTGATTTCGATGTTTCAATACAAGTCGAGACATTCTTGTGGGACATTTTCATACTCTATATTCCTAATGTAGGATTCATTAATAAATCCAACAAGAAACCGTACTTACAGACATTTAAAGAATCAGACTGTTGATTTTCCGTACGTACTAAAATCAAGAAAGGAAGAAAATTTTGCGTAATGCACGGTATGATGGAAGAAGCAATTTAAGTAATCATGCTAAGTGCGATAAACAGGTAAATTATGTTAAATCGAAGCAGATCTACACCTTACTTAGCCAAGTCCGGAAACGTTCGCAGTTAAGTAATTAGGGCCGAGTGCCTGTTTACTTCCGTTTTGCTGGAACACAACGTGCCCTCAAGTGCGGCTGATCATGCTGGTGCTTTATTTAAGATACTTTCCACACCAGAAGTTGTAAAGAAATACAGCTGTGGTCGCACGAAAACGACATACATTGTAAATAAAGTGGCTAGAAATGCATCATATGAAGTTGTTAAGTGCCTCCGAAACGAACCATTTTCTTTGCCAACGGATGGAAGCAATGATACGAAAGCCAAAAGTTGTATCCCGTTGTTGTTACATTCTGTGATATTCCGCGGGAAAAAGTGGTGAGCATTAGACCAGGCGTGCCAGCGTTAGACGGGGACTCAGCAGGGCGAAACACAGGTAACCTGATGTTTTGTCACAGCTGAGTTCTCATAACATAGCAACTGAAAACCGCGTAGCTTTCTACTGCGGCAATGCTCCTGGTATGATACGACACAAAAATGGGGTATGCGTAGTACTGAAGAAAGTTCAACCAGGTGTTGCCATCATAGGTTGCATTTGCCACCAGGTTAATGTAGCAGCTGAAAAAGGTTGCCACTTAAAGTGGATGAGATCCCTGTTGATGTATTTTATTTCTCATAGAAGAGTGTCAAGAGAAAAGAACGGTGTCAGAATTTTCAGAACTTCCGTAATAAAGAGGCAAAGAAAATTCTGAAGCATATATGTACTTGTTTACTAGGTAGATGTTTGTATAGACTACTAGACCAGTGGGATCCGCTTTTTTCTTTCTTCGAGGAGGAAGTAATATTATGTACCCAAAACATTTCCACTAGCTTGACATTTTTCAGACTAGCTAGAGTTGAACAAAGTGGACCCAAATAGTATCGGAAGCAGAGATTCCTTGATTCTGCTACTACACATGCCCTTAAAAGAGTAGCATATTCTTCCAAATGTGACAAACCCATCCTCAAAAGTAAGACTTCTTGTTTATGTTCCTGTCCTCAAACTTGAACAAGACCTTTTGCACTTTCCTTCATGTGTGCTCGACTTTGCTGTTCTTGTAGTTGACAAATTTGAATGTTGCTTCCCTACATTTTATTAGAACTTCTAATGGATTTGCTAAGTCCAAAAAAGGATTTGTTAAGTCCAAAATTGTCAATCTCCTTTTTGCCTGAAGTTGAGTAAAACTTGATTGAAAATCAAAGAAGTGATGATAAGTTAGTTATTAGCATTCAGACTTAGAACATAGTAAATGATCTCCAGGATACAGAGAAATCCCTTTTCTTTTCATCAGTGAGAAACCACTTTTGTACTGCATAGTTTTCTTACATTCGTTTTTTCTTGGAAAAGTTTCTTGTCATGTTATGGAAGGAAGAGAACGGATATACAGATTGGGTGGTGAATGAGCATCAGAGGCAGTTCACAGCTCTTCTGGTAGATGACACTGTGGCTGCAAATCACGATGTTGCAAGTGATTCCAGTTGGACACAAATACGTGGAGCCGGTGGACTTCTTAAACAGAACCTAATTTCTAGAGTAATGCTCTCTGTAATCGTCATACCCCATAGCAGTGTAGAATGTGAACGTGTTCTCATCTTTGGAGTCTTTCTATTTTGACGATGCTATCACAAAACATTTTTTCAAGACTTTTTGCAGGAAGCTATAAACACTCACAGTTGTGGCGTGAGTCGAACTAGAATGTGATTTGCAGTGTGTATTGTATTATTTCTTGCCTCTGTTACGTTAAACAAGTTTTATCTGCTTAATTTATCAAGGAAGTCCTGTTATGTATGCTCCAAACTAATATTCACCGCGCCTGCTGCTGTTTAACATGGATTTCTTCGTGTCACGGTCGTCTACGGATCGTTGGCCTATGATGTAAGTAGATGTGAATTCATTGAAGCATTTGAAGTATATTATATTCGTCAAGCCGGGGTATGTCGAAAATCATTAGATTTTCTTGTCGCGCGTGAGATTTTCGGATAGCTCTTTTCAAAAGCTGGCAGATATGGTCAATAGCTAAGTGCACATCGTAATAGCCTTGTAATCAAGTCACTGGCTCGAACATCGCTGGTAAAAACTATAATTTAAATTCCATAGTTATTAACATACGGGAATCTTAACGTTGTCGTTGTTGCGTTGGGGTATTCAGTCGAGAGACTGGTTTGATGCAGCTCTGCATGCTACTCTATCATGTGCAAGCTTTTTCATCTCCGAGTAACTACTGCAACCTACATCCTTCTGAACCTGCTTAGTGTGTTCATCTCTTGGTCTCCCTCTACGATTTTTATTAACGTGTCCTACCAACCGGTCCCTTCTTTTAGTCAGGTTGTGCCACAAATTCCTCTTCTCCCCCAATTCTTTTCAGTACCTCCTCATTATGGAGTAATAATTTAAAGAAAAACATCTTTTTAATTACTGGTCGTATGAAAACAAACTAAAAATTTGATACAAGCGTGCGAAATGCCACTTTGTTTAGTGTGAAAACTACGTACATCAATAATACTGTTCAGTTTCTGGAAAGAAAAAGTGTTATTCTTTATTCGATGCTTCGCATTTTCGTAGCAAATTAGAATTCATTGTGGATACTGAAATTTTCATTCGAATAGTAATCTAGTATATATTCAATAGTAGCGGACAAATCCGGCCCGGCGTTGCCCGAATATTTATTTATAGCCCTTGCCACGCAGCGTTTGGCCTTGCGTCTATGCATTGTCCTCAAAATGTGTTGAGGATGGAGTTAGCAGCAACCGAGCCGTGCGCGATGCGGCAGTTTCTCACGCGTCTCTTTGTTTATGGCGCCATATTACCCGAACTCAGCGTCGCATAATGATACAATATTGCAACTACTTTCAGTAGCATAAGTGCATGCTCCCTAAAATGTGTCGCGAATACATTTAGTAGTAGTAAAGATGTAGCGATTTATAACGTGCGGTACTTTTACTGCGCTAATAGCGGAAAAGTGCTGGTCGATAAACACTTACCCTTTCATTATTTTTTAAGTGTTGTTAGCGAGAAAAAATTTAGTAGAGATTTCAAGTTGCTAAGAGGTCTCGTTCTCAAATACTGGATACAGTCTGGAAATTCACGCGGCGTAGACTGTGCTTCTTTTTCACGCCCATCCCGACACCTTTGATACGTAGTTGGTTCTAAACGTCACAGTGAGCGTCGCCCGACAGTAAGGTATATGTGTACAAAGTGTGGTTAAAATCGGTCGTGTGGTTTCAGACACAGCCAGGTAGTTGCAGCTCGAGCTCAAGTCTAGAAACGTAACAGTGTAATAATATAGAACGTAGTCAGTGCTGCAGGCATTGGGAAACATCCACCACCGCCAACACAAAAGCTAAAGTCAGTGCCCAGGTTCAGCAGACACCGACAAAGCATGACACAAATAGCACTGCCCCGGTTGGACAGAGCTTAAATGGTGAACAGTACCAAAAATAGTGCAGCTTTTGGTTACCTGAGCAATCAGTTGCCGATATTATATTACGGAAACTGTCATTTAAGTTGACGTAAATGCCTCATATAAAGCGAATGGTCCTGCGAACTAGATAATAAATGAATTCCTTCGCTATCGTATCCCTATAGAAGCTCATGCAGCACACAATCTTCTGAGATGCTTAAATAATGGTTTGTCTTTCAGAGTCATGAGGAATATCGAGAAACAACGAAGGATATTTTAGCATATTCTCGAAGCAAAGCTAGTTATTTTGTGTCGCTTGTTTATTGTTGAGTGGAATCTCACAATTTGCAAAATCGAACGAAGGATTTAATGACTGCAAAAACGATTAGTCCGATTAAATGCTAACGAAAATTCGGCTGAATATAGGAAATGTGTGTTAACTTTAAAAGCTAGAGGACAAATCGCGGGGAGATTAGACAAGAAACTAACATCTCAGGACAGGTGTAAATTATTGGAGGTATGTGTTAAAACGAGTTGGTTCTTTGGTCAGTACTTTTCCATACTAGGCCTATCTTTCACCAGACCTTTGGGTTTGTGTCAACACGTGGCGGAAACTTCGAGACGGCACTATAATTTTTATAGTTTAAAAAAACTTTATAGCTAAAGAGGAAAAGGAACTGATATCTTCTTTTTCAATTATGTGAACGGTATATCAGTTCTGGCAAAGTATGTTGTAGATGAAGAGAAGAAAACTGAATGTAATCCATCATACGAGACACCTCCGCCGTGCAGCTAACATAGCAGGGTCGTGTGCAGCAGTGTGTTGCGCTTGAGCGGCTTGATTTTTTTCCCTTTGTTGCAATGCATTTTCACTTTCGTCTCTGCTTCGACGAGCCGCTGGGATATTTTACAGTCAGAGTAGTCTATTCTCCTGAAAAAGGCCTTCAGAAACACGCTGGTCAGGGCGTCAACATGCCTGGTATAATCGCAGTGCCAACTGGATAGAAATGGCGCTAATATCACATCGGAAGTTATTCGGGATGATGAAACTCAAAAGGCTTCTACGATGCGAGGCGATTGGAATGCTGAACAGTCTTCAGAATCTGGAAACTTCCGATATTAAAGAGATTTAATGCTCGAAATAAATTGTTGCGAAGTGTTGATACAAATATTGTGATTGCAGTAAAGTTGTTTGCTTGAATACGTTCGAGAGAATCGCTCTACGTACGACACAAGTGAGCACGCTCGCAACGAAAAGAGTAAGGTTGAGGTAAATCGTACAAGAGCGCCACACAAAGGAAATCGTCGATAAAACTGAAAGTAGACGATACAACCGAGATTTCTCTGGAAAATACTTCTCCGCCTATTATAGACAGAATGATATTTGAATTGAAGAAAATAAAAAAAAACCACTAGAAGAGTTTTGCAACAGTTTTGTGCTCCCAAGTAATTTTCCTCGGCGAGACAACTGTGAACTGTTGAAATTTGCTATAAAACTGCAACAGCCTTACAAAGACGAATCGCAAAAATTTTTGAGTGATAAGGTTATGAGTTTTAAATCGTTAGTGAAGAGAAACGAAATAAAATAGCTTTTCTCTGAGTACTTCGTATAAAGTGTTGCGTGAAAACCACTTCGAAAACTGTTTCCTAATTCGGAGATTGCACTACGAATATTTTTGTCAGCTGCTGCAACCTGTTCTGTGCAGCGCACTTTGTCACGCTTCAAAAGACACGAGAATTATTTGCGGTTGTCCTTGTCGCAGGATGAAGTCAACAGTCTTGCCGTCCTCTCCGCGAATTGTAACATAACACAGCAAGTACACTGTGAGGATATGTACGACGACTTTGCTACAAAGAAAGCGCGCCGTAAACAGCCTGATTCGAGTGTGTAGAGTTCAACATGCATGTATTTATGATACTAACAAGCAAGCAGAGGTCTTAGTTTAAGGTACGTACAGACAGATGTAAGTTACATTTATGTCGAAACGAGGGGACGAAGTATAATTATCTGCCTAGTGGCGTCCCTGCCTGTAAGTAGATATTGGCAGGTGTTGTCCAGTGCATCGACCACTTCGTGAGAATCAGCACTGGAGCGAGTGTGCCTCGGGCCCAGTGCTAAAGTCGCACGGTGTGGGAGAGTTGCCAATGGCAGTCCTTCATCTCGGAAGGACAGTGTTACTGGCAGAGTTGCGTAGAATTCAGATGACACTCGAGGGCGTAATTCGGTGAAGACATAGATGAAATATGTCAAATGTATGTGAGAAAGATGTGCGACATACGCGTATCCGAGCGAAGCCGCGGTGAAAAAGGCAGTTAAGAGAAAAACGTTATTTTTCTTTATTAACAATTACAATTCAGTATGTGTTGGTAATATTTCCTTTGTTTGTTAAATGTAGAATTTACGTAAAAGGTAAAGAAATATTGTGCTAGCAAGATTCGAAACACGGACTTTACATTTACAATCCCGTTAGGGTGCACATTCAGCTACCAGCTAATACGGTGGTAAGCCAGTGATCGAAAACTGCACCGTATAGCTAAGTGGTAGAAGTTTGTAGCAGTCCCAGGGAGGTTGCCATCGCTCTACACTGGCTGTGCTGGGGACACGTGACCGTCCGTGTGGACCACGGTGCCGGCAGCGTTTCTGTGAGAAAAGTGTCTTCTCGCATGCAGACAGCCATATTAGCAGCTGATCTCTGATTTTGCTCAGTGACTGCTGTCTTGCCTATTTGACGAGGACTCCAAACACACGGGCAGTGATGTTGTGGCCAGTAGGACACGGGCATTAAACCGTTTTTCAGTGAGCGCGGAGAACGGATGCCTGCGATGTTAGCGTGCAGGCTTGGCCCACTAAACGGAATCTACGTGTCGGCGTACATGTAATGTCTGTGAGCTATCCCGTGTTGGTGAAGCAGACTGCTGCGGCCAGCTGCGCCTGCGCCAGCGCTTGCGCTCTGCCGCTCTGGCCGCACCTGCGCCATCGGGCACGCCCGCCAGCCGCTTTTCTGCCGGCACCTCGGCCCGTGAGAGCCGCGTGGCGTGAACGCGACGCGGTCCGACCACTCTGCCCGTCCCGGGTGCGCGATTGCGATGCACGAGAAAAATCAGTTTTCCGATTTCCCTGCTGCGGGAAATGCCGTATGTTAACGAAGAAACGCTACATCAACTCCCCGAGTAGTCTCCTTTTCGTTTAAAAAATTAAACACCACTAATGTCGGTTTTGCCCATTTTATTCACTATATAACACTTCTCCTTCGATTCTGATAACTTCACATCACAGCTTGACGATGAAGTCTCTATTATCTCGGTATTATTCGTAGTTATTGTGATTATTTCTAGGTTAACTGTAGCATAAAATTTGAAGGATTTTCAGTGAAAAATATGGTCACTGGCTACTTAACGTTTTGGTTTATTTTACGTGATGCACTGCTGCGTACGAAACGTAGCTAACATATCGAAATAGTTTTTAAACGTGAAACGAAAGCCATATCTAACTACAGTATGGAGAAAACACAAGTTGAAGCACGATCGCACCACGTACAAGTAGCCTGCATCTCGGTCATCAAGTTTCCGCTGTGAGCAGCACAGTGCATTCATTGTGGACACAACGAAAAAAAAGTTTTCAACGGGGATCTTTTACCTAACAACAAAGAAGTGAAACTAATGCTATATATTTGTTGTTGTTGTTGTGGTCTTCAGTCCTGAGACTGGTTTGATGCAGCTCTCCATGCTACTCTATCCTGTGCAAGCTTTTTCATCTCCCAGTACCTACTGCAACCTACATCCTTCTGAATCTGCTTAGTGTATTCATCTCTTGGTCTCCCTCTACGATTTTTACCCTCCACGCTGCCCTCCAATACTAAATTGGTGATCCCTTGATGCCTCAGAACATGTCCTACCAACCGATCCCTTCTTCTGGTCAAGTTGTGCCACAAACTTCTCTTCTCCCCAATCCTATTCAATACTTCCTCATTAGTTATGTGATCTACCCATCTAATCTTCAGCATTCTTCTGTAGCACCACATTTCGAAAGCCTCTATTCTCTTCTTATCCAAACTATTTATCGTCCATGTTTCACTTCCATACATGGCTACACTCCATACGAATACTTTCAGAAATGACTTCCTGACACTTAAATCAATACTGGATGTTAACAAATTTCTCTTCTTCAGAAACGCTTTCCTTGCCATTGCCAGCCTACCTTTTATATCCTCTCTACTTCGACCATCATCAGTTATTTTGCTCCCCAAATAGCAAAACTCCTTCACTACTTTAAGTGCCTCATTCCCTAATCTAATTCCCTCAGCATCACCCGACTTAATTAGACTACATTCCATTATCCTTGTTTTGCTTTTGTTGATGTTCATCTTATATCCTCCTTTCAAGACACTGTCCAGTCCATTCAACTGCTCTTCCAAGTCCTTTGCTGTCTCTGACAGAATTACAATGTCATCGGCGAACCTCAAAGTTTTTATTTCTTCTCCATGGATTTTAATACCTACTCCGAATTTTTCTTTTGTTTCCATTACTGCTTGCTCAATATACAGATTGAACAACATCGGGGAGAGGCTACAACCCTGTCTTACTCCCTTCCCAACCACTGCTTCCCTTTCATGTCCCTCGACTCTTATAACTGCCATCTGGTTTCTGTACAAATTGTAAATAGCCTTTCGCTCCCTGTATTTTACCCCTGCCACCTTTAGAATTTGAAAGAGAGTATTCCAGTCAACATTGTCAAAAGCTTTCTCTAAGTCTACAAATGCTAGAAACGTAGGTTTGCCTTTCCTTAATCTTTCTTCTAAGATAAGTCGTAAGGTCAGTATTGCCTCACGTGTTCCAGTGTTTCTACGGAATCCAAACTGATCTTCCCCAAGGTTGGCTTCTACTAGTTTTTCCATTCGTCTGTAAAGAATTCGTGTTAGTATTTTGCAGCTGTGACTTATTAAGCTGATAGTTCGGTAATTTTCACATCTGTCAACACCTGCTTTCTTTGGGATTGGAATTATTATATTCTTCTTGAAGTCTGAGGGTATTTCGCTTGTCTCATACATTTTCCTCACCAGATGGTAGAGTTTTGTCAGGACTGGCTCTCCCACGGCCGTCAGTAGTTCCAATGGAATATTGTCTACTCCGGGGGCTTTGTTTCGACTCAGGTCTTTCAGTGCTCTGTCAAACTCTTCACGCAGTATCATATCTCCCATTTCATCTTCATCTACATCCTCTTCCATTTCCATAATATTGTCCTCAAGTACATCGCCCTTGTATAGACCCTCTATATACTCCTTCCACCTTTCTGCTTTCCCTTCTTTGCTTAGAACTGGGTTTCCATCTGAGCTCTTGATATTCATACAAGTCGTTCTCTTATCTCCAAAGGTCTCTCTAATTTTCCTGTAGGCGGTATCTATCTTACCCCTAGTGAGATAGGCCTCTACATCCTTACATTTGTCCTCTAGCCATCCCTGCTTAGCCATTTTGCACTTTCTGTCGATCTCATTTTTGAGACGTTTGTATTCCTTTTTGCCTGTTTCACTTACTGCATTTTTATATTTTCTCCTTTCATCAATTAAATTCAATATTTCTTCTGTTACCCAAGGATTTCTACCAGCCCTCGTCTTTTTACCTACTTGATCCTCTGCTGCCTTCACTACTTCATCCCTCAAAGCTACCCATTCTTCTTCTACTGTATTTATTTCCCCCATTCCTGTCAATTGCTCCCTTATGCTCTCCCTGAATCTCTGTACAACCTCTGGTTCTTTTAGTTTATCCAGGTCCCATCTCCTTAAATTCCCACCTTTTTGCAGTTTCTTCAGTTTTAATCTATATATTTAGAAAAGCATATTCTGGAGATTTTCGCAGTTGAAGAATTGAAATGTCAATCTTTGTCATTCAAGGAGTACGCCTGAATGCTACCTAAAACGTTTGATTTTATCGTGGACCGTATAAAACCTGTTGTGCCGCGACCTATCTCTGTTGAAGAACGGTTGATTGTGACTTTGAGGTAAGAGAACAAATAAGTAGGAAATCATGTATTTATTCCCATAACAATGTCCATGTATGTACTTACTCTGTTACAGTTCTTAAAGTTTACAAAGGTCTGAATGATCACGCTGCGACTCTTGTGGTGTATTTCTTTCTGCTTTCTTAAGTGTTAATTTATTTAACGATGGTAATCTTTTCGTGAATGGCAATATCGACTTCAACAAGGGTGGTCTTCGTCACTGGTATCTTTTTGATTTTGGCGCATAAGTTTGCCACTAATCCCAGAACTGCATGTAGCCCATCTTTGCGTTTGCGCCTCGCTGCAACTGTTTCTCTCACTCGGGAGATCTGGTTGTTCAGATCCGTGACCCAGAAGTTCAGGCTAATCGCCGACATCGGCACCAGTGTCACTGACAATCTCAAAACTTGCCCAGCTGAGAGGCATTCTGTGTGTCCGGAGCAGCAGCTCATGTCGAGTCCGGAACATCGCGAGACTCATCTCGTTGAATCTTCTCTCTCTCTCTCCCTTCTTTTTGCACTCTTAAAATAATTTAAAAAAAATAGTTTGGAATCAAAATGTGGCTAAGTGACTGTATATAACCGTTCACTGTCAGCGTCAGATCCAGAACGAAGTTTTTGTGTATGTTTTTTTGAACGTGTCCATTAAATTTTTCCCATTTCTTTTTCTTGCCGTGTGTTCCACAATAAAAATTAAGATATTTTTAAAAATGACTTGGAAACATTACAATAATAAAAGTAGTTGCGTGTGTCTTTAACAATTCCCCATTCAGTGGCGAACTCTGCAAGTTGTTGATTGATTGTTTCGAATTAATGACGAACGGTATATTGCGGATCAGTGAAAATGGAACGCTGTTCATATGCCGCACCGTACGAGCTGAGCATGCAGGAGATAAAATGAGTATAAAACTATACGTGCTGCTGAGACATCCTTGTACGTAGTGTGGGAAAATAAAACGGTTGTTTCACGATACAGTTACTGATGAGGTGCTGCATAGCTTCATTCTGTCGTTGGACGCGTTCTTCGTACATATTTGATCCATCTTATTTATTGTCGCTTTTCCAGCGAATCACAGTCAGTCACTCCGAATCACTGCTCGTTGACGCTCTGTTTCAACGTATAACGGCAGGATGTCGCTCTGAATACTAACGTGACTATCATCCCGAGCTCGTTCGCTTATTGTCACCAAATGTGAAAGATACAGGTTATGGAAATAATGATTTCTTTGTTAACGTTGGATATATCGCATGAAGTACATAAAAAAACGTTGTTCAGTTTAGAAGCTATTGGTTTTTCGAAGCGTATTCAAAGTAATAAGAAGAAATTAATACCCGTTTTAATTCATTCCAGGTGTTTAGCCACGGATGTACAGTTCCACCGACTCGCTTTTTCTGTCAAAATTCCAAAGTTTCAGAAACGGCTATTTCCACAATCGTAAAAAGTGAACGGTCATTGCCCCTTGCGATATGCAAAGGAAATTAGAAGAATTTTTGCCAGTATGCACTATCAGGTGTCCACGTTTCTTCGTAGGGGATGCCACAATTCCTCTAAAGGAATGTTTAATGAGGCCTTTTCCAGAAAGGAGAAAGGTTATGGGCTAGGTGACGCTAAATACAGATACAGCTATCGCGTGTCTCTGGCAAGAATGGTTGCAGAATATTCACTTGGTTCTATAACAGCGAAGTTTAGAATTCTGTAAAAACCTAGAGCTAGCATTTTTGCCAGTATGCACTATCAGGTGTCCACGTTTCTTCGTAGGGGATGCCACAATTCCTCTAAAGGAATGTTTAATGAGGCCTTTTCCAGAAAGGAGAAAGGTTATGGGCTAGGTGACGCTAAATACAGATACAGCTATCGCGTGTCTCTGGCAAGAATGGTTGCAGAATATTCACTTGGTTCTATAACAGCGAAGTTTAGAATTCTGTAAAAACCTAGAGCTAGCAGTGTAGAAAATACCGTGTATTTTGTGAAGGCTATATAACTTTATTGAAGTTAAAACCTTCTGGGTTGTCAGGCCGCGTCATGTTTCTTTTAAAATGATCGACGTTTCGAGCCCTCTGTTGGGATCTTCCTCCAGATATTCTGGTGTCCACTACTGCTAGAACACCAGTAGTGGACACCAGAAGATCCTGAGGAAGATCCCAGCAGAGGGGTCGAAACGTCGATCATTTTAGAAGAAACATGACGCGGCCTAATAACCCAGAAGATTTTAACTTCAGTGACAACGGTCACGAAAGCCTGCGGACTTACATATAACTTTATTGTACGACGTCATCCACTATCTCAAGCGAATAAATGAGGCTGAAGTATTTTTCCAGGATGTGTACCGAAATGTACCAAAAGCAGCACAGGACAACTGACAACTGACAGAAGAAATATAATGCTTCATCGCGAGCAGCTGTGCTAAAGATGTGTTTCGAACATAATCCTATACAAAGAATGTAAACCGTGATGCTTAATAAATGTATTAACTGTTCTTACTTGTAGTACCCGTTATTTTGGGAAGTGGGGGCAAATTTTAAATTTGCGTCCGGAACAAAACCCTGTATAAAGAACGCAGACAACACTGCTTAACAGCGGTGTGGTGTACGGGATCTCCCTCCAGTTTACGATACGGTACGGTACTAAACGGTTATCGTAATTGGTAAGATTTCAGACAGTACTCCGTAACAGGTGATTGCATCGTGCGCCAATACCCGGAGATTATATTATTTGCAAGGTCTTTAATGTACGACACGAACACCAAAATTCCAAGCACACTACCCTGGGTCACACCTACAATTGTCGATGATCCTCCACCCAACAGGACCATCTGTGTTCTCCCTTGCAAAAAAATCCTCAGTCCAGTCACAAATTTCGCTCGATGATATCAGTCTACAGCTGTTGGCATTTGTGTCACGTTATGCTATAGAGCTGTGTGGAAACGTTGATATGTAGTAGTTTAGTAATCTTTGTATATGTATCGTGTGATGCGAGAACTCGTGCTGTCCCAGTCCGTGTGCTCTCAGCGACGCACTGCTCCGTAGACAGGTCTGCAAGCGGCCGTGGATGACTGCTAGGCTCGGCTCCACCTACGTCCCTTTCTGTGTACCACTATTCAGTGGCCCAAAGCCATCTGGCTACCTTCGAAAACTGTAAGTCCGACCACTGGGTCGGCAACGATCACTGCAACCAGTCATACAGTCACCGACCGGATTAGACAACACAGGAACACGGTGTCAAAGTCAGAGAGGGCGAAGGCATACACGAGAACTACATTTCAGATTTATGTGGAGCAAAACGCAGTTCATTCTTCTTCTAATAATCATCGCCAAGTCCGCTTCGTTCGCTACACATCATCTTCTGCTAGCCAGTTGCTCCACACTCTGTTAGGTGACTCGATAGTTAACTTTCACCAATCTCGAAAACCATCACTAGATTGAGACATTTCCTACGCAAGCTTTGAACTTCCCTGACCACTGTTTCCACCACCACCTCCACGACAGAGGGCTCAACTCACCTCCTGCTCCCTCCCAGTGCCACCGACGGACTCCTCGATTTCCAGCCGCTCACAGATCCGAGACAGTCCTTTTCACTTGCAGACTTTTCGCCGACTCATCCTCCAGGGCAGAAAGTAGGCACTGCGGTTTCCCCTTGCCTCCTCACAGTCGTACTGTAAAGTGAGACGTGCCTGCCGACACTCTCAGGAGGTTCTGCCCAAAGGAAACCAGGAAACGCCATTCTGTGGGGAACACACTCGCATTGGTAGACCACCCAGTTGGGCCAGGCCAGCACCCGCTAGCCGGCGTACGAGAAGCCGGAGAATTGCCACAGTCCCGCGGACACCGGTACTCAGGCATTCGCCGACCGTCGCGACCCGCCTTTCATCCGATACAGTTGCAGTACACCGAGCAGACAAAAGCCATGGAATGGCGATAGGGTCTCGTACTCGTGTTATAAAAGGGCAGTGCGTTGGCGGAGCTGTCATTTGTAACCAAATACACGACGGCCGATGACACGACCAACCATCGGTCGTCCGGCTCCAATCTCCCTCCGTCGGACAGTTCGTGTGTGGCGCCAGCGGTCGGCGAGCACTGGCTGTCGCCGCCTCACCGGCGCTCCGTCCCCGACTCCACTGCTGCTGCGTGCCGACTGCACTGCTGGTCCGTCTCCAACTGACTGCCAGAGACACGACGGCCCGGAAATACTGCCGGTCGCTCCAGATATGGTACGACAGTGCGCTTATCGCTGCTGTTGCCGCTCACGGGCAAGTAAGGTAGGTAGTTAGTGACGCCAGTAAATGGATTAAGAAGAGGCGGCCATACTACAAGTGTCGCCCGGCAGTAACAGTGCGCCATGAGGTGAGGTGCAGTAGTAATGGACGCTACACAACACGAAATACCACGACGCGACCACGGCCGAAAGCCGACTGATAAAAATCGAACTTAGTGGTATGCGAACCTGCAACTTTTGGCATTGCAGCTCGTTGCCATACCCGCTTTGCTGCTACAACTTCCGTGCAACGAGTGCTTGTTCTTGGTACTTCTAGTCGAGATAGACGCAGGCTGACTCTCTTGCCTTGTGGTGCGGGCGTAAGCCGTAAATGCATGAAATTTTGGAAGATTTCTACTGTCGGGCTCCACAAAATTCCTTTTCATTGTTAAACACGTTTCGATAATTAATAAGTAACCCTTTTGTGGGAATAAGTAGGTGAAGTCACTAGTAATTTCATGTAATATACGTAAGCAAAACCGACGTTTTGAAATTTGATAATTTGTAAACACTTAATTACGTAAAAATAACAGGCATTTAATGAGAATATTGACCGAAAATGTTTTTTTATATTATAATCATTCACAGTAACAACAGTACAAACTATATTTCTAACTTGTCCGCAGCTCGTGGTCGTGCGGTAGCGTTCTCGCTTCCCACGCCCGGGTTCCCGGGTTCGATTCCCGGCGGGGTCAGGGATTTTCTCTGCCTCGTGATGACTGGGTGTTGTGTGCTGTCCTTAGGTTAGTTAGGTTTAAGTAGTTCTAATTTCTAGGGGACTCATGACCATAGATGTTAAGTCCCATAGTGCTCAGAGCCATTTGAACCATTTTTATATTTCTAACAAAGGAAAACTGTTATGAACTCACTTTCATCTCGGATGCGTCCTGGTGATTCTTAAGTAAAACATAATCAGTAAATCCGAACTGAAAAATCTTAATAATTCTAAAATAACTTGTGGCTGTAATCAGATCACACCGAATCGAACCAGTGGCCAAAACGAAACGTAACCACCTCTCGTTACTGTTGTCGGAAAATCGGCGGCAGGACCGATCGGTAACAGGTCTCAGAAGCTTACAGAATAGCAGCTTCGGATAAAGAACCGAAAACGTCGTCACTACCGAGGATAACAGACTACACCGATCGATGTGAACGATACTCAACAGGGCTCCTGGACTGGGATAAGAGGGGGAGTCTCGAGACGTACGGTTCTAACGTTTCGGTGTGTTTGGCTAGCGTAGGCTGAGCCACACCGGGTGCAGGTTAGAGTGCTAGTTTTCCCGCATTGTAAAATTACTAGCCTGCGTGTGGTTACCTGGGAATGCTGCAGATAGAAGTTTTTATTGTTTCTCCGCATCGTCACAGAGGACACGTAGACATGCTTCTATTATCTTCTCTGTTACCGTTCATTCATTGCCTTAAATTATTTTCGAGTTAAAACCTGAGCATGTAAGAACACGAGACAAGGCAGGAAACCAGAGGAGAACGTGGCCCGTTACAGAATGCGCCACATGTGTCGGCGTCGCCTGGTCGGACAATTGCAGGTAACGGCGTGCGGGTGGTGCCTGCCTGGAAATCTTGCAGAATCCATCGGACATGTACGTGGCCGGGAGCTGGCAGGCAGGGAAGGACAGGAACAGCAACAGCAACAGCAGGCACGGCGGGCGGGTGGGGGGCAGGATGTGCCAGGGCGGGGGCCGCAGCGGCGCAGCCTTCCTGCCGTGCCTATCGTGTCCACACACGCATAGCGCAAAATACACTCGAGGCATTTCCTAATAAGCGCGGCTGACAAGGGGAGGCCTCAGACACGGCCAACCGATTCGGCTCAGATTTGGCAGGTCGCTTGTGTACAACCTAAAACGAAAGAATCTAAGATATTTTGGGTCAACACCCCCACGTTTTTGAGAAAATCACCCCTAAAAGTTACGACGGGCGATCGACTCAAAATTGGCGGGATCGATAGATAATTCTAAATAGAGCATTTTTCATCATCTGATATGGGGTCCGAAAACGCATACTTTTCCAGAAATCCGGGTAAGAAACTTGTACAACTGCCGCTTCTGTACCCCCATGGTCAACGCCTGTCGCCGACAGCGCCGGTAACGTCGGCACGGTAGCTCAGCGTGTTCGGTCAGAGGGTTAGCACCCCTCCGTAATAAAAAAAAAACTGAGTTAATCGATCAACAACGAACTTGAACGGATGCCTTACGACTCCGCCCCGTGCAGATGCAACGAAAGAAAGCGAACAAAATGAGATTTCAAAAAAAAAAAAAAAAAAAAATAGCGCAACGGTCAAGGTTACTGGCTGGTAATCGGTAAACTCGGGTTCGAATCTCGAAGAAAACTAGCGGATGTTATTCTTTTCGTTTGTATTTTTCCATGTCTCAATGGATACAATACGGAAAGATAATAACTTCCTCACGAGGGATCACAGATAGCCAACCGTGCGACGCTTGTTTACAGCGAGGAGAGCTATTTTGTCTTGGTTGCCTCTTCGTCACATCATAGGGAAGGAACAGTGTAGCTGTCGAAAGATTGCATTCATTAGATGCTCTTGGTGCCGTGAGTATATTTGTCTCGAATGTTTATATGACAAGTACCATCCATTTAGTTGTTTGAAGAAAAGTGAGGACACGTAATAGTGACTGGAAGAGCCATTGTAAAGTGACCTGGAGTAACATTTTAGTTGTTTACTATCCCAAGAGGTTTGAGAAATTTATTTGCGTACCTTATTATCATTCCTTACTGATTTACTTACCTTATTAACCCTATCAACTGAGATATGGGAAAAAACAAACCAAAAGAATAACATCCACGACGTTTCTTCGAGACACAGAGCCAGTTACCTTCGCCGTTGCGCTATCGGTGCTGTCGGCGAAAAGCGTTGGCCATGTGGGTACAGAAGCGGCAGTTGTAAAAGTTTCTTACCTCGATTTCTGGAAAAGTATGCGTTTTTGGACCCCATACCTGATGATGAAAAATGCTCTGTTTACAATTACCTATCGATCCCGCCAATTTTGAGTCGATCGCTCGTCATAACCTGGCGACGTGTCGAAACGCGTCACTAGATTAATTTGCTACCCAGACCGTTCACAAAACATTGCGCGCCAATGCTGAACCGAACGGTCGTGTGCCTCGTAGTTGGAAGCACTTCTCCACGAAGTGAAGAAAGTGTGCAAGTACCGACAAACGGCATGTAAAAGGAACCTGCCATCGCTCTCCGAGCAATAGGACGGAGACTTCTTAAAACACTGCTGGAGGCGAATGGATTTCACGTTGCAGGCAGAGGCGTTACGGAAACGATGAAATTAATTTCCGTCACACACTACACATCAGTATTCTGTACGAAAACGGTTTATTTGCGAGAGATTTGTTGCGCCGCCGACGAAACTTGTTACGAAGAGGAGAGAGAGAATCCCGTCACTTCCAAAAATATTTGCAATTTCTATCTTTGTACCCATCGCTCTGCATGCTGTAAAGTGCAGGTAATTACAGTACGGGAGAACAAAACAGAAAAGTTTAGGCGTAATCGAACTGTAGCTATCCAGCACGACTTGGGCTCAGCTATGAAGAGGAACAGAGCGAGAGGGGCGGACGTACTGTCAGTGTACGCTGGATAGCGCCAGCCACACTCCTCTCTCTGCCGCCCCGGTTTGCGCGCCACCGACGCTTGCTTGGCTAAGTAAGGGCCCTCGTCCACGACAGTGTCCTCCGGGTTTGTTTCTCATGAGGGCTTGTCCACGGCAAAACGACCGACCCGGCTGCCGGGTGCACCTCCGGTTGCCCACTACAAAGCCGGCAGCCGGATGGTGCGCCGGGTTCTCTGTTGGAACATGCCTGCGTGTCCACGAGCCCGCAGCTCGCCGGGTGCCGGGAGAGTTTAGTCGCGCCTGGAGCCGTCATACGTGCTACCCGTTGAGTTTCAAGATGAATGCTGCACTGGATATTGACTGTGAAGTTTTGATTGCGTCGGTGGAGGAACGACCAGTTCTGTGGCATAAGACAACCGAAGAATGTAAGGATAAATGACTGATTTTGGAAGGGTCGAAGGATGCGTGTACACAAAGAAGATTTTAAAACGCTTGGAGATCAGGAAAGAAATGATATAGGTGTGTAGTTTAACTTCATCTCAAATTTATTTTGTTTCGTTTTCATTACACACCATATTCCTTGTCTATATTATTTTTTGTTCTACATAAAATATGAATACATTAGGTGAACTTACCTTGCCACGGAATTTTGCCATTTTTCAGAAACAAAGTAATTAGCGAACTGATTTCTGATACGCCACCTCGTACTGCTTGTGTACGTGGCAGTTCTCACAGGTCAGGGTCCAGATCCGCACACAGAGTATTAACACCCTCTTCTTTATGGATAAAATTTTGTAGGACAGTACAAGCCTTTACTATATCAGTCGCAAAATTAGTGGAGGCATTTAAAGGTTGGTGAAAAACCCTCCATTCATTGGCCATTATGCCAAAAGCACACTCTACAAATTGTCTTGCTTTGCTTAACCGATAGTTAAAAATACGCTTAATGATATAAAGATCTCGCCCACTATAGGGACAAAGTAAATTATTATGCAATGCAAACGCATCATCTGCAACGAAAACATCAGGCAATTCCCCTGAAATATTTTGGAATACTCTAGGAGGAGTTAGGTTCAGTGTTTTTGTCTGCAACTTTTTCCATAAAGACGTTTCTTTCAAACCACTTGAGTCACTATCTATACAATAATCACCGACATCCACATAAATAAAATTATAATTTGTATCCACTACCGCCATCAGGACTAACGAATAATAGCCTTTATAATTGAAAAACATTGATCCACTTTCTTGTGGTTTGATTACTCTGATATGCTTACCATCAATGGCCCCTACGCAGTTAGGAAATTTTGCAGTATTTTCAAACTGACGCGCTATATTCAGCCAGTAATTTGCTCCAGAATGGGCGTGTATGTGTTATGCAATAACAACCACATCTTCATACAAACCTCACGTACAATTCTAGTAATTGTTTTTATTCCCAGTCTGAAACTGTAATGGAGATCGGTGAAAGTATTTCTTGTTGCAAGGTACCTGAAATGAGAAAAACATTTGGGTTTGATTCTACTCCGGCTTTGTGTGTGTGTGTGTGTGTGTGTGTGTGTGTGTGTGTGTGTGTGTGTGTGTGTGTGTGTGTGCGCGCGCGTCTTTTCAGGAAAGATGGTAATAAAAAAATAGGCAAACATAAGAGATAATTGGATGAAATGCCACAGGAAACTAAACGTAGGAAATAAGAGATGGTCTGGAGCAAGCAAGAAGCGGAAATACATATTTTACGAGCAGTTACATTTTCTTAAAATAAAAAAAAAAAGCAGACGGGCGAGAAACTTCATCAAGTATGCCGGATAATAGTGACGACGTAAACCCCGCTGACAATGTCTCAAAAACATTGTCACCAAGTTAAAGAAAACCGCAGAAAAACTAAACAGCTACAAATGAGTTGAACAGAAAAATGAGGACTATCATTTACGCCTCTATCTTATTTTAGGGGGATTGCCCCAACTGTAGATAAATTTAACGATGGTGGTATCGTAGACTTCCAGTACGAAGTCATGAAACTTATAAAAAGAATTAGGTCGAAACCACAATACAGAAACATGCATCAGCAATCTGGCCAAGGTTCCTGGAACTATGCCTCGCAGGAATACCAAACTTTTGGTGGAACATCATCGTACCATACACGAAGGTCGAATCAAGATAGCAACTATTCGGCGTACACCTCTGCAAAACACTATAAAGTATCAACTTGTACAAGGCCACCTAATGAAGACGTGTCTTTGGAAACGTATGCAAGTCCTGCATCCACCGTATCCAACATTTCCGAGACATTTGATTTTTGAAACTAATTCTAAATCGAACATTGTTTCTTTCTCTTAATGGAAATAAGAAAACCCTATTCACTGTCTTTCTACTTTGTTTATCAAGAGCGTTTTTGAATTGTGATGTTAATTTTTGATACAGCCCGTTAATAGTTTCTAATTACTAAATTTCAATTGTGTACTTACCTCAGTGTCACTGCAAGCATTTCAGTAGCAGATATGCAGTTTCGCATTTTGGTGTCTTTATGTTGCCAAATGAGTTTGTAAAATTGACAGTAGTTTGTCAAACGTTGTTTTTGACAACCTGTAAAAATTAAAGTGCTTTGAGTCGTCCTGTCGTAGTTTTTCATGTAGCGTACTGAAGGCACCCGATACTTCCTACGACGACGCTGTTTCTTTTTGTAAAAGTAATATAGTGCAACGAGAGTGCAAAGGTCGCTGTTATCCATCCTACTGGTCCGTTGCACACGACTCGACTGCAGTATTTCCGGTGCCGTCTCCGTGGGCGAGGGCGTCCGGTTTTCTACCGGCGAATATTATTGTCGTGGGCAAGGGGCCTAAGGGCGCGTGCGCTATAGCCCAACCCAGACAGGCAGTGGATTTGGCCGACCAGATTGTTGGTCGGCAGCGCAAGGGGCTGAGATCGCAGTTGGCTCTGGTAACTTGTCGATGTCCCTCCCGTTTTGTTACTGTTCTAAATTAGATTCCCCAGCCGATGCTGTGAGGGAAGAAGAGGATTTAGCGGTCGTCGCATGTACAGCATTTATTTTACTGCAAGCGCCTGATCAGCAAAAAGAGGAGTAGAAGAAGAAACGACGCCGGTGGAGGACGGCATCTCTCTCAAAAGTAGGGAGCAGTGTGGTGGGACAAAATTGTGTGACTTTTAAGCGTAACTCGAATATGGATTATTTCATCATTTCTTAATTTTTTATTTTATATTTATTTATTGCGAATGACACTACAGATTTCGAATTATTATTGAATTGTGCAAGCCCTAAAATTGTCAAAGATAACATATCTTTTAGGAGAGCTGTACCAGCAGTGAAAAGATATTCATTATGGGTGTTTTTTTTTGCACATCGTACACATTATTTTCTAACAACTTAACTTATTTCCCTCGAAGCGCTAAATCTTTTCTATTTTTTTTCCCCAATCGCAGTTCGTAGGATCCCATAAACATTCCTGTTCACAATAAAATCTCAGCTTTTATGCTCTCTCTGTGTTCCTCTTAATACTCCCAATTTTTTAGACGATAAATACGTACCCGTTCAACAGACACAGCAAATCGCTACTGAACCAATGCACTTTCCACCTGTCGTCCACACTAAGAGGTGGATCCCATGCCCAAATCGCCGCCAAAGCTTCGATGTTACCGCCGGCAGTCCGAACCGACCGACGCCAACGCCTTCGTTGGTTCCGGCTTCCGCCCGTACAAATTTCGGCCAGCGAAGCGATTGGTTGATCTTCGTTGGCGTAGTACATCGCGTCCTCCTCCTGAAACATAAATTATTTCTCCCCCTCCACAACCTACTTTCCTTTTCTTCCTCAGCACGTCTCAGATGCGAAAACGGACCACGATATCTATTTAAATCTCTCAAATTTTTGCGATTATGAGTTTCAATAATATAATAATAATAATAATAATTATTATTGTGATTATTAGTGCTCTTCAAGCACATCACAGTTAAACTTTTTTTAATTATCATATCTTTGCTATTATCCAAAGGCAGTGAAATTCAACAATTGCAAATAGTTTACGTATAACCACGGTTGTGTGTGTCTGCAGTTATTGAACTGGGAAAATATGTGTATTTCTCTACATTTGTTTGTTTTTACAAATTAGTTCACCAGTTAATTACTTAAAGCTTAACTTTTTCCATCTACATTGCTTCTAAATCATTAAGACACTTTTAATACGTGGAATTTCACCAGGTACAACATTTAAATACGAATTTAAAAACTTATTTTCAAACTGATAATCCAAAAAGAAATAAACAAGAGTAAAAATGCACGTGGTTCAAAATTCGGAAATTTTATGACATTTACTCATTTGGCCTGACGTGTGTGCTTGTACTTGTGACGAAAACAGATCCAGTCTTGGTTGGATCTTTGAAACAGGCACTCGCAGATGATGTTCCACCTGCAATCGAAACCTCTCCGTTAACTTCACTGCCGAAAATGATATGCGAAGGGCAATAACACATGCGCGGCTGTATATCTCGCAGAACGTACTTTATTCAGTAGGTTTCGGTGTGTTGTAGTACTGAAAACAAGGAGTATAGAACATCTAAGGAGAAGTTACCAATAGAGCCACGCGTCTTACGTTATTACGAGTGAAGTAATGTAGTTCCCTAGTTTTGCTACCCTCTGTTAAGAGACCTATGAAACGTGTATCGACAATTGTATCGTTTCCCAAAGGGCATGGAACTTACCGACGATACTGTTCAGTTGTATCGAAATAATAATAATAAAAAAAAAATCTGTTGGTGAAGGAATGGCGCACGATGTCCAAGTCGAATGCGGGGTGAACCTGGGACTACTTCGAAATGGTATAGAGTGGCTGCGAATTCTAGTAAACTCTAAACCAAACGGAGCCAAAAAGAACCGAGGAGTTACTAAACATCGAAATTTAGAATGCTAGAAAACCGCCAGTACTGCAGTATAAAATCGTAGGACGTAGTATTACGAAGAACATTATCGATTGAAAACCGACAGATGAGTTATTGCAGCTTCCTAGTCGTAATTTTGTACGCTTTTCTGTTGAGAAATGAAAATAAAGGTCATTGTAGGCGTCGTAATCGTCCTGTTTCGAATGACACGCTGTGAGAATGTGGAACTTTTATCGGAACTTTTAAAGCGACGTGCAATTAAAAAGCACTGGTCGCTGTCTGTTGCTCCAGTAGTCCACTCGGTTTGCTCTCAGACAAAACACAGCGGGTTGCTCGTTGGAATCAGAGAAGTAGTGAGAGTGGTGTGTGCCGCTGTGTGGAGGCGTGTGCGACAAGGCGGGCGGCCGACTACAGCGGCTGGGAAGCTCCCCTGTCTGATGGAGGAGCAGTCGTCTCTAGCCGACCCGGCGACCCAGTGCAGAAGCGCGGCCGAGCACCGACACTGGAGTGGGGCGCCAGTGGCTGCACTGGTATCGCGGAACTCGGCGATTAAGAAATACTTTCCCAAAAATACGTGAGCTGCACGAAACGGATGAAAGTGTCAGTGCTTCCACAGCCTCTCCAGCACGGTAGCAGAGCGCAGTATGCTGCATCGACAGGGAACGCCGTTCTGCGTAAATCGACATCGAGGTTACTAGTGACGGCGCGCCACCTCAGGAATAGGAGGAGGATTGTGAAGCAGATTGGCAAGAGAAACCTTTCTGACATCCGAACAAAGTAATGTAGTGAAGAGCCGGACTCCCTTGTGAGAGCCGAGCGGCTGTCCTCCGGCCTCCTCGTCGCGCGCCGTCGCTAGGCCCCGCTTTCCCCGGGCACACTTGTTTTGTCTTTTGCGCGTGCTGACGAGAGCCCTTGTTGTTCCCGTACCTTGCGCACGAAGGGGATTTCGCTTTTGTTCCGCGATGCGGGAAAAATTTAAGACATCCGACGACGCCGTTCGAAAGTAAGGTTGTGTGACGAACGTACATCTCAGTACTGACTGCACAACCACTCGGGACCAGTGCGATGAAACGTGGGCGGTTTGCCTCTCCGCGAACGGATACGCGTGTGCGCGCGGGTGGCGCAGCTAGCTCGAGCTGCGTCAGTCGCCAGTCTGTAGTAGAAACACCCGCAGTCAAAATCCGACAAACATACGCACGCTATTTACTAACGCGTGTTAATGAAGAAGGAAACGTTCTGTGGCGTGATTTACATGTGTGTGCTTATCCACACCCATCATTGTGATTTCAAATAAAAGAAATGGGCATACCTTTAGCTAAATTTTGAATGAAGTGATGAGTCATCAACGATAAGTAATCAGATGTTGACACATTCACCTCCCGCCCTCACCGCAAAAAAAAAAAAACACGAAGCGCCAAAGAAACTGGTATGAACATGCGTATTCAAATACAGAGATATGTAAACAGGCAGAATACGGCGCTGCGGTCGGCAACGCCTATATAAAACAAGTGTCTGGCGCAGTTGTTAGATCGGTTACTGCTGCTGCAGTGGCAGGTTATCAAGATTTAGGTGAGTTTGAACGTAATGTTATAGTCGGCGCACGAGCGAAAGGACAGCATCTCCGAGGTAGCGATGAAGTGCGGATTTTCCCGTACGACCATTTCACGAGTGTACTGCGAATATCAGGAATCGGGTAAAACATCAATCTCCGACATCGCTGCGACCGCAAAAAGTTCCTACAAGAACGGGACCAGCGACGACTGAAGAGAAGTCCAACCCTTCCGCAAATTGCTGCAGTTTTGATGCTGGGCCATTGACAAATGTCACCGTGCGAACCACTCAATGAAACATCATCGATATCGGCTCGGAGCTGAAGGCCCTCTCGTGTACCCTTGACGATAGCACAGCACAAAGCTTCACTCCTCGCCTGGGACCATCAACACCGACATTGGACTGTTGATGATTGGAAACATATTGCCTGGTTGGGCGAGTCTCATTTCAAGTTGTATCGAGTGGATGGACGTGTACAAGTATGGAGACAACCACACAAATCTGTGGACCCCGCATGTCAGCAGGGGACTGTTCAAACTGGCGGAGGCTCTTTAATAGTGTGGGGCGCGTGCAGTTGGAGTGATATGGGACCCCTCCCTGATACGTTTAAATACGACTCTGTCAGGTGACACATACGTAAGCATCCTGTGTGATCACCTGCATCCATTCACGTCCATTGTGTATTCCGACGGACTTGGGCAATTCCAGCGCGACAGTGTGACACCCCATACATCCAGAATTGCTACAGAGTGGCTCCAGGAACACTCTTCTGAGTTTAAACACTTCCACTGGCCTATAAACTCCCCAGACATGAACACTGTTGAGCACATCTGGGATGCCTTGCAACGTGCTGTTCATAGGAGTGCTCCACCTCCTCGTACTCTTACGGTGTTATGGACAGCCCTGCAGGATTCGTGGTGTCAGTTTCCTCCAGTTTCTGTGACCCTTTAGTGTGTGTGTGTGTGTGTGTGTCTGTGTGTCTGTGTGTCTGTCTGTCTGTCTGTGTGTGTGTGTGTGTGTGTGTGTGTGTGTGTGTCTGTGTGTCTCTGTCTGTCTGTGTGTGTGTGTGTGTGTGTGTGTGTGTGTGTGTGTGTGTGTGTCTCTGTCTGTGTGTGTGTGTGTGTGTGTGTGTCTGTGTGTGTGTGTGTGTGTGTGTGTGTGTGTGTGTGTGAGCTGAGATAGGCAAAACCACGTTTTTTCAGCTCCTGACATATGGGCTGCCCTGCATGATAGGCATGTTGTGGTGTAGTAGGTCAGGAGCAAAAAATTGTTTTCAAGTTCATAACAGTAGGCTGCCCTGCACAACTGGACATGTTGGTGTGGTATCAGCCTGCTTCACAGGAGCTACATGTGTGGATAGATATATCAGGGGAAGGTTAAGACGAATAGAGGAAGTGATGGAAAATGAGAGGAGGATGGAAGGGAGTGGACAAAGATTGAGTGGAAGGAGTGAGGAGCTGAGAGAGGGGGTGGGGGGAGATGGAGGAGGACAGGGAGCAGGATGAATAGGGAATGAATAAGTTGAGATGGGGAGCAAGAGTTAGGGAGAGGGAGGCCGGAGTAGATGGGCACAGAGAGAGGGTTGGAAGTTATTGACAAAGGGAGAGGAAGAAGGAAATGGCCAGTGAGGTGGGAAGGAGATGGGTAGAGAGGGAGGCGAGAGGAAGGGGTGAGGTTGCGATGGGCAGAGGCGGGAGAAGGAGATGATGGACAGAGGGCCAGAGGAGACGATGGGTCCAGAAAGGGAGGAGGTGGTGTCGAACACACATCTGGCCGACGCTGGGGAGGAAAGCGGTACTTTGTCAACACAAATCAGTGCCGCGTTGCCCTGATTCGACAGCATGTTAAATCTTAGTGCACATGCTTGACTAATGGCGAGGTTTCTCAGTGACAGTAAGTAGTATGGAAGTTAATGGATTGTTTTCACATTTAAAGTAAACAGACTTTACAAAAATAATCTGTTTCTTTTTTTGTGTGGCGAAAAGAACGTTACGGCAAGTGAGAGAAGTAGAAATTCCCCTTTTTCGTATGAAAATGTCAGTTTATAAGAGAATCGAAATAGAGGAATAGGTACATCTTACTCATATTTGGTACAAAATATTTTCAAGTAATTCACTTGCTGCTGCTGCTCCTGCTGCAAGAGGATGTCGCCCGAATCGGACGAAGAAAACAGATTTGAATTTCATCGGTCGCCGTCCAATGTCGGAAATGTGAAGCGATAAAACCAATGTGCCTGGACACTTACCAACGGGTTTGGTAAAATCGGCCGTGTTTGATAGGGGTCAATCATCGCCCGGAATCGGCGCCATTTTAACAGCAGACGTTTAGCGTCCTGCTGACGACGGGATCATTAGAGACTGGGTAACAGTGTGGTAGGAAATCGCCCATTTCTTTTCAAAGCAACCATCCCGACATTCGTGTGGGCAACCGCAGAAACACTGATCGACGAAATACGAAGCACCGCGAAAGTTGTCCAGGTGTCTCGTTCTGTGCCTGCGGCGTGTCTTCTTCGAGCTGCGCAGTACGTAGCCAGCCAGCAAACACAGGCTCAGTCTGCCCACCCAGATTTAGATTTCACGTGGTTTTCCAGAATCCCTTCAGATACATGCCAGTGTGGCTACTTTAGAAAGCCGCGTTGCCACGATCCGACAGCAAGTTAAATCTTAAAGGTGGAAAAACGAGCTGGGAATGGTTGTCGGTAGTTGTTTGTTCCCGCCGGTAAGCAATTTGAACGAGATAAATAAAGTACTGATAGCTGTGAAAGTGAGCCTCTAAGTAGTGGTGGAAGAATTGATTGACCTGACCTCGGAGCTAAGTGCGTGCAGCTAGAGGAAGTTTTCCACAGACGTGAGGACTGCCGTGGGTTCACGTTTTTATATTCCGGCTGCCAGCAAATATAAGGCACAAGATTATTTAAGTTTTTGGGCATTGACAAAGTAAAAAATTAACAGCAATACTCATATTAAACAGGTTTGTAAATGTTCTAGTTGTTTGACAGCTATTAGCTGCTAAGTGACATCGATGCTTCACTCGGAATATAACAGCAGCCGAGAACAATACGAAAAAGGATAGTGGTTTTATTTTAGTGTAGTGCTGCGTGTACACAGAGTAATTTGGAAGTGATTACCGTAATTAACAGTGTGAGCAGAGTAGCATTTTACGGAAGTGGTGCCTGCTTTTTCTGCCTCGGGCTGCGTTCTTCCACATTCCTTCACGATAGGATTTACGGAATACGATGTATTAGTAAGTGACTGTGGATGCGGTAGTGCAGTTATAGTGCGATGCACTAAGGATCAGTGATTCTGGGATCTGGGCTGTGTGCATATGTGCTGGCGCCCGGGGACGCGGCAGTGTGGCCTCCCGTGGCCGGCCGAGGCTCGCTTGGTGCTCGGTACGCGGCCGCGCCCCTCCCCGTCTTACCCCGCCCCGCTCCAGTTGCCGGCCGCCTACTTTTGTCGCGCCACGCTTTCTACACTTGGCAGCACAAAAAAATGGCCGTGGCTGAAATTTGAGCTTCCCGCCGTTTTACACAGGAACTGGAGATCTGCCCATAAAAGTAAAGAAATGCTTGTAATTGTGAGCGTAGTAGAAGGATTAACACCTTTCTCACGTCACTACATCTTTTGTATGTTTTTCTTCAGCTACAAATTTTATTATCCATTGTAATCGTAGTGCACGAGAGCTGCTTTTTTATATTTTTCTTTTTTGCATTTATTTATTTTTCTATTTATTGCTCGATTGCAAAGGGTACGCCGTAAGATCGTAAATGCTGTTTTTCAAATAACGATCTTTTTGTGTACCGCAAGTGAGACGTGCTAGAAACCGGTAGCAATAAATAACAAAAATAAAAAAATGCAGCTCTGATGGACTATCGCTACAACGCATTTCTACCTTTTCGACACTAACGACGGGAGACCTGTTAATCACAGATTTTGATGAGTCTCAGGTATGTTGTGAAAGTCCTGTCTAGAGTACGTGTCATTAAGTCAGATAGAAGTAGTAAATTTAATTCCTCAGTTGCAGAGAGGTCATTCTCTACCATCTTTAACAACTTCTGTGAGAGAGTAGCTGCATATCGTTGGAAGGTTTCATATAATTCAGTGGAAGGCCTCATAAACAACAAATTGTTGAATGAAAAGAACTATCTGTTGTAGCGGGAAATAAATTCACGTGCATCTATTCAGTTAACATGCGCTATATCTATAGATAATACCAGCTTATTACATTAGCGGAAAATAATTTTGTGCCTTCGTGGAACAGATCTGGATGTGAAGGAAGATTCCACAGAGACTCGTGTGGGCTGTCAAACAAGCAGCAGACATTCACCACCACCAAAACCGACACCATCAGAAAGGCCTCCCGTAGACTTCTAAATGCGTCCCGGTCTTCAGTCATATTGCTCCGTGTTCTCCTCGCATATTTTCTAAAGCCGTCAACTCACGTACTATTGCACGGTTGTCTCCGTCTTGTAACTTCCCCAGACGCTTCCGTGCATTGCTCTGCAAGCAACCCTCAGACCATTCTCACGCGTATATCTGGTATTTTTGCAGACATCCCTGCGGTGTCCTCAGATTGTGTGCAACCATTACTTTCCAGGAAAATAAATTGTCCGTCGGCGAGTTGTAATTGTAAAATTACAAAAACTGTAAAAATAAGGGCGTTCTGGGATGGCATAGTTGGTAGCGCAGTGATTCCGACAGTCAGGCGAATATGACGATCTCAGGTAGTCACACAATTTTAACTCGCCGGCAGATAATCTGCTCGCAGTGAAATAAGTAATCGTAAATTAGACGCTGTCGGCGCTCGTCTTTTCAAAGTGAGACACTCATTCGCTATCGTTGACAAGTGACAGCTAGGAAAAAACGGTGTGTGTAAGATTATTCGAGACGGAGGTTGTAAGACTGTATTTACTATTTGCGTAGAAGCGATAATCATTTATCGCCGGATTGCCCCGCACAGATGAGGCAGCGTAGACAGGCGGCGGAGGAAAGCACAGCACAGCGTGGAGAGCGGCCGGCGGCGGCTTCTTCCGCCGCACTCACCGCTGGTCCGCAGTCGTGCCTCTCGTGTACCGGCGGTCTGCGTCACATCGTTTAGTCTAATCATACTCCCGTGTGCCTGCAAGTAGAAGTGCACAGCTACCATTTGTTTACTTAGCTGTTTTTAGTAGTGCTATTTATTTTGTTGTAAGAATTTGCGTATTTTTCCGTCGTTGGTGTTGAGCGAGTTGCACTTGTCGTGTTAAAGTATTACGTTACCTAATTGTGAGCTGTGCTAGCAGCGGTCGGCAGCCTGGAGGTAGCTGCCCCCGGCCACGGCACCTGAGGCGAGTGCCCAGCAGCCCACAGCGCCCTCCGACTCACGTCCTGGCCGATCGCCGCTTACCTGTCGCTCGCTGGCAGAGGAAGGCCCAAGTGGTCGTCCACTGATGTTGTGAAAACGGGCTTAGAGTTATTGACTGCTCTCGAAAGTACGTATCAGCCAGCTGGAACTGTGCCCAGTCCTCCTCAAGGGCTCGGACGATTGCAGAGGGTGCGATTCTCTGTCGGCGGGAGCTCCACTGTTAAGCGAATGGTGGAGCACCTGCTACGAATAAGGGCGAGTCGGGATAGAAGACCAGTGTCCGTTCTGTTCGCCTGTCGGGGTCGTCTCGTCCGGAATATGGAGGAAGCTCTCGATTGAGCGCTCTGGGTCCACCCGGCTGCAAATCGTGGCTGATTTGGAGCCAAGTGGAAGATACAGACCAGAGGCTCGGACGGTTCTGCGACGGTATCGGATTCAAATTTCTCGACTTCCGTCCGCTGTTGGGTGGAAAAAGTGTCGTCGTCGTCGTTCCCGCTGCACTACACGCAGGAAGCGACAACTGGGGCACTATAGTAGCCAAAGTCTGGCCTGCACGTATCGTTGTTTTAGATAAAGCAATACCGCCATAGGCCCTATAAGATGTGTTCGCATTCCATACAGCGTAGCATCCGTCACACAATCCGGAGAAAGAAAATGTTAATATATTATTATTTAACTGCAGGAGCGTCTGTGGACAAGTCCAGTCATACAGTAGGAGACTCAAGTGATTAGAACGGGCAATAGTGACAGGGAATCGTGTGAAATTGTTTGAAATGTTTCATCAGAAAATTAGCTTGAACAGAGAATCAACTCGTGAAGGTAACGTCTTAATTCTGCTCGTAACGATCATAAGGCCGCTACACCATCACTGAACACGAATATAAATAGGAAACAGAGGCAGAAAAGCCTATCTGCTTAGCAAAAAACGACGAGAGACAAATTTCTGATTGCCTAAGCGGTCAGCATGAAAATCTCATCTCCACCACCACCACCAACAACGTTCACTATCAATGGACAAAGTTCAAAAGTAGTGTGCAACACGCTGTACTCAGGTATGGCCGAACAGAACTTTGTGAGGGATGGAAAATACCCGCTGTACACACAGCCGTGTTATAAAGCTGCTAAGAAAACAGAGAGATTTATTGCAAACACAGCTGAACGAAGCCGAACTTAGCGTAAGGACAGCCATGCGTGCAGCGCATAATTCTGTCTAGCGACGGGTCCTCGCTATCTGAACCCATTCTTATAAAAAACGGCGTGGTATTTTGACTTTTATTTAATATACACGCTTCAAAAAAGGTTTTGCATCACCTCGGTTCCGAGAGTTCCGGAACCTGCACAGAAAATTGGAGTAGAGATCAAAATAAAAGCCGGCCGTTGTGGCCGAGCGGCTCTAGGCGCTTCAGTCTGGAACTGCACGACCGCTACGGTCGCAGGTTCGAATCCTGCCTCGGACATGGATATGTGTGATGTCCTTACGTTAGTTAGGTTTAAGTAGTTGTAAGTTCTAGGGGACTGATGACCTCCGATGTTAAGTCCCATAGTGCTCAGAGCCATTTGAACCATCAACATAAACATCATTTCCGCCCTTTTTATTGCTCATGAAAACCACCCACTGCTTGTTGTACTACCATACAGCGAGACCTTCAGAGGTGGTGGTCCACATTGCTGTACACACCGGTTCCTCTGATACCCAGTAGCACATCCTCTTGCATTGGTGCATGCCTGTATTCGTTGTGGCATACTATCCACTGTTGGTCCAGATTGTCCCACTCCTCAACGGCGACTCGATGTAGAATCTTCAGAATGGTTGGTGGGTGACGTCGTCCATTAACAGCCCTTTTCAATATATCCCAGGCGTGTTCAACAGTATTCATGCCCGTAGAACATGCTGGCCACTATAGCCGAGCGATGTCGTTGTCCTGAAGGAAGTCATTCACAAGATGTGCACGATGGGGAGCGCGAAATGTTGTCCATGGAGACGAATGCCTCGCCAATGTGCTGCTGATATGGTTGGACTATGGGTCGGA
Organism: Schistocerca americana; assembly: GCF_021461395.2. Lineage (NCBI taxonomy): Eukaryota > Metazoa > Arthropoda > Insecta > Orthoptera > Acrididae > Schistocerca > Schistocerca americana. The sequence goes on along the minus strand of NC_060119.1, from coordinate 19,737,764 downwards.
GGATAGCATTCACGTATCGTACAGCCGTTACGGCGCCTTCGATGACCACCAGCGGCGTACGTCGGTCCCACATAATGCCACCCCAAAACAGCACGGAACGTCCACCTTGCTGCTCTCGCTGGAAAGTGTGTCTATGGCGTTTAGCCTGACCGGGTAGCCCGACGATTGTGTGGTTGAAGGCATATGCGACATTCATCGGACAACATGATGCCAATCCTGAGCGGTCCATCTGTATCGTGCTGCATGGTGTCGTGGTTGGAAAGATGGACCTCGCCATGGACGTCGGGAGAGTAGTTGCGTATCGTGCAGCCTATTGCGCACAGTTTGAGTCGTAACACTACGTCCTGCGGCTGCTCGAAAAGCATTATTAAACATGGTGGCGTTGCTGTCTGGGTTCCTCCGAGCCATAATCCGTGGGTAGCAGTCATCCACTGCAGTAGTAGCCCTTGGGTGGCCTGTGCGAGGCATGTCATCGACAGTTCCTGTCTCTCTGTATCTCCTCCATGTCCGAACAACATCGCTTTGTTTCACTCGGAGACGACTGAATACTTCCCTTGTTGAGAGCCTTTCCTGGCACAATGCAGACGCGATGGAGCCGCGGTATTGACCGTCTAGGCATGGTTGAACTACAGACAACACGAGCCGTGTACCTCCTTCCGTGCTACTGTGAACACGGGGTGTTTGTCATGTAACGCCGACAGTTCGTGTAGTTGTTTGATATGTGGCAACAGCGGCGTATCGAGTACAGAGACGTCGGTAGTAGACATCTACACTGGTACTCCGTAAGCCGAGGCTGCCCAGGTACCCTTCTGTATCCGCCAGAATTCGTTTAATTTGAACTCTGTGGTGGTTACACGGTGCACGAAAGAGCTGGTGCCGCGTGCGTTCGGATTTGATTGTACTCGTAGAGTTGTCGACGTGGCTCTTTCTCCACTGTGTACGTCCGCTTGTAACGCCACCGCCTGAGCACCGCATAAATGTACCTGTGACGGATCGTGCAGCCCGTCTCTTCTATTGCTCTAAACCTGGTAAGGGTCAGAGATCGACAAAGGAAACTGAAAAATGTGTCGGTGGGAAGCCTCGTAAAGAACCACATCTGCGCGTGAATTGCAGTCTGTTAGGGTCCTGCTAGTAACTTTATGGGGCCGACGTTTGCGTTCCCCGCAGTCAAGCGTATACTGTCCGTTCCATGTCGACACTCGCTTCTGGGTCCCCGTAGAGTAGTGTAACGATACCGGTGTTTTGCGTCTACTTCGGCTCGCCTGCGGTTGCCCTCCTCGACTTATCCAAAAAATCGTTCCCGTGTAACGTGGTGAAGAGCAGGGCAGGTATTTTGTGGAGAGGGTGAGTAAGGTGAGGTAAGAGCAGCGCCGCCCCTGTCGACCGTCGGCCATTGTCACGTGTGCCGTGCAGCGGACAGCGGCACGTCCACAGGCCACTGGAAGCGCGCGATCGTCGCAGGTCGCTATCACGGCGGCTACCGACAGTCGGAAGTATTCGACAACCCCTATTCGTTAAAATCGTTACAAGATGCCGGACCTGTCAACTGTGTCCCGGCGGAGGTTCGAATCCTCCCTCGGGCATGGGTGTGTGTGTGTGTGTGTGTGTGTGTGTGTTTCTCCTTAGGATAGTTTAGGTTAAAGTAGTGTGTAAGCTTAGGGACTGGTGACCTTAGCAGTTAACTCCCATAAGATTTCACACACACCTGTCAGCTGTGGACTACAAGAGGGTCAGTCTGAGCTCCTTAACTTCACATCGGCCATCGGTGTCCGATCGTGTGCATTGGTCGCGTGAATAACCGTAAACATTGTTGCGAGATTGATTTGGGCATATCGCAAGGCGTCCGTAATTCGTGGTGTGTGTGTGTGTGTGTGTGTGTGTGTGTGTGTGTGTGTGTGTGTGTGTGTGTGTTGGGGGGGGGGGGGGGAGATTGTATAGAAATTCAAATTACTTTTAAAATTCGTTCTTGCTGTAACTGTTTCGTTAGACCCTAGTAAATAAGTTAAAACTAAGCATTGATTTGTCGGAATATAAATCGAACAGCCTCGTACGAAACTTGTTGTCAGGCATGCACGTGTGTACGTGAGCATCCGCCAGTGGTGGCAGCATGTTTGCTGAGACGACGGTCTGGACACAGCTGGAAGCGGGTTGCCACTTACATGTCAGCCGAGGCGGCGTACCGTGGCTACCAGTGGTCAGAACAACGCGGATTCTTGCCTGCTAGACCGAATGTTGCAGATAGGTAATGAAGATCCGAGTGGAAGCGAGCTCTCAATAACAGTCGCGGGCAGTGTCAAATTAGTGACAGAGCATCGAGCAGTAGAGCACTGGAGTGTCGGAAGAGACGGCAGTGCTGAGAGCAGCCGCTACTGACGGGGAGCAGTAGGAAAACAGGGCGATGAAAATTGATGGATGAACTGGATAGTCTTGCAACAGAGATAGCCTTTTTTCGTGTCTAATAGCACTGTATCGGATTTCATTTGCTATTAGAAGCAAGTACCTGCATAGTCCTTTTTCCTCTGAATTGGGCCGAGGGGCCATTGATTGGTACTGGGGCCGAGTAGAAAGCACACAAAGTGGCAACGCTTGCACGTGTCCCTGAGCTAGGCACCCTAGGTAGTGCATTTAATAGTGCTAGATGGCTCTCGTCTCTTGATAGCGGGAAGGCGATGTGTAACAGGTGAAAGGAGTTTAAACAGTAAAAGTGAGGCTTATGCATGTATGTTTAGGGATTTGTTGGTCAGGCACCTTGCATATAAATATGTTCAGCGGTAAATAAACGTGTCGAAACAGTACACATCATTTTGCTAATCCTCTTCCGTTCCCCCGACACCAACCCTAAAAAACGTCCCTCTCCGTTAGGGGAAACACAACGGAACAATATCGTCGGTAACATGCTGACAGCACCTTACAGGTCGCACCAACTCTGTACTAGTAGCAGCGCCGGGACGCGACAGATTTGGGATGATCTTCAAAAGCGGCTGTTGGCGGTGGTAGCCACAGCTAGTGCGGAGGAGGCTGTTTGGAATTGTTTCCGGAGCACGTTAGCTGTCCTCGGCCCATTACTTTCGCTATGTCGATATCTAGACGGGAAAATGGTTCTCTGTTGTCGGTCCGCAACACCTGGACGATTGTACCTTTATTGCGAGCGTGGGTCTCGTTTTGAACGGTTTGCAAGAAAAGAAGGATCATCTGTGGTGTCTTCAGAGGAATAGTGTACCTGAAATGACACGTGGCGGAAGTAAACTGTCGGCAGTCTGCGACAAGCTTCAGGCAGCATTAGACACGGGAGGACCAGGTTTCAGATCTCCGGCGAGCCATCCAAATTTAGGGTCGCAGTAGACAAATGTGAGGCCGCTCCGGCCAGTTGTCTAATACGTCTCTGGTGGCACGCGGGCAGCGGCGCCTCTGCTGCCACCACGTCTCCGTCAACACTGCTGCAGTACGCGGCAATGTTGCCGGTGTTGTCCGAGGACAATACCTGTCTCTTGACACTGTCTGTAAATGCTTTCTTGTAGCTGTCACTTTTGTTTCCCTCTTTCTCACCAACAGCGCTGCAATCACATGTCAGAACGAAAACAATATCGTTTCGCTGCTGTCGCGTGCTTATATCTAGACACGTGTTCTATCGTCGTTTGCCGGCCGCGGTGGTCTAGCTGTTCTAGGCGCTCAGTCCGGAACCGCGGGACTGCTACGGTCGCAAGTTCGAATCCTGCCTCGGACATGGATGTGTGTGATGTCCTTAGGTTAGTTAGGTTTAAGTAGTTCTAAGTTCTAGGAGACTGATGACCACAGATGTTAAGTCCCATAGTGCTCAGAGCCATTTGAACCATATCGTCGTTTGTTGCCGTGAATTTGTTGTCTACAGCAGTGGAAAAATGTGCAAACGAGAGAACTAGGGCCAGAGCTGTGGAACGTTGAAAGTAACGGCTGGCGAGCTGTTTCCGATGAGCTCGCAAGCGCGCTCGTCAAATTCCCAAGTCTTCGAACCTAAGCCAAGTGAGAGGCGGAAAAAAAGTGCGTAGGAAGAGTGGCACGTGCCTGTTCATCCAACAGGTGTGCGTTTTATGCAGTGAATTTGATACTGTTTCGAAACGTACCCGAAGCAGGAATTAAGTGTGTAGGTGAAGGAAATAAATAAAAATAAAAATTGTATTCTTATTTCAAACTTCCCGTAATGAAATCTTTCAGCCCTTTTACCAAAGCATTGCATACTTCTCGCAACGTCAGGTTTATTGGTGATTAGTGAACTTTAAAGCGGTACATCAAACTTGTGTGCGAATCAGCAGTAGCTAAAAGCGGAAGTTTCACTAATTCATGGACCTGTTGCGTGTAAGAGTTTCTCGAAATCTTGTTTCGACATTCTAGTAAAATAATATTACAGTGCCTGTGCCATTCTGAATTACGATGCTTTCACGTCCAAAGGAACAGGTACTGCGACGACTACATCCGTTATGAAATATATAAAATGTATTCGCAGATGCGAATACGGACAACCGTCCGCCGTGGAATGGAATGACGACAGAGGAAGCTGGTGCCTTACCCGGCCTTCCCTCTTATCGCGAGCGCTCGCCTCGCCTCGCCTCGCCTTACCGTCACGCTATCCGTGCGCGACTCACTGCGAGACGCGAGCTTCCACAGCCTGCACTTGTACGTCGTTCCATTCCACATCGCATGGTCGTCCGTATTCGCAATTGCGAATACATCTAATGTATTGTATTCTGGTAAAATTCTGGTGTAGGTGTGCCTCCAGCACCAGTTCTCAAGTGAAATTTTCTGAAGCATTGTGCATACCTAAAACAGAACGCATTGACAAAGCTCTGTTCCTCTTGTTCGTAGCAAGTCGAGTCCTTCTGCCGGCCGGTGTGGCTTAGCGGTTCTAGGCGCTTCAGTCTGGAACCGTGCGACCGCTACGGTCGCAGTTTCGAATCCTGCCTCGGGCATGGATGTTTGTGATGTCCTTAGGTTAGTTAGGTTTAAGTAGTTCTAAGTTCTAGGGGACTATGACCTCAGAAGTTGAGTCCCATAGTGCTCAGAGCCATTTGAACCATTTGATGTAGTCTTTCGCCCTTAGTGTTCAATCTGTACATAGAAAAAGCGGTGGCAGAAACAAAAGAAAGGTCAGGGATGGGAATAAAGTTCAGGATGAAAGAATATAACTGAAAAGATTCGCTGATGACATTGACATCCTAAATGAAAGTGAAGAGGAATTAGAGGACCTGTTGAACGGAATGAACAGTCTAACGGGATTGAGGGTAAACCGAAGAAATAGGATAGTAGTAGAAATGAGGTTAGTGATAAACGTAACATAGATATTGGCGCCAGCAGAAACGTGAATTCTGCAACCTCGGAAGCAAAATTTGTCGTAACGGACGACACAAGGACGACATTAAAAGCATACCAGCACAGGAAAAGAATCCTATTAGCATCAGACATCGACCTTAATTTGAGAAAGAAATTTCTGACATTGTACGTTTGTAGCCCCGATTCGTATGTAGGTGGACTGTGGGAAAACCAGAAGAGAAAAGAATCGGAATGTGTGAGATGTGCTGTAGAAGAATGTTGAAAGTTAGTTAGGTGGACCGATGATGAAATAATGAATGAGAACGGCGAAGGGATTGTGGAGAATACTGACGAGAAGAAGGGACTGAGTGAAAGGGAATAACTTGCGTGGTACTCGAGGGCGCTGTAGAGTGTAGAGGGAAAAATTCTAGGGGAAGACCTAACCAGAGGACTGAAGACTAAAAAAAGACAGAAATTTATAGGGTGTAACAGAATGACGTTTCAAAAATTTGAGACGTTGTAGAGAATGAAATCCTGAACTTTTAGATATCGGGAACCAATTGCCGGAAATGTGAAATAAAGTTTGTACAGCCACCACTGGATTGTTGAAAATCCACGCACTACCTGTACGAGAAGTTATCTTGTGAGATTCTATGCGAACATTTGCACCGTAGTTCTTGGAGGTCACCTTCCATTGGATCACATCTCACCAGATCGTTTGAATGGTGCGTGTTACTTAAACTTGCTGGAGAATGCCTTACATGAAATTGTCGTTCACTCGCAAATGCACAGAGGTTTGTCGTTTCAGGACGAGAGGGGGGACGCCCGGGCGTTCGGCCCACGAGCTCCCCTCCCCGCACCTCTCGCCTTTTCCTCTGTGGTTCTGTGAAGCCCCTTGTGTACTCAGGCCTCGACACCTGAGCTTGCTGAGCGCATCTTAACAGCGTTTGTTAGCAGAATGAGATCTCCACTCTGCAGCGGAGTGTGCGCTGATATGAAACTTCCTGGCAGATTAAAACTGTGTGCCCGACCGAGACTCGAACTCGGGACCTTTGCCTTTCGCGAGCAAGTGCTCTACCAACTGAGCTACCGAAGCACGACTCACGCCCGCTACTCACAGCTTTACTTCCGCCACTACCTCGTCTCGTACCTTCCAAACTTTTAATCTGCCAAGAAGTTTCATATCAGCGCACACTCCGCTGCAGAGTGAAAATCTGATTCTGGAAACATCCCCCAGGCTGTAGCTAAGCCATGTCTCCGCAATATCCTTTCTTTCAGGAGTGCTAGTTCTGCATGGTTGGCAGGAGAGCTTCTGTGAAGTTTGGTAGGTAGGAGACGAGGTGCTGGCAGAAGTAAAGCTGTGATTACCGGGCGTGAGTCGTGTTTCGGTAGCTCAGATGGTAGAGCACTTGCCCGCGAAAGGCAAAGGTCCCGAGTTCGAGTCTCGGTCCAGCACACAGTTTTAATCTGCCAGGAAGTTTCAGCGTTCGATGCCATTAGAAGGAGCGCTGAATATTGCCGAGAATCAGACAAAAGAAACGTGGTTAGTCGTTGCAGATTATGTACCGAAGTTGATGGTCGTCGAATTTACTCTGCTGCAATGAAACCAGAGATTCGGTTTACAGTAATTGAAAGTATTCTGCTGTCAATAAAAGTGTCCGAAAATACAGTAGCCTGGTATATTATTTAACTTGTCCAGTGTGTAAAAAGTGCGTAGTGCTGTAGACCCGCTATATGTTCCTTTTATCATAAGCTTCAGAATTTCATCTTCTACAATGTCTCAAATTCTTAGAACGCCCCTCTGTCAGTGGGCTGTGCACAGCATCGCACTCCACACGAGCAGCTCTGCTTGCAATGGCTCGAATTCCGTGACACTTCTCCAACGATGCGCTCTATGGTGTTCAGTCAGTCCTCTTGGTGACGCGCGCAGTCATTGTCTCGCCCTCCTCTCTTTGAAAGAGCTCATCGAGTATGGGTGTCGCACGTGCCCAGGTTTTGAAATCCGTGACAAACCGCGTAGCTTTTCTTTTCAGTGATCCCTTCCAATTAATCCTGTTTGGCAAGAATCACAAGAGAGCAACAGTACTCGAGATTTGACCGAATTAAAGGTTTCAATCATTCCTCTGTACATAAACTTTACAGGCATTCTTCGAATGATAGATTTGTGGTCGTTTCGCCATAAGTCGCGATGAATCGACGGGTTCTGTGGGCAAAGCGAGTCGGTGAGGATACGTGTGTGTCGCTACGTTTGGTTAGAGTGAGTCAGCTGTGACAGTATTTATACCGTGTGCACACGTTTCTGCATTCCGCAATTTTTTCCGGTGTCGTCGTATAGCGTCGTTATTGAGGTTACAAGCTGGCGGTTTTGCAGTGCCGTGTGAGTCACGGTAACAAACACGCGCCGAGAAAGGAATCCGCTTTGCAAGCGAGCCGCAGTGGCGCGGCTGTAATACTGTTAGCGGGACGAAACCCGGGGCTTAGACAGGACGCCGACTAATTGTGTTCCGCGACAGAGAGGGGCAGGAGCGTTACTTACTGTCGCTCATACTGAACGTGCGCGCAGTCCACGAATGACCTCCATCCCTTCACGCAACAGCTGTGACGTAAGACGTGCAGTACGGTGCGTTACTTGTGTTAATGACTATTCGCGGTCAGCGATATCAGTAACGCAGCCAGATGAGCCCGTTACGGTACTCACTTTAGATGCTATACAGAAAATGGCTGGTTTCCATGTGAATTCCCAAGTCTCTCAAAGAGTGACGTCGTCCTGTGGCGAGCGTTTTTAAATTCTACGAAAAGCCTTGATTTGTTTGACTCTAGAGACGGAGAAACCTTAAATCATTGACGAGTAACGAACCAATTCTATCCGGTCTTACACACTCTCGAATGTTCCGACACTCAGACATTCGTAAGAGTTTTTACTGGGTGTACGGTCACGTTGTCATATATAATACTTACGAGTATTAGAATACTAAAGTAAAAGGCGTCTCATCCGTGCTTCAGTGAAGAACAATGTCGTGTTTAGTATTTTATTTGATGGCGCGGCGGAATGCTTCTTACTGGGCCTGAATTGGCACCTAGCGCGTAAACAGTTTGTTGAGCGTTTCTGGAAACAAGAACTAAAATGCAGGTCCAGCAGTTAACATCGAAGGTACAAGAGATCTCACCGCTTTTATAGACAATTTCCCTTAATTTCGCTATGACGGAACAACGAATCATCGAAGAAAATTCTACGCAGCGATTTAGTTTAGGTTTTGAGATGCGATGTCACGTAACAGGTAATGCAATAATGGTTCCTACTTGAGAATAGCAGTTACGTGGAATTAACTTGAACGCGACACAGGCTTGTGAGATAAGGAACACTTTTTGACGTCGAAGTAGTGAGCGAGTAGCATCCCGATTGACAGAACCCAACAGTTCACTAGAAGACTGACGGGCTGCTTCCCAGGAAAGTTTGGATGAAGTGCAACAGGCAGATTCCATATTAACAGAGTTCCGGAAAGTGTTTGACACCGTGCCCCATTGCGGGCTGTTACAGAAGGTACGAGCATATGGGATAGGTTGGCATCTATGTGAGTTGTTCGAAGACTTCTTAAGTAATTGAACCCTGTATGTTGTCCTAGACGGCGAGTGTTCATCAGAGACGAGGATATCGTCAGGCGTGCCGCAGGGAAGTGTCATACAACTGCTGATGTTCTCTGTATACGTACATGGTGGGCAGCAATTTGCCGCTGTTTGCTGACGATGCCGTGGTGCACGGTAAGGAGTCGAAGTTGAGTGACTGAAGGAAGATACGAGACTAATTAGATAAAATTTCCAGTTGGTGTGATAAATGGCAAGTGCCTCTTTCTGTAAAAAATCTGAGTTAATGCGGATGAGTAGGAGAAACAAACCCGTAATGTTCGTAAAAACCATTAGTAATGTGCTGGTTGTCACGGTCACGTCGTTTAAATAACTGGGCGTAACAGGGGGATATGAGGGATATGAAGTAGAACGAGCATGTGAGAATTGTGTTAGTAAAGGCGAATGGTCGACTTCGGTTTATTGGGAGATTTTAGGAAACTGCGGTTCATTCGTAGAGGAGACTGCATACAGCACGCTAGTGCGACCTGTTGTCGAGTACTGCTGGAGTGTTTGGAATCCGCACCAGGTCGAATTAAAGGAAGACATCGAAGCAGTTCAGAGGTGGGCTGCTAGGTTTGTTACTGGTAAGTTCGAACAACACGTAAATGTTAGGGAGATGCTTCGAGAGCCCTGATGGGAATCGGTAAAGGCGACGTTCTTTTCGAGGAACACTTTTCAGAAAATTTAGGGAACCGGCGTTTGAAGGTGACTGCAGGACGGTTCTGTTGTCTCCAACTTACATTACGCGTAAGGACGACGAAGGTAAGATACGAGAAATTAGGCGTCATATGGAGGGAGTCGTTTTTCCTTTGTTCCTTTTGCGATTGGAACAGGAGAGGAATGACTAGTTGTGGTACGGGATATCCTCCGCCGTGCGCCGAATTGTAGGGTATAGATGTACATGTAGATCTAAATGTAGACATTCGAACAATCTGCTAGCTCCATACACCACACCACAGTGCAGTAGTATTTTAAGGAGAATTGGCTTATCGCGGCAATGACCAGGGCGACTAAGAATGTTTTGTACCTCGTTAACCCTAAGATCTCATTTGGAACAGAGCGTATCGTGTAAATGTTTAGGGGCAACAAAGGGATACAACATGAAATGGGACGAGCGCATAAAGTTATCAGGAATGGAATACTGGAGATTTTTGGAAAAAAATGTGGGAAATTGCTGTGCCATTGGAAAGGAATTAATGGCACGAAACACGTCAACCGAATAATTCCAGAATTGCAGTATTTATCAACTAGGTATGACAGTAGCCATCCAACGAAGTTAAACGCGCCATAGGGACGGTAATAGCTGCGTGTAGACCGTACGGATAACAGAACGCCTCTGCAATCGATAGTTGGGGGGGTGTGACACTGTTGTCGCGGGTAAACGCGCGGCAGCTGTGCGGTCGCAGCAGTGACCGTCAGCATAACGGGAAGGAGGGAGACCGGAGGGCGCAGGGTGACGGTAAGCGTGGACGGGTTGAAATTATGGATGGCTGCGTTTCCGGCCTTGCAGCAGACGTCGATGCGCCGGCCACGTGCGCATTGCCACCTAAATTTAGCGCCGCCTGTAAGCTGGGCGCCAGGGGTTAGTGCTCGCTCGCCGGGCTGCCCCTGTGTGTGTGTGTGTGTGTGTGTGTGTGTGTGTGTGTGTGTTTCGCCTCAAGTTCAAGGCGCGTGACCGCTGCGTGGCGCCATTTCAAACGGTTGCGACGAAATGTAAACTTGACCTCAAGGTTTTCGTTTGAATATTGTTGTTATTACGAGGACGAATCAAAAAGTAAGCTATACTTCCAAGTTAGGTCATTTATTAAACCACATACACGTAGGCAACTTGGCTATGACAACATACAATGTGTTCACTTTTCCACACAGTGCCCAATAGACTAAACTTTTCTTGGAATAGGTAACGAACTTCTCGATTCCTGATATGTATAAATCAACTCCAGCGGTATGTAACAACCCGGCTTTCACTCGTCTGCACCGAGATCCTCTTTCATCTTGCCGACAACGTGATAATCGCATGGCGCTAGGCCTGGGCAGGATGGAGGATGTTGTCACACGTCCCACTTCAGCAGTTTTGACTTTGGGCGGGCCGAGCGTGGTGTTGCAGTATCGTGCAGTAAAGTTATACGGGGCTCAGTTTTCCCGCCACTTTTCTTTGTCTGACGCAATCGGTGCAACGTTTCTCAGTGCGAAGCACAGATGATTGTCGTGCCTTTCGACATAAATTCCACGTGGACCACATCCTCTGTCAAAGAACACTGTAGCCGTCACCTTTCGTGCTAAAGGTTGGACCTCGGCCTTCTTTCGTTGTCGTGATGTGGTGTGGTGTGGTGTGGTGTGTGTGTACCCATTCCTCGTTTCGAGGTTGAAGTGCTGATTACACGGTTCAGAGCCCGTGATGGTTCACCGCAGAATCTCGTTGCCAGTGACGACTGGAAACGTTGTCCCTTGTGAACGCCGGTGAGCAGCCGTGGGGCCCGTCTGGCACAGAGTTTACGATGCTGGTGAACAAGAGAGAACACACTGCCAACACTAAATATTCAGCGTGTTGGAAATTTCCTGCAGTTTTATGTGGAGATCCTGTCTAATGATCGCATCTACGCGGTCAACGCCTGCAACGATGCTGGACATTGCGGGCCTGCCGTCGCGATATTCGTCGGCGAGACCCGTGCGTCCGGCGTAAAATTGCTTGCATCACTTTACGTTACCTAGGCGAGAGGTTGCACGCTCACCAAATACAGTAGTGATTTGACGACGAATGTCCGTGCAGCTGATACGTTTAGCCCACAGAAATGTGATCGATGAACTCACCTCTGCAACAAGAACACGAGCGGATGCCACACCACCCGTCCTGTCGGGTGCAACACATTTGCCGCACTCGCTATACACAGCTCTCGCAGTGACTGTGGTTCTGAAGGTGGGTTTTCCTTTTGAGGCTGTCTCAAAATTAGTCGTTGTGTTGGTTCCTCGAAGCTTACAAGATTTTTGAAGTATTTTGCTAGTAACTCACAGTCGTCTTTGTCGTTGGTAATCAGTTTGTCTGTTGAATCTTTGTAGTGTAGATTCATCGGCTTGTAACTTATTTCTTCTTTGAAAACTTTTCACAAGTCCCAAGTGGTGTTCTGTCTGAAATTTGCATCTATTTTCTGTAATCGTTTTTTGTGATATTTCCGTTTCTCTATTCTTTTGTGACCCGTACGTTCGTGACTTCTCTATTTTGTTTGGTTATTGCCACATTTGCAGTCGATATGAGCCTAAATGTGTATTAGAAGAAGACCAGGGCTTTTCCTCGGTAATTTCATGAAAAAGTTTGACATTAGTTTTAAGTCAAATTGTCTACAGAAGTTGATGAACCTTTCTCCATTATTGTGCGTTTGTGTCCGGGAAAATTTCCTGCTATTGATTTGTATTTCTCTACATTACATTAATAAAACAAACTGGAGGGACGGACGAAAAAAGGCCGTACGAACATGTGCCCGAAAATGAACGGGGTGCGTGCAACAGCAACAAATCGTCTCTGAACACAGTATAGAGCTGCGTGGCATCCACGTCACAACAGGTGTTCAAAGTGGCCACGGGATGCAGTGCTCGCAGAATACACACAGCTGTTGAGCCGCTGTAGCGGGCCGCTTGCCTGGACCTGGTACTGGGGCTCGTCTCAATATCCTGTAGAACCCGGTCCTCCACATCTGGCGTACGCACGTTCCGCTTCTCCCTGCACGTTCGTCTGTCTAAAAGGACCCACGATCACGCAAACGCAAACGTTCTGTGAAGTGGTCAGTGTCCCGAGGCTACTTGTTCTGCTGTAGCCGTGCCGCCTCTCGACCGTTTCCATCTGCTCGGCCGCGAATGCCGGGCCATTGTGCTGCTGTCAGTGACACAGCCTGCAACACACATCGAACACACGGCAGGTGGTCAGAGAAACTGTAAGTCGTGAGCGCCTTCTACCGTGGTAAATGGAAGTGAGCGTTTGGCGTCATTGGCCGGGAGGCCCGTTACGGGGCAGGTCTTATTACATTCGATGCCACATTGGGCAACCTGCGCGCCGGATGGGGACGAAATGATGATGAAGACAACACGACACCCAGTCCCTGGGCGGAGAAAATCCCCCACCTAGCCGGGAAATCGAACCCGGGCCCCTTAGGACGGCAGTCGGGGCGGGCATCTACCGCGGTAACGATGCGTTTCCGGACAGATCTTCGTAGGATCCTTTTTCCTCCATTTCTATGAGGAATCCGCGTGTGCAGTATGAACCCTTTGAGTGCTGCGGCTGGCCGGACTGCTGTGTCTGCCTGAGCTCTCCACTCGCACTCGGCCTCGCCTCAGTACTCCTGGAACCACGGCGGTCGCCGCAGTCTCGCAGTTAGTGTGATCGCCGACGCTACAAATAAACGCAGCATATCTCAATACTTATTCCATAGCATTGAATCTGGAGATGAATTGCTCGACAGACTTAATGTACACTGAAACTGCTTACGCTGTTAACATGTAACTCCTCACCAGAGGCTTTCTTTCATTTGCAATTAGTTCTTGAGAATCGTCATAAGGTCTCAGTATACATCTGTGTTTTATTTGGCATACTGATATTTAATTATCAGATTTTTGCACGCAGCCGGCTGTTGGGTTGGTTCAAATGGCTCTGAGCACTATGGGACTTAACTGCTGTGGTCATCAGTCCCCTAGAACTTAGAACTACTTAAACCTAACTAACCTAAGGACGTCACACACATCCATGCCCGAGGCAGGACTCGAACCTGCGACCGTAGCGGTCACGCAGTTCCAGACTGTAGCGCCTAGAAACGCACGGCCACTCCGGCCGGCCCGGCTGTTGGGGCCGAGCGGTTCTAGGCGCTTCAGTCTGGAACCGCGCGACCGCTACGGTCGCAGGTACGAATCCTTACTCGGGCACGGATGTGTGTGATGTCCTTTGGTTAGTTAGGTTCAAGTAGTTCTAAGTTCTAGGGGACTGATGACCTCAGATGTTAAGTCCCATAGTGCCTAGAGTTTTTTCTTTTCTTTGTGTGTGTGTGTGTGTGTGTGTGTGTGTGTGTGTGTGTGTGTGTGTTGTAAACGCTGTAGAAACCGTAACGACCAAACGTTGACGTTATTCTATACTAGCGCAATAATTCGCCCGCAAACAACCTTCGAGGGAAGTGTCTGGATGCCGAGACACATTTTTGAAGCTGATCACTAACCCAATAAATTATCCTCAAGGAAACTTCAAAATCAAACGATCAATTCTGAATTCTTTTTATGTGGGACGCAGTTGTTATTGTACAGTAGAAATAAACATTGATTTATAACTTCTGTTTAAGAAGGAAATACTCAAGTTTGTAAACTGCCTAATTAAATGTGAAATTTAATTCCTAATGACCTTTTGTGCTTCAGAAACAGGCGAGTGTGTACAACTGACCAACGTGTGCCGAGACGCCCTTTCCAAGTGCAGGCCTATAATTTTTTCACAAATCCAGCGTCCTGGAAAAATAGTACAGTAATCCGTTACTGAATACTACTAGAAAATTGTAGCCTGCGTTGCGATAAAAGATATTTATTTAAGCGGCGAAGCCCATTTTCAAATAACCGTGTCAAAAAGGAATGTGATAAACACATTATAGCTGTTAATAAAACCATAGAATATCGATAGCTATCCATCTTCTATGGTTTTATTAACAGCTATAATGTGGTTGTCACAGTCTTTATTTTACATGATGGTTCGAAAATAGGATTCGCTCGGAACTAGTCGCCGCTTAAATAAATACCTTTTACCACAACCCAGGCTATACAATAATAATGCTAGAATTTTTTCTTTAATTAATGATATTTACACTAAGTTTAAGGTTTAACTTCTACCAATAAGTTATGGAAGAATCCATAAATTTGTGCTAAGTTTTTATTTTTGCACCTTCTGTTTGAACATTTGAAGCATCCAGTCTGTGTTTGTCAGCACAGACTGGATGTTTCACATATTCGTACATAAGGTGTTTGTTAGCAAATTATGTCATCTGGAGAGGCTCTTCAAGCTCAGATAATTCGCTGAGATATATATATATATATATATATATATATATTTGTGGACAGTTGTATTTCCCATCCTTCTTTCTCATCCGGGCTTTGGACCGGGAATGGCGAAGTTAAAAATATTTTTCTTTAATTTTTGTAATTATTTTAATTTTTTAATTTTTAAGTAATTTTTTCAGAAGTAAGGGCTTCATTTCATCTTCCAGCTGTAGCAACTTGGCTAAAAGTTCTTCTTTGTGTGGCATGTTTCAAAACATGGGTCAACGCACAAATGTACATTGCATGTTTTGCATTCATATTTTGTTTCTCGACGCACATTCTGTTTCGAGCAGACTGCACATCTACGCCACAGTCCGCGTTTCGTGGGCTGGTCACGTGGAATGACATGTGGAAAGTGTCCCCCAGTAAAGCGAAGAAGATTCTCGTCATCAGAGCGTCTTCCTTTCCTATCTCTTCTCCGTTCTGTAGCAAATTTTTCCACAAGTTCTCGTACCAGACATAAATGAAAATCTGATAATGATATTTTGCTCCCTGTCACCGATCTGTGAAGGTCCACAACATTAAGAAGAAAAAAACTTTGTGTACCATTTAAACGCAAAGATGCAAGAGAGCTTAATAGCATACCGGAGTGGTCTACTGCTCCCATGTTTGCATTATAATCAACATCACATTGCGGCGTATTACTTTTTCGCCAATCGTCCGGTTTGTCTTTCCCGTGTCACGCCTTTCTGTAGTGTTGCAGGTAGTCAGCATGAACACTTCTCTCTTGTCGCACCACTTGATGGTAAGCATTGCGTCAATTGACATAAACTCAACTTCTCCTCGCTTCAGTTTCTTTTGTAGCTTCGGAAAGTTGCGCCTGTTCCTACGTACAGTGCCGCATGCTGCTGTTCTCTGGTTGTGAAGCCAGAGGAGCAAGGCTGGACTTGTATAACATTTGTCGACATACAGAGTATGTCCACGTTCAAGGTATGGGTTCATTAGTGTTGCCACAATATCACCAGATTTCCGCAAATTATGGACTCCAATTTCTGTTGTGCCTGTGTATACAGTGAAATCCAAGACATATCCAGTTTTACAGTCGCACAACACGAATGTTTCGATTCCAGATCTACTTCGTCTCGGAGGAATGTATTGTTTAAAAGATAAGCGACCTTTGAACAATAATAGGCTTTCATCGACACAGTTTTCTGTGTGGATTAAATGCACTGCGGAACGCCACACGAACTATATCAGTTATTTTCCTAATTTTAAACAAACTGTCATGTCCACGATTGGTCGAGTTGTCACTAAAATGCAACCTCCTCAAAAGTAACATAAAACGGTCACGGGACATAGCTTCGCCAAAAATAGGAGTACTCAGAAGTACATCTCTGGACCAACATTCCTTTATTCTCAACTTTTTAACACGAGCCATGAGAAGCCAAATACCAATTTGCTCAAAACCTGTAACTTTCCAGGTGAATAGTAGAGAACGAACTGATTCCGACGTATTTGCCATGGTAAAAGTGAAAAATCGGTTCGTTTCAAGTGCTGTAAATGTCAACCGATCTGATAGAAATAGCATGAAAAACGACAGAACGCTTGAATCAGGCGCTAGTCATCCTGAAGATCAGTCATCAAATGCATGAACTGCTTGACTGAAACCACGTTTTTGCCAATCAAATTTCTCATTCTCACTATGGCGTGTCCTTTTACGGATCGACTCGTCTTTACTTTCAGAATCTGAAGAACTGTCCTGGCGAGGTCTACTAGGTGAAGTGCATGGAGGTGTATTGCTACGAGATTCTTCTGATGAATCTTCATCGTCACTACATTCATTGGAGATGCCACACTCACTGTCACTCCTTGTCAGTATCTCTTCGTCAGTGCAACGACGCCGATGTGCCATTTGTCTGTGGAACTGAAAAGTGACAGCACTCTAAAAATCCTGATGAAACAGCAGATAGCTAAACGACACCACACAAGCAGAATGCAGAAGGTCACACGAACCAGCTAGCACGAATGTCGAGCTGAGTGTTTCCCAGATAGCAGGGACAGCGGCACAGAACAGTAAATAGGGTACATCCGTCCCAGGGAGCGCACGGGACAAAAGAACTTGCGACGGGCCGGCATGCAGCCCTGAGCGGCTATTGACGTCTGCCGTCGTCAAGACTCGAGTGCCGACCAGGCCGCGCGGCGAATGCCGTCTGCAGGGCCCACTGGAAAGCCCGCGCCAAGTGGAGCGCCGCGGCATATCGCGTCTGCAGTACTTAATGTTCACACTTAGACAGTTGTCGCTCACGTGATCGAATTGAGAGAGAGGACGTGCAGCGTCATTGTCTTCACACAGGTGCACGATGAAGCGGAAACCAGTGCCCAGTGGGGGAGCACGCATCCAGCGCTGGTACCGTTGTCTGTTCCGGGACGGAACAGCCGCTGTCGAGCGCTTACGGTTCCTTCTGTTAACCACCCGGGAAACGCGAACAATGGAAAACCAGAAGCGGCCACTAAGTACTTTCTACAGCTGAGAAAGCTGAAATCGAAACAGTTTTACCACGGATTCTGTCGCGTGGAAGGAATGCGATATTGCCGCAACGTAAGTCGAGAACGCTTTCTTCTAGTCTTAATCCTGTAATACCTGAATAAATTTCTAGATAAAAGGTAAAAATCAAAATCGTTGTGCTTCAGAGGTACCGAAACACACAGGAGGATGCAGCAATTGTGAGAAGCGGCAGTAGCTTCACGCAGAATCGGCACTGGCGCTCAAAAACAGTTAAAATTCTAACTATTAGGACAGCGTCGGTACGATGCGATTTCGCGACACTCGGTATTAAGAGATTATGCAAAGATTTTGCGCAGAAACACAAAAATAGAGCGGCTCAGGTTGGTGGAAATCACAGGTGGCGCCGCAGCAAATTCCAGTAACAAAGGTCGCTCTTTTCGGCCAGACAGTTCCAGAACTAATGCTCGTACTTTTTGTAGCCTGCGTGTAGAGGCGTGGTGGAAGCGAATGAGAAGGCGACGATCCAGGATGAAAATCGCTCGGCTGCTGCGCCGCGCGCTTGCGGTAGGCCCTCGCCCTCCAGCTGCCGCACCCGGCCACTCACGAGAGCTCAGTGCAACTCGCCATCTTCATACCAAACTCACTGCTAAGCCGGCACTAACCCAACCAATAAACGTTGCCACGTAAATGGGCGAGCTTTCTGCCGTGCTCGCATGGTCGGTTTAAAAAGCTCAGGTGCCGATACCCGCTGGAATACAGCACCAAACGCCGTGTTGACATATTACGATATATTGATCATTTTTACTTATGGACCGTCTGACAGCAACTGAACAAAATACAATTTTAGTGCCATACGCGTTTCGCCACACACACACACACACACACACACACACACACACACACACACACACACACACACACACGCACGCATACATGAACAGATCACAGATACTTCAATAATTACACTCGAAAGTTTGGCAATAGCATTTGATCTTTGGCAGAAACATCTGACAGTCGGCAACAGAAACCAAAACATCGCATCCAAACAAGAGTTCAGTTCATAGTGCTGTGAAATGTGGGGAAAAAAGCCGCAAATTGGCATTTATAAGAAGAAGAAGAAGAAGACCACCACCAAAAATTCAACAGAACGTAATATGTAGGAAATCGTCGACGCAACCTGTAAGTATAGTTCCAAACATTACTACTTTGTAGGAAATACCAACCACCAGAACTGTTTATAACCTATAGGCGCAGTGACAAAAATGTAAATTAAATAGCAAATATATCCACATATTCCAGGCCACTGATGATGCCTTGCAGAAAATAAAGGCGAAAAGCGTATGGCACTAAAATTGTTTTATTCAGTTGCTGTCAGACGGCCATAAGTAAAGATTATCAATATACCGATTTACACGCAACTAAGGAAGACTGGACTAAAAAAGTTGAAGCCGTATTGACATAGTTCCTTTTCCGTCCAGCTATATAGAAACTGAACAGAGAACAAGGGTAGCGTCGTAACTTGCGTGTACCACTCTGAATGCGCAATCCATCAACGGATTTCCCATATAGCAATCACTGTACACTTTTTTACGTGTTACGGCGCTCTTAACCATTCTTGTAATGTCACACACAGCAGGAAGAGCGTCAACCATTATTATTATTATTATTATTATAGAGTCGACAGCGAGATGCCTGACTTATTTCAGTATGCCATATTGCTTACATCTGATTCAGGTTCGATGGTATGGCAACAGTCACAGGGGAAACTATTCCATATCCTTCCAAAACTTTGTCTATGTAATGAAAAGCAGGACGATGCTCCCTTCCTTCATGACAAAATTTAACCTTTACTTAGATCTGCCTCATGGTGCACAACTGTTCAGTTTCTAGTGAACTACGGGAGGGCAGTTTCTTGTCCCGGGCGTTGTGACATGGAGCAGACGGTAATTCTTGGAGGTACTCGTGGAATAAGCTGGGACTCTACTTATTTTAAAAAATTTATGGAAATTTCAGAAACGTGAATTACAAAATCAGATAAATATTCTGTTGCTTTGCCACTTATTGAACTTGTTATTCTTAAAAGATTTTTTTTTTTTTTTGTCGAGTTGTAACCGCCACCTTTGCCTTAGTTTACGAAATTTTCCTGCCGCGTTTTGTGAGAAGTTTATAATCTATGTAAATTAATTAATAAACTTGTTTAAGTAGTACGATTAAATAGATTTCGATTTTGTAATAATATCTACAACAAAATGAAGTGAAATTGTGGCCTCGTATATTTGAGTGTAAAATTCGCGTACCCTGTGAAGCTGGAATTGACATTGATTTTGTTATTTGTTTCAGGTAAGTGCCGACACCAGCAGGCCACTGTCTTGCGCAGTAAGTAGGCAATGCGTGCTGGCGGCGAGTATCGCTTGTGTGTGTGTGTGTGACGTGTCGCACGGGAAGCTGCAGCGTCGTTTACCGGAGAGCAAGCGGCAGATGTGGCCGGCCGCCGCTGCAGCGCGTCGCGGGATGGCGGCGCTCCACGCACAGCTTATACGTGCCGTCACCGATTCGTGGGGCACAACCCTTATCCCAAGTCGTCGCGACTTTCTCGCAACTGGCCTTGCCTATAAAGACGCTTTTCATTCCGTTTCCGTTCGTGACGTGTTTTCACCGAGGTGTCACATGAACGCAGTCCAACTATCAGCTTAGTAAAATAAAGTTGCCCTCAACCCGATGGTTATCATTTACGATGCTCGGTCCTGTTGCAGTAGGCTATTTTACTGTGTTCAAAATACGGTTCGGATTGTTGTTATTCTAATTAATTATAATACTCGGATAACATATACGGTCAATATTCTCAAACAATGTTATTTTTATGTAATTAAAGCTTAAAAATAATTAAACATCGAGATTTGCTCACGCGATGGAATACGCGCTCCTATTTGTTGAAGCCCCGGTGACGTCACATACTCAGAGTAAGGTGAAGTTTGCGTGTGTTGTAGGAGTTTTTACGTACTTTTTTCGCAAACAGTTTAGCTGTTTAGTGATGGAAAACGCTAGTACAACTTTTAAGTAACAATACAGAGGAATTTTTGTGAACACTGACAGTGGAGACCTTGCGAAAGTTGATGCATCTATGCTGCACTCATTTAGAGCGGCGATATGTGCAACGATAGACTTCCTTTTCCTTCCTTCCTGCAACATCATTCAGCCCTCTCAAAACTGACGAATGAGTCCGTATATTCTAACTAGATTGTCGGCCATCTGTCATGAGCTACTACCCAAAGTATAACAAAGTTATTCTAGGCAGATCTTTGTGCCGATTCCGGCTCTACAAAACACTCGGCTTCGGTACTAACCCCGAGTATGCGCTTGGTGGCGCAACGGATAGCGCTACTGCCGCACATATAGAGGTCACATGTTCGAATCCTGGAACGGTTATATATTTTTAAAAGTTTTACACGAAATATGGAAATAGTGTTGGCAAGACCTGATTGTAGCAGTTGTTTGTGTGGTGGGATGTATTACATATAGCTCCACATTAATCTTAGTGTGAGAAATGGACAAGAGGATAAATGCACTTACTCTGCGAACAGACAATTCACTTTTTTGGAAAGTATTGCTCATAGTGAAGATACCACCATACGCACACAGTAAAACGAGGTGTAGGACGAGGTGGTCTTATGTTCGGAGAGATACAAAGCATATACAACAAGCAAGTAACACAAACGTAAGGGCTGTGATGTTTGTGAGCGTAAACTCGCGTCAGTTTCTGAAGCAGAGTTACTTAATCTTTATGTAAGAAGATGAAACTTCAAGAAGTCTAGCTGGACAGTGCGAAGTTAAAAAAAATGTTGCTAATAAAGTAAAAAGTGTGAGGTTCCATTTACTAGAAAATATATTTTATGCGTGACGTGTGGAAACAGCGATTCACGTAAGCGCGTGTAAACGGCAAGGAAAACACAGTAATACTCTGTTTCGGTATGGTGAAATCTTGTAGTTACGACTTGATTTTCGTTTGAGAGGAGTGTCGAGTCGTTTTTCAAACAAGTTGAAATATTCTTTTTGACTTGTTTGAATCAGCGGTCTATGGACACCTTCTTCAAACATTCATCACTGTACCGGTCTAACACCTCAGCTACAGAGTAATGTGCGTGTGGTTCGGTAAAACGACAATTTTCATTCAGAGTTTAATTTCATTGAATGACGCTATCTTGGTTTGTAACAGGGTGAAGGCACATCTCGCAGGTAAATTAATGTTAACTTCAGAGTGCGAGATATTTTTAATTGAGTTAGTGAACTTGTACGAGGATGAGGTTGCATTTTTCCGGTACAGTGCAACCACTGTTTGCGAATCTTCTCAACCTCTGTAACACTCAAAAACAATTTTTCAGGAGTTTTTACAGATGTGTTTGCACAGTGTGGTACTACACACCATTTGTAACCCATTTTCCGTAACGTAAATTCCAAAACAAGGCACCAGTGTAAATTAGCTTTGTGGTAGTAGGGGCAACGAGCTAGCCAGTGAAGTCACAAGCATCATATCACTCGAATGGAGCGTTTTAGCCGGATTTAAAATTACTCGAGTTTCATTTACGTTTTTATAAAAGATTACTGAAATTCAAGAGGAAAACAAGCGTGGTAGGAGCATAAAATGACACAATTAATCATTTAAGACAATTTACAGAAAACAGCCAAATATCCTATTGCTACGGCCTTGGCTTCCTTTGACGCTTGACCGGATCTCCACGGCCGACTATAGAGGGACAAAACACGGTTCAACTTAGTGCTTTTAGCCTTAACAAGCGATATATGGCAGAGAAAACTCACAGCACGTGCCTAGAACTTGTACTTATTCCTGATTGTTAAAACAAACCGTACTGCAACTACCAGTAGGGAACAATCTGACACGAAGAGACCAAAATGCATCTTACCATTAGTATTGCCGAATTGGTGGCCAGAACATAATTCTTGTTTCAGCATGGAGAAGAAATACAGCAACAGCCCTTACACTTGTTCAGATTTCGTCAAACAAGGATACAAAGTACAAGACACATTGGTTGAAAAGTAAATGAACTTTCGTATGTATAATGAAAGGAAAAATTTTGTATCACGTTAATGGTATGCCACTGCGTTCGTGGATAGTTAGCCGTGTCCCACGAGTACTGCCACTGCCACGTTCCGTGCAGGACTCTTTACTAGTAACCATTGATATAGCAGATCCAAAGGATCTCTCAAGATATCGGACATAAGCTTTCTCAGTAACGAAGAAGAAAACGCACATGCAGCAGAAAGGTAATCATTAACTGACATTAACAAGGAACTAGGCAATGGGCCACGAAATTACTCACTTCTCATATCAGCATTAAACTCATAAGCATGACAAATAGATTTAAAGAAAACTTTGAAACATAGCAATTCTGAGAGTGAAAAGCTAATAATTCTAGTCAGTGCATTAGAAAGACTCCGTAAAGAGAATCGTGGCGTCGAGCACTCAGCAAGTTAGTCTTAGCCAAATAAGTGTACATTACGGGCGACACTTTTAAATGCACGACTTTCAAAATCCATGACAGGTAAGTAAAACGGGTGCCCCGAGTATTTCACGAATTAGACCTAACAGAATGAGTATACACTAAAACAGTACTCTAAGGTTTAAAAGACACATCATATCGTCCCTTATTCTCTGCGCGGTGACAAGAGTCAGATACGCGCACCAGTCGTATCTGACGAAAGTTCACAGCTTAACTTTTCCAATATGACGTGCGTCCACCACTTGCAAGTCTGAAGGTCGACACAGTGCCCCACCGGACGCCTCAGACTACAACCGCCACACACAGCTCTCGTAGCTGGCGGACGGGTTGTGGCGTGTGATTCCGGAGGCCGGCAGTAGGACACTGTCCGCTCGAGTTGGCTGCCAGCCGCCTCCGCGCCGGCGCACACCGCCAACTCCATCGTCGCAGGAGGAAGACGCGGCACTGTGGCCGCCTAACGTCTTCTCTAATTTGCCTTGCCCAATTGTTACACGCAAGGGTACTGTAACTTCTTTTTCGTACTTAAGTTGTCGCATTCGTGTGTTCTAATGTCATTTCGGATGTACGTGTACAATTACGAGGCCGAAAAAGGAAACAAAACCCGCGTCGCCACTTCTCGGTGATATCACCCTCCCAGAACGTGACGAGAGGCTGGGGGCGTGCACGTACTAGCCGGAGGTGGAGTTGGAGTTCTGGTAATCGGCAGACAGCGGGAGCCTGTGTAAGGCTGCGTTCACAGTGGCATCCACAACGGTCGTCTGACATCGTCCGATAACAATGGCCGACAGCGTGGTGGTCGTAGCGCGCCGTATCTCCAAGTTTTTGGCAGGGCCAAGGAGGTTGCCTTAGGTTAGCTCAGAATCTATTCTATCTACTCTACGTACGAAGGTAGGTTAACCTCTTAGCGTGGGGTGCATACCACGACGCCTCTGTGTTTGGAGACGAGTGCTGCATAGCGGCTTCTGCTTTTAGAGAGACGCCGAATGCATGCGAACGAGCTTTCCTGTCTCGCAAGAAGCGTGGCGAGTACTTACACTCTGTCCTTAGTTATCGGAAACGGTCTGTTACATACTCGATATAATTCGTGGTGACCTTCAAAAGCAAGTTATAAACACTCTGTTTCGCTATATTTTAGCACTCGAGTGGAAGATAAGCACGAAGTGTAGCATAAGACACTTTGAAAACCTAGAGCACTTAAAAGTGGAAATACGTACCGTACACCACATTTGCAAACCAGTTGATATTAACAGAATCACTACCCTACTGGCATAAAACGCCAGTAAGCAGTCACAATAATTTGTAGACGACTAATGACAACCTACCATAAAAAAGATCCAGTGCAGTAGCTATAAGCATATAAGATACGCCACCCATTTGACTCGAACAAATTAATTTTTGAGGTTATAATCTATACCTAAAATTGCCAATTCAGATTTTGCCTATTTGTGGTTTCTAATAAACCTGCGGTTTCAGTCCACCATACCCTGATTATGATATTTTCATCTTAAGGATGTCGCAAACAGAGTCTTCCTCTGACTAAACTTATTTCGCGTGCGAGAACGTCCGTCGATTTGACCGCAGAAAGCAAACTTATTGTCGTCCGCAGTCCGTTCGTTCGGGGCATAAGATGGGCTGTAGTGTGACCGCGCACGCACGCCAGTGTGTGCGGCGTCTTCGGCCGTTGTCAGTCGGCGGTAGAATCCACCGCGACGCCGGCCGACTCCGATGCTGCAACAACGGCGGGGGTTTGGCCCGCGGCCGTCGCCCGCCTGCCGCTTCTATCGATTGCCGCCGCCGCCGGCTCGTGACGTAGCCCTGCCTCTAATGACGTCGTGGAGCTGCCGTGTCCACTGTGCCCGTCTTCTGGTCGTTCCTCTTTTATTTCTCTATAACAGTTTTCTGCTGTGTGTGTGTGTGTGTGTGTGTGTGTGTGTGTGTGTGTGTGTCTTTTGCTGTGCATCGCCCAGTGGATAATGGTGCCCTGACGTAACTCGCATGCAGCCAGCCCCACTGTTGTTATTTGATGAACGGTTTGTAGTTATCAGAAAGAGAATTTCGCCACACGACAGTTTGCAGAGGTGCGCAACCCTGCTACTTAAATTCACGTCGACGGAGATACTGATTTTTTAAAATGGAATAGTTAGTATACCTTTTTAATGAACGAACGTTCTCAAAAAGACGTTTGCATTGGTATGAAATTATTAGTGTTTGCGTTCGCATACGAGAAATGAGACTAAATTGAGAGGTGAAGCGGCCGGAGCGAACTGCACGTTTCTTCTCGCCTCTAGTCTGTACGGGGGCCTCTGGAAGCAGTTATGGAGGTCCGCTGCGGTATGGAGGTCGCAACCAACAAGGCTGGGTTTGCTTCTCACGCATTCAGTAGAGCTTCTACGTGCCGGTTTCAGCTACATCCGAGTTGCTGGCTTCAATTTAGCAGAGGTGTTAGGCATTACACTCTGTCAAGTTTGCTTGTCCTACTGTGGTAGCCGTAAAGCTATACGCGTGAGGTGTACCTATCAGAGGACATAGTGCAGACAGGCTATTTTCTTTAAAAAAAAAAAAAAAAAAAAAGGAAAAGACGGTATGTATTTTTTCACCTACTGACAACTGAAACTTCCTTATGGTTACTTACAAGTCGTCATTAGTCTTCCAAAATACATCGTACCCGCAATTCTAGACCCCCCCCCCCCTTGTCCTACGAACTATCGTATGGGCGCCTTTATCGACGTCCGTTGCCTGGCAGTGGTCACAGCTGAGTCGTTGCCTCGTACGGCGTCAACACGCGATAATAGAAGGGCAGGGCGGTTTGTGGCACATTTTTTACTGCGGATTGCCTACATCAGGGGCAAGTATGCACTCAGGGGCAGACTTATTGTTCTCCTTTGATTGACAGGCACTTAACCTATTGTTCTGTTAAGTGGTTCTCCCATGTCACCCCCATTTGCTTTTGATTGACAGGCGCTTATCCTACTGCCCTCCTGCACCCTCCCCCAACCCCCCCCTCTCGCTGCTACAGGTACACTTTCAGGTCTGAGTTATTGGAATAGCTCCTTTCACTCTTATCAATTAGATTGACTACTTAATTAAATTGATTAATTAATTAACCTCTCACCCACTGGTAAACCCTCATCCCCCTCCCCCCTCAGAAAATGGCGCTAAGTTTAAACTCCATCAGGACAATGCAACACACCAAGGCTACCTCCACTAACTTAAGAAAATTGACGGAAAGAAAGGGCAGTTGGGCTACCTCCACTAATGTAAGACATCCGACCTCCATCTCCTCCTAGGAAATGGTGGGAAGAGGACTTGACCTGTGCTGGACATAAGTCTTTATTTTCAGTCTTTATTTAAACAGTTAGATGCAGTACCGCCATCAAGTGCGTACACCCAAAGTCCAGAGTCCAACTGACCTGTTACACACTACTGCCACCAGAGGCCGCTGTCGTCCTGTGACGTAATCCGAGATGGCGGTCTGGTGGTGGTGGAGAGGAAGGATCTCAAACAGGAAATTCAAGGGTATATTGTTTATTCATAAGAAATTCAGTTTGTGGGGTTGGATTTCTCTTGCTCATCATTCTCTGTTTGGAAATATGTAGGTCTTGTAAGAAGCAATTACATGGGGCAAACAGTTTGCATAACCTAATGTTCAGCACTGTGCTCTGGGTGCCCTAGCGTATGTTTGGTCCTACGTAGCACTTAACCTATTGTTCTGTTAAGTGGTTTTCCATGTCACCCCCCATTTCCTTTTGATTGACAGGCATCTAACCTTCTGCTCCCCCTGCCCCCTTCCCCTACCCAATCCCCCATCGCTGCTACAGGCTCACTTTCAGGTCTAAGTTATTGGAATAGACCCCCTCTCACTCTTATCAGTTTAACTACTTAATTAAATCGATCAATTAAATAACCTCTGGTGGGAAATGCCACAACCCCCTGGCAGGAAGTTCAAATTCCAACAGGACAATGCAACCTCTACTGACCAAAGACAGTGGTGGAAACATAGGTCACAATGACTACTTAATTAAATTGATCAATTAATTAACCTCTCTGGCGGGAAAGTACCACACACACATGCCACGCCCCCCCCCCCTGGCAGGAAGTTCAAATTCCATCAGGACAATGCAACCTGTACTAACCTAAGAAAATGGCGGGGAAAAAAGAGTACATCCACTAACCTAAGTCATCCGATCGCCACCTCTTGCTAGGAATTAGCAGGAAAAAGTCTCAGTTGATGGATCATTTGGAGGGTATTCGATTTTAGTGTATGGAATATTGTTTAAACAATTCAGACATTGTGCGGAATATATGGAAAGGGTATATTGTTTATTTGTAAGAAATTCAGTTTGTGGGGGTTGGATATCTGTTGCTCATCATTCTCTGCTGTTTGGGAACATCTAGGTCTTGCAAGAAGCAATTACATGGGGCAAACATGTTGCATAACATAATGTTCGGCCCTTTGTCAATACTTAACCTATTGTTCTGTTAAGTGGTTTTCCATGTCACTGCACTGAAACTATTGTTCCGCCACTGATACGAAATTAAGTAATTAGCAATGTCCCCTCACCATTTTCTGGTACACCCTTCGAATTTTACATGCTTTTCAATGTCATTCTTCTTTGTCACCGACAACCTTTAATTATTGCACTGCATTTAACATAAAAATTATTCAAATTAACCTAGTGTTTTGCACTTAACCTGCTGTTCTGCTCCATCTCACCCACTCACTCACACCCTCCCCTAAACTACTGCACTGCTTACATCACGTTGATATAAAAAATTTATGCAAATTAATTAAATCGATATTCTTCACATGGATGGGGTAGCTTTTTTTTTAATTTGCAGCATCCTATCGGTTGGTGAAATCGATGGAATATAGTTTAAACAAAATATTGCTAATAAAAATCACATCCCTCCACTCGACACCGCCGCCACGAGCCACCGCCGGCGGCAGGCCATCGCTCTCACACACCGCTGCAGGTGAAAGTTGGCTCTGTTTTTGTGTGTACAGTTAGAATTGTTCGAGTGTTATACTGACGTCACAGAACTCCAAGGCTGGTCCCATGTGCGATGACGTACAGCTGTGGTATGGTCCAGCACCGAGAGAGATGGTCCAATGCTTCCCAGAATAGCACAGAATGCATTGTTCCAAGCGATAGTTTCGCCATTGTTTTCTGCAGACGAGACTTTCAGAGGTAAAATTATTTTGCACAGATCGCTAAATTGCGCTGACACTTAAACACTGCTAAAATTACCTACAGATCATCTCTCGTGCTGTGTCGGTATATATTTCTGCCAAAGTTCCCATAGTAATTTTGGCCGATTCGTACAGCACGAATGCAAAAGGTCCATCATTTAGTGCAATTAAATCGTAATTACGCAGTGTATATACTCTTCGTATCTTTGCTCGCTTTTTTACAGTCTGTTGCATTCCGCCCCGGCTGTCGGTCTCTCAGGGTGAGTGCCTGGCCGGCAACCTGTGGTGAGTTGTTTCCCGCCTACGGTGAAAGCTCCAGCGACCTTGTAGGCTCGTTTGCCCTCCGGACGGCTCGCAGAACGCGTCCCGCGCTAATTCTTTCCCACGCAGGCCGCTCCCGCCTTTCCAAAGCGCTCTGCGCCTAATCGCCCTTGTCTAGGTTTTTCGCCTAACTTTCTTTGGGCCAAGAAAATCGCATCAGCAAAGCGGTAGAGCGGTGACACTGTGCAATGCTAGGTGAGCGAACTGTGAACGGCCACCAGCTCTGCACGTGAGGCTATCTTTACCTCCACACTTCCCTCCATTGCCATATTGACGATGTCTCAGGATCTGTCCTATCCAACCAATCTCCTCTTACAATGAACTTCTGCCACAAAGCTTGTTTTCTCTCAAAATCCATTCAGCACCACCTCATGAGTTACGCGATCATCCCATCTAATCTTCAGGATTCTCGTCCACATTTCACTTCCATACGAGGCTACACTGCAGACAAATCTCTTCAGAAAAAACTACTTAACATTTAAATCTATAATCAGAAAGGCTTTCCTTGCCATTGCATCCGGCCGTAGTGGCCGAGCGGTTCTAGGCGCTACAGTCGAGAACCGCGCGACCGCTACGGTCGCAGGTTCGAATCCTGCCTCGGGCATGGATGTGTGTGACGTCCTTAGGTTATTTAGGTTTAAGTAGTTCTAAGTTCTAGGGGACTGATGACCTTCGAAGTTAAGTCCCATAGTGCTCAGAGCCATTTGAACCATTTTTTGTATTTCGCGTATCTTGGTATATCTTGCATACAAGATGGTTCTCTCTCGCAAGTATTAAATCCGGTGGGACGTCATGTGTTCTAAGGGATTTTTTCCATTTGAGTCTCTCAAAGCTCTGTCAAACTCTTCTCGCAATATTATATCTCTCCTCTCATCTTCATTTACTTCCTTTTGTGTTTTTATAATATTCTAGCTGTTTTCGTCCCTTGTGCAGCGCTTCTATATATTCCTTCTACCTTTCAGCTTTCCCTTCTTCGTTCAGTACTGGCTTGCCACCTGACCTCTAGATATTCATCCTGCAGCTTCTCTTTGTTTTTACAACACGCTGCCTTTCGTGTAATGTTGCATTCTTCTACAACTTTGTATATTGTCTACTGATTTCCGCTTTGCCGTTTCATATTTTCCGCCAATCTAATTTTGCAGAGGTCAGCATTTCTATGTTTCCTCCTACTCAGTTTATAACCCAGTCAAAACGATGTCACTCCTCATATAACACTGTTAATTATGACCACTCTGGTATATTGATTAGTAGCTAACTTACAGACAAATTAAAATTAATACATTGAAAACAAGTTTGTGAAGTCGAGACAAAGTCTTTACAAATACTTATTCACACTGAAATTGCAAATCAGTTGTGAAATATCAGAAAACTCGAGTTGCATCTTAACGGTAGTTGCCAGTGGAAACATTTTGCAGCTGCGAGTGTTGTCTAGACGTTGACTGCTCGTTATTACGCGTTACTGCCGATATACAAATAAATGCGCTGCATTCCTTTGTCGACGAATGCATTAAAACTGTAGTAACATTTGGTTGCATCAGAGCCACTGTGGTCTGGCGATGCATGTCCCTAGACCGAATCTGTGATTAGATATCACCATGTTAGCATTGCTGACTCCCGTTCCGCGGGCCTGGAAGATGGTGCGGTTCTTAAAAAGCGGTTTTGTGAAACATGTTTTTGGTCTCTCGGGTCCGATACGCTCGACAGTATTGCTGTAAGGCAGTGAATGGAATGAGATCTCTCTTCCAGCCATATTTAACTGATTTCAGTGTGTGAATCCAAGAATAGTAAAGATTCACGTGAGAGCGCGGCGATGTTTTGACGCTGGACGGAACGCTAGCATAACGCTGAGGCCCTGAACAGTGAAAACAGTCTTACAAAAATTCGGAGTGTGGTATCAGCGCACAGGGACTAGTAGTGGCAGAATAGGTATTAAGGGCGAAAGCAAAATTCGTGACGCACGTTCTTGACAAAAGACGGACGGTAAGTTGTGTGTCGTACAAACATTTTGAAACATTAGTCTCTCGGGCATGAGAACTGCGGAAGGAAAAATGCCGAGTCGCCGTGCAACCTTCGCAAACCAATGAAATAAAGGGGAGACGAGCGGCGCTCTATAGCAAAGGATGCGAGAACAGAATAGTCGGGTATTCATTGGACAAATATTATACTAGAACTGACGTGTGATTTGGGCGCACAGATCCTGACAAAATCAGTACCCAGAACAACCATCTCTGGCCGTAATAACGGCCTCGATACGCCTGGGCATTGAGTCAAACAGAGCTTTGATGGATGGCGTGTACAGGTACAGTTGCCCGTGCAACTTCAACACGATACCACGGTTCATCACCAGCAGTGACTGGCGTATTGTCACGAGCCAGTTGCTCGGCCACCATTGACCAGACGTTTTCAGTTGGTGAGAGATCTGGAGAATGTGCTGGCCAGGGCAGCACTCGAACATTTTCTGTATCCAGAAAGGCCCGTACGGGACCTGCAACATGCGGTCGTGCATTATCCTGCTGAAACGTAGGGTTTCGCAGGGATGGAATGAAGGGTAGAGCCACGGGTCGTAGCACATCTGAAATGTGACGTCCACTGTTCAAAGTGCCGTCAATGCGAACAAGAGGTGACCGAGACATGTAACCAATGGCACCCCATACCATCACGCCGGGTGATACGCCAGTATGGCGATGACGAATACACGCTTCCAATGTGCGTTCACCGCGATGTCGCCAAACACGGATGCGACCATCATGATGCTGTAAACAGAACCTGGATTCATCCGAAAAAATGACGTTTCGCCATTCGTGAACCCAGATTCGTCGTTGAGTACACCATCGCAGGTGCTCCTGTTTGTGATGCAGCGTCAAGGGTAACCGCAGCCACGGATAGTCCATGCTGCTGCAAACGTCGTCGAACTGTTCGTGCAGATGGTTGTTGTCTTGCAAACGTCCTCATCTGTTGACTCAGGGATCGAGACGTGGCTGCACGATCCGTTACAGCCACGCGGATGAGATGCCTGTCATCTCCCCTGCTAGTGTGGTACGAAGCCGTTGAGATCCAGCACGGCGTTCCGTATTACCCTCCCGAACCCACCCATTTCATATTCTGCTAACAGTCATTGGATCTCGACCAACGCGAGCAGCAATGTCGCGATACGGTAAACCGCAATGGCGATAGGCTACAATCCGACCTTTATCAAGGTCTGAACCGTGATGGTACGCATTTCTCCTTCTTACACGAGGCATGACAACAACGCTTCACCAGGCAACGCCAGTCAACTGCTGTTTGTGTATGAGAAATCGGTTCGAAACTTTCCTCATGTCCGCACGTTTTAGGTGTCGCCACCGGCGCCAACCTTCTGTGAATGAATGCTCTGAAAACCGAATGATTTGCATATCATAGCATCTTCTTCCTGTCGGTTAAATTTCGCGTCTATAGCACGTCATCTTCGTGATGTAGCAATTTTAGTGGCCAGTAGTGTATTTCGTTTTGCAGAGGGCACATGCTATACAGGATGAGTCAAAAAGGACTTTGCAACTTTGGAACGATATAAACATTTATTGAGATAGCTTACAGAATCGGTAGTGGTGTTATTTTATGGCGAAGAACCGCAAGTTTGATTGACGTAGTGCATCAGTACCCCATTCTGCCACCAGGAGCGCCAGCGTAGTGCTCGGTTAAAATACTTTCACTGGTGCGGAGCGTGCTCGCGGTGTGTTTTCGTTTCATGAAGTGAACTGTGCAACAACTGTTTAGCGTAAATTTTGCCCCGAATACGAGAAGGAACCTCGGAGCAGGCCTAGAATTTTCTGTTGGCACAAGAAATTTATTGAGACAGGTTGTGCCCTTAGCAAATTCAAAGTGTACGGACCTTGGAGAAAACTGTCACTGATAATGGGTTTCTGGATGTGCTTGAAAATATTTCAATTGCACAGACCGATGAAGGTGACCGAGATGGGACGGTTTAGTACCAGCAAGACGGTGCACCACCCCGTTTCCTCGCGAAGTTAGCGATTTCCTCCATAATCGCTTTCCAGGTCAGCGAATTGGCCGCGAAGGGCCAATCGCATGGTGACCACGCTCCCCAGACAGACTTGACGCCACTGGATTTCTTCCTGTGGGGTTTCATTGAAGACCGTGTGTGTTTTCCTCCCGTACCAAACAACTTTTTTGTGTCATCAGTCTACTGACTGGTTTGATGCGGCCCGCCACGAATTCCTTTCCTGTGCTAACCTCTTCATCTCAGAGTAGCACCTGCAATCTACGTCCTCAATTATTTGCTTCACGTATTCCAGTCTCTGTCTTCCTCTACAGTTTTTGCCCTCTACAGCTCCCTCTAGTACTATGGAAATCGTTCCCTCATGTCTTAGCAGATGTCCTATCATCCTGTGCCTTCTCCTTATCAGTGTTTTCCACATATTCCTTTCCTCTCCGATTCTGCGTAGAACCTCCTCATTCCTTACCTTATCAGTCCACCTAATTTTCAACATTCGTCCATAGCACCACATCTCAAATGCTTCGATTCTCTTCTGTTCCGGTTTTCCCACAGTCCATGTTTCACTACCATACAATTCTGTACTCCAGACGTACATCCTCAGAAATTTCTTCCTCGAATTAAGGCCGGTATTTGATATTAGTAGACTTCTCTTGGCCAGAAATGCCTTTTTTGCCATAGCGAGTCTGCTTTTGATGTTCTCCTTTCTCCGTCCGTCATTGGTTATTTTACTGCCTAGGTAGCAGAATTCCTTAACTTCATTGACTTCGTGACCATCAATCCTGATGTTAAGTTTCTCGCTGTTCTCATTTCTACTACTTCTCATTACCTTCGTCTTTCTCCGATTTACTCTCAAACCATACTGTGTACTCATTAGACTGTTCATTCGGTTCAGCAGATCGTTTAATTCTTCTTCGCTTTCACTCAGGATAGCAATGTCATCAGCGAATCGTATCATTGATATCCTTTCACCTTGTATTTTAATTCCACTCCTGAACCTTTCTTTTATTTCCATCATTGCTTCCTCGATGTACAGATTGAAGAGTAGGGGCGAAAGGCTACAGCCTTGTCTTACACCCTTCTTAATACGAGCACTTCGTTCTTGATCGTCCACTCTTATTATTCCCTCTTGGTTGTTGTACATATTGTATATGACCCGTCTCTCCCTATAGCTTATCCTAGTTTTCTCAGAATCTCGAACAACTTGCAGCATTTTATATTGTCGAACGCTTTTTCCAGGCCGACAAATCCTATGAAAGTGTCTTGATTTTTCTTTAGCCTTGCTTTCATTATTAGCCGTAACGTCAGAATTGCCTCTCTCGTCGCTTTACTTTTCCTAAAGCCAAACTGATCGTCACCTAGCGCATTCTCAATTTTCTTTTCCATTCTTATGTATATTATTCTTGTAAGCAGCTTCGATGCATGAGCTGTTAAGCTGATTGTGCGATAATTCTCGCACTTGTCAGCTCTTGCCGTCTTCGGAATTGTGTGGATGATGCTTTTCCGAAAGTCAGATGGTATGTCGCCAGACTCATATATTCTACACACCAACGTGAATAGTCGTTTTGTTGCCACTTCCCCCAATGATTTTAGAAATTCTGATGGAATGTTATCTATCCCTTCTGCCTTATTTGGCCTTAAGTCCTCCAAAGCTCTTTTAAATTCCGATTCTAATACTGGATCTCCTATCTCTTCTAAATCGACTCCTGTTTCTTCTTCTATCACATCAGACAAATCTTCACCCTCAAAGAGGTTTTCCACCTGTCTGCTCTCTCCTCTGCATTTAACAGTGGAATTCCCGTTGCACTCTTAATGTTACCACCGTTGCTTTTAATGTCACCAAAGGTTGTTTTGACTTTCCTGTATGCTGAGTCTGTCCTTCCGACAATCATATCTTTTTCGATGTCTTCACATTTTTCCTGCAGCCATTTCGTCTTAGCTTCCCTGCACTTCCTATTTATTTCATTCCTCAGCGACTTGTATTTCTGTATTCCTGATTTTCCCGGAACATGTTTGTACTTCCTCCTTTCATCAATCAACTGAAGTATTTCTTCTGTTACCCGTGGTTTCTTCGCAGCTACCTTCTTTGTACCTATGCTTTCCTTCCCAACTTCTGTGATGGCCCTTTTTAGAGATGTCCATTCCTCTTCAACTGTACTGCCTACTGCGCTATTTCTTATTGCTGTATCTATAGCGTTAGAGAACTTCAAACGTATCTCGTCATTCCTTAGTACTTCCGTATCCCACTTCTTTGCGTATTGATTCTTCCTGACTAATGTCTTGAACTTCAGACTACTCTTCATCACTACTATATTGTGATCTGAGTCTATATCTGCTCCTGGGTACGCCGTACAATCCAGTATCTGATTTCGGAATCTCTGTCTGACCATGATGTAATCTAATTGAAATCTTCCCGTATCTCCCGGCCTTTTCTAAGTATACCTCCTCCTCTCGTGATTCTTGAACAGGGTATTCGCTATTACTAGCTGAAACTTGTTACAGAACTCAATTAGTCTTTCTCCTCTTTCATTCTTTGTCCCAAGCCCATATTCTCCTGTAACCTTTTCTTCTACTCCTTCCCCTACAACTCCATTCCAGTCGCCCATGACTATTAGATTTTCGTCCTCCTTTACATACTGCATTACCCTTTCAATATCCTCATACACTTTCTCTATCTGTTCATCTTCAGCTTGCGACGTCGGCACGTATACCTGAACTATCGTTGTCGGTGTTGGTCTGCTGTCGATTCTGATTAGAACAACACTGTCACTGAACTTTACACAGTAACACACCCTCTGCCCTACCTTCCTATTCATAACGAATCCTACACCTGTTATACCATTTTCTGCTGCTGTTGATATTACCCGATACTCATCTGACCAGAAATCCTTGTCTTCCTTCCACTTCACTTCACTGACACCTACTATATCTAGATTGAGCCTTTGCATTTCCCTTTTCAGATTTTCTAGTTTCCCTACCACGTTCAAACTTCTGAGATTCCACGCTCCGACTCGTAGAACGTTATCCTTTCGTAGATCATTCAATCTTTTTCTCATGGTAACCTCCCCCTTGGCAGTCCCCTCCCGGAGATCCGAGTGGGGGACTATTCCGGAATCTTTTGCCAATGGCGAGATCATCATGACACTTCTTCATTTACAATTACAGGCCACATGTCCTGTGGATACACGTTACGTGTCTTTAATGCAGTGGTTTGCATTGCCTTCTGGATCCTCATGTCGTTGATCATTGCTGATTCTTCCGCCTTTAGGGGCAATTTACCACCCCTAGGACAAGAGAGTGCCACGAACCTCTATCCGCTCCTCCGCGCTCTTTGACAAGGCCGTTGGCAGAATGAGGCTGACTTCTTATGCCGGAAGTCTTCGGCCGCGAATGCTGATTATTTATCAAAATTTAGGCAGTGGCGGGGATCGATACCGGGACCGAAGACGTTTTAATTATGAATCAAAGACGCTACCTCTAGACCAAGGCCTACCAAACAACTTAGCCGACCTCAAAAATCGAATCTACGTTGCAGTTGCACAAGACGCGATCGATTCCCCGCTACGAATGTGGGAAGAAACTGATTACCGGTGTCACGTTTTGCCACATCACAAATTGTAGTCAGATCGAACCAAAATGACACTGTATCATTGCCGGCCGGTGTGGCGGAACGGCTCTAGGCGCTTCAGCCCGGAACCGCGTTGCAGCTACGGTCGCAGGTTCGAATCCTGCCTCGGGCTTGGGTGTGTGTTTAGGTTAGTTAGGTTTAAGTAGTTCTAAGTCTAGTGGACTGATGACCTCAGATGTTGAACTATATCATTTAACAGTTGTCACAGTGTATAATGTGTATATTGTGCTTAAACTAAATAGCGAGCCTGCTTAGAAAGTAGCAGTCGCTCATAGAATTAGCATTAAGTTGAGTGTTAACTGCAGGGCCTACGGCCGACACGGCAGAGTCAGGGCAGCGAGGCATCCGCCTAGCCGCTGAGCTTGTGTTGACGCAGCGCCCGCCCGCCGGCTGATAAGTGGGGGCCAAGGCCTCCCTCGGAATCGAAGGTCATGCCGCACTGCTGCGACACACACACACACACACACACACACCACTCACTGTCTGTGCGTCTGCATCTGCGAAATGAAAATAACGGGATTAGAAAAGCCAATTTATCTTTGCGCTCGCAGGAAAATAAATTCACTTCTCTAATGACATCCGTCATAAACATTTCCAGACCGTTTGTAAAGGTGCCCGCCCAATATGTGCCTTAGACGGCTGTTCAAAACGCAGTTGCGTGAAACTAAAACGAAAAATTGCGCTGTTGGTAAAAGGCGAGAAGAGTGCGCCGGCGCCGGCTGGGGCCGCAGGTTGGCGTGCTCGCCGCTGCCGCTGCCGCTGCCGCAGAGCGACGTGGCCGGCAGGTGCGCAGCCCCTCCGCGCCGACGCTGGCACGTGACCATTAGAAAAGATCTGCTGTCACCGCTGCTTTGGTTACTATCTAAAAAGAATTCAACAAAAGGGGCAAAATATGTCCGTTTTCAGAGAAGCGTCACGAGTGGCGAATATGGAGTAAAACCTATACATTTATCTCGTTGCCAGGTTAAAATTTGCTTCTTTTGCTAAAACACAGCGACGTTTACACGATGTCATCTCACTAACATGTTGTGCAGGAAGCAATTGTGAGAGAATTGTGAAGCAGTAGTTTAGTAATTGACGAACCGAGGAACAGGAAGGTCAGTAGCTTACAGTAGAAGCACATCCTCGGTACAAAAATAAACGTGTAACGACTTCACTTATGTTGTTACAAAACTCATAGCATTTCTCGTTTCACAGCTGTCGATGGCACTTATTACACTCTTCACCGAAAAAGGCTGCAGTTAGCGGAATAACACGGTAGCTAATGAAGTTTTGCACACCAACCACATGACAAATACTCTACTCATTGTGTGCTATCGTTTGCCAAAATATCTCAAACCGTTTGTGAATTATAACGAATGCTGCGTATACTTCACTCTGCCATTATCGCGGGCCATTATTGCAAGTGTGTGCTACGTCAGGTCAGTTTTCTCGAGACTGGTGACACCCTCCTCCAGCCAAGCCTGAAGAAAAATTTAAAACCTTAGCTAAATGTCATACGCATTAATGGATTACGTAATATGCACCAAGCGCAAAATGATAGCGGCTACTATTTTTTATTGCGAACTTCTTCGGACTTGACGCAGTGTCTTATTTACGTGCAAACATCATAATGACTGTGACCATTAACGAAATGATGGGCACATCGACTTGAAGCTGACGTATAAAGCTATAAGTAACGCAAAAATGATTTTTTTAATCGAATAGTGTCCGTAAAATGGTTCTAGAAAGCGCAGGGCGCGCCTCGATTCTGTCGTCGTCGACCGGCGGAAAGGGGGCGGAACACTGCTGGCCTCTGGCAGCGGCTGCCGCAGCCTACTTACTTTGTCTGTTGTGTCGCTTGCACGCTGGCATTCAGTCTACGGCCAGTGCTACCCACATCTAGAGCAAAAGTGTCCTCGCTGTGATAGCAACCGTTTCTGGAGTCTAAATGACACACATGTCGAGACTCTAATCTGCCCCCTCCTTCCTTCCTCCGTCTATTGTCCACCACAATCAATGTCCAGTCCAAGTTATTAATAACCAAAGTCTTTTTATAAGGATTTGAGAGGAGCGAAGATTACGATAAACTTTCGAGTTTACTTAGCTTCTCGTGTTGAGATGGCTCCAGTTCTTCTTGTCTAGGGGTCTAATTCTTGAAGCTTAAAACATAAGGTCCTCACGGTTGGTTTGAACTAAATAAATTGGAAGAATGTTGTTGCAGAATTTTTTAGCTAAATATAATTTCCATTGATTTCCTCGCATTTTAGTATAACATACAGTATTTTGATTTTTCACTCTCACAAAGCCGAAATTATATTGTTCGCACCTATTATACAAAAATACGTCCGATCACATCAGAGGCAAGCGTACGACACTCACACTCCGCGGAAATAACTATTTCTAAGAGTTTGCAATTTTTCTTAACTAATGAATTTCTACTAGTTTTCGTTCCATTATTAATTTTGATTATTATTTCATAAATGAATCCAGAAATAAATATCGTAGACAGTACAGCATTGCGTAATTAATAATAGAGATTGTAAGCGTGCAAATAATTCATAATTTCAAATGTTTCTAAAAAAGTAATTTTAATTTTACATTCAGAACCAGTACTCATCAATTATACCATCGAAACTAAAATATTTCATAAAGTAATTCCTTCTCATTAATTTTAGCTTGAAATATAACATTGTGTGTAAAATTATATGAAAGTTTTCAGAAAAACAACTGAAATAATATTGACCTGTCCAAAATACGAAAAATAATACTGGTATCGACAACTACTGTCGAGGAAAAGTAATGCTAGAGGAAGATGTCCCGTCACAAGAAGACTATTAGTTTGTTTGAGTTCGGTACTAGTGGCTTCTAGAGGCGTAAACAGAACGGCAGAGTTGCACATGTCTGCACTACCCACTCAGTCTGTCTAGCAGTTTTCACGCGGGGTGTCCACCTACTGGTAGAAATCCAGTGGAGTGTGAGTACCGCCGGCGCCGCCGCCGTTCCTGGTTCCTGCCCAGTGACCCGGAATCCTCGAAGCAACTGAAATCTTCTGAGGGCACAATGGGGAAGTACAGCTACTTGCACAGCGACGGGCAAATGGAGGTCTGACAAGTAACAGATTCACGTCGCTTCTGGCGCGCCCTGCGACGCACATAACGTAGCGGGTCATTTGAGAAATGTTGTAAGAACAAAGACCCATGACTTGGATGATTTTTCTCCTTCCGGCGTGCATTCCGCCATCTCGTGAACGGGCGGAAAGATCAAAAGGACTGTTTTCTTGGCCGTCTATTTTCCGATGCATACAGCAATATTTTATGACATTTGTGGATGTAGAGAAAGCTTTCGACAATTTTGACACTAGTAGACTGCTGGAAAGTGTTCAGGTTCTCAGCCACACAACTGACAATGACCTACCTGGCAAAGGAGATTTCTCTACCGTTGCACGCTCGAACAGCGCGCGGATTAAAAATGGTTCAAATGGCTCTGAGCGCTATGGGACTTAACATCCGAGGTCATCAGTCCCCTAGAACTTAGAACTACTTAACCCTAACTAACCTAAGGACATCACACACATCCATGCCCGAAGCAGGATTCGAACCTGCGACCGTAGCGGTCGCGTGCTTCGAGACTGAAGCGCCTAGAATCGCTCGTCCACAGCGGCCGACTGCGCGGGTTACACGAACACTTAAATCTTTCTGTGCGACCCATGGTTTCTCATTTTATTACGATGATTATTCCTCCCTATGTAGGTTGGCGACAATAAAATGCTTTAGTCTTCGGATGAGAAAGTTGGTCAGTGAAATTTTGTGAAAAAAGTCTTGGCGCAATGAAAAACGCGTATGTTTCAACAGTTCCCACACTAATTCGGGTATCATATCCGTGAGACTTTCTTTCCTGTTTCGCGATAATACAGAACTAACTGCCCTTCTTTGCACTTTTTCGGTATCTTCCGTCAGTCCTATCTGTAGGGACCGGAAAATTAGCGTCAATTTGTGGCAAAATTCGCATCTGCTTTTTGGCAAAATTCTTATCAGTGTTTCCAATTTTTTTAATGATTAGTCCCACTAACTTGAATGGTTTTCACGTTACATGAATGAAGATGAACAAAATCTTCGTTCTTTGAAAGTGACTGTTAGAAGAGTGCTCATTGGGAGCTCTGTGACTGGACTGTTTGCTTTTGCAAAAACTTGAACACTATTTCTGTTCCGAAATGGGCTTTGTTTTCTTCTTTTCGCAGTAGTTAAGCTTTCAAGAATGATTGTTCTGTTGAAAAGCAGCAGCATTTTCGCGCCGGTGAACGGAATTCATCTCCGAACTAAGGTGTTTCTGGACATTCTTTCGCGCCCAATTCGATGATTACAAA
Organism: Schistocerca americana; assembly: GCF_021461395.2. Lineage (NCBI taxonomy): Eukaryota > Metazoa > Arthropoda > Insecta > Orthoptera > Acrididae > Schistocerca > Schistocerca americana. The sequence continues at coordinate 19,697,362 of NC_060119.1, read as the reverse complement.
ATCTGCAGACTATTAATTTCGACCTTTCGTGGGCAATCATAGCTGTGCAACCAGTGCTTCACAACGCTGCAGACTGGACTGACAGTGTGTTGTACTTAGCATAGAAGTAGAATCGAACGTACGGAAACTCTTTTTTTTACGATAGGGGAAGGATTTCGCTGGAGTCGAAAAACACACAGAATTCGTTTTCCTGTCGTTATAGCGCTGAGTGCGGGCGGGCGGGTGGCCGGGAGCGTAAACAAACCAGGATTTTGGCCGCCAGACGGGCGAGGAGCGGTGCAGGCAAACCAGCGCATCCCTCCGCGCCACGGCCGCAGTTGCACCAATATCGTTGCGTTCCGCCGACGACCAACATCGCCACTAGGAGCGCGGTCACTCTGTAGCCGGACGTATCGACTTCGGACGACAGTCCGTGAAATACAGATAAGGCTTTTCTTCGGTCAAATCGGCCTATGTTCTCACTGATGTTTAATCCACGAATGAATGAGTTTGTGGTTCAAAATGGTTCAAATGGCTCTGAGCACTATGGGACTCAACTGCTGTGGTCATCAGATCCCTAGATCTTAGAACTACTTAAACCTAACTAACCTAAGGACATCACATACACCCATGCCCGAGGCAGGATTCGAACCTGCGACCGTAGCAACAGCACGGCTCCGGACTGGAGCGCCTTGAACCGCACTGCCACCGCGGCCGGCAATGAGTTTGTAGCATCCAGAGGATAAAAACATAATAACCGGGATGTATTTCGCAATCCACGGACTGAAATTGCAGGCTTATTGGAAACCGCAAGTTGGCAAAATCTTTCTCGGAAATTTTGTCTGTAAATTATAACGTCAAAAAATAATTTGTTCAAATGACGAGGATGGCGTACCTTTTCCTTAAAGTTACTTTAGAGGATCTTTTTTTGGTTTGTGAGGTGGACATCAGCCGTGTACAAGTTATTATTACTGCTTACTGGCGTTTTTATGCCGATAGAGTGGCGATTCTGTTACAGGAAGTGGGTTACAAACGTGGATGTTACGTGTGTCCACTTTTCAGTGCTTTACATGTTCAGAGTATCTTATTGTAATTTTTGTTTATATTTCACACATATACTAAATGGCAGTCATTGAGTGTTAGTTAATGTATGCCTGAACAACTTCAAATAAATACAGCGGAACATTGTGTTTGTAATGTTACTTTTGAGGGTCATCACTTATCGTATTGAATATGTAAAACCGAAGGCTCATGCGTGAAACAGCTTCGGATAACGAAAGCTAATTTCTAGAACTGTGATTTGAACTAAGTTAAAAAAAATCCGATACTCACGTTAAAGAAGCAGTTCTGTCTCAAGGAAAAGTAGACGTGTCACTTCGATATTTGACATCTGGCGATTACATCTCTCAAATATACAAGCCTATACCACATTTTTGTTTAATATGTTGGATGCTATTTACGATGCCCTAAAGACTAATTAAAAGCTAATATCTTCACTTTTGTACCTCAAGTACTACGAAATGTTAAATTTATTCTGTGCTGAATTTAGAAGCTATGCTTTGTGCAAGTGCACTAAAAAGACACTGTGATAAGTTGTAGATGATTTTCTTTATTAAAAGCTTCACTTAATCGGAAATAACCAACCTCGTTAGTTCCTTTCTCAAATCCACTGAGCATATGTTTAAGAACACGGAAGTTTCCAGAAGTAGAATATGATTATCATAATATCCTGCCACTGTTGCATTAATTTTCACCATTTTTGGAACAAGGTGAGCTGCTATGAAACTACAGATCGATCTTTCAATAATTAAATAATACTCCCTTGCTCTCGCACAAATTCTGTACGTGTATCATTTAATAGAAAAACCATCTACTTTAACCACATTACTACCTATTTTCGTAATACACGCGTATAAAGATGAAATACATCAAGAACGACATTTTAGATTCAAAGGTTCCTTCTCACACTAATCGGTGGTGGGAGAAGGAAAAGTTGTCACATAGTTAAAGCTTTTTTTAACTTTTGTAGTACAGTACTTAACCCTTCATCTCATATTCATAAAACTTGTCGCGTAATTCCAGTAACTGATTAGAGTTACTGATTACTCGCCACGTTCTTTTGAAGACAGATGTAGCTTATTTATATACACTCGACATGTTTTTAATAAACGTCGCGCTGCAGCACTCGTTTCCGAGCACAAAGGCCTCGTGGTATCCATCCCACCTTTGGAGGTTAAAATCTAATCTAGAATAGGCCTGACCACCTCGACCCTGCTACAAACTGACGGAGGATATCGGACACTCTGTGACCGAGCTGTCGGGCGGCGCCTGACGATCGTTTTCTGTGCCACAGCCGTAGCAGGGCAGCGGCCTACAGCAGAACTGGCACCTCGTTACAGGGACCGCCGATCTCTTCTGCTGGTGTAAGGCTGGAGGAGGAAAGAACGAGAAACGCGCAGCACGAGGCATTCGGTGACGATTGCCCCGCAGTCGCTTGTCGGCGTTAGCAGGGTGTTGGTAGGGCGTAGTTACACCCGCCACCTATTTTCCCATTTAAAAAAGTGTCCTCGTTATACCATCTCTCGAGCTTTAGCTGACAAACAAACGGACACGTTTCTTTGTTGTAAAATGCTAGGTGCCACGGCGGAGCACTACTACGTGTATTTCTTAAACAGACCATTCAACCGTGCACAGTGTGCATGGCCCCAGATCAATGAGCGCATTGTTACATTGTTGCCTTGGTGTACGTCGTATTTTACTAACAGGTTCTTACGCAATTCATCTTTACAAATTGGGCTTCGCCATATGACGCTTAATACCAGTAACTGAAACTTGGTTACATTCTCGGTATTTATATGCAGAGAATAAAGCTGTCTGTCCGCAGCTCGTGGTCGTGCGGTAGCGTTCTCGCTTCCCACGCCCGGGTTCCCGGGCTCGATTCCCGGCGGGGTCAGGGATTTTCTCTGCCTCGTGATGAGTGGGTGTTGTGTGCTGTCCTTAGGTTAGTTAGGTTTAAGTAGTTCTAAGTTCTAGGAGACTGATGACCATGGATGTTAAGTCCCATAGTGCTCAGAGCCATTTTTTGAATAAAGCTGTCTCAACTCCCTCTGAGAAAATAGTTCATCTGGATACAATTCACTGTAAAATAGAGTCTGTCAAGAAGCCTCGCATTTTCTCATGTCATGCAGATTTCGCATCTATTGCGCATTATCGCAAAACGCGAATTTTTGCGCACCCTACCTATCTGGTAACGGCGTCACAGCACGGTGCAGCAGTGCTGTAGCTGAGGACGGCCAAGCGGAGCGCAGTCTCTTTAGTAGACCTGTTGTGTCTTCTGAGTCTTATGTAAACAAAACGCCTTATCTGTGTGGTCGTTCCGCTTTGTTTTTCATAATTGTAGTAACTAACTGTTTAGTTGAACTGTCAGCCTTTAGATATGTGTGCGATTTATCGTGTAACTTAAATTTAAAGGATTCGTTTTGGTACTCACGTGAATGGCGTAACACAATTTCTTTCAGAGTCTACTGCCTCTTTTCCCTCTTTCCCCACTGTACACATATCTTGTCTAAATCGTTTTGCAGTTGGTTGCGATCACCTGATGACGTTAACAGAACGATAAATGTAAGCATCATCTGCAAACAGTCAAAGTGGGCTCCTCAGAACGTCTCCTAAATCGTACATGTAGAGCAAGAACAACAGAGGATCTAGAACATTTCCTTTTGGAACGCCAGGTACTACCACTGTTTTACTCGATGACTTTCCAACAGTTGGTATGAACTGACCTTTCAGACAGGAAATTACGAATCCAGGGGCGCAATTGAGACTATACTCCATAGGCACGCATTTTGATTAAACGGCGCTTGTGGAGGACATCTGGAAGTACAATAATATGCAGCAAACACCCCCGGTCGATAATACTCATTACTTTGTGAGAATAAAGAGCTGACTGTGTTTCAACGATATTTTCTGAATCCCTACTGACTATGTGTTGGTAAAACTTTTCCTTAGAGGTAATGTATGATGTCCCAATACTGTATATTTTCCAAAACCGTACAGCAAATAAACGTTGGCGGTATAGGTCCGTAATTCAGCAATTACCCCTATTTTCTTTCTTTGGTATTGGCGTGACTTGTGTAACATTTCAGTCTTTAGATACGGATCTTTCGATGACCGAGCGGTTGTATACTACTGCTAAGTACGGAGCTATTGTACCAGCGTACACTCTATTGCGCAGTGAAGGCGTCTTGCCGTGGTACCAGGTGTTCTTTACATAAGGCCATGGGTCATATGTCATGTCTTTGGGTTTGTCAGATTTCTAGACAGAGTTTCGTCATGGAACTGTTAAAAACATTTCGAGCGTAAGTAAAACATCACCAGTACTGGAGATTTTGCGCTCTTGTAAATTTGGAATATTTTTTTCAGTTTTTCTGCAATAGTATTCTGACCTCTTTCGTGTCCAGTGAGACATCAGGACCATCTCTTATTAATTAACCAGCTACCAAACCCGGTATTTCCCGCATATTCATTTTCTGTTAGAAACGAAAACAAAAAATTAACTGTGTAGCGTGATATCGAAGAAATTTCATTCCCATACATTCGTGAAAGAGTCGTACAAATAAATATGCACGATATACAAGTGTATGAGTACGGTGTCCCGGTCAGTTTTTCTGCGCTGGACGCAGCTGCTTCCCGTGTCTACAGCGCCATTTTGTGAACGTCTCTTTGTCAACGCCCCTTCGCCGCACTGTAGACGACCATTGTTTGCGCTTACAACCGTTTGCCCTTCACAGTTGAAAGCTGTCGTAAGCGCTGCCAGATATCAGGGCTTTCCTGAACTTGACTGTAGGAGTGTGTTAGTAGTAACGAATAAATGTGTCAAAACTTGATGCATTTTTTCACGCGTCTCAGTGTTAATATCTCGCGAACTGTGTGTGGTACCATGTAGGCGCATTTAGCGGCATACGTCAATACTGTCTGCGAAATTTATTGCCAGTAAACTTCGTGCCACAAAAAAGATAAATCTAAGCGTCTTGCTAGCGGCAGTTTTTCACACATCTCATTGTCTCCTGAAGTATGATATGTAAGTGGTTTGTAACTTCCCCTCCCAGCGATTGTTGCCTGACAGTAAGTACCAAGTTTGGCTGAAATCGGCCCAACAATTTAGGAGTAGATGTCGAAAACACACAAATGTTATGTTTGTATACAGGGTGAATCAGCTAAAACTACCACCGCAAATATCTCGGATATAGAAAGTACTACTGAGTGAGACTTTCACAGAATGGATTGATAGTCAGGGGCTCGTATTGTTGGCCAATCAACTGATTGTAATAATGCTTAGAAAGTCTTGTGAAAACATACACTTTCTTAAATGGAACAATAAACAGTCACAAACTCAAAATAGCGTAAATCAGAATGGCAGTGGTGTTTGTTTACGAAATATCGTATTTTGAAAAGTTTCCACACACTGCTTTATGCCGTTGAACCTGTGCAGTTGCTAGGTACGATGTTGTTATGTTTGCTTACAGTGTGCTTGTGTGTTGCTTGAGGGCAGTGCGACTTCCTAGTCAGTTGTGTATGGCAGTCCAGGCAACAGGTCGTGAGTTGACGATGGGATTTACCATTGCAGAAGAAGGCGAGTGTAGGAAGAACACAGATCGTTCATGTATGATGTATGTGATAATATATTCCAATAGACAGGAACCGTCTTCGCACTTATTTATGGCTCTAAGAACTATGGGACTTAACATCTGAGCCCATCAGTCCCCTAGACTTAGAAGTACTTAAACGTAACTAACCTAAGGACATCACACACATCCATGCCCGAGGCAGGATTCGAACCTGCGACCGTAGCAGTCGCGCGGCTCCGGACTGAGCGCCTAGAACCACTCGCCCACAGCGGCCGGCACTTATTTATCAACCGCTTCTTCAGTTACATGAAAATGGCAGTGTAACACCTACACAATGAAACAGAAGGCATCAACTGACAACATAAGACAGGGAAATTAATGTTCTTGCTCCAGTTGCAGTTGATTTGCGCGTTAGCCCCCGGATAATCGCAGGAGAAAAGGACATGAATTAGGCAACTGCCCTACTCATTCTCCATCGGTATAGATTCCATACCTATCTCATTTCTCTCCATCAAGAGCTGCATGGAAACAATTACGAGATCGTGTTAACTTCAGTACGTTGGTATTAAGACACAATACTTCAGATGTATCATGGACATTGTTTAGTGGTGATGCCACATTTACGAATCATAGCCATGTAAACAGCCGGAATATACTTTGTGATCAAAAGTATCCGGACACTCCAAAAAAACAAGTTTTTTATATTAGGTGCATCGTGCTACCACCTACTGCCAGGTACTCCATATTAGCGACCTCCGAAGTCATGAGACATCGTGAGAGAGCAGAGTGGGGCGCTTCGCGGAACTCACGGACTTCGAACGTTGGTAGGTGATGGGGTGTCACTTGTGCCATACGTCTGTACGCGAGATTTCGACACTCCTAAACATCCCTAGGTCCACTGTTTCCCATGTGACAGTGAAGTGGAAACGTGAAGGGACACGTACAGCACAAAAGCGTACAGGCCGACCTCGTCTCTTGACTGACAGAGATCACCAACGGTTGAAGAGGGTCGTAATGTGTAATAGGCAGACATCTATCCAGACCATCACACAGGAATACCAAACTGCATCAGTATCCGCTGCAAGTACTATGACAGGTAGGCGGGAGCTGAGAAAACTTTGATTTCATGGTCGAGCGGCTGCTCATAAGCCACATATCACGCCGGTAAATTCCAAACGACGCCTCGCTTGGTGTAAGGAGCGTAAACATTGGACGATTGGACAGTGGGAAAACGTTGTATGGACTGGCGAATCACGGTACACAATGTGGCGATCCGCTGGCAGGGTGTGGGTATGGCGAATCCCCAGTGAACGGCATCTGCCAGCGTGTGCAGTGCCAACAGTAACATTCGGAGGTGTTGTGGTGTGGTCGTGCTTTTCACGGAGGGGGCTTTCACTCCTTGTTGTTTTGCGTGGCACTATCACACCACAGGCCTACATTGATGTTATAAGCACCTTATTTGTGGGGTAAGCTGAAAGATGTGTCTGCAAGGACATACCAGCTGCACCCGATAATTTGCCATGACGTATTACTGCAGCTTGTTCGGACATGCCCGCTGATATGCTAAACGTGTGAGCAGTCGCCCCTGCCGGTGGTCATTTTGAACACAACCTGTGACGGGTAGCTGTGTGGACACACGAGGTAATCCACATAACTAGTGTACGCACATGTGTTGTTCTTCAGCGTGTGCGAACACTGTACAAGTGTCAGTGTGGGAACTTTTCAAAGTGCAATATCTCATAAACGACTCTTACTAGAATTCTGCAGTTGAACACCGCTGAGATTCTAACTTATACTGAGCTTAGGTTTTTAGTGCCAATAGGCATTGTTGCATTTAAAAAACTGTATGTTACACAAGAAATACACTTTGTAAGTATTATTACAATCTGTTGATTGGCTAACATTACGAGCCTCTGGTGTTAGGGGACAGGTCGCGCGCACACCGTTTGGTATCTGTTCTGGCGTCCAGCGGCTAGTGGGCAGCGTGTGTTTACCAAGTTGGTGCGGCTGCTACAAATTTGTTTTGATCTCAACAGTCACGTCTTTAACATTTGTGATCTCCAAAAGAGGTCACCACAGCCATCTTCAACTGAAAAAAGTCATGAGGTAACAACAGGGAAAACCAACCCAGTAAATATACTGGACTTTCCTGGTTCGGATTCTGAGGGACTCTGAACATCATGAGAAGGAGAACCATCGGAGCTTCTCGAAACGTCTTCGCAAACGCTTCACCGGCACGTTCAACACAAATAGGCAAGGAAACCGCTTACGTCTGTTCTGGAAAAATTCGCATCAAAATCTTTGCGGTACAAGAGACGCGTTTCAGAGACGAAAATCACTTCAACACAGAAAACTACAGGATATGCAAAGAAGAACACCGACAAAGTTTGGCACAGCATTTGCAATTCACAAATAGTCATAGACAACATCGAGACTTCAATTCAGTATCAGAAAGAATCTCTACAACAACCTTCAAATCAGGAAACAAAAGATACACAACCATCGATGAACATGCACCGACAAACGATCACAACAGAAAGAAATCACAAGTCGAAAACTTTCGTGATGACATGGAAGAAATAAGAAATAAAATGCCAGAAAGACATTTTAAAATTGTAGTATGCGACTTCAGTGCACAACTAGGCAAGAAGAAGGCTTAAAAGCAAATTACAGGCCCCTACACTAGCACACAAACGCACCAACAACAATGGAGAACATCTCATTCTTTACTGTCATAATTTTAGCTTAAAAATGATGTCAAAGCAATTTCTAAAGCAAAAACAAAAACTCACAAGATGGAAGACGCCCAGAAACGTACGGGTAGAATTTCAAATCACGTAGCCCTCACAAGCAAAAATAAAAGCGAAATTCTGAATGTGGGCACACGCAAAGGATTCTTGAGTCTATCACTTGCTACAAGTAAAAATTAGGCCAGTCCCAAGAAACAGAAAGACAACACAGAATACTTCAAGATAAACAAAGACAAAATTATTGGCGAGGTTAGTCAAAGGTCAGCAAGAAATTGGACAGACCTCGCGAAGACAATTCAGGATGCCATGGGTTGGGGTGGAACGCAACTTGTGATAAGGACACTGAACGTAGAATCCAGGCCTGCAAAACAGAACAGATGAGGCATGGTAAGACTTTCACGAAGTCCAGAAACAAGCCTGGAAAGATATTAGAATAGTGAAAAGGACATACGACAAAAGTAGACCACATTAAATCTAGGAGCACTTCAGGAAAATAACACGACAAATTTCAACAGAATTTTCAGGGAAAAAATTATAGAATAAACTCTTCAGTTGCGAGAAGCCTAAAGAAAAATTACTCTCCACGGAAACAGTACCAAAGCCAGTTTCAAAGCCGCCTTCAATAACAGAGACAGAATAAATTATAAATCAACTGAAAACAACAGAGCTCCAGGAGAAGACGGTATTATTTCCGAGTTATGGAAACTCAAAAGACCAATCCACAATAAAGAAAATCCGTGATATTCTTACAGAAATATGGAATGCAGAGAACATTCTACAGTAATGGAAATGTGCGTTGATTCACCCACGCTACAGAGTGACAAGACAGACCGAGGTATCTCATTATTAACGGTCACTAGAAAATTCTCTCAAAGGCGTTACTCAACAGAGTAGAAGCACAAGCTGATACAAAGATTAGTGAATACCTAGGAGTCTGAAGGCTCCCAAAGGCGAGACAGACGAACAGCACAGGAGTACACTCGTGGACTATAAGAAGGCCTACGACTCCAGACAGACAATGGAATAGAATGGAAAATTTGTACAGTACTTAAATGAAGTTTCTGCAAAAACACGTCTACAGATATCGTATGAGAAGGCGCAATAAGTAGAAAGAAAGAAGAACAACAACAAAGCCATGTTCATAAAATACGGAAAGGTTAAGAGTGGAAAAATTCAAATATCTTGGGAATAGGCCTATATAAAAATAGTAGGATCAGACAAGGCATCCAACATGCAAAGAACAGAAAAACTTCAAAATGCGTGCAAACTGACATGGACGCACTAAAATTAAAGAAATATTTCAAGAAAGGTAAACTCAAGCACTACAGTATAGTTGTATTATCAGAAGCACTCTACGCATCAGAAACGACCACAATCAGAGCATCAGGCATTTTAGAGACACAACAAATAGAACATAAAATCCTTAGAAAATGAGCAGTACATAGAGATGGTATATGGGCGAAGAGACCCAACAAAGAATTATGTGAACATACAGACATGATCAGAAAATGCCGACTAACATTCTGTGTTCAGATGCCTAGAATGAACAACGGGAGACTCACAAACAGGATTGTTTTGATGTAGTAAATAGTTCAATCAAAAAAAGCAATTGCTTTCAGGAAATAGATCTAAAACAAGCAGGGATGACTATAGAAATGATAAATGAGAGATTCAGAAACAAAGAACACGAAATTTGAAGTAAAATAAAGGAAGAAATCAGGCAAAATGTGGACAAAGCAAAGGCAACAGGAACACAGCCAAAGAATGAAGAGGTTCTGGGAAGAGAGAAAAAAGAAGGAATCGAGAAAAAAATGAATAATCATGCAACATTCTGGTTAACCACTGTCCTGGAGCAAAAATGTGTAGTAATAATAATCAAGTGACAAAAGTCACAGGGGTATCTCCTAATATCGCATTTCGAAGCTCCTTTAACCCAGTCTAGGGCAGCAACTCGACCTATCGTGGACTGAGCAAATCGTTGGATGTCCGCTGCCCAAATATTGAGCCAGGCTGCTTCTGTAGCCCTCCATAATTGCGAAAGTGTTGCCGGGCTGGATTTTGTGCGCTAACTGGCGTCTCGATTGTGTCCCATAAATGTTGGGCGATCTGGGTGGCCATATCATTCGCGAACACTTCTGGCCCGGTGACATGAGGCATTTCATCCATAACAGTTCTATCGTTGTTTGGTCTCCAGGTAACCATATCCAGTGAATTATCTGTTCAGTTTCAGCAGAGGACCCAGCACATTCCATGTAAACATGGTCCACACTATTATGGAACCACCACCAGCTTTCATAGTGCCTTCTTGGAAATTTGGGTCACGGCTTTGTGCCACTATACCATCGGCCCTTACCAACTGAAATCGGTACCCAACTGGCCAGGCCACGTCGAGGGTCCAACCAGGAGAGGCGATGTCGCGCAGTTAGCACAGGCACTCGCGTCGATCGCCTGTTGCGGTAGCGCATTAAAGCCAAATTTCGCCGCACCTCCTAACAGATATGGTTATCATACGTCCCACATTGATCTCTACGGTTATTTGACGCAGTATTTCTTGTCTTTTAGTGCAGACAACTCTATCCAAGCGCTGCCGCTCTCCGTCGTTAAGTGAAGGCCGTCGGCCACAGCTTTGCCCGTGGTGAGAGAGAGAACCCCTGAAATGTGATATACTCGGCACACTCTTGACACTGTGGATCTCGGAACACTGAATTCGCTAATTGAATTCGCTAACGATTTCCGAAAGGGAATGTCCCATGCGTGTAGCTGCAACTACCATTCCTGTTAACTGTTGTGGTGGGGCCATAGTCGTGTCGGAGACTTCTTCACGTGTATCACCTGAGCCTAAGTGACAGCCCCGTCAACGCTCTGACCTTTTGTTTACACGACACTGTACGTGCGTATGGCTATCCCATAACTTTATAGTCACCTCACTTATACACACTCCCATTTTTATAGTATGTATGTATTAAGTGTATATCTCTAAATTGTCGTCTATAGTATTACTCTGAATTGGTTATTTGATCTACGCTTACATAATTCGTTTGGAAGGAATGGAGACTGCCTCTTAGGACGGCGTCAGCGAATTTTTGAGAATATTTTTAAATAGATATACGTTGCATTTATTTTTGATGGATTTGAATTTTACGGTATTCGGTCTGATTACAACCATCTTGCCGGCCGGTGTGGCCGAGCGGTTCTAGGCGCTACAGTCTGGAATCGCGCGACCGCTACGGTCGCAGGTTCGAATCCTGCCTCGGGCACGGATGTGTGTGGTGTCCTTAGGTTAGTTAGGTTTAAGTAGTTCTAAGTTCTAGGGGACTGATGACCTTAGAAGTGAAGTCCCACAGTGCTCAGGGCCATTTGAACCGTACAACCACCTTGTGGTCACTACTCCTTGTACCCGTCGTGTTGCTCTCTTTTTGCTTAGTATTATTTGTTGCTAAGAGATCAAGTATTTCTTCGCTGCAGTTTTCTCTTCGAGTGGATTCCTAAACTGCTTGTTCTGATTTAATTCGGAGAAAGCAGTCAGTACGTTTTAGGATGACGTTCTGTGCCTACCAACGATTTTAAACACGTATCTTCGTCAGCCTATCGAGGGTAGATTGAAGTCACCACCAACTGTAGCTGCCTGATTTCAAATCAGGCTCAAGTTTTCTTTGAACTGTTCAGGAACTCAATCTGAGCCGGAACCAGTTACTAATGCATCCTGGTTGTCAAGTAAAACCTCTACTCATACTAACTCCCAGAACTATCTGCTTCTGTTTCACTACAAGGTAAAGTACTTGCAACAGTAATAAACACTCCAACACCAGCTGTGTTCAATCTGTCCTTCCTGAACACCGTTCGATCCTTTGTAAAAATTTCGGCTTTCACCAGGTTTCAGTATCTGTAACAATCCGAACTTGAGTGCTGTCATTAGTGCTCGATTCTGTCCGCAGTGCCGCAAGTCGAGGAATCTGCAGCTCCGTGCCGAAAGTCCGCAACCGGTGCTGTCGACGATGCTACAAATGGAGAGCTCTGCGTTCATCTCGCAAGCGAGACTGGAAGTCTTCGCGACTTCAGCCTGCCGAGAGAGAATCTGTCGTCGCCATCCAAAGCGGCACACATCCTTAGTACCGACAGGAGCCTCCACCCGCATTTGACTGCAGCCTGTGCTCCTCATTTCGTTCCACATCTCGAATGACTCCCTCCCCCCAATATGCTCAGTGGATCTCTTCACCTCCTTAGCAACCGTATCCGGAAGGCGCTCAAACAGCGCCTGGTACTGGAACTTGCAACTACCAGTAATGACTGCGGGCCCAGAGGCTTGCTCTGAAGCATAGCGAGCAAACGTTTATGTACAGAAACGAAATTGCAGTTAGAAGCATCGAATGCCATCAGAGGGAAACAGTATCTAAGAATGGAGTAATAACCCGATGTTAATTATATTTTTAGAAAATCTTTTCTGAATATATTTGGCTGGGGTGAGACCCGATAGAGGAGTGCAAATGGGACGATAAACAGTTCAAACAAAGGGGAATGTAAGCTTTTGAAGGTTGGAGTTACAAGAGAACGCCGAAGATAACTCAATAACTTACAAAGATTCTGAATCTAATGGACGAGAAAAATGTATGGCACCAGTGAAGGAAGGGATGCTGAGACATTAAGCTGTTGACAATTTGGTAATGAAGGGAAGTGTGTGGTGGGGGTTAAGATTTGTACGAGAAGGCATGTTTACAGTAAGCAGCTTCTAACGAGTGCACACGTGACGGGAGAGGATGCACAGGGTAGCACAGCGCGGAGAACAGAACGAGAAGAGTGTCTGCACTGACAGCGACAGCACAAGTCCGTCGCAGTGATGTCGTCAGGAGTGGTTCACCGCGTAACGGAAACATTGCTCGCGCACCGGTCTTGTCGATCGAGGAGGGTATAGTTCTCAGAGTGACGGCTATGGGAGCTCTGCTGAACAGTTTGATCTGGGTAGACTCACCTCGAGAGCGGCACACCACTGAAGATAACCGCATTAGTGTAGGACTCGCCAAGAGAAGTCGTCTTCTAAAAGTTAGAAATGGTGACTAGATCTCGATTTCTGTTGTTAGACGTGAGCATCATATCCGTGCTACGAGGCCGGGTGGAGCAGATAGCTGCGGGTCAGGTAACGAGGACGGGAAGGCGACGCTTCCGTCGGATTTCCCATTTGTGCCACTGGAGAAACTGGCGACAGACATTTGCCACAGAGCAGCGAAACGCGTTTTCGAGTCCTTCGGACGATTTGAGCCTGTTACTGTGAGAGGCCGCAACGCTGTGAAGTAATGGAGCTCCCATTGGGGCCCGAGGGCTGCGGTGAGCTGAGCTGTCAGCTGCGGCGACGGCCCGGCCCACCCTCCCCGTCACGTGACCAGTGCGAGGGGCAGCACTGAGGCAAGAGCGATGCAGGCCCGCCACGGAGGCGCGGGCCGATTTCGAGGTACAGCTTGTCACGGCTCTCGTAGGCGCGCCAGGGGCAAATGACAGAAAAAAAAGTGAGGGGTCTCGAGACCTGCATGTAGCGTAGTACTCGTATCTTGTTACACACTGCCAAAGCGCACAATCTCGTTTCGTAACCTCGGAGTGGCGACTGCAAAAGCTGGAAGCGCAGACTGTACGGACGCCTATGCGAGAGGTACGCGCGCACCGAGCGCCGTGGTGTGCAGCAGCTCCACCGTCGCCACATCGCGTGTCGAGACTGTTCTTCGCCTTTATATTAAGCTGGAGTGAATAAAACTGGTAAGAGCTGTCAGCACTGTGCACAAGTGCCCGAGTAGATCCCGTGTACGGCAATTTTGAGTTTGGTTTGCTCGCTCTCCTAAATAAGTTTAGGCGACATCACATCGAGGGAGATACGCAGTTATAAGACACAGGACTCGCATTTGGGAAGACGGAGGTACAAATCCTTGTTAGGTCACCCGAGTTTAGCATTTCCGCCGTTTCCCCAAAAGCAGTACGGCAGGTGCCGAGAAAGTTCCTTTCATAAGGACGTGGCGGAATTCTTTTTCCTGTCCTTCAGCTTGGGCCTAGTCGTGGACGGGACGTTTAGTTCAATCTCGAGATAAACTTGTTAGGGCACGATAAGAGCGCATGTGTCAGCAGAACCTGCAAGTAAATCGCACGGCGTTACCTTCCTTCTGCGCGGAAAGGTGTCACGAAATACGGACGTGTTATTGCAGCGTCTCCGACTGTGCAGAACTCCACTCTATTGCGTCGAGCGCATTCCTGTCTCACGGCAACAGTGGTGCTCTGTATTAGTTGCAAATATGTACGCTAATTTTCGTAATAGTGAATTAGGACTTGTAGTAATTGCTTTAGAGAGAAATAAGAAAAAAAGGCGAGGCAAGAAACGAAGAAAAATCTTGATCCACTGTGCCTGGAAAACAAGCCTAGTACATTGAGAATTTCGAACATTGTTTCCTCATCTCGTGCATCACGAAGCAGAGTTTTATGGGTATTTTAAGACGATGAAGCACACCCTTTATCAAATCACTTTATGGACACTATCCGTTTCACCCAAAGAACACGTGGCTGCTTTTTTAAGGTATGTTGAGAAAAGAGTAAACACAACGTAAACAGAAGGCATTCGTGGGAGATCAGCTGATGCTGTATTTGGTGTACGAAGCGAACACACAAATTTGCTAAATTCTCCACAAGGGACTGTGGAATGGCAAGAAGACGTCGCGTTCGCGATATAGCGATGAGGCAAAGCAAAAACTTGCATTTATTTGGAAATTAGAAAATTTGCATAATTTTTATCTTACCTGTGGCTTGCAGATCTGTCGCAGTCTTTTTTTTCCTGACGTGTCTTTGGACTCTACATTCCGGTATGTTTCATTTGTCTGCTCATAAATCACAAAAAACGTAGGAAATTCTTCTTTAGTCTTTCCACATTCGTTTTTTGCACGCTGAACAGTCTTGCACAGTTGCAAAACTTGAGAACAATTGTACAGTCGCGTCGTCCGTCCCTCACGTTCCACCGGGCACGCGCTCTCCTCACCGGCCCTTGTGTTATACTCGGACGTGTCTGGGCGCGGACACGGCACGGACGTGTGTGACAGGACCCTTACTACGCGTGCGCTGGTCGCACCGTGACGTGGACGATGTACAATGCTAACGCTCCTAGTGCGGCGTCCTACGCCAGCGGAGTGTCGCGAGCGCAGCGTGGCAGTGGTCCGCGATCGTGTCGCCCGGCACGAGCGCAAATTTTGATCACGGCTCATCCAGGACGTTGTCTGTTGTGGGATGAGAGAAGTGAAATTGGCACGTAATGACTTGTGGATTGTTCGCGAAGTTAATTTATTGATGCGTTTCTATACACACGTTCAAAACATAGCTGTGCTGAAAAGGAAAGGAGGAATTACAGTGTGAAACGCGACAGCACAATCTGCACACTGGTCCCCGTCGAATCGACACGTAACGACGGCCTGCTTCTTTCTGCCAGTCACTATCCGGGACGAACTGGATACGGCCTCGGAAGAGCGGGGCGTCGACCGAGTCACCTCGGCCCGACGGGCGCCGTATTGGCTTCTATCGCTCCTTCACCGGTCTCGAGAGCGCAACACGGATCAGAGTGTGTGAAGAACTCACGATGTCAGTCTTCCGAGTCGCCACAGTATTTACGGAAGGTATCGCGACCCCTGTGCCTAAACCCGCGATCGGCGGCGCCGCAGCACTATCGACCGCCGACTATAAGCTTTTTACACGCATACTGCTCGCCTCTCTGCAGTCTGCAGTCGAGGATGCAACATGTGCCTCGGTGGAAGGAGCTTTGTTCACGTGGCGACGTGATCGCTCCGATGTGGACGTGCAATCCTCGTTGCAGTGGATTTGGACCACGCGTTCGACCTCGGCGATCACGGTTTTCTGTCACGGAACGCACATTCCTCCCCCGCGTCTTTGTAGATGTAGTCCTGCGCTCGATTCGAACGATTATCTATCAGAACCCTTCCCTATCCGGCGTTCCGTAAGGGCAAGGATGCCCATTGTCCGCCGTTTTATTTGCGGTAGCTCTGGGGCCAGTTGTACAACACGTAGGTGCAATGGTTCGAACGGACATAGGACCTTAATGTCTACTTGGTTCCGAAATTAAATCAATTCGCCCCTGTGCTACCGTACGTCTTACGATTCCTGCGAAGCTACGAGGGCAGTTCAATAAGTAATGCAACACATTTTTTTTCTGAAACAGGGGTTGTTTTATTCAGCATTGAAATACACCAGGTTATTCCCCAATCTATTAGCTACACAACACTATTTTTCAACGTAATCTCCATTCAATGCTACGGCCTTACGCCACCTTGAAATGAAGGCCTGTATGCCTGCACGGTACCATTCCACTGGTCGATGTCGGAGCCAACGTCGTACTGCATCAATAACTTCTTCATCATCCGCGTAGTGCCTCCCACGGATTGCGTCCTTCATTGGGCCAAACATATGGAAATCCGACGGTGCGAGATCGAGGCTGTAGGGTGCATGAGGAAGAACAGTCCACTGAAGTTTTGTGAGCTCCTCTCGGGTGCGAAGACTTGTGTGAGGTCTTGCGTTGTCATGAACAAGGAGAAATTCGTTCAGATTTTTGTGCCTACGAACACGCTGAGGTCGTTTCTTCAATTTCTGAAGAGTAGCACAATACACTTCAGAGTTGATCGTTTGACCATGGCGAAGGACATCGAACAGAATAACCCCTTCAGCGTCCCAGAAGACTGTAACCATGACTTTACCGGCTGAGGGTATGGCTTTAAACTTTTTCTTGGTAGGGGAGTGGGTGTGGCGCCACTCCATTGATTGCCGTTTTGTTTCAGGTTCGAAGTGATGAACCCATGTTTCATCGCCTGCAACAATCTTTGACAAGAAATTGTCACCCTCAGCCACATGACGAGCAAGCAATTCCGCACAGATGGTTCTCCTTTGCTCTTTATGGTGTTCGGTTAGACAACGAGGGACCCAGCGGGAACAAACCTTTGAATATCCCAACTGGTGAACAATTTTGACAGCACTACCAACAGAGATGTCAAGTTGAGCACTGAGTTGTTTGATGGTGATCCGTCGATCATCTCGAACGAGTGTGTTCGCACGCTCCGCCATTGCAGGAGTCACAGCTGTGCACGGCCGGCCCGCACGCGGGAGATCAGACAGTCTTGCTTGACCTTGCGGCGATGATGACACACGCTTTGCCCAACGACTCACCGTGCTTTTGTCCACTGCCAGATCACCGTAGAAATTCTGCAAGCGCCTATGAATATCTGAGATGCCCTGGTTTTCCGCCAAAAGAAACTCGATCACTGCCCGTTGTTTGCAACGCACATCCGTTACAGGCGCCATTTTAACAGCTCCGTACAGCGCTACCACCTGTCGGAAGTCAATGAAACTATACGAGACGAAGCGGGAATGTTTGAAAATATTCCACAAGAAATTTCCGGTTTTTTCAACCAAAATTGGCCGAGAAAAAAAATGTGTTGCATTACTTATTGAACTGCCCTCGTACAAACTGCATTTGGACATTTCGTGAGTGCTGACCTTGTTTCTAAAATTCGTTACGACGCCTTAACATTGCCCTGACCAGTGTCAGGAACAGAGCGCGAGCACTGTTTCTCGGAGCGATGCGCCGACTGTGTCATTCTCAGGGAGTCAACCGAACAGGCACCGTGGTCGACCGAGTGGCGCGACAATAATTGTAGAACTCTCTAATCCGTGTCGGTCGTACTTCGCCCACGCTCGGTCACATTAGTGACATTACGACGTTCCTCGTTGACAACAGTAATGTGCCGGACGACCGACGTCTACACGACCGGCCACGACGAAAGGCTATTATCGCCAGTTACAGAGACACCAACGCGCCGGCGTGGCTGAACGACACCACCCCGCCGTGCCCTGGAAGAGTGTACGGCGTGCGATCCGCCTCCCCACGCAAGTGCGGCCTTCACGGTACGTCATGGTGAGTGACGAATTCCCTAATGGCCAACGGCTGCCCTTCGTTCACTTGTACCCTTGTGTCCACGTTGCGTCGTAATTGATACTGTCGCTCTCGGCTGCACGTCGGCTTTTGCTACTCACACGGCGAACGTCGGCGACCCGCGTCGATCGTTTCTGACGTTCTGTTCCACGCGATGCTGTGCACTTCCCAGCCGCCAGGGAAAATGAAGTCGGTCGGATTGAAGTGAATGGCGCTGTACTATTTCTCCCACGGCGGTGTCAAAGAAGTGTTACGTTATAGTCGTTCCTTTTGGACAAACACACGGGCTTACATACTGGGCGAAATATCGGTCCTTCTTTCCCAACTATCTGGGTTGGTTGTTTATGGAGCTTCCGGATAGCTGGTGTGTTCCAGGTGCGAGGAAAGATAGACGGCGATGGTGCACGAAAGTCAGCTGCTGTAGGATTTTCTTTAGCTAGTTGGCAGGATCTTTAGTTCGTAATTAAAAAAAGAAAATGCACCTCCACCTGCCATCACTGTTGCCAGACCCGCGAGCAGAGCGACACAGCGGCCCGGCCCGGCCTCTGGTGGCGACCCGTACTCTCTCTGCCGCCGTGCTTCACACCCCACAGAGATTGTGAAAAAATAAGGTAAAACGCTACGACTGACAATTGATCGGCTCAGGTTCGAATCCCACTACTACCATCATTTTGTTCTTATTTTATTCCTTGTAGTTAGTTGATTAATTATAAAATATAAATATATTGAAACAGCTCAGTATATACACACAAATTCAATATATTGAACTTAGTTAGGACTACTAACCCAGTAAGTCAAAACGCTATAAGCCACTACGTCGTAGCACAAGCCGCCAGTGTCCACAAGTGTCTGGCTGGTGTGGCGAATGGAGCCTCGGACGGCACAAGGCGTGGTGTGAGGATTGCCCGCTGATGGCGAATGGCAAGCATCACATTGCTGTCGGGAGTGCGATGCGCCCGCTATCCAGTATGTTAAACTGCATTCTTCCTCTTCCTTCTTCACTGCTCGCGTCTTGGCCTTACAATTAGTTTGTCGGCGGCGCCATCTTCGTTTGATTACTGGGTGTTCGATGAATAATTCCAAGTTTTGTGTACGTTGTGTTTGTCAGTGCGAAATTTTGCTGCAACCGTATAGGTGTTGCCCTCAGCGAAATCAGTGCAATTTTGTAACTTAGGTTTTGCTCACATTTGTGTACGATATTGCGAAGTAGGGGCGAGGAACAAGGGCACCGTCGCATCGCCACTGCAGTGGTTTGCATTTCCTCTGTACATCGATATCCTCTCCGCGTGCGTCGAGTCGGATTGGAAGAGCGCTCACTGTGGACACGTTTCGTAACCCTTCTCGTGCAACGTCCTTGCCGTGCCTTCCCTGGTTTGTTTATTCGGGTCGCATAATATCGTTATTAAATAAACTACACGGTTTGTTGCTCAGAGATGAGCAATGATTTTGAGATGGCTTGCAAATATCTCGGCAATCTGCACTGTTCCGCCAGTCTAATTGTAAAGAAAGCAACAGCTACTGGGAACTCGAAAATGGTGAAAAACGTTGCATTCTAATTACCGCAGAGCTACCATTCATTCAGATAATTAAGAATGACATGTCGGGCATTTGAAACCAGCGACCGCTCTGTCCTGTGGCGTGTGGCGTCAACTCGTTCCTTTATTTGTCACTTGGCCGTTGTATCCGCACTGGTGGCTGTCTTTCACTGGACCGTTAAATCATCGAGTGCGCTCGCATTTAAGTTGGTGTCTTTTGCTGAAACCAAAGCTTTCAGCGGGACTGAGAAAAAGCTATCTTAAAATATATTGGTGCAAGTCCCATTTGCAAAACGCAACTATTTCTTCATTATCTTTCATTTTTGGAAAGATGATTCGACCAACTTGTGTTATACCCAGTACACTGGTGGTTTTTTTTCCCTAAAACATGAAGTAAAGTGAAGGTACGGTCAACCCGATGGTTGATTTGAACCAAACAGTGCTGAAATAGACACGGGTCTATTGGAAGTGTCAGGCTTTTGCCCTGGTACGGCCATTCGAGGGACTTCCGTGACCAGTTGTAAGACAGACAAAGTTTAACGAGAACTAGTCATTTTTCGTATTTTAAACGACTACTAGAGGTGTAAGAAGCACTCAGAGTCCCGGTACGAAACGGGGAGTGAACCCGAAACTTGCGGAGTTTTAATCCGTCACTTGTCGACTCTGGCAGCAAGCTTAGTATGGTAAAGGGGGCCCGCGCGGCGCGGTCCAGCGCGCCGCTTCCCGAGCGGGAAGCCGCGCCCGCCCCGCCCCGCCCCGGCACGGATCCGCCCGGCGGATTAGTGTGCCGGCCAGCCAGTGGATGGTTTTCCATCTGCCTCGGCGAATGCGGGCTGCTTCCCCTTATTCCGCCTGTCGGCGCAAACAACGTTTCCACATACGCGTACGCCATAATTACTCTACCACGCAAACATTTGGGGTAAACTCGTGTGGTATGAGACGTTCCCGGGACGGTCAACTGAGGGCCGAACCGCAAAATAACCGTGGGTTCGGTGTGGGGCGGCGGTGGTAGGGTGGTAGGACTGCTGTGGCGTGTTGAGTACCACTGAGGGCTACGTTGGGACGAAGCCTCTCCGTCGTTTCTAGGTTCCCGATTTAATACAATACAGGGTGTACATAAAGCCCGGGAACACTTTCAGTTATTTATTGCACAAGAACTAAACATTGTACAGATTTCGTACACACTGCAATTTGAAGGGAAACTCGGAAAGTGTTTTTCTTGTTTTTACAAATATTCGATATGCGAACCATGAGTGACCCGGCAGACGTCAATACGGCAATCGGATTCTTGCCATACCCGTCCCAGCAGGGCATCGTCGACTGTGGCAGTCGCCTCCCGTATTATCTCCACGAGCTCTGCTATATCACGTGGTAGAGGCGGTACATACACCAGATCTTTAACGTGTCCCCACAGAAAAAAATCACACGGAGTGAGATCTGGTGATCGAGGAGGCCATTTCATGAAACAGCTGTCCCCTTCTGTAGCACGGCCGATCCATCGATGCAGCAGTTCCGTGTTCGGGTCCCCACGAACTTCACAATGAAAATGATGAGAATGGGATGGAGCCCCATCCTGCTGAAAAATGAACAGAGAGTCCGATTGCATTGAGGCATCAGCCATTGCTGCAAGGCCGGCCGAGGTGGCCGAGCGGTTCTAGGCGCTTCAGTCTGGAACCGATTGACCGCTACGGTCGCAGGTTGGAATCCTGCCTCGGGCGTGGATGTGTGTGATGTCCTTAGATTAGTTAGGTTTAAGTAGTTGTAACTTCTAGCGGACTCATGACCTCAGAAGTTAACTCCCATAGTGCTCAGAGCCATTTGAACCATTGCTGCAACATGTCCAAGTAGGAATATCCAGTGACAGTGTTCTTGGCGAAGAAGAGTGGCCGGTACAGTTTTCGACGTGACGTGACACAAAAAACATTTACCTTAGGGGAATCACGCTCAAATTCAGTGCATTCGTGTGGATGCTTTGTCCCTCAGATTCGACAATTATGCCTGTTCACTTTCCCAATAGTGTGAAAAGTGGCGTCGTCGCTAAAAATTAAGCGATCAACAATGCCATTCCCATCCTCATTCAGTTGTTGCAGCCGTGAACAAAACTCAAAACGCTTGTCTTTGTCGTCATTGAGCTTCTGCACTAGCTCCAATTTGAATAGTTTCACAGACAGATTCTGTCGCAGGACTTTCCACACTGTCACTGGAGCCATTCCGAGTTCACGGGATGCACGACGCACCGATTTCTTTGGACTCCTTCTGAATGTCTCTCGCACGCGCTCCACATTCACTTCACACACACACTGGGACGTCCGCTTCTGTTTGCCGGGCACAAGCAACCCGTCGTAACGAATTTGTTGTGCCAGTGGTAAATGGCCTTCATTGTTGGTGGCTTCTTACCGTCCTTGGTTCTAAACATCCGTTGAACAGCTGAAGGGCACTTGTTTTTGTCGAGCTCCCAACACACAGAAAGCTCTCTCCGCTCGTGAACTCGCCATGTTTGCGACTAGCGCTGACTGTCGGTAAATTACCAAACTACGCTGTGGCGGTATACATAAAAAAAACTTTCAGGGTTTCTCTTCAAAATTACATGTATGATATCTGTGCAGTGTATGGTTCTTGTGCAATAAATAATTGAAAGTGTTTCCGGAGTTTACGTAGACCCTGTACAATACAATACCGTCGTAAAGGGCTTTCAAGTTGTAAATGACACATCCTGGCGTAACACTCAGAGTTCTTTTCATTCCTGTCACTTTGCATCGAGAAATTCATTGTTTCTGAGACACTGTTGCGATTGTGACTAGTAGATGTGTTGAAACTACGCTTTGTCGCTTAGCATGTGAAATGATTTGTTGCGGGTAGTTTGACGAAAATTTTCGCATAACTTCGTTAGTAAATATTTCTAATTGTAAAGCAGATTATAAAAATTACATGTTTTTACCGGCTGACGTGAGTGGAAAATGACTCGTTCGTATGTAATTAAATGGCTGCTACCTATCTTGTGCGCTTTTAATTGGCCGTGGACGCACGGAGCTGTGAATACTTCTACAATGATTACTTGTGCAGAGGAATAAAATGAGAATTTAATTATATTTCGGGACTTTGCTCCTTCGGCGAAGTTATGTTAGTCATACGTCGCCGACTTCTTCTGTCCGTCTCACGCCCTGAGTCGTAACTATTGTACAGTGGTCTCGGTCATTTAGTGATCACTCGAAGTTACCTAAACTTTATCAGACGATGGCAGTGTACGGCTTAGTTTTGTTTCAAATAATGTGCCCGCTGCAGTCGTAATTGACGACGTCGTCGGGTCAACAGGGGAACAAGCAGAGGTCGTGTGTTGTGGTGCTCGACGTTCGACAGTGGCCTTTTAACGCTGTGCTGCGAAACACACGTGCCTGCATCAGCACTGTGTTCTGTCGTCGGAACTGCCACAGACGGCTGCCTGTCCTGCTGTACACTGCTGGCAATCCTCCATTCTCCACGCTTTGCCACGAGACGTTGACGTGACTTACTCGTCGTTTCATCATCCTTCTACCATTTTCCGCAGTGCGCGAGCAGCGGACCGAATTCGGCGTTTCCGAGATTCTCGAGCCCAGGCTCAGAGCCATAACATTCTGACCTTTGTCAAAGTCACGTATAACAGCGGATTTCTGCATTCGCTGTAACGACTCTGCTCTGCTCATATATACTCGTATATTTCCTCACCACGTCACGTGACCGCAACACTACGAGAAGGCATTCAGTCTCGCGGTGGGCAGTGGTCATAATGTTTTGGCACAGTCAGTGTACAGTCGATGTTCCCTGTACCGTATAGTAGTAATTTTCAAAACATGCCCATTCCTTTTCAAAGTAAAACAAGGCCCAACTGGTTCTGGTCTCCCTCCCACCCCTGTTGTAACGGGGGAATGTTCCGAGGAATGTTCCGTTGCGTGCTGCTCCCATTATTTCTTTTTAAGTTAGTGTTTTCCAAACGACTAAAATACCGTCTGCTTTCGGCCTGCCGGTAGTACGGCATTGGAGGCTCGTAGAGGAGGCGGCGCGGTCAGTTTTCTGCACGAGGCGGGTTGTGGAAGTTAGTTTTGTTATACGCTGTGTACTGTTGCATTTAATTCAATGCACTGAGAATGCTGGGCAGCTGTGAGGCCTATTCAAGCTCAGACCCAAAGTACGGATTTTATTGAAAACTCTTCTCAGTGTCCGTGGTGTCAGAACACGAACTCATTAGTGCGTGACAGAACATACTGAAAATTATCAAAAGTGGTATAAAAACAAGCGCGCGACTCCATACTTCATTTTTTTAGTTTTGTTAAATCTTTTTAAAGCATTAGTTCGAATGAGACGTTTCTTTTGTCACACGCCGGAACCTGGATTGGAGATAACAGAAGCAGGACAAGGCTCATTCGTCAACGGAGCCACAAAGTGCGAGGCAGCGGCGCCAACCCGTGTTGTGTGCGTCTAAGGCGTTCAGCCTGGCTGGGTTGCCTCCAAACACGTCTCGGACAATTGTCTGGTTGAAGGCATATGCGACACTCATCGGTGAAGGGAACATGATGCCAATCCTGAGCGATCCATTCGGCATGTTGTCGGGCCCACCTGTACCGCGCTGCACGGTGTCGTGGTTGCAAAGGTGAACCTCGCCATGGACGTCGGGAGTGAAGTTGCGCATCATGCAGCCTATTGAGCACAGTTTGAGTCGTAACACGACGTCCTGTGGTTGCACGAAAAGCATTATTCAACATGGTGGCGTTGCTGTCAGGGTTTCTCGGAGCCGTAATCCGTAGGTAGCGGTCATCTACCGCAGTAGTAGACCTTGGGAGGCCTGAGCGAGGCATGTCACCGGCACTTCCTGTCTTTCTGTGTCTCCTCCATGTCCGAACAACATCGCTTTGGTTCACTTCGAGACGCCTGGACACTTCCCTTGTTGAGAGTCCTTCTTGGCACAAAGTAACAATGCGGACGCTATGGAACCGCAGTACAGAGAACATGAGCCGTGTACCTCCTGCCTGGTGGAATGACTGGAAGGGATCGGCTGTCGAACTCCGTCTAATAGGCGCTGCCCATGCATGGTTGTTTATATCTTTGGGCAGGTTTGCTGACATCTCTGAACAGTCAAAGGGACTGTGTCTGTGATACAGTATCCACAGTCAACGTCTGTCTTCCCGAGTTCTGGGAACCGGGGTGATGCAAAACTTTTTGTGATGTGTTTTTTTGCAGACTTGGTTACATATAGCTAGTCCGTCGGTGATAGTTGCGTATGGAACACAGACGAACAATAAAACTACCAGTCTGGACGTTTTTTGGACGTGACAAAGTGGTTCTTCCTGAAGGTAAGGCCCAAAGAGCGACACTTAACCGAGTTCTGGACGTAACTACGTTCCGTGCCGTGTGGGACTTAACACCTGAGGTCATCAGTCCCCTAGAACTTAGAACTACTTAAACCTAACTAACCTAAGGACATCACACACATCCATGCCCGAGGCAGGATTCGAACCCGCGACCGTAGCAGTGGTGCGATTCCGGACTTCGCGCCTAGAACCGCTCGGCCACCGCGACCGGCGTGCCGGGTGTACTGTGTAGCCATATTACTTCTGTAAACGACGTCTTTTGTTCATATTCACGCGTAGGATGAAAAAATAAGGTTAACTTGGGTGCCTGTACGCTTCGGCTGCTGACGCGAACGCAGATGACCATTCCTCTTGCGCCTTAGGATGCTGTCACGAGAACGCTTCGGCGTCGACAAGCAGGTAGTCGAATGAAAGGAGAGGAGCAGTTGTCAGTTTTGTTGCATTTAGCGCTCCTGGTGGCTGCCAGTGCTCGGGGCTCCTTCCACGCCGGCGTGTCTCGTACGAAACGGTCGAACAGTGTGAGTGCCTCGGCGTACTCTTACAGTTCATTAGTGACTTTTCCTAGGCTGCAGGAGGTGTTTCAAAGTGATGGCGACCTCGCAAGAACTGCGTAATCCTGGGAACTGCGGCCCGCTGAGGCCGTTTTCTCTGGTCGTGTTGCACATCACGGGCCGCACAGCCACGTGTCCGGTCGTCTGATTTGTGTTTTTGCACATTTTGGGTTACCGTCAGTAGAGTGGGATGGAACACTATCCGATTTTCAGAATTCAACAGCCGTCATACTGATGATAATAAATGTAAGCTGGCGACTCACTCACTGAACACACTTCTCGCTACCGCACTCGGTCATTTGTGTGGTGTTGAAATTTCCTCTTAAACCACCTCACCTGATACGTACGTCACTAGATTAATTCCATTCTTTGAATCTGTCGCTGTAATCGTTCTCGCAGTAAGCTGCGCGAAAACTTGGGTTCTGGTTTTTGATAATCAGTGCTGTAAGCCACTATCTGAAGAAACAAAGTGTGGACCCAGGCCGGTTCCTGTTAAACGTGACTGGGCGGCATTCCGAGAACGCCGAGAGATAGCGGCCACTGGTGTGTTTATCGCCAGTTCCGACATCTGCTGGCCAGTGTGTCTGCGCGTCGCATGCGCCTCACGTGCTACCCTCAACGTTATGCCGCCCGTCTTTAAAACGAGATACTTAGTCGACGAAAAAGTACTAAACTGTAATATTTTAGTAAAGTCAAAATTTCTGATTTACACGGTACCCATCCCTTACGCAATGGCAGTATATGTAGAGGTTCCCTTACATATGCCTCTCACCATCAGAAGTATGAAAGCACACGAGTATGCATCCGAGAGAGTGCTAAAAGTAGGCATCTACAAGTCCGTTGTATAGTGCAGCAGTGCGAAACGCGAAGGAAATACATATACAGGGTGTTACAAAAAGGTACGGCCAAACTTTCAGCAAACATTCCTCACAGACAAAGAAAGAAAATATGTTATGTGGACATGTGTCCGGAAACGCTTACTTTCCGTGTTAGAGCTCATTTTATTACTTCTCTTCAAATCACATTAATCATGGAATGGAAACACACAGCAACAGAACGTACCAGCGTGACTTCAAACACTTTGTTACAGGAAATGTTCAAAATGTCCTCCGTTAGCGAGGATACATGCATCCACCCTCCGTCGCATGGAATCCCTGATGCGCTGATGCAGCCCTGGAGAATGGCGTATTGTATCACAGCCGTCCACAATACGAGCACGAAGAGTCTCTACATTTGGTACCGGGGTTGCGTAGACAATAGCTTTCAAATGCCCCCATAAATGAAAGTCAAGAGGGTTGAGGTCAGGAGAGCGTGGAGGCCATGGAATTGGTCCGCCTCTACCAATCCATCGGTCACCGAATCTGTTGTTGAGAAGCGTACGAACACTTCGACTGAAATGTGCAGGAGCTCCATCGTGCATGAACCACATGTTGTGTCGTACTTGTAAAGGCACATGTTCTAGCAGCACAGGTAGAGTATCCCGTATGAAATCATGATAACGTGATCCATTTAGCGTAGGTGGAAGAACATGGGGCCCAATCAAGACATCACCAACAATGCCTGCCCAAACGTTCACAGAAAATCTGTGTTGATGACGTGATTGCACAATTGCGTGCGGATTCTCGTCAGCCCCCACATGTTGATTGTGAACATTTACAATTTGATCACGTTGGAATGAAGCCTCATCCGTAAAGAGAACATTTGCACTGAAATGAGGATTGACACATTGTCGGATGAACCATTCTCAGAAGTGTACCCGTGGAGGTCAATCAGCTGCTGATAGTGCCTGCACACGCTGTACACGGTACGGAAACAACTGGTTCTCCCGTAGCACTCTCCATATAGTGACGTGGTCAACGTTACCTTGTACAGCAGCACCTTCTGACGCTGACATTAGGGCTATCGTCAACTGCACGAAGAATTGCCTCGTCCATTGCAGGTGTCCTCGTCGTTCTAGGTCTTCCCCAGTCGCGAGCCATAGGCTGGAATGTTCCGTGCTCCCTAAGACACCGATCAATTGCTTCGAACGTCTTCCTGTAGGGACACCTTCGTTCTGGAAATCTGCCTCGATACAAACGTACCGCGCCACGGCTATTGCCCTGTGCTAATCCGTACGTTAAATGGCCATCTGCCAACTCCGCATTTGTAAATATTGCACTGACTGCAAAACCACGTTCGTGATGAACACTAACCTGTTGATGCTACGTACTGATGTGCTTGATGGTAGTGCTGTAGATCAATGAGTCGCATGTCAACACAAACACCGAAGTCAACATTACCTTCCTTCAATTGGGCCAACTGGCGGTGAATCGAGGAGGTACAGTACATACTGACGAAACTAAAATGATCTCTGACACGGAAATTAAGCGTTTCCGGACACATGTCCACATAACATATTTTCGTTATTTGTGTGTGAGGAATGTTTCCTGAAAGTCTGGCCGTACATTTTTGTAACACCCTGTATACGGCACAGTGTGACCTCTCTCATTCGGCGCTGGTGTTACACAGTTCTGGCAGCAGACCCAACATGCGATAGCAACTCCACCGACGTTTCCCAGATTTGCCGTTCTCATTTGTGGCTGACCATTAACCAGATAAGGTGTAGAAGTAAATGTCGGAAAAGTAAAGGTTCGACCCCGTGTTAATCGTGTCAACTCCCAAAACAGCTGTCTGCAGTGAAACGACGCCCGTCGAAGGCGTGTGCTGCGCTTTCGTGTCACTTGCAGATCAGATATTACGCTGTATACTTGTTTGTTTGACAGATGTGAGTGCTCGACATCTTTGACGCACCAGCATATAAAGGTGTCTCAGCTGAAACGTCCAGCGAAACTGACGTAGCTCAGCAAGAATGTCCACGGAGATTCGAAGAACTTCCCGTGTATCTCGTTGATTTAAAGGTTGAAAAAGGTGAATGTTGCACGTTTATAGGACTGCATACGGCACGAGAAAATTGTGGTCACAAATAGACGGCAGTTTATGGCATGCGATACGTTAAGAGCCATGCGCATACAGCAGCATTCGGCACGAAGCTCGGTGTGAAAATGGCAGTCCTCTGGTTCCAGGGTGGCCCGGCCTTACAGACTCAGCTAGTGAGGCCCGTGAGTTTAACACACTGCCCGAAGAATGAAGAAAGCATTCCCCTTTCGCGTGGCAGGACCGTAAACCTGGGGTATGGGCTACAAGCTTTCTGAATTTGTAGCCCGTCAAGGAATTCACCGGTCTGACTTTGTAACGGCGCGACTCGTCGTTTCGTTGTATTGTTAGGACTAGCTGTAGTAGTCTGTAGAAATGATGTAAAATTGTACTGCACGTCGAGAAAACGTGCTACTAGAGCGCACGGCTGGGAAGACTGAGATTTTTCTCCGTAGCCGCTTGACGTCATTCTCACGGCGCAAAGTGCCTTATGCATAATTCACTGCGGGTGCGAAAGGGGACGGCTCAGCTGCCGTAGGTGAGCCGCGCTAGACGCCGTCTCCACACCGCAGGCTGCCGCGCTCGGGTGTGTCTGGTGCTGACGGCACGGTAGGTGGGCCGGGTACGAGCACACGTACTTAACTGACGGACGATGAACTCCCTTTCCGAAACACGTAGAGAGACGTTGTGAAAAGTTGCAGCCAGCGGCTGTGTTATCAATACGGGATTGTGATACGATACGCCGCAGCTGATAAGCAGTAGGTTATCAGCGGGCTTTCTAGCCGAAATAAGTCTTATCACGTCCGGTGTCGGGTTACAGGCTACAGCTCCTTGCAGACCGCCACTTTGCCTCCTTTCCCTCCCGCCTCCTCGGGAAACCCCCACACGTTAGGCAGTTCTACGATTTATATTCGTATAGCTAAAGACTGGGGGTCGTTACGCTTTCAACTACCTAGTTTCAACTACCCACTTCTACTATACAAAAGGCAACATAAAGATCATCGTACGTTGGAGACTTTTTAGATTTTTGGCAGGGTAGCGAATAACAACAAACATTCTTGTACAAAAACTTTTATTGATTTTGCATATACGGTAAATTTTCACATAAATCAACATTCTTTATTCTTGTTTAGTATAGTTTTAATAACATCTGACATAAACCCGCATCCGAATCAGATCTTCCGTTCTCTAGGCAGTAGCTTGAGACGTACAAAGAAGGTATATTCTCGAATTCTGCTACATACCTACGAGGCGCATCTAGAAAGTAAGTTTCACGATATTGTTTCCTTTAAAGTAGACGTATTTAGCCGGGAAAATAGCACGTGCGCAATAGATGTATGACGTGAGAATCAAATACCGGCCGAACAGGTGCGCCCTAAATGGCGCCTCTTATTCGCTCTCTCACCGGCTGCGAGATGCGGTCCGTGATAAGGTTCCGTAATGCACAAAACAGCGCCCATCGAAATTCATTGTCAGGTCTACAGGCAGAACATCGTGAGCAAACAGATGGTGCGTCGGTGGTGTAGGCATTTTTTCGAAGGTCGTCAAAGCGTCCACGATGAAGAGCGTAGTGGGCGAACGTCCCTCAGCGACGGTCACTCGGTCGAGCTGGTGCGGCAGCTCATCCCGGAGAACAGTCGCTTCACGATTACGGAGCTCAGCAGCCGTTTTTCGCAGATACCGCGGTCCCTGTTGCACGAAATTGTTACTGAGCACTTGCTGTTCGGGAAATTGTGTGCCAGGTGGATGCCGAAAAACCAAAACCAAACGCTTCGGAGCAGCAATTACATTTCTGCAGCGTTATCGTGGCGTCTGGATCGTCACGTACGATGAGACGCGGATTTCTCACTTCACATCTACATCTACATTGATACTCCGCAAGCCACCCAACGGTGTGTGGCGGAGGGCACTTTACGTGCCACTGTCATTACCTCCCTTTCCTGTTCCAGTCGCGTATGGTTCGCGGGAAGAACGACTGTCTGAAAGCCTCCGTGCGCGCTCTAATCTCTCTAATTTTACATTCGTGATCTCCTCGGGAAGTATAAGTAGGGGGAAGCAATATATTCGATACCTCATCCAGAAACGCACCCTCTCGAAACCTGGCGAGCAAGCTACACCGCGATGCAGAGCGCCTCTCTTGCAGAGTCTGCCACTTTAGTTTATTAAACATCTCCGTAACGCTATCACGGTTACCAAATAACCCAGTGACGAAACGCGCCGCTCTTCTTTGGATCTTCTCTATCTCCTCCGTCAACCCGACCTGGTACGGATCCCACACTGATGAGCAATACTCAAGTATAGGTCGAACGAGTGTTTTGTAAGCCACCTCCTTTGTCGATGGACTACATTTTCTAAGCACTCTCCCAATGAATCTCAACCTGGTACCCGCCTTACCAACAATTAGTTTTATATGATCATTCCACTTCAAATCGTTCCGTACGCATACTCCCAGATATTTTACAGAAGTAACTGCTACCAGTGTTTGTTCCGCTATCATATAATCACACAATAAAGGATCCTTCTTTCTATGTATTCGCAATACATTACATTTGTCTATGTTAAGGGTCAGTTGCCACTCCCTGCACCAAGTGCCTATCCGCTGCAGATCTTCCTGTATTTCGCTACAATTTTCTAATGCAGCAACTTCTCTGTATACTACAGCATCATCCGCGAAAAGCCGCATGGAACTTCCGACACTATCTACTAAGTCATTTATATATATTGTGAAAAGCAATGGTCCCATAACACTCCCCTGTGGCACGCCAGAGGTTACTTTAACGTCTGTAGACGTCTCTCCATTGATAACAACATGCTGTGTTCTGTTTGCTAAAAACTCTTCAATCCAGCCACACAGCTGGTCTGATATTCCGTAGGCTCTTACTTTGTTTATCAGGCGACAGTGCGGAACTGTATCGAACGCCTTCCGGAAGTCAAGAAAAATAGCATCTACCTGGGAGCCTGTATCTAATATTTTCTGGGTCTCATGAACAAATAAGGCGAGTTGGGTCTCACACGATCGCTGTTTCCGGAATCCATGTTGATTCCTACATAGTAGATTCTGGGTTTCCAGAAATGACATGATACGCGAGCAAAAAACATGTTCTAAAATTCTACAAGAGATCGACGTAAGAGATATAGGTCTATAGTTTTGCGCATCTGCTCGACGACCCTTCTTGAAGACTGGGACTATCTGTGCTCTTTTCCAATCATTTGGAACCCTCCGTTCCTCTAGAGACTTGCGGTACACGGCTGTTAGAAGGGGGGCAAGTTCTTTCGCGTACTCTGTGTAGAATCGAATTGGTATCCCGTCAGGTCCAGTGGACTTTCCTCTATTGAGTGATTCCAGTTGCTTTTCTATTCCTTGGACACTTATTTCGATGTCAGCCATTTTTTCGTTTGTGCGAGGATTTAGAGAAGGAACTGCAGTGCGGTCTTCCTCTGTGAAACAACTTTGGAAAAAGGTGTTTAGTATTTCAGCTTTACGCGTGTCATCCTCTGTTTCAATGCCATCATCATCCCGTAGTGTCTGGATATGCTGTTTCGAGCCACTTACTGATTTAACGTAAGACCAGAACTTCCTAGGATTTTCTGCCAAGTCGGTACATAGAATTTTACTTTCGAATTCAATGAACGCTTCACGCATAGCCCTCCTTACGCTAACTTTGACATCGTTTAGCTTCTGTTTGTCTGAGAGGTTTTGGCTGCGTTTAAACTTGGAGTGGAGCTCTCTTTGCTTTCGCAGTAGTTTCCTAACTTTGCTGTTGTACCACGGTGGGTTTATCCCGTCCCTCACAGTTTTACTCGGCACGTACCTGTCTAAAACGCATTTTACGATTGCCTTGAACTTTTTCCATAAACACTCAACATTGTCAGTGTCGGAACAGAAATTTTCGTTTTGATCTGTTAGGTAGTCTGAAATCTGCCTTCTATTACTCTTGCTAAACAGATAAACCTTCCTCCCTTTTTTTATATTCCTATTAACTTCCATATTCAGGGATGCTGCAACGGCCTTATGATCACTGATTCCCTGTTCTGTACATACAGATTCGAAAAGTTCGGGTCTGTTTGTTATCAGTAGGTCCAATATGTTATCTCCACGAGTCGGTTCTCTGTTTAATTGCTCGAGGTAATTTTCGGATAGTGCACTCAGTATAATGTCACTCGATGCTCTGTCCCTACCACCCGTCCTAAACATCTGAGTGTCCCAGTCTATATCTGGTAAATTGAAATCTCCACCTAAGACTATAACATGCTGAGAAAATTTATGTGAAATGTATTCCAAATTTTCTCTCAGTTGTTCTGCCACTAATGCTGCTGAGTCGGGAGGTCGGTAAAAGGAGCCAATTATTAACCTAGTTCGGTTGTTTAGTGTAACCTCCACCCATAATAATTCACAGGAACTATCCACTTCTACTTCACTACAGGATAAACTACTACTAACAGCGATGAACACTCCACCACCGGTTGCATGCAATCTATCCTTTCTAAACACCGTCTGTACCTTTGTAAAAATTTCGGCAGAACTTATCTCTGGCTTAAGCCAGCTTTCTGTACCTATAACGATTTCAGCTTCGGTGCTTTCTATCAGCGCTTGAAGTTCCGGTACTTTACCAACGCAGCTTCGACAGTTGACAATTACAATACCGATTGCTGCTTGGTCCCCGCATGTCCTGACTTTGCCCCGCACCCGTTGAGGCTGTTGCCCTTTCTGTACTTGCCCAAGGCCATCTAACCTAAAAAACCGCCCAGCCCACGCCACACAACCCCTGCTACCCGTGTAGCCGCTTGTTGCGTGTAGTGGACTCCTGACCTATCCAGCGGAACCCGAAACCCCACCACCCTATGGCGCAAGTCGAGGAATCTGCAGCCCACACGGTCGCAGAACCGTCTCAGCCTCTGATTCAGACCCTCCACTCGGCTCTGTACCAAAGGTCCGCAGTCAGTCCTGTCGACTATGCTGCAGATGGTGAGCTCTGCTTTCATCCCGCTAGCGAGACTGGCAGTCTTCACCAAATCAGATAGCCGCCGGAAGCCAGAGAGGATTTCCTCCGATCCATAGCGACACACATCATTGGTGCCGACATGAGCGACCTCCTGCAGATGGGTGCACCCTGTACCCTTCATGGCATCCGGAAGGACCCTTTCCACATCTGGAATGACTCCCCCCGGTATGCACACGGAGTGCACATTGGTTTTCTTCCCCTCTCTTGCTGCCATTTCCCTAAGGGGCCCCATTACGCGCCTGACGTTGGAGCTCCCAACTACCAGTAAGCCCACCCTCTGCGACTGCCCGGATCTTGCAGACTGAGGGGCAACCTCTGGAACAGGACAAGCAGCCATGTCAGGCCGAAGATCAGTATCAGCCTGAGACAGAGCCTGAAACCGGTTCGTCAGACAAACTGGAGAGGCTTTCCGTTCAGCCCTCCGGAATGTCTTTCGCCCCCTGCCACACCTTGAAACGACCTCCCACTCTACCACAGGTGAGGGATCAGCCTCAATGCGGGTTGACCCCGGAAACCGAGCAGCAGTCGATGCATTGGCGTCGCAGTGGATCTCCGGTCGAGACGAAATTCAGACTGTGTCGGTGCAGAAAGCGACGTGCACGGTGTTCTGCTCATTGACTTCCTGTCGAGAGGTGAAACAGCGAACACTGGCCGTTACTGTGAAACCGCGACGTGCTGCCATTCGGGGCGAGGGGCGTGGGACGCCTTGCCGCAGGTGCCGCGTTGCCCCGTGGCAGTGCTCGTGCCGCTACCGCCGTGTTGGGCTGGGAGCTGCCTTCATCCAACGTATAGTCCTCACCTTGCTCCCAGCTCTTTTCTTCTTTTCGTGCACCTCGAGAAATTCCTGCCCTCTGGCCAACATTTTGACAACGACTGTCACACGCTGGTCCCATTCACAAGGGGCAGACTTGTACGACTCTGGGAAACAGAACCTGATCCCTCGATATTACAGTTGTCTCAGATCTTTTGGTGACTGCGTCGAGAAATAGCTCAGTGCTGTACCCGTTGCCAACAAAATCTTTCATGTAACTATGTTATCTTTAGCCGGCCGAAGTGGCCGTGCGGTTAAAGGCGCTGCAGCCTGGAACCGCAAGACCGCTACGGTCGCAGGTTCGAAACCTGCCTCGGGCATGGATGTTTGTGATGTCCTTAGGTTAGTTAGGTTTAACTAGTTCTAAGTTCTAGGGGACTAATGACCTCAGCAGTTGAGTCCCATAGTGCATTTTTTGTTATCTTTGTTTTTGTAAAAAAAAAAAAAAATAGGAAAATTTAGTTTCTGGATGCGCCTCTGAAATATTTGCCTTACGGGGTTAACAGTTATCGCTGTTCCTTTACAAGTTTTGCAAACTAGTGTACACTAAGTGTAGATATTCCGTCCGCAAAGAGCTGTTCTGATGTTAGGAGCACAGAGTCAAGTTCACCACATTAATACACAATGTAACCATTTTTTAAACCATCCAGATGGGAATGGAGATGTATAAAAAAATTGTCGTGTATCTTTTAGTGTAGTAAAAGTTCTGGAGTTCATTGTTTTTGGCCAGCACTCCAGCATTTCACCAGTTTATATTGCTGATTACTGTAAATGCAGATATTTTACATTCCCAAGT
Organism: Schistocerca americana; assembly: GCF_021461395.2. Taxonomy (NCBI): domain Eukaryota; kingdom Metazoa; phylum Arthropoda; class Insecta; order Orthoptera; family Acrididae; genus Schistocerca; species Schistocerca americana. The sequence goes on along the minus strand of NC_060119.1, from coordinate 19,662,100 downwards.
CGTAGCGAGATTTCTCCATACACTATGTTTAAAGCAGTATGTAAAAAAAAGATTGTTTGCACAGCTGCAATAGCTACTTTTTGTCCAGCAGTAGTTTATATTATTCCTTGTCTTCCCAATATACTCCAGGCTTCGTTTCTTGATTTCGGTGCTCTCCCTTTCCAGTTTTCTTTTTCCTGCACAGACCACTGTACTTAGGGGAGTAGTTGTCTTAATAGGGATTGGTTTAAGTCTGTTCGACAATTGGTTTTTTTCCTTAAGACTTGTGGAATAACACTGTTTGTGGGAACCAGACCTAATTCGACAGTGTCTGTATTTGATGGAACTGTGGAGAGCAATGTGCTACACTTAGAAAAAACTGTTTCTCTTGTTTCATATTGTTTCTCCTGCTTTCATATAACATCTCTATCGGCTTTTCTGGAGTCAGTATTAACAATCTTCACGTAGTTGACAGGTAGATAATTAAAACTATATGCAGACACGACATAACCTAGAAGGTTATGAGATCAATAAGAAACTGCAACAATGAAAATAGTCGTTGCAAACGACGGTACGGAATCCACAGAAAAGTTTGTACCCATTTCTGTTGCTAACTTGCTCCACGCCAAGTTATCACATCTGCCTCCGTATAAGACATCAAGGTGTAGTTGAGTAGATTCAAGCTTTTTCCGACAAGTTGGACGAAAAAGATCCTCTTCGAACAGTCCTCTTGTGTGAACGACGTCTTTCCAACTCGGAAGCACACACGCGTGTGGATGCTTCGGCTTGTATTGTATTAGCAGCGTACGAAGAAGAGAAACACGAGCCAGCTCCGTATAGCGCGGTGCGCGGTCCTAGCTTCAAGTGGTGTGTGTGTGTGTGTGTGTGTGTGTGTGTGTGTGTGTATGGGGGGGGGGGGGTCGTCGCCCGTCGCGGCCACACGCAGAGTTACGGTTCTCCTTCCTGCGTTAAAAACAATTTCGATTTGTTAGCTGCATTTATGAGGCAGCAGTATATGCTCTAAAGTGGGCCGAACGTAACCTGGGTGGTGACTAAAATTTTCATTGCTAACGTTTCCAAATATGCACAGTGTTTTACTGACAACAATAGTTACCAAGCTATGATATTACTGTATACGCTGGGAAAAAACTTTTTGAAGCCAAGTAATTTCCTCGAATGAGAAACTGCATTGCGCACAAAGCACATGAATCCCAAAACTGTGGTTTCTAACGTTTTACGCTACGAACAGAAGTTTTATTCAGAAAATAACTACAGATACGGGTATAGCTTTGCTTAGTCCACATAAAACAATGTTTTGGCGGACTTGGGATGACTCTAAATACCCCTTCGAGTGTATTGGACGGTACGAGTTGCACGGATGTCCGTGGTCCCAGCTTCCTGCTGGTGTGCGGCATCGCCCCACTGTGGACCGCAACCCCACACCCGGGGGCCGGGTCTGCCGCGAACCTCCGCAGGGCGCCAGCGGCTCCGTACTTAGTAATCATACACAACCACTCGCTCATCGAGAGATCGTTACCTAAAGACTAGTCACACCAGTACCCAACGCTGAATTACACACCCATATCGCTAACGTTCATTTGCAGTAGGGTTTTGGAACATACACTGTATGCGAACGTTATAAATCACCTCTAAGGAAACGCGCTACAAAATCATAGTTAGTACGGATTCAGAAAACATCGTTCGTTTCAAACAGAATGAGCTATTTATTCTGATAAAGTAATGAGTGTTATCGACGGGGGATGTTAAGTTGATTCCATATTTCTGGATTTCCACAAGTCCCTCACGATCGAGGTCTAATCAAATTACGTGCATATAGCGTATCCTCTCAGTTGTCCGACTGGCTTCGTGATTTCTTGTTAGAAAGGTCAGACAGTTCTTACTAACTGATGGGAAGTCAGCGAGTAAAACAGGAGTAGTATCTGGCGTTCCAAAAGGAAGTGTAATAGGTCCTCTGCTGCTCTTGATCTACGTGCACGATTTAGGAGACAGTCCGAGCACCCCACGTAGATTGTTGTCATTTACCGTTGTGTAAAGTCATCCGATAGTGACAGTGAGCTGCAAAGTGATTTAGGCAGGATATCGGTATGGTTCGAAAAGCGGCAATTGACTCAAAAAAAAAAAAATGAAGTGTGAAGTCAACCACGTAAGTACTAATTAAAATGAAAAGGTATGTCGATGACACTTCCGTTGTGTGGAGCCACGGTGAAGAACAGCTCGGTGACTTCCTAAGACACTCGAACAGCCTCCATGCCAACATAAAATTTACCATGGAAGTAGAAAAGGACAAAAAAGAACTGCCATTTCTAGATGTGCTGGTCACAAGGGGCACAGCGTGTGTCAAAAACCGACACACACGGACCTATAACTGCACAAACTGTCAAACCACCACCCGAGCCACAACAGAGGCACGATTAGTACGCTCGTACCGCGAGCAGGACGAATGTGTGAGCCGCAGCACCTCAGACGCCAAGTGCAACATCTGGAAAAGTGTTCTGAGGAGCAACGGGTACTCCACAGGTTATATTGGAAGTGTAACAGAGCCAAACACTCGGACAAGTATGGCATCAGAAAAAGAAATGTCGAGTACGGCCTTTCTGCCATACATTCCCAGAGTGACGGACAGAATCGGCCGTATATTGCGCAAACACGGCGTAAAGACGATTTTCAAACCGACAAGGAAGATCAAATAGTGTCTTAGATCGGCAAAGGAGAAGAGAGACCCACTTGCAGTGTCGCGAATACACCGTATACCGTGCACACGGGGAGTAGTTTATGACGATCAATCAACACCGAGATCAAAGAACATAAGCGACATTGCTGGTTGGGGCAGGTGGAGAAATCGGCCGTGGCAGAGTCAGACCGATCACGTAATAAAATTCGCCGACGGGGAAGTTCTGGCTGTAGAGAAGCACTATCACACGCGCTTGTTCAGATAAGCTGTAGAAATACAAAAACACGCGAACATTTTCAAGAACAAAGAGGAAAGCCTTCAGGTAAGCGGATCATGGCTTCCCGTACTGCAGCAAACGACCGTCGCAGGTAGCTAGAGGAGAACCGCACCGGAAATGACCGCGGAGAAGCCCTCGGACGTAGGCCCGCCAGGTACATATAGTCTGCGGCCGCGAGCTCGCCTCCAGTTCACCACCGGCAACGGAGGGTGGAGCTTTGGCGATGCCAGCCACTCGTGCTGGCGAAACGTCAGTAAAATAATTAGATGAACGTCGGCCGAAAAACCCGAGACAGGAGCCAAGCCGGCCGCGGTGGTCTAGCGGTTCTAGGCGCTCAGTCCGGAACGGCGGGACTGCTACGGCCGCAGGTTCGAATCCTGCCTCGGGCATGGATGTGTGTGATGTCCTTAGGTTAGTTTGGTTTAAGTAGTTCTAAGTTCTAGGGGACTGATGACCACAATGTTAAGTCCCATAGTGCTCAGAGCCATTTGAACCATTTTGAACAGGAGCCAATAGGCAGTTTGTCAACAAGTGGCCACGAAAGCCTTAACAATTTTGTAAAATGAAAAGTGTGAAGTCAACCACATGAGTACTAAATGGATCCTTTAAATTTTGGTTACACGATAAATCACCAACCCAATACTCTGACGAAAAAAATCGTAACACCAAGGAGGAGTTGTGCGACATAAACAAAAGTCGGTAGCCATGTTTCTACACTTGAAAGATATGTTCTCATTTAGGCCATTCGTGTAAGAGTGGCGGTAGTAGTGCCACTGTGAGGATGCTTTAAATTTACGTTGTACGATCGTGAGTGGTAGTTACTGTATATTTGAGATTGGACGTGCTGATGTGATGTAAGGCAAGAATGGCTTTAAGGCGACAAAGAGACACCGAGTTTGAACGAGATCATGGCTATTAGAAGCTCGATGTTCCTTCTGCGATACTGCAGAAAGACTCGGCAGAAATGAAGCCACAGTACGACAGACGACGGTAGACACCCGCGAATAAATACGTGAGGTGATAACGGACGATTCGCGGACGCTACTCTTTACGTTACGTTTTCAAACATTTCTTGATGTTTTTTAGACGACCCTACAGAAAACAGTCGCTGCAAGATTGGGTTGTCTCGCTGGCCACGAGGTGTCACCGTATCGTGGGAGTAATCAGTATGAGAAGTGCCATCTCAGTGTAGTTACTGAATCGCGGACGATATAGCCCCATCTCGTCGAAAGTTTATCGTGTTTAGACGTCAGTGCCCCCGCAGCGAAGGAATGAGGAAATTGTAACCGTTGCGACATACAGCTCGGCGCCGACACTGACTGGCCGGTCGTTCCTGCCCAACGAGTACAGTCAGCGGACCAGTAGCACACCTGGACTACTACACGAATGAGGTGGGTGTTTGCGTCCGAGCAATATCGGAAATGAAAGTTACGCGTCAGAATTGTCAGAAACGCGTCATCCCAGTCGATGCCGTTCAGTGATGTTGCGCCTATGTACTTTGTCTCTCTCTAGCCACTTGCAGCTCGTAAGGATGAAACTGTAAATCCTGTTTCACAGTCAGCTGCCAAGACGGGGGAGGGTTTCGTAGTAGTTCCCTGCATTGGCGACGGACTGGTCCGCCGTGGGCTTCGTTGCAGAGCTGCACGATCTCGTCGGACATTTCCGGCTTTCGGTATGGCGCTTCAGGTCCTTTACGTCCCACGACAATGTGTTAGCCACGCTGGGATACTCAGTTGCCTCGTCGAAGCCAAGCTTCTGCCCCGACTTGCAGCGATAACTTTCCTACGAATTGATGAACGGCATCCGCCTTAGGCTCGGGAACATTCCATCAGCGAGTGACTAAGCTTCCTGGCAAAGCCTCCAGTTCGACACTCATCAGTTTCTGCCCCATCATCTCAATATGCGCCATAGAAAAAGCAGCTTGGACTTTGCTCCTGCATGCCAAACTGTTGCTCGTCCACGTTTTCAATGTCATTTCTCCAGTCATCGACGACGACATTGCCGTTTGGGATCCGCGTGCAGCGTGTGCTGTAATTACTCGGTGTCGGGCGTGCACAACCCCAATCCACGGTTACTGCAGGGCCCTAGTGTAATTTTAGATTTGTTGCAGTACAATACAGATTGCATTCCTGCATATGTTTTTAATGCGATATTTTTGTATTTCAAATGAGCACCACAACTATGTAGCTGTCTTCACGGATGGTTCTAAACAGGGGGACTCGGTTGGTTGCTGTGTTGTTTTCGTGTATCGTGTCCTCGAGACTTTGCTGTCTTCGACGCCCGATCTTGTGGGCACTGAAGCGGATGAGACGTTCTTCGAGTGCTACAGTCTTCTCTGAGTGTCTAGGACGCTTGTACCCAGCACGTAAAATAGTCCAGGAAACCCAGCACGGCCTCCTCCGACTCTAACGGCTGGAGAAGTATGTGCCTTTCTGCTGGGTACCAGGGCACACGGGTCTTGCGAGGAACGAAAGTGTGGATGTAGCAACCGAGGAGGCGTGTCGTGATGGTCAGTTTTTTATGAGCGCCATCTCCTCGCGTTGAGGTACAGTGTCTTGCGTAGATGACAGTGTGAGCGTCCGGAAGTGACAGATAATACGCTGTCTCTCTCCAGCGAATGCCGGACATTTGCCACACTTGCCCCTTCGCCAGGTAGCTTGAGTAGCGATCCCTCAGGTAAGGGACGCCCTTCCCCGCACTACCTCTGCCCGCTTTCAAACCGCCGTCTCCACATCTTACTCGGTACAACCAGTACGTAGGGGACTTCCTTCTTAGACATCTTGGCCAAATACAGAGCTTCTTTTCCGAAATCGAAATATTTATAACTTTTGGGAAACGAAAGCAATACCGACGATTATGTCACCATGTAATTAGTTCTGCAAAGTACAAATATAGATCCCTCTGTCTGTACGGTAGCTTCCTTTCACGCTTACTAATTGCGATAGAAACAGTCCATCGGCATGGGAGCAACAAGAAAGGAACGATGAAACGAGAATGCGAATGTACGCTAATCATTTCTTTTTTATCACTGCGTTTGTGCCTACTTGAATTACTACAACTGCATACCCAAAAGACGATAGGGAAAGAATAAATGGGTTTGTGAATGTTTGAAAAGAAGAACGAGATACTCCATATTAATTTACTCTCTAAAAACATTAGTTAATAAAGTGTAGCGGGACAATGTTCAAAACATAACTGAAAACATGTTCACTAAATAGAGATAAGAACATCTATGATTGACATGTCATCTAAAGTCGACTTACAATTTTAAAATGTTATAAATAAGGAAATGAAGTAATACAGAATGCTACGCTTGTAACGTAACGCTTGTTCTACATTGTTTAGCTCTGGTATTTACAGGGTCACAGAGAAAGCATCTTAGGTTTTGGAGGGAAAAGCCGTAATTGTAATTATCTGCACTACAACAGAAACAAGAAGGACAACTTAAGGAAAAATAATGTAAGCGCACAATCGACTTTGAAGCAGATAGTTCCTGTGACTTAGAATGGGCAGAGGTTATATTCTACAAACGGAATAAATTAATAACTGGCTCCTTTTACCGACCCCCTGTCTCAGATGAAACAGTTGCTGAACAGTTCAATGAAAAGAAAACTTGAGTCTCATCACAGATAAGTACCGTACTAAAACAATTATAGTTGGCAGTTGCTTCAAGTCCGCAGCTCGTGGTCGTGCGGTAGCGTCTTCGCTTCCTGCGCCCGGGTTCCCGGGTTCGATTCCCGGCGGGGTCAGGGATTTTCTCTGCCTCGTGATGAGTGGGTGTTGTGTGATGTCCTTAGGTTAGTTAGGTTTAAGTAGTTCTAAGTTCTAGGGGACTGATGACCGTAGCTGTTGAGTCCCATAGTGCTCAGAGCCATTTGAACCATTTTTTGAAGTTACTGCACTCAACCTTCCACACGTTGACAAAAATACATTTTCATACCCGTTTGTAAATAGAAAACAACTTCCGTAATTGTTATAAATGCTTTTTAAAATTATTTTTTAACGATTAGTTGACGAGGCCATTCAGATTGTAAATGGTTACGAAAACACACTTGACCTCTTAGCGACAAATAATCCTGAGCATCACGACGGATACAGGGTTTAGTGAACACGCAGTCGTAGCGAGGCTCACTTCCGTAACTAAGAAATTCACCAAAACTAAACGCGAAATATATCTATTTATAAAAGCAGTTGAACGCAAAATCTTCAAGATTGGTGAAGTTTTACTGAGGCTCGAAATTTGGTGCGGATTTCAATGCGAGATGCATTTAATAGTTTCCGCAACGAACCTGGCTCTAGAAATGTGGCGGAAAATCCAAAGAGATACTGGCCCCATGTTAAGTAAACCAGCGGAAAGGCTCAGTAAGTACCTTAACTGCGCGACAGCGACGGTAATGTTACTGATGACAGTGCCACTAAAGTGGAGTTAGTAAGTGCATTTTCCGAAATTCCTTCACCAAAGAAGACGAAGTAAATATTCCAGAACTCGAAATGAGAACAGCTGCAAACATAATTTAGAAGTAGATATCCCTGCTGTTGCAAAGCAACTGAAATTACACTGTCAGTGACAGAGGAAATAAAGTAAAATGTTGTGTGACTAGGACCTCCCGTCGGGTAGACCGTTCGCCTGGTGCAAGTCTTTCGATTTGACGCCACTTCGGCGACTTGCGCGTCGATGGGGATGAAATGATGATGAATATCTTTTCAAAAAGTCTCTAGTGTATAAGAAAAGTAGGTCTAATACATTTGTTTCTGATGTTCTTTAGTAACAATTAATTTTCAGTAGTAAGCTCCTTGCTTTTACTGACCTGTTTAAGGATAATCAACAATTTAGTAAGAAATGTTAATGTTTAGAGCACTATATCGTAATGTACTTAAGTAGATTTACATCTACTATAAATTTTTGCAGCTAAACGTAAATAAAAAATATTTGAGGTGCCAAAATTGTCAACCTTAGGATCAGATCAGTTTTGGGACGTCAATTTTAGGTGCAATTCAAAGGTTCAGTTCCCATTTTCTTTTACAAAAGCGTGTACTATCAGTTTAACAAACCATGATATTTTAGGTGATAGTTGCGATTCTGAAGCTTTAGAAAATTATTTTAGAACTAACAATTATTTAATAGTATGGCGATAATATTGGAAGGTAGAAAAAAGTTATCTTAACGTGACAACAATAGGGATATTTTTGTGAGGCTTGAAACACTTTTTATTTTTTACATTAAAGGCTGATTCGCATCACACTTTGCACGGGCTTTGGACCGTGAAAATGATAAATGACCATCTACCATTCTGGCGTGTGTTAAATCAGCCTAAACACACTGAACTAATGTACACTCTAGTTACAATTACAACTTAATAATAGCTCCGATAATGCTGCTTGAATGTTTTAATAATTTTATCTCAGTAACCTGCGAGGACTCAGTGGTCTTCATAGTTTTTAATACATTATTTTTAACGTATTTTAGTCCAGTTTCTGAATATGGGCAGTGGCTTTCAAGCAAGGCCTAATGTTGCCAGTCTCTTCATAATTCTTTACGATTCTCTCTATCCTGTCGTCCAGCTTCAAGTACTTCTTCTTCCTCTTCTTACCTTCAAGATTCATTTCCAGTTTCATTTACATACAGTTTGTGAGCTCTGCTTCCTTTTTCAAGCACTCCACCAAATAGTTGATTCTAGGGTGATGGTTGTTGTGCCACCCTTCAACAGCATTCATCGTTCGGTGCCTTTTCCCGTAACAGTCCCACATTTCTATTGCGATATCCTCATTGTCTAGCCAGTTATCCACAAAGTAGTCAAAAAATTGAGAGAACCTTCCGTTATCAGGAGCTTCTGCATGAATTTCAATCCATCCATTGCTTACGACCTCCAGTTTTACAACTGCCAGCGCTGCACACATGCTGACATGAAGTCTAAAATCCTCGTTCTAGCGATACTCCTCAGTTTGACCGAGAACTCGAATTCTTCTCCATAAACTCTTCTTGATATGGAAATAGAATCCATTTATTTCAGTTGTGGGAAAAACTTGACAAATGACCGATATCGCAGCTGCCTCAGTCCACCTTTACTTGTTTAGGACACCACTCAGAGACTGCCTGTTTTATTAGACGAACATGTGTCTTTCTTCTTATTAGGGAGCAGTGCAAATACAGTAGGAAGAATGTTTGTTTCTTTAATCGGGCCTCCTAAGTCTACGTGTATGATAAGGATCTGTGAAAACTGCTTGCTGCATCTCTTAAATGTTACATACATAAAAAAATTGGAACATGTTTCTAAACTTTTTTTTTCCCTTTGCTTCCACTAAAAATCATTATTCTCACCTCTAATCTATCGTCTTCCAGAAGAAAACTACTGCCATCTCCCATTTTTAACAGCTCTTCATGAAGATCAATTTCATAAGAGTTCGTAGGCTCTTGTTGGTTCCCCCGCGCTTGACTCCGTCGACGACGCATGGTTCTCTTCATAGATTCTGAATTTGGCATCACTGTAACAAAGTCATGAACTTTATTATGTAGATTTCCCATTTCATCCGCGTATATCTCCGATAACTGTGTAGTTCCTTCTCGAGACCTTCTCTTCGCTCTTTCCACTTGCTTTCTCACTTTCAGAGCTGCATCGTCGGGTGGTCCACAGAGATGTTCTAATACGCTCACCACTTCTCCGTTCCTCGAAAGCAGCTTTCCCTTGAAATGCTCAGCTTTTCGGCGTAAGCACATCCATGTAACAACACCTTCTTTAGATTCCCTGTGTTTAAGATACGCGTAACCTTTGTAATGAGCAGAAGGCCTGCTCTTGTTCGTTGTAATAACTTCCATACTGATGGTCACGTTAGGAACTTCGAAAGCAAACAGGGTGTGCGGGTGAGGAGGATGAGGTGGGGGGGGGGGGGGGGGGGCGGGCGGAGACAATTGACCAGACCCTTCGGAGCAGGTAAAACCGTGGCAAATGTCCGGACGCCTCTCCAGCCACGCCACAGCCCTATGACGCACGGCTTCCTGTTCTGACGCAACAACCCACCAGTATGGGTGTTCGTGGCGGAGAGATCACTGTGCGCCCCTTTTCACTAGACTGTGTTTTATTTTCGGGATACAGAGCAGCGGAAGATGTGCCCTCTATCTTAAGTAACATTGAAACGAATGTGGTTAGAGTTTTAAGGTTCTCTGATCTGTCCAACTTGTTTGCGCAAATTTTAGGGAGATGGTCTTAATGTGTTCACAGGATGACTGGCACCCCCACTGGCGTGGCCTACACCTCAATAGGAAATGGAAGGGTAAACTGGCGGGGCTGTTAGCCAAATCCATGGGGGGGGGGGGGGGCGGCACTAGTAGTCATGGATGTACCTCTTTTTTAGACTAATATCAGTGTCCAATGACAGGCAGTTGATAAAGAGCTCCAAAACTCACAAGATTCTCACAACAGTAAAGTAAATAATAATGTTACCATATTTAACCAGAATATTGGGGGATTAAAGGAAACAGTAGATTCTCACAAAAGTAAAGTAAAAAATAATGTTACCATTTTTCACCAAAATATTCCGGGATTGGAGAATAAAGTAGATGAGCTCCTGGTTTGTTTACATGACATTGTGTCTGATATGGAAAAGGTAAATATCAGTGGTTGTAAACTAGCTGCGCATATGAGTAGAGAGAATAAGGTGAGAGGAGGAGTTGCCATATATGTCAAAAGTTATCACTCTGTAAAAAGTATTGTCTAGAACAACATATAGAAGCATGTGGCTGTCAACTTAAATTGAAGGAGGGCTCTTCTGTAATTGTAACAGTATATAGGTCCCTTTCAGGAAACTTTCATTTATTCCTGGAAAACTTGGATGCCTTGTTGTGCTATCTGTCAGATAGGGCAAAGCAAATTATTATTTGTGGGGACTTCAATGTTGATTCCCTGAAAGAGTGTAATAGAAAGAATGACCTGGAAGTCTTGCTCGGTTCTTTCAATTTGACATCCAACATTAATTTTCCTACTCGGGTAGTAAAGGACAGCAGCTCATTGATAGATAACACTTTTATAGACCAAGATAGGTTTTAAAACATAAATTCTTGTCCTATTGAGAATGGCCTTTCTGATCATAGTGCTCGGCTAGTTACAGTATATGACACAGCTCCATTCGTAATTCAAAACTACCCTCCAAAGTTATGCGTTCAATTAATGACTCAACAATTATAAATTTCAGGGAAAATCTTCAGCAGGTAGACTAGGGTGAGGTGTACAAGGAACCCGATGCTAATTTAAAATATAACTTATTTCATGATACACTTGTAAGAGAATTTGAAAACTTTCCCCAAGGAAGTAGGTAAATCTAATTAGAAGAAACCATGTAAAAAACCTTGGCTTACTAAAGGAATAAAAATATCTTGTAACCACAAAAGGGAACTGTATCTAACAACAAGAAAGAGTAATGACCCAGAAACAGCCAAATATTATAAAAACTACTGTGCTACATTAAGAAAGGTTATAAAAAGTCCAGAAGCATGTGCATCATGTCTGAGATTAATACCTCTAATAACAAAATCAAATTCTGGAACCGCGCGACCGCTACGGTCGCAGGTTTGAATCCTGCCTCGGGGATGGATGTGTGTGATGTCCCTAGGTTAGTTAGGTTTAAGTAGTTCTAAGTTCTGGGGGACTGATGACCTCAGAAGTTAAGTCCCATAGTGCTCAGAGCCAACAAAATCAAAACAATTTGGAATATTATTAGAAGGGAGAAAGGGCAACCAAGAGTACAGGATGACTGCATTACCATCAAAGCGAATGGAAACTTGACAAACAAAAAGCCGGAAGTCGAAAACATTTTGAATAATCATTTTTTAAATGTTGTAGAAAAAATAGGATTTTAATGTTCATTAGAAGAAGCAAGGCAGTTTATGGAAGAGGCGTTACCCACACAATTTGATGCAATTGGAACTCCACCCACCTCTCCTTCTGAAATCAGGAAGATAAAAGATCACATGGAATTGATGGCATTTCCAGCAGGATAATAAAAGCTTGTTCCCAAGAGGTAAGTGGGATTCGTAGCCACACAGGTAATAGCTCTCTGAAGCAGGATATTTTCCCAGATAAACTGAAGTATGCCATTGTGAAACCACTGCAAGAAAAAGGGGATACGTCTGATATTAACAACTACCGCCCAATCTCTCTTCTGACTGCCTTATCCAAAATTCTTGAAAAAGTAATGTCTTGTACAGTAGCTTCACACCTTTGTAAAAATAAAGTTTTAACAAAATGTCAGTTTGGTTTGCAGAAAGGTTTTTCAACGGAAAATGCTATATATACCTTCACTAATGAGACATTAAATGCTCTGAGTAACCGAAAGTTACCCGTTGGGATCTCTCAAAGGCTTTTGAATGTGCAAATCATCGAACACTTCTAGATAAGCTCAAGTATTATGGTATGAATGGGGCAGCGCTCAAATGGTTTAAATCATACCTAACTGGAAGAGTGCAGAAAGTTGAAATAAGCAGTTCACATAATATGCAAAAAAACTGGTGATTTCTCAAACTGTGGAACAATCAAGGATGGGGTGCCACAAGGTTCGGTCTTGGGGTCCTCTGCTGTTCTTAATATATATCAATGACTTGCCATTCTGTATTCAGGAAGATGCAAAGCTGGTACTTTTTGCCGATGATACAAGTATAGCTATCACACCCAACAGACAAGAATTAACTGGTGAAACTGTGGTGTCACCGCCAGACGCCACACTTGCTAGGTGGTAGCTTTAAATCGGCCGCGGTCCATTAGTACATGTCGGACCCGCGTGTCGCCACTGTGTGATCGCAGACCGAGCGCCACCACAAGGCAGGTCTCGAGATACGGACTAGCACTCGCCCCAGTTGTACGGACGACTTGCTAGCGACTACACGGACGAAGCCTTTCTCTCATTTGCCGAGAGACAGTTAGAATAGCCTTCAGCTAAGTCAATGGCTACGACCTAGCAAGGCGCCATTAACCATTTTAAGATAGAGTCTCACTTGTATCATCAAGGAATGCCGTATACAAATGATGGATTAAAAGTTAAATATTATAGCAGCTACGTACTTTTCTTGCTACCATTCATTACGTATCTTGTTTCAGACCTCTATCTAGCCTACGTGAGATTACGCGTGCCTTTCGGCTACTTCAGTGTGGCGTAGCTGTCTTGTTACGCCACAACAGAAACTGTAAACGACGTTTCCAGAAAATCATTAAGTGGTTCTCTGCAAATGAGCTCTCATTAAACTTTGACAAAACACGGTATGTGCAGTTGCACACAGTAAATGGAATTTCACCATTAATAAATATAGACTTCGATCAGAAGTCGGTAGCTAAGGTTGAATATTCAAAATTTCTAGGTGTATGCCTTGATGAGGGGTTGAACTGGAAAAAACACACTGAGGATCTGCTGAAATGTTTGAGTTCAGCTACTTATGCTATTAGGGTCATCGCAAATTTTAGCGATATACATCTCAGTAAATAAGCTTACCGCGCCTATTTTCATTCTCTGCTTTCGTATGGCATCGTATCCTGGGGTAACTCGTCACAGAGTAAAAGTGTGTTCATCGCACGAAAGCGTGTAATCAGAATAATTGCTGGAGCTCATCCAAGATGATCCTGCAGACACTTATTTAAAGAGCTAGGGATCTTCACTGTAGCCTCACAATATATATATTCACTTATGAAATTTGTTATTAACAATCCGAACGAAATTCAAAAGTAATAGCAGTGTACATGGCTACAACACTAGCAGAAAGGATGATCTTCACTACTCATGGTTAAATCTAACTTTGGCTCAGAAGGGGGTAAATTATACTGCCACAAAAGTCTTTGGTCGCTTACCTAATAATATCGAAAGTCTGACAGCATTTAAAAGGAATTTAAAAGAATTTCTGAATGGCGCGTCCTTCTACTCATTAGATGAATTTTTTAATATAGTAAGTGGGTAATTTCCCCACTCCCACGCCAAGAGAAATATAAAGTGTCATGTAATATTTTGTGTAATGTAATACCTTGTATAGACACCTTTTATTAACCTGACACGTTTCACATCATTACGAAGTGTCGTGACGTATTCACGGTCTATGGAACAGGTACTAATGTAATCTAATCTTTCACACTCCCTGTGCCTTTCGTGTAGCCCTTCTGTGGTTATACTTCTGTATGACTCCCACTTGTAGCACGTTTCGCCCTTGTCCCTCGTATTAAGGCCTTTGAGATAATGATTGTCTGGGTTAACGCGAGTGAATGAGTGTCATTTCATACGTTTCCCCCTCGCTATGTCACACCAATTAAAATCCTTTTACTTACAATCGTTTCTTTTAGTGCGTGTAAGGGCGGTCATATCCTCGGGGTTGAACGCCCGTAAGCTCCAAGAAAACACACACACACACACACACACACACACACACACACACACACACACACGAAATATCATTGTTGAATTGGATTTTTGACAGCGTCTTAGGATGTGGTGAGTTGGACCAGCTGGAAGGTCCCTCGGCGTGGTGCGTGAGCTGCAGGAGGGAGGCGAGCGGCAGGTGTGTGGCGGCGAGCAGCTGGCAGCTGCAGCCGGCAGCTGGTGGCCGCAGGCGCAGCCGGCAGCTGCGCGGCGTGGGCCGGAGTCGCGGCCAGTCGATGAGCGTGCGACCAGCAACAAGTCGCACTGAAACCAGTTAATTGTGATTGAAAGGCGACATTCTTCGTATTCAGGAATAATTTCGATCTGAATATTCCTTTTTAGAAGAAACTTGGTAATTAAGACCCGTATTGACCGGCTGAACACACTGCCTCGTTCGTAGCCGTTTAGTCACGGTCAGAAATAAATTGCGACGAAGTCGAACTTGGCCGGAGAGTAAGACACAGATACGTGGCGCCCACGCTAGAAAATGACACTAACCACGGAGCAAATTATTTTCTGTGTAATGAAGAAAGTAGTAACAGTATCGGACTAATCAGGAAATTACTCATTGGTTTATCGAAGATTAGCATGTTGTTCATCTGTATTGAATGGAGATAACTACACGCTGATGTCTCGTAAAAAAAAATCTGTTTGGTGGCTGGAGGTTAGTAAATTGAATTGAGACGCTTATTTTTTAAAACAAAAAAAGAGGGAAAGCCTTTTCCATACAAACAGTGGCAAGTAACGAACCACTCGCCAATTCTGTGCACAGGAGCAGGGCTGTACTCAGTGTGATGTGTTAGAGAAGTTTCGAAAATGATACGGTATGCGGTACGGTAATGTTCTGCGAGGTAGCAGTTGCCACGTGTTCCCACAATACAATGACCTAGTTGATCAGTTTCGGACCCACTAATTAGCGCGAACGACACTGTTTGACATATTTTCTTCAAACTTCCACCTTCTACTTCAGATGCACTGAAATCTACATCTTATTACGAATTACAAAAGTAAAGATCCCCCTACTTTTACCGCGATGGCAAAATCGAAACAGCTGATTCCACGCAGATTGCACGCACGGAAATGAACGGACGCGGGTAAACCGATATTTGTTCTAGGTAACAAGATACGTGTACCTAAGCTGTAAAAGCCGACGGCAGAAATGTGTTTGGGAAACTGTGTTTTCCCGGTGCCGGGAGCCCGCACGCAAGCAGGTAGGTAGGTAGGTAGGCAGGGCAGGGCAGGGCAGGTGTGCGAGGAGGAACAAAGAGCGCCGGCCTTGGCGGCACCTGTGGAGTGCCTGCCAGCTAGGCAACCGGCGGCGCGCGCCGCCCGGACGGATTTTTTGCCGCCGCTTCGGCCCGGGCCGCGGGCAACGCACTGCTCCGGCCGCTGCTTCTGCTTCTGCTTCTCACTTCGTCCGCGAGGTCGCTTCCCAGCAGTTCGAGAGCGGTGCAGCTGGTTTCCTCCACGATCTGATTGATGTATTTTAGTCTCGGCCCGCCCCTCGTATTTTTCCCCTCTACTGCCCATTCGATGATATTTTTATTGATACCGTGGTCGTCCCAAGTGTCCCTTTTGCGTCGAATTACCTTTAGGGCACAACGCTTCTCTTCCTTCACTCTGAGGAGCACCTCTTCGTGTAATATCTCGTCTGCCCAGAAAATCTTGAGCATTGTGCGGTAACACCACAACTGGAAGGCCGTTATGTTACGTTTTTCTGCTTCTCCGAGTGTCCGTGTTTCACATCCTTTTGTGTTCCGTTAGGCGGGCATTAACATTGGAACAACTAAAAGGAGTGTTAATTAATACCCGCCTAACGGAACACAAAAGGAACTTTAGATTGGGACAGATAGAGAAATCAGCTGTAACGGAACACGTTTTCAAAGACGGTGATCACGAAATAAAATTTAGTGAGACGAACGTGATAGCTAGGACCTCACATTATTATACTCGCATGTATAGAGAAGCTATAGAGATCTACAAGCACGGAAATAATTTTAATGAAAAAGGAGAAGGATTAAAACTAGACAAGATATGGCGTTCGATTTTGTACCAACGAAGTGACAATCGATTACCTGTAATCGAGAGAGATGGCACTAGCCAGAGATAGTTTTGAAGTCGAAAGCACGTGACGAGTGGTGGCGCCATCTAAGCGCTCTATATAAGTGGGACCACCAGCGCCTAGCAGCCAGTCGCCGACTCACCACAGAGGATGTTGCCCGCAGCCGGCAACGAAACGTCAGGAAGGAGAAGTAGTTTTATATATGGACCACGGCAATCCAGCACGGAAGTTTTAATTAATGACTTTTCTTTTCTCTCGCGAACACTGCGATGCAGTCTAAGCTGAGAAATTAATTCTCTCGTGTTGGTAACAGAATTCGTGCAAGTCGTCTGGTTACAATAATTCGCGGCGAAACGTAACTGCAACTACTTATATCGCTACTAACGACGATGTTTTCGACGTCGGAAGTAGTACGATGAGTACGAATGTACACACACCTCTGTTTACGAACGTCTTTGGCCGCACACAGTATTACGTCACGAAGCTGACAGCCTCGAATCGCCCGTACGAGTGCAACAAGCTGCGGTTGCGTTTACCGCTGCGAGTGTGATACATGCGGCCGGTGTACGCTTAGCCCCGCGCACCGGCCGCCTGGGCCTCCTCTCCTTTCCGCTTCCATCTGTGGTAGTAAGTGCGAACAAATGTGTAGGCCGCAGTTGGAACGTACTCCCTAGCGACCCGTGTGAAAAACACAACGTGGCTATAGCAAAAATTCAATCGAGAGACGGGGGGGGGGGGGGGGGGGGGCGAGGCTTACGAAGCCCTGCACACAGTTCCAAAGTAGGTACACGTCGTCAGGCGCAGCTGCCGGCTGGAGACCGGTGTAAGTGGGGTGACGCCGCCGCCCTGTGAGACGCGCCAGTTGACCCCGCTTTGTTACACGAATAACTGGCGTCGGCACCTCGCCTCTGCTCTACGCCTTCACTCGGTTAACAGGGAGACCGCAGCGACTGCCCCTCGCTGGCAGGGTGTCTCAGGGACGACTAGGGCTTTCAACATATGTAAACAAGAAGACGCAACTCTAGATCGAGTTTGACAGTCTTAGGCGTGCTTTGTATTCAGGCAGTCGACAGCCGCGCGAGTAGGCGCTCAGTATGGTAAACGCGAGGCCGCCGTTACTGGATCGAGCCCGGTTGCGGGTGTTAGTTTTAGTTTTCTCGCGAGCCTCTGCACCAGCTTTCGGTGGTCTGCTTCGATATGCGCCGCACCCCGAAATTTTGTAACGGCCGAGAACCGTTTACGAGTGTGAATATTGTTTGTTTTCCATTGCACGTCGAAAAAACGATACACACGGACAACTTGACTGCTTATTACACGTGTCGTATATTGTCTTATCTGTGTCTGCGATCACTATCTTCTCGATTCGTGCAGTCCTTCATACGTTATAGATAGTATTTTTCCAAATGTAGATACAATAAAA
Organism: Schistocerca americana; assembly: GCF_021461395.2. Lineage (NCBI taxonomy): Eukaryota > Metazoa > Arthropoda > Insecta > Orthoptera > Acrididae > Schistocerca > Schistocerca americana. Next base: position 19,644,285 of record NC_060119.1, on the reverse strand, counting down.
TACATAAATTGACTGCATCTATTTGAAAGTTCTCGTGTGCCCTTTTCGTATTTCCAGTCTCCGTCACAATGTTTTTTCTTAATGTTTTAGGATAAAGAAAGGAAAAATAATACACGAATCTTCAAATTTTGATAATTTGCGCAGTCGTAATAAATATGTTGTTATAATTACGTGGGAATAAAAAACTAACTACCGGCAGCAAGTTTCGGTCCACAGACCTCGCGCTTATAAAACTCGGCTGCGGACTCGTGGAATATTGGCGATCCAACAAAGTGAATAAGCACGCGTAACGTTTTCAAACTCGATTCTCTCTCGAAAACGGTCGAGAGCTGCGTCTTCCTGATTACATATGTCAAAGTCGTATTCGCGCCCTACACACCCTGTCAATACGAATCAAATCGGTGAGGGGAGGTTCGTGCGGTCTTGTCTTTTCTCAAAGTGTATGCACTGTAAACAACAGATTCAGCGCTTATCGGTCACGTGTGTGCTCCTCGGCGGTTGCCTTTCGCAGTCGGTCACAAGGGACTAGATGAGCGAGCGGTCGAGTCACTCACCAAGTCTGTTATGCGCGGATCCGACGAGCGTGGACGATCGTGAGTTCACATTACCGGCAAATCGCCACTTTGGTGTAGGACCTCCCCCTGTAACTCTCGAGGGACCTACGAACAATAACGTCCGAGAAGAATGTGACCCTGCCTTTGGTGCAGTTGGAAATGTGTCCAGCAAGCACTGTGCAGATGATTAGTCGCGAGCGCCTCTCTTGACGTGAGTTGAGAGGAGAATTCCACCTTAATGGCGTCTTGAGTTCTGTGGAACGTCCTACAGCACCAGCAAATACGGGACTGCTATAAATGAATTTCAATTATCTTAACACTGAATTTATGCAAAAAAGAAGTAACGTAACCCGTCGTTAAGCTCACCTTCCTTTCCATTTTTGGGCAGGTGAGAGGTGCTGACGCAGCATGTGCAACACGCTATCTAACAGTTGTGTTCAGTTACTGTCTAAAGCAGGACTATGTCGTACAGTTCTAATATTTTCTGTTTTCCGTCCTTAATAGATGGGCGCACCGAAAGGGTGATAATTGACGGACTCGTGCAGACTGGAATTTCTTTAGCTTCAGGATTTTAGGTAGCGCAGTATATAAATTGTGAACCCGCCAGACCCATCTGCTTGTTAGACATACTGGGCAAACTTTTTGAGAGGCTACTGGCAAACAGACGGACAGCACACCGCATGCTGTGCGGGATGAGTGACAGACAATTCGGTTTCCGGTCTGGGCGTTCTGCTTCTGACGCAGTCGCCCTGGCCGCCGAGGTCTGTGGCTCCACCCCGCACAAGTATGTCGTCGGCATCATGGTGGACATCAGTGGCGCCTTCGACAACCTGTGGTGGCCCTCACTCTTTTCCTGCTTGCGGGAGAAGAACTGCCCAGGGCTACTATATGGCTGTCTGAGGAGCTATTGTGCAGACAGGGAGGTCTGGCTATCGGCCCCTAGCGGCATAGTCAGGAAGACTGTGACCAAAGGATGTCCTCAAGGCTCTGTCCTAGGACCTCTCTTTTGGGACATCAACATGGAGCCGCTACTGGAAGACCTGAAGAACAGTGACGATGTGCTAGAGGTCATAGCATACGCAGACGACCTCCTCCTGCTGATCGGCGGCTGTAGCCGCGAGGACTCAGAGCCCAAAGTGGAGAGAGCCATAACCGTACTTACCTCACGGTGTCATAAAACCAAAATGACGATTGCGCCCAGTAAATCTACATACCTGCTTCTCAAGGGCCAACTGGTCAGGAACCCGACTGTAAGAATTAATGGCTCGCCAGTTCTTCGGCGCCGCGAGGCCCGATATCTAGGCGTAATCATCGATGAGAGGTGGAACTTTGCATCACACATTGATACCGTATCTCAAAAATCCTTGGTTTTACTAAACAATCTCATTGGAATTGGTCACAAACGATTTCACCTTCCACCCAACTTAATCAAATTATATCATAATAGTATCTTGACCTCAGTAGTAGGATACGGATCAGGGGTCTGGGCACACAGTCACGAGGGTCATGCCTGCCATGGCCGTAAGAAGAGTGCAGCGGAACATGCTCCTACGTTCAGCAGGGGCCTACAGGACAACACCTGGGGGAGCGCTTTTAGTGCTAATGGGAATCTGTCCACTAGACATAAAAATTCGTGAGCAGGCCGCGTGGTACTGGGCGAAGAAGGAGAACAGGGATAAAATTAGGGAGATACTTGGGGTTTATGCTGGGGATAAGAACGCCATTAAAAAGAGAGGGATCGAACTGTGGCAGGAACAGTGGAGCAACGAGGATACGGGACGCAGAACCTATGAGCTGCTACCGGACATAGAGGAACGGATAAAACTCACATTTTTCACGCCCACGAGAGGAATGCTGCACTTTCTTACTGGACATGGACCATACCCAACATATTTATGTCGGTTTGGGAAGCAGGCTACACCCGCGTGTGACTGTGGTGCTGTGCAAGGCACCCCAGAACATGTGGTGTATGAGTGCCACCTCTTCGATGACGTAGCCAGTGACCTAAGACAACAGCTACCAAACAATGACACGTACCACTTACCAAGGCACGACAACACTTTCAACATCTTAAACAAACTCACAGACGAAATATCGAAAAAAGTCCTTAAGAACTTTTTAAGGGACAATCATTAAAAGCAAAAATTTCTTCACCGACTCTGGCTCCGTGCACCCTTCCTGTACCGCCGGGTAGGGACTTGCCCAGCCGCTTCACGGCTGGAATCCGCCTTGCCCTGGACTAGGAGGGAGGGGGGTACAAAAAACACCGGACTGGAACACGCACCAACTATGACTTAAGTAATCTAGATTAGATGCAGAAGATAGGATAAGAGTGTAGGATAGACTGCAGCGATACCAAGTTGAGGGCCCGCCCAGTGTCAGGGGCACACCCACTGGGATTAGCTCAGTGGGCCTGGCCAACATCCATCAGGTTTATAGTAGCACTGGCACACCTGTAGCGCTGCAGGTAGCATTAAGTTTCCTTGTAGATTCAGTAGCTTAGAACCACATAGCGGTAAGATTAGAGTAATTATAATAAAATCACCTGTAGTGTAGAATAGAGAGCTGCATTTCTTTGTATCATTATTAGGACCCACTAATGTAGTTAGGTAGTGAGTTAAATATGTATAATGCAATGAATTGAATAAAGAACCCGCCAGATTAGCCGAGAGCGCTAACGCGCTGCTTCCTGGACTCGGGTAGGCGCGCCGGCCCTGCCTCGAATCCGCCCAGCGGATGAGCGACGAGTGTCTGCCGGCGGGCCTGGGCTGGCCCCCACGCCCCGCCCCGCCTCACTTGCACGGCCCGCAGACAGCTGGGGTGCACTTGTTCCGTCTCCTGGGGTGTGGGGTGGCGGCAGGAAGGGCATCCGGCCACCCTTTACAATTAACCGTGCCACATCCTTACTTGACCCTGCGCATGATGTTGGACAGAGGCAGTAGCAAAAGAAGAAGATAACATAGTTGTCACGTTATTGTAATTTTGCTCGTATTTTGTACTAGACCCACTACGTACGTTTGAGGTAGTGCGTAACCGCGAGTGTAACTCTCCATTGGTAATATTTAAACTAGAAACGGCTGAGGCACAAAGTGTCGGCTATGGTGGAACTCTGATGGACCGTGCTGCCGCCACCTGTACGTGCTTGCTTGGAGTCTTCCATACTAGCCGTCGCGGCGTCACGTTATGGTGCGTATTTTGAATTGAATTTCCCTGTAGCCTTACATGCTATCGGCAGTAATCCCGTTGGTTTATGCAGAAAGTAATCTGTTAATCTTTGTGCGGGATTTAAAATACACTGCTGGCCACCGTAAATGCAACACCCTGAAGGAAGCATCCGAATCAAGTGAAATTTACACCATAGGTTTGCAGCGATGAGATATGCAACTGATTAGAATTTGAGCGCAGACGCACGTCACGCGCGCCTGTGGCGCCACCTCATAGCGCCATTTAAGGCTTGGCGATTTCGACGAGTGTACGTTCGGCACGTGTGTTTACCTTGTGGTTGTTTCACAAGACGATCAGTTATGCCTCGTAGACAACAGCGAACATCTTTTGATCAAGTATCCGAGTTCGACAGAGGAAGGATAGTGGCTTACCGAGATTGTGGATTATCATACAGAGAAATCGCTAGCCGTGTTGGACGAAACCAAACAACTGTAATGCGGATATGTGACCGTTGGATGCAGGAGGGTACGACGGACCGACGTGGTCGATCGCATTCACCTCGGTGCACCACTGCACGTGCTGATAGGCAAATTGTGCACATGGCAGTGACGGATCGCTCAGTCACATCCCGAACCATAGCACAGCACATTGCGTCTGTAACGCATCATCCAGTGTCTGCGCGTACCATTCGACGCCGTTTACAGCAGAGTGGTCTGTCCGCAAGACGTCCATTGCTTCGTCTACCATTGACGCAGAACCACAGACGTCTCCGTCGCCAATGGTGTGATGACAGACGGATGTGGACGGCAGAATGGAATGACGTTGTCTTTACTGACGAGGCACTCTTCTGTCTGCAGCACCACGTTGGTCGGATTCGAGTGTGGAGACACCGTGGAGAGAGGATGCTGGACAGCTGCATTATGCACCGCCACACTGGTCTTGCACCGGGTATTATGGTATGGGGCGGTATTGGATATTACTCTCGCACGCGTCTAGTACGCATTGCCGGTACTTTAAATAGCCGGCGCTACATATCCGAGGTGCTGGAGCCAGTTGTCCTTCCTTACCTTCAGGGCTCGGCCACAGCCATATTTCAACAGGATAATGCGCGACCACACGTGGCACGCATTGTCCAAAGGTTCTTCGTCAATAGCAGATTAAATTGCTTCCCTGGCCGGCTCGCTCTCCGGATTATTCGCCGATAGAAAACATGTGGTCCATGGTTGCTCAACGAGTGACCCAGATTACATCCCTAGCTGCTAGCTGCCACACCAGATGATCTTTGGCAACGTGTGGAAGCTGCTTGGGCTGCTGTACCCCAGGAACACATCCAACGTCTCTTTGACTCAATGCCGAGACGTGTGGCAGCGGTGATCTCCAACAATGGCGGCTACTCTGGCTACTGATTCTGGCAGGAACCACATGTCACAGACGTCTGTAAACGTAATCATTTGATACTTGGTCAACATGTTATCTACAAAATAAATCTTGTTGTGCTACCTCTTGTCTTTCTTGGTGTTGCATTTACGGTGGGCAGCAGTGTAGCTTTTCAAGTATTATTAGCAACACGAAATATGGAGACAAGTGCAGGAGCAAGTTACGCTCCCGATTTTGAAGATGTGGAAAGTAATGGGAACAGGGAACAACATACGCTTCACGTCCGTATCGCTGTTGTGAACTTGGCTAATGGATTGAGGGACCCAGTGAGTGTGATAAGATAGTGTGCGTTGAGGGACGTGATTTGAGAAATCGAGGCTTGCTATGAAATGTATTTTATTGATCTTTTTTAAGATATTCTGTTTGGCTTGCTACTCAGATGGATGAGCTAGTCGTAAGGGATTAGACGAAATTGGGTACGTGTATTTCGCTCGGAATCATTCCGTTGAATTTAGGGCCAAAAAAACAGGCCGTATCCGTGTGGCGCTCTGCCGTCGCACTCTACGAATGTAAAACACAGGCGACAAATTGTGACGGAATTGTCACTTTCTCTCTCCCCGGCGAAAAAAAAGTAAAGTTCGTGTTAACTGGCATTTTCTCTTCGCGGTAGACGCACTTGGACCACAGAGACAGATTCTTATCTGTAATACAGTTCGGATAGGAGTCAGTGTGTTATTTTTATGCGTTTCAAATTAAGATTTATTTTATGTTGTGAAATAGTCGTTAGCTACACGTGTGTTTTTCGGCCGAACACAAGTATGAAAACACTAAGAAGTAGACCGTGGGCTGTGGAGTGTTGCGTGCTGTTACTCCGTGTACTACAATCCGTCAAGCTGAATCGCATCTCAGAACCTTACCTCGTATTTACTTTTCGGTCGCCGTTCTCGAACTTAATTTCTTTCGCAGTCCTGTTGTGCAGTGACGGGCCTGCCTCGTTGCGATGTGCGCTGCTGGAAGAGAGCTCCGTGCTGCCCGAGCCAGTAAATAACGCCAACAGTGTCAACTCTTCCGTACTTTACTCAGCTTGAGTCACAGTAATGGGTGAACAGATGTATGAGAAGGTCTTATGCCGCCTATTCCGTAGAGCGTTTCTCGGGCCAGTGATGAAGCGTTCGCCCTGCTAGCGTCCTGTACAGAGTTCAGAAACCCAGTTGGTGATAAAACTTACGACATACGAACTGAATCATCGCACGCCGTTGCCGGTATCGGTGCACTCTTCTGGAAGAAACTACGAGCGCTGCTCGCCCTTGAGTTTGCAGGCTGAGTGTAGTCGGGCGACAGGCGTGGTTCACGAGGAGGAGGAGGAGCAGATGCAGGCCCCTCTACTGAGCACGGCGCCACCCTCGGCTCACTACGGCCGCGTCGCGTCGTGCACAGCCGGCCGCATACGTCTGCAAGGTTCCATTCTGTTACCGTTGTAGTTGCTCGTTTGGCCCACAAAATATCCCCAGACGAGGGTGTAACGTGTAATTATCGCTAAACTTGGCTCCCGCCCCGCCCCGGCTTCGCTGTTAAAGTCGGACGACTTGTCCGAAGCCCGATATCGACAGCCGTACAGTGTTTCCCCAGAGTAACCTTTACATGTAGGCGGCGGACTTGACTTATAGACAGCTTTATAGCGTATCACGAGGCTACGGTGTAGCGAACCTGTAGGCTTTCATAACAGCTTCCAGTCGTGTCGAAACGGATGAGTTTAGTTACAGGTCCTGTTATAGGTGGATAGCGATCACGTAAGTAGACCACAAGGGCTCAATAATATTGGGATCTGGTGACTATCGTGGCCGGGGGAGATAATGACAATTTATCCTCGTGCTCGCAGAACGAGTCGTGGAGGATGCGAGCTCGGTGTCGTCTCGGAGTACGGCACCACGGTCGTACCGTGGGATGGAGCCGGTCACCCAGTGCGCGGCACTAGTGCGACCTCGCAGAGTAACCGTGGAGCCCACGGAATACCGCGATGTGGCTGCTCGAATCGCCATCGAAGCCCCGCCGTGTTCCACTCGTCCAGAAGCCCGAAACAGTGCGAAAAGAGACCCGTTTTCGGTAAGGGCGTTTACATCTTTGATTTGCAGTTCGCCCTGCAGTCCACTGCTGACGGTCTACCACCACGTTCTTTTGGTGCTGGCAGGGTTCGCGAGTGCGATCGTCAGTATTGCAGTGACTTTTACAGTCTCGCGTCGTCTTATTTTTCGTCACAATCCTCTTACATCGCCGTCTGTGACGATCACTTGACACACACACACACACACCCACCCACACACACTTCCGCCCGCGTTGTCGCTTTTCTCCCCACGCTGCGTGGTTCTTCAGTGGAGCGAGTAACATGCCGTTCACGAACAGAGAATTCGGGTACTGATTTTTTGTGCATTTACATCAAATAGTAAAAATAATACGGAACTTTGTTACTGTAGTTGCAGCGTGAGTTGCTAACAGTAGATTTCAGTATAGAAATATATCTGTAGATAGAAAATATTTATAAATCTGTCGCTCTTCAGTACAGTGTTTCTTCAGGAGGTGTCGAGCTCGGGCCACAATAAAAGTCTGTAAATGTTATTCAACTGGCAGGGAGAGGGAGAGGGAGAGGGAGAGGGAGAGGGAGGGGGAGGGGGGGGGGGGGAGACACACTCGTCTGAGTGGCGGCGCGCGATCTGTGAGTGCGGCCGCCCGGATAGCGACCGATACCGCACCTCGTATGCGGTTCTCCTCGCCTCCCTCTGTTACGGAAGCGGCCACCACAGTTCGCCGACGTTCGGACGTAATGCAGCGCCCGCGACCACACACAACGCTGTTCGACTGACACTTTGAGTGCACTGACGACATTGCAAAGCGCAGGTGGCGTTCCCGGTCGAATAAAGCGGCGCGACGTGTGCGGGCTCGGCTGGCATCACCATTTTTGCGCAAGTACGCACTTCTCTCGGTGTTTGCGTATTTTTGTCCGTGCGCATTCACCTTAGTGGAACCAGTAATTGTCAGTATGCCGTTCTGCTCCGTCCTTTGCCAGTCTGACATTTACGAGCGCAAAACATTATCGGACAAAACACGTAACGGGCGGATTAGACGCGAAATTGAGACGTGCTTATTAAGGGCGCGGGTTTGTAGAGTGAACGAATTGTGAAGTAAGCCTGGCCGGAGCCGGGGCGCATACGTGAGGCGGCAGCCGAGCAGCGGCGTCATCATCTGTCCAAATGATTCCCAGGGCGATACACGACTGAAAGGATTAAACATTTTCACGATTAATTTCGAGGAAATGAAAACAAAATGTGAATAATTTGTTTCACGTGCGCGGGAGAGACGCGTCGTGTGTTGGATGAAAGAGCCAGCACATAATTCTCTTGGATCTCTAGTCTATCCTCATTGGAGAGGGGAAAAAAAAAGCCAGCGTGCGCGGGCGCACACACACACACACACACACACACACACACACACACACACACACACACACACACACACACACAAACCAGAGCTCGTTTCGACGAACGTGTGCCCCAAACATTGATCGAGCGTTTCCCAACACGCGGCTTGGCTTAATCGATACGGCGGTGGCGGTGGTGAATCATAAGCCACAGGATATCCCGCTGACCGAAGAATGGGCTGAATTTCACAATGACCATTGTGAGCAGTGGGTTGCATCTTGTGTCTTCTCGCTAGAGTCTAGAAGGACGTAATGCATCTAAGATAAAATATAGCACGAGGGGGATACCGTAAGCACAACTCGGTTGAAGAGCGCGATTTGATGTACCCAAGTATGTTACAGTTACGTGGAAAATTGTTCCATTATGACGTTAACGGTCAGTATAAGTATTACAGCACTTTGGTGAATCGCGGGCTTCATTCGCGTATAGGCTGTTTCAAAATGAATATCGGAGTTCTAAGGCATGGATTCAACTTAGTTATACTTGACTCTGATAATTGGTAATTTAACTTACTTTTAAGTACGGTAGAAAAGCAAAAGCACTCCTTCAGGCCGCAAGTGGCCCTTCTGGACCATCCGACCGCCGTGCCATCCTCACTGAGGATGCGGGTAGGAGGGGCGTGTGGTCAGCTCACCGTTCTCCCGGTCGTTATGATTGTTTTCTTTGATCACAGCCGGCACTGTTCGGTCGAGTAGCACCTCAGTTGACTACGAGGCTGAGTGCACCCCCAAAAATGGCAACAGCTCGTGGCGGCCCCGATGGTCACCCATCCAAGTGCCGGCCACGCCCGACAGCGCTTAACTTCGGGTGATCCAACCTGTGTATCCACTGCGGTAAGGCCGTTGTAAGTACACTAGAGAAAAAAACATATTTTAGGCAGCGCAGCGGATGCTACTTACATTGCACCATCCAGAGAGTGGTTCTGCCTGTTTTCCAGTAACAGAGGAGACAGACAGAATCATTCTAACGACAGAGAACATTTCTACATCAGCAGAGCCGCTGTTCTGTCTCCTGCTCCAGGTCTGCCTGCGCAGGTCAGAACGTTCGACTTGCACAAAAAATATGCAGATCATGTAGGAGAACATGGACGAACATATTTCGATCACTCATAGAGAAGCAGTAAATGCTGTGTGCACGTTGAACACCCAGAGACACCAGACACAAAATGGGTATTTTACAACATAATACAACAGATGCTGGCAGATATCACAGAAATTAGCTACTGTTTTGTGTCTACCAACACATGTTGCCATAATTACAGACAGAAATGACTATGGCTGCTACAAGAAATTTTAAATTGGACTTGGAGGGTGGAGCAGATAAAAATGGCCTGGAAAGCAGAGGCTACAAAGAAACATAGCAGATAAAAGCAAATACAGCGCTAGCCTCACTGTAGGAGGTGTTGAATGTGACCACCAGCCGCCTCCCGACACTTTTCGGCCTCGGTCAGCAAGTTGCTGAAGACTGATCGAAGCTGGGCTACAGGTATTGCTGCAGTCTAATTCCGACAGTAGTTGAAGTCTTACACTCGAGGCCTCTCCACACAAAGTGATCGCACACTGACAGATCGGGTGGCCGGGGTGGCCAGACTCACCTCTGCTACTATATCTGTTAGGCGTCAAGATTGTGTACTTGTGCTCCAAGGTTCGGCCGGCTGTATGGGCAGTACCTCTATACTGTTGAAAGCTACTGGAGGTCTTTTTCTCCCCCGTTAATGCTGCCACAGATGAATTCAAAATGTTGGCAATGTAACGCCTCGAAGACAGCGTATGAAAAAAGGAGATGGGACCAGTAATGCGGCATGCGCCACTGCACACCAAACGTCAACCTTCAGATCGTGCAACGGTGCAACGGTGTTACGTGGAAGTTGTGCGGATTCTCCGCTGCCCTGTGATTCTACGATTTGACATAACTACTCGGGTGAATCCAGGCTCCATCAGATATAAAGAACAGATCCACGGTCAAGCCATCCATTGTTATTTCAGTAAACAGCCACTCACAAAACTGGAGGCGCTGAGGAGCACCCGCTGAGTTTAATGGACGGACAAAAGACGTTCGGTAGGGATGCCTGTCTCGTGTGACGCGTCGGGTTGGTTTGGCAGGACTCTGGAGCACTTTGTGGTGATCTGTAGCCACACTTTCTGGTGTGCGGCCACCGTCAAACCAGATTCTATCTGACGCTATTTTCGGACTAAGCGTTGCATGGCTCTCTGTGACAACATCAGACTTCTCAGCAGACAACTGACCACTCCGATTCCACGACTCTTCTCAGCGAACACCCACTGCTCCACTGCGGGCGTCATGGCGGCCTTCGCTCCGCTCCGCTCATACTGGCACAGCCCGCACTTCGCTGTGAACCGGTGTGGATCACGAGGTCTGCTTGTATACATAGACTCACTTTCAATCGTATCAACTCGTCCAGCCTTTAAGAAAACACAATTATGCAATCACCATTTAGTGGGAACGCTACGTGGGCGATTGCATCCATGTACGCCCAGCACAGCCGTCAAGTAAAACCTCACCGCAGATATGTCAGAGGCCTAGCAGTGTATGCCAGTGGCAAAAAATTAGTGATAAGTGCTGGCATTACTTCGAGATCCACCCTCTGGAGATGATATAGCATGCGTAACCATCCACCTAATACGTGAAACACAATTACATGTAACGAACGCAGAGGGAGGTATACTAGCGTACGCAGAATTTGATGGTACGAGCAGTATTATCAACTTAGCGCTAGGAAATAATGCAGCAGTGGCGTATGTAACAAACTGCAACCTACATGACAATATAACCAGTATTGACCACACTGTCATTACATAGGCACTAACACACACTCAAAACGTAACTACTAAAACACACATCAGACACTTATTGCTCCACAAAGCAGACTGGAACAAATTAACGGAAATAATTCAACGACACGACCTAGAAAACATCAATGGAGGTAACGGTTACAGAGCACCCAAACTAACACAGGTAATACAGCATGCTCAAAACACATCAATGCCGACTTCAAACAAGACAAAACGCTCACCAGTATCGTGGACCAACGAACTAAAGAGATTCAAACAAGATGGCAGACGTACACGAAAATTGTATCAAAGGGCGACACTAGATAGAGACAAACCCATAAGACGTGAGCCTTATAGGCATGCACAAGACATACTGTATAAGGCAGCCCCTATGCAAGACGCGTAAGCAACAATGGGAACGATTTGAAACAACACGAACAGAGCAAAATACATGGGGCTAACCGTATAAAATACCGACAGAGAAGATAAAAACCCCACTAGTTCTCGGAACGATAAGGCAAGATGACAAGGGGATGCAGGAATACAGCTGAGTCTCTGACGACGTCATCGGTGCGGGCAGTGTGTATCATACAACGCTGAGAGAAGACCTACACATTCCATACGACACTGCAACTGTCACCCGTCCTTTCGCGCAAGGTGAGGCTGCGCTAGCAGTTCGATCTCAGACACAAAGAAGCATCTGGACCTGATGGTATTCACTCGGAAACATTGAGAAAAACTAGCACAGCAGATCAGCCTGTTCCTAACAACGTTACACGTGGGTAAGTTACCTGTAATATGGAAAACCTCCAAAGCAGTCATTATTAAGAAATCATCTGACAATTATCCTTCAGATCCAAAGCCCTACAGACGAACGTGCCTAATAAACTCTCTAGCAAAGATTCAGGAAAAGCAATTGTGTAAGCGCTTACAAACGCATGAGCCAACTTCAATTCGGCTTCAGAACCGGCAAATCCATGGGTGATGCAACAAACCGTGCACTACACATAGTTAGTACTGCAACACAGAAACACGCCAAGACAGTAACAATTGACATTACCGGGTATGGCCCGCAATGTTTCAAAAGTTGAAACATCGGTAGGTACAGCAATCACTGTACAAGAGTTTCCTAGACTACTGTTACCAATGGGTGCCCTCAAGGGTCGATTTATGGCCAGACCTGGGACATAACAATCGAACCCCTTCTACTACTTCTATTTGGGGGTGATAGGTCAGTCGGAATTGTTGCCTACGCAGATGACCTATAAGTTGTAACTGCAAACAACAAAAACCAGTGAAATATTCAAACAATTACGCAGTGGTGTCACAACAACAAACACAGGATAGCTCAAAACAAAACAACATACATATTACTGAAAGGATCACTCCAAAGGAATCCTTCAGTTAGAATAGGAGACTCAGGTATCAAACAAGTACATCTTGTGGTACATGTGGTGTCGCCGCCAGACACCACACTTGTTAGGTGGTAGCTTTAAATCGGCCGCGGTCCATTAGTACATGTCGGACCCGCGTGTCGCCACTGTGTGATCGCAGACCGAGCGCCACCACAAGGCAGGTCTCGAGATACGGACTAGCACTCGCCCCAGTTGTACGGACGACTTTGCTAGCGACTACACTGACGAAGCCTCGCTCCTTTGCCGAGCAGATAGTTAGAATAGCCTTCAGCTAAGTCAATGGCTACGACCTAGCAAGGCGCCATTAGCGACATTGCATGTATCTAAAGAGTCTCACTTGTATCGCCACAATCTCCAGATGTACCAAAAGGATGGATTAAAGTTAAGTATTCCAGAAGCTACGTACTTTTCTTTATGGCATTCATTACGTATCCTGTTTCAGACCTCACGCCCATCTGCGTGAGCGTAGCGCGTGCCTTTCAGCTTCCTCTCATTGTGTCTAGGCTGTCTTGTCTAGACACAACAGTACACATAGTTGAGAAACTGAATTTCACGAACACACAAGGCAACAACAGTCAAAGTAGGAAAAGTAAAGTGTTGAGCTTCGCAGCTAGCACGCTGGTGACCAACAAACGATCACTCAGACGAGGGTAGAGAAGTGTTCTATTTATGCTACCAGGAGCCTTCGGCATCACCTCAGCGGATGCACTGTGTGTGGTACTGGGGGTATGCCCCCATAGATACCAAGATCAGGAGACTAGATAAGGTACACACTATAACCGACACGGACTTGTCGCTTTAAAAGTTGGCGTTTGGGTACATGGCAGGGAGAGTGGGATTAAGTGGTAAGGGACGTAAACTGCATGACTTCGTCTTTGACGCAAAGGGGCGGCTGATAATGAAACATATCGCCCAGCCGCGGTTAACAGGACACGAACCTTACCACACGTACTTAAACTGCGTGATTCCGAGACAAACGCCTTCGTGCACGTGCGGGGAAGAAGGTTCTCCAGAACACACTGTCTTCTTCTGCGGGCAGTACGCGAACTATAGGCATACACTACACTTTGACTGCACAGAAAGTCATACATATATACATAGCAATAAGATACGAAGAACAATGGCCACTAATAAACGCAGTAACAAACAGTGTGTCAAAAACAACGGATGAAGAGTACCTGCGGACAGAACATGGAGACATTTCTCTGTGCAACGTAACGATCTCCGCCGGAGGGTGGACAGTGACAGCCACAGCCACATTGACTGCGAAAACGCGACACCGAGGAGGAAGACGTGGTGTAACAGTCAATGAGACACCTAGATCCATGAAGCAGGCATAACGTGGAAAATGCCCATATCATTGAAAAAAAAAAAAGTTAAAGATAGCAAATACCAGAGAAAATATAGCGTAAGAAACCACCTAGTATTGTACACGGATGAGTAGCGGATGGTAATGAATGGGATAGGAAATACCAATTCTCTGTTGCGAACATAACACCAATGAAAGTAATTCTACGAGCGATATTCAGTCAGAACATTTTGAAGAAATCAGAGCCAAAAAAAAAAAAAAAAAAAAAAAAAAAAAAAAAAAAAAAAAAAAAAAAAATTCAAAGTTTGGCTCCTTATATCTCGGCGGACTTTAAGGACGAACGTGAAACTTGACACGTAGTACCCTAACACAAGATTTTGAAACATGAAGTTTCATTTATATACCATTTTCCAATACTTAATAAATTAAGCGTAAAATTAAAAATTTTGCAAAAATGTCAAAATGCTGTATTTTCGACCTGTTTCTGCGAAACAACTTCTATGAAACTCTCCAAACTGGGCTCATTAGAAAGACCATGGTTTAAACCGCAAAACGAAGTGTATATGATTATGCAAGCTGGCTAGCAATGCTAGACAATTTGAATCTTATGCTTGGCACGAGAATCGCGGCACGGGAATAGTATAAACTCCTGGTTTTTATATCTTGTAGAGTAAACGCATGCCGAACATGAAACTTGATGCAATAACTTTGTAGCACAAGGATGTGGAATACAAAATTTCATTCGTCTGCTGTTTTCCAATAATCGAAAAATTCGTCGAAATGATGGTGATTTTTGTGAAAAGGTGGAAATGGGTACGTTCGACACTTTTTTTTTTTTTTTACAAATACCGTTCTACATTAAAGCTTTAAAACCAGTCTCATTCAAAACAGTCTTTTAAACACCCACAGAAAACAGGCTAACAGTGCTGAATAAATTGAATCAAAGTAGTAGGAAAAATTGCGCTGCGAATCAAGTTTTAATTTTGGCTTCTTGTATCTCGTTGAGTAAAGGCATGATTAACATGAACCTTTGGACACAGCATCTTAGTAAGATAAGGTTTTCCAACACAAAACATCGTTCATGTGCTGCTTTCCGGATTTCTGCAAACTCAGTTCAAACTTGATTTTCGTAAAAATTATGAAAATAGATCACATTCAGTTTGAAACTGGAAACATTCAGTTTGGTTTTAGAAGATTTGTTTTTCATATAACTGATTTCAAACTAATCACCGTTGGAAAGAGCATGTTCTCAAGCATCCAGAAAATCATGTTCGACTTTCCAGTGTGCGCTAACAATACCTGAAAATGACGGACAAATGTGAGGGCATGTATCACAGCAACAGGCCGTGTCCGTGTCCGTGTTTCGTTGCGTGTCGTTTTTATTTGTATATTAACAAGTAATATCTCACTATATTGCGTTGGTCCATGGTGACATTGTCACTACCTGTTCAAGAACATGACCCAGCAACCCCATCACCATAGGATCACACAGTCCGAGCAATGGGTGGGTTTTTTCATCCAGATTCCCAGACCTGTAATTTGTGTTCTAAATTTCAGTTTCAACTACTTTGCTGAAAATTTGTATTTTGTTGTTCAAGATGCTGCTGAGGGGTATCATTGGGAAAATTCGCAAGCTAAATTACAATCTTTTGTAGCTTCTTTTGGCAACATAGCATGTGCAAACTATTAGTTATCAGATCAGTTGTGATATGGTGAGAAACCTGTGCAGATGTCTATTCGAAAATTTTTGTCGACTCAAACAAAGATCATCGAAATACATTATTTCAGTGACGCCACAGCTGCACAATGACAAAATTCTAACAATTGTTATAATTTGTGTAGCCACAAAAACGATTTAATCATCTATACGGAATAACACGTTTTTGGCACAACCAAGCAATTCCCTACTGTCGCAAGCTTACAAAGGCCATCAACAAATCAGTTACGGTCGCCAAAATATGTATTCAAGTTTCGCAACCAAAATATGCGCAACATCAAATTATGTATTATATAATGAACAAAAATAAGAAACGATATGTGGGAACGTCATCAATTTACACCATTTGACTCGAGCGTAATTCGTATCAGCAAAGTTTCCGATGGCACAATAAACTTGGTTGCCGAGGTATCTAGCGAGGCCATGGTAAGTGTGAAATTGCCGGAGTTATTACCTGACCGCTGCAGCGCCTTTTCAACGGAACAAAATGAGGAGGACTGGCTACAGATATCGTCTGCTGTAAGATTCCGTCTGCATGTCTTGAAGCACATGCGAAAAGCGACACTAAATCTTTCCGTGCGAGTTGATTCCTGTTCCTGTTTTTGTATTTGCTGAGTTATATATATATATATATATATATATATAATTTCTCCCTTTGTAGGTTGGCGTCAACAAAGTATTTTCGCACTCGGAGAGAAAGTTGGCGATTGAAATTTTGTGAACAGATCGTGCCGCAACGAAATACGCCTTTGTTTTAATGACTACCACGATAACTCGCGTCCCGCTGTGCCCCCTATTTCGCGATTATGCAAAGCCTATACGCAGAGGGTCCCGTCCGGCGTAATAATACTCCAGAAGAGGATGGACGGGCGTAGTTAAACTGTACGAAGTGTGATAATAAAGTAACGAGATTTTTTTTATTTCGTGGGCTTTATTACATCCTATATTCAATTTTTTTTATCCTGTTGCTACACATTTTCCTGATGTATGTTTCCATGTTCAGCTGTTTTGAATCTTCAGTTTATTGTTGACTATCAAAAAGTCTGTAAGTGTTTTCGGTTGCCCGGCGAATTTTTACTTGTGAAAAACATGAATCGAAGGATTTGCATTAAATTTTGGTCGAAAAATAGAATAAAATGCAGACCACATTGGAAATGTGGAGACTCTGCTACGAGTAAGACAAGAGTGTAAGAGTGGTGTCGACGTTTGAGACGACGGGCCTAGGCGCCCCAGCATACATGTCGCTCAGGGACGAAGTTGTGCGCCGTTTGCGTGAAGCAGCTCTCAGGAAAGGATCAGAATTGTGGCAAAACTACTGGCGGAAACTGCATCACGACAATGCTTCTGGTCGCACGCCAACGCTTGTTAGTGATTTTATGGCAGAAAAACAAAACCGTTACGTTGCCTTAGCCACCGTACTCTCCGGAATTGTTTCTGTTCCCCAGGTGGAAGACAACGACGAAAGGACGTCGTTTTGGCACCCTAGACCTGACGAAAACAGAAGCGCTGAAGGAGCTGACACCATAACGAACAGAGAGTTCCCGAAGTGCTGCCGAGAGTGGAAAAAGCGCTGGTACAACTGTGCAATATCTGCGGTGGATTACTTCGAAGGGATCAAAGTCGAAGTTGACGAATAAATAACGACTCTTTAAGGGAAATAAAAAGAAAATATTCCCGCTATTTTTCGGTCACGGCCGGTGCGCGGGTGTTTGCGTATTGGGAGCGCCGAGGTGACGGGGTCGCTGCTAGCGCCGACTGCGCGCCGAGTTCAGCTCGCGGAAGTAGCGGCCGTGACGCTCCAGCAGTCCAGCGCTGGTGGGCTCATTTACGATAAAGAAATGGTCCTACCTATGAAGAAGAATGGTATCTGTTGCTGTGATTTACAACACGACATGCCCAGAGTGCGTGGACGTTAACGTTTCGTACTTTGAACAAAGCTCGAAGCACTGGAGCGTCGTGCCGAAGTAGTAGAGCAATATCTGCTGTACGCCACTTTTGATGTCAAATTGATGTGCTAAATAATTAAAGTGGTCATCAAAACTACTCCTCCCCTTAAACTATTGTTCTACTAAGCCCGCATTATAACGTATCCCTTTTCTCTGGGAAAAGGGGCACTCGATCGGTCCTGAGCCACTTTTCCCCCCCTCCAGGAAGGGATCCCCCAGACCTTCCCGACTTACCGTTCCCCTCCCTCATCTGCAAATTGACGGAAAAAGACTCAGTCTGTCACGACGCGAAAATCAAATTGGTGTCAATAATATATTGCGGCATATTGTTTACTTAATCAGTCTGCGGGAGACGGGGCTCCTCTGCGATGCGATTAGGTGAAAACCCGTCGGTTCCCCGGAAATATTGAAGCGCTCTCGATTGATCGCTCGCGTATGTGGTAGGAACTATCTGATCAAATTGATCTACTGCAGGGGATAATGCAATTTGCGGGAAAGACACTCCTCGTATCCACTGACGCACGGTTACACGAGCAGCCTGGTCTGCGACCTGAGCAGGAAACCTGCCATCGCGTCTGCAGACACGGCGTGTGCCGGGCTGCGCACCTCCAGGGACCGCCGGCCGTGCGCATCCCGCTGTTGGCGCCTTCACCGTACACACACTGTCATTTTTGTCACCAGTCTTACCGATCGGTTTGATGCGGCCCGCCACGAATTCCTCTCCTGTGCCAACCTCTTCATCTCAGATTAGCACTTGCAACCTACATCCTCAATTATCTGCACGGATCTCTGTCTTCTTCTACTGTTCTTGCCCTCTACAGCTCCCTGTAGTACCGACCAAGTTATTCCCGCTCCTTTCCACATATTCCTTTCCTCTCCGATTCTGTGCAGAACCTCCTCATTCCCCACTTTATCGGTCCGTATGCATACTGAGCTCCCAGAGAGCAACAGGAGAGCTCCACCTGCACCTCAATCCAGCAAACCGAGTTACTACTGAGCCCACAATTTGCAGGAGCTTTTTTCGTATATTTAAACACTTGGCATCTCTTTCTGTAATTGATCGTGCAAATGGAATTAAATCCTGATGACGCACTCGACATACTCGAAAAAATACTGAGCTACACAGGGGTAGTTAGAATCTCCCCAGCATTACCTGTCTGTTTTGAGTAACTAAAACGGTAGCGTGTAGCAGATGACTAATTAAATAGATCACGCATAATACAACAGTGAAGACTTTCGGTATATTTAGTCCGTGAACTCAATCACAGAACGTTGCTACACCAACAAGTCGTAAAAAATATATCGTGCACGGAAAACATTCGCGTATCGGAGCTACCCGTAAGAGTCACATCTGGACAGTGCAGCGATCGCAGAGTACAAGTCGCCTTCCTTCGACATTTGGTACCTGGGAAAACACCTCTGTTCTCTCACAAGTGACTACTTCCTGCGTGTGCGTGAACCGACGTCTCCAAACACGCAGATTGACGTTTTCGTCCCTCCTCAGATTGCTGTGTTCTTATTGGGTAATGCGGGGTACAGAGGGGGAGCTTGCGAAAATCCGATGTAAACATTGGCGATCAGTAGTCCATTTGCACTACCCTATCAAATTTACAGGAATCGAATAGATCGCTTAAAATACCACCATCTTACGATTATGCTTCTTCGTAATGAAACGTATTTGCAACGGTTGAGAATCACATGCAAATATTATACAAATCGAGGAATTAAATTTCCACCACAATCTATCGTAGTGCTAAATATATCTCACATCTTGTATGCACTAACGTTTCAGAGCACAGGAAGCCACTTCTACCACAATGTTTTCACTACACGTATCTTGCGAGAGAAACCCTCGGATCGCGAAGCGCGCACCGGCCGCCGACTGCCGCAGAGCCGCGGCCAGCACGTGGCTGCAGCCGCGCCACGCACTCGGAGGCCTCGGCCTGTGCAAACACTCGTCGTGTTGAATCTTCTCAGATTTCCACATAAAACTCGGAGAATAGAAGCAACACACGCGATTGCGAACCGTGTGCAACACATACTGAATGTTATTTCGCTATTGAGGCGCCTAGACTGCGACGCCGCGGGTAGGTCGTTAACTGCAGCTCGTGTCCAGCCTGTCCGGTTCGGAAGGCTGTGGCAGCTCGTGCCTTAAGCTGCAGAACTCCACTCGTTCCGGCCACCACCTACCTCTGCCAAGCGCAGTTCTACGAAACCGACCACATACTTATCAGTGCAAGTACAATTCAATATTATCATTGCACCATCAGTCTCGTGACATTCGACATTGCGACAAGTGTCGGGCATACATACCTCCTACTGACGACTGTGGCTCTGAAAATATCAATTTCCCATGTAAATCTGTATCCTTCTTATGACTGGACATAATTTTCGACGTAAAATCTTTCGTGCCACTTAACGGCTATCGGTGTGCGGAAATCACAGTTTCCCTGCAGTAACTTTACACTCCAACAAATACACATATCACACGAACAATGCAGTTAACTTTTATGTGTACAGCGTCCAAAAAAACTAAGGTATGTCCACACTCACATCGGCTAGGTGTCTTAATTCTCCTCAGGTCTGGGAAATTATTCCACATTTAAGTCTTCGAGCCAGTCAGTTTCGAGAATAGGCTGCACGTATTTTCAATCAGCAAACAAGAGTTCTAAAGCACAGGCGTCTGGCACTTTTAATTAACAGCACTCCCAGGGACGAAAGGATTGGAAAGGTTTGTGTACTGTAATAAACACTGCAGTCGATAGTGCGACAAAGAACGTGTGGGGATCTGCTGTGTAGCCATCTAGCTGTATTGCTTCCCTTGTTGGTACGCTATTGCATATCCAGTAGGACCTTTGCTTTGCTATATTGTGCAGCTGTTTATAAAATGAGTCTACACTGAAGCACCAGAGGAACTGGTATACGCATGCATATTCAAACACAAAGATGCGGTGGCCGAGCGGTTCTAGGCGCTGCTACGGTCGCAGGTTCGAATCCTGCCTCGGGCATGGATGTGTGTGATGTCCTTAGGTTAGTTAGGTTTAACTAGTTCCAACTTCTAGCGGACTGATGACCTCAGATGTTAATTCCCATAGTGCTTAGAGCTATTCGAACCATTTTTACAATGATACGTAAACAGACAGGATATGCGGCTGCAGTCGGCATCACCTATATAAAACAAGAAGTGTCTGGTGCAGTTGTTAGTTCAGCTACTGCTGCTACAATCGCAGGTTATCAAGATTTATCACAAATCCGTTAAAACATCAAATCTCGGACATTACTGCGGCCAGAAAAAGATCCTGGAAGAACGGAACTAACGTCGACTGAAGACAATCGTTCAGCGTCACAGAAGTGCAACGCTTCCGCAAATTGCTGCAGATTTCAAGCCTGGGCCATCAGCAAGTGTCAGCGTCCGATCAGTTCAACGAAACATCATTGATATCTGCTTTCGCAGCCGAAAGCCTACTCGTGTAGTACCCTTGATAACTACACGACACACAGTTTTACGCCTCGCCAGGGCCCGCCAACGCCGACATTGGACTGTTGATAACTGTAAACATGTTGCCTGGTCGGACAAATCTCATTTCAGATTATATCGAGCAGATGAACGTGTATGGGTATGGGGACACCTCATGAACCCGTGGACCCTGCATATCAGCAGGCAACTGTTCAATGTTGTGGAGGTTCTGTAATAGTGCGGGGCGTTTGCAGCTGGAGTGATATGAGACCCTTGATACGTCTAGATACGACTCTGACAGGTGACACATCCTGTCTGATCCCCTGCATCCACTCATGTCCACTGTGCGTTCCGACAGGCTTGGGCAATTCCAGCAGGACAATGTGACACCCCAGACGTCCAGAATTGGTACAGAGTGGCTCTGGGAACACCCTTCTGCTAGCTACCTACTCCCCAGACATGAACGTTATTGAGAATATCTGGGATGCCTTGCAACGTGCTGTTCAGAAGAGATCTCCACCCCCTCGTACTCTTACGGATTTATGAACAGCCCTGCAGGATTCACGGAGTCGGCACTACTGCAGACATTATACTTATATGGATATGGTGTCTGTTCTTATTGATGACCTGCAGCCGTCTAGAACGAAATTAGAATTAGTTTAATACCTTCAGCTGCTGACGGGCGTTGATATACATCAAAGGGGGCAGGTGAAAATGTGTGCCCCGACCGGGACTCGAACCCGGGATCTCTTGCTTACATGGCAGACACACTATCCATCTGAGCAAACCGTGGGCACGGAGGATAGTGCGACTACAGCGACTATCTCGCACACGCCTCCTGTGAGACCCACATTCATACCCTGTATGTCCACAAACTACATTCGTAGTGTCCCTACCCAACACACTCATTACTCGTGGAAGACATTCTTACCAAGTCACGTGAGAGGTCGGGGAATATGTGTGCATCCGCACAGGAGGAGGTCATGGCCGGTTTTGCCAGAACTATATACTTATATGGATATGGCGTCTATTCTTTCGGACATTTTACCTATTTTGTCATTTCTGCTCATGGTGACAGTTTGTTCCACACGTCCGATGTCTGCATGATTTCTACAGTAGCTTTCCCACTGACAAAGCAGTTTATTGGCACTCGATGTTTTTGTACTGTGGCAGTCGGCCTACTTCGCTGGCCGTAGTGGGGGCCTTCGACAGTTCCTTCTGGCTCGCGTTGTACGCCGTCTAATATGTGTCAGCTCAGGTGTCCGCAGCATCATTTTTTAATGGTTTGATGGGAGCTTTGTAGATAGTCGAGTTGCGCGTCTTGTTTTATTTCTTGTAGAACTCGAGTCCCTAGGTCTGTACTGCCGGACATTGTTGACACAGGACAAGTTTTCATGTAGCTTGCTTGCTCCATTTGATTTCTTAACTTTAAATTTTTGGTCGATATTGTTTTTGTCGTGGATTGTGACTGCAATTATGTTGTGATGGCTGCTGGCCAATCCGGAGTAGTGTACATTCGAATCGTTGTTTACCCCCTGCGGGTCCGCGGTAAGAATAGGCCCGAGGTATTCCTGCCTGTCGTAAGAGGCGACTAAAAGGAATTTCAACCGTTTCGGCCTTCTATGTGATGGTCCCCCTTGGGGTTTGACCTCCATTTTTCAAAATTCTACAGAAGTACGAGCCTTTTGGGGAAGGACGCCTTACATGGTGTACCACTGGTCCTAAGTGCACTAAGACCTTGGCACTCAGCATTGCACCGGCGTTGTCACCATACCCATTATTCCTCAAATTGGGCCTAAACGCCTGATGGGTTGTCCAAGTTACGCCCATAGTGCATCTCCATCTGCCCCAGCGATCATGATGGACTTTCCATGGCACCAGAAATCCAGCACGGTAGCCAGCCCGTTGTGGTGGGGTCGTCATGTACCCTCTAGGTTGTAGCCCCCTGACAACACAGGGATCGTACTGCCGATACCTGAGCTGCACCCTCCCCACGTTGGCCAAGGAGTAGATGCCCGTCTCCTTGGGGCATCAGGACTCCCGGCAACGGTCATCCTGCCAGGTGGCCCTTGCTGCGGCTGGGTGGCGCCCGTGGGGAGAGCCCCTGGTCGGAGTGGGTGGTATCGGGGCGGACGTTTCGCACATGAAACGTCAACACGTATCAGGTCGCTCTGCGGCCGAGTCTTCCAAAAGAAAAGGTACCGTTTCTAGTTCTGGTTCTCCTGCCCTTTGCCCCTTGGCCACTCCATGGGAGGAGGGACAGGCCCGCCGGCTTGGGGCGAAGTACTTCCCCCGCTATTTGGTCTGTTCTCGAACAGATGGGAGGACGTTCGCCACCTCCAAGCCCATGTTCTTTGTTCAGCACATTGAGGACGTCTTCGGGGAAATCGAGGCTCTCAGCAAGATGCGATCAGGGTCCGTTCTTATCAAGACCACCTCTGCCACACAATCGGCGGCACTCCAGGCGTGCGACCGCCTAGGGGACATCCCAGTCTCCATTGTCCCACATCTGGCACTAAATAGGACGCAGGGGGTTATTTTTCATCGTGACCTCCTGCTACAATCTGATGAGGAGCTCAGGGCCAACCTGGAGCGCCGCGGCGTGCATTTCGTCCGGCGAGTCCAGCGCGGCCCCAAAGACCGTCGCATCGACACCGGGGCCTTTATCCTCGCCTTCGAGGGGGACGTTCTCCCGGAGAAGGTAAAGGTGATGTGCTACCGGTGCGACGTGCGACCTTACGTCCCGCCTCCTATGCGCTGTTTTAGGTGTTTGCGCTTTGGGCACATGTCGTCCCGGTGTGAGGCTGAGCCCCTTTGTGGCGACTGTGGACGTCCTCTTCGTGAGGAACATACTTGCACCCCACCACCTCGGTGCCCTAATTGTCCTGGCGTCCACTCGCCTAGGTCCCCAGACTGCCCCGCCTATCAGAAGGAGAAAAAGATACAAGAAATCAAAACTTTGGATCGGCTCTCTTATTCTGAGGCCAGGAAGAAGTATGACCGCCTTCATCCCGTGTCACTGGCCACTTCGTTTGCCTCAGTTGTGTCCACTCCTTCCGCTGTATCCTCACCCCTATCCTGTCCCCCCTCCGCCTCCTCTGCCCATCAGGGGGCTCTGCCTCCGCCTCCCAAATCCCTCCCTTCCAACTCCTCCTCCCCCGCGGCCCCCACCCCCCTTGCCCCAGGGGCCACCCTTCCTCCTCCTCCTCCCCCCACGCCACCTGAGAAGCGATCCTCTTCTCAGGCGTCCATCGGGGAAACGTTCCGGACCCCAGCTTCCGAGGTCCGGCGTTCCAAAACGGACCCCGCGCGTGAGGACCTTCTTCGGGTCCAGCCCACCATCCCTGTGCCTCCTCGGCCTTCCAAGAAGGCCTCCAAGAAGAAGTCTCTATCCCCCTCTCCACCCCGGCGCGTTTCATCTGACGCTTCCTCCGTGAGTCGCTGCTCCCGGCCGTCCTCAGTTTCGCCGGGACGCTCTGCTGCCAGGCGTTCCGCCGGCCTTTTGTCGGCAAATGATGCGGCCCCTCCTACACAATCAGGGACAGCGGCCGCAGCTGGCGACGAGTCGATGGAACCGGATCCGCCTGCCGTCAGTTGTAGCGTTGTTGCCTCGCAACCTGGCCCTCCGCGGCCATCGAGGTGACCAGCTCTTCCCCGTCTCGTTCCCCCAACTTTTTGACTCGCAATGGCGTTGTTTCATTGGAACATAAGAGGTATTCGGTCTAATCGGGAGGAATTACAACTGCTCCTCCGCCTGCACTGTCCGCTCGTCCTTGGTCTCCAGGAAACCAAGTTGCGCCCGACTGACCGTATTGCCTTTTCCCACTATACCTCGGAGCGGTATGACCTCGCCCCTGTGGACGGTATCCCAGCTCATGGTGGGGTCATGTTGCTCGTTCGGGACGATGTCTATTACCATCCCATCCCATTGACCACCCCACTCCAAGCAATAGCTCTCCGCATTACTCTTTCTGCTTTTACTTTTTCAGTTTGTACCGTCTACACTCCACCGTCATCTGCTGTTAGTCGGGCTGACATGATGCACCTGATCGATCAGCTTCCCCCGCCGTTCTTATTGTTTGGCGACTTCAATGCCCATCATCCCCTTTGGGGCTCTCCTGCATCCTGTCAAAGAGGCTCACTCTTGGCGGATGTCTTCAACCATCTCAATCTTGTCTGCCTCAATACCGGCGCCCCGACTTTCCTCTCGGACTCTACTCATACCTACTCCCACTTGGACCTCTCGATCTGTTCTACCACTCTTGCCCGTCGGTTCGAGTGGTATGTCCTTTCTGACACCTATTCGAGCGACCACTTCCCCTGTGTCGTTCGTCTCCTGCACCACACCCCATCCCCACGTCCTTCGCGCTGGAACATACTGAAAGCTGACTGGGGACTTTACTCCTCCCTGGCGACCTTTCCGGACCACGATTTTTCCAGTTGTGACAGTCAGGTCGAATATCTCACGGCTGTTATTATCCATGCTGCCGAACGTTCCATACCTCGTACTACTTCTTCTTCACGTCGCGTTTCCGTCCCCTGGTGGAACGAGGCTTGTAGGGACGCTATCCGTGCTCGACGACGTGCTTTACGCACCTTTCGCCGCCATCCTACGTTGGCGAATTGTATTGAATACAAACGACTCCGAGCGCAATGCCGTAGAGTCATCAAAGACAGCAAAAAAGCTTGCTGGGCCTCTTTCACGAGCTCCTTTACCAGTTTTACTCCCTCTTCCGTTGTTTGGGGTAGCCTGCGCCGGCTGTCGGGCATTAAGGCCCACTCCTCAGTACCTGGCCTGACCTCAGGTAATGAGGTCCTTGTTGATCCTGTGGCTGTCTCCAACGCCTTTGGCCGCTTTTTCGCGGAGGTTTCAAGCTCCGCCCATTACCATCCTGCCTTCCTTCCCAGGAAAGAGGCAGACGAGGCTCGGCGACCTTTCTTCCACTCGCTGAATCTGGAAACTTACAATGCCCCCTTTACTATGCGGGAACTCGAACGTGCGCTTGCACTGTCCCGGTCCTCTGCTCCGGGGCCAGATGCCATTCACGTTCAGATGCTGGCACACCTTTCTCCGGCGGGCAAAAGTTTCCTTCTTCGTACCTACAATCGCGTCTGGACCGAAGGTCAGGTCCCCATGCGTTGGCGTGACGCCGTTGTTGTTCCTATACCCAAACCCGGGAAGAATAGACACCTTCCTTCTAGTTACCGCCCCATTTGTCTTACAAGCTGTGTCTGTAAGGTGATGGAGCGCATGGTTAATGCTCGGTTAGTTTGGATTCTTGAATCTCGACGACTACTTACTAATGTCCAATGCGGCTTTCGTCGCCGCCGCTCCGCTGTTGACCACCTTGTGACCTTGTCGACATTCATCATGAACAACTTTTTGCGAAGGCGCCAAACGGTAGCCGTGTTCTTCGACTTGGAGAAGGCTTATGATACCTGTTGGAAAGGAGGTATCCTCCGCACTATGCACAAGTGGGGCCTCCGCGGTCGTCTGCCCCTTTTTATTGATTCCTTTTTAACGGATCGAAAGTTTAGGGTACGTGTGGGTTCCGTATTGTCCGATGTCTTCCTCCAGGAGAACGGGGTGCCTCAGGGCTCCGTCTTGAGCGTAGCCCTTTTTGCCATCGCGATCAATCCAATTATGGATTGCATTCCACCTAATGTCTCAGGCTCTCTCTTTGTCGATGACTTCGCGATTTACTGCAGTGCCCAGAGAACATGCCTCCTGGAGCGCTGCCTCCAGCGTTGTCTGGACAGCCTCTACTCATGGAGCGTGGCAAATGGCTTCCGGTTTTCTGAAGAGAAGACGGTTTGTATCAACTTTTGGCGATATAAAGCGTTCCTTCCGCCATCCTTACATCTCGGTCCCGTTGTTCTCCCATTCGTGGACACAACTAAGTTTCTAGGGCTCACGTTGGACCGGAAACTGTGTTGGTCTCCACATGTCTCTTATTTGGCGGCCCGTTGTACACGTTCCCTTAATGTCCTCAGAGTTCTTAGCGGTTCATCTTGGGGAGCGGATCGCACTGTCCTGCTTCGCTTGTATCGGTCCATAGTCCGATCGAAGCTGGATTATGGGAGCTTCGTCTACTCGTCCGCTCGGCCATCCCTCTTACACCGGCTCAACTCCATCCACCATCGGGGGATACGTCTTGCGACCGGAGCCTTCTACACTAGTCCTGTCGAGAGTCTTTACGCTGAAGCTGCCGAGTTACCATTGACCTACCGGCGTGACATACTGCTGTGTCGGTATGCCTGCCGGCTGTTGTCTATGCCCGAACACCCCTCTTACAAGTCCTTCTTCGCCGATTCTCTCGACCGTCAGTACGGGTTGTATGTGTCTGCCCTGCTGCCCCCCGGAGTCCGCTTCCGTCGCCTGCTTCGACAATTGGATTTTGCCCTCCCTACCACCTTCAGAGAGGGTGAGAGCCCGACACCACCTTGGCTCCAGGCTCCGGTTCGTATTTATCTCGACCTCAGCTCACTCCCGAAGGAGGGTACTCCGGCTGCAGTGTATTGCTCACGGTTTGTCGAACTTCGTGCTCGACTTGCTGGTCACACCTTTATTTACACCGATGGCTCCAAAACTGACGATGGTGTCGGCTGTGCCTTTGTCGTCGGGACCGCCACCTTTAAATACCGGCTCCTTGACCAATGTTCCAGCTTTACGGCCGAGCTTTTTGCTCTCCATCAGGCCATTCAGTATGCCCGCCGCCACCGCCATTCATCGTATGTACTTTGCACTGACTCACTCAGTGCTCTTCAGAGCCTTGGGGCTCCCTATCCGGTCCATCCCTTGATTCAACGAATACAGCAGTCCCTCCATTCTTTCGCTGATAATGGCGGTTCTGTCAGCTTTCTGTGGGTCCCCGGACATGTAGGAGTGCCTGGGAATGAGGCTGCGGATGCTGCAGCCAAGGCTGCAGTCCTCCAGCCTCGGCCAGCCTCCCATTGTGTCCCGTCATCTGACGTTTGTGGGGATGTATGTAAGAGGCTTGTGTCCTTGTGGTGGGATGCTTGGTCATCCCTCCAAGGAAACAAGCTCCAGGTAGTAAAACCGCTCCCAACTGCTTGGACAACTTCCTCCCGACCATCTCGGCGCGAGGAGGTCCTTCTGACCAGGTTGCGGATTGGGCATTGCCGGTTTAGCCACCGCTACCTGCTCTCTGGTGACCCAGCCCCGCAGTGCCCTTGTGGTCAGGCATTAACGGTGCGCCATGTTTTATTGTCGTGTCCCCGTTTTAGTCAATTTCGTGTTGTCCTGTCCCTGCCATCTACCTTACCGGATGTTTTAGCTGATGACGCTCGAGCAGCTGCTCGTCTTCTGCGTTTTATAACTTTAACTGGCTTGACCAAAGACATTTAACCTTTTTACTTATTTCATCTGCATCTTTGTCAGGTCCTTTTGATGTCCCCCCATCCCCTTGAGTTTTAGCAGGTTCCTTGTGCTCTAACACCAGTGACTGGGCGCTAATGACCTCAGCAGTTGAGCGCCCTTAAACCCTACAAAAAAAAAAAACCGTTCTGTTTATTAGAGCGCAGCTGCACGGGCTTTGTTGCGCTATGCCTCGGATCGCCCCGCGCGATTCGCCACTAACACATAAACCTCTTGATAAGATCTTCTGAATCGTATCACCTGTGCGCCTGCTAACCCTGGGTACATGTGTCGCATTTGTGTCTGCTGTTATCAACACATTTTCGCTGCTGTCGTAGCTGTCTGCTTCTCTGATTTTTTTCGCTGCGTGTCTATACATCGAAACCGAATAGACGCCGAATGTTCGACACACATTCCCGAGATTTTGTTAATCGTTGTACCTTTGTCTATAAAACAACTCGTTTCGCTTTCGATGACGCAAGGACATAACTGAAGCCTGGGCGGAAATGCGCGAGTTTCCCATTTTACAGTAAAACAGGCTGTTCCCATGTCTTCTACCCTTCTTTATAGTTCAGCCATTACAGAGAAACTTGTGATCGCACTGATCTTGGGATTTTGAAAGTCATTATCGGAAGTATTTTCGGATGTAGCTCTGGGGAATAGGAGTTCGGGCTCGAATTCGGTTTATTCGTGGACTCGTACGGTGTGTCAATGAATGTCGTGTTGTTACAATGTTTTCCTATATTTCTCTGTTGAACTTAAGTCACACAGTTGTTTTGTATCTGTAGGCAGATTATCTGGCGTCGGTGTTGGTCTTATCTGCGTCCTCGGATGTGGGGGAGGCGACTGATTTGCCCCTATTCTGGCTTGTATTAGAGGCAGACATGTGTGTCCTTTCGAACTCATGTCTGTGGCCGGCCGGGGTGGCCGAGCGGGCCGGCCGGGGTGGCCGAGCGGTTGTAGGCGCTACAGTCTAGAACCGCGCGACCGCTACGGTCGCAGGTTCGAATCCTGCCTTGGGCATGGATGTGTGTGTTGTCCTTAGGTTAGTTAGGTTGAAGTAGTTGTAAGTTCTAGCGGACTAATGACCTCAGAAGTTAAGTCCCTTAGTTCTCAGAGCCATTTGAACCATTTTTTCAAGTCTGTGTTTCCATGTGTTTATTAATGTGGGTTCGACCTATTGTTGCTAAATGTTGTGTACTGTCTATATTTGTTGATGTACTCACATTGTTTGATACATTTTACGATTTTGCTTTATAGTTCTACATTTCGTTATAATGCACTCGCATTGTGTTTGTGGATTGATTGTCTGTTAGTAGAGTCTGCTCCGTAGATATAGTGCGTGTATGTTGGCGCTGTTATCATAACCTGTTCCTCCGACGGAAACTTCGCCGGTTTAATGTATAGACAGCTTTTGTGAGTGTCATTCATTTTTATTACTATTCGTGTATTTCCCATGTTTAGTGTTATATTTTTGGTCTTTGTTATTATGATGTGTGTGCAAAACACACTTTCCGATTCATATTAATTTTCTCCGCGGTGTAGTGTGTGGCCAGACTCCTGTTGGAGTATGTCTGATGGTCACTATTCAGTACTTCATTTTCCAGTTCAACTGTGGCGGCGAGCTGGATTTTCAGCACCGCACTTTGAAATATCTATTTCCTGATTTCTGAGACGTGACGCATTGGCATATGACCTTCCGTAACTATGTTGAGATCTCGATGTTTTCTGACAGGCGGAAGAAGTTGTTCTTGATTTTCAAGAACGGATTCTTCGGAAGGCGAGGATATTTCACAGTCTCCATTTCGTTTGTCGATAACGTTCCTAGATATTGTTGACATACCGCTGTTCATCGTCAGTGGCTGAGTAATGCAGATGAAGGTTTTCTCTTTATTTTGGTTGTGCGTGATGTGAAGTCTGCTTCGGTTTTAGTTGAAAGGGTTGCACTGTGAAACATATTGACGCATATAATTGTATTTTGTTCCCATAGTTTGGCCTAATAAATTGTAGTTGCGGAAACATTGTTTTACCCTTTCTATACGGTCTCCGCTACACATTTTTTTATGATAATGACATGGTATACGTACAATTGCCGCAAGTTTTTTTACGTTACGCTATAATAGACTGTTAGCCTCGAACATTCGTCGTACTGTTCATATTAAAATGTCCGCCTACCCCAGCACGGCTTCCGCTCTGCTACCGTAGGTACTTACTACACGGCGAAAAAGCGGCGTTGAAGAAAACGTTGCCTATTACCTACCCAGCAGAGTCCGCGTAACTCTAGTGGTGGAAACAGTTCCTGAGAGTTCCTATTTCTCAAAATTTCTGGTGCTACTATGGTGTATTTTTCACTGAAATAAGCGTCCTAAAATTTCATGACCAGTAATGTTTATTGCCTAATAACACACGTTTATGGCTATCAAGTCCACATTTAGTGAGGTACGATTCTATACTTAGTTAGGTACTATTCTATACTTAGTAATAGTAACGGTAATGCAGTATGTAAAGGGGGACGAAAATC
The DNA here is from genome assembly GCF_021461395.2 of Schistocerca americana. Classification (NCBI taxonomy): domain Eukaryota; kingdom Metazoa; phylum Arthropoda; class Insecta; order Orthoptera; family Acrididae; genus Schistocerca; species Schistocerca americana. The sequence goes on along the minus strand of NC_060119.1, from coordinate 19,613,181 downwards.
TAATTGTCATGGGCGACTGGAATGCAGTTGTAGGGGAAGGAGTAGAAGAAAAGGTTACAGGAGAATATGGGCTTGGGACAAGGAATGAAAGAGGAGAAAGACTAATTGAGTTCTGTAACAAGTTTCAGCTAGTAATAGCGAATACCCTGTTCAAGAATCACGAGAGGAGGAGGTGGTATACTTGGAAAAGGCCGGGAGATACGGGAAGATTTCAATTAGATTACATCATGGTCAGACAGAGATTCCGAAATCAGATACTGGATTGTAAGGCGTACCCAGGAGCAGATATAGACTCAGATCACAATATAGTAGCGATGAAGAGTAGGCTGAAGTTCAAGACATTAGTCAGGAAGAATCAATACGCAAAGAAGTGGGATACGGAAGTACTAAGGAATGACGAGATACGTTTGAAGTTCTCTAACGCTATAGATACAGCAATAAGGAATAGCGCAGTAGGCAGTACAGTTGAAGAGGAATGGACATATCTAAAAAGGGCCATCATAGGAGTTGGGAAGGAAACCATAGGTACAAAGAAGGTAGCTGCGAAGAAACCATGGGTAACAGAAGAAATACTTCAGTTGATTGATGAAAGGAGGAAGTACAAACATGTTCCGGGAAAATCAGGAATACAGAAATACAAGTCGCTGAGGAATGAAATAAATAGGAAGTGCAGGGAAGCTAAGACGAAATGGCTGCAGGAAAAATGTGAAGACATCGAAAAAAATATGATTGTCGGAAGGACAGACTCTGCATACAGGAAAGTCGAAAAAACAGCCTTTGGTGACATTAAAAGCAACGGTGGTAACATTAAGAGTGCAACGGGAATTCCACTGTTAAATGCAGAGGAGAGAGCAGATAGGTGGAAAGAATACATTGAAAGCCTCTATGAGGGTGAAGATTTGTCTGATGTGTTAGAAGAAGAAACAGGAGTCGATTTAGAAGAGATAGGGGATCCAGTATTAGGATCGGAATTTAAAAGAGCTTTGGAGGACTTTTTTTAACGGTCAAATAAGGCAGAAGGGATAGATAACATTCCATCAGAATTTCTAAAATCATTGGGGGAAGTGGCAACAAAACGACTATTCACGTTGGTGTGTAGAATATATGAGTCTGGCGACATACCATATGACTTTCGGAAAAGCATCATCCACACAATTCCGAAGACGGCAAGAGCTGACAAGTGCGAGAATTATCGCACAATCAGCTTAGCAGCTCATGCATCGAAGCTGCTTACAAGAAGAATATACAGAAGAATGGAAAAGAAAATTGAGAATGCGCTAGGTGACGATCAGTTTGGCTTTAGGAAAAGTAAAGGGACGAGAGAGGTAATTTTGACGTTAAGGCTAATAATGGAAGCAAGGTTAAAGAAAAATCAGGAAACTTTCATAGGATTTGTCGACCTGGAAAAAGCGTTCGACAATATAAAATGGTGCAAGCTGTTCGAGATTCTGAAAAAAGTAGGGGTAAGCTATAGGGAGAGACGGGTCATATACAATATGTACAACAACCAAGAGGGAATAATAAGAGTGGACGATCAAGAACGAAGTGCTCGTATTAAGAAGGGTGTAAGACAAGGCTGTAGCCTTTCGCCCCTACTCTTCAATCTGTACATCGAGGAAGCAATGATGGAAATAAAAGAAAGGTTTAGGAGTTGAATTAAAATACAAGATGAAAGGATATCAATGATACGATTCGGTGATGACATTGCTATCCTGAGAGAAAGTGAAGAAGTATTAAACGATCTGCTGAACGGAATGAACAGTCTAATGAGTACACAGTATGGTTTGAGAGTAAATCGGAGGAAGATGAAGGTAATGAGAAGTAGTAGAAATGAGAACAGCGAGAAACTTAACATTAGGATTGATGGTCACGAAGTCAATGAAGTTAAGGAATTCTGCTACCTAGGCAGTAAAATAACCAATGACGGACGGAGCAAGGAGGACATCAAAAGCAGACTCGCTATGGCAAAAAAGGCATTTCTGGCCAAGAGAAGTCTACTAATATCAAATACCGGCCTTAATTTGAGGAAGAAATTTCTGAGGATGTATGTGTGGAGTACAGCATTGTATGGTAGTGAAACATGGACTGTGGGAAAACGGGAACAGAAGATAATCGAAGCATTTGAGATGTGCTGCTATAGACGAATGTTGAAAATTAGGTGGACTGATAAGGTAAGGAATGAGGAGGTTCTACGCAGAATCGGAGAGGAAAGGAATATGTGGAAAACACTGATAAGGAGAAGGGACAGGATGATAGGACATCTGCTAAGACATGAGGGAATGACTTCCATGGTACTAGAGGGAGCTGTAGAGGGCAAAGACTGTAGAGGAAGACAGAGATTGGAATACGTCAAGCAAATAATTGAGGACGTAGGTTGCAGGTGCTACTCTGAGATGAAGAGGTTAGCACAGGAAAGGAATTCGTGGCGGGCCGCGTCAAACGAGTCAGTAGACTGACGACAAAAAAAAGGGTCAAATGGGGCGGCGCAAACTGCGACGCGACGCGACTGCGCCAGTTGACGCGGCGTTGTGGTCGGGGCACACACAGCCTCTGGCCCCCGCGAGCCGCTCGAGTACTGCGCGTGGGAGGGGTGAGGCGGGGAGGGGGAAGGCGGCAGGGCGCATATGGGCACTGGAAGTACTGCCCATCCGAAAAGTACGGCCTTACTGTATACTGAATTTTATTATCATTGAGTAATGTTTCGTTTTTCGCCGTTTAAGCGCTCCATCTCTTTTCGTTTGTTCATAGTAGTTTTCAGTTACATATATCCGTACAGCTCTTTCGTTTTGTTTATTCTTTTGTCAAGAGCAATGCACAGCTGGTGAGCCATTAGTCACTGGGATTATATCTTCTGCCTCCACAATGTTTTCAGATCGTTAGAAGGGACAGACGATTCATCGTGAAGCTAGAGAATGAGGAAGTAAGAAATATTATAAAATCACGTGATATAGAAGCAAAGCAGGAAAGTAAGACAGGGTTATCTACTTGTTGCCTGTTAAGCTGACGTTGTTGCAAAAAGTCGAAAAGGCGTAATTTCCATAGAACTACTGACAGCCTTGGGAGAGCCAGTCCTGACAAAACTCTACCATCTGGTGAGCAATATGTATGAAACAGGTGAAATACCGTCAGACTTCAAGAAGAATATAATTATTCCAATCCCAAAGAAAGCAGGTGTTGACAGATGTGAAAATTACCGAACTATCAGTTTAATAAGTCACGGCTGCAAAATACCAACGCGAATTCTTTACAGACGAATGGAAAAACTAGCAGAAGCCGACCTCGGGGAAGATCAGTTTGGATTCCGTAGAAATGTTGGAACACGTGAGCCAATGCTGACCCTACGACTTATCTTAGAAGAAAGATTAAGGAAAGGCAAACCTACATTTCTAGTATTTGTAGACTTAGAGAAAGCTTTTGACAATGTTGATTGGAATACTCTCTTTCGAATTCTGAAGGTGGCAGGGGTAAAATACAGGGAGCGAAAGGCTATTTACAATTTGTACAGAAACCAGATAGCAGTTATAAGAGTCGAGGAGCACGAAAGGGAAGCAGTGGTTGGGAAGGGAGTGAGACAGGGTTGTAGCCTCTCCCCGATATTATTAAATCTGTATATTGAGCAAGCAGTAAAGGAAACAAAAGAAAAATTCGGAGTACATATTAAAATCCATGGAGGAGAAATAAAAACTTTGAGGTTCGCAGATGACATTGTAATTCTGTCAGAGACGGCAAACGACTTGTAAGAGCAGTTCAACGGAATGGATAGTGTCTTGAAAGGACGATATAAGATGAACGTCAACAAAAGCAAAATGAGGATAATGGAATGTAGTCAACTTATCTCGGGTGATGCTGAGGGAATTAGATTGGGAAATGAGACACTTAAAATAGTAAAGGAGTTTTGCTATCTGGGGAGCAAAATAACTGATGATGGTCAAAGTAGAGAGGATATAAAATGTAGACTGGCAATGGCAGGGAAAGTGTTTCTGAAGAAGAGAAATTTGTTAACATCGAGTATTGATTTAAGTGTCTGAAAGTATTTGTATGGAGTGTAGCCATGTATGGAAGTGAAACATGGACGATAAATAGTTTGGACAAGAAGAGAATAGAAGCTTTCGAAATGCGGTGCTACAGAAGAATGCTGAAGATTAGATGGGTAGATAACACAACCAATGAAGAGGTATTGAATATAATTTCGAGAGGAGTTTGTGGCACAGCTTGACTAGAAGAAGAGATCGGTTGGTAGGACATGTTCTGAGGCATCAAGGGATCACCAATTTAGTATTGGAGGGTAAAAATCGTAGAGGGAGACCAATACATGAATACACGAAGCAGATTCAGAAGGATGAAGGCTGCACTAGGTACTGGGAGATGAAGAAGCTTGCACAGGACACAGTAGCATGGAGAGCTGCACCAAACCAGTCTTAGGACTGAAGACCACATTAACAACATGACCCCTTTGTGCATCTGGAAAAAAATCGTCCAAGGAATGAACTACATAAGTTTGAGTATTGTTACTTGGGGATGGATGTAATAAGAGACATTACATGTGGACATCACATTTCCACTGCAAGAAACAGTCGAAAAGCACAAATAACAATGTTTTAATTGGCTCGACGTGTTGAGAAAAAGCATTTCAATTGTTGCATACACATTATCAGCATTAATAAACTTAATAAACTCATTACACAACAGGCTACACAAATGAAAATAAAATGTTCGAAATTATTACGAAAGTAGGCGTATCCTGAAAGATTGTCGGGATTAGATATATTTAATTTATTGAAATGTATTGCTGACAAAGGCAGCTCTACTTTCATGACAACGTTTTCCGAACTCCCGCTCACAAGGCACACATGGGTAGTTACCGCATTCCTTTCGCGGGCATTATGCTCAGCTACTGACAATCCACTGAGCACTGTGTTGTGGGACAGATCAATTGTTTAATTTTCTCAGTAACAACTATTTAATTCGCGAATCACACATTTTCAGTTTGGCAAGCCGTAGGTGAGAAACCAGCGTCTTGCATATCATTCCACCTGAAGGGAATGGTTGTCATTATTTTAATACTGCTCAGATCAGGAGAAGGAATAAAATGCTTTGGTAAGTTTACATTCCAGTCGTTCAGTGTTGAAAATACGATAGGTTACGGAGATTCCACCAAAATTACAACAGAATTGGCAATTTATTTTTGTGTGAATTGCTAACCTTTTCTCAAGAAGCATCACCATTTATGAGTAACGGCCACATTTCTCTTGTTGACAGGTTTAATTCTCTTCGTTTGCCAAAACACAGTGTAATTTGCACAAACTCATCTCACAGCAGCTATTGCGGCAGAATTCTGAAACAAAGTGCCGCATTAAACAAGTAATTGACAATCAAAGAGCTTACGAAAAACCTCATACTGTCGGTTTTCAGTAACATAAGAGAAGAAATTTCATGTATATTTTCATACTAGGAAAGTCTTGTTTCACTAGCTGTCGATAACTCTTACAAAGTTACAGTGACTGGAGTGAAAAAAAATAAAAAGGAAAGTATAACTACTGGATAAGAAAGTTCCGTGTGTTTACGAATTGGCAAAATATTCTCCTCCTTGTGTACTATCATACGCCAAACTCTCGTTTCGATGTCTCTAGCGGTTTAGGAGATGTGAGAGATGTTGTGGATATTTCGTTCTCGCTGGCGTCAGATTGGGAGTGAGCGCGCTACGTAGGATCCATTTTTTCGAGGTCGGAGGCAGATAGAGACATCCTCCCAAGTCTAAAGACAAGTTCAGTATGTTGGCTAAATTTCATACGCAGCAACATATGGTATAATACGCATCAAACGGAAACTCATAGCGACCCCTATTTTTCATTGGAAACTTTTCAAATTTTGCGTTGCGTCTTACTAAAATGTTTATACCACAATAAGTATGACTACAGGGTTATAAACACAAAATCAAATAGGGGTAATGCAGGAGTAGGTTTAATAATGAATAGGAAAATAGGAATGCGGGTAAGCTACTACAAACAGCATAGTGAACGCATTATTGTGGTCAAGATAGATACGAAGCCCACGCCTACTACAGTAGTACAAGTTTATATGCCAACTAGCTCTGCAGATGACGAAGAAATTGAAGAAATGTATGATGAAATAAAAGAAATTATTCAGATTGTGAAGGGAGACGAAAATTTAATAGTCATGGGTGACTGGAATTCGAGTGTAGGAAAAGGGAGAGAAGGAAACATAGTAGGTGAATATGGATTGGGGGACAGAAATGAAAGAGGAAGCCGCCTGGTCGAATTTTGCACAGAGCACAACATAATCATAACTAACACTTGGTTTAAGAATCATGAAAGAAGGTTGTATACATGGAAGAACCCTGGAGATACTAAAAGGTATCAGATAGATTATATAATGGTAAGACAGAGATTTAGGAACCAGGTTTTAAATTGTAAGACATTTCCAGGGGCGGATGTGGACTCTGACCACAATCTATTGGTTATGACCTGTAGATTAAAACTGAAGAAACTGCAAAAAGGTGGGAATTTAAGGAGATGGGACCTGGATAAACTAAAAGAACCAGAGGTTGTACAGAGATTCAGGGAGAGCATAAGGGAGCAATTGACAGGAATGGGGGAAATAAATACAGTAGAAGAAGAATGGGTAGCTTTGAGGGATGAAGTAGTGAAGGCAGCAGAGGATCAAGTAGGTAAAAAGACGAGGGCTAGTAGAAATCCTTGGGTAACAGAAGAAATATTGAATTTAATTGATGAAAGGAGAAAATATAAAAATGCAGTAAGTGAAACAGGCAAAAAGGAATACAAACGTCTCAAAAATGAGATCGACAGGAAGTGCAAAATGGCTAAGCAGGGATGGCTAGAGGACAAATGTAAGGATGTAGAGGCCTATCTCACTAGGGGTAAGATAGATACCGCCTACAGGAAAATTAAAGAGACCTTTGGAGAAAGGAGAACCACTTGCATGAATATCAAGAGCTCAGATGGAAACCCAGTTCTAAGCAAAGAAGGGAAAGCAGAAAGGTGGAAGGAGTATATAGAGGGTCTATACAAGGGCGATGTACTTGAGGACAATATTATGGAAATGGAAGAGGATGTAGATGAAGATGAAATGGGAGATATGATACTGCGTGAAGAGTTTGACAGAGCACTGAAAGATCTGAGTCGAAACAAGGCTCCCGGAGTAGACAATATTCCATTGGAACTACTGACGGCCGTGGGAGAGCCAGTCCTGACAAAACTCTACCATCTGGTGAGCAAGATGTATGAAACAGGCGAAATACCCTCAGACTTCAAGAAGAATATAATAATTCCAATCCCAAAGAAAGCAGGTGTTGACAGATGTGAAAATTACCGAACTATCAGCTTAATAAGTCACAGCTGCAAAATACTAACACGAATTCTTTACAGACGAATGGAAAAACTAGTAGAAGCCAACCTCGGGGAAGATCAGTTTGGATTCCGTAGAAACACTGGAACACGTGAGGCAATACTGACCTTACGACTTATCTTAGAAGAAAGATTAAGGAAAGGCAAACCTACGTTTCTAGCATTTGTAGACTTAGAGAAAGCTTTTGACAATGTTGACTGGAATACTCTCTTTCAAATTCTAAAGGTGGCAGGGGTAAAATACAGGGAGCGAAAGGCTATTTACAATTTGTACAGAAACCAGATGGCAGTTATAAGAGTCGAGGGACATGAAAGGGAAGCAGTGGTTGGGAAGGGAGTAAGACAGGGTTGTAGCCTCTCCCCGATGTTGTTCAATCTGTATATTGAGCAAGCAGTAAAGGAAACAAAAGAAAAATTCGGAGTAGGTATTAAAATTCATGGAGAAGAAATAAAAACTTTGAGGTTCGCCGATGACATTGTAATTCTGTCAGAGACAGCAAAGGACTTGGAAGAGCAGTTGAATGGAATGGACAGTGTCTTGAAAGGAGGATATAAGATGAACATCAACAAAAGCAAAACAAGGATAATGGAATGTAGTCTAATTAATTCGGGTGATGCTGAGGGAATTAGATTAGGAAATGAGGCACTTAAAGTAGTAAAGGAGTTTTGCTATTTGGGGAGCAAAATAACTGATGATGGTCGAAGTAGAGAGGATATAAAATGTAGGCTGGCAATGGCAAGGAAAGCGTTTCTGAAGAAGAGAAATTTGTTAACATCCAGTATAGATTTAAGTGTCAGGAAGTCATTTCTGAAAGTATTCGTATGGAGTGTAGCCATGTGTGGAAGTGAAACATGGACGATAAATAGTTTGGACAAGAAGAGAATAGAAGCTTTCGAAATGTGGTGCTACAGAAGAATGCTGAAGATTAGATGGGTAGATCACATAACTAATGAGGAAGTATTGAATAGGATTGGGGAGGAGAGAAGTTTGTGGCACAACTTGACCAGAAGAAGGGATCGGTTGGTAGGACATGTTCTGAGGCATCAAGGGATCACCAATTTAGTATTGGAGGGCAGCGTGGAGGGTAAAAATCGTAGAGGGAGACCAAGAGATGAATACACTAAGCAGATTCAGAAGGATGTAGGTTGCAGTAGGTACTGGGAGATGAAAAAGCTTGCACAGGATAGAGTAGCATGGAGAGCTGCATCAAACCAGTCTCAGGACTGAAGTCCACAACAACAACAACAACAAGTATAACCATTAGCGTGATTGCCGGCCGGAGTGGTTCTAGGCGCTACAGTCTGGAACCGCGAGACCGCTACCGTCGCAGGTTCGAATCCTGCCTCGGGCATGGATGTGTCTGATGTCCTTAGATTAGTTAGGTTTAAGTAGTTCTAAGAGACTGATGACCTCAGAAGTTATGTCCCATAGTGCTCAGAGCCATTTTAATCATTAGCGAGATTATGGGCACTTCGCCACGAAGCTGAAATATAACGCTACAAGGAAGGTAAAAATGAAATATTTTTACGGACTAGTATCTGTAAAATCGTTTGAGAAAGATTACAGTATGTGCGCGCTTCGCTGCTGTCAGCCCCGAGCGTCGCGAACGGCGCGTGCGAAGTTCGTGTACGCGTCTCAATATACGTTGGACCCGCGCGACTCGTGCGAACGTGCGTGTCGCGCTGTAGTGTCGTGTGACGTTACGCGTCGCAATTTGCGCCTAGCCTTACTGCAATAAATGTCACTCCGTAATAACTTGCGACGTCACAGTGATGTACATATACAGACAAACAGACGATTACAATTTCAGAAAAAATGGATGGTTCGTAGAAGCAGTTACTCGGCTTGGGATTGAGTGATGAAGGTGACCCACACTTGAGGGATATCGTGCCAGATTCCGTTAAAGTGGCTCGTCAAGATGCGGAGCTGATGGGAGGGTCCTCCCCGTAATGCTCTACTGGGGAGAGATCGGACGACCTCACTGGCCAAAGTAGGGTTTGGCGACGACGAAGACGAGCAGCAGAATCTCTCGCTGTGTGCGGGCGGGCATTACGTTGCCGAAGTGTAGGCACAGGATGGCTTTGCTGTGAACGGTAACAAACCAGACTTACCGCTGTGCTGCGAGGATACACCCAGGGGGTCTCCTGTTTGTCAGGCCGTATGACGGTACCCTAGAGCTGCCTTCGGTCTGTAGTCTCATTGAGTGGAACAGAGTTGTCTTCAGTGATGAGTCCCGCTTCGGAATGAGCGCCGATGGCAAGACTGCTTGCAAGCCGGTAACCTTTACCCTGCGGCTGTCCATATTGCTCGTTACCGAGACGCTTTGAGTGGGTGAAGTAAAAGCTACGCTCTGTGCATCGTCTGACGACAATAACGGTGGTTCGTTCGCACAAAAATTGTGGTCATTGACAACGAGAAAGCAGGCGACGTATGGATTCAGCCCTTGAATATTGTAACAGAAAAAGAAACAGAGACGTTAGGTGAAGCAATGGAATTAATTTTCTGTTACACCTAATATGATCGCTCGTGAAGCAGTTATGATGATCTGTATGCTCTAGGTCCCAGATAGCTGTGCGTCCAAAAGCGGCTGAAATGAGTGCCTGCTTAAAATCGCCACTTACAGTTCTCGCAACTGTACAGTCCGAGTAGGGTGGTTTCATATATAGAATGCTGGAAAAATTCAGTCGTCTACAAAGGAGGTACGTACTATGTAACTCAGGTGTGAGGGCTCCATACCATATAAGACTTATCGGCAGACATTGAAAGTACAGTAAGGAGGGCGACATCAGTGGTTGCACATTTACTTGTGGAAAAGAGTCGCGGAGATACAGAAAAACCTAAGGTGGAAGATTGCTTCGACGTTTCAAGTACCCGGTAGTTCAAATGTTCAAATGTGTGTTAAATCTTATGGAACTTAACTGCTAAGGCCATCAGCCCCTCAGCTTACACACTACTTAACCCAAATTACCCTAAGGACAAACACACACCCATGCCCGAGGGAGGACTCGAACCTCCGCCGGGACCAGCCGCACAAGCACACACTGCAGCGCCCCAGACAGCTCGGCTAATCCCGCGCGGCAACCCTGTAGTAAGTGGTGAATGTGGGAGTATACTAAAGCTGCCTGCCTGCCGATCTGGCAGTGATGGCGAAGAAAAGATTAATGTAAGTACCGCTTGCACAGTGATATTCCTTAATCATTGTTCCCGCGCTCCATAGATTCATATGTGGTACAATGGGAACAATGGCATGTGTTAGTGTGCCAGAGCAAACTGGAAATATCGCACTACAATAGTGCCATATTGCTTTGAATGCGAGCCGGAAATCGCACTAAAATTTCGTCATTTCTCTTCCAATGTGTGCGCTGGTATGGAAATAAGGTGTACAAAACGTGTTTTGTAGCGGTCTCCGCGATAATTAGACAGCAGTGTGGAGTGCTCAAATGATGTCCAGCTGCGCTACGAACAAGTCAGAGAAGGGACGCAGTTCGTTCTCGACAGCGCATGCGCTGATGTGACATCGTCTCTTCTGACACCCAGCTTGTTGTGACAGTTCTGACGTCGAGTGGTTTTGTGCGTGGACGTAATTTGTCGGCCCGACTTCCATTCCTGCTGTTAAAAACAGATTTTTTTGTTTTAATTTATCCCTAGCATTGTTATATCCTCGTAAGTCAAAACACTATAGGCAAAGGTCGTAAAAAAAAAAGCTAGTATATGAGGAAATTTAGCATGAAAACGTTTTCTGTAGATGATCTGCAGTAGAGAGCAGAGGCCCTTTTCCAGTGGATCTTTGACGTGGAAATCGAAATTCAAAGGGTAAATCATACAACAAAGGGACGTGGGACAAGGATCGCCACTTTGGTTTATGTAACAATTAAAAACTGAAGTATTTGGATCGGCATCTTAACTGCCCACAACCAATCCATCAGCTCAAATACTCAAACACTTATGAAAATCTAGAAGATTTACGTGCAAATATCAAAGAAATTGAAGAAATTATTTAAACCTCACGAAATTAATGGAGAAGGCCGTATTACTGCAGAACTATTGAAACGGTCTCTGCGAAAATGAAAAATGAGCTCAAGTTAAGCAGGAAAACAGAAAATCTCTTAGGAGAGTAGAAGGTTGCTTGATATATCCATTACGTACGAAAGGCAGCAGAATGTTAATAACTGCAGAGGAATTTATTTGTAACCAGTTGCATATAACATTTTTTTCTAAAGTAAATATAGTAGTGGAGCGTAATTTAGGTAAATACCGAGGTGGTTTTAGGAGTGGCTGGCGTTGTTCCGAACAATTATTTGATCTGTGGTCAATGATTTGCCACTGGTTACTGAATTGAAAAGATGTTTGTCGATTTCCAAGAGGCCAGGTTAGATATACCTATAAGCAGGTTGATGCATCTCTCAAGTTTCCTTCAATATTTCGTCTGAGATGGCCGCAGTAAAAGGTAGAAACATGCTTCCTAAAGACTTGACGTAAATTTAATAATTCAATTTAGTTACGATTACTGCACTTGTAACTCAAAGGGGTACGGCCCAGCGCACTGTAGTGCATACCTAAATTTTTGTTCGAGTCTCCGCCTTCCGCCACGGACTTCATAGTAGTGTGCAGATGTAGATGTACGCTGTGCGAGAAACGGCGCAGGTGGAATAGTAGACGTGACGCTGTCGGGCTGCCACGTCTCAGGTTTCAGGACGCGCGGCGTCGGCCGCGCCAGGAAATGGAGTCACTGCCTGGCGAGGATCGTAGGGTAGCGAGCGGCGATCGAGCCGAAAGCGTAAACGCACGCGGCAGCCGAGTGCGTGCGCTGCCGACTCACCTGTCACGTATTGCAGCGACACGTGTCACGTGGCTTTTTCTCTTAGTTCGCTAACAGACTGCCACCGTCCTAACCACGAATATCACTGCAAACTGATCAGCCAGAGCTTTATGACCACCGACATGCTAAACCTGTCCTGGCGATAGCGGCGCCACCTGGCCACGAATGACTGCTAGTCAGACAGTATGAGTGAGCGTGCCGTCCGTGTGGAGAATGGGGAAGACGCGCAGATGTCGGATGTCGGACGTCGTGGGCTGGGCAGGACAGGCGGCGATCAGTGGCGGAAGTAAACCAGGCTTTAATGGCGGGCACCGTACGAGTGTGTCCGAGCGCACACTGCACCGAACACTCGTAACGCAGCCGACGACCCGTGCACGTGGCACTGTTAACACCACGTGACCCTCGGCACTGGACGTTGGTGCAGTGACGGAGCGTTACGTGGTCTGATGAATCTCGATACCCTTTTTATCTTGCCGGCCGTTGTGGCCGAACGGTTCTAGGCGCATCAGTCTGCAACCGCGCGACCGCTGCGGTCGCAGGTTCGAATCCTGCCTCGGGCATGGCTGTGTGTCATGTCCTTAGGTTAGTTAGGTATAAGTAGTTTTAAGTTCTAGGGGAATGATGACCTCAGATGTTGAGTCCCATAGTGCTCGGAGCCATTTGAAACTCTTGCTCGAGAATACTGACGTGATACAGCCGTTTACCTATATGACTGACAACACTGCGCTGGAAAATGGGAAACAAGTGAAGTTATTAAAAGTTCACATAAACAGCCGCGTCGTCTCACATCATTTTCATGCAAATTGCAGCTAATTTCGTTCTGACAGGTTTTTTTTTTTTCTCTCTCTCTCTCTCTCTCTCTCTCTCCAAAAAGGAACATTTATATGCGTGAAAAATTTCAACTATTTATAATTAAAAACGTATAACTTCAGTAAGCATTAAAACGTATGTGTATATCCATATAACATTCCTTAACAACAGTGCCGAATTCCTTTGGGTTGAAAACTTGGAACTGTAGAAGGTCTTCTTTGAAATTATTACAACTTCACACACGCTCGAGCATTCTCCATTTTTTTAACGAATTAGTACGTGCGATGCTACTGCCTGAAACATGTCAGGGCGAACATTGGCTGACAGGTCAGAGGTTACTGCTTCGTGGTTGTCCCTTGTAAATCTCCTCCTTAGCCCACTCCCAGAGAAAAGAAAATTGCGAGGCGTTAAATCGGCGCTGCGGGCAGGGCGTTCGTTGTGCACCACCCTGTGCTTTTTAAACGTACTCGTGTGGGTTTTCGGGTGCCCAGTAATAGCAGTTATGCCATCCTCCAATGTGCAGAACTGCTGCATCAGTCCACAGAATGTTCCGAAATAGTTCAGTCTAGTCATCATTGCAACCCAATAAAATTTTCTTCTTTTCACAAAAGATTGCCTGTGATAATGTTATTTATTCTGCCACGGTTTCGGTTCTAAACTACACTCCTGGAAATTGAAATAAGAACACCGTGAATTCATTGTCCCAGGAAGGGGAAACTTTATTGACACATTCCTGGGGTCAGATACATCACATGATCACACTGACAGAACCACAGGCACATAGACACAGGCAACAGAGCATGCACAATGTCGGCACTAGTACAGTGTATATCCACCTTTCGCAGCAATGCAGGCTGCTATTCTCCCATGGAGACGATCGTAGAGATGCTGGATGTAGTCCTGTGGAACGGCTTGCCATGCCATTTCCACCTGGCGCCTCAGTTGGACCAGCGTTCGTGCTGGACGTGCAGACCGCGTGAGACGACGCTTCATCCAGTCCCAAACATGCTCAATGGGGGACAGATCCGGAGATCTTGCTGGCCAGGGTAGTTGACTTACACCTTCTAGAGCACGTTGGGTGGCACGGGATACATGCGGACGTGCATTGTCCTGTTGGAACAGCAAGTTCCCTTGCCGGTCTAGGAATGGTAGAACGATGGGTTCGATGACGGTTTGGATGTACCGTGCACTATTCAGTGTCCCCTCGACGATCACCAGTGGTGTACGGCCAGTGTAGGAGATCGCTCCCCACACCATGATGCCGGGTGTTGGCCCTGTGTGCCTCGGTCGTATGCAGTCCTGATTGTGGCGCTCACCTGCACGGCGCCAAACACGCAAACGACCATCATTGGCACCAAGGCAGAAGCGACTCTCATCGCTGAAGACGACACGTCTCCATTCGTCCTTCCATTCACGCCTGTCGCGACACCACTGGAGGCGGGCTGCACGATGTTGGGGCGTGAGCGGAAGACGGCCTAACGGTGTGCGGGACCGTAGCCCAGCTTCATGGAGACGGTTGCGAATGGTCCTCGCCGATACCCCAGGAGCAACAGTGTCCCTAATTTGCTGGGAAGTGGCGGTGCGGTCCCGTACGGCACTGCGTAGGATCCTACGGTCTTGGCGTGCATCCGTGCGTCGCTGCGGTCCGGTCCCAGGTCGACGGGCACGTGCACCTTCCGCCGACCACTGGCGACAACATCGATGTACTGTGGAGACCTCACGCCCCACGTGTTGAGCAATTCGGCGGTACGTCCACCCGGCCTCCCGCATGCCCACTATACGCCCTCGCTCAAAGTCCGTCAACTGCACATACGGTTCACGTCCACGATGTCGCGGCATGCTACCAGTGTTAAAGACTGCGATGGAGCTCCGTATGCCACGGCAAACTGGCTGACACTGACGGCGGCGGTGCACAAATGCTGCGCAGCTAGCGCCATTCGACGGCCAACACCGCGGTCCCTGGTGTGTCCGCTGTGCCGTGCGTGTGATCATTGCTTGTATAGTCCTCTCGCAGTGTCCGGAGCAAGTATGGTGGGTCTGACACACCGGTGTCAATGTGTTCTTTTTTCCATTTCCAGGAGTGTATCATCAACGGCAGCTGCACAACATACAAAAGTGGACAATAAATGTGACAACCAAATAAGGAAAAACAGGAAAAACCGTTAAATCGATCGAAATACTCTCAGTAATTATCACAGGTGTATCACGTGTCATACATGCTACGACATAAGTTACCACTGAAAACCGTACTTGCCAATAAAAATAAAAAATTGTGACAAGGTGATGGCACATTCACGAAAGTATAACATGTGAGGTACAGCAATAAAAGTCAAAGATCAAAGTCTTTGCCAAGCCCAGAGAAGCTGCCATTAAATACTTCTTTGGTAATCGGATTACAACATTGAAGTGTTAACAGCCGACATTAAATAAAAAAATTAATAAAATAAAATGTAAAGTAATAGAATAACAGGATTGATAAATGTAAGGATATGCTGTATTTTCCAAACGAGTCAAAAGCGTAAGCATGTAAAATACAAACAACAGAGCAATCCCTGAAATTAAAATCACTCAAGCCATATTTGAGAAAAATACACATTAAAATAAATTAATACGAAGGAAATTCAATTTTTATGAGTGAAGGAAAATACAAAAGGAATGTAGAATATGTAAATGTAAGAGATCTAAAATTTCATGCTTACGCCATAACGTAACCTTTCTTTGTGAAGAAAGATGGTGTAGTCTAAACTGTTACGCATTGTTTACAAGAATATGCTATCGAGTGTGTACGAAATAACAAAATATAATCGAAATTTCATTTATCATACTGATAAAAATTAATAGAGAGATAGGGTTCGAACCCACACATTGGTTCATCAACATTACTACACTGTCATAAGACAAAATGAAAAACACCAGTTAGCTTAGAGGCCAAAATCAATAAAGGAAGAACAATACTGAATTATGAAATCAAATATAGGGAAATAAATAATCATATCACAATAATTTTTTTTAATTGACAGAACCAAGGATACGTGGCAAAAAATAAGAGGGTGCTTTTAACCCTGACTGTAAACACATGGCAAAATTAATATAACTGTGAAAATAGTAAAAATATTGTGTGGCCGTGTGTTTCGAACGATTTAACGGTTTTTTCTGTTTTTTATTTCGTTTGCCATTGTCACATTGTCCACTTTTATATGTTGTCCAGCTGGCGTTGATGACGGTTTAGAACCGAAACCAGTAGGAGACAGCACAGTGTTACGCATTTTGTAAAATTTGTACGTGCCGTTGACTGTCGCCTATGTTCGTTTCTTCTGCCACAGTGATGAGGAAGCAGTTGCTACACAGAACGCGGCCTCCACGGCGTAAGAGAGAGGTCGCAACTGTGTAAGGCTTTAGGCCACTTTGACGCAGTGCTTTCTCAGGGATCCTGATCTTGTTGCATCGTCGTGTTTTTAGTAATTTGGGATGGCGGTTTTTAACTTTCTTTTGCGTCCGGTGTTGCACGGAAACCTCGTTAAGCCCTGTATCACCTTTGTACTGCTGTTTGGGCCCTCCACAGTTAACACAGCGGCATTTTCGTTCTGGAGCAAAAGAAGAAATGATGTTGAACTCAGTATCAAGGAGTGCTGTTTCTAAAAAAAAATTAGTTCTAAGAAAATTGGTTTATAAGTAAAGAAATGACAGCCGTTTATAAATAAGGAGTGAGTAATGAGGCGGCCTGTATAATGGTCGGCAACCTCTGCCTTTAAAGGAAAGCAGTGGGACGTAAATGTAGCTGCTCTGACCAACACTGGTCGCGTGACGACGACGCGAGATGTCACTCGTACAGTATAAAGTCAACGCGAAGTAGGCGGCGGGATGGGAACAGCTGCTCCTCTGTCCTCTTGGAGCAGGCCTCCACAAATTTCACCTGCCGCGTTTCTTACATTCTTTTCGATTTACGGAATGTTTGCTTCAGTGTTAGTACAAACCGAACCCCGCCGCGTTCTTATTACAAATAGGAATGGTGAGAAGTATTAATAAAGTGCGTCGATAAAATAAAGTACGGTATTAAACACATTACCTGCAGCTAGAATTGTCTATCCCGAGGACCCATCACGTAAAAGCAGCGAGAGTCGATGTGCCAATTGCCACGGGAATTATGACCAGGTATTCACGTTGTGTTGCAGGAAACTCACTAAGAGTTCCACGGGCTGCAGCTTCAGTGAACGGGGCGGCATTAATGCAGATAAAACGAGAGACCACTTCGGAAGGTCTCGTACTAACCTGCTTCGGGCACGATTAGCCGTGCGGAAGACCGTACGGTTGGTGAAAATCACAGACAAAAAGAGAAGAGGATGAGGTGGAGTGATGGCATCACAGAAGTAATGGAATCTCACCTGAAAATTGTTCGGGCGGTAGTGCAGGGCGTAAGAAATAAGCGCACTTCGGTTGACGGCTCCGCGGGGAAAAGCCGTAGTTTTGGTCGTAGCTTTCGTACTTCTGGGACTAATTTTCCTAATACGTGCTCCGAAACTCTGTTTTTCGCCGACAATGTCGCACAAATGTCTGCATTCTACGATGAGACACCGTGTAAGTGGGTTTTTTCACTGCCTTAGGTGATGTAATTCGTATCTAATGCACCTAATTTTGAATTCAAGTTTCGAAATGCATATGTCACTTAGGCGATTAAGGGCTGTCTCCTGATTGTAACGGCATCCATACGTGTGACAGACAATTACGTAAGTGTGACGACGCGTTTGGCGCCCAATTTTGTGTCCTGCTGCGCCGGCGTGATGACCAGGGTATGCGAGATGAACAAAACTGCAAAGGGTGCCTCTTAAGACGTCCGGATCGGCAAACCGAGCCACCGTCACAGAGAAATTGGGAAGATGTGCCCGTACAGAGAGAACGCGTGACGAAGGCCTAGGCACTAGCTACCATTTCAGCGGAGATGTCCGAGCAGGCTGCAGTAATAGGTCGTCGCGTGTAGTTGGTATGTACTTGTAGACAGCATATTTCAGCTTATCCCCCAGAAAAAAAAAGTGTACAGGCGTCAAATCCGAGGAACGGGCCGGAAAGGTACAGATCCCCTGTGTCCAGTCCGACGACTTGGAAAGAATTCGTGAAGACATGCTGCAGTACTTCGTGCACCATGGACTGGACTGTCATGTTGATACCATAGGTTGCTCCTAATCTGCAGAGGAACGTCTTCTAGCTTCCGTCGAACATGGTCTGTAAGGAGGATGCGATACTTCTGAGCGTTCATTATTTCGTCTATGAAAAACGGGCGTATGAGATGATGGTTTACTGTCGTACACTCCATGGACGATGACCTTCCATCTGACGATGCCAACGAGGATTGTCAATAGACCAATAGTGCATATTTCGGCTGTTCGCCTGACTGTGATAAGTAAATCACCACCAAACAGTGTACGTCATACATGCATCTGGAGTATTCCATGTACACAAGTTAACACGATTCTCGTAATCACTTCCATGCAGCCCTCGTTAGAGAGAGAGAGAGAGAGAGACGTGATAGGGATAGATTGTGTGTCGATGGAGAATGCGTAGGACAGTTGCCTGTCTCATGTCACTTCATCGTGCTGTTACGCTGGAGCTAACGTGCGGATCAACTGCAGCAAGTACATTAATTTCCCTGTCTTCTGTGGTCAGCTGTTTCCTTCTGTTACTGTGACAGGGTGTTACACTAACACTGTCACATAACTAGTTGCAGACGCTGATAATTAACCGCCGTCATGATTGGCGTCTATTAGGACACACCGTACATCAACGATCTGTGTCCTTCCTACACTCTCAGTACGCCATCAGCGTGTCAGCTTTTTCGGCATTGGTCATTTTCGTCGTCCACTGACGACCTACCGCGTGGACTGTCACAATGCACTCAAGAAAACATAAGCACAGTATAAGCAAATATAACACCATGTCCCTCGCAGGTACGCAGGTTAAATGACAGAAACAAGGTGTGGGTGTGGGAACGTTTAAAAATATGATATCTGGTAAACGACTCGCACTGAAATCCTGCAACAAAGCCTCTCACATTCTAATTCATCCTGCTTTTAGTTTGTTGTCAGTAGGCATAGTTCCATTTAAAAAGTGTATCTCTCCATAGAGAATATACTTTCTAAATATTATTACAGTCTGTTTATTGGCCAACAGTACTAGCCTCTGACTACCAATCGATTCTGTGGAAATCGTATATCAGTAGCAATTTCCATTTCTGCAATGTTTGCGGTGCAAAGTTTAGAAGATTCACGCTGTGTAATTTCCTTGGTTTCATAGTATACCAAAGAAGTGAATAACTAGTGGAAAAGAGTAACGCCAAAGAAGCGTTGCTAATCCTTGGCTGTGTACAATAATAGTTTTTGACAGGTTGACAAAGAGCTGGTTTTGTGGCGGAAAATGTAGACATAACGAGGAAGCTAAGCCGAGCCATCCTGTCCCAAGCAGCCAGCCAGTCCGACACGGACGAGTCGGCAGAGTACGTGCGCGACGTGGCGCGACCGCCGGCAGCTGTGCGGCCGGCCGCGTTCGCAGCTGCCCAGCTGCGGAACAGGTTCTCCACGTGGAGGGATCGGTCGTCACGGGAGACGCAAAATGGCGTGCGGTATCGGCAGAGGCGAAAGGACCGCAAGGCAACGCCGACAAGTAAGTGGCAGGCAGAGTCGCGAGCCAGCCAGCCTGCGGTATTGCCCGCGTGTGTCAGCCAGTACTCGGCGGTAGGACATCGGGAGTCTCACATATCGATATTTAAAAACTATCGATACATACGTATAAATAATCGACCTACCGGCCAAAAAGATATCGGCTGCACGTTGTAAATATACAGCGTGTTCCTACATGAATATCGGGGTTTTAAAGCTTTATAATATTAATTACATTAAACTTACAGTTATAAATGATATGTCAAATGAAAGTGCAACTGAGACAGCTGTGTTTGGCACCAGTGCGCACAGCGAAGTACGCGATTGGTTGTACTTCACTGTACCCACGCGCTGGATAAGCCACAAGGGGCCCAATGACAGGGAGTGCTTTGTATAGCCTCCACGTTCACCGACCGTGCGATTTTTTTTTTTTTATTTTATTTATTTTTTTTTTTCCTTTGGGGCTTCATCGAGGATCGTGTGTACGTGGCTCCGCTACCAGCAGACCTCCCTGAATTAAGAAACCGGATTGAAGCAGCTGTTGCTACAATCTCTGAAGACACACTTATCAACGTTTGGGAAGAACTCTGCTATAGACTTGATGTCTGCCGTGTGACAAATGGTGCCCACATTGAACATTTATAAGGTTCTTGGTAAAACTGTTTGAGTTGCTCTTTCATTTGACATATATTAAACTTACAGTTATAAATGATAATAAATATTATAAAGCGTTTATACCCCGATATTCATTTATAAACATCCTGTACTGCCAGTTTCGCAGCTATATATTTAAGTATTTGTTTATTATTAGATATTCTGTACAACAAGAAGCTAGGAGCCTGTTACTCCGCGAGAAGGGCACGTTCGTCATTATTTTCATATTGCTTAGACGAGGGAGAGGAAGAAAAAGCTTCGGTAAGTTTCCAGCTGTTCACTATTGAAAATTCGAAGGGTTATTGGAATTCTGCCAAAATTGCAACACAATTGGCAGTTTACTTTTGTACGAATTGTTTACTTTCCCTCAATCGAAGAAAAATCGTTATTTATTAGTATTGCCCACTTTTTTTTCACAAGTCTGATTGTGCTCCTTGTGTCGAAACTAAGTATAACTTGCACAAACTCACTTTGTAGTAGCTATTGCGACAGAATCCGGAAACAGGGTGTCTCATTAAAGAAGTATTTCGGCACCAGAGAGAGCGATAGCTTACGGAAAAGTCTTTGTTTGGGTTTGCAGTAAGGTAAGAGAAGAAATTTCATGTTTACTTTCGTAGTAGGAAATTATCTTTTCTCTAACTGTCGATAACTTTTAAAAAAATTACAGTTGCGGTTGAAAAAAGCTACAGCTTCTTCTATATCGCCGTAGATAAGAAAGTGCCGCGTTTTAACGATTTGGCAAAATACTCTCTTCCTCGCGTGCTATCATTCGCCAAAATGTCTTTTCGATATCTCGACCGGTTTAGAAGATACGAAGGATGTTACGAATATTTCATTCTAGCGCACGTACGGTCGGGAGTGAACGGCTACGTACGATTCATTTTCTCGAGATTGGAGACTGGTAGAGACCGCCTCCCAAGTCTCAAGAAAAATTCGAAATATTAGCTAAATTTCGTACACAGCAACGTACGGTGTAATATGTACCAAACTTAAAATCGTGGCGACCCCAATTTGTGATTGGAAACTTTTCGAATTTGGCACAGTCTCGTACGTAAATGTGAGTGCGACAGTAAGTACGGCCACTGACGCCGCCGGGATACGTCCGTGACGTGGGGCAGGTCTGCGCCGAGCCTGCGGGTGCGCAGTCGTGCGCCGACTGCGGCCTTCCGCGGGCGGCCGGAGCGGCCTCAGCAGCGCAGCGCCACCTCTCCTCTCTGCAAGGTCTGCCAGAGTCCCGCGGCACGAGGCCGCCCTCTCACGTTTCAGTACCGGCCGCGACTCGCGCTGTTCTCTTAGAAATTGTCACTCACTCTTCGTAAAACAGCAGCAGCCTAGAAATTTGCCGCATACTCGATTACAGTGTCTTTACAAAACTGCGTGGTTCTCGCCGGGTGGTCTTTTTTTTTTTTTTTTTTTTTTTTTACGCTCTTCATAAATTTTCGTTCTTCTGGGTCTGCAGTACCCAGCTCTCTACAACACTGCGTCGAATCGCAGTCTTCAGCTTCTGGTAATCGGTCGCCTTCACAAAGAAGTGTTCGCAGTTGTTTCTCAGAGGTCGACCAAAAATTGTTGTACGGAGGAAAGGTCCGCGGCTGGGCCCGCTTGAGTTCCCCTCTCGGTCCGGACTTGCCACCGACGTGACGCGGCCCTTCCTGCTGCACCGCTGCAGTATAGCTCCAGCAGGAGGGTGACTCAGTTGGGAGAATATCGAATAATAGAGCGAGCTGTCGGTGGAACCGGCTCCACGTGGTCTTGCGCTCTCCACGCTCTACAGCGGCGGTTGTAGACTTTATTTGCCTCGCCAACCTTACAAAATGGTTCAAATGGCTCTGAGCACAATGGGACATAACATCTATGGTCATCAGTCCCCTAGAACTTAGAACTACTTAAACCTAACTAACCTAAGGACAACACACAACACCCAGTCATCACGAGGTAGAGAAAATCCAAGACCGCGCCGGGAATCGAACCCGGACGCGGGAAGCGAGAACGCTACCGCACGACCACGAGCTGCGGACGCGAACCGTACAGTTTGTTCACAAAAGTGGACGCGCATAGAATTCCTACGTTAGCTCTACAGATACCAACATTTGCTTTGCTGACCGTATGCTAGTTATGTCGCTCTGTCTGTGATGTAAATAAATAAAAGGATTAATATCCGTGAACGTGTTGTAAGACAAAAACGAAAAATACGTGTCCACCCAGGAAAGACAGCAGGTTATAAAACTTGGAAAACTCAAACAAACTTACTCCTGACAAAGAGCGCACTCGTATGTATATAACGTCCGATATTACAGAAATAATTGCTATTCACTTCATACGAAACTTCCACAACCTTCTAGAAAAGCCCGAGCCGCGCAGATACGCTGTGCTCAGACTCGGCTTTTATCAGCGTTTCCTGTATCTTAATCACCGAGGCGGTCTTCACATTTGTTGTACTTAAATCTTAACAAGAACGACACGTTTCCCTCAATCTTAAATGGGTCGTTGCCTTAAAACGACTTACTCTCAAAGCACACGAGTTACAACGCGATAATAACTCCATACGAAAATTGTTTAACCACCAATAGGAAATTCCCGTCATCTTATTCCTACAGATCGTACCGATAACGAGTGTAGCCGGCCGCGGTGACCGAGCGGTTCTAGGCGCTTCAGTCTGGAACCGCGTGACCGCTACGGTCACAGGTTCGAATCCTGCCTCGGGCATGGATGTGTGTGATGTCCCCAGGTTAGTTAGGTTTAAGTAGTTCTAAGTTCTACGGGACTGATGACCTCAGTTGTCGAGTCCCATAGTGCTCAGAGCCACTTGAACCAATTGACGAGGAGTGTCGTGACATTCAACGTCCTCGTGCTTATGAACAGCGTACATTCACAGGGTGTAACGTATAACATAAAACCTATCCAATATAGGCTTTTGCCAAACGTGAAGAATACCGTCTCGGTTTCTGCTTGTGACGTAGGCAGCGTTCTTGCTTCCTATTGGTTCTACTACACGTGGCACTTTGCCGAAATATCGCACAACTTATTTTGTGTTTCACGTGACGAAACAGCTACTCGACCAAAAACAGCAGAAACTGACGTCACAGAGCACGCAGAGCCGCACGCCAGCGTTAACAACCTCGTCCCGTGTACGCGGCGTGAGCATCACGTCATCGACGGGAAGTCGATTCTCGGTGTCATTTACGCAGGGTTTATCGGGCGGTAAGTGACTGGCAGTGGAGGCCCCTTTCGGTCGGCTACTTTCGACGAGCGTTTTCGGCGCGAGGCTGCGGTTGTGTTTGCGGGCGAGGGTACATGGCGCACCGAACCGCCGTCCCTGCAGCGCCAGCGGCCACATCAGACGCGGCCAGTACTCGATCGACGCCGGCGCACAGGTGTAGTCGGCGAGAGAGAAGGGGTGGAGTCTGGACGGCGGTGGGCGGCTGTAGGGGCGGAACCCTTACAGCAGTGTCACACTAAACTGAAGAGTGTCATCGAATGTTTCAAACAGCTCCCTGAATGCGCTTCGGTGCGGAATTTCCGTCTTTGAGTAAAAAAACGCACAGATTGTAATTACCTTCCCAACAACATACTCGAGTCACTTGCGGTTCTCTGCTTTGTGTGATATAAATACATTACCCCAGGTTGACCATAGAGAACGAATTAATAGTAGTAATTTAGAGTAGCTCATGATTCTTGTTAAAGTCTTCTGAAAAAGAAATCCATCAGTCTCATTTATGTGTGAATAAGAGTTCAAAACACACCTACGTCTTTATAAATTGTTCACCATAATTTTATTCTGGAGTATGTTCCGGTTGCCTCATAGAAACGAAGCTTGTACACTTTTTATTTGTTCCTTGAATCACACACTTGTTACGTAATTTAATTTAAAAGTTACAAAGAAACTGTACGGCAGCAGTGTTACCAAAAAAAAAAAAAAAAAAAAAAAATTGCTTTGCAAACTTGAAAAATTCGAGATCTGCAGCTCTGATTAGATTTAAAATCTGAGGCTTATTTTCCTTCAAATTGACCAGGGCTAATTAAGGGTTCGTCCACCTCATTTTTGGAGTAGCTGTTTTAAATTTGTGGAATGGGATGGTAATATTGTACTGTCATCAGTTTTATACTAGCAGCATTATTATTATTTTCCGTGCAACAGGAAAATGAGTACTTGTCGGTGAAAGCTTCCAAATTCCTCGAAGATGGTGATCGGACGATGACTAGACCAAATCAGCGAGGGGCCGGGCCGTGGGTCACAGATCCGGAAAACGAGAACGTGTGCGCGACAGGCGATACGGGACGAGTGCAGTCCGGAGGGAGCACCGGCTGTGTGAGGCGGACCGGGCGGGCCCTCGCTGCGCAGCCGAGCACGTCGCGAGTGAGTCTGTGACGTCAGCCATCTGTACCGCGTACCGCGCGTGCAGTTCTACATTTCAGAGTACCTTGCGCACTGCTGGGGCGCGGACAGGCCGAGCTCATCTCTATTATACAAATGGATTTTCTACTTTCGTGTCTTGTTATTGTCTCATTTACTTTGTTTTCGTTTTTGCACTAGGTGTCGCTATTTTTCACACAAGTGTTGCGCAAGAGAGACGAAATACCTGAAAGCAAAAACGTACAGGGTGATCAAAAAGTCAGTATAAATTTGAAAACTTAATAAACCACGTAATAATGCAGATAGAGAGGTAAAAATTGAAGTACATTCTTGGAATGACATGGGGTTTTATTAGAACGAAAAAAAGTTCACAAAATGCCGGACAAATGGCGCTGGACAGCTAAACGCCAGTAACTGCTACCGTGACGGGTGAGAGGTACGCCGATATGTTACAGAATCGTATCATCCCCAGCCTGGCTGATAAACACATGCTGGAACGTACGACGTTTATGCAGGACGGCGCTCCACCCTATATTGCTAGACGCGTGAAAGATCTCTTGTACGCGTCGTTTGGTGGTGATCGTGTGCTCAGCCGCAGCTTTCGTCATGCTTGGCCTCCCAGGTCCCCAGACCGCAGTCCGTGCCATCATTGGCTTTGGGGTTACCTGAAGTCGCAAGTGTATCGTGATCGACCGACATCTCTAGGGATGCTGAAAGACAACATCCGACGCCAATGCCTCACCATAACTCCGGACATGCTTTACAGTGCTGTTCACAGCATTATTCCTCGACTACAGCTGTTGTTGAGGAATGATGGTGGACATATTGAGCATTTCCTGTAAAGAACATCATCTTTGCTTTGTCTTACTTTGTTATGCTAATTATTGCTATTCTGATCAGATGAAGCGCCATCTGTTGGACATTTTTTAACTTTTGTATTTTTTTTTTTTTTTTGGTTCTAATAAAACCCCATGTCATTCCAAGCATGTGTGTCAATTTGTCCCCCGCTATCTACATTATACCGTAATTTATTCAGTTTTCGAATTTATACTGACTTTTTGATCACCCGGTATTTACGTTTCACAGAGAACAATCCCTCACTCTACAAGAACAAGAACGTAGACAGGTAAACGTGTTTTAACGAAAATTACTTCAGCAGTGAAAAAGCCATATTATTTCACGAGAAAAATGATTTCCATGTTATTTGGCACTTGACCAAAGAAAAAAAAAAAACAAAGAGTAGAGAATAAAGTAAAAAGGAGCTATTTACTGCGTTCTACACATTGTTTTTGATGTCTTTTGCAAGTATAAATTTTCTCGGTCAAATAAATGTATATGTTTTGAAATGTATGGACGATATTTTAACCAATTCTCAGGGGTCACTCGACTTTTGACACGAACATCCATTATGAATTTTATTGCGGTCATTAATAAACTCTGTTACCACCGCTTGTCCTACGTTTTGGTACTGTATTCCGATTATTTTCGTAGTATAGTCCCTCATAACCTCATTCGTACAAACGCGCAGTAGACAGCATCTCTCCCGACACACGCAGTTTTGGCGCCGACGTGTAAACAAAAACTACCGCTCGAGAGAGATGAAACTCTGCACGGATTGGCTTTAGGGGTAGTTCTGGCAGGTGTGTGGCAGTGATTGGAACTTTACGAGGCGCTGTGAAGGCAGCGACTCCGTGAATGTGCGTGGGACATTGACGGCGACGACTCGCCAAATAGCGTGTCGGGTGGTTTGGTGGCGGCGCGTGCTAACCTGCCGACTGTGTTGGGTTGCAGGGCGGTGACGGACCCGAGGGACGGGCGGCGCGTCGCGCTCAAGAAGCTGCCCAACGTCTTCCAGTCGCTCGTCTCGTCCAAGCGCGTCTTCCGCGAGCTCAAGATGCTCTGCTTCTTCAAGCACGAGAACGTGAGTACCTGCTGCACAGCCCACAATAGCCACGTAAGCTGCACGCTCTGCAAATGAATGGCCGCATCTTCACTTGTTGCAGGAACATCACTCACACTGATTAGTAACAGGTAGCACGCACGAATGCACAACTGGAAGTGGCGCCTAAATGGCCATCTGCTGGTGGCAACGAACTGTTTAAGTAAATACCCAGAAAAGTTGTCGAAAACGAACATACCAATTACGGTGCAACTTCAGCAGATAGCATGCCGCAACACACCAACTGTGTAGAAAAAGGACGTGTGGTTAGTTGAGATTGTCATCCCAAGTGATGGCGGAATCGACGAGAAACAACTGAATAAACTTGCCAGATACCGTGATTTAAAAACCGAACTACAGTGACCATATCGTAGACCAGTGAAACTCGTGCCGTTGGTTCTTGGCACACTACAAGCAGCGCAAAAAGATTTTGTGGGGCACTTGAGAACCAGACGTACTAGAAATAATAATAATAATAATAATAATAATAAGACGGAAGGATTCATGATTGCAATACAGGATCAAACAATAAACACCAGATATTACAGCAAGCATATTATTAAAGATCCCAATACCACAGCAGATAAATGCAGACTTTGCAAACAACAAATAGTAGATCACATCACAAGCGGATGTACAATACTAGCAAATACAGAATACCTCAGAAGACATGACAATGTAGCAAAAATAATACATCAACAGCTTGCCTTGCAACATAAACTTATAAAACAACACGTTCCCACGTACAAGTATGCACCACAAAATGTCCTGGAGGAATACAAATTATACTGGAACAGAACCATTATAACAGATAAAACAACACCACGTAACAAACCTAACATCATACTCACCAATAAAAAGAAGAAACTAACACAACTAATCGAAATATCGATACCTAATACAACAAATATACAGAAGAAAACAGGAGAAAAATTGAAAAATACACCCAACTGGCGGAGGAAGTCAAGGACATGTGGCATCAGGATAAAGTTGACATTATACCAATTATACTATCAACTACAGGAATCACACCACAGAATATCCACCAGTACATCAACGCAATACAGCTACATCCAAACGTATATATACAACTACAGAAATCTGTAATTATTGATACATGTTCAGTTACCCGAAAGTTCCTAAACGCAATGTAACATATACCGTACAGTTAAAAGGAAGTCACGCTTGATCAAGGTCCGCGTCACTTCCCATTTTTAACCAGATATAACGTCTGGGTAAGGAAAGAAATAATAAGAGTAATGTTGACGGGGTAAACTGATCTGTTCTGGCTTAACAATCCACCATTCCTGGAAGTGAATGGCGCAGTGGTGATTGCTTGAACCAGTCGTTTGTACATTCGTTAATTTTGACCATCGCGGAGTAAACTTATCATTGCGAGCGCACTTCTTGCGAAAGCCTTAAGCGTATTCCGAATGCCCGTCATAACGTGTACGTAGCTTAGCAGTGACCGGTGTTTGAAATATGTGACCTGTTGTAAAGAGAGGTAAAATGAAGCACTCGCTCACGCAATCTGCAGTGCGCTCCCCCTGCGGGTTCGGGGGTTAGAATAGTCCCGCGGTGTTCCTGCCTGTCGTAAGAGGCGACTAAAAGGAGTCTCAAACTTTTTCGGCCTTATGTGATGGTCCCCTGTTGGGTTTGACCTCCATCTCTCAAAGTTTTTCCGAAGAGCGAGCCGATTGGGGAAGGGCGCCTTACTTGGTGCATTGTGTCCATCTAGCGAGCAGACCTTTCGCCAGCTTCTTCGTCGTTGCATTGCAGTCCTGCCCGCTCTCCATCTCTTGGGCATGGATACGTTCCTGAGCGCACTTTCCACCTTGCGCTGTGCAGTGTCGCTTTCTGCACTGACGGCGACCATGGACCACATGTCACCTAAGATCCAGCACGGTAGCCAGTCCGTTGTGGTTGGGCCGCCATGTACCCTGTTGGTTGTAGCCCCCTGACAACACAGGAATCGCTCTACTGATGCCTGCGCCGTTAACTCCCCACGTATGCCAAGGAGTAGATGCCCGTCTCCCTGGGGCATCAGGACTCCCGGCAATGGCCATCCTGCCAGGTGGCTATTGCTGCGGCAGGGTGGCGCCCGTGGGGAGGGCCCTTGGTCGGAGTAGGTGGCATCAGGGCGGATGACCCGCAACGAAGCGTGGTACATCATCTCTCGCTGACGGCCAGCCGCCAGCAGTCTCTAAGCGTTCTCGGGCTCGATTTAATGCTCAGAAGTACGATCCGAAAACGTTCCCCTCCCTGGCCACGCCGTGGGAGGAGCGTAAGTCTCAGGATGGCAGTAGCAGTTATTCGCCCCGATTCTTAGTTTGTACGAGAGCTGATGGGGAGTCTTTTCTCTCCACAAAGCCTCAGTTCTTCGTCGAGCATTTAGAGGACAAGTTTGGGGAGGTGGAGGTCTTGTCCAAAATGTGCTCTGGGTCAGTACTGATACAAACGGCATCCTCCGCCCAGTCACGCAGGTTACTTGCTTGTGACAAGTTGGGGGATGTTAACGTTACCATTACACCACATAAGAGTTTAAATATGGTCCAGAGTGTTATTTTACATTTTCCATTATTTTCCACTTTTGCAGTCTGATGACGAGCTGCGCGCCAACTTAAGAGCGTAGAGGTGTTCATTTCGTCCGGCGCGTTCATCGGGGTCCGAGGGACAATCAGGTTGCTACCGGTGCCTTCATCTTGGCCTTCGAGGGTGATACATTGCCGGAGAAGGTCAATTTGATGGTCTACCGTTGTGACGTCAAGCCCTGTATCCCTCCCCCGATGCGGTGCTTTAAGTGCTGGAAGTTCGGCCATATGTCTTCCCGCTGCACTTCCAGCCTCACATGTCGAGATTGCGGACGCCCATCACATCCCAATACTCCATGTGCCCCGCCTCCCATCTGTGTCAACTGCGGAGAGCATCATTCACCTTGCTCGCCAGACTGCAAAGTCTTTCAGATAGAGCGCAAAATCATGGAATATAAGACCCTGGACCGGCTGACCTATACTGAGGCCAAAAGGAAATATGACAGATTACATGCTGTGCAAATGACGTCTTCATACGCAGCTGCTACAACTACTGTGGTAGCCCCATCAGTTTCGAGACTTCCAGCCAGCTCGGTGAGCAGTACGACTCCTCCTGCCCCCTTGCCCGTGGGGGGCTCTACCCAACCGGTTGCTCCTGCACCACCTGCCTCAGGAGCAACATCCTCCCACCCATCGGGGACGTCCGTCCCCGCTTCTCAGCCAGAGAAGCGTCTCACTTCTTCGGCTGCTCTCGCCCGTAAGGGTTCCCTTGGGTCCCCCCCTTCCCAGGCTTCAACCAGCCGGAAGGATGACGGCCGCCAGTGGCGTAAGTCCCCACCAGTGGCTGGTCGTAGGGCTTCGCGATCCTCCTCCGTCCTGGAGACTGATTCGGTGAGGCCTTCCCAGCCGGTGAAACCCAAGGTTCAGCGAGAGAAGTCCAAGCGCAAGACCTCTAAGGCCAAAGAACTTGCGGTGGCACCGACCCCACCGCACCCTTCGAGCTATGCGTCTGAGGATGAGGTCGAGATTCTCGCGTCCGCTGAGGACCTTGATCTCGCCGGTCCCTCAGACGCCATGGATGTCACTCGCACGGGTACTGAATCGGTGGCAGTGAGTGAACAAGCGGCGTAAATTGCCTTCCCAGTCCCTTCACGCCTTTCTCAGCCATGGACAATATCATCCTCCAGTGGAACTGCAGCAGTTTCTTCCACCATCTAGCTGAACTCCGACAACTTATCAGCCTTCACCCTTTCTTCTGCGTTGCTCTTCAGGAAACTTGGTTTCCAGCGATGCAAACCCCCGCCCTCCATGGCTATCGGGGTTATTATAAGAACCGGCCTGCTTATGAAAGGGTGTCTGGTGGCGTCTGTGTCTATGTCCTTAACTCTCTTCGCAGCGAGTCTGTCCCTCTACAGACCCCTTTAGAGGCTGCCGCTGTTCGGGTGTGGATGCCACAGGCTGTTACAGTCTGCAGTCTTTACCTTCCACCGGATGGTGATGTCTCGCAGCATGTCCTGGCTGCGCTGATAGCCCAATTGCCGCCTCCTTTCTTCTGGGCGACTTCAACGCCCATAACCCTCTGTGGGGTGGGTCAGTGGCAACAGGTCGCGGCGCCACCATTGAGCATTTATTGGCACAGCTCGATCTTTCCATGTTAAATGACGGTGCCTTCACACACTTCAGTATGGCGCATGGCACATACTCCGCCATTGACCTTTCGATCTGCAGCCCTAGCCTCTTACCGTCTGTCCGATGGAGAGTGCATGACGACCTATGTGGTAGTGACCACTTTCCGATCTTTCTGTCACTGCCACAACGTCACTCTTCTGGGCGCCCTAGCAGATGGACTATGAATAAGGCTACTGGGACTTGTTTTCCTCCACTGCCGCTATTGAGCCTCTCTCTAGTGATGACATTGATGCGGTGGTTCAATCGGTCACCACCGTCATCGCTACTGCCGCAGAATCTTCAATTCCCCGTTCTTCTGGGTCCCCTCGGAGGAGGACTGTGCCTTGGTGGTCGCCTGAGATCGCTGAGGCGATTAAAGATCGCCGGCGTCACAAGCGACGTCCCTGCATTGAACACCTCATCACCTTCAAACGGCTGCGTGCGCGGGCCCGCCGCCTTATCCGCCAACGCAAGCAGGAGTGCTGGGAGCGGTATGTGTCCACCATTGGCCTCCATGTCTCTCCATCGCAGGTGTGGGCCAAAATCCTACGCCTCTATGGCTATCGGACCCGTGTCAGCGTCCCCTGCGCTCTCACTGAATGGAGCAGTTTGTCCAGACTCCGAAAAATTGCCAACAGCTTGGCTGAGGATTTTGCTCTGAGTTCCGCTTCTTCCAATTACCCACTGGCCTTCCGCTCCATTAAAGAGCGGATAGAACGTCGGAGCCTTCCTTTTCGAACCCACCATCCGGAATCCTACAATGTTCCATTCAGTGAGTGAGAATTTCACAGTGCCCTCGCCGCTTGTCCTGATACCACTCCTGGGCCAGATGGCATCCACTGTCAGATGCTGAAACACCTTTCAGTGGGCTGCCAGCGGCGGCTCCTCGACCTTTACAACCGTATTTGGGTCGAGGGTGAGTTTCCGTCGCAATGGCGGGAAAGTATTGTTATCCCCATTCTGAAACCAGGCAAGAACCCTTTGGAGGTGGACAGCTACCGTCCCATTAGCCTCACCAACGTTCTTTGCAAGTTGCTTGAACGGATGGTGAGCCGGCGGTTGAACTGGGTACTGGAGTCTCGGGGCCTTCTGGCTCCGTCTCAGGGTGGGTTCCGTAAAGGCCGCTCCGCCGCCGACAATCTGGTGAGCCTGGAGTCGGCCATCCGTACTGCCTTAGCCCTCCGTCAGCACCTGGTCGCTGTCTTTTTCGACATGCGGAAGGCGTACGATACGACATGGCGTCATCACATCCTTTCTACGCTTCATGGATGGGGTCTTCGGGGCCCTCTGCCGATCTTTATCCGCAATTTTCTGTCGTATCGTACCTTCCGCGTGCAAGTCGCGGCCTCCCATAGTTCCTCCCGATTCCAGGAGAACGGGGTACCACAGGGATCTGTCCTCAGTGTCTGCCTGTTTTTAAATGCCATAAACGGGCTCGCTGCAGCGGTGGGAAATTCTGTCTCCGCTTCCCTGTATATTGACGACTTCTGCCTTTACTACAGCTCTATTGGCATTGCAGCCGCTGAAAGTCGGCTACAGGGCGCTATCCGTAAGGCGCAGTCTTGGGCTGTCGCTCGTGGGTTTCAGTTTTCGGCAGCCAAGACCTGCGTTATGCATTTCTGCCGGCGACGCACTGTCCATCCTGAGCCGCGGCTTTATCTTTATGGCGAACTTCTTGCTGCGGTTGAGACGCATAGGTTTTTGGGTGTAGTTTTTGATGCCCGGTTGACTTGGCTGCCTCATATTCGGCAGCTTAAACAGATGTGTTGGCGGCATCTAAATGCTCTGCGATGCCTGAGCCACACCAGGTGGGGCGCCGACCGATCTACTCTCCTACGGCTCTACCAGGCGTTAATTCAGTCTCGTCTGGATTATGGGAGCCTGGCTTATGGCTCAGCATGCCCATCTGCGCTGCGGTTGCTGGACCCCATCCTACACAGCGGAATACGACTTGCCACTGGTGCTTTCCGTACCAGCCCAGTGGACAGCATCCTTGCGGAGGCAGGTGTCCCTCCATTGCGGTTAAGGCGCCAAAATTTACTGGCCGCTTATGCTGCCCATGTTTTTAGCTTGCCCGGGCATCCAAACTATCGTCTCCTGTTCCCGCAAACAGTCGTCCATCTGCCAGACCGTCGGCCCCGGTCAGGTTGTACGATCGCGGTCCGCATCAAAGAGCTTCTCTCCGGGCTTAGGGTTTTCACTGTTCCACCTCCTTTCAGGGCCACTTTGCGTACACCCCCATGGTGTGTTCCTCGCCCTTGCCTTCGGCTCGACTTGGCACAGGGCCCGAAGGACTCAGTCCCTCCCGAGGCCTTCCGCCGCCGCTTTTATTCCATCCTGGCCACGTATCAGGGCTCTGGCGTTGTTTACACTGCCGGTTCGATGGTTGCTGGTCGTGTCGGTTATGCGCTCTCTGGGGGACCATTTCGAACAACGTTCATTGCCGGCTGGCTGCAGCGTTTTCACTGCTGAGCTGGTCGCCATCTTTCGTGCCCTAGAGTATATCCGCTCCTGCTCAGGTGAGTCCTTCGTGATCCGTAGCGATTCCCTGGGCGGTTTACGAGCTCTCGACCAGTGTTTCCCTCGTTCTCGTCTGGTGATTGCTATCCAGGAGTCCCTGCATACTCTTGCCCGTTGCGGCCGCTCTGTGGTCTTTGTGTGGATCCCGGGCCATGTTGGGATACCTGGCAATGAAAATGTTGACCGCCTGGCGAAAGAGGCCACCAGTAAACCACTCTGGAAATTGGCCTTCCGGCGACTGATTTGCGGGCAGTCTTACGCCGCGAAGTTCTGTCGGTTTGGGACACTGAATGGCGCAATCTGCCCACGCCAAACAAACTCCGTCCAATCAAGGTGACGACGACTGTATGGCGGTCGTCCCTTCGGGTCTCCCGCCAGGAGTCTGTTGTCCTCTGCCGGCTGCGCATTGGGCACACTCGGCTGACACACGGCCACTTATTGCGCCGTGAGGACCCACCTCTGTGTCGCTGCGGCTCCGTTTTATCTGTGGTCCATATTTTATTGGAGTGTCCGCTTTTAGCTGTGCTCAGGCAGTCGTTCGCACTGCCTGACACGCTCCCTGCCCTTTTAACAAATAACACTGCCATGGCTGGCTTAGTTTTGCGTTTTATTCGGGCAGGGGTTTTTTATCATTTAATCTGAGTGTTTGTGTTTTATTTTATTGTTTTGTGTTGATTCTGGCCTTTGGCCTACGGTTTTAAACTCCGTTTTTAATGTGTTCTCGGTGGTTGGCTTTTCCTCTCTTTTTTTTTTGGTCGGCCAACCACCGTCACACTCTGTGTGATTTTATTTAGTTTTGTCTGGTCCCTGTCTACGTTTCTTTTGTTCTGTGTCGTCTGTCTCCTATTCTGTTGAACGTTTTTTAGTCTCTGTGGGTATTTTTCGTATTTGGAAAAAGGGACCGATGACCGTCGCAGTGTGGTCCCTTGCATCCCCCAAAGCAACCAACCAACCAACCTGCAGTGCGCTTGTGTGACTTGAGAGCGTGGCACGTGGTTGCAGGTGGTACAAGGAACGCCTCTGAGCACCACTGTGTTGGCAGTAGCTGTGACTCGAGCATTTGTGTCGGGATCGTACATTTCTCCTCACACGTGTTAATCAATTCCAATACCTGCTGCTTTGACCTCCATAAATGTTGTTGATTGATTTAGTCTTTCCAGATGATTATAACACCTCGCTTCTACTTAAAGACAAATCATGATTCAGCCGTGGTCAACCTAGCGAGCCTTATAATTGCTGTCGTTCTCAACACGTTCTGTTACCAAGTCTTCCCACTCAGTCATAGGTTCACAAATATCTGGGTAGATGATAGCAAGCAGGTATTACCAATGCCCTTCAGGGACGAGTGATTTGGACTAATTGCTGCTAATAGGTGTCACATTGCTGGTCTTTACTGTTTGGTGTGACTGAACGTGATGTTATAGACCTCTTTCGTCAGATTATGATCTCGTTACTATCTGCACCAGTTAAAGAAAAGGCAGAGACTGTTGTAACGAGCTAAGGATAATTTCTTCTTCTTCTTCTTCTTCTTCTTCTTATTCTTATTATTATTTCATATACGCCAACTAAGGAACACGACATTCAACTATTCCGTTTGAAGTGGGCTTTGACGTTTGCCCAGTAGTTACGCTTTGACGTTTGCCCAGTAGTTACGCATCCTCAGGCTGTGTTGATCTTCCTCTCTGGTTTCCAGAGGGCACCAGTCTTCTTTCTTGGTAGTCTGTCCTGGCACTTCTGTCTAAACTTCTTCCTGAGTATTGTCTGGTCCTTCAAGTTTCATTCTGTTGTTCCCAGTTCCTGAAGATCTTTCTCCACTTCCATCAACCATGGTGGCTTGGTGGCTTTTGCCAGTAACAGAGAAGCTGGTTGGTCAATCTGTCACGATGCATATTGTAAACGTGTCCATAAAATGCTAGACGTCTTTTCCTAGCCACATCTGTAATTCTTTCACGGTGCTCGTAGAGCTCTCGGTTGGGTCGCCTTTTATAACTGTCGCCTTCCTTGACTGACCCCAGTTATCTTCTTCATTATCTTCCTCTCCTGGAGTTAGAGCTATTCAGTAAGTCCCTTCCTATTGAGTATTACACATTTTGAAGCAAATGAGGCTGGTACTGCTTCAGTTTAGTGTTACGGGAGAGACATATTTTATTATAAGTATTCTTGGTCAGCTGGTACGCGAGCTCCAGCTTGTTGACTCGAGTTGATAGATAGATTAGGTTGCAGCCATTCTCCCAAGTACTTAAACCATCCCTTCCTGGTGTAGATGCAGTGTACTAGGAGATTCACCTATGTACGTGAAGTACTGCGTCTTTTCAAGTGATACATGAAGCCTAACCTTTGCCGCTTGCTGTCGTAGAACGCTGTTTCACTGAAGTTTCTATTGAATCTGATAGAAGTGCTAGGTCATCAGCAAATGTCAGGCAATCAACATGGAGCCCATTGCACTTATGTCCCAGAGACACACCCCTCTGGAGCTGACTCTTTCCGCCACTCTCTTATTACCTCTTCCAGGGCACGGTTGAACAGGAGTGGGGACAGACCATCTCCCTATTTAACTCCCGATTTGATTTAATAACTTTCTGAGAGGGTTCCTCTGAGCTTAACTCTGTGTTGTTTTAAGTCTGTTGGATAAGGCTGTGAGTCTTCTTATTCAGCCCTATTTCATGCAGCATCTTCATGAGAGTAGGTCTATAAGCAGATTGATATGCCTTCTTGAAGTCAACTAAGATGACGACGTACTTCTTACCATCCATTTTTACTTTTCATAGCACTGACTTCAGGTTCAGTATCTGTTCAGTTCAAGAGCGACCTTTACTAAATCCTGCCTGGTATTCCCCTAGCTGAGGGCCCAGTTGAGGTTCGACTCTGTTTAGTAAGGCCTTGGAGAAAATCTTGTATGTGACAGGTACCAATGAGATTCCTCGATAATTATTGATTTCAGTCAAATCTTGTGTATGGGATGAGTCAAGGTAGAGGTCCAGTCACTAGGTAATGTTGGGTTTAAAACTTCTGTAGACATTCCTGGTGTTGTTTTACTTGAAGTTGTCATTCAGTTGTGTCAATTGATCTCCTGTGAACTGCCGTTTTACTTGTCTGATGGTTCTGGCAGTTAACTTTCGTTGTTCTATGAACTACCAGCCCAAGAAAATTACGGCAGGGATGAAACTGCTCGAGGGAACACTTAATGGATTATAGACATTAACTGTCGAGAAGAATACGAGGAAAACTATACCGAAAACCACGAAGCTAAACGGTAAGAGTTGTCTGGCAGTCAGCGGAGGTGTGATGCATAACGTTTTGCTGACGCTCGTCTCGTAATCACCCAATCCATTCGATGGCTCGTCCAAATCGTTTGCCGTGTGTGGCAGAATTTCGATGTCATCGGTATTCCTCCGAGTTTTTATTTCTTTTCCTCGAACTGCTCGCTCGGAGTACAGATTAACATCGGGGAGAGGCCACAGGCCTGTCTCACTGCCTTCTCAGCTGCTACTGCCGCCATCTCCGTCTGCGTTCTGTACGGGGTAGATAAACTTCCGTTCCCCGTTTTTTATTCCTGCTACCTTCAGAATCACGCAAAGTATATTCCAGTCAATATTGTCAAAACCTTTCCGCTATGAATCTAGGTTTGCCAGTCTTCAATCTTTCTTCTAGGAAAAAGTGGTAGGGCCACTATATGGCTCTGCGCGTCCCTACATATTTCGCTGGAATCCCCGAGATCGCCTTCTACCAGTCTGCGTTCTTATTTTATCTACGTAACTAGGGATTCGATTAATAACAAAAGGAGGATCGGCATTGGTCGTTAAAGTAGATGTCTTTATTTCTGTCGCAAATTTCAATCAAAGCGTGGCCGTCACCAATTCTAGTATTACAGTCGTGTAGGTTCAATCTTGTTGTTGTTGTTGTTGTTGTTGTTGTGGTCTTCAGTCCTGAGACTGGTTCGATGCAGCTCTCCAAGCTACTCCATCCTGTGCAAGCTTCTTCATCTCCCAATACCTACTGCAACCTACATCCTTTTGCATCTGTTTAGTGTATTCATCTCTTGGTCTCCCTCTACGATTCGCAGGAGTGCTTCTATGAAGGTCGCAAGGTAGGAGATGAGCTACTGGCGGATGTAGAGCTGTGAGGAGGACGGGGCGTGAGTCGTCCTTGAGTAGCTCGGTCGGTAGAGCACCTGCCGGCGGAAGACAACATCTCGAGTTCGAGTCTCGAGATAGGCGGTTTTAATCTGCCACTAAGGTCTACATCTGCGCACATACTACTGCAGAGTGAAAAATTCATTCTGGTTTCTGTCCGCTTCTGAAGTATCTCAAACACTCGTAAAAAACGTGAAGTTAGTTTTTTATATCTCCGGAATCAATTGTGGGATACACCTGAAACCTTGCACCTAATAACTTACAAATAGAAAGTCTTAGAATATAAAATTTCACTGTCCTACTGCTTTCCAGTAGTTTCTAAAAATGCCAAAATGGCCATTTTTGGCCCACTTTTACGAAAAAAGTGTTTTGTGCAACTATTTCATTACAAAGACCATTTTCTAGATCGCCATTATATTTAGGTTTGCAGTTCGATCGCAGAAGGCGGAAATAAAAGACGACAGGGTGGTTTATCCCGTAATTCCAGCGCATTGCTGAGGAAATCTTTTTTTATTATGTCGCGTAGGAGAGCGCCAAAAGTTGTACAAGATGGCATAGTTTTGGTTGTTTCAAGAAAAAATTGCCGAGATATTATGTCTCAAAGTTGCCGAAAACTCGTGGATGCGCTGTCGACATCGGCGCTTTGGAGTCAAAGAAAGAACTGTATCTCTCCAAGCATTAAATTGCCGAAGTGTTCACAGGGACCACGTGCGAATGTTGAGACAGAATTTTGATAAAATCCGTGGTGGTCATGCGGGAACTTTTTCCAAAATTATATCACTTGGCATGGGATGGCCCTTTTCTAAGTATAGACTCAAAAGAGTAGGAGACAGACAGCAGCCTCGTCTTCCTCGTTTTCCTAGTTCTATCCATTTGGTATTTTATCCTCTTATTATGGTAGACACTTTTTGATTTACATATAAATGAGTCGTGTGAGTTTCCAGCCCACTCCATTTCATTCGCTGTAGCTGCATTATCAAATGCCTTTTCCAGGTCTGCGATACCTTTTCAGTAGCCGTCTCTTCCAAAATTCGAAAGTGTCCTATTCTATCTGTTGTGCCTATATTCCGTCTAGAGCCAAATTGCTCCTCAGCCAAAATATCCTTCATTACCTTTTCGAATGTTTCATTAATGTTTCTTAAGGTAACTTCGGCTGCATGTGAAATAAGGTTAATTTTTCTGAGCACACTGCATTTGTTGTTTCCATCGTCCAGTCACCTCTGTCGTATATTTTGTTACATAACCTCAGTATCTCTCAATTAGTCCTTCTCGGTTCAAACATTTCCTATTTCTCAGGGTGTCGTATCTGTGCCTGCTGCTTTCACATTCGTTCTTTAACTTGGTGCATTATGATTGTTGGCCGATTCATTTAGACCGTTTAATAACTCAAGTTGCAGAGTTGTTGGTTCCTGATCCGTGTCGTACAGCTCTGGAAGACGCTCTCACGACGTTTGTGCACCGTATTCTCACAGCATCACGCTGCAATCTCTGCTGTGCTGTGCTGTACAACACGTCCTGCCTCCGCTTCCTCTCCTGTTGTGCAGCTGCCGCCAGGTCGTGGGGTCCCGCGTTCGATTCCGCGCCGGGTCGGAGATCCTCGTCGCTCGGGTTTCTGTTGGGCTAAAGGTTTCATCTCGTAGGCGCAAATTGCCGAGGTGACGTCAGCAGGAAGACAGGCACGGGCCCCAGGCCTGTAGGGCCACGCCATCCTCTTCTCATTTCTCCTCCTCCAGTTCCGTCGCACTCCTCTTTCAGCCCTTTCTCTAGATTCCTCTGTTCCTATACGCACTTCGTTACTCAGCCTTCCATACAGATTTTTTTCATTTTCATTGTTCTTATTTTTTATATTTTGTTTTCTCCTCTATCTTCGAAATCATTTCCTCTGCAACACGTAGCTTCTTTACTCTTATATCGTTTATATATATAGTACTTGTGCTTTTATGATTCCTTTATATAACATATTCCAATACTAGTTGACATTATGACGTAGTTATTTGTCTTTAATGTTTAGTAATCTCATATGATAGCATTTCCATGATTGTTTCTTTCAAGGATCTTATCTTTTCTAGGTTCCAGTTCATCACACGGCCACCTTCTTCAGTTTTTTCATTTTTATTTCTATTGCTGCTATAAGAAAATTGTGATTGTTAACTATTATCTGCACCTGTTAATGTGTACACCTTCTTGATTCCATTTCTGTACGTCTCTCCACCACTATAAAACAAATGTGGTTTCTGTGTGTATCGTCTGATGTTTTACAGGTGTCTCTTTCCCTGCCAGAGTAAATAAGCTGTTCCTCTCCGTCACTCCTCCTTCCAAGACCGTGGCCGCCTTTCTCCCACAATCGCCCTTTACTCTTTTGCAGCATCTTTGATTATGATCCATTACTTTCTATGTGGTGTTGTACGTTTCTCCTGCAAGCTGGTCATCATGTTCTGAATGTGGCAAATGTACCCGGATAATCAATATATCTTTTCGTTCTGCTTTCAGCCTTACATCAATAAACCTGCCAGTAGCATAGTCTACATTCGACTGACAGCAGTTATTCACGTCCATTCCATTGTACCTGAGCGACTCCTTTTTCATATTAGTCTTTTCCATTTGTCTTTTAAGGTTTTCTAGTATTCTTACTTGTGCCAGTGTTCTACATCTACATCTACATTGATACTCCGCAAGCCACCCAACGGTGTGTGGCGGAGGGCACTTTACGTGCCACTGTCATTACCTCCCTTTCCTGTTCCAGTCGCGTATGGTTCGCGGGAAGAACGACTGTCTGAAAGCCTCCGTGCGCGCTCTAATCTCTCTAATTTTACATTCGTGATCTCCTCGGGAAGTATAAGTAGGGGGAAGCAATATATTCGATACCTCATCCAGAAACGCACCCTCTCGAAACCTGGCGAGCAAGCTACACCGCGATGCAGAGCGCCTCTCTTGCAGAGTCTGCCACTTGAGTTTATTAAACATCTCCGTAACGCTATCACGGTTACCAAATAACCCAGTGACGAA
This sequence comes from Schistocerca americana, assembly GCF_021461395.2. Classification (NCBI taxonomy): domain Eukaryota; kingdom Metazoa; phylum Arthropoda; class Insecta; order Orthoptera; family Acrididae; genus Schistocerca; species Schistocerca americana. Next base: position 19,572,714 of record NC_060119.1, on the reverse strand, counting down.
ACGCGCCGCTCTTCTTTGGATCTTCTCTATCTCCTCCGTCAACCCGACCTGGTACGGATCCCACACTGATGAGCAATACTCAAGTAAAGGTCGAACGAGTGTTTTGTAAGCCACCTCCTTTGTTGATGGACTACATTTTCTAAGCACTCTCCCAATGAATCTCAACCTGGTACCCGCCTTACCAACAATTAGTTTTATATGATCATTCCACTTCAAATCGTTCCGTACGCATACTCCCAGATATTTTACAGAAGTAACTGCTACCAGTGTTTGTTCCGCTATCATATAATCATACAATAAAGGATCCTTCTTTCTATGTATTCGCAATACATTACATTTGTCTATGTTAAGGGTCAGTTGCCACTCCCTGCACCAAGTGCCTATCCGCTGCAGATCTTCCTGTATTTCGCTACAATTTTCTAATGCAGCAACTTCTCTGTATACTACAGCATCATCCGCGAAAAGCCGCATGGAACTTCCGACACTATCTACTAAGTCATTTATATATATTGTGAAAAGCAATGGTCCCATAACACTCCCCTGTGGCACGCCAGAGGTTACTTTAACGTCTGTAGACGTCTCTCCATTGATAACAACATGCTGTGTTCTGTTTGCTAAAAACTCTTCAATCCAGCCACACAGCTGGTCTGATATTCCGTAGGCTCTTACTTTGTTTATCAGGCGACAGTGCGGAACTGTATCGAACGCCTTCCGGAAGTCAAGAAAAATAGCATCTACCTGGGAGCCTGTATCTAATATTTTCTGGGTCTCATGAACAAATAAGGCGAGTTGGGTCTCACACGATCGCTGTTTCCGGAATCCATGTTGATTCCTACATAGTAGATTCTGGGTTTCCAGAAATGACATGATACGTGAGCAAAAAACATGTTCTAAAATTCTACAAGAGATCGACGTAAGAGATATAGGTCTATAGTTTTGCGCATCTGCTCGACGACCCTTCTTGAAGACTGGGACTATCTGTGCTCTTTTCCAATCATTTGGAACCCTCCGTTCCTCTAGAGACTTGCGGTACACGGCTGTTAGAAGGGGGGCAAGTTCTTTCGCGTACTCTGTGTAGAATCGAATTGGTATCCCGTCAGGTCCAGTGGACTTTCCTCTATTGAGTGATTCCAGTTGCTTTTCTATTCCTTGGACACTTATTTCGATGTCAGCCATTTTTTCGTTTGTGCGAGGATTTAGAGAAGGAACTGCAGTGCGGTCTTCCTCTGTGAAACAGCTTTGGAAAAAGGTGTTTAGTATTTCAGCTTTACGCGTGTCATCCTCTGTTTCAATGCCATCATCATCCCGTAGTGTCTGGATATGCTGTTTCGAGCCACTTACTGATTTAACGTAAGACCAGAACTTCCTAGGATTTTCTGTCAAGTCGGTACATAGAATTTTACTTTCGAATTCAATGAACGCTTCACGCATAGCCCTCCTTACGCTAACTTTGACATCGTTTAGCTTCTGTTTGTCTGAGAGGTTTTGGCTGCGTTTAAACTTGGAGTGGAGCTCTCTTTGCTTTCGCAGTAGTTTCCTAACTTTGTTGTTGTACCACGGTGGGTTTTTCCCGTCCCTCACAGTTTTACTCGGCACGTACCTGTCTAAAACGCATTTTACGATTGCCTTGAACTTTTTCCATAAACACTCAACATTGTCAGTGTCGGAACAGAAATTTTCGTTTTGATCTGTTAGGTAGTCTGAAATCTGCCTTCTATTACTCTTGCTAAACAGATAAACCTTCCTCCCTTTTTTTATATTCCTATTAACTTCCATATTCAGGGATGCTGCAACGGCCTTATGATCACTGATTCCCTGTTCTGTACATACAGATTCGAAAAGTTCGGGTCTGTTTGTTATCAGTAGGTCCAATATGTTATCTCCACGAGTCGGTTCTCTGTTTAATTGCTCGAGGTAATTTTCGGATAGTGCACTCAGTATAATGTCACTCGATGCTCTGTCCCTACCACCCGTCCTAAACATCTGAGTGTCCCAGTCTATATCTGGTAAATTGAAATCTCCACCTAAGACTATAACATGCTGAGAAAATTTATGTGAAATGTATTCCAAATTTTCTCTCAGTTGTTCTGCCACTAATGCTGCTGAGTCGGGAGGTCGGTAAAAGGAGCCAATTATTAACCTAGTTCGGTTGTTTAGTGTAACCTCCACCCATAATAATTCACAGGAACTATCCACTTCTACTTCACTACAGGATAAACTACTACTAACAGCGATGAACACTCCACCACCGGTTGCATGCAATCTATCCTTTCTAAACACCGTCTGTACCTTTGTAAAAATTTCGGCAGAATTTATCTCTGGCTTAAGCCAGCTTTCTGTACCTATAACGATTTCAGCTTCGGTGCTTTCTATCAGCGCTTGAAGTTCCAGTACTTTACCAACGCAGCTTCGACAGTTGACAATTAGAATACCGATTGCTGCTTGTTCCCCGCATGTCCTGACTTTGCCCCGCACCCGTTGAGGCTGTTGCCCTTTCTGTACTTGCCCAAGGCCATCTAACCTAAAAAACCGCCCAGCCCACGCCACACAACCCCTGCTACCCGTGTAGCCGCTTGTTGCGTGTAGTGGACTCCTGACCTATCCAGCGGAACCCGAAACCCCACCACCCTATGGCGCAAGTCGAGGAATCTGCAGCCCACACGGTCGCAGAACCGTCTCAGCCTCTGATTCAGACCCTCCACTCGGCTCTGTACCAAAGGTCCGCAGTCAGTCCTGTCGACGATGCTGCAGATGGTGAGCTCTGCTTTCATCCCGCTAGCGAGACTGGCAGTCTTCACCAAATCAGATAGCCGCCGGAAGCCAGAGAGGATTTCCTCCGATCCATAGCGACACACATCATTGGTGCCGACATGAGCGACCACCTGCAGATGGGTGCACCCTGTACCCTTCATGGCATCCGGAAGGACCCTTTCCACATCTGGAATGACTCCCCCCGGTATGCACACGGAGTGCACATTGGTTTTCTTCCCCTCTCTTGCTGCCATTTCCCTAAGGGGCCCCATTACGCGCCTGACGTTGGAGCTCCCAACTACCAGTAAGCCCACCCTCTGCGACTGCCCGGATCTTGCAGACTGAGGGGCAACCTCTGGAACAGGACAAGCAGCCATGTCAGGCCGAAGATCAGTATCAGCCTGAGACAGAGCCTGAAACCGGTTCGTCTGACAAACTGGAGAAGCCTTTCGTTCAGCTCCCCAGAATGTCTTTCGCCCCCTGCCACACCTTGAGACGACCTCCCACTCTACCACAGGTGAGGGATCAGCCTCAATGCGGGCAGTATCCCGGGCAACCACAGTCGTAGTCCGATCGGGGGATGCGTGGGACGAGCTGGCCGTCCCCGACAAACCCCCATCCCGACCCCCACAGTGATGCCCATTGGCAACAGCCTCAAGCTGTGTGACCGAAGCCAACACTGCCTGAAGCTGGGAGCGAAGGGATGCCAACTCAGCCTGCATCCGAACACAGCAGTTGCAGTCCCTATCCATGCTAAAAACTGTTTTGCTAAGAACGTCTGAACTAATCTACAGAGAGCGCAAACAAATCGACAAAATTTAAACGGTTATTAAAATACAAGATTGCCTACTAAATGCAGTAATGCTGCTACTTGCGCACTGCTGACACTGCTCGGCGGCGGAAGGAGACTAAGCGAAATTACACTACTCAGGTACTAAAACACGATGCTACACTCTCAAATACTATAATACGCCCGAAATTTATGAATTAAACAATGCAAGAACCAAAAACACGCAAAGAAATTAAGAATTAAACTATGTAACAAATGAGTGAGCTAGGAGTATACGACTTGCTGCTCAGCTGCTTATCCAACGGCGGCAGGGAGCACACTGACTGCGACCAACCGACACTGGCCGTTCAAAACAAAACAGTAGACAAACGACTACGCGAATTTACACTATTCAGGTACTAAAACGCGATGCTACAACTCTCAAATACTATAATACGCCCGAAATTTATGAATTACACAATGCAACTACCAAAAACACGCAAAGAAATTAAGAATTAAACTATGTAACAAATGAGTGAGCTAGGAGTATACGACTTGCTGCTCAGCTGCTTATCCAACGGCGGCAGGGAGCACACTGACTGCGACCAACCGACACTGGCCGTTCAAAACAAAACAGTAGACAAACGACTACGCGAATTTACACTATTCAGGTACTAAAACGCGATGCTACAACTCTCAAATACTATAATACGCTCGAAATTTATGAATTAAACAATGCAAGTACCAAAAACACGCAAAGAAATTAAGAATTAAACTATGTAACAAATGAGTGAGCTAGGAGTATACGACTTGCTGCTGCAGCTGCTTATCCAACGGCGGCAGGGAGCACAGTCCAAGTATCCACCAGTCTTCGTTTTCATATTTCGCCTCCTTTCACTATTCACTGTGATCCCCCCCCCCCTCTCCCGTCACACGAGCGTCAAAGTATTTAAGTATTTTGCCACCGGATACTGATTTAACTTGGGAGGGAACGATATTTTGCCTATAAAATGGAGACTGCGCTATGCAGGAAAAATGTAATTGGACATTATTTCCTCGAGGGCGTTAAAACTGAACATGTGTAAGTTGTATTAAAAGATTTTGCAGCGTGCTACGTGATTAAAAAAGCTTTTGAAATGTGTGGTGTAACGTTTGTACCGTCTGAAAGCGTCACGAATATACTGAAAACACTGAACTGGCAGAAGACTGAAAATATATGCAAAGCATCGACTACTTAAAAGTTTCAAGGACCAACTCTTAAGTGAGGAATCAAAAAAATATTGAACGGATCGCTCCCGTGGTCAACACAGAGACAACATTAGACTGATTTATTACAGCGCGCAAGCAGTCATTCTTCCCGCTCTTCGTCCGTAAATGGAACGGGAAGAAGTCCTCAAGGGAAGTACCCTGTGCAGTGAACTCAGCTGGTTAACACTGGTTTAATAGTGTGTCGGTCCAGCTTCGGAAAGCGCTACAACTGCTTCCGCGTGCCACGGATTCGACAAGGTCAGTCGTGGGTGCAGAGTAGGCGTCCGACCGCGTCCCAGGTTGTGCGCCGTCGCGTTCGGATTAGGCGAGTTCGGGGGCCACGGAGTTCAGGGTTGTGCTCCTTAGACCAGTGCATTACGAGTGTGGCAGTTATCCTGCTGGAAGTTGCATTGGCTTAGGCGAAGGTGGGATGCTGGTGATCGGCAGTGATGTTCACACAGTCCACGAGTGCTGTGGCGTCTTGCATTACTGCCGCGAGTCCCGTGGAACACTGCCCACGCCGACCCCTGCCTGCATGGAGGAACGTGGCTCATCCGACCAGCGACGCATTTCCGTCGAGCCACGGCGCAGGCTCGGACGATGCCGGCGTGCCAGCTCGGGAACACACCTTCCTTCTTTAGAAGAATCTTGTTCTTCTGTGACTCGACTTAACGCACGCAGCTGTTGCTTGTGTGTCTTAAGCCAGGTGAAACCTCCGCTCATCTCAATTTTCAGATTAAGTTTTCGTGTGTGGTTTATTTTCCATCTACCTTGTATCTTCTGAAACTGACTGCAGCAACTACAACTACTGTACGCCTCAGATTGCCCAACTTTTCGACCCAAACTTTTTATAAAAAGGACGTCAATAATATCACACAATAGTAGCAGGTTAATTGGCCGTTTCCGGTGAGGCTGTTTAGGATCTTGGTCTTGTACGGTAGAGTCTGAAAGTTTTCAGAGGTCACCTGCTGTGCCTCCCGTGAGAGTGTTCCCCCCCGGACGTGGAGAGGCCAACTGTTGAGAGCTCCCCCCGTTGGTCCGCGCGCTGCTGCGTCCATACTGGCCGCTCGCTGGAGAGTGGATGGAGCAGTCTGGGCGGGCCGCGTCCAGTGGGTGCCGGAGGCGAGGTATCCACCCTTTTTTCCACGATTTGCTTTCTCTCTTCACTTTCGCTGACCCGCTGTCAGTCTTTCAAGGAGAGGCCAGACCCCGATTTAGACGGGCTTGGGCCCCGTGTTGGGCGATACTGGATAGTGGCGCCTGTATACGGGATTAGGTAGCTGCGCCTCCCTCTTAGAGTACAGTCTATGTCGTACGTAGAATGGTGTAAGCTTAACTCTACACGTCACGCCCGCGGAGAACACGAAGAAGTCGCAACTGCAGATGTACGTGAGGTGGACAGACACTGTTTCTTGCAATATTTGTTCCCCCCTTTGTCAACAGAATCGAAAGCGGTCGCGAAACATGTATTGTTACGTTACGAGATGTGATCCGCTTGCGTGCCTATGAATGTGTTTCACTCTTTTCGCCTTCTGTTTATTTATCACAAAAAGCTTTGCTTGTATTACGTAGTATGAAGATTCAGATTACACATAGAGACCCGTTGCTCATGTAGTAAGGCTTAAAGTTTGTCGGATGGAATTAAATTACTGTGAACACGCACCATCTCTTATTCTTAACACCGGGCGTCCGTGTGTTCTTTGACGATCGTGTCACACATAGTTCGCAGAAAGGTAAGTGTTGGGCGCTTTTTCATCGTCAGATATCCTTAAAAACCGTACAGGCTGCACAGAGGACGAACACATACCGTCCAAATTCATAGGCACGTACGCTAATCACATTCTTGTTCACTGTTCACAGTGGGATTTATTTAAATAAGAATACACTAACGTTGCGGCAACTTCAATTCTCGAACCAAATGGAAACCTTTGAGACGTCGGTTATTTGGCTGACGGAAGCGTGCTGACCTAAGGCCTTCCGGGGGAGTTAGGTGAAAGGGGCGGCCGACTACAGAGTTGGCTGTTGCTCGCGGAAAGATTGCAGGGTGCGGTTCGAGAGGCGGACGCACAGTAGTCCAGCGAGGGCGTCGAGTGTCGCTGTCGGGCGTTTGCCACGGGACGAAATCCAGTCGAGGAATGCCAGTGTTAGCTGTCCAGAACTTGTACGTTCACAGTGTAACTGCGCGGCTTACGCAGAACACCACCTCGTGCTGAAGGAAACTTGCCAAGTCGAAATCCGCTAGAATAGCATTATACTGAATGACCGGTTCCGACAGGGCTGTGCTTTAAAATTTGTACAACGTATTGTCCGTCAGTGTTGCGGTGGACAGTATGTTGTTAAAATTAAAGCGTAAAATCCGACGACGAAAGCGTAGCTCTGTCGAAACCGGTCATCCAGTATAATGCAACTCTAGCGAACGTCGACTTGGGAAGGTCGGTTCAGTTACCACACACAGCAGACCGCCCGCAAAGTGACATCGAGCGAGGCGGCGCACCGGTCAGCGCACGCAGCTCGCATTCCGGACGACGGCGGCTCAGCCATCCTAATTTAGGTTTTCCGGGATTTCACTAAATCGCTTCAGGCAAATGCTGGGATGGTTAACTTGAAAGGGCACGGCCGACTTCCTCCTTTCCTCTTACTTCTCCAGTCCTGTGGAACCGATGGCGTCGCTGTCTGGTCCACTTCCTCAAATCGACCGACCGACAAACTGACAGTGTCAGGAATGTGTATTGTGGTTCCGCTGGTGCAACAGCTGGAAAGCAGCAAGTGTTTGCCCGTATTGCGGTGTCATCCGGTGCGATGTTTCCGAGGCACGGACTCGTTTTCAGAAGACTACCGTCCGCTATCGTGGCCCACGGCCAATGTTTACTGACGACAGCCTGGCTGCCCCCTTTTCGCCTTGCAACTTATTTAATAGTTTCGCTAAGGCATCACTGTTTTTCATGCTTTTAACATCGACTCGGATGTTGTTGTATTTTTAAGTAATTCACGGCTGTTGCCCTGACGTTCTTCGCCTTTCTGGTGATTTTGTAAATACTGCACAATATAAATTACTGTGTTGTTATTAGAAACGTTGAAAAGAAAAGGGAGACGTCCTCCTGAAAGAACGAAGCAGCCGTGCCGGTTCTCACAATGCATGTGCTGTCCTGTCGGTGGCGTCTGTGGCCGCGGATAACACGGAAGCGCGGCAGAGGCGCCGGCGCCGTCGGCGGGAGCAGCAGGGCGGCTGCCGCCACTGTTATGTCGGCCCGTCCCAAAATGTGCACGTGGTCTGTTCAAAAATGCCGGAATTTGTCCGCAAAATGTTACTACGCTTACCTCTTACTTACTGCGCACGGTCTCCTTCGAAATATTTTCCTCCACAAGCGATAGACCGCTCCCGACGCTGTTTCCACTTCCCGAAGCAGTCTCGGTACGCTTCTCGCTGGATCGCGAGGAGCGATGTATCCGAATTTTCTTTTATCTTATCCGTCGTTGCAAATCTCTGTACTATCGACGGGATTGTAACTTTGGAGATAAAGGCAGTCCACAGGGACCAGGTCTGGAGAGTACGGGGGGTGAGGCTGTTCAGTGACTTCGTTTCTTGTGCAGTAGCCACGCACCGACAGGGAGGTGCGTTATCGTGATGCGAGAGCAACGAATTGTCTCGCCACATTCCAGCCCGTTTTTGTCTCACATTTTCTCACAGGCGTCGCAACAAGTTCCAATAGTGCCCTCGGTTAACAGTTTGTCCCTGTGGCACGAATTTGTGATGGAACTAAGCCGGCCGGGGTGGCCGAGCGGTTCTAGGCGCTACAGTCTGGAACCGCGCGACCTCTACAGTCGCAGGTTCGAATCCTGCCTCGGACATGGATGTGTGTGATGTCCCTAGGTTATTTAGGTTTAAGTAGTTCTAAGTTCTAGGGGACTGATGACCGCAGAAGTTACGTCGCGTAGTGCTCAGAGCCATTTTTTTGTGATGAACTAATCCTTCAAAGTCAAAGACAACTATCAGCACGGTTTTGACATTTGACCTCACCTGACCTCACCTGACTAGCTTTCTTTGATCTTGGAAAACCTTTCCCGACCCATTGTCAAAATGGAACCTTTGTCTCAATTTCATAACCGTGCGTCCACGCCTCATCACAAGTTGCGATTTTCTTAAGAACATCTCGTTCTCATTTGCGCGATCCAAAACCTCTTCAGAGATTGCGAGGCGAACGTCTTTCTGATCTTTATTCGTGAGCCATGCGACGAACATAGCTGCAATACGACGCATTCCGAGATGCTGCGTCAGGATTTCGTGACACGATTCAGTTGAAATGTTACATTCTTCTGCAATGTCTCTGACAGTCAGTCTTTGATTGGCAGTCATTCCTGACGTTAGCATCGTCGATAGACGCCCAACGAACTCCTGAATGAGGGTCACCTTTAACTTCCTTCCGGCCATATCTAAACCGTGTGAACCGTTCGTAACGCCCGGTACGGCTTCAGCACTAACCACCGTAAGTTTGGCCTCCTGCGTCATCCGGTGTGGCGTGCCTCTATAAAGGTTTTCTCGAGTTTCACGCAAAATTTAATGGAGACGCATTGCCGCTCTAACTCTGCCATCTCAAAATTTGCAAACTTCCTTTGTGATAAATGATACTTTCACTACCAAAAAACTTTCGAACTGACCGATTTTGAAAGTCGGTGAAATGGGACACGGACATGGCGGCGCAGGCGTTAGCTGGTATAGGTACCGGGGGAAACATCAGACAGCGCCCGAAGGCCGTTGCTTTGACTACTTGGAATGTGTGGGGAGTACGGGCAGGCATCGTTTCTCCAATAAAAGCCTTTTTTTACGTTTAAAGTTTTACAACTTCACTAACCTGATTTTAAAGAAGCAAGTGAACATTCGTTATCATCAACAGCAAGATCCTCAGTATCGTTCGTTAATGAAAGTTCCCGAAGTATTGTTTTTAACAGATCGAAGAACAGCTCTCAGAATCAATTTACAACGCTTAAAACTCAAAATCCCTTTTTAAGCAAAGGAAAGAAATACAAATTGCATAATGCAAGGTTAAATAAAAGATTGTGACGCCACATGGCAATACCAAAATTTTCTTACATATCACCTGTGATCTCTAAAGGCAATAAAATATTGATAGCAAAGTTTTAATTAAAACAACTTAAATGCAATAAAATGTGATTACTATCAACGTACACTCAAACCCCGTAGCCTCTACGACGCGCACCGTATCAGAAATTATTTTCCTTCCTTTTAAACACTGTGCACCATAATCCTCCCTACGTCTGACGCGTACTACACGGAACGAACTACGACAATTAAGCTTAGATGTTATAATTAACCAGGTATGTAATCTTTTCCTTTCAGAATAAATAAAAAACACACAAATCAACTCTGTATCTCAGTGATTAAAAATATACAATACATATCATTCGATTTCGTCGTGGTCATGCGCTGTTGTGCACATTGCCGTCCTCGAGCACCACACGCGACACGGGAAAGATTTTCTACGCTACGCAAAACGTTAACAGGACGCAATCAACTTACACAAATCGCATACTGGGACTATACGTCGATGTGAATGCGGCTCGCAAATCTTAAAACGGGCGAGGGAGTAGACGCGGTACTACTGTACACTTCGACTACACCGCACCAAACAGCAGTACGGTGGGGCAGACAAGAGGCTAATCAACAACTGTTGCAAGGCAACCTCAGCAAAGCAGTAAGAAAATATCTGGGGCTTTAATCTCTTAGGATGGCCACACTAAGCCACAGAATGACGCCCCAAGCTAAATTACGAAAATACTATCGGTAATTTCGCCACGACAAGTAACACCGTAAAATACCATAAGAAATGAACTGCAATTAAGACGATTCATAAGCGTCCGGCTCAAAAGCTCCACAGTCACTACAAGCACTTAAAAGTACCTCCAAAGTTCACTCATCGACACTGCTAGAGTCTCAAATTACTCGTTCTAACTGTGGATAACAGGGTTTAACACTCTGGGGGCCGACTTAGGTTTCCTAATAAGACAAGCAATGACTCGGCGTCTCACTTGGGTCCGCCTTCGATCCAAAACAGTCATTTACTGTAAAGCAGCTGAACAGATGACAGTGCCGATATCAACGCCCCCAGCGTGCACGTTTCTAGAACTCTTGTGTTCACCTCACACACCAGACGTGCCGTAACTCTTCGTCGGAATCCAAGGGCAGAACCAAGAAATCGCTACTCAGCCCGTGAATGACCACAGGATGAGCGCCGCCGGCCCTCGACAACACACTAGGTGGGATCTTGCAGCCCACAGCGCTCCGCCCCGGCCGACTGCTTCTGCTTCTGCGGGGCCCTCACACCGAGAGGCCTCGCCCTACGTCTCTCCTCACGCACAGTCCAGAGCTCACCTACAGCAGCACCCTACTGCCCTCTGAAGCCAACTCGCCAGAGATACTTATGCGCCGACCAGAGACTCCAATCCGATATCGAGTACTGAGAAGGCGGGAACTTTCAAAAAACAAAAAAAATTAAATAGCGAGCCGTACCAGATCACCAACCTAACTCGATTCATGTCTTCGTGTGAACCTAGGATTTTCAGAGTTAAATTTTTCATTTTAAAATGGTTTTATCAGAATATAAATTTTAGAGAAACTATAAACAATCAGTACCAAAACTTATTTATCGGGAGAGACAGTGAAAAACATGAAATCTCGCACACAAGTTTTGAACGGAACATTTGAAGATGGCCGTGACATACTACACAGCAACGTCTTCTGCATGCTATGGAGTTTTCCCAGGCATATGCGTCCCACTACATTCAAATTATGTACAAACCAGCAGAATCACTAAGTTGTGTTGTAGTGTTTCGAAACTATTAGTTACTTCAGACGTTTTTCGAATGGAGAAGGTGGTGATTTGACCTGCTCTTCGTGAAACGGGCGCACTGCGCAGCCCCACTCGGTCGCACATATATCCGCCCCATAGTCTGTAGCACCTCGCAGTAGGAAGACGTGAGATACACGTGTCCTGATGATCAAAACTCCGCATTACCTAGTGTTCCCCTAGCTCTCATTGAGGGGGAAAAAATTAGTGTACTCAGGTCTTTTCTTTCGAGAAAACGATTGAAAAGCCAGTATTACAAGGTTTTTAACATGGTCGGATCCTAAATTTTTTTGCCTACTTAAGTCGCCATTCGTCTTCCAAAATATAAAAAATACGCCTTGCCCCCAGGTCTAGCCACACCCCCCTCCCATACAAATTACCGTACGGGCACCATTGATCGGAAGTAGTCGCCATGAGAGCTTAAGAATAAACCTTTCTTACACGGGAACTGTCCAATCCGACATGTCGAAACCTACCCTGAAATTTTTCTGTAGCAGACGGCATGCACCAAGTTTGTGCTTTTAGAAGGACGATTTTATAAACTGCGGCTTTGTATCGCGATGTCATTGCACTAACGCAGACAAGACTTCCGTAAGGCATTTGATTAAATTAATCACAAATACCTGATAGAGACAGTGCGCCGAATGTACTTCTGCCAAAAACCATAGACATCATCGAGAACATGAAAATGGGTGTTACTGCAAAAATCTCCGTTAACTGTCAACTCCCAAACAAATTGAAATAAAAAGGGTGTTACGCAAGGAAGCCCCTTATCCATGCTGCTGTTTATTATATCGCTGGAACTTTTTCCTGAGACAGCCAAAGCGCAGGCTGACAGGCATTACCATTCAAGGATCAAAGCCCGTGTGCTTACGCGGACGATGTAGGCGTAATCATCAGAGACCAAGCAGATGCCACAGGACTAAAGACGGTACTTGCAAAATATTGTTCCGCATCAGGTGCGAAGGTAAATGAAAACAAAAGTAAATTTCTAAATATAAAGCGGCTTGCTAACTTGCGCATTGAGTGGGCGAACGATGTTAAGGTACACAAAGCTCTTGGAATAGCATTGGCAACTTCCCTTTTAAAAATGATAGCAATAAATTGGCGAGAGGTGGCAAGAAAAATCAAGAGAGCTTTGATTGAAAACTGTCAACGTAGCATAGACCAGTTCCAGAGAATACTGTTTATCAACACGTATATTTTATCCAAGGCCTACTACAGAGCACAGGTTCTCACCATTCCATCAATGGTGGTGAAGACTATCATGTCCATCTTAGCAAAGTTTTCGTGGAAAGGGGAATTGTTCCGAGTGCCGGTGAAGACAGCAGATTTGGATCCAAGGAATGGAGGAATGGGACTGACCGACATAAAGTCTAAACCGATGGCACTGTATGTCAAACGAACATGGAGCATAATGTGTAACGATCCAGGATGCAACAGAGCAAACCTATACGATATTGTTAGGCCAGGAAGTGTAGAGCCGCCGATAAATATATATTAGAGAGTATTATCTTAAACTGAGCTATCTCAGCAAAAAGCTTTTAAACATCAAAAACGTTACAGCAAAGGCGATTTTAGCTGGAAGACGGAAACGTGAAAGGAAAAATAACATAGAAACTAAATATGCTCGAATAGGATGGAATGTGGTGTAGAAAAACATCAGTAGTGATGTTCTTTGGTGTGACGTGAGAACAGCATGGTACAAGGTAGTCAGTAACATCATGTGCACAAATGAGCGCCTCTCTGCCATCGGTTTAACCCCTGCAGCAAATGCAACCTCGTTCATAGTGTGCCTCATCGTTACACATGTGGACATCGGATTATTAATTGGAGGTGAACCAGGAAGAAAATTGCCCAAATAACTTCAGCAAACAATGTACCGATTAACATTTTCTTCAGACCAGAAGGAAGTTACTACCTGAGATCCCCTGCTATACCCGTAGGACAGGACAGGACAGGACAGATTGTTTAATTTGTGGAAAGGGGCCAAAATGAGTGGCTGTCAGTTGCACTCTAACGTACTACTACTTTATTCATTTGACAAACGTTACAAGAGTAAAGAAAACATTAAAAACAGAGGAAGCCAAACATTAACTTTAGAATTTAATACCCGGCTAAATGCGCCATTCAATCTCACGCCTCAAGGGCAAGGGCAAAACATCTTTAATTTAAAACCAGCTGAAGGCCAATCACTTACGACTCAAAATCAAGAATTTTAAAAGGCAGAAGGCCTCATCTTAAAACATTTCATCTACACCTACACATCTACATCCATACTCCGCAAGCCACCTGACGGTGTGTGGCGGAGGGTGCTTTGAGTACCTCTATCTGTTCTCCCTACTATTCTAGTCTCGTATTGTTCGTGGAAAGAAAGATTGTCGGTATACCTCTTTGGCTCTAATCTTTCTGATTTTATCCTCATGGCCTCTCCGCGAGATATACATAGGAGGGAGCAATATACTGCTTGACTCCTCGGTGAAGGTATGTTCTCGAAACTTCAACACAAGCCCGTACTGAGCTACTGAGCGTCTCTCTTGCAGAGTCTTCCACTGGAGTTTATCATCTCCGTAACGCTTTCGCGATTACTAAATGATCCTGTAACGAAGCGCGCTGCTCTCCGTTGGATCTTCTCTCTCTCTTCTATCAACCCCACCTGGTACGGATCCCACACTGGTGAGCAATATTCAAGCAGTGGGCGAACAAGTCTACTGTAACCTACTTCCTTTGTTTTCGGATTGCATTTCCTTAGGATTCTTCCAATGAATCTCAGTCTGGCATCTGCTTTACCGACGATCAACTTTATATGTTCATTCCATTTTAAATCACTCCTAATGCCTACTCCCAGATAATTTATGGAATTAACTGCTTCCAGTTGCTGACCTGGTATATTGCAGCTAAATGATAAGGGATCTTTCTTTCTTTGTATTCACAGCACATTACACTTGTCTACATTGAGATTCAATTGCCATTCCATGCACCATGCGTCAATTCGCTGCAGATCCTCCTGCATTTCAGTACAATTTTCCATTGTTACAACCTCTCTATATACTACAGCATCATCCGCAAAAAGCCTCAGTGAACTTCCGATGTCATCCACAAGGTCATTCATATATATTTTGAATAGCAACGGTCCTAAGGCACTCCCCTGCGGCACACTTGAAATCACTCTTACTTCAGAAGACTTCTCTCCATTGAGAATGACATGCTGCGTTATGTTTTCTAGGAACTCTTCAATTCATTCGCACAATTGGTCTGATAGTCCATATGCTCTTACTTTGTTCCTTAAACGACTGTGGGGAACTGTATCAATCACCTTGCGGAAGTCAAGAAACACGGCATCTACCTGGGAACCCGTGTCTATGGCCCTCTGTTCCCCGTTTCCATGGGCCTCTGAGTCTTGCGGACGAATAGCGCGAGCTGGGTTTCACACGATCGTCTTTTTCGAAACCCATGCTGATTCCTACAGAGTAGATTTCAAGTCTCCAGAAAAGTCATTATACTCGAACATAATACGTGTTTCAAAATTCTAAAACTCATCGACGTTAAAAGATATAGGTCTATAATTCTGCACATCTGTTCGACGTCCCTTCTTGAAAACAGGGATGACCTGTGCCCTTTTCCAATCTTTTGGAACGCTACGCTCTT
The DNA here is from genome assembly GCF_021461395.2 of Schistocerca americana. Lineage (NCBI taxonomy): Eukaryota > Metazoa > Arthropoda > Insecta > Orthoptera > Acrididae > Schistocerca > Schistocerca americana. The sequence continues at coordinate 19,557,435 of NC_060119.1, read as the reverse complement.
CTAGAGACCTACGGTACTCCGCTGCAAGAAGGGGGCCAAGTTCCTTCGCGTACTGTGTGTAAAATCTAACTGGTATCCCATCAGGTTCAGCGGCCTTTCCTCTTATGAGCGATTTTATTTGTGTTTCTATCCCTCAGTCATCTATTTCAATATCTACCATTTTGTCATCCGTGCGACAATCTAGAGAAAGAACTACAGTGCAGTCTTCCTCTGTGAAACAGCTTTGGAAAAAGAAATTTAGTATTTCGGCCTTTAGTCTGTCATCCTCCGTTTCAGTACCATTTTGGTCACAGAGTGTCTGGACATTTTGTTTTGATCCACCTACCGCTTTGACATAAGACCAAAATTTCTTAGAATTTTCTGCCAAGTCAGTACATAGAACTTTACTTTCGAATTCATTGAACGCCTCTCGCATAGCCCTCCTCACACTACATTTCGCTTCGCGTAATTTTTGTTTGTCTGCAAGGCGTTGGCTATGTTTATGTTTGCTGTGAAGTTCCCTTTGCTTCCGCAGCGAGTTTTCTAACTCGGTTGTTCTACCACGGTGGCTCTTTTCCATCTCTTACGATCTTGCTTGGCACATACTCATTTAACGCATATTGTACGATGGTTTTGAACTTTGTCCACTGATCCTCAACACTATCTGTACTTGAGACAAAACTTTTGTGTTGAGCCGTCAGGTACTCTGTAATCTGCTTTTTGTCACTTTTGCTAAACAGAAAAATCTTTCTACCTTTTTTAATATTTCTATTTACAGCTGAAATCATCGATGCAGTAACCGCTTTATGATCACTGATTCCCTGTTCTGCGTTAACTGTTTCAAATAGTTCGGGTCTGTTTGTCACCAGAAGGTCTAATATGTTATCGCCACGAGTCGGTTCTCTGTTTAACTGCTCAAGGTAGTTTTCAGATAAAGCACTTAAAAAAATTTCACGAGATTCAACTGCTCAAGGTAGGTTTCAGATAAAGCACTTAAAAAATTTTCCCATGGATTCCTTGTCCCTGCCACCCGTTATAAACGTTTGAGTCTCCCAGTCTATATCCGGCAAATTAAAATCTCCACCCAGAACTATAACATGGTCGGGAAACGTACTCGAAATATTTTCCAAATTTCCCTTCAGGTGCTCAGCCACAACAGCTGCTGAGCCAGGGGCCCTATAGAGACAGCCAATTACCATGTTTGAGCCTGCTTTAACCGTGACCTTCACCCAAATTATTTCACATATCGGATCTCCGTCAATTTCCTTCGATACTATCGCACTTCTTATCGCTATAAACACGCCTCCCCCTTCACTGTCCAGCCTGTCTCTGCGGTATACATTCCAATCTGAGTTTAGAATTTCATTACTGTTTGGATCTGGTTTCAGCCAATTTTCTGTCCCTAGTACTATATGGGCGTTGCGAGCGTTTATTAATGAGAGCAGTTTTCGGACCATTCTATAGACGCTCCTGCAGTTTACTATTAGCACATTAATATTGTTATTCCCTGTTGCGTTTTGCCTATTTCTACTACTACCACCATCACCTTGTCGTGTCTCTGGAGGCGTCTTGTCGGGCCTAGGGAGGGAATTCTCTAACGTAAAAAACCCACATGTGCACTCCACACGTACTCCGCTACCCTTGTAGCCTCTTCCTCCGTGTAGTGCGCGCCTGACCTGTTCAGGGGGACCCTACATTTCTCCACCTGATAGCGGAGATCGAGACATTTGGGCCCCAGATCTCCGCAAAATCGTCTGAGCCTCTGGTTTAAGCCTTCCACTCGGGTCCAAACCAGAGGACCGCGATCGGTTCTGGGAACGATACTACAAATAGTTAGCTATGATTCCACCCCGCCAGCGAGGCTTTCCGCCTTCACCAACTCCGCCAACCGCCTGTATGAACTGAGGATGACCTCTGAACCCAGACGGCAGGAGTCATTGGTGCCGACATGAGCAACAATTTGCAGTCGGGTGCACCCAGTGCTCTCTATCGCCGCCGGCAGGGCCTCCTCCACATCTCGGATGAGATCCTCCGGCAAGCAGACAGAGTGAACACTGGCCTTCTTCCCGGACCTTTCCGCTATTTCCCTAAGGGGCTCCATCACCCGCCTAACATTGGAGCTCCCAATCACTAATAAACCCCTGCCCCCGTGTGCCTGCTCGGACCTTGCTGAAGGAGCGGCCACATTTCCACTCACAGGCAGAGCGGGCGATGCCACACGGCCAGCCTCCACATTGACCCTCCGCCTCGTGCGCCGCGGACGCCGCTGTACCCGCCACTCCCCTTGGGGAGAGGGTGGCCCAACCGCGCCCTGTACCCGGGAAGATGTCTCGTCAGCAGGGACAGTGGGTGAAGCATGTAACACCTGGGGTGTACCATGCGACGCACCAGACTTCCCACTGCCGCTACACTCAGAGGCAGCAGCCTGAAGACGGCTGACCGCGGCCATCAACACGCTCAGCTGTTCGCGAACAGTGGCCAGCTCCTCCTGCGTCCGTACACAGCAGTCACACGTCCCATCCATCCTGAGAAATGAACAATTTACTGTAGAGAGTTAATAAACTTTTAACTAGACTGCTAATTCTCTAAAGGCCTAAACAATCTCATGCCCTAAGGGCAAAATAACTTTAACCTAAAATCAGCTCAAGGTCAATAACTTAAGGTTCTAAACAGGAATTTGAATTTTAAAAGGCAGAAGGCATTATCCTAAAATTTCTTTAAATGTGGCTGAAGGTACAATCAATCTTACTACTTAAGGGCAAAACAACTTTAATTTAAAATCAGCTAGAAGCCATACATAAACAACAAGGACAAATAAGAAATGGCAGGACATCAAACGGCGCTCAACAAGTTCCCAAGGGTCGGCCTGGAACACTAACGCTCGCTTAGGTGAGACAGGCAGTCGGCCCACAATTCTTTAATCCGACGGCAACCCGACCGACAGACGTCAGCGGACCAAGCGGCACGATAACTTCTGCTACACCCGACCAGCACACAACAGGGAGTTCAGTGGAACAACGCAGAAGGTATCGGCGCCCACAACGAATTACACATTCAGCTGTCAAGCTACACGCCCTGGTGGACAGTCACAACACGACGAGGAAAATACACTGCCACGTCAACGTCCAGGGCTGGTAACCGGAACGTTAACGGCCACGAGGCAGAAAATTTCGCTGGTGCACTTCAATTCAAAAATAATCGTGTTAAACTCTACAGCAGGGCGGCTAGAATTTCGTCAACTTGAAAACACACGTTGTTGCTAGCGGGAATGTCCCAACAGCCCACAACGAAATTCAAACGACACAATGTGAACAGTTAGGGCTGGCTGGTAGATTAAGTAAAGACTCAACTTTCGTGTCCGGGATCAGTGAGCCACGGACCTCGTAGCAGTGGGAACAGCCGCTCACACTCGACCGCGTGTGGACGCCGCCAGCGGCCCCGGCCAGAGACGCGCCACGGAGACTACCTCGCTGCTCCACGCCAACCGACCAACTGCCCGCACTCGGCACAGCCGGAAACTACAGGGTGTTACAAAAAGGTACGGCCGAGCTTTCAGGAAACATTCCTCACACACAAAGAGAGAAAATATGTGCACACGTGTCCGGAAACGCTTACTTTCCATGTTAGAGCTCATTTTATTACTTCTCTTCAAATCACATTGATCATGGAATGGAAACACAGCAACAGAACGTACCAGCGTGACTTCAAACACTTTGTTACAAGAAATGTTCAAAATGTCCTCCGTTAGCGAGGATACATACATCCACCCTCCGACGCACGGAATCCCTGATGCGCTGATGCAGCCCTGGAGAATGGCTATCACAGCCGTCCACAATACGAGTACGAAGAGTCTCTACATTTGGTACCGGGGTTGCGTAGACAAGAGCTTTCAAATGCCCCCATAAACGAAAGTCAAGAGGGTTGAGGTCAGGAGAGCGTGGAGGCCACGGAATTGGTCCGCCTCTACCAATACATCGGTCACCGAATCTGTTGTTGAGAAGCGTACGAACACTTCAACTGAAATGTGCAGGAGCTCCATCCGTGCATGAACCACATGTTGTGTCGTACTTGTAAAGGCACATGTTCTAGCAGCGCACAGGTAGAGTATCCCGTATGACATCATGATAACGTGCTCCATTGAGCGTAGGTGGAAGAACATGGGGTCCAACAAGACATCACCAACAATGCCTGCCCAAACGTTCTCAGAAAATCAGTGTTGATGACGTGATTGCACAATTGCGTGCGGATTCTCGTCAGCCCACACATGTTGATTACAATTTGAGCACGTTGGAATGAAGCCTCATCCGTAAAGAGAACATTTGCACTGAAATGAGGATTGACACATTGTTGATGAACCATTCGCAGAAGTGTACCCGTGGAGGCCAATCAGCTGCTGATAGTGCCTGCACACGCTGTGCATGGTACGGAAACAACTGGTTCTCCCGTAGCACTCTCCATACAGTGACGTGGTCAACGTTACCTTGTACAACAGCAACTTCTCTGACGCTGACATTAGGGTTATCCATTGCAGGTGTCCTCGTCGTTCTAGGTCTTCCCCAGTCGCGAGTCATAGGCTGGAATGTTCCGTGCTCCCTAAGACGCCGATCAATTGCTTCGAACGTCTTCCTGTCGGGACACCTTCGTTCTGGAAATCTGTCTCGATACAAACGTACCGCGCCACGGCTGTTGCCCCGTGCTAATCCATACATCAAATGTGCATCTGCCAAACCCGCATTTGTAAACATTGCACTGACTGCAAAACCATGTTCGTGATGAACACTAATCTGTTGATGCTACGTACTGATGTGCTCGATGCTAGTACTGTAGAGCAATGAGTCGCATGTCAACACAAGCACCGAAGTCAACATTACCTTCCTTCAATTGGGCCAACTGGCGGTGAATCGAGGAAGTACAGTACATACTGTCGAAACTAAAATGAGCTCTAACATGGAAATTAAGCGTTTCCGGACACATGTACACATAACATCTTTTCAAAAGCGCGAGGCCAAAGATAGTAATCATTATTTCGTCCCCATCGATGTGCAAGTCGCCGAAGTGGCGTGAAATCGAAGTACTTGCACCCGGCGAACGGTCTACCCGACGGGAGGTCCTAGTCACACCACATTTATTTATTTATTTAGCATAATGGCGATAACCGCGGGAGACTAATGACAGAATAGCAACCAAGGTTTAATGCAAAGCATAACACTAGTCAGCCACGGCTCACTACCCTCAGGCAAAAAATAACGCAGTGATTTGGTTAATGGGCAAATATACAAGCTACATTTTTAACAATACTGGGAGGGATGGACATATTGAATACAAGATGTATATGGAAAATGAATTCGAGAAAACACTTAAGTATCAGAATCACAATAAGAAATATGGTAACATGCTCCGAATTGTATTCAACAGAATGGGTATGGGTTAGGAACTGGATTCCTCGTGGAGAGGGGATGGGTTGTGTCACATTCTCGGCCCTAACCTCACCTGCAAGTCACACATGACACATACATCAGTAGTACAGCATATACAAGAATATGACGGCAAACATCTGGTGTCTGTTATAAAGGAAGATCTTGAACTCCCTAAGGATGCGTTTAGGAGGCTGTTATTGGCAAAAAATAAGAAGACAGTGAAGGACTTTGTAATGTCGCTGTTCGGGACTGCTCTTCTGTCCACGTAATCTACCCTGGAAGGAACACACATCAAGGATTTACTCAATGATTAATTTGGGTCTGGGAAATGATGATGAGGAACCTCAGGGTGCAGAAGAAGAAAATGTGCGTGCTGAACTGCCGCCAGCTGAAGGTGCTATATGTGTGCTGCTGCTAAAGACTTAATATCATTTCTTATTCTTTGAATGCTGTAATTTATGACTGCAATTATCTGTCACCTTATTTACGTCATTTCATTGTAAGCTAGCCATTTTTGTTACTGTTTTTGTGGAATAAAAGAAAGTGAGGGGGGCAATTAGAACTACGTATTTTTGTTAGACTAAAATTTTTGCTGAACTTATCTATGCTGGGCTATCGTACAAGCACGACCGTCCGTTCGATTAATACCCACACGTAGCGTTTGGCACGTTTGTCAGCGACAGATAATCATAATTTTCTAGAGATTAAATACCACTGGAAATGGGCCTACAGGAATGGGACTTGGCAGTTCTCATAGAAACGGCGTGGGCAGACAGTAGTGTCGACCGTTGTGTTTGCGCCCGCCTGGCGTTCTACACGCGGCGTGTTGACAGGTTTAAGTGCTGCGCATCAGTTAATACTGGCGGTGACGGCAGTGCGCGAGACGTTTTCGTGAAAATTAGCCATCATTGCTCCTGCAGGTACACTGTATTGTTTTATTTGAGGTAGGTTACAAAATTTTAAAAAATAATTTAGTACCACTACTTTCAGTGTTATTTGAAGCTTTTCTTATTCCTGTAGACGTGTTTTAGTAGGTACTTTAATCATCTTTTTCCAGGATAATGTTGGGTTTTCCACGTAAACGCGATTAAAAGTTTGCGAAAGAGCTAGAGAAAGTTGAAAAAACTAATTGGTAGCTATTTTGTGCCAAAAGATAAACCATCGCCATTTGTAACACTTCAACATACGCAGAAACGGAAACTTGCTCTCAGCAAACACCTAAATTAACAGCATCTGATGCCGCCTGATGAAGGAGAGGTAAGCGGACCAAAGTCCGACTGTGCAGAATCCAACTGTTCCTGGGCAATGGCCGTATCCGTTTAATAACAGCGGTAGGGACGTTGACCTTCGAATATTTCAACAGTTGTAGACGAACCAAGTACAAAATTTACTAAGCATCACTTAGATTCCAAGCAAATTTGAAGTAAAAAGGCATTGGTTAATGTGTATTGAACAGCAGGAAAAGCCCTCTTGTTGGCCACGCTTTCAGAATTATCCCAAAAAGCCTGTCGCAAATACGTTAGGTAAATTGCATGAAAGATTTGACGACAGGAAAACGACGTGGAAAGAACTATATTCTTCTTGAACATGAAAATAATGATTTAGCATGGAGTTGTTACGAGCAAACCCCAATAGAACCCTGTGGGTTCCTCAGCAGGTGGAATTTGTCTTAAGACATCATTTATTTTTTCTCTTGAATGGGGTGAAATGCATATTCCTGTCACGAAAAGGTCTGATGTTAGGGTGTGGATTTCATAAGTCAAAAGCGGAACCACTGTTCATCTTTTCCACTATTTCGCACATATTTTCCGCTTTTGTCTTACGAAATTCATAACCTAACATCAGACCCTTTCGTGACAGAAATATGCATTCCACCTCATTCAAGAGAAAAAATAAATGATGTATTAAGACAAATTACACCTGATGATGGAGCCACAGGGTCCGAAGTGCATCGTGTACGTAATAAAACACTAAAAGTTGTGACTGAAGGCGTTTTTTTAATTCATGCCTCCAGCACAAATTTGGATCATCGTGATACGACTAAGAAATTATTTAGAACTTATCCTGATGATCTTAGTAATAATCTTGTCAAAGAAATACTAATGTTAAGTCAGTCCGTGCCGCTGCGTTTCCAGATTTGACGAAACAAAAAACAAAGGGCTCCTTCTAAATGAAATTTATAAGTTGAAGTTACAATCCGTATTTCTCGAACTCGGGATTTTTATTACCCTACCAGTTACTTGCTTGTGGTGAGAGAGGATTAAATCATCTAGCACCGTTATCAATATAGCATTAATTTACATCTAAAATGAGCTTCAGCGATGTAGTGGATAACTTCATTCATTGCAAGAGTAGATGATTGACGGTTCCATCTACAGCTGATATTGAAAGTCTGAACGAGACTTTTCAAATCAAGATAACGAAGTATGCTGCGAAGGTTTCCAAGCTGTAAAGATTTCTTACTAAAAGTTAGGCTTGTTTATTTGAGTAATTATTATTAATTTATTATTGTTATTATTATTATTATCTTTCCTTTCTCAGACGTTATGTATGGTTTATTATTATTATAGCTGGTGTATTATTATTATTATTATTATTATTATTATTAATTTGTTATTAATGGTATGAGCTGATGTTTGTATCTATTCAAATACAGTACATTCAGTCAGTAAATTGACAGTTCAGGCAGCATTTATTTAAAGCTGACGTTTAAAACAAGGTTCTGAAGAATCAATTTTTGTCGTAATTGACTGCTGTGGGCTGAGAAGGCTCTGGTGCCGTTACAAAAGTTTGTCCAGCTGTGGCCCTGCAGGCACGTACCTTAGATTGACGGCGCTTTGGTTAACAGATAACGCGGAACAGCGCGACCGTAATTTGAAAGCCAATTTCACTTGATGATTTGTCTGACACAGTTGTTAGTTGTTAACAGTTACCATTCGCTCCGATTTGCAGCTCATTTAATATCCATAATAATTAAATTAAAGCTCCGATTGACGGAAAACATCTGTGGAATGACATCAGACACTGCCTCGATTTTGTTTTCTCTGTAAGTCACTTATGTTTCAGTTAAAACTTGAGCAGTTCAGCTGACTATGTAAACTGCGCAAGACATTCAAAAAGTTAATGCTTTGATACAATTTTGGTACGGTGTAAGTTTTTAAAACTCGCCGATTCGCGGCTAGGAAGAAAGGGTAGTACGAAGCGCTGGTATAAACGGTTCTTCGTGCGACAAAAATGGATAACTGTAACATTTTTTAAAATTATTTGCAGTGTGCTTTGGCAGCTAAAATTTTGACAGTGCATTTCTTTCAGTGTATTCTTCCTGTGTGAAAAAGGCACCATTCGTTTCCCAGAAAGGACGTAGTTGTGGCAGTGGGGCCTGGCCGCCTTGTATTGTACTGATGCCGCCTTTTGTTGGCTTGTTGCAGGTGCTGTCCGCGTTGGACATCCTCCAGCCGCCGCACCTGGACTTCTTCCAGGAAATGTATCCTTTGCAATGGCTGCGCCTGCTGCCGCGGTGAGTAGCCGCGGGCTGTGTTCCTGCACCGCGACGGCTTCCCGGTTGCTTCCCCGACGCGGATTGCGTAGTCCACTGCTCGTCCTCTGACTGGCGATGACACTTTGATCGATACACTGTCCACCGGCTGCAGTTGGCCAGTAGAGAAGTTTGATTTGGAGTGTAGCTAGACGTTCGGTGCTTCCGGTAGCAGCTGGCCGTGGATCACTCAGCAGCCGGCGGCAGTACTCTGGTAAAAGCGGTCCCAGCTGCCTCCTGTTCTTTGCTCGCTAGCTTTCCGCTAAACATGTGTGTCGCTGCAGCCAGTCGTGTCTCATCGCAAAGGGACGGCCGTGACGGTAAACGTAGGTACGACAGGTCTTAAATCTACAAGTCTATGGGCGTGAGAGCTGTTTGATGAAAAAGTTGTACTGCGGATGCACAATCGACGTCCCAACTCCTACGGTAATCGGGGAGTTAATGCGTAGGTGCGGAGAGCGACAGGTTGGGAGTTTGGGTCTGGCGGAAAACGTGTCAGGGAGGCGGTTAAGGCAACCGCTGTAGAAAAGCGGAGCATCTGGGTTCGAGTCCCGTTCGTGCACAGATTTTCAGCTCTGACCGTCGCACAGCTTCAGTGCCTCGTGCGCCTGCAAATTTCCCTCCGGCCTCTTTTCCAACCTGTTTCCTATCCTTTCACCCCAATTATTCGCCTAATGAGAAACATAGTGGTGCATTCGCCACGTGGTATAATCTGCGTACTACTACAACTAATCGTGACACCTCTGTCCCTACATTGCGATTTATACTTCCATAGTCAGCTTAAAAATTTCCTGAAGCGATTGCAGAATGATTGTTCATGGTTGCATGTCAGGAACATTCCGCTACTGTTCGGTGTCAGGTACTGCCTCTGTTGACAGTCCCAGTGGTCGTACCTGTGTTAGAAGCACGGGTTGCGTAAATAAGTGTGTACGAACAGCCACTGTTTTTGAGTGCTAATGTGGTGTGTGCGTGGTTTTTTTCCCGCCATGCTGATAAAGTCAGACGCGTCCGTCTGAAAATGGCCTGAGTCAAGTTCGTGGTATGGTTTTGGTGCTTTTTGTCATGGACCACCACAACCGTAACGCAATCGGCTAGCCGATGTGAAACAACACTCGTAAGTTTAATGACGCCATTGCGATAACCTTTGAATACGCCCGCGAATGCATCCACAAATGTTCATTCAATCACGATTTCTTATTATAACGCGATTCATCTGCCAACAAATACATAAGGATGATCATCATTATATTATTGATATGGTAGACTTCGGCTTTTGGACCCGGCAGTACACCCGAGAACGATGGAAGCATCATTATTGTTGTTCCTTTCTGAAGAAAAGCCTTCCGTTGTAGCTGTACAAGTAGTTGCCGGAATACTGGCCAGAGGAGGGTATAGCTTATAGTTGCATTTACGTTGCTTCTCGCCAGCTGCCGCTCCAACGTCGGGTTCTTCACACTCGATAAAATTTTGAACGTCAGGTAGAGCGTCGTTACAGAGCAGCGTATGTTATACGAAAGTGCGCTCTATAATCATGGAAAGCTCAACAAAATCCCTGGCCCGGTGGATGCGTGCTACAATCGTGAGTCCACGTGGAAGGACATCAATTTCTCAGTTTCTTTGCTCGCTGTGAAAGCCGCCATTGCCCGCGTACTTTTTTATTCCAGTCGTTAGCGCATCTCCTCCTCCGGGCGCTCTCTGTCCACGTCCTGCCTCCGCTTCTCATTTCGTCTCCTCCTGCCCTTTCCTTTCTGTGTCCGTCTCGAACTCTCGCCTCTCTCTGTCGATCTTCTGCTCTTTTTTGTTGCCTATTTGCTCCTGCCTCTCCGTCCGTTCATCTCTTCCAGCACATCTCTCTCCCATCTCTCTCTCTCTCTGTCTCCGGTTCCTCCTCCTCCTCGTCCTACCTCTGCCTGTCTCCTTCATCGCCCTCGCTGTGTTCCCATCTCTTCGTCCTCCCTTCTCTTTCCACGTCACCACAATCGTCCCAGTAAGAGATACGATATTTCTTTCTAGATGTGTACCAAATCTGATTGAAATAGTTGCAGAGGTTTAGTATGAGGTTTTTACCAGTGGCTTTTCTCACATAAGACATGTAAAACATATTTAACACATTTCACGCGTTTTTGTACACACATTTGGCCTGTATGTCTAGGAAATTTTAACCAGCAATTTCATTTCCACGCAGCTTAATATTTATGACATTGCATCTCCTGAACTGTATACTGTACAATGATCTAATTTTGCAGATAAATCAGTCGTATATGTGCCCACTGTCTGCGAAATGTGCTGTGAATTAGTTGTAAAAAAAATAATACATTAGAACGTCACGGACGCTGCGGCAGCTTCTCACGCGGAGCGCGGAATGTTGATACTGCCTGCGAAATGCGTTGCGAATACCCCGTTACTAGATAAGTAATAAATTGAAACTTCAAGCTGCATGTGGCAGTTTTTTTACCACACGAAAAGCGAAAATCCAGTAAGCGACGAGGTCTTTTTTTTCCCTTTCATTGTTTTGAGACGTCAGCGAGAAAAAGTTTCATTAAGATTTGAAATTATGTGTAAAGTCTCTTGCAAGTCTTTAAGTGCTCTCAATGTCAAATATTGGATAACTGAAGCGTAGGTTTTTTCGTCGTGGGCAACACAGCTGTTTCGTTGTTTTTACCTGAGAAGTAGTTGTTTCGACAGTTTATGCTACGTTTACCAAGCTCGGGTGAAATAGGCCCAGTGGTTTAAGAGAAGATGTGGAACATACTTAAAGTACATCCGGTTTTATAATTTGTACGGATTTATCTTTGTAGGGTTTAACCCTGCGCTTGAAACGTTAGTCGGAGGTAAAGTGCGCATGTTAGCAGAAAGGAGACGAGTTTTTGAAATCCGGCTTCATCGATCTTCGGCTGCAGTGGCGACTGGGCCGGGGCGCTCGGAGAGGAGCGGCGGCGGCGGCGGCCTGCGCTCGCCAGCGTCACCACCACCACGACCAGGCGGTGGGTACTGGCGTCACACGCACGAACGGTGAGCCCGCTGTCGCCGTGTAGGACGGGGAAGGCTCGGGCGCTCGAGGAGTGCTGTGGTGAGTGTCCTCAACACGTGGCGAAACAGAGGTAAAACCACGGCCGACCGTACCTTATTGCAGATGTCGGACGTCGCAGGCTGGACAGGCGGGTAAAGCAGAAGAGGCGGCGAACTGTGGCCGATCTAACATCAGACTTTAATGCCGGGCACAGCACAAGTGTGAACACACGGTGCACCCAACATTCGTAACGACGGGCCCCCGCAGCCGTCGGCCCATACATCTGGCAATGTTAACAGCACGACTACGACTGACACGGTCACGTGACCATCGGCACTGGACGTTGGCTCAGTGGCAGAGCGTTGCACGGTCTGGTGGATCCCATATAGTTGTCGTCGTGCCGATGGGAGAGCGCGATTCCGTCGCCTTGCAGGGGAACAGCTCCTCGACACGTGTCTGCACTGTGCTCTGGGGGAGCAGCCACGTGGGCACCCGTGGCTCCAGCACAGCTCGCGCGAGATACCGCCACTGGTTGTAGTCCGCGTACAACGCTTGGTGACAGCCGTGTTTCCCGCCGGCAGTGATGTTTTCCCACGAGGCAGTGCGCCGTGTCACGAGGCCAGCAGTGTGACGTAGTGGTTTGAGGAGCTCAGTGAGGAGTTCCAGCTGATGTGCTGGCCCACCACGTCGCCAGGTCTGAACTCGATCGAGCGCGCCAGAGCTCGCCACCCTCCTCCCCGGAATTACGTGACTCCTGTTTGCAGGTGTGGTGCCAGCTCCCTTCAACAACCCAGGAAGGTCGCGTAGATTCCGTGGCACGGCGCGTCGTCGCTGTTATTCGTGCCAAAGTTGGACACGCCGGGTATGAGGCAGAAGGTGATAATATTCTGATTCATTCGTGTATACGCGAACACGCGTATATTTTCCAGACCTCATTTCAAGTTGTTTCTGCAGGAATGTCACGTGGAATGGGTAGCATTAGCTCACGGGTAATAATGTTCACGGTACCAATTTGTGATCAACGCACTCATAATTTCAAAACCTACACTGACTCGAGTAACTGCAGTGCTGACGTCAGTAGGATGTTGTGCAAATCTGCCCCGGTGGTGGCTGCGGCAGTACTCGAGCGAGCTTCACTGCCGAGCCAACTGAAGTGGTAGTACAGTGTACGGGACGGCGGCAGGATGCGGCTTGCTTCTCTTAAGGCTGCTGATTGCCGTCCGTAGCGGCCCCACAGCACAGCCGTTTTATTTTCGATCACAGGACCAGTTCAGAAGACCGTTCGACTTGTTCACGTACAGGGGTGTATACGTACTTGTCATCACATTCGCTGGAACGTGTAGGAGCCGGCGTGCGTATTACATGTGCCGTCTGCACCAGACAAATCATCATACGTGAAACGACCTGGCAGTTGCGATAAGGAAATAAGGGGATATACTTGCACTCACCGCCGTCTTCTTCATTCTGCGAGTCGTTCGTACAATGTGCCACAGGAGAAAAAAAAAAGAAAAAAAAATGGTTCAAATGGCTCTGAGGCCTATGGGACTTAATTTCTGAGGTCATCAGTCCCCTAGAACTTAGAACTACTTAAACCTAACTAACCTAAGGACATCACACACATCCATGCCCGAGGCAGGATTCGAACCTGCGACCGTAGCGGTCGCGCGGTTCCAGGCTGTAGCAGCTAGAACCGCTCCGTCACTCCGGCCGGCGTGCCAGAGGACCCCTAACGTCTGTTTCGTGTTCGTGTCGTCGCTACGATACAACAGTGTTTCAGCTTGTACGTGAAGCTTCGAATAACAGTCTTTGAAGAAAGTACTAACCTATTAGCTAACACGCTCTCCATACCGATTTGGAATTTTCGTATGTAACCTTGTCTCGTTACGTCTCTTCGCTTGGGAACAAATGCTTGTGGTGGCCAGTACTGGTGAAAAAGTTTGAGAAGCGTTTGAAGCTGACAGTGGTGCGGACGCAGACGTGTGTCTGAGAAAGCTTCACGTTTGTGTCGTGCGGCCCTCACAGCTGGGTAAATTTGGTGCCGCGGAAGCGGGTTTTCCGTGCCACTTCCGGAAATTCCCCCCCGGAAATTGGTTGAACCGGTTTGGCGAAACATCGGAAGATGTGAGTATATTTGGTGAAACCTCGGAAGAGCTGAGTGTGTGCGGCCGGACGGAGATGGACGGGCCCCGTGCAGCGTGCTAACCGCAGCACTGCGGAGCTCGGTGACGGGGAAGAATTTTCTCGGTCCGTCGACACGGGGACACGAGCGAGGGCTGCTGCAGCCCTCGGAGGAAACGTACAGCCGTGATCCGGATTCGTGGTTCGTCGGTGACTGTTTCCCAAGGAGGATTTATGTTGTCGGCCAGGCGTCCGATTGTCGAGAACGACAAAGGAAGTTACGTTTTGGACGCATACTCGGAGGAGATGTGTGAGGCACCCGGCAGTGTTCGGATACGTGTTATTCCCGTCATTTGTCTGCAGTGGAAACACTGACGCCAGAGGTGTTCGGCGTCGTGTTTGTCTGTCGTGATACTGGCCGCGAAGAACGAGCTCCAGAACGTTGTAGATTTTGAGGGTACGTCGGGGACGATGGAACGGGGTTTGCGAGTTTCCGGGAAGAGATTGGTGTGCTAAACAGAATTTGGCATTTGGAAAACTGGTTTCGGGTGGGGAGTGGGGGAGGGAGGGGGGGCAGCAGGACGGAGTATTGGCAATCGAGCGCAGCAGCCGGCGGAAATGAATCGCAGAAGGGGCTACCCGGCTGGGAGCCGCCGCCGCCGTAGCTGCTTCACAGCCGCCTCTCCTGCACTCGGAACGGCCTGTGTCGTGGGACAGGGCCCTCCCGTGAGTCGTTTCCTCTGCTACTTGTGGAGCATTGCTCCAGGCTGGGGTTTCGGGCGTATCGAGAGCGTGGCTCGATGCTGCAGCACGATTTAGTTTACGTAATAGCGAAACGTCGTGTCGCGCCTACATCGACAGGGTGGTGTTTTCGACGATATACGGTATGTTCTATCGTAATACGTCGAGAAACGTGTTGCCGAGTAGCTGGAGCACGTACGGACTTGCGTGCTGTAGGCACGTACTGTCAGCTTTGCAGGTACGAGAGAGGGGCTGGTACAGCGGAAAAGTGAACCGCTGTGCAGAGGGTAGAAGCCGGGCAGCGGCGCGTGAGGTGTGCGGGCCGCGCCCGCCTCACGCTGCCCCATGCAGCAGCAACGGGCAACCAGCTCCGGGACTGTCATTCAATTGACGCGACGATTTCACGTGGGTCGCGTGAGAAGTAGCACTAACACCACGGTAATTCGTACTAGACTCGACCGACATACAGTCACTGTATTATATGGCCTCATGTGATTGCTCCGTTTCGCGATCGTATTCTCCCACACGCGAGGAAGGCGCCGTACACAGTGAGTGCGCCCGTGTCTCTCGATGTCTCGCGAGGACCGCCGTATGCCACGGACGGTGTCATCTGTCTTGTTCTGGCACGTGTCACCACCGAGGTCCTTCATTTTGGCGAACAGGTAGTATTCGCGTGAATACTGTTCCACTACTTCCGGTCGCCACGTACGCGGGAGATTCTGCACGGGGAACACTCTACGCAATCTTGCCTTGTCACGAAGGAGGCGTGACGCATTGCAGAAGGTGCCCTCGTTTTCTTCTCTTTGCGAGACGGAGGTGACGTCACTACCGTGCAGTGACGACTTGCCTCTGCGGTACAAAGTGTTACAGGGTCGAGCCGCGGATATGCCGACACTGCGGTTCACACGGCGACCGTTACTTTGGTACCAGCCGGTTCACTAAGCACGTTCTCTGGCCGAGGAGAACAGGGCGTTTAATTTCGTTTCCCGATGCCGAATGACAGCCGCGCCATCTCGAAGCACTGCGGCAACGCTGCCTCACGCAGTCCCTGACAGCACTGTGTCGTGCACTCGGGCCACGTGCCACGCCAGCCTCGACCGACGATTCCTAAACGCGGTGTCAGGGCGCTCGAACTGGCCCCGCCCACTGCACTGCACTGCACCGCACCGCCGTCACCTCCATCCACCGGGCACACATCCTCCACTGTTGCCGCTACTTTTTACCCACCTCTAGTATTTGCGTAGAGTCGGAGCCGATAAACGGCCGCGAGTGGGCAAGTAGCCTGATCGACTAGAGCTGCTCAATAGGTTGCATCTAATCGGCGTAAAGCGTGCTGCGGGGCAGTAATTGTGGGAATGCGCGGAAGTAGGCAGCAGTCTCCAGAGCAGGGCCGGCAGGCAGGGGGGACAGAGCAGAGGCCGCGGTACAGAGGCGAACGGTACAGTCGCTCTGGCACCACAGCGACGGGCGTGCAGTTCTCACTAGTCGTTTACCGGCTTACGGCCCTTATTACACGGTGTAGCCAGGATGTGGCGGTCATTTCCAGAGGTGGAGAGTCACTCCGTAGGATGTAATTGAAGCTGATAATCTGAGCGAGGTGCCGCAGTGGTTAGCACACGGGGCTCGCATTCGGGAGGACGACGATTCAAACCCACATCCGGCCCTCCTGATTTAGGTTTTCCGCGATTTTCCTAAATGGCTTCGTGCAAATTCGGGGACGGTTCCTTTCGAGGGGCACGGCCGACTTCCTTATCCGTCCTCCCATAAACCGTCTCTAATCACATCGTTGTCGACGGGACGGTAGACGCTGATCTCCTCCTCCTCGTGCTCCAATAATCTGCACTTCTTCCGTGCACATCGGCAGCTTTGGCCTTTGGCCGACATCCCCAACTCGTGTCGTCCGTATCTGATGATCTCGTCGTCGGTGGCACTTGGGACGGACGCGGCTCTCGCCTCACTCCCTTCCCTCCTTCCCTAATAAACCAGAATTGGGGCACGCAGTATCGAGTTCGTTGCCATCGACGTGTCGTTAGATGGCAGTGAGCACCTACTGCCGAATTTTCGTCATTTAGTTGCAGTCGGAGTCACTCTCCGTCGAGAGTGCGCTCGCTCGCAAGTGTACGGAGTATCGTGCTAAGCGTCAGTACGGACACAACACTGGCTCTTTCTTCTTTTCTTTGGGGGGGGGGGGGGGGGGGAGCTAGACACGCCACGCCACGCCGGCTGTCCCGTCCCACGCCCCAGCTGTGCAGGGTGATGGCGGCGGAGGGGTGCGGGGGCAGCGCGGCGCGGCACAGTATTGATCAAGTAGGGCTCCGGCGACGCCGCCCTCGCCCCCTGTCCGAGTCAGGCCGGAGGCTGAGAGGCTGAGGCTGCCCCCCTCCCTGCACAAAGGACGAGAGGAGGCGTTACTAGTGGTGCCACACTACTGAAATCCTCGGATTGCTAGAAGGCGTCAGTAGTGGTGCCACACTACCCAAATCCTCGGATTGCTAGAAGCTGTACTACTCACATACTATGTAGTGCGACATTCGGACGGCAACCTTCGCGACTGATATTCAGTGGAACCGCAACGAAAAACGCATTTGTTTTGATGATTGCCACCACAACGACCGTATCCTCCCCCTGACACTTTCTTCGCTATTTCGCGATAATACAAAAGAAGCTACCACCTGTCTTTAACGCACGCTCCGTCAATGCGATCCGGGAAGGCTCCCATACCGCGCGGCGTTGCTCCAGGAGACGATGCACAAGCAGCCTGTTCACTACATTTGTCCCATCTTCAGCGTGTTTTACCACTAAAAACGCACTCTTTTGGTTCGCCGTCCCCACGGTATTTTCTGCGTCATCGTTCCAATATTAGTTCCTCGTAGTTCAACTCTCCAGATATTTGCTTCAATCGACAATCCTTAAATTAAGCCTTTAAATTTGCCATCTGATGGAAATAAACTCATTTTGTTTGTTAGTGTTCGTGTGTATACAGTGAGGTGACAGCAAGCGGCGGGCTGCGCCCCAACATCGGGGCGGACCTCCTCGAGTGCAGCACCTCGGCGCGGCGTCGGAATTCCCCTGCACAAATACTGGACCGTTCATCCTCCACAGCCGTTCGCAATTGCGGAACCGCTGCCGCTGCCGGTGCCCGAATTGACGTCTCCATTATGTCGCATAAATGTTAGATGGCATTCACGTTGGGCGACCTGGGTTTCAAAATCATTCGCTCGACTTGTCCAAAATGTTCTTCAAACCAATCGCAATCATTTCTGGCTCGGTGACATGGGACATCGTCATCCACAAAAATCCCACCATTTTTTCGTCTACAAAAAGCTTAACGTATCTCTTTCCAGCCAATGACAGGTTCACTTGGACCAGAGCACCCACCCCATTTCATGTGAACACAGCAGCTTGCACAGTGCCTCGTTCACTATTTACATCCACGGCTTCTGCGCCGTACTCGAACCCTACCGTGAACTGAAATTGGGTGTCGTGTGACCGGGCGACGGTTTTCTGGTCGCCCGGGGGCCGACCGACACGGTTTCGAGCTACGGACAGCCGCTGCAGGCGATGTGCTGTTAGCAGAGGCACTCTGCTCCCGTAGTCCATTAACGCCCAGTTTCGCCGCACTGTCTTAACGGACACGTCCCACAATGCTCTACGCGGTTATTTCGAGCACTGTTGCTTGTCTGTTAGCACTGACATAAGCAAACGCCGCTGCTCCCGGTCGTTGACTGAAGGCTGCCTGCCACTGCGTTGTCTGTGGTGAGGGGTGAGCCTGGAATTGGTAGTCCCGTCACACTCTCAACCGTGTGGACCGCGGAATATTCACTTCCGAAATGGAAAGGCCCATTCCGCTTCCCAAGTCTGTTAATGCGTGCCGTGCGGCCATAGTCACGTGGAAACCTCTTCACGCGGACCACCTGAGCGCTGACGGCAGCTTGGCCAGTGCGGTGCTCTTCTGTAGCCTGCGTGCGCTCGCTACTGCCGCCACCTGAGTCTGTGCGTACCACTATCCCACTTCATTGTATCTAATAGTGATGACAGCAGTCCCAGGTCTGTTTTCATTATTGCGTACACTGGTCCGGTCTAATCTGTCGATAATGGCACTGGCAGTAGCGGTGTTGTGTTTCCTGTAGGGAAACGTCTAAGAAGATTGATCAGTTAAGATCAGACAGTTATCAGTCGTCAATCATCGAAATTTGAATTTGGAAAGAAAAAATAACAGTACTCTGGCAGTATACGCAGACTACTGGCATAATAGCGCCAATTTCAGAGCGATTAGGTGGAACTACTAGAGAGTTAAACTTCTTTTATGCGACGTTCGACGATGTGTTTTGGGATAACAATGTTACAAAAATGAATCGGTACACAAAACAAACAACGATCTGTGAAAACACAAGAAAGAAAACTGATGAGACATGAATCACTGTCAGTTGTAATCAAATTGAAATATGCTTTGCATTAACCATAATAATGGTTCAAGTAAAATTTAAAAAATCAGGTGAACTGGTCTAAAACAGCCATCATAGAAACACCTATATTTAGGAAAACTGTGCCTCCGGAAATACTTTTGCAAATCACTAGGTGTTTACATTTTGCAAATAAGAATCTAGCTGACGAGATGGATAATTAAGTAGTCACGCCTTTGGTAAACTATTTTAATAAAAAATTCAAAGAAGAAACTGTAATAGAAGAGAACATCGCGATCGGTGAATAGTTAATGAAATTAAAGGGACACGTGTCGTGTAAACAATTTAAAATATAAAATTTTATAAACTGAGCGAATCAGCATAGTGCTATTGCTCTAATTTTAAAATATATTCACAAAACGATAAAACATCTTCGTTACAATGCACCTGATACTGTTGTAATCGAGTTATCGAAGTCAGTGTTAAATAAATCACACTACATGTATATGGATAATTGCTTTTATTCACCGAAACTGTTCGTAACTTAAGTTGGAAAGGGAACGAATGTCGTTGGGACAGTACGTTTTAAAAGAAAAAAATATGCTATGTTAAAGCAAAATTTAAAAAAGGGGAATGCATGTTAAGCTACAATGGCATGTCAGCATTGAAGTGGAAAGATGAATTGGCATCGATGTTATTTCTACAAAGCGATGAAGTGTACACATGATTGAAGGAAACGGAAGTAAGCAAAAGCCTACTTCCAAAGCGAAATGCATTGATGATGACCACAGGGAAGCGATCGGTATTGACTCAAGAGTTCAGATACCAGCGGGTTTCCCTGTTATGTGGAAGTATTTGAAAGGATGCCGGAAAATCTTTGTTTAGGTATTTGATATGGCACTTTATAATTCATATTTTCTTTGGAACAAAAATAATATGAAAAAGAAACACAATTATACTGACAAGGGAACCTCCCCATCGCACCCCCCTCAGATTTAGTTATAAGTTGGCACAGTGGATAGGCCTTGAAAAACTGAACACAGATCAATCGAGAAAACAGGAAGAAGTTGTGTGGAACTATGAAAAAAATAAGAAAAATATACAAACTGAGTAGTCCATGCGCAAGATAAGCAACTTCATGTACAGCGTAGACTCAAGAGTGCCGTGGTGCCGTGGTTAGCGTAAGCAGCTGCGGAACGAGAGGTTCTTCGTTCAAGTCGTGGATCAAGTGAAAAATTTACTTTTTTTTTTTCGCAAAGTTATGATCTGTCCGTTCGTTCATTGACGTCTCTGTTCACTGTAATAAGTTTAGTGTCTGTGTTTTGCGACCGCACCGCAAAACCGTGCGATTAGTAGACGAAAAGGACGTGCCTCTCCAATGGGAACCGAAAACATTTGATCGCAAGGTCATAGGTCAACCGATTCCTCCACAGGAAAACACGTCTGATATATTCTATACGACACTCGTGACGGCATGTGCGTCACATAATTCTCTGAAAGTAAAAAATTAAAATATTCATTTGAGGGAGGATTTGAACCAAGGACCTTTCGTTCTGCAGCTGCTCACGCTAACCACGAGACTACGACGCTCCTGCACATAAGTTGTCCTTGATGTTGCTTATGCTGCACATCGACTACTCAGTTTGTATATTTTGTTTATTTTTTTCATAGTTCCACACAACTTCTTCCTGTTTTCTAGATTGATCTGTGTTCAGTTTTTCAAGGCCTATCCACTGTGCCAACTTATAACTAAATCTGAGGGGGGGGGGGGGGTGCGATGGGGAGGTTCCCTTGTGAGCATTGAGTTCAAATAGCGGAAGCATCATTGCAAATCGTGCCGCCACGAGATTAAAAAAGACAACGACCACTGTCGACCGGAGATATGCCAATGGTACTGAAACAGAAGGACCCTACGTCATCCAACAAGAGTGCGCAAAGTGTGTACAAAAAAGAAGACGGAAAAAAAATATCACACAGTTGAAGATAAGTAACTGTGTACGGTTGTTCTCGGAGCGTAATTAATATTAACCAAGTATTCATTTACAAATTGTTACTGATACATTGTCCAGATGTAAATAATGAATCATTTTTGTTCACTGCTGGGTTGATTATATTTCCTTCATTTATTCATTATTGGCTGCCGTTTGTGAAAAGTGCAACACCCAGAAGGAATCATCCGAATAGCGGCACACTTGGCGGAAGTGGCGACGGGTGTGCAGGCAATATGTGTGATCCGTGAGATGGGGTACACGTAGGCTGAGCAGAGCCCTATCGTGTCGCCGGTGCAGAGCTGTCACACGAGGTGAGGACAGTACGGTGAGCGCCAGTATGCCTCGTCGACGTCAAAGGGAGCCGTATCGGCGTGTCAGCGAGTTCCAAAGGGGCAGAATGGTCGGTCTCCGGGAAACGGGGTTGTGATACCGTGACATTTCGGCTCGCACAGGCCGTGCTGCTACGACAGTGATGCGTGTGTGGAAGCAGTGGATAGAGGAAGGTCGTACGCAGCGACGAGCGGGAACTGGACCACGGTACGTGACCACAGCACGGGATGACCGCCATTTTGTCCGCATGGCCGTTACGGACCGTACAGCGTCATCCACAGTGTTGGCTCGTCACAGGTGTGAACTTGTCTGCATCGACGGTTCGTCGCCGTCTGCTGCAGGTTGGACTGATTGCACGCATGCCATCACGTCGGCTTCCATTGTCCAGGAACCACGAGCTCCTCCCACTGCAATGGGCACGTGAACACCGTCACTGTGGTGCTGAGTGGCAACATGTAATCTTTTCGGAAGAGTCCCGCTTCGACGTCTCCTACAGCATGTGTGTCCGGCGGTACCATGGTGAGCGCAACCTGGAGGGCTGCATTGTGGAGCGGCGTAACGGACAAACAGCAGGGGCGCCATTGGTTACAACAACGGATCTCGCCTGCTTCAGGCACCTTCACAGGCCACAAAATGGTTCCAATGGCTCTGAGCACTATCGGAGGTCATCAGTGCACTAGAACTTCGAACTACTGAAACCTAACTAACCTAAGTGCATCACACACATCCGTGCCCGAGGCAGGATTCGAACCTGCGGCCGTAGCGGTCGCTCGGTTCCGGACTGAAGCGCCTCGAACCGCTCGGCCACCGCCGCCGGCTTCACAGGCCACATTTCAGAAGGACAATGCCCCGCCACATATTGCGAGGAAAGTACAGGTCTTCTTTGAAGAGCGACGCGTCCCATTGCTTCGTGGCCTGCACGTTCGCCAGACATGTCGCCCATCGAACGTACTGAGTAGTAGGGCTTGTTACTTGTCACGGCCGGCCGGTGTGGCCGTGCGGTTCTAATCGCGTCAGTTTGGAACCGCGTGACCGCTACGGTCACAGGTTCGTGTCCTGCCTCGGGCATGGATGTGTGTGATGTCCTTAGGTTAGTTAGGTTTAAGTAGTTCTAAGTTCTAGGGGACTGATGACCTCAGTAGTTAAGTCCCATAGTGCTCAGAGCCATTTGAACCATTTACTTGTCACGTACCTAATCTGCGGTATTAAATTAATTGAATTCGTGCGTTTTCTTCTCGGTGTTGCAATTTCCACAAACGTTAGTGTATTTCACAACACCTTTCGTTGCCCCGTGGTATACGTGTTACGCGACGCACACGTTTACACCGGTGGCTCGAGAACACTGCGAAACAGCTGAGTGGCTGAGCCATCGTACGACAGCGGGTAGGCGGAGAGGTTAATCGCTGACACCGTATGGTGCTCGTATCGATGTAAGTGTCGCACGCGTGTCTGTACGCACAGCTGCCACGCCACACGCCACACGGCAAACGTCGGCGTCCTGCTTGCCGCTGTCCTACCACTCGATCTTCGGAATCGGGGTCCGTTACTGCAAAAGGACGTACAGGTACATTGAAACAATTATGCTCTTGTAAGGTTTGAATGTACTGGCATTATTAGCTAAACATAATGAATGGAACAAAATAATAAAAGGAAAAACTATTTGTGTAGGCTGCCTACAACCACAACGTAAGAGAGTGATGTTTTTCTCGCCACAAGTGCAGCGACTACCCGCATTCGCGGCCGAGTTAGCTCCCGACCTTCGAGCCGTCTATGCGCGGCTTTTATTTGTTTTTCTCCCTTTTACACAGTCTTTGTTGTTTTTTGAAGAATATACGGATGACATCTGTTCGACATAATTTCAAAACAATAGTAAAAATTACTACAAAAAATGAAAATATATAAGCAGCAACAGACCCGTGCAGTTGTGTGTACTCCTGTGTGTGCCACTTTCGTGTGCCTGCCACTAGACGGTGGCGACAAGTTCCGCATCACTACACTTTGCGGCTGTGTCCGGGACTAAATTCCGGGCCTCTCCGCAGCGTGTGGTGTGGTGAAGTGAAGCGAGGGCGTGGCACACCGGCGATCGGCGATGGCGAGGAGCGGGCCGCGGGCCGCGTGCCGCCACCGTGCGGCTTCCACCCTCACACACACACACACACACACACACACACACACACACACACACAAAATACATACATGTAGATATTATTATTGAGCGGCTCCACCATAACCATTACTTTTGTCTTTCGGATAAGTTTTGTGTTGACTGACACCAAGGTTCAGTTGTCGATTCGGACAGCAATACTTGCGCGAAATGTGGTCATAAGTAGCTATCACATTATTCCACGTATTTTTTAGGCTTCTCGCATTGCACTAGAGGGCAGTACATGGTAAACTCGTACCTCTTGGAGTAGATTCGGAAAGTTCTCGGACGGGTGTGTTTGCGGGTATTTTGTACTGAATGTACACTCTTTCCGCACGAAGTCTCGATGGTTTTTGTATCCGACTGAGAAGTGTAACCCGCTGGTTATTTTATGACAGTGCAACGGTATCATTTACGGCTCAAGTAGAGTTTGCTGATAACAGTGGTAATTGGAGACGGGTAGTGATTTTGCCAAGACGAGCCGGCTGATCCGTTATACAGATGGGGCTTGTTGGGCATATTTTGGACTGTGCAGTTTTTCCGTGTAAGTTTTGTCGAGCAGACAGGCCACGAGCGAGTGGGTGGTTGTGGGAACGAACTGCCGGTCTGCGCACGCTGGCGTCGTCCTCGCCCGCTCACACCTGGCACTGCGTTCATTTGTAGTACGGGACAGTAGGACTGAACCTCGCCGAAACACACACACACACCTCCCTCCCGAGATACTGTAGCTCTCGATTTACGTAATGCAAACGAAAACTGGACAAATTGGTACCAGAATTCTGCAAAGCTATACGTGTTTCAGCGTCTTACCTGCTGATCTCAGTGATTTTATTAATTATTTTTTATCGTCACTTTTTCGTGAAATAATTTAGCTAAAGGAACTGATATACGGCAGGAAGCTACCTTTTTACACATTATCGCAAAAATTAAGTCTACAAAACTGTTTTTGGGAACAGAATAGCCAACCTTCAGGCACAGTTTACATGTGGGTGTTCGAAAACAGTGATAGGGACATTAAAATCCTGCTAAGCGAATATACACTGCCGGAAAAGAAAATTAGTGCAGCTGGGAAGACGACTTGGACAGCATTGTGCCAGGTGGGGGATGGTAGACTGGGTGATAATGGCGTCGCGTCTGCCCTGCAGCAGGGAATGCTCACAGCCAGAGGCCTCAGTGTGCCGCCTAGCCGCGCCCGTGCCTCCTGCGGCTAGCGCAGCGACGGGGAAAGGCGGCACACTGAGGCCTCCCGACTGGAGGCACGCTCCCTTCCCAGTTGGACGAGCTGCGTGAACTTGCTCAC
The DNA here is from genome assembly GCF_021461395.2 of Schistocerca americana. Taxonomy (NCBI): domain Eukaryota; kingdom Metazoa; phylum Arthropoda; class Insecta; order Orthoptera; family Acrididae; genus Schistocerca; species Schistocerca americana. Next base: position 19,532,468 of record NC_060119.1, on the reverse strand, counting down.
ACCCGTACGCGAGGTTCTGCACGTCCGCGCATCACAGACGCCAGCCAGGGCAGCAGTGGCACATGGCACGGATAAGAGAAGAGGGCTGCTGAGCCCGGACGTGTCACCACCAACTGTTGCGAACCGGCTATTAGCACTGGGATTATCGGCACTCTCACCTCCTGCCCGTCTTCCACTCACTGGTGCCGTCAGAGGACCACTCGGAATGGTATTCCGCGGTCTTCAGCGACGAAAGCCGATTCTGCCTGCACGCGAGTGACAGTCGTTTGCGCGTACGGCGCACAACTGATAAGCGCTATCTCGTAGAGTCCGTTCGTCCGACACGCACTGGCCCCACCCCAGAGCTTAGGTAGGCTGTGCTACAAACACTCCGGTACACATTTGGTGTCTGTGGAGGGGACGCACCGGCGCTCGGTAGCTGCAGATCATGGTTGTCGGAAAGTGACGCGTTGTCCCAGCAGGACGTGCTCTCGAGACGTGCCCGGCCAGCACCATGTCCCGACCCGACTCCAGTCGAACGTGTGTGGGTGTGGTGCTACTCGTCAACCGGCAACTCTTACAGGTCGAGCAAGCGTGTTCGCCGACCGTACTACCGACTCCGAGCCAGAGTCTGCGCCTGCCCTAGCTCTTGGAGGCTACCAACTGATATGCGTGTTCCACCATGTGTCGATACCCGGTACCTCAGAACCGACTGTGCTATTCATCTGTAAATGTAATCGTTTCGTGTACTCCACATGCATTTTTCAAACACAAAGTCTTAAGTGAATTGGAAATCTCTAAACGGGTGTACTAATTTTTAATTAACCTGTACGAATGAAAATGTAAATATTCGTTGGTTCAAAATCGTGTATCTCACCGATTGCATTCAAAGTTCACACAACGTCGCATTCGAACACGAGCATGTTCGTACGCACCTACTGGAGCGCCAAATTGTGTAAATGCACTAATGGAAAAAGCAACGGCAAAATAAATAATTAGTGTAGAATAATGAAGTTTCGGGAATATATTTGTCTAGGAAACACATTTAAGTGGTTAATATTGCAAGATCAAAGGGTTAATGGGAGCGGGAGATAAGTCATTCCAAATCCAAGATGCTGATCTCTAATAACGGGTGTAACTGCCAGAATGTTGAATGGAACAGGTGCCGGATATCAGTTTGTGGAGTGGAATTGCACGTCTGTTGCATCCGGTCGGTCAATACAGCGACGGTTAATGCTGACACCGTAGTTACCATCCGATCGAGCACGCCGAGGCAGCACGGCGACACTCAGTGCAGCTTGCGGTGCGTGCGCGAGCGTGTCCCGTTGGAAAACACTTGCTGGAATGCCGTTCACGAATGGCAAATCACCAGGGTGAATGGGATAAAAAGGAGACTGGTCCTGCTGTCCACCCCAGACTGTAAGGTCAGGTGTAGGTCCATTGTGTGCAGCACGCAGAAGCATCGTCACAGGCCCTCGACCGGCCTCCTAACCAATACAGGATCGTCAGTGGCAGCCAGGCAGAGCCGTCTTTCATCGGAAAGCACAACACAGCTCCACGCTGACGTCCAGTGACCCCTCTGAAGTCGCAAATCGCGTTGGTTTGGGGTGAGCGAAATGCACGGTACGCCTGGCTCGGAGCTGTCCTTGGAGTAACCGATCTGCAACAGTTGGTCGTGCCATTGTGGTGCCAAGCGCTGCTCCAGATGCAGCACGGTGCGACAGAGCCATACGCCGAATACGGCGGTGGCCGTCCGTAGCCCGGTCTTCGTGTCACCCTACGTTCCTGTGACCACCGACATACAGTGACAACATTACTGAGGTCGCATATGGATATCCAACGTCTCGTAGCCGTAATACACGACATTGTACAATATTAATAATGCCGTGTCTTTGTCGCCTTGAAGGCTTGGCTAACTACATCTTAACACGTCCATTCTGAAAGGTAAGAGAGGCTCACGACCGTTACGGCGTGCCTTCAAAGCAGTACCTCACCTCATCTGTCTGCATCCTCATTGTGCCGCTACTAGCGACATTCTTAAGCGACTGGCGCGAAATTTTAACACACGTCACGTTTCAGACGTACAAACACGCCTCTCAACTTTTGTTTATGTTGCACAAATCCTTATTGCTGTTGAGATTTGTTTCCCATCGGTGTATTAAGGGTAGATGTTGTTAGCAAAAATCTCTTGTTCATTTGCACAAAATCGTAAATCTCCGAATGTTCTTCACGTATTCCTTTGAAATTTTGACACAACATGCGGTCCGAATGCGCGTGTGTTTTTATACACCACTGGACTACCATATGGTATATCAATATATGTCTTTATATATATATATATATATATATATATATATATATATATATATATACTCCTGGAAATTGAAATAAGAACACCGTGAATTCATTGTCCCAGGAAGGGGAAACTTTATTGACACATTCCTGGGGTCAGATACATCACATGATCACACTGACAGAACCACAGGCACATAGACACAGGCAACAGAGCATGCACAATGTCGGCACTAGTACAGTGTATATCCACCTTTCGCAGCAATGCAGGCTGCTATTCTCCCATGGAGACGATCGTAGAGATGCTGGATGTAGTCCTGTGGAACGGCTTGCCATGCCATTTCCACCTGGCGCCTCAGTTGGACCAGCGTTCGTGCTGGACGTGCAGACCGCGTGAGACGACGCTTCATCCAGTCCCAAACATGCTCAATGGGGGACAGATCCGGAGATCCTGCTGGCCAGGGTAGTTGACTTACACCTTCTAGAGCACGTTGGGTGGCACGGGATACATGCGGACGTGCATTGTCCTGTTGGAACAGCAAGTTCCCTTGCCGGTCTAGGAATGGTAGAACGATGGATTCGATGACGGTTTGGATGTACCGTGCACTATTCAGTGTCCCCTCGACGATCACCAGTGGTGTACGGCCAGTGTAGGAGATCGCTCCCCACACCATGATGCCGGGTGTGGGCCCTGTGTGCCTCGGTCGTATGCAGTCCTGATTGTGGCGCTCACCTGCACGGCGCCAAACACGCAAACGACCATCATTGGCACCAAGGCAGAAGCGACTCTCATCGCTGAAGACGACACGTCTCCATTCGTCCTTCCATTCACGCCTGTCGCGACACCACTGGAGGCGGGCTGCACGATGTTGGGGCGTGAGCGGAAGACGGCCTAACGGTGTGCGGGACCGTAGCCCAGCTTCATGGAGACGGTTGCGAATGGTCCTCGCCGATACCCCAGGAGCAACAGTGTCCCTAATTTGCTGGGAAGTGGCGGTGCGGTCCCCTACGGCACTGCGTAGGATCCTACGGTCTTGGCGTGCATCCGTGCGTCGCTGCGGTCCGGTCCCAGGTCGACGGGCACGTGCACCTTCCGCCGACCACTGACGACAACATCGATGTACTGTGGAGACCTCACGCCCCACGTGTTGAGCAATTCGGCGGTACGTCCACCCGGCCTCCCGCATGCCCACTATACGCCCTCGCTCAAAGTCCGTCAACTGCACATACGGTTCACGTCCACGATGTCGCGGCATGCTACCAGTGTTAAAGACTGCGATGGAGCTCCGTATGCCACGGCAAACTGGCTGACACTGACGGCGGCGGTGCGCAAATGCTGCGCAGTTAGCGCCATTCGACGGCCAACACCGCGGTTCCTGGTGTGTCCGCTGTGCCGTGCGTGTGATCATTGCTTGTACAGCCCTCTCGCAGTGTCCGGAGCAAGTATGGTGGGTCTGACACACCGGTGTCAATGCGTTCTTTTTTCTATTTCCAGGAGTGTATATATACCACACGGCAGTCCAGTAGGTCTATAAAAACACGTACGTATTCGAATGCCATGTTATGTAAAAATTTCAAAGCAATGGGTGAAGAACTTGAGATACACGATTTTGTACAAACGAACATTTACAGCCACATAAATAAAAATGAAAAATGTTCGTTTGTCCGAAATCGCAATTATTCGAAACTTTGGCGCAACGTCGCACTCTAATACGGACGTGGTTTTATAGGCCTACTGGAGCGCGCCACATACAGTACACAAATATACGTATGTATGTAATAACTACGGGTGCAAATGTATGTAAAATTGTAAATGTTCCTTTGTTAAAAGTCTTAAGCCTACAAAAGTCCTTCACCGATTGCTTTGAAGTTTTGATACAACGTTGCATTCGAATACACGCATGTTTTCGTGAACCTATTTTAATGTGTATATTTTTACACAGTACTCCATTTAACACATGGACAAGCATTTTCAGTATACATAATATATAAGTATATGTGTAATATGTGAAGGGGAAATACTGTAGCAAAAATCTCAAATATGTATGTATAATAGGAAGACGTTGTTAGCGAACAGAAAAGTTGTATTTATGGCTTATCAGTGTACGATTAGAATGCCATTGCATAATCTGAATTTGAAACAACAATAAACAACTGACAGGCAGATGGACTCTCCCCATTACTTTTTAACTGTGTTTTGGAAAAGGCGATGACAGAAAGCAAAAGTCGAGTGAAAATATAGATCAATGAAGTTAGGCAGAAGTAATATTAGAGTAGATTGTCTCGCCTTTTCAGATGATCTGGCAATTTTCGCTAGGGATATTACCACAACTCGAGAACAAATTCAAATTCTCAAAGAAGTTGTGGAAAAAGTACGACTACAAATATCATTCGAATAAACGGAGTATGTGATGTGCAACAAACAAGCACCAAAGTTTTTGAACACAAAATACGGAAAAATAAAAAGGGTATCTCAGTTAAATACTCGTGGGAAACCGTGCAAGAAAACGGTCTGGGAAAAGCTGCAAACGAAGGTCGCCGGAAAAAATGGCAGCTGCATTCAGATTAACACGAAATATGTACAATAAAAAATCCCTTTGTAAATTCAGTAAACTTGTGCATTACAGCACTGTAATCAAACCTGAATGTCTTTATGGAGCAGAAACTTTAATTTTAAATATACGAGTATAGAGGAAATTCAAAAGAAAGATACATTGTTAGGAAAATATGAAGCCCCAAATTTACTGATGGAGAAGTAATAGGGAAAGAGAAGAATACACAGATATGAGAAAACGAAGACTTAAATTTTACGGGCACATTAAAGGAATGGCACCCACTAGGGTGACAAATCAAATAGTAGAATTCTACGAAAACGGAAGTAAAGGCCAAAACTGAGCCAATGAAATGGATCCTACGCTTAAGGAGGACCTTAAAGTAGCCAGTATAACTCGGGCAGATGTTATAGATAGAAAAACATTCGAGCAAAAGATATGAGCTTGTAAAGTTGACCTGAGGGAAATTAGAAAACAGGACTGGAACACAGTGGTCTGACGAAAGAGACTTCATTCTGAAAGGATGAAACAAATTTTAACACAAAGGAAGGCCATCAAAAGTGACATTGATGGATTGTACCTCGCGTGGTCCTATTGGGCCCATACGTGTATAATAATAATAAACGAGGCTGAAGGTCAGAGAGAAGAGATGAACAAAGAGATGGGAGTAAACGGACACAGAGAACGGAAAGAAGGGGATGGGTAGAGAGAGGGGGCAAGAGGAAATGAGGGGGAGGGGGGTGGGAGAGAAGGAGATGAGGACGTATATCCAGTTCCTGTAGAAATCAGAACCGCGTGCCTCCGCTTTTATTCCTCTCCCATTTCGCCGAACTGAAGCACAGCGACCCGTGGCCGGCAGCAGCTAGTAAGGTAATAGAAATGGAGCTGGTACACAGTAATTTGAACAGGTCTCCTTTTGCCACTGTAGAGTGCGGGGGCAGGTTGGGAAAGCCAGCGGCCGAACGCTGCAGGTGCAGCAGGTGAGGCCGCGGCGTTAGCACGTGGCACGTGTTCGTATATCGTGGCGTCGTCGGTTTCATGTTTAATGAGGCAGGCAGGCAGGCAGGCAGGCAGGCAGGCAGGCAGGCGTGCGTGTTGCGCTTCAGCTGACTCGTGCCGCTACGAGGTCGGCCCGTTGTGCCCCAACCTAGTGGCTGTCGCTGGTGAGTTTGCGTGCACTTCTTGTGTTTCCTGGACGTGTCTGATATAGGTGTAAGTATCGAAGTCGGTCATCGAATAAAGAAAAGTTTGTGATCAATGACGATTTCGCACTCCAAAAGTTCTTAAACATATAGTCGTCGTATACTCGATTGGGATTATGAGAGACTCGACGATAACGACGAAATCCGTAACCGTCGAGAATTTGGATGAGGCGTTTGGTGGTACACGTTACGTTGTGACCTTGCTGTCCTGTCAGCTGTTTCAGTGGTTGGTGGAGGTCGGTTGAGCGGGGCGGGGCGCAGTCTCCTGCCCCCTCCCCTCCCCTCCACACGTTCACTTGTCGCTCGGGGCAGGCGGTGACGGTGAGTCACTGCAGGTCGCCATTCACGGTTCAAATTCCGCCAAGATTTGTGGGTGATGCTCTTCCTCCGCAAAATTTATCGGACATTCTGCTGAGAAGGAGAGAGAGAGAGAGAGAGAGAGAGAGAGAGAGAGAGAGAGAGAGAGAGAGAGAGAGAGACTTAACGGCAGACATATGCGAAGTTACAATACTCAGAGGAAAAACGTTTAAAGTCGAAAGTTTTCAGGGCAATGTAACTAAATTTGGCATAGTTGTTAAGGAATCTTTTATGGATACACAGATGCGTTATAATGCTTATTGAAGTTGTACGTTTTTGTCTATTAACAGTTGCCGGCCGCGGTAGTCGATCGGTTCTAGGCGCTTTAGTCCGGAACCGTGCGACTGCTACAGTCGCAGGTTCGGATCCTGCCTCGGGCATGGATGTGTGTGATGTCCTTAGGTTAGTTAGGTTTAAGTAGTTCTAAGTTCTAGGGGACTGATGACCTCAGATGTTATGTCCCATACTGCTCAGATCCGTTTCAACCATTCTATAAACAGTTGAAATTTGTTGAACCAGGTGAATACAAATGTCCCTTTTTTGCAAAATCTGTCAGAATGAATGTAATGTACACAGTTTGATGTACCATTATTACAAGTATCTGTGGAACAGAATATTGATATCTTCCTTTGCTACATTTTTACAGCTCTCTAAATTTCTGCGGAAGAAGAGTGTACCAAATCTTAGCGCTTTTCTCTTACATAAATGGTAGTAGATGAACATTCGTCCCCCAGAATGTTTCAGTCCCACAGAATGTTTCACTACAGTATTGAGTGATTTCACGCGAAATTTAGGGCGTTCAAAAAGTTTTGCACTTTCGTCTCTAATTTTTTTAAATTTTTTACAGGAGGAGAACGAAATTTTTTGTGGACATACTTGGAACGTTTAGCAATACATTGAGCCTGCTCAATGTAGCCTCCATCAGCTTTGACGCATCTGGGCGAACGTTCTTCCCATGATGTAAATGCACATTACTAAAACTGACTTTTACACCATCGCTTAACACGGGAAATAAGGTCTTTCTCACTATCAAATGTGTTACTGCGCAGGTGGGCCTTCAGACGAACAAAGAGGTAAAAAATCAGACGGAGCCAAGTCCGGACTGTAGGGAGGGTGAGGAACAATTTTCCAACCCATTTTCCTGATTTTCTCAGTCTGATGAGCTGACCCTGTGGGTCTTGATGGCACGCCGCAGCTTCTCAATGACACAGTAACGGTCCCAGTTGATTGTGGAGCTAGGTTCCAAAAAGTCAATGAAAATTAGACCACACTGATCCGAGAAGGAGGCCATCACGTTTCGGCCTGCTGTTCGTGAAAGTCTTGGTTTCTTCTTCTGAGGGGAACCCGGATGACGCCACTCCATGGATTGGGTGATTGGGTTCTGCTCTCAGGTTCGGACAAAAACGACCATGTTTCATCCTGGGTAATGACGCAATCCAAACTCTGTTTCCACTCTTCAGTAAAGGTCTTCATAAGACCCTCGCACACATTCTTCCTCATCAAACGTTCATTTCTCTTGTCAATAATCTAGACATCTAACGAGCACACATTTTTCTATGCCGTAGTGACTGTACCAGTGATAAGACACTACCCAATGACAAACGAGTCATTTCACCAAGCCATCGTGTCATCACACATCTGTCATTTTGGATGATTTGATCAATGGTCTCCTTATTCACACCGCTCACTGCCGTCGACGCTCGACCGCCTCGTGGGTCGTCCAGTAGAGAGAAATGACGTTCTTTAGCCCCCTGCAACCGCCGCTGGTTACTGCTGCGACCCATTGTGTCCTCCCCATAAACAGGGAGCAACTTCCTGTGAACCGATGTGGCAGAGTCAGTGCCGGTCTTGAAGAGGAACTCCATCACCGACCGGTGTCGCAACCTGACATCTGCTTCACGGTACATTATGGCTCACTTGTAAATAAAAGAAAATACTTTTATATTCCCACTTATAGCTAAGTGTTGCAAGTATGTTCATAAAAAATTTCATTCTCCTCTTGCAAAAAATAAAACAATTAGAGACGACTGTGCAAAACTTTTTGAACGCCCTTTGTACTACAATGTCATTGATTTGTGAGGAAGGGGTAGATAAAGTTGCAAAAACGTAAGTTGTGGGAAACCTGAATCAAAGATTTGACATTACTTGTATTAGGCCTTACCTTAAGTGGCTGAAATAGTACACATGTACGCATTATCCTCTCCATCCTCTAGCAGACCTTTTTTCTTTCCTTGCCCTCTTAGGTTAACCTGAATATTGTGGGCTACATCAATTCTCCTACCATCGATTTCGTTGAATATAGACAGAACGAAAGCTCCTGGACCAAGGACAAGGCCTAGCGTGTGGAGAGTCCGCAGTTTGCCAGGATTCGCACAGTAAAAACCAAACAAGCATCATACGCTACAACTTCCCCTCAGCAGTTGTACAATCAAGTGTCGGCTCCGAGGCACGGTGTAGCTTTCATTAAGAATGTGAATTTTTCCCTGCACACATTTCCGCACAGGTTCTAGATCTGCTACACACACCGAAATATTCTCCATATAGTGACGGCATAAAACTGGAATAGATAATATGAGGAAACGCAGAATAACGAAGGGACGCGGCCCCGTGCAAGCTGTTGTTAATTACTGTTTTTATCACAAATGGCTCTGAGCACTATGGGACTTAAACATCTGAGGTCATCAGTCCCCTAGAGCTAGTTAAACCTAACTAAGCTAAGGACTTCACACACATCCATACTCGAGGCAAGATTCGAACTTGCGACCATAGCGGTCGCGCGGTTCCGGACTGAAGCGCCTAGAACTACTCGGCCACGACGGCCGGCTTTTATCACACTTTGGAGTGAAATTGGAACTTAATATTTTGGAATTGAAATTTCGATACCGTGTAGTAAATAGAGATCCAGTGAAAAGTTTTTCACAATTTTCGTCGCTTTCACGTACGTCCCCCCTTAAATGAAGGAAGGAGATTTTCAGGAGGTGAGAAACGAAGCACTAGGCGAGAGAAAATTAGGAAAAGGGAGAAGGTGCATGGCAGGGTGGAAGATGCATCTCGCGAGAGGTCGACGTGGCTGTAAAATTGGTCTGGTGGTCGGCGTCTGCTGGCAGGCGTGGGGAGATAGGTGGGGACCGAGCAGCCGGAGCCCTCCGTCAGGCAGCCGGCGCACACGACCTGTGGTTGCTAGTAAGCAGGCGTTGCTGTAGATGTGCTCTGCTCTGCTCGGTGCTCGCGAGTGACGCAACTGGTGACGGAAACACTGTAGCAGGGCCGGGGAGGGCGCCTGCTGTGTGTGTCACCCTGCGCTGCGACTGCGGCCGCAGCAGTGAGTCGGTGGCGTGCTGCGCTGACGTGGCCTCCTGGTCCTCTACGCCCCCCCCCCCCCCCCCCCTCCCGGCTGAGCGGTCTCCGGTGCCCTCTCACCCTGCGTTGCCCTTGTTGCGACCTACGACGCCCTGCCGCTATTTGACTCGTGTAACGATTTATGTTCCTTCTGTACTCCTAAGGGGCACACGTGCCTAAGCGGTGTGCTAGCTAACAGAAACGGGAGTAAATGACGGGGCGTGGTGCCGGTTCTGGCGTATAAACGCAAAAGCTGACGACTACAGTAACATTCGACGAGCTAATAGATCTCAATCGAGGAGGGCTCCGGACCGGGCGGACTGCGAACGGCAACGGCTACGTCGTGTGGCGCGCTGGCCAGTGGAGGGCGCCACAACGGCCGGGGATAGAACGGTAGCAAATTCTGCCCGTAGTCCTGGCGCTCACTGCAATTGCTGATATCGGGAGGTCGAAGCGGACGTCCGGATCGGGCTCTCTACGCCCGTATTCGATACGAGCACCTCGAGGAGACGCAGCTGGGGAAGGTCGCGCGGAAAGCGCCGTAGCGCTCCTCCGACAGGACGACGAAGACGAGCGCGGGATAAGGATTCTGCGTTTCGCGCGTCCTCCAGCGGAATGCGGCGCGCGACGACGCGGGCCTCGTGGCGCCGGCGCCGGCGGCCGAGCGTCCGGAGAGAGTGCCGTGACCGGCGAGGGCGCCGGCGCCGGCGACGGCGGCACGTTTCCCGCCCACGCAGCCCCCCCTCGTGGCCGTTCCCACTCTGTTCCCGTACATCCGACTACGTTACTCGCCTTATCTAATGGCAGTTAACGAGGACACAAAACGTAAGTGCGTACGCTTCTGCGACGGCGCTGAGGTGCTTAAAATTCTGTCGGTTTTGCACGAGGTCACGGTTACAGTGGCCATCCTCAGAGCGAGACAGGATTTGTAGGAGGAAAGGTGCCCCTATGTAACGCAAACACCCGGCGCCAGTACCTCGCGTCGTGGCTCCTTGTCGGTCCCAGAATATAACAAGCTCCTTGTGGCCTGAGGGACGGCATAGGAAGGGGGGCTGGGGGGCTGTTGGTGGACTGTCCGCCTTCTCGATGGGCACGTATTTTTTCTACCTCGTTTCCTGCCATCTCGCCAGTGGAACGTCAGTCACGGACAGTCGCCGAGCGCAGGCTGTCACACCTGGGCAGGTGCGGAGCCGACGGCCGCGTTTTCTCGACGCTCTGCGCGAAAAATGATGCCGACTCGCCGGCCTGCGGTTACCCTGCAGTCCGTGGTGCGCTTCGGGGCTTGGCTTCCGCCGCGGTCGGACAGTCCACCGATGGCCCACTTCGTGCCACCCCAGGACCGACAAAGGGCCAAAGTGTGACGCACTGCTGCAGAATGTTTGCGGCAAATTGCGTCACCTTTCCTCCTGTAAAACCAGTCTCGCTCTCAGAAAGGCGGATGTAATACGATCTACACGTCACTTTAACAGTTACTATTTTTAAGTATTTTATACGGTGGCGTGCTGCAACATCACAAGAATTGTCGACTGAAAAGCTTAAGAAATACAGGCTGTGCAGATCGTGTGCAAGGGCTCCATCGAATGGAATTCTTACGTCCGTAACCCAGTGACGCCGCTCGGGAACTACCTTCTCGTCACCGTCGGCGTAATCGTCCTCATCCTCTGCTCTGTGTCTTTCGTACATAGCTTTGATATGCACGGTGAGTAATCTGAGAATTCACTTTATGCGTTAAGGTAGGACTGTTGGTCACGTGGGCTTGTGAACTCGGCCCAAAAGTACGATCTTTGGGCCCGGTAATACGCAGACAGAGTACGTTACCATTATTCCGCTTGCGCATTGCCGTTGCACATATCTTCAGCGCAACTGTGAGGTAGAGTACGCAACATAGCAACACACTCTCTCGAAAAAACGGGAATCGAGAAATGAAAAGAACAGCTGCGCACGTGGAGCAGGTAGCCCGTGCGTCAGGCTTCCGTGCAGGAACAAGTAAACTACCGCTAAGACGGGTCAGAAAGATTCCGATAGTGCGAATCACCTCCTCGTACTACGGACAAAATCATATGCCGGCATCAACTTAGATAGTCGGCATTCTTTCACACACAGGGCCGAGACCTCGGTTTATATTACCGTCACGATTGTGAAACAGAACTCGAATTAGGTAAATTAGTAGAAAACAGTTTACGGAATCGAGAATATTGAGGCACACGACGAATTCATTTCATCTTGTGACGGTAAAGCCATTTGTTACCCGAAATGGAGCTAAAAAAAGAATATTCCTCAAAACAAAAACCGGATATTTAGTTCGAATTTGCCCTACATCTCTGTTTACTGGAAACTGACATCTTGTCAAGATAAACAAAGATAGTTCGACAAGCAGATCCTGCTCCTACAAACTACGTAGCCTGTCGGCTCGGCCGCGCTGGAGCGGGTAATGCGCGAGAAAGCCAGGTGACCCGTTGCCGACTCGCCGCGAAATGTTCGTCAGGAAATAGTACCGACGCGTTTCACTGCCTCAGTCGGTACAACAGTGTGACGGCCGTGAAATGCCACACTATACTTGCAACACCACGTGCGGCGCCGAGCTCGACGTTCCGTCGGCAGCCTGCCCGAATACCTGCTCTGCCTACACAGAGCTCTCGTAATGATTTCATTACACTGACACAAGGAAAAACATATTTTGCCAAGTAAAGCTCTGAAATGTGTCCTGCCAAAATAGGTAATGAAACTTGAGCAGCTGAATAGCTGCCGTTTTATGTATCCTTTCTTCTGTTTTGAAGACCGAGCAGAAGTGATCGCATCCGTCAGCAGGATCGATCGCCGGTTTTGCAAATTTCGTGTTACAGTTCTGCCTCAGACTGCGTGCAGTAGTTGTGCTGGTGTTTCGCCGTCCTCTTCTTCCTTTATTACACTCTCAAGATTCTTCCCTTTTTATGCCACCTCCTTCTTCCCTATAATCCGTTTCCTTCTTATCCTCCAGGATATAATCTACGTTTCCATTATGCAGTTTTTCGATGTTTTGTTTCCATTACATCTAAATTTAATTAGTTCAAAAAAGATGTTAACTGTAGGTGGTGTACCTCGTAAAAGTTTGCGGATGTTCTCCGTTTCATCTTTACATTTCCTTTGAAAAGAGAAATATGTGTGAAATCTCATGGGACTTAACTGCTAAGGTCATCAGTCCCTAAGCTTACACACTACGTAACCTAAATTATCCTAAGGACAAACACACACAACCATGCCCGAGGGAGGACTCGAACCTCCGCCGGGACCAGCCGCACAGTCCGTGACTGCAGCGCCTAAGGCCGCTCGGTTAGTCCCATTTCCTTTGATTATCTAATCATTATTTAATTTCTGAGCGTTTTTTTTAAGAAAAACTTGGTCGGTTCTTTTTAAATTCATCGGAGAGGTTACCAATAGCCTTAAACTCGTCTGCGTCTGTTTCTCAACAAACGACTTTTTTCCCTCTGTTGGAAGTTTTCTTCATAAGTTACATTTGGCTGTAGTATCTTTCTTAACTATTAGATGCTACTCTGAAACTGTAGTGTCCAAGGCGTGCGTTGTGAGCGATCGGAGTTGTACCGATCGCTCTGTGTCCGCAGTCGTCTCCCCGCGACCGAGTGGTCCTGCAGTCAGGCAGTGCGGTTACTGTCTTAACACCGATATTGCAGTCGCCAGAGCCAGTGGGACTAAAAGTCTGTTTTGTAGAGTCGTATATGTATCGGTATATTTTTTTGTGCTTATTACTTTTTGTGATTGTCGTAAGCGCTTCAAGTTCCACGAGTTATCACATTGCAAATGTCCTGTAATTTGTGGGGCTTATTCATTGCTAACACTACTCTGCATTCTCGAGCCCCCAAGTCTTCCTACTGTAGTGGCTCTTGTCTATGAATCGTTTTCTCGGTGATTTCTTGGCGTAGCATCCCGTCCTGAACAGTGTTAATCGAAAACGAGACTCGGACGACGTTTAAGTTGATCGAACTTTGTTACTGATGGCTAACGGCCGCTATAAATAGCATCCTATTTCGCTTTTATTTCTCCAGATGTTTGCCATGTGAAAGCTAAAAATGCCTGTACTACGAGTATAGAGTGCACTTTACCTTTTCGGCGGAAATCACGCAGTACTCAAAGGATTGCCGACGCTTGTGTCGCCTTGTGTGGCTGTGATCCCGCAGCCGCAGACTTGAGGACTGTCGAGGCCAGTTCACACTGGCCGTCTCCTCAAGGAGCAGTCACAGCGGCCGTCACGCCGCGGAAGGGCACGCCACGGCATCTCGACTCGCAAGGCTGTCCTCAACTTACATGTATATATTTTTTATTTATTTATTTATTTATTTATTTATTTAATTTTTTTTTTTTTTGGAACTGCGCAAGATGATTTTCAACTGTTTTATGCCCAAAGTGCACGTACACAATGCGGTAGCTTATATACATGGATGCCGGAGTGCAAATCTGTACGGAAATGACTTTTATTGGACTCGGGCGGTTTGCACCGTGTAGGGATAGCTTGTATATTAGAGAAGGAAGCAGAAGTAGAAAACGACACAAAAAAGGAGTGAGAGTCGGAAAAATTTCATTTCGTGATACTAAAGGGAAATTTCACACACTATACAAGGAGCTGGAGAAAGAGGAGTGTGCATTTTATATTTTAGAGAGTCGAAGCATCCATTTTTTCATTTGTTAAGTCAGATTGCACCCAAAATTACCAAAAGCAACACAGTCTTACGAGCTGATATCACATCCAGTACAAAATTGCTCTATTTGAAGTTTAGTGTAGTTGCGCAGTAGTCGTGTCTCTCTCAGTGGCTTTCCCTTCAAGTTTTATAGGTTTTCTGTACATCTCGTATTTGGCTTTCAGTAGTTAAAGTGCCTTATTTGTACTAGGGTTTGCTAGTGAAACCACGTAAATATTGACCACTGATGCTTACAAAAGTGTTTCATAAGCAATCGGGAGAGCTACTTAACAATAAAATAAGCCTGCCACAAACCCATATTTAAACAAATAACTTGCAGTGCATTTCTTTACGAAACACTACAAGTGCCTGACGATGGTAAAATAAATTGAACCTACTAATCAGTCTGATTCTATCCACAGTATCTTTTTCACTTCACAATTTGTACCCGTATTGCAATCCATTTCATAGCAAAATATTACATACCGATACGTATGAGAGTCCACTTTATGAATGTGGCGGACAGCACGTAATGTAGCTCGCCCGTGTCGTACAATTCAGACTGCTACTTCACCACTTCAGTTAATCTTCTGCATTTATTGTAAGTTTAACAAAGGAAATGACGAAACGAAACAATTCGTAACAAATAACGAACAACAAACAACTTGTATCGTCTACGAAAACCACGACGTAACACAATATGGGGATGTGCGCGTGGCCGTGTATCGGGGGCAAATGAGCTTAGGGGTCACGTGATCGACAACGGACGGATAACGTCGACCGCCGAAAGTTCCTCGCCGTGGAACCTCGACGGTGTGGCTGATGCCGCCTTTTGAGATGCACTACAGTATGTTTTGACGACACGCGGTTTGGCGTCGCGTTACGACCATTGCGAATTGGCCGTCGCTGGCCAAAGTAGCGCGCGGCTCTGTGCAGTTTTCGTTTTGTGTGCGCGCGCCGCCTTGTCCTTGCCGTGGCGGAAGCACCGCCCGCCTGCCACCGTGTGGCAGGATATACGACGTTCATTCAAACGCAGACCTGGTCAGTGCGCATACCTTTGCCTTACACGTAAGGTGGCAGCAAGTAACTGCGGCTATGGTGGCGCCGTCAAATGTTGGACAGACTGACGGCTGCACACCGTTCCATGTTGCATAGCGCCAGTGTGGTTTCACGCCGAAGAGAAGGTGGTCACTCAAGTTATCGTCCACTACCGAACGTGCAGGCGAGTAAGCGAGAGCGAGGAGGAGTGATTCGATTTTTGGCGGCGGAGGGAGTTGGAGGCCGTGAAATGTATCGACGGATGAACGCTGTGTACACGTGTACTGTCTGAGTCGTTCACGTGCTGTGGAAAGGCGCAAACGATTCCTCGAGGGGCGCGAATCACTGGAAAACGATGTTCGTCCTTTACAGGCTCATCGTGTCGTCACACCGGAAATGGTTGCGGACAACCGCAGAATCACCGTGGACGATATCCGTCGGTTGCTGGGTAATAGCGTGGGCACCGCCTACACCGTAATGCATCGACAATCAAACTTTCGAAAAATCTGTGCGCAGTGGGTCCCCCACCAACTGACGCAAACGTGGTGTCACTATTTTTAGTTGGAAAGTAACCGTCAGAGCAAGCAGTGGAAACGTGCGACTTGGCCACCTCCAAAGAAATCAAAGGCCGCACACACGAGTTCTGGTGAGGTCGTGATGTCCTTTTTTGGCCTCAAGGGCCCGCTGGTTGTCGAGTTCCTGGAACGGGGAACCTGAGAAACGCCGGAACATCCACCGTACAGTCCCGACCTTTCACCGTGTGACTTTCATATACTTGGAGCTCTAAAAGCTATTCGCGGACATAGATTGGCAACGGACGACGAGGTGTGTGAGGGGGTCCAGGCCCTGATCCGACAGCAGCCTACTAGCTTCTTCGAGATGGAATCGACCGGTTAGTGCCGCAATGGGATAAATGTGCCAACAGTTTTGGCGACTATTTTTGAGTATGTATGCTGTGCATAACTACATTTTGAGTTAATAAAATCGTTACCGTTACTTTACACTAGTGACCAGGTTTCATTTGAATACTCCGTATACAGCGTGTCCGAAAAGTCTTTCCCTGATTACAAAAATTGATAACTCAGGCTAGAAGTAAGATACAAATATGAAACTTGTGTCTAATTGTTTACAAACTATCAGTTTTTTTCACACATCAGTAAACACAACGTAGAACAGCTAGGCGATATTCAATTTCCGTCCACACATTAGCCAACATCACTGGAGGGATCGATTCAACGACTGTGGTTACCCGTTGCCGCAGGGTTTCAAGATCTGGTACACGATTTCGGTAGACCTCGTCCTTGACATAAGTCTAATGGGGTTATGTCAGGAGAGCGTGGAGGCCAAACCGTTTAATCTGTCGCCCAGAAAAGGTCATATCGAGATAGGCACGGACGTCCAAACCCGAATGAGGCGGTGCACCGTCTTGCTGAAACAAGACAGCGGGGCGATACTGAAGCAGCTGAGGAACAGCATAGAGTTGCAACACGTCCAGATACACTGCAGATGTGACGGTAGCCTCAGCGAAGAAGAATGGCCAGATAATTCGATCGTGCAGTAGCGCGCAACAAACATCCACCTCTGGACTGCCTCTGGTGCACTCCGGGGCTGTGAACCCCAAATGCGCACATTATGGCGATTCACTACTCCACTGACGAGAAAAGGTCGCTCCGTCGGAAAAGGCAATTCGTCTGAGATAACCGTCATCGTCATCAATACGTGATAGCATTTCGACCGCAAAGTTATATCGACGTGTACCGTCATTGGGCAACAAGGCCTGAACGATTTGCACTTTGTATGCACGAAACAATAAACGTTTGTGTGAAATGTCACGGAGAGAGCTTTTTGGCATCTGTAATTCACGTGAGGCCCTGCGCAACGATTTCTTCGGACTTGGCAGAAAAGACTGCCTTACAGCTTCCACCCTGTCTGCCGAGGTTCTCGGTCGACCACACCTCGGAAGGTCAGCAACCGATCCTGTGTTCTCGAACTTCTCATACGAGGCTTTAATGCTCTCGACATCAGGTTAATTCCTTCCAAATGTTGTCTGGAAATGTCTCTGCACTGTGGTTGGTGATCGTGTCTCATGGTACCACAGGACACACTGTGCCTTCTCCTGATTGGTCAACATGGCTTATTGGGCACTGTACCTCATCCACTACTTACGTACTGCGAACCTAAAACAGAATAAAAAACTTTGATAGTTGTAAAGAGTTCGAGACAAGTTTCATAATTGTATCTTACTTCTAGCGTGAGTTATCAATTTATGTAATGAGGGAAAGACTTTTGGGTCGCCCTGTCTATTGGCCCTGCTGTGGGTGCGCGGCTCCCCGCCCGGAGGTCGCGATGCGCTGACACGGGCGGCTGCTGTGCGAGAGCGGCCGGGGGGCGAACAGGAAGCGCGCCCGCGGGATGTGTGTCGAGGGCCGGGGGCGACGCCGTTGCCAGCTCGCCGCAGCCGCGCCAGCTGCCCACACACACACACACACACAGTAGAACAGCTGTTATAAAAGAAACTCTTAGTCACTGCCAAATAAATAAATGCGTCTAGGTTCTCCATAATGCTCAAAGAATTAAGGTGGTAAACAACTTCAAACCCCTTGCCGAGACTATTACGTGGAATACCAGTGAAAGATCGTCGACACATAGAACAGTAGAGCACTACGGCGCCAATTAACAAAAAACTACTCTTTCGATAAAGGCTAAACTTCGGCGTTATTCCTCCGTCGTTAAACCGGAGCCAACACAGATGCAAGTGAAGCATTATTTAAACTAAACAGTCAAGCAACAACCGATAAATTGCACAAAAGTTGATTAGAGAATACTTCCAACGATTATTTTTTTAAGAAAGAAATAATAGAAACCACGAAGTTAATGGCCAGTGGACACACCCAGTAAGACAAAAAACAACTGATTTAGAGAAGTACAAATGGATCCAAATGAAATGAACATAAACAAACATCAGATTGACTTAGAGAAGAGAAGCTGCTCATGAAAAACAAATACATACGACTGACGCTCAGTACGTCACAACGGAACAAGTACGTCATATCTGCAGAATTCATCACACATACAAATTCATCCTCGAGCACATAACAGCCAAATTCTCCACAATTACACTCACTAGACCAGATTCGAGTCCAGGATTTTGATCGGGGGAGGGAGCTGAGCTGTTAGCTTCTTATAGATTAAGAAGAGACAGCTGTAATTCCGGGGCGCACTAGACAGTATCAGATCTAGGGAATGACCAAATCATCCTAGTTTGACACACAACGAGGTAACACTTCCTGCGTGTTTTTTTTTTAAAGAGAGTCAATTTCCTAACCACAAATTTCAGACAAGAAGGAATGAGCCGTCAACAGTCAGACACTTCGGTAAGCGCCACGCCCACGAAATACTGCGGTTCTCGACACACTGACTTATCCTACGAACCACGTTGCCGTCTTCACTCGTGCTAGAGCGAGAGCTAAGAGCCATGCTCAGTAGTCCTAGAGGATACTTTAACAATAAACGCGTGTAGACAAACTCCTACCACTAATCGGATAATTCGATGGACTAAGTTCGAAAGTAGGCCTGAAAACCAAGTACAGTACAACTAAAATACCCTATTACCGACTTACTGAAAAGAAAATATAGTAATTAACCCTGAAGTAATGGAAATAACTCCCTTCTCTCTCTCTCTCTCTCTCTCCCTACCTCCCACACACGCACCTGTAGCACTCCATGAGAGTTCCTTTTCCAGCTATGACGCGGCATTGGGACGCCGACTAGACACAGAAGTGCCTTCAGTTGTTATCTGTAAAACAAGGGGTCGTTGGCGTGGAGAGGCGACACCCCCTCCCCCCCTCCCTGCCTTGTTCTGTGATGTCTACATAGTGGCCGTGCTGCAGCTTAGCGACGGATAATGCGTGACCTAACTACCCACGCTGTTACTGCTTCCATTTGCAACTAGGACGGGAACTGTCCCGGATTGTAGCGCACTAACTCTTCCAACAGTGTAGTGAAATATACGTATCAGTACTGCAGTCCTAGACAATCACTTCCGTCGTATTCACAATGGGAAGGCGCCGTGTGGAGAATTCTTCAAAGGAATAGTCTTCGTGTCGTTTCATGCAGCCTTTTGTGAACAAAAGACATCGCCAATGTACAAAAATTCCGAAATGTCTAAGAGATATTTGTAATCCTCGACTTTCAGACGACAGAGGGGAGAGAGAGAGAGAGAGAGAGAGAGTAACTTTTATGTGTTTGTAATGTGCGGTTAACTTCCATCAGAGTTTGAAATAAATTGAGGTTCGTGCTGCACGGGTCAGATACGGGTAGTGCGCGTCACAACGTAACCTGCTCAGCCAGTCGAACGTGCAACGTAGTCATTGGCCGATCTTAATATCGTGAAAGTAGTAGTTCAGGCACTGCTTAGCTAAACCACCTTCTTTCTTTTGAATCGATTTGCAGTTTGGTGATGTGTATAGATCCAGATGTCACAAACCGAGTACCCTCGTACAGATGGATAGCAAGTGCAGTGTCCTCTCAGGACGCACGATAATGTACTTGGGCGTCGAAACTGGCCAACGATTCAGATAAAAAGAAAAGTTCATTAATCTTCTGTAATATGGGTTAACAGCTTCTATGAATATTTAAAATGAAGTTACTTGCTTTCAGCTGTTAGTGTTTTATGTTACCGTTGCAATTTCGAAATTGTCGTTTTCGAGCACAAGATTTTGGCATTTATTTTTACCATAGGCGGAGATAAGATCCCTCTGATTGGACGGGACACCATTACAAGACCCTTTTGACCAGAACACAAGTGATACCGAGGTAAGCACCCTTTACCCGAATTCGAGAGAAGTCAGGTTTGCATCCGAATCTTGGGTATACATATTTAGGTTTTCCTTGGCTCCCTGAAACAAGTCAATTCCTTTTGAAAAGGAGGCACCCTTTTTTCATTGTCCAATGCGAGAATGTACAGTGAAATTACAATGAAATTAACACCCTTAGCTGCTTACAGGCGTTGACAAACGTCAATGGGGACAGATGGATGTGTGTGTGCCCCGACCGGGACTCGTCCCGGGATCTCCTGCTTACATGGCAGACGCTCTATCCATCTGAGCCACCGCCCATTATACTCAGTGTATATATAGTTAAGGCTCACAGGACACTTTTACCATCTCCTTCTTCTGTGCGAAAGCACAAGCAGTGCCCGAACTCTTACGGGAATCGGCAACGCGCCGCGAGTAATGAGTATAATGGGCGGGGGCGCTATGAATGTAGTGCGGGACAATACGTTGAGAATGTGTGTTTCGCTGGAGGCGTGCCAGAGATAAATCCCTGCAGTCGCGATATCCTCTGTGTCCTCGGTGGCTCAGATGGATAGAGCGTCTGTCATGTAAGCAGGAGATCCCGGGTTCGAGTCCCGGTCGGGGCACACATTTTCATCTGTCGCCGTTGGCGTATGTCAATGCCTGTAAGCAGCTAACGGTGTTCATTTCATTGTAATTTCGTTCTAACGAGCTGCATGGTCACCGATGGTATCGGTCACATGTCCGAAAGAACAGATACCATCTTAATATATATATATATATATATATATATATATATATATATATATATATATATATAGAATGTACAGTGACATAGCAAGTGTCAATGGATAGTCGGCACAGATGGCGCAGGTGTGTTTTATGTGCAGCACACGTCCACTGTGCCGGCTGCAGTTGTGGAGGACACCGTCTGAGAAGTGATTTGTGTAACATGGAACGTCGGATGGGAATTTCGGCAGTGGTGCAGGAATTCGGCTTCACAGGTTCAGCTACATCCGAGTGTATCCACAACAGACGATGTGGCGACCGTCCAACCACCCTCGATGACCGTGACTGTTGACATTTGAGACGGACCGTCAGTAGTGACAGAAGGTCAACATTGCGACAAATTACGGCCCAATTCGACACAGGGGCACGTCTTCCAGTGAACACGGGTTCCATGCGCAGGTGCCACTGTTAACCCAGCGTTATCGGGTACAGCGGCTCGCATTTGTCGCCAGTCACCAGGGATGAACACTGGAAAACATGTTGCATCTGCACAGAGTGTGCCGCGGACCACACGATTCGATGGATGCTGCCCGCCAAGAAGGCACGGTCCGAGGCGATGGTGTTTCTGTCACGGTCTGGGATACATTTTCCTGATACGTAATGGCCCCCAGTTGTTCTGGAATGGATTCTGAATGATCCGCTGTGTGTTGAGGTGCCCTGGGACCATCTCCGCCCATTTTTGGCTTTCCGGCACCCTGTCGGTTCTGCAGTGTTTCAAGACAACGTGCCGCCACATCGCTGCCGCGTCGCCCGGCAATGGTTCAGGGGAGGCCGCAGAGTCCAGAGCCTAGTAGAGTGTCACGGAATACAAGGCCCGTACTCGTGCACCCACCAACAGGATTGGCTGCCACTCTGCAAACGATTTGGTGTCGGCTGCTTCCAGAGGGGTACCAGGGACTTACGAGACACCCCACTGCAGTGCGCAGGGCCGGAGCCGGCCCCAACTGTTGTATGTGCCTGTCCCGTCACTTTTCGTTTTATAGGGTTCTGATCCGAGAGTCATCACACCCAATTACATAACATTTCGTATTCTAGCACTTCAAAAGGGATAGGTCATTACTAACTATAAATACTGGAATATATACAGATAGCCTTATGCATAGTTGTTGGTCAACATATACTGTGAAATAAAAGAGAAAAACATAATTGAAAATGTAAAATATTACAATTACAACACTACAATTTACAATATTATAAAACGTTACTTACAGTGCTTTGTAATGGACAGATACATAAATATGTGAGAACATCGGTTAGGACATTGCGTGCAGGATGTCAGCCTCCGTTTTGATTACCGACGCGGCAACAGCATCTGTTTAGGACGTTTATGTCTGTGCTGGGCTTTGAGATCGTATGTGGATAACTGTTAAATTAACGTGTCTGTGGAGGAAGGAAGTTCGGCATAAAAGCTTTCAGATACGGAACGGGTCTCCTGTGGAACATTTCCCATTTGTGTTTGTGAGTCGTGCTATTCGAACCACGGAGCATTCAGTATTATGGACAATGCCTTGTTCTGAACGTCCGGAAGTTGTGACGTGGCATGTTCCCAAATGGGGCAGGCATGCAACTGACAGGTCGTAGTACCGATTTATAAAGTTGGAGATCGTTTTTCCAGTTTTAGAGAAGACTTTCTGTTTCTTAAGGGATGCAAGGCAGCTAAAACAGTGTGTACTTTGTTGGCGACGTCGGTTATGTGCGTCTTAAAGGTAAGACGTATATCGAGGTGAACTCGGAGACATTTGGCGGAGTCAGCCTGCCACGCCGTAAACCATTTTTCAGGCTGTGGTAGAGCCCGCAAGAGTTTGTCACGAATGTTCGGTACCTTGTGGTCGGTGTAAATGATCTGCGAAGGAAGTTATGTCACATAAATGTATATTAAACTGTGTCCGTCCCAAAAGGGGACCTTGTGGGACGCCAGCGCTTTCTGGGTAGACGTTATTTTGTTAACTCGTGCAGCAAACCTACCAAAGGCTGGAGCAATGTCCACGTATACAGGGTGTTACAAAAAGGTACGGCCAAACTTTCAGGAAACATTCCTCACACTCAAATAAAGAAAAGATGTTATGTGGACATGTGTCCGGAAACGCTTAATTTCCGTGTTAGAGCTCATTTTAGTTTCGTCAGTATGTACTGTACTTCCTCGATTCACCGCCTTGATTTCATACGGGATACTCTACCTGTGCTGCTAGAACATGGGCCTTTACAAGTACGACACAACATGTGGTTCATACACGACGAAGCTCGTGCACATTTCAGTCGAAGTGTTCGTACGCTTCTCAACAACAGATTCGGTGACCGATGGATTGGTAGAGGCGGACCAATTCCATGGCCTCCACGCTCTCCTGACCTCAACCCTCTTGACTTTCATTTATGGGGGCATTTGAAAGCTCTTGTCTACGCATCCCCGGTACCAAATGTAGAGACTCTTCGTGCTCGTATTGTGGACGGCTGTGATAGCCATTCTCCAGGGCTGAATCAGCGCATCAGGGATTCCGTGCGTCGGAGGGTGGATGCATGTATCCTCGCTAACGGAGGACATTTTGAACATTTCTTGTAACAAAGTGTTTGAAGTCACGCTGGTACGTTCTGTTGCTGTGTGTTTCCATTCCATGATTAATGTGATTTGAAGAAAAGTAATAAAATGAGCTCTAACATGGAAAGTAAGTGTTTTCGGACACATGTCCACATAGCATATTTTCTTTCTTTGTGTGTGAGGAATGTTTCCTGAAAGTTTGGCCTTACCTTTTTGTAACACCCCGTATATATGCCGTATTTCTGACAGGTACAAATAACCGGTTACGGTTAATATTTTGGATAGAAAGAGTATCACACGTTACAAAAGTCGGTACATTTTTATAGATAGCGGCGCCCTGAACGTGTGGCAAGATCGCAGTATTCGTTGAGTAATAAGTTGGTTCATTTGGTGTTAGACTGGAGGTATTATAATAGGCAAATAATATATTCTCGTTGCTGTTGAAGGTCTTAGAATACCACGTCGGGTGTTTAAAATTCACATCAGCCGCTATTATTTGGGGTTGAGTAGGGCCGCCAGAGACACTATTGATATCAGGCGGTGGCTGGTACACGTTACGTCTTGGTGAGATGATTGTGTCTTCACAGCTGCGGCTTGTCTGCCTGCGGCGAAACGGTTTCGCAGTGCCGTATGTCTTGCCGGACGAGTACGCTGGTGCCATCGCTGTTGTGACGTGGTCCTGAGGGCACTTTTGGACCTCGGTGCTGGTGGCAGTGGGAATCGGAGTCGTGGACGACCACTTCCGGAAAGTCAGCTGGCTTATTTCTTCGATACCTACCGTAGTTTTTTTACTGTTTGTTAACGGTCGTCGCGTGATTGTGTGAACGTCCTGGGACCGTGTTACAAAACGCAGCTACAGTTCGTAGCACTAGTATGGCACAGATATCTTGGATATAACAAATAATTTAGTGAACACATTTCCGTGAAGGAACTAGCGACCGGTAAACGGCTCTGCAGTCGACGGCGTGGCACTGGACGGCTGCTAGCCTCGGAATGTAATTCGACACACGGACTCGATTCAGTAACGGTTCATTAGTTTATCGCATCTACCCGTGCAGTTTTAAGTTCCGTAGAGGACTAGACTCCAGGAAAAGAAAGACTTTTTAATTTTTGAATTTATAAAAATACAGCTCACGGGCTTACGCGAGGGCAAACGTCATATAAATCGCACTCTATTTCGTCGAAGAAGCTGTTCGTCATCTTCAGGTGAGTATGGTAGTTGCTGCGTCTTGCGCAGTAACTCGGAACCACGTAAAGCTGTTGAACAGAAATATTGTGGGACTTAACATGACGTTGTCCGAGATATTCATCTTACATGTTGACAAATTTCTGGGCCGGCCGGAGTGGCCGAGCGGTTCTAGGCGCTACAGTCTGGAACCGCGCGACCGCTACGGTCACAGGTTCGAATCCTGCCTCAGGTTAGTTACGTTTAAGTAGTAAGTTCTAGGGGACTGATGACCTCAGAAGTTAAGTCTCACTGTGCTCAGAGCCATTTTAACAAATTTCTCTTTTTCCGAACACTTTTCTTCCTACGGCCAGTCTGATTTTAACATCCATCCTACTTGTCACCATCGTCGTTTATTTTTCTACCCAAATTACGCTTAGGAAAACTCACGTGAGTTTCATTCCGTAATCTAGTTTCCTCAACATTAGCTGATTTAGTTCCACTACATTCCATTATCCTGTACGTGTTCGTGTTATAACGTATTTTCAAAACACAGTCCGGAATGTTCAGCTGATCTGTAGGTCGTCTACCGTGTGACAGAATTACAGTAGCACCGCAGATGTTAATCTTTTTCTTATAGGCAGACTTAAATTCCTCGTCCACATTTCGTGCGCTGCTGGACGCGGGGGCCGAGCGGGATGCTGGAGGGTGCCCCCCTCGTGTGGGGGCGCCGTGGAGACGCCGGCGCCAGCAGGCGAGCGCGCTTCGCCCAACCGTCGCCACCCATCGATCTCGCACCAGTAGCGACGCCCCGCGCGCCGCGTCCACGTGTTTTGCGTCGCACGGCGCAACTCGTTCGTTGTCGGCCGGAAAACGAGTGTGAGAGAGAAGACAGGCTCTGACGTCACTCTCCCTCCCCGCGGCTGCCGGTGCGGTGCTGCACACGTGGAAACGACGCCGTGGTCGGCGTGGTGCTACACGGCGATCACAGAACGAGTGCCACGGCTATAAGTTGGTACCCGCTGTCCCGGCAGTGTTCCACTTCGGCATCGTCGAATTGTTTGTTTCCCCCAAATTCCCTCTGTGTACGAGCAGAGTAGGCTCTTTCAAATTGTCGCCTCGTATCCACGTCCTGAGGTTACCACTCTGAGGACGGGTTATGGTGTGGCTTATTGGAAAAAATATTCGCTCCGAAACATCAGGTCTACGATAGTCTTTAAGAAGTGGCGCTAAACGTCGACACCTCACCACCAAAACAGCCACTGTTAGTCGAAAGTTGCGCCCCGAATTACTTTTGCGGCCCCGATCGATTGCTGTCGAAATCTGAACGTTTCTTCCTCGGCAGTTACGAGAAACCTTGGCTTTCCCTCTCCTCGAGTGATTTGCGCGCTGAACCGAATTATTAAGGTATGTACTCACGACTTACAACTAAAAACTGCGCAGTGAAGATTTCCAATCGCGTGGGATTTGACGCCCACTATTCCTCGCACTCGTTGCGAGTCGCTGCTAGTGTGGTGCTTGACGTGCGTATCATCCCTCATTTTCTATTTCATTTGATATTTGTGTTCCCGTGCTGCTGTTTCATCGTATTTAGACAGCGTCCGGGTCACGGATACGTGGCTCACTTGTTCTGCAGATGCGGGTTTATCCAGACTACGTGTACGACCAAGTGTATAGTACCGTAACTAGTCGGGTTTCGCCAGTTATTGGGCATATCTTGCTAGAACAGAGTTCGTTTCTCACGAACACTTGTTGTAAAGACGTGAAGGACCGCATAAAAGGACTCACGCGAGCGCAGAGAGAGAGAGAGAGAGAGAGAGAGAGAGAGAGAGACGTGGTGGACGCAGCCGTGGCTGTGCGGCTGTAGTGTTTGTCCTTTTAGCAGCCGAGAGGTGGCGACGCCGCCGGCTGCTGCCGCCGCCGCCGCCGCCGCTGCCTCTGTGAGCGTGCGGGGCCCGCTATCGCAGCCGCCCCAGATACTGCTATTTACCCAGGTGTCCCTCCCCGTACCCGCCGCTGTGCCTTCTGAAAGCACTCGCCGAAACAAACTTTCCCTTTCTTCAGGGGGGCGCCTACGGTTGCAAAACACAAATTAGAACTGAAAGAGGAAAACTGAGCGATTAGTATCGGTCAGCGTGGTGGAAGACGAGTTTCGGGTCCACAGAAGTGAAGCATTACGTCAGCTAATACCGCCACGGTGACCTATGTCAGTCGTAACATGTGTACATTAAGAGAACGCCTTCGATGTTTTTAACTGGGGGACGCTACGAGTTGTGAAGGTAGCAGGAATAAAATTCAGGGAGTGAAACGTTATCTAGAACTTATACATAAACCAAACTGCAGTTGGACGCGTCGGAGGACACCGAGAGAAGGCGGTGGCTGAGAAGGGAGTGACACGGGCCCCTGTGTTGTTCGGCGTGTACATTTGGCAAGTTGTGAGCGAGACCGACGAGAAATTTGTGAAGGGAAATAAAGTTCAGGGAGAGTCGATATCAACTTCGACGTTAGCGGATGGATTGTGATTCTCACACGTGCGGCAAATGATCTGCAAGAGCGGTCGAACGGAATGGATAGCGTCTTCGAAAGTAAAACGAGGGTAAAGGAATGTAGTCGAATTAAGTCAGGCGATGTTGAGAAAATGAAACGCTCAAGCTAGGACAGCTAAAGCTTGGGCAGCAAAATAACTGATGGCCGAAGTAGACGGCAGACTGCCATTTTTGAAAAAAAAAAAATTAATGTTGAATATAAATTTAAGAGTTACGAAGTCTTTTCTGGAGGTATTTCCCTGGATTGCAGCCGTCTAGGGACGAGACAGCTCCACCAGCCCAGTTTCACGACTCCAGGCGTCAGCTTCCGCAACAGAACCGTACCTCTTGAGTATGTCAGCAGCTTAAGGCACGCGTATCGTGCAGCCCTGACGCTGCGCTCCGCAGTAAATCAAAGCTTCGGACCGGTGGCGAAGCTTCTATCGTCGTGATCTTATCCCCAGGCGTCTCGCTCTTCCGTGAAGCGCGTCATATCCGGCCACCGATCCATCATGCCTGTAAACCAGAATTGTATGAATTTTCGTCACAAGCTAGTCGTGACCTAGATGCGTGTCTGTCCTGAAATCTGTACGTACCACTTTCTGCCTCTGTGAGCACGTATCGCTTCCAGAGCTGTGCCAGCAATGAGGGCAGAACACTGTAGTACCGCAAAGGGATCATAAAAAATAAATACAGTTTGGGGCTGATCCCTACAAATGAAAATATTTCTCTGAAGCAACGCTGATTTCCAGTGACCGTTATACGCGCAGTAGTCAACTATACGAAAAAAATGTAAATTAGAAACTACGGCGTGCACATACTTTATTCGACATGTAAATGTCACTACAGTTATTCAGATTTAGGTTGTGGCATGTTCAATACGCCTACCGTCATTGGCGATGATGTGGCGCAGACGAATAGCGTAATTCTGCATGATCCGTTGATGTGCCGGAACATCGATGCTGTCTGTGAGCTCCTGAATGGCTGTTTTCAGCTCAGCAGTGGTTTTGGGGTTATTGCTGTGCATCTTGTCTTTCATATAGCCCCACAAAAAGGAGTCGCGCGTATTCAGATCCGGAGAATAGGGCGGCCAATCGAGGCCCATGCCAGCGGCCTCTGTGTACCCCAGAGCCAGAATGCGGTCCCCAAAGTGCTCCTCCAGGACGTCAGACATTCTCCTGCTTCGATGAGATCGATTCCATCGTGCATTAACCACATCTTGTCGAAATCGAGGTCACTTTCGATAAACGGAATGAAATCATCCTCCAAAACGTTCACGTACCTTTCGGTAGTCACCGTGCCGTCAAGGAATATCGCACCGATTGTTCCGTGGCTGGACATTGCACACCACACAGTTGAGGGTGAAGAGACTTTCCGATCGCGAAATGCGGATTCTGAGTCTCCAAAATGCTCCAATTTTGCTTATTGACGGAACGATCCAGGTGAACGTGGGCTTCGTCTCTAAACCAAACCGAACAATTCTTATCAGGCCCCGCCTCCAACCGCGCAGTTTGAACCTCCTAACGCAAACCGTGCAGGAGTGATGAGGAATAACTGTCACCCTGTACATATTACTGGTATATGCTGGCTGTGCTCTCCCTGTCTCCCGCTGGCTGTGCACGGTTCGCAGCGTCTACCGTCGTAGGGTTGCATTCTGTCACCGGATGACTCGCACACGCCCAGCTGTACGAGAACTTGGAGCTTGCATACGGCCCCTGCTTTTGGTAGTGGGGAGTGAAGTGTCAAAGTCGGTCACGTTACTCTCATATAATATATATGAGTATTCTGAACGTAGCTGTTCAGCAAAGGTGAAAGTAAATGAATGAATTGAGAAAATCAGCCAACCATTTGCAGGTATAAAGTAAAACAAATTCTCGGAGTGTGCAGTTCCATGTTCTCAAGAAGACAATTCTACAATTGTTGAAACCAAGTCAAGGGTTTTTAATAAACCTTTATACCTGCAACTGGTGACTGACTTTCTCATATCATTCATATACGGATATGTGTAGATTAATGTACATAAAGAGAAAGTAATAAAAAACAACAGCTAGAAACTCGATAGAAGTAAAATCCACCAATTAAATATACCGAGGCAAGAATAATCACACTAACAGAGAAGAACGAAAATGGAGACGTGAGGTAGTACTGTAGTAGTAAGAGCAGGGTTCTGGAAAAGAAGAGAGGAAAACAGAGGAACCGAAGTCGTGCGCCGGTGACTGTTGGGCAGCACGAAGAAGTAAAAATAAGTTTGAAGCACTGTAAAGGCTTAGTTCTGTAAAAATGCGTGGAAATAAATTTTACCAGCACTGTATTACATCCAGAGAGCCCAATTCACACGAAAAGCATTAAAAAAATTATGAAATTTAAATTCACTTCCACTTCCACTGCCTGCCTCGCACAGTCCCCTGTCTCCGCGACTCCACGGCCAGGTTTATCAAGTTCAAACCAGACTCGCAGTCGTGCTCTCCCCTGTCCCCTCCGGGGTTCGAAACCACTACCCGCAGCTCGAGTTGTGGATACAACTGGTGCAGAGCTGTAAATGGGCGAGGGACTCTCCGAGCTTCACGGGCTTACAGCGGAATGCAGCCAGCCGAGACGTCCGTCTGCCGCCCCCCCCCCCCCCCCCAAAAAAAACATACGTTTTTCATATTAGGTGCATTGTAATGACACCTACTGCCAGGAGCTCAATATGAGCGACCTCAGTAGTCATTAGACATCGTGAGAGAGCAGAATGGGGCGCTCCGTGGAACTTACGAACTTCGAACGTGGTCAGGTGATTGGGTGTCGTTTGTGTCATTCGTCTGTACGCGAGATTTTCACAGTCCTAAACATCCATAGCTCCACTGTTTCCGATGTGGTAGTGAAGTGGAAACGTGAAGGGACACGTACAGCACAAAAGCGTACAGCCCGACCTCGTCTGTTGACTGACAGACTACCAACAGTTGAAGTGGGTTGTAGATCTACATCTACATCTATACTCCGCGAGCCACCTTACGGTGTGTGGCGGAGGGTACTTATTGTACCACTATCTGATCGCCCCTTCCCTGTTCCATTCACGAATTGTGCGTGGGAAGAACGACTGCTTGTAAGTCTCCGTATTTGCTCTAATTTCTCGGATCTTTTCGTTGTGATCATTACGCGAGATATATGTGGGCGGTAGTAATATGTTGCCATTTGAACCATTTTGTAATGTGTAATACGCAGACATCTATTCAGACCATCACATAGGAATTCCAAACTGCATCAGGATCCACTGCAAGTACTATGATGGTTAGGCGGGAGGAGAGAAAACTTGGATTTCATGGTCGAGCGGCTGCTCATAAGCCATACATCACACCGGTAAATGCCAAACGACTCCTCGCTTGCCGGCCGGAGTGGCCGGGCGGTTCTAGGCGCTACAGTCCGGAGCCGAGCGACCGCTACGGTCGCAGGTTCGAATCCTGCCTCGGGCATGGACGTGTGTGATGTCCTTAGGTTAGTTAGGTTTCATTAGTTCTAAGTTCTAGGCGACTAATGACCTCAAAATTTAAGTCGCATAGTGCTCAGAGCCATTTGAACCATTTTTGAACCCCTCGCTTGGTGTAAGGAGCGCAAACATTGGACGATTGCACAGTGGAAAAACGTTCTGTGGAGTGACGAATCACGGTCCACAATGTGGCGATCCGACTGCAGGGTGTGGGTATGGCGAAAACCCGTGAACGTCGTCTGCCAGCGTGTGTAGTGCCAACAGTAAAATTCGAAGGCGGTGGTGTTAGGGTGTGGTCGTGTATTTCATGGAGGGGGCTTGCACTCCTTGTTGTTTTGCGTGGCACTATCACAGCACAGGCCTACATTGATATTTTAAGCACCAATTCGGGGATGGCGATTGCACCTTTCAGCACGATCGTGCACCTGTTTGTAATGCACGGCCTGTGGCGGAGTGGTTACACGGCAATAACATCCCTGTAATGGACTGGCCTGAACAGAGTCCTGACGTGAATCCTATAGAACACCACTGGGGTGTTTTGGAACGCCAACTTCGTACCAGGCCTCACCGACCGACATCGATACCTCTCCCCAGTGCAACACTCCGTGAAGAATGGGCTGCCATTCCCCAAGAAATCTTCCAGCACCTGATTGAGCGTATGCCTGCGAGAGTGGAAGCTGTCATCAAGGCTAAGGTTGGGCCTACAGCATATTGAATTCCAGCATTACCGATGGAGGGCGCCAAGAACTTGCATTTTCAGCCAGGTGTCCGGATACTTTTGATAACATAGTGTATATCCCATCTAATGTTACATGGCCATACATGGCTATTTTAATCTTAATACTGACTTTTCCATCGCTTCTAGGCATAACAACTTTTAATTGCACAATTTCGTGCGTTGGTGCTACAGTATTACTGTACAACACATTTCGCGCTTTTCAATTACGATTGACCGCGATGTTTAATCTGCTTAAGCCACGTAGTTGGTCTTTTCGAAAGCATATGTCTGTATATGACGCATGGAAGAGAGTACGCGGCTGCAGTGAGATTCCATGTAATGTAATGTAAGGTAATCGTTAGCGACTCCCGTCACTACATATTCCTTACGTCCATTCTTTAGCGTAAGGCGAAGCAATTTGTTTACATTTATTTCTGGGTGCTAGCCCGCAGCTTTGCTCGTACTGGTAGTTCCTTCGCCTTCTGATAAAGTAGTGCTCTCTTTTTTTAGAGTGGCCGATTGTACGAGGAGCAACAACAGCCTCCTCGCCATTGATTTTTGCTTCTGCAACATCAATTAATCACCGTAATGTCGTGTCACAAGCAGACGACGATTTTCTAGAAACTGCGTAACAGTGCGAGAATGGTGGGTTGGGCCACGCCAGCAGTAGCCTCCTTCTCCGCCCCCCCCCCCCCCCCGCCCCCTCCATCCCCGCCCGTTCTGCTGCAGGAAACACTCACGTGTCGCACCTTTCGCGACACGTAGAAACGGATCACTGGACAACCGTACATAGGCCGGCAGCTTCCTAGAGACCCGCGGCCTGGTACTGTAAGCATCGGGCGAAACTGCACAGTGGTTGGCTGTTTCCCTCCCGCCAGACCGCTCACTCTCGACCGGACTGTTCGCCGTTGCCAAGCTGCCACGGCAATTTTTCAGTTCACTTGCAGTGCCTCATCTGGCTTCTGTTCTTGATGCGTTTGGAATTTTGGACAGATTCCCGGGCCTCCTGATTACAACATGACTTTTAGCAGCGTATCAAAAAATTAAAATCAGTACGAGAATACTGGTGATTTTTTTCTAGTATTCAACCTCTTACCACTTTCCGAGAATAGCAGCGAATGGCGGACGGACCAAGTTTTCTTGTATATGTCTATTTAATATTTTGATTCTATGTATCTCGAAACTGAGAGAGTCGAAATTTTTCAGTCTTTGTTCCATTTGTACACTTATTACAGAAAATGATAGGAACAAAAAACCGAAAATCGGTTATTTCAGAAACCGGCTATTTTCAGCGGTTTCAACGATCGGGCTAAACAGGCGCGGAAAGAAACCAATATAACAGAAAAATTGTTGTCTCAGCGATAACCGCCGTCCATAACGCAAATAGGTCACTCGCGGATATTTTCCGATGTTATGTCACGTTGACCTACAGTTTCGCCCACGTACACGTTTTGATGTTTCGTGTTGCTCGAAGATTAAGTGTCTCCCATTGCCTTCATAATCCAGAGTGCTTCGCGTCAGCTGGACGCTTCCGCACCCCTTGTTGTAGCAAACAGTACAGTGAAACGTTCTTCAGAGACTGGTGAACCGTGATTTATTTTCAAAGAATATTCTTAAGAATCTATTTTATTTACTAGCGATTCATCAAGAACATTAACATATTTAATCACACTATGTAAGCATGGAAGTAGTTGCCAGGGAGTAACTGATGAAATCATAACCAAATTCCTTTTAACAAATGGGAATTTTATTCACTTTAATAATGCTTAAAAGTTTTTTTTTTAAGGAAACAGATTTAAAATTATAATCAGAAAGCACCCTCTAAATATCGAAGTTACAATTTATTCAGAGGCAGAAAGAAACAAGTTTTGACTGTATGAGCTTTCGGGCAGAGAACCTTGCCGCTCCCTTTTGACACGTAGTTACGACAGCTCACAACAACTTCTGAAAGATTACACTGGTGCAAATCTGCAACACACCAGATAACTTTAAGCTAAGAGTTTTAATAATTTATACAAGCACACGAACTATGCGCCCCCCGTAGGAGGGATAGAAATGGTTCAAAACACTAACAATTAAAATATTAACCTTGCCACCGCATGTACAACTTGATTTTAACTTCTAAGAAAAGTCTTAGGGTGAAAGGGTGGCAACTTTATATACTAAAATGATCATTTAAATAAAAGCCCATGAAATGCAATCTTATATAAAATTCTTTAAGGTTGGCCAAACAATAGTTAAGATGGTTCCATTAAGTTTCGGGTGTGCAGCCGCAAGAAACGGCTGTATACCGTCCAGCCATCTTCAGAGTGAGTCGCAAGACTGCCGCTCCAGTGCTCGCTTCGTCCCATTATACTCGTGTAGCGCGCAACTGCGCATGCGGCCACAGATGCAAATGCGCCAGAGACGTTGGTCGGCGGCAGAGACGTGCATTATGCGCGAGTTGAATCTATGACTCCGCAGTCGATCTATGTTGGCATATCGATATATCATTGTGAGCTGCACTGTGACGACGTCTTTGTGAGTTTATTACAGCAAGTGCCGGATTCCATGATTTATCAAGATTGAAACCACTATCTTTATTAATTAAATTCGTCGTCAAGCGAATTTCAATTGCCTCCTTCACTATCGCGTCCCAAAGGGATGATGTAATTGCCAAAATTTCGACGTTGTCATACAACATATTGTGACCATTATCAATACAGTGCTTTGCCACTGCCGACTTGTTAGGTTGTAAAAGTTGTGTGTACCTCCGGTGTTCTGTACATCTTTCTTGGACAGTACGAGTTATTTGTCCGAAGTAAGAAAGGCCACATTCACATGGAATTTTGTAAAATCCAGATTTTCGGAGCAGCAAATCATCTTTGACGGAGCCCACGACTGCAGCTGTTTTGGGTGGAGAACGAAAAATCACTTTTACTTTGTGTCTGCCGAGAATCCGTCCTATTTTTGATGAGAGGCTACCCACATATGGCAGGAAGGCCATCGATTTAAAGGTTTCTTCTTCTGCTTTCTTTGTGGCCTCTTTCGGTTTCATTTTCAGTACCCTCTGTATTTGTTGTGGAGAGTACCCATTGTCTTCAAGCACTCTTTGTACGTGGGAAAGGTCATCTTGCAGACTGCTTTCGTCAGAAATAATATGCGCTGTGTGGGTCAAAGTTCGGAGAACACTCATTGTCTGGGTAGCAGAATACGAGAAAGTCACCAGTTGTTATCCACTGTCACAAATAATTTCTGTTCTTCAGTCCTTCAGATAATAAGGAAATAATGAACTGCAAGTTTTTGCCTGGTTGCTATCAGAGTAGTTGTGAATTACGTGTCAACAATTCGGGAGAGCGCGGCGGACGGCGTGTGTGTCCTCAGAGCTGCGGTCTAATAGGCGAAGCAGCTCGCCATTCACCCGAGTCACGCGCCATCCGGAGATTTCCGAAGTGCGTCTAGCAGTTGTTTGTTATCCTGCTGGAAGTTAAGACATTTGAAATTATGGAGTCATGACCTGCCATTGGGGGATGCTTTTATACGAAATGCACGTAAATTCACTATTTACTTTTTCCAATATTAATAACATAAGCGTGTAGTTTTGGCGCGCTGCGTCCGAACACAGCGGCCAATCGTGGAGAAGGACCACGATTTAGGCGGTCTTCTCTCGATGTACGTACCGAACAAACCACCTGTCACCGGTGCCTCACACCACATTAAATCTTCCCACCGCTGCTTTAAGAAAAGCCCCTTGTCACTAAATGTGCTAGCTGTAAAGCCAGGAATATTACAACCGCAGTTTATTTGCCTCTGACTCGGACCTTGGAGTTGCTCAAGCCTATTTCAGAGACGGAGGAGATGGGGTGTGAAGAGAGAAAAGAGTGCCAGTCGTCACAAGCCGGTTTGCTGATGGGATAATTTCAAAAACCTCCACTGTCAGGCGGGACAAAGACTAGGACTGTTGTTCGGCCTCGTAGGGATGGCTCAGTAGCGTGAAGGTGCAATACGAAGGTATCTAGCACGGCGCACAAGTGAGCGGTGTGCAAAGCACAGGTGCAGTGGGCAGCTGCTGTACGTTGACCGCTTTAACGCTTTCCGGCTGCACGTCAGAGAGAGAGAGAGAGAGAGAGAGAGAGACTCGTACTGTGGACGGCAGCGCAGCGCAGCCGCGCAGTCTGCGCCCCGGCGGCCTTGCTGTCGGTGGGGCACCGGACGCCCAGAATAGCGAGGACAGGGAAGAGCCGCGTGCGTTGCCCCCGGCCGCTGCCTGCGCTGCACTGCCCCGCCCCGCCCTCTCCCCTCCCTTACCCCCCCTTCGCACCGCACACGTCACCTCCCCTCGCCCTCCCCCCCCCTCGTACCCGGTCCTATTCCGCCGACGCCAGCAAATTGCGCTCCTGGAGCGGGTGCCACACGAGCGCAGTACTTGACGCAGCACGGTGGTGGACGGGCAGGCGCTCCACACGTTTGCGGCTCTGGAATTGCGCCGCTTGCCGCCCGCATCGGCCGCGACGACCAGCATTCGGAGGGGTGTGGCCAGCTGGTCGTATTCTCTGTGGCGCGCGCGTGTGTGTGTGTGTGTGTGTGTGTGTGTGTGGCAGCAAAGTGTCTTCCACAATGTGTCCTGGACGTACTGAGAAAGTCGACACTCAAATTATGATAATGGAGGACTGGAAGAGGCCTCGTATTTTGAACTATACGGGGTGTAACAAAAGTGTACGGCACAAATTGCAGGACACGTTCCTCACGCGCAGACGAAGAAACTGGTGTTACGTGAACGTGGGTGTCGAAACGCTTCAAGTCTCCGTGTTGCAGCTCATTTTCACCGAGTCGTTAATCGCGGGCACAGACCGCCGCAGCATACCGGGTATAATTCTTTCTCACGGGAGACGTTCGGAACGCCCTCCGCGGGCCTCGTAGTGTATCTCGGGTGCGCTGACTGACGTGTCCCTGCAGTACTGCGTACGGTTTCGCAGCCTTCCGTAATATGTGCACGGGTGCCGTGAACATCTTGTACTTGGATTCCGTATACGAGACCTTTCAAGTGCCCCCACAAATAAGACCCGAGTGGATTTAGATCTCGAGAGCGTGGAGGCCGTGCAGCTGTGTCCATCTGTACCTAGCCATCTGTCACCGAATCTGTTATTCAGAAACCTACGGACATTGACACTAACATGAAGAGGAGCTCCACTGCCCGTGAAATGCATGTTTTGTTGCTCAGCTAAGGGCGCACGTGTTAACGGAACAGGTAGAACATTCTCTACGAAATTACGACAGCTTTTTCCGTTCCGGGTGGAAGAAAGTGAGGCACTACCAGTCACCAAAAAATAGCAGAAAATCCTTGTTGATGACCTGCTTCAGCCGTTGTGAGAATTGAAGTGTGCCCATACATGCCGGTTGTGAAAATACACAATCTGATCTCGTCCAAACGACGCCTCATCTGTGAACAGCACTGTTATACCAAAATTAAGGTCGAATACATCATTCGTAGAAGAGTAGCCGTGGAGGAAAATCAGCTGCTCGTAGTGCCTGCACTCGCTGTAAATGATACGGACACACCCAGTCCTCGGCAGACAGCCGTGCGTCGCAGCTGCGTGTCTTGTGGAGACACCAGGGTCGCCGCCAACTGCCGCCTCCCGTTGCGGTGTCCACATCCTCCCTCCCCTGGTCTCGAGTGTCAGGCCCAAACGCCCTGTGTGACGGCGATCTGTGGTTTCAAAAGTTTTCCTGCCGGGGGCACGTTCCCCCCCGGAAATGGCTGCCGGTACAAACGCTGAACGCGAGTGCCATTGCCGTCAAATGGGCATCTCCCACCTCTGTATTCGTGTCCACTGCCACCACACGAGCCAAGCCTGTGATTAACTCTACGTCGTAACCCGAGCGCTGATGGCCGGAGCAGTGACGTACGTAGGGACACGTAAGACAAAACAGTGGCGGTGCGCTGCGCGACGTAACGAGGCGTCGCCACGGTTCTAGCCTTGTGCTCTTGTTTGTTTGCCGTGGTAAATAGTTGGGGGAAACAACTTGCCAGATCCATGTAACGTAATATCTTCGTCTACATGTGAGGAATGCGTCGTGCAGTTTCTGCCGTACATTTTTGTTACACCGTGTGTGAACCGATCAGTATAGCATAGAACAAGAAAGGGTACGGCATGACATGATGTTTGCTGTCAGTGACGCACAGCCAAGTTGAGAGAGAGAATCCGTTGCTACTTCTTTTCACTTCTTCATTATTATAACAACACTAGGGGCTACACGATCAGACGGAATTGCAATAGAATTAGCGATATATTTTTATTTACAAGTTCGTCAGAGTCACAGGTTTTGAGAAAATACATGTTCCTTCTTCTCACACGATCTAGCAAAAATATTAATTCATTTGCAGTTATTGTGGAATCGAATAACTAGCTTAAAAAAATAGAACTAAGGGAAAGGCAGATAAAATATTTACGAAAGTTCGCAATGATGTGATTTCTGAGGTATTCATCGACAGTTGAATGCTGTGAAACATGACTAATATACTTATCGTAAGTATGAAGATAAGTATATAGTTTGTTAATTATTTTGTTGTAAACGTGCACAACAAATGCAATGAATGGGTGTTAAGAATGAAACGTGGCTGGCAGTATACATCAGTTTCTTGCATGAGGTGGCATGGGATACTGTTCCCACTATCGGTTCGTGAAGTATGGGCTGTAATGGTATCGATTCCTTTTTGTCACATGATCGCCTTGAACAATTAAAATATTGGAGAGAGTAATACGCAACTGAAAATACATTGAACATTCTACTTTCAGTAAGAACTGCACTAAAACGGATTTCTGGATGGCGTGAGAAAGTCACCTTTGGCACATTGTTTCCTTATTACAACTCGGGAAAATTTACTGGTACGACTTCTAATTATAAACAATTTAATTCACAAATCTGCACGTATAAAGAAAAATGTGTATGACTGCCCTTATTCTGTTATACGTAACATCAAATTTTGCTGTGTTGCCAAAATATTTTACCAGCCTTCTTTGCAAAATAATTTGAAATTACAACCCTGATTATTATTGTTGACATGTCTGTTCTATCATCCAAGTTTGTGGCAAACTCAAATGCTTTCGCACTAAATGTGCCCTCAATTTAATGCCCATCTCTCTCACATACGTAATAATACAGAACATAGCACGATTTTATTGTGCCAACAGCGTAATCGAATTTCACGTTCATTCATCGGTGGAACACGAGCCATTTGTTTGACAATAGGACGAAGAACATTCAGCGCACCTTCGAGCCATTGACAAGCGGTAGTTGAGTTTTCTTCTTGTCCTCACGTGCAAAATCCTCCCTCCATATGTTCGTAGTACGCATTCTGAGCCCAAATGCTTCCTCACCATCAAACACAAATGGCGTAACTACCTCACTGGCATTTGGTAAGCCAGAGCGCTCCAATATAGAGAATGTATTTTCGTTCAGGCAGTTCCACAACAGATATTTCTTAAACACTGTTCCGTCTGAATCTTTTCCAAAAGAGTCAGCGTCGACAAAAACGAATCTGTAATCTGAGGTGGTCACTTCTGGAAGAACAATGTTAAAAAAGTCCGTATTATCGTAAACAGTGACTCACTCATCTTTGGCTTCACCAACCGCACGTGTTTACCACCGATTTGCACTACGCAGTTCGGGACATTCCCGCGGGTGGGTTTTGTATTCCGTTTGCAAAGTTCTTCCACCCCTCCTCTATCGCCTGAGGCAGATTCTTCGTTCCCACCACGTACCGACTGTGGACTTGCCAATTCTCCGCGAGCAGTGCAGCTCAACTAACAAGGAAACCTCCCCATCGCAACCCCCTCAGATTTAGTTATAAGTTGGCACAGTGGATAGGCCTTGAAAAACTGAACACAGATCAATCGAGAAAACAGGAAGAAGTTATGTGGAACTATGAAAAAAAATAAGTAAAATATACAAACTGAGTAGTCCATGTGAAGATATGCAACATCAAGGAAAATGAGAGTTAAGGAGCGCCGTGGTCCCGTGGTTAGCGAGAGCACTACAAGTTAGATGGATCGACAACATATTCCTGTCATCTGACGCACATGCCGTCACCAGTGTCGTATAGAATATATCAGACGTCTTTTCCTGTGGAGGAATCGGTTGACCTATGACCTTGGGATCAAATGTTATCGGTTCCCATTGGAGAGGCACGTCCTTTCGTCTACTAATCCACGGTTTTGCGGTGCGGTCGCAAAACAGAGACGCTAAACTTATTACAGTGAACAGAGACGTCAATGAACGAA
The DNA here is from genome assembly GCF_021461395.2 of Schistocerca americana. Lineage (NCBI taxonomy): Eukaryota > Metazoa > Arthropoda > Insecta > Orthoptera > Acrididae > Schistocerca > Schistocerca americana. Next base: position 19,492,786 of record NC_060119.1, on the reverse strand, counting down.
CGGACCGATCATAACTTTGCGAAAATAAAGAAAGTAAAATTTTCAGTCGAGGGAAGACTTGAACCAAGGACCTCTCGTCCCGCAACTACTCACGCTAACCACAGGACCACGGCGCTCATAATCTCACACTGCCCTTGATGTTGCCTGTCTGCGGCATGGACTACTCAGTTTGTATATTTTGCTTATTTTTTTCATATTTCCACACAACTTCTTCCTGTTTTCTCGATTGATCTGTGTTCAGTTTTTCAAGGCCTATCCACTTTGCCAACTTATAACTAAATCTGAGGGGGGGTGCGATGGGGAGGTTCCCTTGTAAGTAACAGCACGTAGAGAAATACCTAAAACAAAAGAGATACATATATATAAGTATTAGTCATTATTTAATGACGAATGATTTCGAAGTTGATGTTAATATTGATGTAGACCAGAAGGCTCAACAAAAGTAGCGAAACATTAGGGACTGTCGTCGCAAATAGACAAAGAAGGTGAAGATACGTGGTTCAGAAGCAGTGAAAAATTGAAGTACGTGTTTGTTGAGTAACTGGGGTACTTGAGATTGAGTCTCAAGTTAACAGACGGAATAAACTCGTGGTACGGCTTTTAGAATTCCCTCTGGCAGAAGCCGACACCGACAGTGAAGCTTCAACGCCTGAGCGGACTCTAGTACGGTCATCAGTTCTACAAAGGTACATAACAGCCAGAAGTAGGAAACCTGACCTCGAAGCTAAGTGACACAAATTTCTGCGTAGATTTTCAAGCCCTTCTCCTTCTCCAGCAGACGAAGATAAATAGCTTTTCAGTTCCTCGGTGCCCACTTTGCGCAAGTTTGACACGCAACGCGGCTCTGCGAATGTTTATTTCTAGTTGTAAAATAAAAGTACCCCTTACTACAATATTGAGTGGAAGTGTGAGTGTAAGCTGACCACATTCCGAACAGAGAGACGAGGTGTACTGCTGCACTGCACACGGCCAGCGGTCGGCAGTTGGCTGGAGCGTAGTCTGTCTGCGCGCGCCAGTGGTTTATTCGGTACTGGAAGAGCGTTAAAGACAGCTGCATTTGCTACGCTGGACTGTGTGTTCTAAAATGCTCTGAAAGTAAAATGGCCAGCGACGATATTTTGTACTGCAAACATTTCAAAATAAGCGCTGTGTTTTACTTTCCGTGGACGTACCCCAATAATGAAGGGCAGTAACGAAAAGAGAGCCAGTTCATTATCGAGATTTTAAGGTGGGGAAAAAATAAACTTATTGTATGTAATAGTTTCCTCGCAGTCTAATGAGAAACATTGCGTAGAGCAGAACACACGCAAATTCGTAGACACTTTTTTTTTTTCATTGTTTACGCCAAAAGTAAAAGTTTTATTTAACGGGTGTACCTTCGTTCCTTCTACGCAAAACAATTATCTGAGAGATGCAGGCAGCAGACGACCCGACGTGTGGCGCCTGGCCGCCGGTCGTGCATCCGTGCTGGAACTTGGGGGGGGGGGGGGGGGGGGGAGAGAAGCCGTGCCATTACCCCGCCTCGTAGAATGCGTTGTGTCAGAAGACTGCAGCAGCAGGCCACAGCGCGCACTGGAGGACGTGAAACTGCGTGTTTCGTCGGCTCATGTCAAGCGGCGCACCAGTCCAGCCCAGTACGTGGACGCTGCAGTCGCGTCCGCTTCGTCACGTGTTGTTTTTCGCGCGTGCTGTGCCGTATGGTACTGTTTAGTGCGAGTACGTGGTTCCGGTACTAGCAAGTTCCCCTGTGTTCGTCGTGGTCGGGAAGTGCGAGTGCAAAGTAATCAGTAAAATAGTGGCCACTTTTTTTTTTTTAGGTTACAGACAGAGTATTGAATGAAATTAGAGCAGTACAAGACCATAATACATGTAACAGTTTCCAGTAAAATAAAATTAATTTGTTTCATCAGAACATTAGAGGGTTGAAAAACGATATCTACATCTAAATCTACATGGATACTCTGCAAACCACATTTAAGTGCCCGGAACAGGGTTCATCGAACCACCTTCACAATTCTCGATTATTCCAATCTCGTATAGCGCCCGGAAAGCACGAACACCTATATCTTCCCGTACGAGCTCTGATTTCCATTATTTTATAGTGGCGATCGTTTCTCCCTATGTAGGTCGGTGTCAACAAAATACACTCCTGGAAACTGAAATAAGAACACCGTGAATTCATTGTCCCAGGAAGGGGAAACTTTATTGACACATTCCTGGGGTCAGATACATCACATGATCACACTGACAGAACCACAGACACATAGACACAGGCAACAGAGCATGCACAATGTCGGCACTAGTACAGTGTATATCCACCTTTCGCAGCAATGCAGGCTGCTATTCTCCCATGGAGACGATCGTAGAGATGCTGGATGTAGTCCTGTGGAACGGCTTGCCATGCCATTTCCACCTGGCGCCTCAGTTGGACCAGCGTTCGTGCTGGACGTGCAGACCGCGTGAGACGACGCTTCATCCAGTCCCAAACATGCTCAATGGGGGACAGATCCGGAGATCTTGCTGGCCAGGGTAGTTGACTTACACCTTCTAGAGCACGTTGGGTGGCACGGGATACATGCGGACGTGCATTGTCCTGTTGGAACAGCAAGTTCCCTTGCCGGTCTAGGAATGGTAGAACAATGGGTTCGATGACGGTTTGGAAATACCGTGCACTATTCAGTGTCCCCTCGACGATCACCAGTGGTGTACGGCCAGTGTAGGAGATCGCTCCCCACACCATGATGCCGGGTGTTGGCCCTGTGTGCCTCGGTCGTATGCAGTCCTGATTGTGGCGCTCACCTGCACGGCGCCAAACACGCATACGACCATCATTGGCACCAAGGCAGAAGCGACTCTCATCGCTGAAGACGACACGTCTCCATTCGTCCCTCCATTCATGCCTGTCGCGACACCACTGGAGGCGGGCTGCACATTGTTGGGGCGTGAGCGGAAGACGGCCTAACGGTGTGCGGGACCGTAGCCCAGCTTCATGGAGACGGTTGCGAATGGTCCTCGCCGATACCCCAGGAGCAACAGTGTCCCTAATTTGCTGGGAAGTGGCGGTGCGGTCCCCTACGGCACTGCGTAGGATCCTACGGTCTTGGCGTGCATCCGTGCGTCGCTGCGGTCCGGTCCCAGGTCGACGGGCACGTGCATCTTCCGCCGACCACTGGCGACAACATCGATGTACCGTGGAGACCTCACGCCCCACGTGTTGAGCAATTCGGCGGTACGTCCACCCGGCCTCCCGCATGCCCACTATACGCCCTCGCTCAAAGTCCGTGAACTGCACATACGGTTCACGTCCACGCTGTCGCGGCATGCTACCAGTGTTAAAGACTGCGATGGAGCTCCGTATGCCACGGCAAACTAGCTGACACTGACGGCGGCGGTGCACAAATGCTGCGCAGCTAGCGCCATTCGACGGCCAACACCGCGGTTCCTGGTGTGTCCGCTGTGCCGTGCGTGTGATCATTGCTTGTACAGCCCTCTCGCAGTGTCCGGAGCAAGTATGGTGGGTCTGACACACCGGTGTCAATGTGTTCTTTTTTCCATTTCCAGGAGTGAATTTTCGCATTCGGAGGAGAAAGTTGGTGATTCGAATTTCGTGAGAAGATTCCGTTGGAACGAAAAACGCCTTTCTTTTAATGATGTCCAGCCCAAATCCTGTATCATTTCTGTGACACTCTCTCCCGTATTTCGCGATGATACAAAACGTGCTGCTATTCTTTGAGCCTTTTCGATGTACTCCGTCAATCCTGTCTGGTAAGAATCCCACACCGCGCGGCAGTATTCTAAAAGAGGACGGACAAGCGTAGTGTAGGCAGTCTCCTTAGTAGGTCTGTTACATTTTCTAAGTGTCCTGCCAATAAAACGCAGTCTTTGGTTAGCCTTCCCCACAACATTCTCTGTGTGTTCCTTCCAATTTAAATTGTTCGTAATTGTAATACCTAAGTATTAAGTTGAATTTACAGCTTTTACATTAGACTGATTTATCGTGTAACCCAAGTTTAACGAGTTCCTTTTAGCACTCATGTGGATCACCTCACACTTTTCGTTATTTAGGGTCAAACTGCCACTTTTCGCACCATTCGGATATCTTTTCTAAATAGGTTTGCAGTTTGTTTTGATCTTCTGATGACTTTATTAGTCAATAAACGGCAGCGTCACCAGCAAACAACCTAAGACGGCTGCTCAGATTGTCTCCCAAATCGTTTACATAGATAAGGAACAGCAAAGGGCCTATAACACTACCTTGGGGAACGCCAGAAATCACTTCTGTTTTACTCGACGACTTTCCGTCAATTACTACGAACTGTGACCTCTCTGACAGGAAATCACAAATCCAGTCACATAACTGAGACAATATTCCATAAGCACTCAATTTCACTTCGAGCCGCTTGTGTGGTACAGTGTCAAAAAAGCCTTCCAGAAATACGGAATCGATCTGAAATTCCTTGTCAGTAGCACTCAACACTTCATGTGAATAAAGAGCTAGTTGTGTTTCACAGGAACGATGTTTTCTAAAACCATGTTGACTGTGTGTCAACAGACCGTTTTCTTCGAGGTAATTCATAATGTTCGGACACACTATATGTTCTAAAATCCGGCTGCATATCGACGTTAACGATATGGGCCTATAATTTAGTGGATTACTCCTACTTTCTTTCTTGAATATTGGTGTGACCTGTGCAACTTTCCAGTCTTTGGGTAAGGATCTATCGTCGAGCGAACGGTTGTATATGATTGTTAAGTATGGAGCTATTGCATCAGCATACTCCGAAAGGAACCTAATTGGTATTCAGTCTGGACCAGAAGACTTGCTTTTATTAAGTGATTTAAGTTGCCTCACTACTCCGAGGATATTTACTCATGTTGGCAGCTGTTCTCGATTCGAATTCTGGAATATTTATATTGTCTTTTTTTGTGAAGGCATTTCAGAAGGCTGTGTTTAATAACACTGATTTGGCAGCACTGTCTTAGATACTATCTCCATTGCTATCGCGCAGAGAAGGCATTGATGTTTCTTGCCGCTAACATACTTCACACACGACCAGAATCTCTTTGGATTTTCTGCCAGGTTTGGAGACAAAAGTTTCGTTGTGGAAACTGTTATAGCAGTCTCGCACTGAAGTCCGCGCTAAATTTCGAGCTTCTGTAAAAGATCGCCAACCTCGGGGATTTTGCGTCTGTTTAAATTTGGCATGTTCGTTTCGTTGTTTCTGCAACAGTGTTCTAACCCGTTTTGTGTACCAAGGAGGATCAGCTCCGTCTTTTGTTGTTTTATTTGGTATAAATCTCTCAATTTCTGCATTTTTGAATAGCTAAATTTGTCGCTTGCTTTTCGAGGATTTGGGGATTACAATATTCAGTCTCGCTACGACAACCCTATGTTCACTAATCCTTGAATCGGTTTTGATGCTTTTCCCCACACTGAACTGCGGTTTGTTTTCTTAGCTGTATTCGTATTTTGCCAGGTTAACCCGTGACCTGTCCACTCCTGACCTCAAGCTGTTCAGCGACTTCCAGATTGGCCCATTGTCACCATGACCAGGGGTAAAGATTCCGTAAATCTTTTCCAACCTGGAGGGTCGGATGTTTCAGCCCTCCGTCGTTCCAGGCTGTCTTTGTAATCAGTGGTTGTTGGGTTCTCCAATGTTCTGAGGAAACCTTTCCTTAACCTTAGTCAATGTGTGTAGGGTTGTTGCCCATCAAGGGATGCATTTTTTCCTACTCCATTTTCGTACTTTCCCTGTTTACTGCTATTTCTCTTCGAAGAGGAGGTGGAGCAATTCCTGCAAGGTGGTAGAGCCAGTCGACTGGAGTTGACTTCAAGCAGCCTATTACTCTGCATGCGTCGTATAGGGCAATATCCACCTGTTTCGTATGGAGTAGCATAATTCCATTGCAGAATTTCGGGTGGTTTCAGCTTGGCTGCCCCACTGTGATCGGGCCAGTTTTCTCCGTAGGTTGTTCCTTGCGGAGAATTTAGATTTGAAATACAGGCGGTGTTTTTTGAACGTTACAGATATGTCTAGTGTAATTCCTAGGCATTTTGGAGTGTCACAGTGTTCAAATTTAACCCCTGACCATTCTGTATTTTACTTGCGGGGAGCTTCCCTATTTCTCAGATGGAAAGCACACACTTGTGTCTTTGATGGGTTTGGTTTAAGCTGGTTTAGTCTGTAGCGTTTTCACAGATCTTAAAGAGCGCACTTTAGGGTGATTTCCATTGAATCGAAGTGTGTGTTTTGGTTTACCAGAGCTAGATCATCAGCGTACAAGAAGCTCCTGGGTTGGTCATAAGTATATATATTGAACAGAACTGTAGCCAACACTCATCCGCGGCCTCCATCGGCCGCCCTGTCCTTGGAGATCAACGCGCAATCTTCGGTACTGCAGAAGACTGGCGATGAGCACGGTGAGGTGTTAATAGCAGTTGGTGACTGTCGGCGATGTACGCTGGCGTCAAGTGCACGAATACCACTCCTGTCACCGAACGGGCTTCAAAGCCATCTTCTATGAACTGCGTAAGACACAGAGCAATTGCCCTGTGTAGCTTTTACCGAGGCGGAATCCAGCTCACTGAGGTGCAAGCAAGGGATCAATAACCTTTGAGAGACGGTTGAAAATCACTCTCTCTGGCAGTCTGTAGAGGTGACACAGTAGTGCGATTGGTCAAAAATTCTTTGGACCGTTTCCTTCTTTACCAGGTTTCAGTCTAGCACTTACTCGGCTCGTCCGCCATAGCTTTGGAATTTGACATATCTAATCACGTTTATTGAAGATTTGGAGATTACATTTCTTAGTTGCTAATCCAAAGTGCTTCATTTGCTCAGCCCGTACATCCGAGCCATCTGATTTACCAGTTTTATTCTGTTTGATAGCCTTCTGTAACTCATCCATCGTGAATGAGAGTGAAAAGTTTTTATTCTCCTCTTGCCCATTTCTTTGTAGTTTTGGGTTTTGGATTTATGGCCGGGCTTCCCATTTAGCAGTAGTTCGTGTGCTGTTTGGTCGGCGGTGATATTTTGGTGTGTCACGGTCTCAGTTGCACAGTTTCGCAGAAGTCTCCAGGCGTTATGGCTCCCTCTTTTCAGATCCAGATTTTCAATTTCAATCCTCTTTTCGCTCTTTGACTCTCTTATGGAGGAAATGAGTTTGTTTCCTGTTTCTATAGGTGTTTCACTGAGAGGTATTTCATAAATAAGGTGCTATCTGTAAATAAGGCTGGCCAGGGATGTAGATGTTGGACAGCCACGAGGTGTCGTACTGTTCTGGCGTCGGGTCTGTAGAAGACACTTCAGCATCAAGTAAATCTGCAAACCTTGACCAGTCAGCCTTTCTAAAGTTAAACCTCCACCGAAATGGGTTTTTTGAGGTCTATGTTGTATATTTAATATTGGGGAACAGACAGACTTTATACTCTCTTGACTAATGCTGTTGGTGATAAATATACGAGCCATTTTTAGGGCCACAGCTGAGCTCAATCGACGTAGAAGAATGCTATTTATACATTCACTCATCAAATAGTACAAGCCTAAAGTAACAATATACCTCCAGTTGATGTTTTTTGTGATCTCTCCGAGGCTTTCGATTGTGTCGTGATACTGTCGTAGAAAAACTCAAATTTTGTGGAATTGATGGCTTTACACATAGATAGTTTGAATCATACTTGACAAATTGCGCGTAAACGGTTGTTTTGAATCATTCAGACAATGTCGAAAAACGTAGAAAATTTTAGTGGCTGAGATAAAAATCAGGAAATGTGTCCTACAGGGTTCCAATTTTGGGTCCACTCCTATTCCTTATGTATGCGAATGACCTTCCACTTCACATTCAACAGGGAAAACTTGTACTTGTTGCAAACGATACGGGTATTATAATAAATCCCATTAAAGAGAAAACAACAGGAGAGTTACGAGGGTAATCTCAAAAGGAACGCCTCGTATTTCTTATTTGTACATAGGCCTGTTTATCTCTACAATGGTTTTCATCAGTTAGCTATTTTTTGACATAATCACCATTTCAGTCGATGCATTTTTGTAGACGCTGTGGCAATTTTTGTATGCCCATGTCATACCAGCTCGCCGCCACTAGCGCGATTGTTGCTTGGTCTCACGTGTAAAGTGGTATGCCCGGGTTTCGTAACCCGTGACAATTGAATCCAGAAAGTTGTCCTGTTCGGCTGCAAGTCGGTGAAGAAATGCGCGGGAAGCATCAACTCGTTGCCTCATGTGGTCCTCAAGTCAGCATGCGTGGCACCCATCTTGCGCACACCTTCCGGTAGTCCAATGTTTCCGTTAACATTCTGTGAGGGGTGCTTCGGGAAACCTCAGGAACCAACGTGCAGAGATCACCCAGGGTGATCCGCCGATCTTCACGCATGCTTTGCTCAACCTTCAAAACTGTCTCCTCAGAAATTCGCGGTCTCCCGCTCCTTTGTTCGTCGTGAATTTCGTTCCGACCAGCTGCAAACTCTCTACACCACTTACGAAAATTTTTGACATCCATACACGACACACCATTCACTTCCGTCAATTGGCCATGGATTTCAATCGGCGCATTGCCCTTTGCGTTCAAAAATCGAATAACTGCGCGCAGTTCGCACTTGGCGGTAACATCCAACGGGAGCTCCATTCTCAACGGCTGCCAAGCCAAGACTCAGCGCCTCAGCGTGGCTTGCGCATGTTTACATATAGCGCGTGAAGCACTCTGCGTAACAGTGTGACCAACTGCCACACAAACAGAGTTATGTACTTATAAAAAAAAATAGTAGACCTTACCTTTGGGATTACCTTCGTAGTAATAAGTAGTTCTCAGAGAGTGGACTTTCCCTAAATTAAAAAAAAAATACATTCAGTTCTGCACGACAACTAGTCATGCCAACAGTTTACATAGCATGTGAGCAGAGTCAGTGACTAGGGTAGAACGCTCCAAAAATTTGGGTGTACATATTGATGAAAAGTTAAACTGAAAGAAGCGTATTCCGAGCTTCTGAAACAGTTAAGAGTAGCTACTTTTGGTCTTCGTATTACTGCAAATCTTGGAAACAGACGTAACATTCTCCTGAGAGTTTGCATATTTCCACTCACTAACGTCGTACGGCATAACTTTCTGGCGTAACTCGCTACTTAGAAAGTATTGGTTGCAGTGAGGCGTCAGCATTTCAACTGCGTCGTCACAGTACATATTTTCGCTGTTGAAATTCGTTGTAACTAATTCCTCCCTTCAACACTAGGGGGGAAATGACCTTTACTACCCATTGTCAAAGCTGTCAGTGGGTCAGAGAGGAGTTCGATAAGCAGTAATAAATATTTGATCCTTTGGCCAATATCATAAAATGTATTGACAGGTAGCGAAGCAAGTTTTGAATCTAAGTCAAAATCCTTTCTCCTGGACAAGTCCTTCTACTCCATTGATAGCAAGTAAAAAATAAAAATAAAAACTTGTTTTTAAATGTAGTTCCACAAGTACGAATCAAGTGATAACGTGTTCATTACTGTTAACGCTAATCATGTATAGGTATCCTGTAAACTGACTCGTTACACATCATTTCGATAAAAGGATCTTTCAAATTGTCAGTGGTACGTGTAATTAACCAACCGACCATTTGCGAATGACACGGTGAGAATATTAATTGTAATATTTGTGAAATTGAGCCGACGCTAGAAATCGTGAAGTAACTAAGACAGGAAAAAAAGTCGGTCTCCTGAGTAAATCACCGTGACTCGAAATTGGTGAGTGCGTATAGAAAAATACCGTAATGGACATTGAGGATCATGAAACAGCTACATTCGCGTACGACACTGTGACGTAGAGCAAGTGGCTCGGCTAGCTGGACTGTATTACCGATACGTTTCGAGACGAAAAGTTCTGAAATTCAGACATAATAATTCGTGACGAATTTTGCTGCGCCATTTGCTGGTTACTCAGTTATATTGAAGAAATGTAATTTATTTAAGTAGTCGTCCATTGTTCCAGTGACACTCGTATCTAGCCGATTCTTTTATTCGTTTATCCGGATAACCATGTTGTACTTGTTTTTTTGCAAAGCTACTCCGCCAGTTATGTTCGAAACTCGTAATATTGCGTTAATATCGGAGTTCTTTGCGCAGTAATATTAATATTTGCCCACTTTCTCGGAATAAATTATTACCACTCGTGTTTTTAAAAAAAATTATCCGCATCGTGATTTGTGCTCACTTGTCCCGGATTTTCAGCACAGTATTGCAGAAAGGTCCCGAAATAAATGGTAACCCCACGTACACCGTGCCGACGTACGAAGCGAGCGTGGAGAGCACCTGAGAGGGCGCTGCTAGGCTCTGGGGGAAGGAAGAGGCTGAGTGAGTGGGACTCGAGCGAAACGAAACGGTGTGCAAGTGGTCGCGGCGGCGCTGTGCTGTATAGCTGGCTGCTCGCTCGCTCGAGACGGACACGCAACAGCTTCGTCGCTAGGCCTGGGGAGAACATCCGAGTAACTCAGGTATTGCTCTACAGCTGGCGACATACTGCCCTGCGAGGGACGCCGTCGACAGCGACCCAATTCTGTCGCGGCTCCTTCGCTTCGCACTACACGTTTTTCTGCTGTACGCACTTCCCATCGGTATCTGTCTGACCGGTCTGAGGCGGTTGGAGTGATTTGTTCCCTCCTTTTCGTGACTCACTCTGTAAGAGCGCAGTGGAAATCCAGAAGTACAGTGTTGGAACCTTACTGTGTGCTGCTATTCCTTATGCCGCCGAGTGCATCTATCGCATCTCGCTGATGTGGAAAACGGCAGGCGGTACGGTGGCGCCGCGCCCTAGCTGCGTCTGCGACCGCACTCGGTTCCGAGGTAGCTGCTACAGCTCTACCGTCTCCACACACCTCCGCGAACAAGCGAGAGAAGCCCAGCCGACTCCCGTTGTCACTCCCAGAACCTGTTGTGCCCAATAATCGTCGATCTCTTCACGCATTCTGTATAATCACGCCGTTGCAGTGATGATTTTCAGGTTGGTACAGTCTGTGTGCAGCGGAATGAGACCAACGTCTGTTTACCTGGCGTTTTTCACCTTAATTTGTTAAAGCTTTTGGACTTACAGTTTCCGCTGTTGTGCATGTAAGTCACAAGCAGTTGTGTGACGTATGTACCGCCGAATCTGTTTTATGGCTAGACCTCGGACTTTTAGGTACTAAAAATTTTAAATTAGGTACCTAAAATAGGTTCTATTACTTACAAAAATAGATTATAAGAATTAGAAAATAGGTGACCAAAATCTGACATTTTACTGTCTGAAAAGAAGATAAATAGATTGACAAAAATCCACTTTATATTATTTTCCGTGTCCGTAGTTACAGTCACCGTAAATAACGAACACTTTCTCCAGACTTTCCTTTGAGCAACTGCATCTCTTGTGTGCTAATAGCATCTTATATGCCGAGAATGACCGTTCCACGTCAACAGCTGTAACCGCAGCATATTTAAATGACGGCATTAGGCCAATGGGACCGCACACTCGTGTTCTGTTGATTTACCCGATAAGGTGTCAGCCACTGTGCAGTCGTGTTTTTTGTTTTAATTAATTAATTTATTTTTTATTATAGCACGGCCTTCAGTTTCTCATTAACTTTCATTCCAATAGAACCTCGGACCAAGTTGAGTTTTTTGTCACCCCTTCCATCAATCGCAGTTGCGTGTAGACTGGTTTCCCTGTACACTCTAGAGCTTTAATAATAGGGACAAAAAATGCATAACGAGATATTATGTATGCAGTGTCGTTGGAAACTGTTGGGTTCTGTAGATCTTTAGCCGAAGTAATGCTCAGTACCTCCTCCCGCAGTTTAAGAGCAATGTTCTTAATGTCTTCCAAATGCTCGCTGTAACATTCCACGGCCTCTAGCCACGTGCCTCAGCGAGTAAGTGTGGGTTCTGGTGGAAGTGGTACGTTCGGAATAACTGGATTACTGTGGGTGCATCAATAAAAACCTTTCTGATGGTTGAAACTAGCTTCATTACATGTGGAAATTCGAGACATATCGCCCAAGCTACACGATTAATGGCGTGGGCAAGACATATGATATGGAGCAAGGCTGGATAAAATTCTTTCAACAATTTGACAGCACCAATCACGTATGCGACTGCATCAGTGTAGAATACAAGTACTTTATTTGCATCTAGACTGTTGGGGAAAAGTAATTTGAGGCCTTCATTAACAAAGTGAGCAGTTGTTTCATGGTTAGTCCTTCTGATCTTCTTGCTGCATATCAGATGAGGTACAGAGCGAGTGTCAGGATCTGACTTCCCAACAATCAAACTAGCGTCATACCGACCTTGTCTGTCAGTTGTCTCATGGACGGAAATCCACATGTATGAATCGCCTATATCTTCACTTATCCTGCTCAGTGTATTTTCATATAAAGTATCTAAATAGTCCTTTCTCAGTGTGGATTCTGATGGGATGCTGCGGTGACAGTATTTCTCTAGAAAACTTGACTTAAATGCGACATCTGTTCAGAACGTACTTAAAACCAAAAAGAAATGACTTTGTGGAAGAATTTACTTACAAGATTTACCTAGCAAAATTAACCTACATTATGGGTTTAGAAACAATATTTTTGCTTTCGCATGTGTCTGGTCCAAGTTAACTCGGGAAAAGCAATGGTATCACTGTTCTCTGAGTGCGCGCAGCACATAAAAGGTTAACATTTTACTTAAGCCGTTGTTTCACACATTGCAGTGAATAATTCTTCTGTTTTGTAGAGATATCAGTAAATTCTTGTAAGCACTGACGAATAAGAGATTACACTTTCGGCATGTTTGACTTTCCACAGATACACACTTTCGGCATGCTTGACTTTCCACAGATACACTGTCGCTGTGAAATATTTCACCACATCCAAGCAGCACGCTGACCGACTTGATCAAGCCAGTGTAGGTGCTTTAAACAGGGCTTGTTGGCCACGAGGCTCCTACAGCACGTGCGCTGCCGGCCCATTTGACGCTTCACAGCGGCAACGCTATGCTGGAACAGCCTGCTGGCCTATGCTGTCGTCGTTCAGACAAACCAGATTTCAATTACTGTTTTCTAAGTAGACGGGATGACCAGAAGAGTAGTTTTAGCCATACAAAATTTTTTAAAAATTTGATACAGTCAGATTCTAACATGAAATTAGCTATTTTTAGGATTTTTAAAAATGAGGTAGTCAGGTTCTAACATGAAATTAGGTATTTTACGTACTAGAAAATTACAGTTTTCGATAAAATATTTGCGCAATTCTTAGCTGGGTAAAGCACGAGAGAATGTTAGTCATAAAAATTTTTATTGAATTCTACTTTTAAAATTTTGGTACATCAGGTCCTGACCTGAAATTAGGTATTTTTAGGTGCTACAAAACTAACGTTTTTGATCATAAATTGGCGTAATTCGTGTATGTACAACTTTTCTTGCCTTTGTTTAATGAGGAACAAAATGGGTTTTTACCTGAAATCCGAGGTCTATTTATGACTTGTCGCTCACGCGCGCTGAACGGAGAAAGTGCCTAGTTGAGACAGCTGTAACCTAAAGCCCCGGCCGGACACATCGCGGTGTGGCGGTGCGGTTCACGACGCAGCGGTTTTTAACGGCACACAGGAAGCGGTTCCCACACAGCCGCTGGTAGCGGTACACCAGCAAAACGAGTTCTCCGAATTTCTTGCTGTAAAAAGTACTGTACGTACGTGAAGCAAAGCTACGTCATCTCCTGGAGATAGCTTTTCCACAGAGATTCTCTTCTTTAAAAAAATTAAAAACAACTTCTATTGATTTTGTGCGTTTTCTGCACTGTAAAATACTTCTCACGGGATTCTGTGGATACTAAAGTGGTACAAAAAGTTGATTTTTGCGTTTTTTATAGCTTCACATTACAGTATGATGGTGAAGTGTTATCTATATTGGTCATAATTACTGTGGTACCTATCTATTTTCCAAGTACTGTGCAGGGTTTGCAGCGAAAAATGTGGCCGCTGGCTATTTCCCTTGTTTTGGGCGATACGTTGCTGTGAACTAAGTGCAGCCAATATGTCGGCATTGTTTTTAAAGTTGAAGCGAAAACCGTATTTCATCACATCGTGGAGAAACCAGACGAAAAAAAAAATGGTTTAGATGGCTCTGAGCACTATAGGACTTAACATCGATGGTCATCAGTCCCCTAGAACTTAGAACTATTTAAACCTAACTAACCTAAGGACATCACACAACACCCAGTCATCACGAGGCAGAGAAAATCCCTGACCCCGCCGGGAATCGAACCCGGGCGCGGGAAGCGAGAACGCTACCACACGACCAAGAACTGCGGACAAACCAGATGAAGGTGGAGTGCTTTATTTGTGCGCGCTGGCCTGCATTTCGCGGAAGTAGACGCACCATTTTCAAACGTGGCGCGAATTATCGTAGTACCTACTGCTGGAAAAAAATTATGAAGCAGACATTCTACTCCAACTGTTGGATAATGGATCCTCCGTGCGTACAGTAATTAGTCCAACCTCGTCCACACGATCCACATGGGAGCGATATGTAGAGGGCTGTAGTGTATTTCTAGAGCCACCATTTAAAGCCGGTTCCTCAGACATTGTTGGTAGACTTGTAAACTGTTTCGAGAAAGAGTCTGCCAGTTTAGTTTCTCTAGCATCACCCTCCCACGGATCAAATAAACCTGTGACTATTCGTGCTTGCCTTCTCTGTATACGTTCAACATCTCCTGTTAGTCCTATTTGGTGCGAGTCCCACAGTATTCTAGAGTGGATTGCACATAAGATTTCTAAATGATCTCGTTTGTAGACTGACTGCCCCTCCCCAGTATTCTACCGATAAACCAGTCTACCACCTGCTTTATCCTGGGCCTATGCTATCATTCCATTTCGAACGCCTGCATCTGTTACGCCGAGGTGTTTGTAAGAATTGGCCGATTCCAACTGTGACTCGTTGGTATTGCAGTCATAAGATACATTTTTCGTTTTGTGAAGTCACAGTTAGACATTTCTGAACAGTTAGAGCAAGTTAGCAGTGTGTGGACCACAGTGAACTCGTAGTGGGCCGGCCGCGGTGGCCCAGCGGTTCTACCCGCTTCTGTCTGGAACCGCGCGACCGCTACGGTCGCAGGTTCGAATCCTGCCTCGGGCATGGATGTGTGTGATGTCCTTAGGTTAGTTAGGTTTAAGTTCTAGAGGACTGATGACGTCAGATGTTAAGTCCCGTAGTGCCCCGAGCCATCTGAACTCGTAGTGGATGGCTATTAATATTGTCTGTAATGTCGTAAATACACAATATGAATAGCAAGGGTGTCAACACAGTTCCTGGGGCACACCCGAAGTTCCGTCAACATCTGTTGGTGGCTCTCAATCAATAACTGCGGTCACAAATTTCGCTTGTGACCCTGTACGATCGTACTTTTGATCATAAGGATAGCCATGGTGCTGGACATAAGCCTTTTGGAAATCGAGGAACAGTACATCTACCTTCAATACTTGGTGTGAGAAAAGTGTTTCCACACGATCGATGTTTTCGAAATCCGTGTGTTTCCACACGATCGATGTTTTCGAAATCGGTGCTGGTTGACATAGAGGAGGTCATTCTCTTCGAAATACCTCTTTCTGTCTGAACGGAGA
Organism: Schistocerca americana; assembly: GCF_021461395.2. Taxonomy (NCBI): domain Eukaryota; kingdom Metazoa; phylum Arthropoda; class Insecta; order Orthoptera; family Acrididae; genus Schistocerca; species Schistocerca americana. The sequence goes on along the minus strand of NC_060119.1, from coordinate 19,477,163 downwards.
ATGTGTTCGAAAAGACTACAACAAATATACGTGAAGGATATTGGACGGTAGTTTTGTGGATCACTTCTGATACCCTTCTTGTAGATTGATGTGACCTACGTTTTCTTCCAACTTCTGGGCACAGTTTTTGTTCGAGGGATGTACGACACTTTCTAGTTAACTGAGGGGCTGACGCAGGCGCAGTATAGAATTTGGTGGGGATGACGTCAGTTTTAACGAGTAAACTCTTTACTGACTTCATGTGTTAAGCATACAATTTCTCAAAAGATAGGAGGTATTGGTCTAAATTGTATTATAAAAGAACTGTGTTGTTAGCGTTAGAAACAAGCACGGAAATAATTCGTCGACATCAGACACACCAGGTGAGGCGAGACAATTAATTTTCATTTGATTGAGACACAAAGAGGCGTGAATGAAGTTCGATTTTCTACCCGTTGTTTTCTGTTTGATAACACGGTTGCTTACATAGTTGGTGTAATAGCTTCCAGATACATTAAGATGTGGTATACGTAATTAACAGTAACTAATTTCCAGTTCTTAATACTATACTGTAATTCATTTGGTACAACATATCGCATGTATGAAAATTAAAATTTTTTCAGAAATATTTACCATTTTGAACCAGTTAAGCACCGACGTCAGTGCACGCTTGGGCCTTCTTCGAAATGCTCTCGTAATCTGCATCGCCTGTTTCGCACGACAAGCTGTACATCCTCATCTCTTCAATATGTTTATCTGTTTGCGCGGTTTCCGCAGAGTCCACTTCACGCCCGCCGATATGACAGATCTGCCTCCTGCTGCCGCTGGCTAGTTAAAGGCCTCAGTGTGAGAACGAGGCAAAAAAGAAAAAATAAATAAACTGCGGCTGCAGGCGCTCACAGCGGCGGCGAGTCTGTGTTTTGAGGCAGAGCGGCCGACGCGACGCGACGCGATTCGGCAGCGGCAGCACGTAGCAGAATATGCAAGCTGGAAATGTATATGTATTTCAGGCTGCTGATGATGCCCTCATGAATCGAGGCGAAAACAAGCCCGACACAACGAATGCTGTCGTTACTCAATTGCGTAGCTAAGGATGTGGCAGGTGGCGATGTAGGCACGGCATGGTGGGGCGCCGCCAAGGACGGCCCCACGCCGCCTTTGTCTCGCCAGTCCAGTGTCACGGTCCTTCACCCCACTCCGTCCATCGTCCACTGCCGCACTTGTTCCACACGACGCGCCCGAGACTCGCAGGCCTTACACTAGTGCAGGATACACAACCTTCGGTGCGGGTGCCACATGTGCGCAGTCTACAATTGGCGAACGCGGAGGGCACGGGCGGTGGCGCTAGGCAGGAGTGGGGCAGGTAGCGTGACGTGACGAGATACTCCGCGCATTTGCGATAGACACTGTGTCAGGCTGGCGCAGTCGTTAACGCAACTGTCCCGTGAGCAGAAGAGCCTGGGTTCGAGCCCCATTCTGGCACACATTTTCACTCGCTGCCGCCGATTCCGCATAAAGTTCCAGTGCAGCTGATATCATTAGTTTCTTTTCTTCCCTTTCTCCCCGCGCCACCCTCAATTTACATAATATGTATCATAGCTGCGGATTTTGTGTAGTGTCTGTTCTTTTGGACATCTCCGAAACGACAGAGATATACGTATAATTAAATGTAGTGTTTCACTCCTATAAAATTACTGTTTATAGTTAAGCATTCAGGGTACCTTTCCGGCTCAATATTACGTAAAAGTCAACAGTATTTCTTTCAGGCACTGTTTATAATGTATATGTTTTACAGATTTTTTGTTGTTATCAGGTAATGCAGCACACTTTCTAAACAAATTAGAAGTATTTTGAATATTTTTGAACCTGCTTAGGGTTATTAAAAATTACAAAGAAATGGATGCATTTTTTATTTCCAAAATGCTTCCTCAAATTGAGGTATCATTTAATTCAATGTTATACATTTGACGGAGACCAAATTTTTACCAGAAATGCGTGACATGATGGCTCAGGTACTAGACCCATTTAATTACACCTATTACGTATATCACAAGGATAAAAAATATCACATCTTACATTTTAATTTTTAAAATTTTTTCCTAGTAAAAATGTTATTTTTTATTTAATTTAGTTGATCCTACAATAAAGTTTAGGTCTACTACGTAAGTATGGACTATTGCAAGTTTCAGAAAAAAATTAGAGCAATGCTTTATAAACTTTAGGACATATTTGTACCTGAATCCTGAAAAATACAACTTGAGGGAAATTGCGAATCAAGATATTAGTCCAATTAAACTGTGCCTCAGAACATTCCTGAAGCATAGCCTTCATGATGCAGCATTTCTTTATTTTCGAGCATCCTCTTGGCATTCCTTTTAGTACTTCTTGCTTCTTTGGTAACTTAAAGAGCGAATCTTTCAGCTTCATGCACCCGTTGTCTGTCACACGCAAGCAAGTGATCTTCCATATTATAGCCACATTTTATGCCTAAATTTCTCAGGATTTCCAACCTTACTATCACTCCATCATTGAAACATATCCCTGCATGTAGTACACCAACTTTTAATGTATTTAGCCCTACAAAAACGTTCTTGGGTAATCTTTCCCATGGCTGAAACTTTCATTTGTATTCTGAGTGCCCCCATGAAGACATTTCGTAAGCAGAACAGGGTCACTCAGGTCGCTAGAAATTGGTTTTATTTCAGGGCAGGAAGAGAATGCTTGTGGTGGTATATTTGTCCACATTCTTTTGCTTATTGGTAACCACACCAAGAATGTGCTCCTTTAGGGCAAAGTCCATGATCAGGGGGGTCATCTGTGGACAACTTAGGAAAGTAGGTGGCCCACACAGCTTTTCTCATTGCTCTAACATCATTCAGAGGTGCAGTTCGGCTAATGGCCAGTCCATAATAGCTCTGAAGCAGGTCTATTTCAGTTTCTGTCAGTCTGCCTCGGGCAGACAGAAATTTTCCATCAGATAGCGACTTCCCTTTCATTTCTCTTCGTAGCTTCCTCTTTTGCACATGTCCACAACACTCCAGCTTTGTTACCAAGGTATCACTATAAACACTGAACTCATTAATTTTATTGTAAGCTTTAGAGTCCCCATCACTTAGGTACTTCGTATATCTAACGTTATAAACGGTCACCGACCTCTGAAATATTTTTAGAGCTCCATCACACTCCATACGTTCACTGTAACCATCATAATTCTTAGAACACTGATGTCCTTCAGTGTTACCGTGGCAGGTGTGGCAGTACTTATAAACATCGACAACTTTTCCATTCTCCAGAGAAGTTGCACTTACACCACCATGCAAGGAACGATCTCCTCGATGTTGCCACGACCGATCAAGTGGAACAGCAATGTCGTAATATTTACAGTTGCTTCTATTGCACGTTTCATAGATGCTCTATACACAACCGTCAAGGCACCTAAAGTATTTTTATGCACTTGCTGAACATACAGGGGGAGGATGAAGGTCCATCAAACCACAAAACTTTTGAGCAGCCTTTTTTCCTTTTCATTGCATACACTAACTTCAAATTCACATCATATGAATTATGCACAATGTTCGAAGTCATTTTCGTGGTAGTTTTATTGCAGGATTTACACAGAACAACTAATTTTGACGCTAAACCCTTCCTGATGCTTTGGTGTTCAGTTACTACAGCCTACGCCACCACATTGTTTACATTTTAGCACTTCCTTTATCAAAGAACGTAAGATGCCCACATCAACAACAAAAAATCCATTCCAAACAGCGTCATTGTTAACACAAACATTTGAATCAGCAGGAATCGTGCCATGTGGGAGTTTCTTCCCTGAAGAACTTATACATAGGTTACTTTCAATAGTGTGTTTCGACAGTTTGTTTCTGAACTTGTTACCGCGGAATTTCCTTTTATTGAGTTTCTTGATGCGTGGCATAGTTCGTATTTGTTGCTCACTAAAGGTTATAAACTTCGACAAATATATGTAGCACTTGGGCAACAAACTTTAAGTAATACTTGAACAAACCGCTTCATCGAAACAAAAGTAAATACTAGATAATCATTTACAGACACTAGAAACCTGCACTGTTACCAATATATACAATGTATCATACGTATAATAGCTGGAAACATAAAGTTCACAGTTCTTTTCGAAATAATACTGGTTTCTGTAACAGGAATAAAGGGGGCGTGGCGGCATGCATGACCATAACTTTAAAATTTGGTATATATAGGTCATTTTTCATTTGAAACCCTATGATGTATACATCAATGTAATCACGAAAAACTATAGAGTTTAATAAAGTCATAAAAAATTGTGATTTTTCCACTATTTATAAGTACCATGCATCCTTAAATGAAGTAGGTGAAGAACATGTATGAAATGATTATACCACGTCGATCTGCAGTGGACTCTATTAGGAGGTAAATTGTGGTGTAAGCAGTGTGCGATTTGCAGGGGGGGTGGGGGGTGGGAATTCTCTCTCTCCCCCCCCCCCCCCCCCCTCTGGCTTTAGTTTATGCATCCCAACCTGGGATGTTTATTTTCCATGCACTGGAGTAAAACTTTACATATAATTTAAAATTGTGGAGCCGAACACTGAAAGTTTTTAATACAGTGTTACTTTTAATACTGTTAATTTTGAAAAAGTGTTATTTAGTAGTTAAGAATTTCAAAACATTTAGAACTAGATCGTCATTCTCATGTTGTCATTGTTGCTTTGGTCAAGGTGCGTCATCCGTTTACTTGCGAGCTTGCGAGGGAAGTAGCGTGGCAGTCGTGCCGCAGAGTTGGGTGAGCTGGGGGCTGAAGTTCCCACACAGGGTGGCGACCGGCCCGCTACCTGTGCGAACATTTACCGTTAGGCCACCTTTTGGCAACGGTATGGCGCGGACTACCGCGCCTGGGACGAAAGTACACATTACTAAATAACGCACCATCGTCTGCTTCTAGTTCCTGGGATACTATTTCGTGGACCTCCTTCAAATACTCTTATCTTCCACCATCGTTTTCTTTTCCTTTGCTTTTCATTTCCGTTGTTAGCTACATGTACAAGTACCAAGTAGGCCGCCGCTGCGACACTTTATCATCCTGTATACTGCAAACCCGACACATGTGTGGCACAAATTCTGTAGCTTCGGTATAAATTAACCTGCCGCAAGCAACGTACGCCACATTTCCGTAGCATGCCACAATGTTGCAAGACGTTGCCCCAGCGTAAACGAGGCTTTAGAGCCAGGTCTGTATTGTATGGTGGATGTGATGTGTTGCGTACGAAACTAAAACCCGCAATCAGATCCAAACGTCGTGGAAGAGGTGTCATCCTGCAGCAAGATAACGCTCGCCCACATTCTGCCAAACGGACAGCCGACGCAATAAAGGAGTTGACATTCGAGGTACTGGAACATCCACCATACAGTACAGACCTTGCTCCAAGCGATTTTCACATGTTTGGACCCTTAACGGAAGCACTAAGGGGAAGAAGATTTGAAAGTGATGAAGACGTCATTGCTGCGGTAAACAATTGGTTACAGATGCAACCGACAAACGTATTTTCTGATTAAATAAAAAAAAAAGAAGTCGTAAAACGTCGTGAAAACTGCATTGAAGTCCAGGGAGGTTACGTAGAAAAATAACGCATGTTTCAGTTTTCTATCATCAGAATAAGTACAACTTTTCACAAATGTACCTTTACTTTTTGAATTCCCCTCGTATACCTGTATGTAGATGATTTTGTAAATAAGCTTTACCTATAATGTACTTTTAGAGATATAACAAAGGATGGCTTTTCTGATAGTGCATACGCGTGAATAGTGAGTTTCGGCATTAATATCTGTTTATAAGCAATTGTTTAACCGTGGGTAACGCCACGGTCCAAGCTAGTAACATATGTAATTATACTAACCCCGTAAGACATCCCCCCCCACCCCCCCCCCCCCCCCACCCCACTGGTAAAAGCACAAATCGCACACTGGGTGTTAGAGAGTTGGAAATGAAGGGTTGGAGGCTGGAAGTGTGGAGGAAGCTAGGTCGCTGGATTGCGGTCATCAGTTGCTTCCTTTGTAGGTCTGGAAAATGAAGAGCGAGCGGTCAGTTCCACATTGTCTCTACCGCGGTACGTCACAAAAAGCAACAGAAAAAGGGTTTTCACAAAGTTGTACCAACCATTCCGCATATCTGCTTACGAGTCACTGCCGACGCAGTGTCCAGATATGGACCAGTGTGTTTATTTTCCACAGAGTGCGTTGCGACGTCAAGGAATTCAGATATGTATTACCAATAATATGAACGCACGTGTACAGAATCTGGGTAAATCTGTGCACACTGTTCTCGAGCTGTACGCCAGCTGCGGGGACTTCCCCCACAGGCTGACTACGCCTCCCCAGCATTCTCCTTTCTAGCTCCCTCGTGTGAGTAGACAAAATAACTTCACCCAGCTCGTGTTTATGTAGTGGAGTTACTTGCATTGTGTTAAACAAATATACATTTGCAGTTGTTTAATGAGCTATTGCGTAAAAAGAAAGCTCAATAACTGGAGCAACCACACTGAACAACCTGCCACAAGTACGTATTCGGCAGCGTCTATTTCATTGTATCCATTATCAATGGCCAGAACGCTTTACGCAGTTTGACGGGATCACTTGCATCACCCCAACATCTAACAGGGCATTTCATATCTAGTCACACAGGTCTAGACTGAATGTGGCACATCACTATTTCAAAGTTTGCTGAAAAAAAGATATGTTGAAGTTGCACGTGATACCTCTCCAAAACTACAATGTTTTGTTTTTCTGGTGATTTATTTAAATGCTACACACCTCTCTTAATGAGAGTATATGCGAAAACGTCGTAATGAAAGCGAAAATTGAAAATATTGTAATAAAGAAACCAAAACTGAGAGATTTAAATTTATTTTCAATGAATACTTTGTTCCCAATACTATGAGACTCGATAAATACACTTCTGAGCCTTTTTTTTTCATTTTGTGGGAAAATAAATTATGAAAATTTGTAACTTTTTACGAATTTCAAAATTATTGCTGTTGTGGTCATCGCATTGAATAACATCGGGTATAGGCAACAACCCTGTCTCACTTCTTTCTCAACCACTGCTTCTCTTTCGTGTCCCTTCACTCTTATAACTCCATCTGTATTCTGTACAAATTGTAAATAGTCTTAAGCTCGCTGTATTTTGCACCTGTCACCTCCAGAATTTGAAGCAGAGTATTCCAGTCGACATTGTCAAAAGCTTTCTCTAAGTCTACAAATGCTACAAACGTAGGTTTGTCTTTCCTAAACCTGTCTTCCAAGACAATTCGAAGGATCAGTATTGCCTTGTGTATTACTAAATTTCCACGGAATCCAACCAGATCTTCTACCAGTTTTTCCATTCGTCTGTAAAGAATTCGTGTTAGAATTTTGCAGCCATGACTTATTAAACTGATAGTTCGGTAATTTTCACACCTGTCAACACCTGCGTTGTTTGAGACTGGAATTACTATATTCTTCTCGAAGTCTGATGCTATTTCGCCTGTCTCATACATCTTGCTCACCAGATGGTAGACTTTTGTCAAGGCTGGCTCTCCCAAGGGTATCAGTAGTTCTAATGGAATGTTGTCTACTCCTGGGACCTTGTTTCGACTTAGGTTTTTCAGTACTCTGTTAAATTCTTCACGCAGTATCATATTTCCCATTTGATCTTCATCTACGTCCTTTTCCATTTCCATAATATCGCTGTCAACTCCATCGCCCTTGTATAGATCCTCTATATACTCCTTCCACCTTTCTGGTTTCCTTTCTTTGCTGCTTAGAACTGGGTTTCCATCTAAGCTCCTGATATTCATGCAAGTGGTTCTCTTCTCTCCAAAGGTCTCTTTAATTTTCCTGTATACAGTATCTAACTTACCCCTAGTGATATATGCCTCTACATCCTCACATTTTTCCTCTAGCCATCCCTGATTAGCAATTTTGCGCTTCCTGTCGATCTCATTTTTGAGATGTTTTTATTCCTTTTTGCCTGCTTCATTTACTGCATTTTATATTTTCTCCTTTCATCAATTAAATTTAATATCCCTTCTGTTATCCAAGGATTTCTACTAGCCCTCGTCTTTTTACCTACTTGATCCTCTGCTGCCTTCACTATTTCATGTCTCAAAGCTACCCATCCTTCTTCTACTGTATTTCTTTCCCCTGTTCTTGTCAGTCGTTCCCTAATGCTCTCTCTGAAACACTCTACTATCTCTGATTATTTCAGTTTATGCAGGTCCCATCTCCTTAAATTCCCACCTTTTGCAGTTTCTTCAGTTTTAATCTGCAGTTCATAACCAATAAATTGCGGTCATAGTCCACATCTGCCCCTGGAAATGTCTTACAATTTAAAATCGGGTTCCTAATCTCTGTCCTACCATTATATAATCTATCTGAAACCTTCCACTGTCTCCAGGCCTTTTCCACGTATACAGCTTTCTTTTATGCTTCTTAAACCAAGTTTTAGCTATGATTAAGTTACGCTCTGTGCAAAATTCTACTAGGCGGCTTCCTCTTTCATTCCTTACCCCCCCCCCCCCCCCCAAGTTCATATTCACTTACTACTTTTCCTTCCCTTCCTTTTCCTGCTATCGAATTCCAGTCCCCCATTGCTGTTAAATTTTCGCCTCCATTAACTATATGAATAATTTCTTTTATCTCATCATACATTTCTTCAGTCTCTTCTTCAGCTACTTGAATATAAACTTGTACTACTGCAGTAGGCGTGCGCTTCGTGTCTATCTTGGCCACAATAATGCGTTCACTATGCTGGTCGTAGTAGCTCATCCGCCCTTATATTGTTTTATTCATTATTAAACCTACTCCTGCATTACCCCTATTTGATTTTGTATTTATAACCGTGTATTCACCTAACAGAAGTCCTGTTCCACCTGCCACCGAACTTCACTAATTCCCACGATATCTAACTTCAACCTATCCATTTCCTTTTTTAAATTTTCTCACCTACCTGCCCGATTAAGCGATCTGACATTCCACTCCGATCCGCAGAACGCCAGTTTTGTTTCTCTTGATAACGACGTCCTCCTTAGTAGTCCCTGCCTAGAGATCCGAATGGGGGATTATTTTACCTCCAGACTATTTTACCCAAGAGGACGCCATCATCGTTTAACTGTACAGTAAAGCTGCATGCCCTCTGGAAAAATTACGGCCGTAGTTTCCCCTTGCTTTCAAAGTTTCGCAGTACCAGCACAGCAAGACCGTTTTGGGCTGACGTTACAAGGCCAGGTCAGTGAGTCATCCAGACTGTTGCCCATGCAACTACTGAAAAGGCCGCTGCCCCTCTTCAGCCTTATTTCAGCGCATTCCTGGCCCTAACACTCATCTTTCTCTGTGAATTCCCTCGTTCTAATCTAATGAACAAAACAAGTCGCAACAGTGAGTCAGGCAGAATGCTGTGCACTCAGGTTACGTTCATTTCAGTGTTTGATTCCAAGTGTGTCCGTGTGCAAAATTGTGCATTTCGGTTGTGTTTCGCTATGGGACCTATTGCTCGAACAACATTACAGAAAAGTTTGGAAGTTCTGTCCTCAATGTAAAGGGTGTAATTGCTGAAAGTGCGAAATTAATGCATAGTTAGCAGACATTAAAAAGCTAATAAAACACAGAAACACAGCGAATTTTCGGATCCTTCCGAAAGTTTTCGGCAACAGAAGCTTTCTTTTAAGAGAGACTAAAACAAATGCTAATACATTATCGGAAGCAGGAATCTGCATGTTCGTTGCTGAAAACAGTTAAATTCTTTCGTGTGACCACATGTCAGAATTGTGTAAAAAAAAAAAAAATAATTTTCAGGGGGCAAATGTGTGAGAGAAATCCAGTTCCACAGAACTGAGTGCAGAGAAATGTGTTAGTTGCACACTTTTCGGAAATATTGCGTCAAGATATTGGTGAAAATGTATTGAGCTTAATTTTAGATGAATCAACATATATCCGTTACAAAACTACTCGTCGTTTGTATACGCTGTTTCAGCGTCTCAGTGCAAAAATTAGTGTGTACGTTCGTGGGTTTGCTGGAATTCGAATCTGGCACAGCTGAAGCCTGTGATAAGTTATATGTGTGTTACTTAGAACCAATCGTACAGGAAACGCAAAAGATAACCGAGGTTTTTGATAGTGAGAAGATTGACTCTACAAAATTACTCCGGGATTTGAAAAACGTCATCCAGTCAGTGATTCGGAGAATTACAATACCTGCAGCGAAAATAATATCCAGACTGGTTATATTGATTCTTATGTAGATGCTAAACCGTACAATACGGTATGAATTTGAGAAAAATTTCAAAAATTAAACTCAGCCGTGAAACTGGAAATCTCCCTCGTAAACGGTGCATAGATTTCACAATAGCACTCAACCGAAGAACTAAGAAATGGGCTTCCTAATGGCATTCACACCCCGAAGAAAATTAGCATATTTTCAGCAAACGAAGTTCTCGAGTCTCTTATAAAGAACCGATGATTACTGAATTGAATGAAATATTTGGTTGTACTAAGCCCGACGTAATTGAATGAGTCATTAGTTAGTGACGGAATATCAGTTTCATAAAATGGCGAACAGTAGTTTTACAGTGGATTTTTCGGCTAAAGTAGGTGCTTGTAAAGATTCCACAGGCACGAATTTCTTTCAAGAGTTACGGTGTGTCTGAATTGACAGTGTTAAGGGTCCCCCATTCAATACAGATACGAAGAGGGTTTTCAGTCAAATGAGCATTGTGAAATCAAAATTGCGTAATAGGATGAATATCGATACTGTGAACTCTGCTCCCGCCCGTACAGCCAGCTGACGAGGCCGCTGCGCTGGGCGCATTCCCCTAGTCCTAGACCTAGTCCTTCTCACACAGCTTCCGCGGCTGCGAACGCTGCCCTGTACAGTTACTTGCTGCAGTAGCTGTACAGTCGTGCACGTAAGAGGCGCCATAGTAAATAAGGATTTAACTACAGCTATTTCTATGGTTAAATGCACCGTTGCAGTCTAGCAACTTCCAGAGATGGGACCACTAGAGCCGCCCACCTGGCTCCTGCGGATTTGTGCCGGTAGTCTAAATGCTGACCCTTTCAACTGTCGCAAGTAAAACCCGGGTCCTCTTCTCTCGGTGAACACTCCTTCCAGCCAGCCCTGATACGACATGCCGCTCGCCGTAGAGCACTGGCATACACCCAGTCGCTTAAAAACCGGAAGAGGTCAAATGAGAATTGTGCGTCCGCGCACGGGAACGCACTTCGGAGTCTGTCAGTGTCCTCGTATTTGGATAGTGCGTCGATCGCGGAGGATGACGACGTCCCGCTTTGTTATCGACACTTCAGACGAGCAGGCAGCGCGCGACTCGCCAGTTGGGCGCGCCAGCCTGCCGGCCTACCAGCTGCCGACCGCGGGCTCGCTCCGCGCCGCGCCACGCCGCTGCTGCGCAACACCGGCCACTGTCACAGGAGGCGGCGTCAAGAGTACAGCGTGTAGTCCTGAATCGGTACAAGTCGGTAAACGTCGGGAGGCTTCGGTAGGCACGCAGTTTCTACTGCTGCCAACATTACGTAGCTGACTTGTGTTGCACAAGGTAGCCATTGTCGTCTGCTTCGTTATTGTTTTGCGCTCTACTGTTCTGCGTGTTTTTGTTGTGCAGTTGTGCTAAAAAGAAATCTCGGAAAGTTGTTGACCGATTGATTTAACATTTTGGCACAACGTTTTGTAGGAATACTCCCGTGGTTTAACACCTTTGCGAAACGTATTGCGAATAGTGTTAGTAGTGAAGAAATAATAGAACAGAACGTCATGCCTGACGCGACACTTTTTCAAGCATCTCGATGTTTACCAAGTCATATCTCCTGAATTATATGTCGTAAAGAGACATAAATTTGCCGGCGCGTTTACTGATATATGTGGATACTGTATGCGAAATATGTTGCGATTAGAGTTAATAGTAACGAAATAATACATTAAAACGTCATGCCTATTGCGGCAGATTTTCATTATTTTGTGGGGGGTGTCAGCGAGGGTTTGTTGCTAGTCGCTAAGTGCTCTCATTCTCAAATAGTGGATGCATAAATCTGGGCATTTTCCCGCGGTGGCATCTCATTGTTTATGACGTCATATCTACTCAAGAATGTGTCCTTTTTTTCGGCTAGGAACCTTCGTGGGCGTACGGAGAACAAATCACCAAAATTTCATCGCAATCGGATGAATGGTTTGTGAGCGCATAGTAGACAGACATACATACATACATTCATTTATATATATATATATATATAATGTTTCCTTCCATTATATATATATATATATATATATATATATATATATATATATATATATATATATATATATATATATGACAATTTCAGTTTTGTTTACGAACAACATTTAAAGCGAGTTTTATTTCCGAGCCTTTCGTCTGCTTTCGTGTAAGCGTGACGCACAATTTGTAGTGCCAGCACTCCTGTAGGATCTACATCTACATCTACATCTATACTCCGCGAGCCACCTTACGGTGTGTGGCGGAGGGTACTTATTGTACCACTATCTGATCCCCCCTTCCCTGTTCCATTCACGAATTGTGCGTGGGAAGAACGACTGCTTGTAAGTCTCCGTATTTGCTCTAATTTCTCGGATCTTTTCGTTGTGATCATTACGCGAGATATATGTGGGCGGTAGTAATATGTTGCCCATCTCTTCCCGGAATGTGCTCTCTCGTAATTTCGATAATAAACCTCTCCGTATTGCGTAACGCCTTGCTTGAAGTGTCCGCCACTGGAGCTTGTTCAGCATCTCCGTAACGCTCTCGCGCTGACTAAATGTCCCCATGACGAATCGCGCTGCTTTTCGCTGGATCATGTCTATCTCTTCTATTAATCCAACCTGGTAAGGGATCTTACAATTAAACACACTGTACGCCGCGCCTTCCGTGCAGCCTCAGAAACAAATGTTACAACATTTTTGTGGTACTGTCGCACGAACGGAACTGAACTGTGAACAACGGCGATGGCATTCTTTGTGCGCTTCTGGTACTTACGAGCTTTTATATTGTCGAGTAATTGCCGTACTCGAAATGTGCTTGCCGGTATGATCCATCCAATCATTGAACTGAAACGTACCATCCCATCTAGTGAAAAAGAATCAGTCAGTTTCGACTGGTCATCTTTTGGTTACTTTCCGTATCACGGTCTCTGAAATATTTTTTGACTCCTATTCCATCGAAATGCCAGACTGTGTGTGTCGCATATTCCAGTGCTCGCAATTTTCACGTTGTTTCCACTGAAACTGACGCTATAGCTAAATACGTAATGTTACTAAAAGAAACTGACGTAATCATTATAAAGCCTTATCGAGTCGATATTTTCCTACGCAACATTTCAATGATAGAACAACGTTATGTGTTGCTGTCCAAAATTCAGGTATAATTTACAAATGACGGCATATTTTTAGAACAAGGCGAGGCGTAATCACCAACCATCTCTAGTTTTAGAGACTTAATGAGCCACAAAATGGTCGGTTTGCTCTCTGTTAGAGTTCGTCCTACCTAACTGTGACACAGTCCTCGAGTCTTCGGCGGCAGCTGGTGGAGAAAGTGAAGCTCCGAACGTCAGTACAGTTACTCTGACCGTGGCACGTTGCATTAGGATGTCGGTTTCTGCGGTGCACCCGACTAACACTCGCTTCCCACGCACCTGAGTCAGCCCCAGCGAGTGAGCAGTCGACGCCTCCGCCGCCGCTCATTACTACCTTCCTGCATCCCCAGTCTGCCTCTCACATGTACGGGATACCTGTCAGCTCAGCTGACGTGTGTTGTAACTTGCATTTTTGTTGACAGCCGCAACGGACGTGGCGGATGTATGGGTTTGTTTATCTGTTTGCACTCACGTCGATGTCGTACGAATCCTTGACCACCATTTCACAGCTATGTCATCACGGAGCTCCTGCAGAGTGATCTACACAAAATAATAGTATCTCCCCAGCACCTGTCCGCCGACCACATCAAAGTCTTCCTCTACCAGATCCTCAGAGGTAAGAAATAATCAACGTATTTTTCCTCACATTAGCTGTAAGTTCTTTTCTTGTGAATTAAATTGGGAAAAAAATTGTAGGTCGTAAAATTAATTCAATGTCTGAGTGGTGACGCAGTAAATACAGCAAGAAGTCACTTTCTGACAGTGATTTTTGCCATGTGCACCCCGTCTACACCGTTTTTGCACGTTCGCTGCAGCTTTAGAGATTGTGCAGCTGTTGGGGATGGTACGAGTATGTTTGCAGGGTGAAATGAAAAACTTCGAGACACGCGCTTAAAGAAATTTAATTACACTGCACGCTAAACGTTAGGCGTGCACTCGAAGCAATGCAGCACAAACCAGCTCAGAAACATATAATCGTCACTAACTGACAGTTGCTGTCCTTACTGCGTCACATGTTTCATAAACACTCACGGAGTTCATCCGAGTAGTAGCATAAGGGGATTCCGAGGACAGTTGTGATATAAAACTGCTGTACAAAATAATTGAATTGATCAATCAGTTCCCCCCACCCCCACCCCCACCACCAGATGACGTCAAGTGTTTTCCCGTGCCGCGTCCCGTCACCATCCCCACCTCTCCCCCTCGCCGACCGCCGTATTGCCAGGAATTTCCAGTTTTGCCGGGAACTTCCAAAATGGCAGCAATTTCTTTGTCCACGGATGTGCTGACGTCCCACCCCACACTCCACCCGGCAATTGGTGGGAAATTCAAAATGGCGGTTGGCCTTTCTGGGAGTAGAATGCCGGGCCTTCTGAACGGGAAAACCAAGTCCACCTTCCAGTACACGGAAACAGTCCACATGCAGCAGGGGACGGTTAGGTTAGTGTACTTTATGTATTTTGGTTGGGAAACTGAAGTAAAAATCGGTCCTAATTACACAAAAATACGCATAGCGCTACGCAATGAGAAAAGAAAACCTTCTGTTATCCTGATGGGAAAAAAGTTCACAATATCATTCGAAACTAGTGGCAGACGTACTAAAACTCTACCCTTCACCTACAAGCTATCTTTATTTTTGTTGGGAATTTAGTTCAGCTGACGAGAAGCTTGTGTTGGCCATTTACCAGTGTAAGCGTCCAGCTGGGCACCGTGGCCGCCGCTGTTTGACGTCTCGCCTCCCGCTGCGCTGCTCCTCGCTCACCCTGCCAACACACGCTGCCACAAACGATGGAAAACGCTTCAGTGTTCTAATTACGCATCGAAATTGTCGTGCAAAAAAGAAAAACGGGCGCTTATAATGCAACGCATGCGTTCTCATCGATGTGCAGTCACGAACTAACCAACTTGGAGCCACTCTTACATTCCACTGGCCCGTTCTATCTCGTCACTACAGAACGTCGAGAGATAAATGACAGCTACCTCGAGTGCGACTCGTTTGTCTAAAAGTCAGCTGTGCCGCACTATGACCCACTCCACCCGTATGCTCCGCCCAGAAGCACGTGCCGTTCTGCGATGGAGAACGTTTGTATTTAATGTCAACGCACCTCTTATAAGCGAATGTCTATTTTAAAAAATAAAAATACACAATAGCGACAATAATCAATTTCTCGTTTCCATGAAAATAGGCGCAGTTCATTTCCTTTTAGTTCTGTAAGCAAAATTGGTATAGGTTTCACGTTTGACTCTAGGATATAATTCCCATCTCTCTCTCTCTCTCTCTCTCCCTTCCTCTCTCCCTCCCCCCCTCCCCCCCTCCCCTTATTTTACGACGTCCAACGACGTGCGGAAAAATAACTGTAGCACAGTCATCGATTACAGATGACAAAACTGCTGATGTCGGTGCTATATTGCTGATATGAAGTATTATTAATCTCATCGACATGTCCCCCTGCGTAAAATCGAAACTAAAACTTCCACTATTTTACTGCGAAAACTGCCAATCACGGCAGAATGTCCTCATTATTTCGAAACTTTGATCAGAATAGAGATAAAGAGAGAATTTAAACTCTGAAGGAAAAAAAAATCTATGTTAAGTGATTGATTTCTTTCAGTTTGGTGGACAAAAGCCGGCCGGAGTGACCGAGCGGTTCTAGACTCTACAGTCTGGAACCGCGCGACCGCTACAGTCGCAGGTTCGAATCCTGCCTCGGACATGGATGTGATGTCCTTAGTTTAGTTAGGTTTAACTGGTTCTAAGTTCTGGGGCACTGCTGACCTCAGATGTTAATCCCATAGTGCTCACAGCCATTTGAACCATTTATTTGATGGACAAAATTACATGGTTTCAGACTCTCCCTCGCATTCAAATCAGTGTCCATAAATAACTTGTCATGGACATGTATACTACAAACATTTCAGCCATGTGTAATATCATTTGCTCACATGTCACAAAAAACAATAAAGCTATTATTCAAAAGAATTTTGTTGTTTTATACACTATGGACAGTCCCATTTTACCAATGTACTGCTTAACACACTGACGTTTGTGAAATGTATGAGATCGTCTCTTGTAACAGAACCACATAACGTCACCTAATAGAGAACCCTATAAGATTACTCAGATACATTGAAAATAAATACCATCTGCATGCTGACATTTTACATTCTTGCCCCATTGCTCCCCTCTGCCGACCTGCGTGTGAACTTTCTGCCATTCGTACTTGAAGAAGTAGTCTAAATCCAGCAGAATATCATTTGCAATAGCAGCAGCTTCTTGCATACTAGGTTTGTAAGCAATTTGATCGTCACACAACAGCCTGCTTAATGCGATCTACACACATGTTGCGTACAACACTACCCTCTCTAGGTTCCAAAAAGCTTGGCAGTTATGTAGTATGAAATAACACAGGACTTGCAGTACCTCAGTATTGCGGTATTTTTAATCACACAGTCGTGGCGATAATAATAAAGAGTCATGATTCCGCAGTTGTTTTCTGCTAGTTTTATGAGCAAAATCACATCTGTTTCAGAGCATCTCGTGTGTTCAAATTAGAACTTGTTATGCACGAGGGCATTACATTCATTGCAGGTGTATGAAATACTGATACAGATCAGCATCTATGCAGTCATTTAGTATGTTTGAGAACACTCCTAGTCATTATTTTGTAACATCGAGAGTAGGTAAAAAACTATGAACTAATACATCCAGAGTTTAACCAGTCATACCACTCTCTGTAATAGAACCTCCTGTAAAATTTTATCGTGCCTTTTCTACCGCTATATCGAAAAGCAAGTCCCACCTGCGTGTTGACATTGAGCATATTACATATACATGTATTGCTCCATTGGAGCAGAATGCCAGTGATCCAAGTCTGCTTCACAGATCTATGTAAAGTTTTGTCACCTGCACTGGAGAAAGACCAGATCCCACAAACTATTAATCGCAAGACAAGTTTCCTGTTTTGTTTTTTCGTAAGCAGATTAATACATTATTTTACAGGTGTAAGACATTCGAGCAGTGTATGACTACAGCTTTTTACACCACCATACATTTTGTTTTTCTACCATGACTTACAAGGTGTGTGTCAAGGGCTAAACTGACATTAACATGCTTTGATCCATTGGCTCTCACAGAAAGCAGAACATCACATGGCGTAAACTATGCTGCTCTCACAACACAAGGGATGGTAGAAATAAAACACACAGGCGATGTTTCTGAATAACAAAAAAGTGGAAGGCATCGCTACATGCAGAAACTGGAAGGTGATGATCTATACAAGTAATCTCATCTCCCACAGTGACTGCGTAACACATGCTTCATTGTTCCATTTTGGAGACCATTCTTTTCTCATTTTGCAGTTTCGGTGCTGACTATCGCCAGGAAGAGCTGTTCACAACATGCCCAGGATAGTAGCAATAAAGAGAGGTACTGTTCTCTCATTGTGCTCCGCAGTGACAAGTGGCAGGTTCCACCAATGCTTTCTACATCTCAAACAAGTGGTGTCAGTCAATCATTGTGTGATAATCAATAGCTTATCACTGCATGAATGGGACGGAAAAGACAACTTCGATACGGGACGATGTACTGTAGTAAGCACCGCAATTGACAGTGCGATCAATTTTAGCAATTTCACCAGTTGTTCCATACTTTCAGCACCAGCCAGTGACACAGTAGAACTCTTTCCAATTTCTGTATCATCGCTAAACCACCCCTTCACTACTTAGCAAGCACCATATACTAGATTGCGAATGCAGATAGATGGTTGTGCAGTACGTCCATTCGGTCATATGCACCAAAGTGTACCAGTCAGCATCCTGTATAGATGCAGTTTGTTTAGCTTCATATTTCTAGCACATTGATCGTAGTGCAGAATTTACGATTCCAACTGGCCATCTTTCCCTGTGTGAATGGGAGTGGCACAGTATTCTCACATTCGTAGGATAAAGTCGGAGATTGACAGATCCCCCCTCCCCACATTGTCCTTGGTCAACCCTCCCTGCAACACAGTGACCAGAAGTAGGTGGGTACTGTACCCACTACATTTCACGTTTCATTAACGAACAAAGTGAGCTGTGTGTGTAACTCCTGTTCAGCGAAGACAGTTTCGCGCCAATCTGTCCCTTGGCACTCATCCGAGTCAGTGCCGAGAAGGTACCAGCTCTAGAGAAATGATCGTAGAGCATGAACACACACTCCTATGGCTACACGGCTCTGCATCTAAAAATGCTATATTGTTATGCCATATGGTTTCCAAAGTACACACATAAAAAAAAAGTTTTGCATTACCCCGGTTCCCAGAACTGAAGACAGACATTGACTGTGGATATTGCACCACAGACACAGTCCCACTCCCGGCGTCCACGGCGAGGTCCACCTTTGCAACCACGACACCGTGCAGTGCGGTACAGATGGGCCCAACAACATGCCAAATGGACCGCTCAGGATTGGCATCACGTTCTCTCGCAACTTCAAGCAGACAGTTGTCGGAGACGTGTTTGGAGGAAACCCAGTCAGGCTGAACTCCTTAGACACACTGTCCAGCGAGTGCAGCAGGTTGGAGGTTCCCTGTTATTTTGGGGTGGCATTATGTGGAGCCGACGTGCGCCGCTGGTGCAAGGCGCAGTAATGGCTGTACAATAGATGAAAGCCTCCCTCCGACCGATAGTGCAACCGTATCGGCAGCATATTGTGGAGAGACTCGTCTTCGTGGACGACAATTCGCTTCCCCATCGCGTACGCCTTGTGAAAGACTTCTTTCAGGTCATCTCTCGACTAGAGTGGCCACCATGTTCTCCAGACGTGAACCGTATCGAACATGTCTGGGATAGATTGAAAAGGGCTGTTTATGGACAACGTGACCCACCAACCACTCTGAGGGATCTATGCCAAATCGTTGTTGAGGAGTGGGACAGTCTGGACCAACAGTGCCTTGATGAACTTGTGGATAGTATGCCACAACCTATACAGGCCTGCATCAATGAAAGAAGACGTGCTACTGTGTATTGGAGGTACCGGTGTGTACAGCAATCTGGACCGCCACCTCTGAAGGTCTCGCTGTATGGTGACGCATCATGCAATGTGTGGTTTTCACGAGCAATAAAGAGGGCGGAAATGGTGATTGTGTGTATCTCTATTCCAGTTTTCTGTGCAGGTTCCGGAACTCTCGGAACCGAGGTGACGCAAAACCTTTTTTGATGTGTGTATTAGTCGTGCAGAATTCAACGCTCTTAATTCTCTAATGCAGGATATGTATGTCCATCATCTGACATACAACCACCCTGCAAGCTATCTATCTCAATCACTACGGTGACAAACTTTAAAATGATTGTACTACTTCCTTCTATACTATTCTGGTGTTCTAGGAAGTGTCGGAGTTGTTCCTCACTACAAAAATATTTTCCGTGTAAATCTGCTACACGAGCTGCGTAGAAGCCGACTAGAGAGGAGTCATAGTAGCGGTTTTGACGGATGACACTGTGCCTCACTGGGCAATGCAGTGTGGTAAAAGCGACATGTATATTTTCGATAATTGATTCATTGAGTTGCCACTCATGCCCTGCTGCACAAAAATGCGCATGAAGAAGCAGAAACTTATTACTACGAGGGGGTAAGCACCACGGTCAGTAGCCAAAGTAGCAACAGTCTTGTTGCTGCTTACAGTAGCGTCACCACGGCCCTGGTAGCATTCCTGTTGTCTACAGACGTTAGGTAGTTTCGCTCATGTGCAGGATAATATAGCAATTTTGTCCTAATACCACATCTGTAGATCACACCCTCCTCATATAAGTAAAAAAGCAGCTACTATACTTCCAACTGCCCAGTTCCAACTACTTTTCAAGGCCACCCAACTACAGACTTTCCCAGTCCGAAATACATGTGCATGTGTGTTACATCTCCTTTGACTACTGATCATGGTGCCTACTCCCTCGTAAGAAGTTGCTGCTGCTGTGTGTGCATTTTGATGCAGCAGAGTGTGGATGGTAATTCAGTGTATCAACTATCGAAAATATTCATGTTGTTTCTTCCTCACTCTACTTCCTAGTGAGGCATAGCTGCATCCATCAAAACCGCTCCTAATATAGTAAGCATGATTGATACGGGAAGTGTGATTGAGGGTATTTATGTTTCCGACTTAAAAAGGCATATAAAAAACCACCAATTTCCTAAGAGACAGAAAAGCAGTCTCGTAACTTCGTTCTAGTCGGTTTATAAGTAGTTTAAGTGGCGGCTATACATAGGCAATGACTTATTAGTGACAAACAGCTCAGTCAGTTCCTAGGACACCAGAATAGTGTTGAAGGAAGTAGTATAATTATTTTAAAAGTTTTTCGCCACAGTGATCGACGCAGAAAACTTGCAGGGTGGTTGTGTGTTACATGTTGGACATATATATCCTGCATCAGAGTATTAAGGGCGTTGCATTCTACACGACTAATACTCTGGAAACCGTATGCAGAACAGTGTAGCCATAGGAATGTGTGTTTATGCCATGCGATCATTTCTCTCGAGCTGGTACCTTCTTGGTACTGACTCCAGACACTGGAATAATTCTACAGAATTATAGCACAGTTGATTTACATAAAATGTTTCAAACTCAATCCATCTGAAGCTCAATCACATATAAACCATGCATTTCTTCTTAACTGTGTGTTACAGCACCAAAACAATCTCATATCTACTATACATTTGAGAAAGGGTGCTAACCTCGTCAACATGCACGTGTCTGGAGAGATCTTGTGCACTTGGATGGGTGCGTGGGAAAGGTTGGTGCGGAACAATATTCGCTGAAAAGCAGTTACGGACACAGCTCACTTTGTTTGTTGGGGATCTGTCAATTTCCAACTTTTTCCTATGTATGTGTGAATACTCTGCGACTCCCATTCACACAGGGAAAGATGGCCAGTTGTAATCGTAAGTTCTGCACTACGATCGATGCGCTAGAAATATGTAGCTAATCAAATTTCATCGGTACAGGATGCTGACTGGTATACTTTGGTGCATATGACCGAATGGATGTACTGCACAACCATCTATCTGCATTCGCAGTCTACTGTGTGGTGCTTGCTAAGTGCTGGAGGAGTGGTTTAACGATGATACATAAATTGGGATGCATTCTGCTGTGTCACTAACTGGTGCTGAAAGTATGGAACAACTGGTAAAATTGCTAAAATTGACCGCACTGTCAACTGCACTGCAACATTGTCCCGTATCGAAGGTATCTTTTCGATCCCATCCATCCATTGGTATGCTTTGATTACCACATAGTGATTGACGGATGGAGACAGCATTGGTGGAACACTGGGCATCTGCTTCTTGTCACTGTGGAGCAGGTGAATGAACGTAGAGGTCATCAACTTCAGGCGGTTGTTTGGATGCAGACTCGTCCTACTTCCGTATGCTGTGACGCCCTCTCGCTAATAAGAGAACAGTCCCTCTTTTTATTCCTACTATCCTGGCCATGTTGTGAACAGCTGCTTCTGGCGATTGTCAGCGCTCGAACGGTGACCATGTACATGGCTGCAAAATGACAAAAGAATGGTCTTTCAAATGGAACACCGAGCCATCTGTGGAAGATGCTCCACAATGCTCCAAACACTTCCCCTTTCCATGTGTTGAGATGTCTTCCTCATTTTTGTCAATGAGGGACATTGCCTGTGTGTCTCATTTCTATCATCCTTTGTGTAGAAGGAGCAGCATAGTTTACACCATGCGATATTCAGTTTTCTGTGAGGGCCAATGGACTGAAACGTGTTAATGTCAGTTTAGCACTGGACACAGACCTCAGAGTCATGGTAGGAAAGCGTAATGTATGGCGGTGTACAAAGCTGTAGTCATACATTGCTTGGATGTGTTACAGCTGGGAAACATTGTATTAATCTGTTTACAAAAGAACAAAACAGGAACACACTCTCGCGATTACTAGTGTGCGGGATATGGTCTTCCTCCAGTACAGGCGACAAAATTTTACACAGTTCTGTGCAAGTGACTTCGATCACTGGTTACCCGCTCCAATGGAGCTATACATGTATACTGAAGCACCAGAGAAACTAGTACAGGCATGCGTGTTCAAATACAATGTAAAGAGACAGAATATTGCACCGCCTATATGAGACTGGCACAGTTCCTTGATTCGTTACTGCTACTACAAGGCAAATTATCAACATTTAAGTGAGTCTGAATGTAGTGTGTTGTACTCAGCATAAGAGTGATGGGACACAGCATCTCCGAGGTAGTGATGAAGTGGTGATTTTCCCATTCGAATTGCATCGCTATTCAATACATCGTCCACCAACCGACTTGTCTCAACGGGTCTACTGCTGCCTCGGTCACCCGATGGTCGTTCTCTTGTGAGTCTAGTTTTTCGAATCCGACGCAAAACTGACAGTTAATTGTAACGTTCCGCTACTCTTAATGACGATAGAACACTCAAATTGTATCGCGATTCTACACATCGTCCTCAAGCCGATTTGTCTCCACGTGTCTTCTGCTGTTTCGGTCATCCGATTGTCGTTCTCCTGTGAGTCTAGTTTTTCGAATCCGACGCAAAACTGACAGTTAATTCTAACGTTCCCACCCTCTTAATGATGGTGGAACACACAAATTGAGTCGCGATTCAATACTTCGTCCTCCAGCCGACTTGTCTCCAAGGGTCTATTGCTGCCAGAGTCACCACATGGTGGTTCTCCTGTGAGTCCAGTTTCTTGAATCCGACGCAAAACTGACAGTTAATTGTAACGTTCCGACCCTCTTAATGACGATGGAACACTCAAATTGCATCGCGATTCAATACATCGTCCTCCAGCCGACTTGTCTCGCCATTTTTGAATTTCCCGCCATACGGTAGGATTGGGTGGGGAGAGGGGCAGGGGGTGGAGACCCGCGTGCCAGCTGGGTAAGAATACGTGACGTCATCTGAGGGAATTATTTGTATATCAGTTTGATATCAAGTGTACGCGGAACACCCTTGCCATACTCTGCCGATCCCTTATGCATAAAATAATAACAGGATATTAGTGCATCAGTCGTACTTTTATTTATTTGTTGTTTGTCATAGCTGTTGCATGAAAGTCAGTTGCCGTTTTATATGCTTATTGTACAACCTTTCAATATCACAATATTTTGTTGACTAGAACACTATAGTAGTGTTTTGCAATGGGTGTTTTTGCTTCCACGATCGAGAAGGATTTTCTCTGAAGATTTTTATTTTTGCAATGTCGCCACACCAATGATACTTAGTGTTTGTAGTTTTTTTTTATTAAAACAGGAGCCAATGAGTCAATGAAACGCCTAGTACTGGTTACGCCTAACAACCTCTTTCATAGAATGGCGAAGCAGTTCTCAGTGCATCGCGATTGCTACCTAAAACTTGTTCTCAGAAAAGAAAAAGTGCAGTAGCCTCATTGAGGGTAAGCACTTGCGTCCTCTGTACCACTCCTCCCCCTAGCGGCACGTCCTGCACCCCCATTCAGAACCAGAAAACACAATCCCACCTTTCTGTTATCCGTCAGAAAATTTGATTTTACCTTTCAGGGGTAGTGCAAGGCCCACATAGCGATAAGGAAATCCGAATCGCGTGGCCGTGAACTTTTCCAGTCGAGAAAATATGACACGATAGTTCATATTCTTGGTTTACGAAATTAAAATACTAGATGATAATATTTTTCATTTATACTTTACGGCGGGTTTGGTATCTGGGTAAAGTATATTTGTTTGTAAAACCCAATATTTCAATTTCGACCGTATGGCTGTTATCGAGTGGAAATTATGTTCCTGATTACGATCTTCTCGTGTGTATTGCACTCTTTGAATTGAATTGTAAATAAGTTGCTCTTATTCAGCTCAGTTTTTGCTCTCATGCGTAATATTGGGTGGAATAAATGTTGCCATTTCTGTTTTTGTTTTGTATGAAACACAATGTGGTTTCGTCGGGTGGTACTATGTGGACTCTTCTGTTGCTGCTTGTCAGTCCGTGTGAACTGCTCCACTTAAATACATTGTAACTATTTTGCTCGCATTTTACGTTGTTTGTTTCTATCCGCTTTCTTACTCTCGCATTTAATAGGGGCCACCGAAATTTTCATTGACTTGTACTAAAATGTGCTGTTTGTAGTACCTGTTAACTTCCTATGAAAACTTTTAAGTGGCTACTGTCGCATTTGTACTTTCGCAAGGCAGAATGATCTAGTCGACACGATTACGAACCGTACTCATCCACACCCATAGTCTGCGAGTCAATGTCAGTGGCAAGATGCAGTACCGTCCAGGGTAGAATTACATACTCATTTCGTTCCGAGGTGTAATAAACTTGAATATCAATACTGTTAGAACCTGCTAACACAGAGTTCACCATTAAATGCGAGAAACTACGGAGAACAGATGCAAACAAAAATAAAATAGAACGAAAGCAATATACGTAACACGCATTTGAATCGAGCAGTTCACAGAGAGATTAGTAAGTAGTAACAAATACACGAAAGTCCACATAGCACCACATGACAAAGCCAGCTCTGTTTTGTATGAGATAAAATAAAATACGGAATAGTTTACCCCACCCAATATGGGAGCAAAAATTAAGCAGAAAACGAGTGAGTTGAATACAATGCAGTTGAAGGTCTACGATACACACGAGAAGTCGGTATCAGCAGCACAGTGTTGTGAAACGAGCTTCTGATAACTACGAAATGGAAACACAGGGCCGGGCAAACTATAATCGCGTTCGAACGGGCCAGAGAGCGGCCTATATGGCGCAGCGTTCGATACTAGACTCCCCCAATCCCCTCCGATAAATGCGTGGAATGCCCTCATGTCCATTATATGCTCAAATCGAAGACGACGCTGAGTCCACCGAGGTTAATCGTCCCTTACCGAGTTACACGTTCGACATTCTCGTATACTTTCTCTGTTCGACCTCTGCTTGTGACGTTGCCACGTACACCTGGCGTTGCTCTGTCGTCGAATCGGATGAAGATAAACCTACAACTGAAGATCACAGCAGCTCGCTCTCTGACCTACCTTCCGATTCGCGGTGAATTTTACCCCATCACACCATTTTCTGTTGCTGTCGGTTTTATCTATATTAAATGGCCAGAATTCTTTCCCTTCCACATCACTGCCCGCCCGCCACATAAAAGACGACTGTTTGCATTTCCCTTTTCAGATTTTCTGGCTTTCCCACCATATTTAGAATTCATACATTCCACGCTCCAATTCTTAGAATGTTACGCTTTTGTCAGTTGACAAATCGCTTTCTCACGATCACCTCCTCTTTGGCTGTGCCCTCCCGAGACACGAGTGGGAAACGAATGTGGAATCTTTGCCAATGGAGAGATGACCTACGGTTATACAGTGTGTCTCTTTCGTGCAGTTGTTTCCTTTTGCCTTCTGTATCCTAGTGTCATCGATCGTCGCCTATTCTTCCTCTGTGAGTCAGTTTCCCACCTCGAGGGCAAGACGGTGCCCTGATGGCAGCTCCTGCTCTGCTTTGTTTGAAAAGCCATCGGCAGAACGACGGTGACTCCTCGTACTGATATTCTTTCGGCGCAGTTGCTGATAAATATTACTCGCAATCCAAGCAGTGTATTGAATGTATACTGGAACCCAGGGGCCTTTGTTTGACAGTCAAATACGCTACTCCTAGAGCACGGTGAATTCGGCTCTCGGACTCTGCTTTGCCGTTTAGGAGTGTGGTGCGCCCGTTCCCCCGTGTGGCCAGTTGTGGGTGCATCTGCCCACCACTCGGAACGTCTTCCATAACTTTACCCGCACCGGTGTGTCCGCTTGTGGATCGCGCCTGCAGAGCTCTGCTTCCGTTACTGTAAAGTCTTTTGTCAAGATGAGAGGGAAAATAGCCCAACAGCTGACTGCTCCACATCGATTGGCTCGAAAAGTCTCATCACTGAGTGCTCCTAGCAATGCATTTTGCGATTTCTCTTTCCTTCTCTCCACTGCCCGATTTCTTCAGACAAAGATTTTGTTTCATTTCTCGCAATATTTAAGGCGACTCGTGAAACTCGTACTGTAAAATCTTCGAACGGCGATACCATCTCTACTCGTCGAGATCAGGAAGTGTCGTACGTTGCCGTAGTCCGACATTGTGAGGAGAGTTTCGTTCGTGTAATTAATTCCTCCGTTCGAACCACGTTGTGTCGAGAGAGGTAACACCTCCTTAAGAGACTGGCCACGTCGTCATTGATGACTTAACCCTTTACACGTGCCAGAACTCGTCACCAGGTTCAGAAACTAACAGCTACGTGACAGAATTAACTTGATTCTCATACTAAAACTGAAGGTGTAATGTATACAAAATGATTTTTAAAATTCTCTCTCCCGTGTAAGTTGCAAACTGTGGAATAATTTGTGTATCTTTACTCATTTCTGCTGTCACAATGGAAGCACACTCTCTCTCGGAGGAGTTTCGTAAGGTCGTAGGTAACAGGTAGAACTAGTGTGTAGAATGACAGGTCCACTGACACAGTATTTGCCCTAATTTAAATTGCGCTATTTTCTCTGAACTTGACATTTCGCAAAAATTTGTTCTTTTGTTATCTTGATATTTATAGAACCACACATTCTGCTGTTAGACTTAGCCAAATTAACTCTCTGTACTCTTTGAGTAAATGAAAAGTGTGTAATGCTAAACTCCTCATGCTTTTTTTAAAAAAAATGTAGACATTACATAAGCATGCAGTACACGCATTGTACTCGAGCTGCAAAACTAAGATAAACACATCGTGATGGGAAGATAATGTTAAATAAAGGAAAGGCAACCAATCACCTATAGGGGACCAATACGTGATGCACAGAAACACATAACAGGAAACATTAGCGAGTGCAGGCTTTCTCGGCGAATTTCATATATGAAGTCTTCACGGGTTGTCAGCAGAGTAGCATCGTCGTCTCGTAGCAACGTTTCGATGGAATGCGTCTCCGTCATCTCCAGGCAACGATGCTACTCGGCTGACAACCCGTGAAGACTTTATATAGAAAACATTAGGCTTTGAATTCTCGGCCTTTTTCTGAAAGGTGCACACATTCACATGCAACTATACAAACACCCAAACGTGCCCACCCACCAAAGTGGAGGAGCACATTAAAGTGTCTGTGCGGTGTGCTTTTACTGGAAAACGACCGAGCTGAGATCTCAAAGCCTAATGTGAATATTGTTTTTTGCTACGTTTTTCTGTGTACCTCAGGTTGGTCTGCTATAGGCGGATGGCTGCCTTTCACTTGGTTTGTGTACCATTAAATTCCACCAAATATAACAGTGATGCACCTACCATTTCCACTGATGACATCATCAGTGACCATAAGGCAGTTCTACCAACCATGAAAACAACTGTGACAACATAATGGCCATCTAGATTTAACTTTTCTTAAGGTTTCCTTAGATAAGCATCCAAATACCAACATGGTTCCACCACGGTATTTGTAGCCAGTTTCCCTACCTCATCAATATCCATTTAAGCTGGTGCCTCATAGAGCTCATTAAAGACATTGTACAAACTCGGATTCACACACACACACACACACACACACACACACACACACACACACGACTGCAGTCTCAGGCAACTGAAACCACAACACACAAGTTGTGTGTAGGAGAGAGAGAGAGAGAGAGAGAAAGTGTGTGTGTGTCTGTGTGTGTGTGTGTCTTGTTAACAAAGGCCGTAATGGCCAAAAGCATAATTGTGAGAATCTTTTTGTTGTGCCTATCTGTGACTCAGCATATCCGCTATATGGTGAGTTGCAACTTTCCTTCTCTAATATTGGAGAATGTACTTGATAAATATGCACTTAGAACCATTCATGATGTGTGGAATCCTCCATAGTGTAATGTCGCTGCAAAGAACTTCTGGAGAGGGGGGGGGGGGGGGGGGGGACATGGGACTGTAGATAGGGACATGCTGAATGAAACAAAATTGGGTACTAAGAAGACAATGTGTGGAGCCTGCAAGGACTAGTATAGCAGAAATTCTGGTCATATGTAAAAGCTGTTGGTGGCACCAGAGTTAGTGCCCAGACACCCGAGGATGATGCTGAAGTTGAAACTGAGGGCAGTAAAGCAAAAGAAGAAATACTGAACAAAGAAAGAAGCAGATGTACTGCCATAGCATAATTCTTTCACCACTGCAAAGATGAATGATATCGATGTTACTGTCACTAGTGTGAACAAATACCTACAGTTTCTGAAACTTAACAAGCTCCATGACCTCACAGAATACCTGTTAGGTTCTGTACAGAATTTGTAGCTGAGTTAGCTTCCATTGTAATTATAATACACAATAGGTCCCTTGAACAAAGAACAGAGCACAGTGATTGGAAAAAAAGCAAAGGCCATATTGATCAGTGAGAAGGTTAATAGAAGTTATCCACAAACCTACTGTCTAATCTCATTGATATTCCTCTGTTGTGGAGTCCTAGAATGTAGTCTGAACTAGAACATAATGAAGTATATCAAACAGAGCGACCTTTTCCATACTGACCACCACGGATTCCGAGGACGCAAATCGTGTGAAACTCAGTTTGTGCTTTCCCACTGAACACCTGGAAGCTATGGCTCAAAGCAATTAGGTAGATGGTTTCTGAAAAGCATTTGATTCAGTACACTTCCCATTTTTATTATCATAACTACAATTACATGTGGTATCAAATAAAATTTGGAGCTGGGTTGAAGATTTTTCAGCATGTTATCTTGGACAGAGAACCAGTGAGAGATGGAAAACTAACTTCAAGGAAGTTTGGTGGGGGCTTTGTTGATCATGTTGTATGTTGGTGAGCGGGCAGAGACTATCAATAGCAACCTCAGACTTTTTGCAGATGATGAAGCTATCTATAATGAAGCATTGTGATAAAAATTGAAATCTTATCAAGAATTGGCTTGATATTCCTGCAAAGTTACCAAAAGACTGACAACTTGCATTAAATGTGCAGAAATGTAAAATTATGCATTTCTCAAAAGGCAGGAATGTAGTATATTGGCTACATTATCATCATTCACAGTTAAAGTCAGTCACTTCATGCAAATACCTGAGTGTAACATTTTGCAGGGATACAAAATGGAATGATCCATAAGTACAGCAGGTGGCAGACTTAAAGTTCATGGGCAGAATACTCAGAAAATGTAGTCAGTACACAAATGCCGTTGGTTACAAATCACTTGTGCATCCTGTTTTAGCATATTGCTGAACTGTGTACAACTAACAGGGACATGGAATGTGTACAAAGAAGGGCAGCATGCACAGTCACAATTTGTGTGATTCACAGGATACTGTCACTGAAATGCTAGAAAATCTTAACTGGCACACATTTGAAGATAGACGGAAAAGCATATTTGCAGAATTTCAAGAATTTAGAGAGATTCATCTGCCATTTAAATACCATGGCATAGGGATTCTGGAGAGAAGATTATAGTAATTACAGCATGCATAGTGGCATTTAAGTATCAGCCTTCCTGCATTCCATTTGTGGTTGGAACAAGAAGACACCATGATGCACGGTACTGTACTAAGTACCCTTTGTTGTGTACTCCATCAGTTCTACACTGAACATCCATATTATACATTTAAAATGGCGCACACAGAGGTTTAGCATACTAATTGAGATCTGCTTTAGTTAGGTTCTAGCTGTGATTGCCCTAGTGCATTTGCCAATTGTTACAGCCAACTAGTACTTGTGTAAACTGAGTGTGCCAAGTATGTAGCTTTATCTTTTCTTTCACACTAGTTTTCAGCAGGGGAACAATAACTTAAGTCGAAATAGGTCTGATGAAATGTCTTGTTTACAAGCAACTGAATGAACAGTTAATTATACTTTAATACAAAATTAAAGTACAATCTTGTTTTAAAACTGTGCACTCATACTTTCTTCGGTTTTGTTCGAAGGTCTGAAATACCTGCATTCTGCACGCATCTTGCACCGTGATATAAAACCGGGGAACCTACTTGTCAACAGCAATTGTGTCCTCAAGGTACGATTCTACTACTTTCCAATTTATGTTCAGTTCCACTTTTCTGGTGTCGCAGTTTATTGATGTGTCACCTTTTGACAGATCTGCGACTTCGGGTTGGCACGCGTAGAGGAGCCAGACCAGTCAAAGCACATGACTCAGGAGGTGGTGACACAGTACTACCGGGCGCCTGAAATACTGATGGGCGCGCGACACTACTCCGCTGCCGTAGACGTCTGGAGCGTCGGCTGCATCTTCGGGGAGCTTCTTGGGCGACGCATCCTCTTTCAAGCGCAGAGCCCAGTCCAACAGGTAAACCACTAGTGGTCTGCAATGTGCACTTCTCACTCGATGACACCAGGGAGTTGTGTCGAGCAGCCAACTCCAAATTGAATGGCTCTAGATTACATTCCCCCCAGGGGGCCCACAGTCCTTTTGTGGGTATGTGTGTGGTGCACACGGGGCCCCGAGCTACTGCAATCTCCTTTCCTTTCCTTTCCTTTCCTTTGAAGGCTGCATTACCATCCCTGTTCCTCTTCCTCCCTCTCCTTACTCCTTTGTCCCTGCCCCCTCTTTTCCCTCTTAGTGGACTTCATGTCGACTTGGCTATCCTCCTGGCTTTGTTTTGGCCTGTGCTATTGTTTAGTTTGCTGTTTCCATCTCCTGTTTGGCGTTTTTAGTCCCCTTGGGGTATGACCTCCATTTACAAAAATTTTCCATTCAGTGTGTGCCATTTGGGGATTAACTCCCTACCTAGCTTCCATGGTGCAGGTTCCTCTCCCCCTCCCCTCCCCTTTCCCTTTGCACCCTGGCTCCCCTCCTGCTAGGTCACCAGCACAGTAGCCAGTCTGTGTGGTAGGGCTGTTAAGTACCCACTTGGCTGAACTCCCTGAAACCACAAGGATCACACTGCTAGTACCTGAGCTGTTAATGCCTCATGTATGCCCAGGAGTCATTGCTCATCGTTTTGGGGCACTAGAACTCCCGGCAATGGCTGCCGTGCCAGATGGCCCTTGCTGTGGCTGGGTGGCGCCCACAGGACGAGCCCCTGATCAGAGTGGGTGGTACTAGGGCGGACGCCTTGCGCATGAAGCGACAAAAGCTTCACCGTCCTGGCCATTCTGTGGCTGCTCTAAGAGTGGTAGCAGACGTGACACTCCTTCTTCTGGTCCTTCGGCCTTCCCCTCCTTGACCACCCCCTGGGAGGAGGGACAAACTTGCCGGCTTAGGTTGAAACCTTTCCCTCGGTACCTGGTTTGTACCAGGACGGATGGCGGTAGTTTTGCTGCGACCGAGCCTTTGTTTTTCGTGGAGACGATTGAAGATAACTATGGCAAATTGAATTGATGAGTAAAATGTGGTCCGTTGCTTTGCTCATCAAGACACCTTCTGCTGCCCAATCTGACGCCCTGCGTTCTTGTGACCATCTCGGTGACGTCCCAGTCTCCGTCACGCCCCACCAATCTTTGAACTCAGTATAGGGCACTATTTCCCACCGAGATCTTCTTCTGCAAACTGACGAGGAGCTCCGTGCTAACCTCGAACGGCAAGGGGTTCGTTTTATCCGCCATGTGCAGCGAGGCCCTCCAAACAATCGCATCACTACGGGCACCTTTATCCTGGCCTTCGAGGGGGATGTCCTCCCTGAGAAGGTCAAGGTAATGGTGTATCGGTGTGATGCAAAACTTTGCATTCGACCACAGGTGAGATGTTTTAAATGCTTAAGGTTTGGACACACGGTCTTCCCACTGCACCACTGATCCCCTCTGTGGTGACTGTTGGCACCCCCTCCATGAGGGGCGTGCCTGTGCTGCCCTGCCAGTGTGTGTAAATTGTAATGGGCTGCATTCTCCACACTCACCTACATGCCCGGTGTTTGTGAAAGAAAGAAGGAATTAAGACTACAAAACCTTCGATCGGTTCACCTACACTGAGGCTCGTCAAAAATATGACCAGCTCCATCCTGTGTCTATGACCTCTACTTTTGCTTCAATTACGTCCATTCCCCTCCTCTTCCCAGCCCCACCCCCACCCCATTCGCCCCATGCCTTCAGCCTTCTCCTCCACCCCCCACTCCCCCTCAGTACCCATACCTTCGGGTGCTCCCTCTCCCCCTCCTTCGGCAGCTGCCGGTACTGGAGCTCCCTCCTAGGACTCCTCTTCCTGGCACCCCCCTGAAAGGCGATCTACTGCTCCACATCGGCAGCATGAACCGCGGCCGGTGAGCACCAGGATTGCCCTTTGTAATTCCGTGCCTGCCCTCGCTGAAGTCTGCCCTTCTCTTCCTTCCCAAGAGACAAAGCAGAAACGCAGGAACGAGGGCAAGGCCCCTCTGGTACCCGCTGAGGTGCGACCTTCCTCTCCTGCAGTCAATGAACCGACAGTCTGAACCCACCTATATGCATATTACCCCATCCTTATCAGTGACGGATAGCGACTCGGTGGCGTGACCGACTACGGTCCAATCACTTCCACTGTCGACTCCGGCTTGAGAATCTGCCAGTGGAATTGTAACGGATATTTGGGTCACCTTACAGCGTTGCAGCCCCTTCTTTCCTTATACTCTGCCACTTATATTGTGCTCCAGGACACCCATTTTGTCAGTTCTTACTCACTGACCCTTCGTGGGTTCCACTCTTTTTGTCGGAACCGAATTGGCCCCTTGCGGGCTTCTGGTGGTGTTTGCACCTTGGTCCACAAGGACATTGTTAGTAAATGGGTTCTCCTCCTTACCACTCTGGAAGCCGTTGCTGTCAGGGTCCATCTGGCCACTCCCTTCACAATCTGTAATCTTTACCTCCCACCTGACAGGCTGCCCACATCCCATGCCCTCACCACCCTTCTTCAACAACTCCCTTCTCCCTTCCTGTTATTAGGGGACTTTAATGCCCACAACCCTCTTTGGGGTAGTCATACGACTACTGCCCTGGGCAGGACAGTTGAAGCTGTTTTGGCAGAGCTTGACCTCTGTTTACTAAACACAGGCGCTCCCACACACTTTAGTGTGGCACACGGAACTTTCTCAACCATTGACCTCTCCATCTGCAGTCCCAGCCTTCTTCCCTCCATTGAGTGGGGTGTCCATGATGACTTATGTGACAGCGGCCATTACCCGATTGTTTTGACCTTCCTTCAGTGTCTCTCACTCCATCACCCCTCGCCCCCCCCCCCCCCCCCCCCCACCTCAGGTGGGCCCTATCTAATGCTGATTGGGGTGCCTTCTCCTCTGCTCCCATCCCCCCTGTATTGCCACACGTCAGTGTTGATGAATCTACTCAGATCTTGACCGGATCCATCCTTTCAGCAGCTGTTTCTGCAATCCCTTCTTCTTCAGATTCCGCCTGCCGGAAGATGGTCCCTTGGTGGACTCCGGAAATTGCTTCATAGAGTGGGTGTTAAAACAGGGTTTCAAATCCCTTTCAAATAATGGTCAACAGAAGTTCAATCACATTTGAATTCAGCTACCCATTTGATTATCTGTTGAAAGGAAAGTATCAGATTCCTAAAGAAAATCACCAATTTCGTATGGCTTTCTGTCGATGACAAATGTCGAAACTAATTATTTTGAGTGTGTAGTGTTCTAGTTTATTCATTGAATTAAACACACAGAGCAAGACTACTTTAAAAAACTGTACAAACAAAACAATTCCACAGATTAAGTTGACAACTGACTTGTATAATTGTACAACATGCACTACTACAACATAAGTAAAATTTCATTCATACCAATGGCATCTCTGTGTTTTGATAGTTTGTCTTTGTAAATAGAATTGTGTGCTGTGAGCGAAAAAGTACCAGCACACTACACAGCAGCTGTATTTACTCGGCTCTGTCCTGTGTCACAGCAATGATTACTTTGACGTCTTGTAGTTTCTCTAGCACTAATGCACCTTTTGCATGCATAGAATGTTGCAAAACAATGTTACGGTTTGTTGGGAATCCCCAACTTTTTTCAGAAATAGTACATACTTCTTTGAACACCAGTGCAGTTGTGGAAGTACAATAAACTTGCATTCAAGAGAATAGATGCTAAACATCTGACAAAAAAGAAAATGAAAAAGCTATTTGGATAATCAAGAATAAACCATTTTGGCTGGTACCATTTTGAATGATTATCTCAAGGCCTGTGAAGGCTAAAAGCTGTCGTGAAATGGAGGCTTTGTACTTAGATGTAGCTTTTTAACTACAGCAAACATTACAGTGATTTTAAAGACAATGAAACACAATTTTTGAGTCAGGTGTGCATTTTGAAATTCTATGAAAGTGTATTTACAAATTTTTAAGAAACAACTGATAAAAATGTAGACTTTGCCCCCAGTCTAGCACGTGAGAAACTGAATATGATTTTTACTTGTTCCTGCACCTTTTTTTCTGAAGTACATTGCATGTCGAACAGTATATCATGGGATTATGTATTACCCCAAAGAAAACGTAAATGACAGTAGTCATTTAACTGGAATTTCCTATGTGACATGAGAGAGTAGAAAAATTTGAAGTTGGTTTTTGTGAAATGCAGTATGAAATTGATCCCTAAGCAAGAACTTTCTTTGTTAATCACCTATTTCTGATTGTGTGCTCAGATTTTGTTACAGTGCAGATTAGATCAGATAATTAAAACATGATTATTTCTGTCTTTCAGCTGGAGTTAATAACGGAACTACTTGGCACACCGTCACTGGAAGACATGCGGTACGCTTGTGACGGGGCACGAACCCACATGCTGCGACGTGCACCAAAGCCGCCCTCCATGGCTGCCCTATACACCCTCTCCTCACAGGCCACGCATGAGGCAGTGCACCTGCTGTGCCAGATGCTGGTTTTTGACCCTGTAAGTAACCACACATTATGAAAAAGTCTATTAATGGAAATTAGAAAAGGGAAATTTCGTTGTAGCAATTATTATCTCTTTATGATTCTAAATTGCCACACATACTCTGCATTATAAACTATTTCTGTCAAAGTAATATCACAAACCAAGCTGAAATCCAACCAAAGTACGGTTCCGTTGACTTACCTAGTAGTAGTAAGATTTGGCGGAAAACTTTTTGCTGAACCATACATTATATAATTCTCAGCAGTTATGGTAATTGTTCCTTCAGCTGCTATCCAAGAAATGGTGGTTGAAAGAACTTGTCATTATATTATTATTGTTGTTGTTATAGTAAGAGCAGTAATAATTCACCATTAAAGTAGAATGTGTCTGCTTCGGAAACTAATTTTGAACAGGAAAGCAGATATTGAAAACAGTGAGGCCAAAGAAACATCCTCGGAACAAATTTCGTAGGTTAATCAGTTGTGACAAAACACAAACGTTAGGAAACTTGTATTAAAATTTACAGATACACTTAGAAAATGAAACCATGTGATTTGTCAAAATTATAAAACATAACAAACAAAACAATTCATTTTAATACAATTTTACAATATTTTGCTTATGTATATAGACTGAAGCAGCGAGTGAAAATTTGTACTGAGGCTGGGAATCGAACCTGGTTCGCCTACTTAATAGGTAACTGCGTTAGCCACTAAGCCACCTCGGCGTAGCAATTCACACAACAGCACTGAGTACCCGGCAAACATCCTTGCTTGATCCATATTCTCACTGCCACTCCAGTCTTCTTTAAATTCCCCATTACTTACAAGCAGAATTGCTGAGGCTCTCAATATTCTGGAATAGCACCTCAGCATCGAATGTAAATGAGGCATCTGGCCTGAAATGCTGGTGAAGGTACTGATACAAATGAAATGAAACAATTTCAGAGACTTCACTAGTCTGTGTGAGACCAGTAAAGTCTCTGAAATTGTGTCATTTCATATTTAGCTTACTTTTTAAATTACAGTCAATTAAATTGTGCTTACATCTGTTAACCTTTGCCCATAATACTCACTTCATGGTGTTTTGCAGTGAATGGATATAGATGTACCCATTATATGTTAACAGATTTTATGAGGTAAAATCGAGCAGATTTCTTAAGAAATTGTTTACACAACGAGCTCACAAGTGCAGTAACATTGAGAATCGAATGTCTGAAGGCAAGTTTTACCTTTTCTTAGACAAAGAGGCACGTTACATGTTGAACACACCCACAGTGCTCTAACAGGAACAGAATGTGCGCTGCGTACTGCCTACCTTTTAGATATGGTCTGATTTGGCATTAACTTCCAATCTAATTTATTTGTTCACGTGTGGTTTACGTTATTTGAGAGTTACGCTCTTCCATTTTTGACTTGCATCACTGCTGTGCACAGTAGCTTTGCCAAACAGTCCTTCATACAGTTTCCTTCAGACGTCTTTATTG
The DNA here is from genome assembly GCF_021461395.2 of Schistocerca americana. Taxonomy (NCBI): domain Eukaryota; kingdom Metazoa; phylum Arthropoda; class Insecta; order Orthoptera; family Acrididae; genus Schistocerca; species Schistocerca americana. The sequence goes on along the minus strand of NC_060119.1, from coordinate 19,440,520 downwards.
TGAACTGCCCCATCTCAGTTTCTTTGTGGATGATAAATAGATTCATTAGACACACATCATTCAAGTAAAAAAAAAGAGAAGAAAAAAAGAACCTGTACCACTATTTCTTACTTTTGCAATCACAACGATAGTCTCCTTTTAGATGATCAAAATTCACAGCAAAATTCATACTCCCGTTACAGTTGGTCAGTTGAAGGGGGATGCCACCACAGTACTTGACCCATCTTTTTGCTTCCTTTTTACTCTTGTGGTGTCAGTTGGCTCATGCATAGTGTAGATCAGGTTCACAGCTAGTTTATCCGTCCACTTGTAAATTGATACCCCATGATTGCTGGCTATTGTGTGATAGATGCTCATTTTATCCTTTTATCTTCTTTTAAGTTTTGGGATGAATTTACTTGGAGTGCTCACAGCTCCAACTGCAAACAATTTCTGGGATTTTAGTAGGATCAAGAGATTATAAAAAGTGAATAATTTAATCCATGAAAACAATATGATTTTTACCATAAAGTTCTTCACATAAACTTGTAACTACTGATGCACCCAGTCCCATTTCAGACTTCCCTCTACTTATTTTTCCAGTATAAATTACGAACTTCAAGTTATGTGCAGATTCATCACACAACATCTACGTTTTATACCCTCTTTTCACAGGCTTGTCCCTCACATACTGATTCATCGAGCTACAAGTGATGATTACATTTCATTACGTTATCATTTGATTCTTTGCCATTTTCTTTGAAGCATGATAATATTATGTTATCACTGTTTACGAGTAGTTCGTATGTAGGGTCACTAGCAGAGTGTTCAAACAAACTTATATCACTATCTGAGCCTGATGGAAAGTCCTCAAAAAGAAGTTTTCAAATTTCATCATAACTAAGACACCTCCTAGCCATACTAGTTGAAAGTTGCATGTCAGTTGCATGGTAGTCAGCAGTGCTAACCTAGATTAAAGTAACATAAATATGAAATGAATAAACTTGTTTCACGTACCTGTCACTTAAGTTCGTTAGTGTGAACTAAAATTATGTATGGAAATTCTTACTTGAAAATAAAAGTAGTGTATATGTGGAAAATGTGACCTTCAAAATCTACACCAGCTAAACCAAGCAAAACTTCTGCAAACCAATAAACAGATTGTAACGCAGTGACAATAGGATAGCAAAGTGTATAGTGTCCAGTTCCTTGCCATCTAGGGAGAACACGCTCGACTAACTTGCCCAGTTCAGCCAAAAGATGTTGTCAAATAAGCGGTTGACATTGATAACCACCACTCTTGAAAGAGTTAAAAGAGAAAATCTTTACTATTATTCTGGATTTACAATGTGAGTAAATTTTTCCAGCACCTATTCTAGATTACAGTAAGTCACTAATTATTGTTCTCCACTCTTCTCTATTTGTCCATAAATCTTCAGGAATGTTGTTCTTCCCCATTGCTGATTGAACTCCCTGTATCCATGTAGCAGGTGGTCGTCCCCTTTTTCTTCTTCCAATTGGTACCCAGTCGATTATGCATTTTGGTAGCCTTTCCTGTTCCATTCATCTGATGTGTCCATACCATTTAAGTTGTTTGTGCTCGATGAAATCAATAATTGAATTTTTACATTTCATCTTGTCTCTGATTACTTCATTTCTTATTCTTTCTCGTCTTGATATTCTTGCTGAACGTCTCCAGAAATCCATTTCTGTGGCTAATAATTTTGATTTCAGTTGCCATTTTGTTGTCCACACTTCTGAACCATATGTAATAATGCTCCTAACTATTGTTTTAAAAATCCTTATTTTGTTATCAGTTGTTATGTGTTTGTCCCAGAGAATTCCATTCAATAAAGAGATTGTCGTCTTTCCAGAATTTGTTCTTGATCTAATTTCTTTGTCCTGTTTCCCATCATTTGTAATTTTCACACCTAAATATTTATATTCCTCAGTAGCTGTTATTGTTCCCATCCCTTCTTCTAATATTAAGTCTCCATTCACTCCACCAATTACCATGTACTTTGTTTTATTCATGTTTACATTTAGACCTGATTTTTTATATTCTTGAATCAATTTTCTGGTCATATACTCTATGTCCTCATAGTCTTGGGCTATAATCAGTTGGTCATCTGCAAATTGTAACGAGTATATTGTTCTATCATTTATTGGTATTCCCATAGCGTGACATTTTTTCTTCCAATTCTGTAAAGTTACTTCTGTATATATTTTATACAATGTAGGTGAGATGCTACATCCTTGACGTAATCCTTTTGTGACTTGGAATCCATGTGATAGATATTTATCAATTTTTATTTTTGAAATAGAATTTTTATATAAATTTTGAATTGCTTTAATTATTCTTGGATTTATTCCTATTGATATTAAAGCTTTCCATAAACTGGATAAAGGCACACTATCATAGGCTTTTTCTATATCTATGAATACTAAATGTATAGGTTGTGCCCGAACCATTTTTTTTTCAATAATTTGTTGTAGGCAAAAGATATGATCAATTGTTGATCTTCCAGCTCTAAAACCTGCTTGTTCTTCAGCCTCCTTTTCTTTGTATTCTTGTTCTAACAAATATTTAATAATTCTTCCATATAATCTACTAAAGGTATTGGTCACTGTTATTCCCCTATAATTTTTACACTCATCTTTCGCTCCTTTTTTATGTATCACTGAAATATATCCTACTTTCAAATCATTTGGGACATCTTCCCCATTTAAACATCTTTCGAAAAGGTTTCTTAACAATTCCATTAATTTCTTTGTTCCTAATTTTAATAATTCTGCAGGAATACCTCCAATGCCTGTAGCCCTTCCATTCTTTAAAGATTTTATTGCAGTTTTTACTGTCTCTATTTCCAAACGGATGTAATTCTCTGCTTGTAGATCTATCATTTCATTATATTCAGGGTTTCCCAAGTATTCTTCCCTGTTTTCTGTTAATAAACTTTTAAAATATTTTTCCCAAGAGTCATGAGTAATATATTTATTGTGTGTTGTTTCTTTGGAATTCCTTCTTAAATTTTTTATAGTTTTCCATGCTTCTGTGTTTCTTTTACCACCAATATAGGATTCAATTTTTTGACATGACTGTTCCCAAACTTTGTTTTTTGCTTCTGCAACCTTTTTCCGGATTTTCGCTTGTTGTGCATTAAGCTCTATTTTATCTTGAAGATTTCTGGTATTTAACCATTTTAAATATTTTTCTTTCTTTAATTTCACTTCCTTTTTAATTTCTTCATTCCAGTAGTATAATGGATGGTTCGTACGTGTTTCTTCTGTTTCTCCTAAAGCTTCCTTGGCGGCTTCATGTAGTTTATTTACAATATAATGATATTGATCTTCTGTATTATCAAACTCTGTTTCTACCAGGAGTAAAGCAAAAACAGAACAATGTAACTGATTTTGAAAATTTTTCACTGGCACTTGGTCTGAACAAGCAAAAAAGCTCGTAACAAAAGAATTATAGAAATATGGAAACAGAAGAAGGCCAACCAATGTTTCTACACACCTGACCTATATGGACACATTTGAGTAAAAATTATTATTATTTCTTTCTTTTCTCAGACGTTATGTCTGGTCAAAAATGGAAAGTGACGCGGACCTTGATCAAGCGTGACTTCCTTTTAACTGTACGGTATATGTTATATTGCATTTAGGAACTTTTGGGTAATTGAACATGTATCAATAATTACGGATTTCTGTAGTTGTATATATAAGTTTGGATGTAGCTGTATTGCATTGATGTACTGGTGGATATTGTGTGGTATGACTCCTGTAGTTGATAGTATAATTGGTATAATGTCAACTTTATCCTGATGCCACATGTCCTTGACTTCCTCATCCAGTTGGGTGTATTTTTCAATTTTTCTCCTGTTTTCTTCTGTATATTTGTTGTGCTGGGTATGGATATTTCGATTAGTTGTGTTAATTTCTTCTTTTTATTGGTGAGTATGATGTCAGGTTTGTTATGTGGTGTTGTTTTATCTGTTATAATGGTTCTGTTCCAGTATAATTTGTATTTCTCCGGTACATTTTGTGGCACATACTTGTATGTGGGAACGTGTTGTTTTATAAGTTTATGTTGTAAGGCAAGCTGTTGATGTATTATTTTTGCTACATTGTCATGTGTTCTGGTGTATTCTGTATTTGCTAGTATTGTATATCCACTTGTGATGTGATCTACTGTTTCTATTTGTTGTTTGCAAAGTCTGCATTTATCTGTTGTGGTATTGGGATCTTTAATAATATGCTTGCTGTAATATCTGGTGTTTACTTTTTGATCCTGTACTGCAATCATGAATCCTTCCGTCTCACTGTATATTTTGCCTTTTCTTAGCCATGTGTTGGTTGCGTCTTGTTCGATGTGTGGCTGTGTTAGATGATACGGGTGCTTGCCATGTAGTGTTTTCTTTTTCCAATTTACTTTCTTCGTATCTGTTGATGTTATGTGATCTAAAGGATTGTAGAGGTGGTTATGAAATTGTAGTGGTGTAGACGATGTGTTTATATGAGTGAGTGCTTTGTGTATTTTGCTAGTTTCTGCTCGTTCTAGAAGGAATTTTCATAAATTGTCTACCTGCCCATAATGTAGGTTTTTTATATCGATAAATCCCCTTCCTCCTTCCTTTCTGCTTAATGTGAATCTTTTTGTTGCTGAATGTATGTGATGTATTCTATATTTGTGGCATTGTGATCGTGTAAGTGTATGGAGTGCTTCTAGATCTGTGTTACTCCATTTCACTACTCGAAATGAGTAGGTCAATATTGGTATGGCATAAGTATTTATAGCTTTTGTCTTGTTTCTTGCTGTCAATTCTGTTTTCAGTATTTTTGTTAGTCTTTGTCCATATTTTTCTTTTAGTTCTTCTTTAATATTTGTATTATCTATTCCAGTTTTTGTCTGTATCCTAGATATTTATAGGCATCTGTTTTTTCCATCGCTTCTATGCAGTCGCTGTGGTTATCCAATATGTAATCTTCTTGTTTAGTGTGTTTTCCCTTGACAATGCTATTTTTCTTACATTTGTCTGTTCCAAAAGCCATATTTATATCATTGCTGAATACTTCTGTTATCTTTAGTAATTGGTTGAGTTGTTGATTTGTTGCTGCCAGTAGTTTTAGATCATCCATGTATAGCAAATGTGTGATTTTGTGTGGGTATGTTCCTCTAATATTGTATCCATAATTTGTATTATTTAGCAGGTTGGATAGTGGGTTCAGAGCAAGGCAGAACCAGAAAGGACTTACTGAGTCTCCTTGGTATATTCCATGCTTAATCTGTATTGGCTGTGATGTGATATTATTTGAATCTGTTTGGATATTAAGTATGGTTTTCCAATTTCTCATTACTATGTTTAGGAACTGTATCAATTTAGGATCTACTTTGTATATTTCCAATATTTATAGTAACCTTGAGTGGGGTACACTATCAAAAGCTTTTTGGTGATCAATGTGTGCATAGTGTAGCGACCTTTGTTTAGTTTTAGCTTGATATGTCACCTCTGCATCTATTATCAGTTGCTCTTTACATCCTCGTGCTCCTTTGCAACAGCCTTTTTGTTCTTCATTTATAATTTTGTTCTGTGTTGTATGTGTCATTAATTTCTGTGTAATGACTGAAGCGGCTGGGGTGGATGAAATTAAGTCAGAACTCATCAAATACAGTGGAATGTCAGGTCTTAAATGGCTACACAGGATAATTGAAATGGCCTGGGAGTCGGGACAGGTTCCATCAGACTGGACAAAAGCAGTAATCACACCAATCTTTAAACATGGAAACAGAAAAGATTGTAACAACTATAGAGGTGTCTCTTTAATCAGCGTTGTGGGTAAAATCTTCTCATGTATTGTTGAAAGGAAAGTGCGAGTATTAGTTGAGGACCAATTGGATGAAAATCATTGTGGGTTTAGGCCTCTTAGAGGTTGTCAGGACCAGATCTTTAGCTTACTGCAAATAATGGAGAAGTGTTATGAGTGGAACAGGGAATTGTATCTATGCTTTATAGATCTAGAAAAGGCATATGACCGGGTTCCTAGGATGAAGTTATTGTCTGTTCTACAAGATTATGTAATAGGAGGCAAACTTTTGCAAGCAATTAAAGGTCTTTACATGGATAGTCAGGCAGCAGTTATAGTTGATGGTAAATTGAGTTCATGGTTCAGAGTAGTTTCAGGGGTAAGACAAGGCTGCATCCTGTCTCCACTGTTGTTCATATTATTTATGGATCATATGTTGAAAACAATAGACTGGCTGGGTGAGATTAAGATATGTGAACACAAAATAAGCAGTCTTGCATATGCTGATGACTTAGTTGTGATGGCAGATTCGATTGAAAGTTTGCAAAGTAATATTTCAGAGCTAGATCAGAAATGTAAGGACTATGGTATGAAGATTAGCATCTCCAAAACGAAAGTAATGTCAGTGGGAAAGAAATATAAACGGATTGAGTGCCAAATAGGAGGAACAAAGTTAGAACAGGTGGACGGTTTCAAGTACTTAGGATGCATATTCTCACAGGATGGCAACCTAGTGAAAGAACTGGAAGCGAGGTGTAGCAAAGCTAATGCAGTGAGCGCTCAGCTACGATCTACTCTCTTCTACAAGAAGGAAGTCAGTACCGAGACTAAGTTATCTATGCACCGTTCAATCTTTCGACCAACTTTGTTGTACGGGAGCGAAAGCTGGGTGGATTCAGGTTACCTTATCAACAAGGTTGAGGTTACGGATATGAAAGTAGCTAGGATGATTGCAGGTACTAGTAGATGGGAACAATGGCAGGAGGGTGTCCACAATGAGGAAGTCAAAGAAAAACTGGGAATGAACTCTATAGATGTAGCAGTCAGGGCGAACAGGCTTAGATGGTGGGGTCATGTTACACGCATGGGAGAAGCAAGGTTACCCAAGAGGCTCATGGATTCAGCAGTAGAGGGTAGGAGGAGTCGGGGCAGACCGAGGAGAAGGTACCTGGATTCGGTTAAGAATGATTTTGAAGTAATAGGTTTAACATCAGAAGAGGCACCAATGTTAGCATTGAATAGGGGATCATGGAGGAATTTTATAAGGGGGGCTATGCTCCAGACTGAACGCTGAAAGGCATAATCAGTCTTAAATGATGATGATGATGATGATGACTGAAGTTAATATTTTGTATATTGTTGGTAGGCATGTTATGGGGCGATATTTAGCTGGGTTTGCTGTGTCTGCTTGATCTTTAGGTTTCAGATAAGTTATTCCATGTGTAAGTGTGTCGGGGAATGTGTATGGGTCTGCAATGTAACTGTTAAATAATTTATATATAAAAACAAAGATGAGGTGACTTACCGAACAAAAGCGCTGGCAGGTCGATAGACACACAAACAAACACAAACACACACACAAAATTCAAGCTTTCGCAACAAACTGTTGCCTCATCAGGAAAGAGGGAAGGAGAGGGGAAGACGAAAGGAAGTGGGTTTTAAGGGAGAGGGTAAGGAGTCATTCCAATCCCGGGAGCGGAAAGACTTCCAAATATGTCTGCTTGTGTCTGTATGTGTGGATGGATATGTGCGTGTGTGCGAGTGTATACCTGTCCTTTTTTCCCCCTAAGGTAAGTCTTTCCGCTCCCGGGATTGGAATGACTCCTTACCCTCTCCCTTAAAACCCACTTCCTTTCGTCTTCCCCTCTCCTTCCCTCTTTCCTGATGAGGCAACAGTTTGTTGCGAAAGCTTGAATTTTGTGTGTGTGTTTGTGTTTGTTTGTGTGTCTATCGACCTGCCAGCGCTTTTGTTCGGTAAGTCACCTCATCTTTGTTTTTATATATAATTTTTCCCACGTGGAATGTTTCCTTCCATTATATTGTTAAATAATTTAGTTAGATGTGAATGTGTTGAGGTGAACTTCTTTAGCCAGAAATTTGGTATTTTATCTTTTCCAGGGGCTTTCCAATTGTGAGTAGAATTCATTGCTTGGGTGACTTCATGTTGCAAAATTATCACTTCAGGCATTTTTGGTATCATCTTGTATGTGTCTGTTTCTGCTTGCATCCACCGTGCATGCCTGTTATGTTGTACCGGGTTTGACCATATGTTGCACCACAAGTGTTCCATGTCTGTTATGTTTGTGGATTGTCTATTTTAATGTGTGTGTTATCTATTGTCTGGTAAAATTTCTTTTGGTTTGTGTTGAATGTTTGGTTTTGTTTCCTTCTATTTTCACTTTTTTTGTGTCTTCTAAGTCGTTTGGCCAATGATTGTAATTTCTGCTTCTTTTCATCTGATTGCTCTATCGCTTCTTGTTGTGAGATTTTACCCAACCTTTTTCGTTTGTTTTTTTTCTGACATTTCATTTCTTATAAATTGTGTTAGCTGTCTGATGTCTCTTCTCAGTTTTTCTATTCTGATCTGTAGCCTGTGTTGCCATGTTGGTTTTGTGGGTTTCTTCTGTGTGTTGGTTGGTTCTGATCTCTGCCTAGTGTGTATATTTAGTGTAGTGAGTGCTCCTATATAAACCAGCAGTTGTAACTCTTTCATAGTTGTGTTTTCATTTATTTTGTTGTGTATGATGGTGTTGATAGTTTTTATTGTTGTTTCGACTTGTGGGTTATTTGGCGGTCTATGCAAGAATGGTCTAATGTCTGTATTTGTGTCTTTGTATTCTATATATGTCGGCTGAAATTTTTCTTCTATATCTAACATGTGTGTCACTTTGTGTTCTATTTGTGCTTGTTCTGGTGGCTGCCTTAAGATTTCGTTTTCCTCTGATTGTTTAATTGATGCGTGTTGTCCTTTGTTTGTTTGCTCTGGGATGTTTGAGTCCAATACTGTATTTTCTTCTTCTTCTTCTGATTGCACATTATTTTGTTCTAGTATTTGTTGTACTTGTTGTTTGATGTTTTCTAATTCTGACTGGGGTATCCTGTTATTTTTGATTATTACATGGATCTGATCGGCTAGTTGTTGGTCTGTTAAAAATTTTAATTCTGGGTATCTGGTAATAAATGTTGTGTATACTTGTGATCTGTATCCAGTTGTGTTGGTTCCTAGGTTTGTTGCTTGGTAATAACAGAACATGAGGTGTCAATTAACTTCATCTGACCATCTCATCCTCTGTCTTTGTTTTCCTTCTAGGGTGGTTGCAGGAAGCATATCCTGCAAAACACCTCTATTTGGATTTAAATCATTTTCCAGTTGGCTAGCAGTGTCGTTACCATTGTGGGCAGGCATAGGGTTCAAGTGTCGTCCCCGACTATGACGGCGCTTGTCTGAGGCTTCTTTAGTTCTGTCTTGAACCAACTAATCACACTAAAATGGGGGTTAGCCCTATTAGTGGTTTGTTCTTTTCGTCGCCTTTTACGACTGGCAGAACATACCGGGGGCCTATTCTTTTCCCGGGCCTCGACGGGAATTATTATTAATAATAATAATAATAATAATAATAATAATAATAATAATAATGGTGGTGATGGCGGTGGTAGCATTTGTAAAATGTTGGTGGGGATTAATTTTAGATGAGACAACTGGAGTGTGGCTTCACTGAGAGTTGTATGTAAATCTGTATTACACATATTATCTGGCAGTCATCTTGTATAAAACACATGCAAAACTGTACAGAAATGGAATCTAATATGAGACCTAGAGAAATTTATTCATCTGCAACTGTTGAAAATGGAAGAGCAGATTCTTTGCCAATTTTTTATGAATGCCTGTCCATAATAAAATTTTTGCTAAGTGCAATATTCCTGTTTATCCACATGAAAAATATGTACCAAGCTACCATGTGAAAAATCTATAAAAAAATTATTTTGCTACCCACTGCTTGCAGAGAAGCATCATAGTTTCACTTATGGAGAGCTTGGAATCTGTGTAAATAACGTCAAACTACTACGTCTAGTGACATGAATTTGTTTCTAATTTCTACCAGTGTTGAAAAGTAGAGATTTCTTCTGAACAAATTGGTATGCATTGCCTTATTAGAGCTTAAATAATATGGATAATATCGAGCTGTTCCACGTATCATTCCTAATTAATTTTGCATGTACCTATGTTGTACTTCTGGTACAGATTCAGACTGATAATTTACATAAATACAAAGCAAAAGTTTAAATCTTCTCTACTAATACATTTTGAGTAATTTTTACCGTAATAACTGAACCATATTGAGTTGTTGCTTGTGAAAAGGAGTATTGAGGTATCGCCAGGAGGACTCAGTTTTTCACAAAAACATAATAAAATTCAATACACTAGTCTCCTTGCCCCATCTCCAAACATTTTTTTAAAGAAAGGTTCAGAAACTGACCGAATGTGGCTGATGACTAAATGGAGCTCATGCAGTGGATTATAACAGCCTCTAGCAATATGAAAGTGAAAGACAAGCAAAAATAGACAGAGCTAATGGACCTGCCATAGTAGCAAGTCCACAATAAAACTGTATTGTGAGATCAGATATGACCTCAGAAGGCGGTTGCCTAGTACAAAATTGAAGAAGTTAAGGAGAAGAAGGAAACATTTAAATTACGTAAAGTCATTGCTTAAATTACTGAATAAAGTATAGTTTTAAACTTGGGTTGTAAGTCCTTTGAGAAAGCTAATAAGCTAATATACAGTTCCATCTTCTGTGAAAAAATATTGGAAGAACTGATTAAAAAATTTATTTAAAGTTTTTAAGAGAATAATTAATTACATGATTTTATTATATTTTCTTCTAGGTTTCTCAAAAAAAGTATTTTATTGTTTGAGATATTGTGGACTATTCTTGGGGAGGGGGGTGGGCGGGGGGGGGGGGGGGAGGGGGGGAAAGGAGGAATGTTTTGTTGCGACATCATGAGGTAAATCGGTTATGTTCATACAGGAAGAAGATATTTCTGGGCGATTCATATATGCACAATTAAATACACAACTGATAAATGAAACATTGCCAAAGTTTTTGAATTTCAGGATTTGCTGGTGTTTCACACTAGTGTCCCCATTGCGACAAAATCTCAACAGATGGAATCTGTGGCTTGATAGGATTCATATTGGTCAGTGGCATTGTGAGGGATCATATTTCAGTGGAGTGAAATTTCATGACTGTGGGCCTCCCTTCAAACAAAAGGAAATCTAAGCAATGTCATTCACCTAACCACATGCAGCCGTCAGCTCTCACCGCCGGCACACCAGAAAAGTGGCAGAGTACACAGCAGAACGGTGGAAAATTCTACACAGTGAGTGACCTCTGAGTTCTTTAGGCAATACCTTGAACGATATTATTGACATTGTTCAGGGAAACGTATTAGATGGGAAAGCACTATATGAAGCTGAATTTTCTCCTTTGAGCCATTTCAGGTTAATACAGCTCTGTCAATCAATGTGTTTGTATTTGAAGACTGTTAAGTAATAACTTGTTTATGCATGAAACATTTCATTTGAGCAGAAATTGACTCGGGCATGTATCGATTTCCACATCGTCGAAAATGTTTCGTTGGTAGTTCAAAGCTATAGAAGCAAACTCAACTGAGACAGTGTATTTCTTTTTTTTAGAATAACGAGATTGGGTCCATGAAGTTCTGTTGGTTTTTGGCATACTACCTGACAAACCTGGCATTCACGGGTATACGTTTTGCCAATTTTCTGTTAAGAACAAAAATAAAAAGTGAACTGTGTTTTAGTATTGAAAAAGCTTCATTTCCATGTATTAGTGAGAACACCTTTGAAATTATGAAACAGCTCCGTCAACACACATTGTTTTCGCCTAATGTTGTTTGTGCTTCCCAGTTGTAAGGTGTCAATAGTGCTGCCAGGTGTTAGGGATTTCCTTAAATTGACTTGATTGTGGGAAGGTCCAGTAGTAAAGAAGAAACATAATAAAACTTCAAACATAATGCAACATTTTTTCACATATCTCAGTGCTTTATGACATTGTACCTCCTGATGTGTGTTTCATACAGTAATATTCCACAAACCAAACAAACATCATACAGTGATATTATTTTGTAGGTACGTTCAGTGGCGTATGTGGATACTGCCTGCAAAATTTATTGTGAATACAGTTAGTAGCACGACAAAACTCGGTAGATAAGCTAATTTGTTAACGCATAACTAATTTACGCTGGAAAAAAATTAGTTCAAATTTTGGCCACCAGCTGCAAATCTAGTGCTGTGAATGCAAGAAAGATGTAAAGAAATGTTTCCGTTTGCAATGGACTACGAATGGAATGTGGACAGAAAAGGTCGAACGAGTGAGAAAGGAATAATATCGATTTTTATTATGAACTGTCAGTGAGATGCCGTATCTGTAGAACTGTACGATCGACAGTCGGTTGAAGTAGTTGCGGTGGAATTGCGCAATGTGTTCCTGCGTATTGGCCTTCGCATCAGTTAGAGATCAAATGTGTCCCGTATAAACCTGTTCTTTCACATATTCCCAGAGCCAAAACTGTCACGGACTCGAATCGGGTGATCTCGCAGGCCGAGCACCCGGAAAACCTCCGGAGATAACACAGTCGTGGAAGGTCGCATTACAGAGGTGTTTCACTGGGTGAGTGACGTAAGATGTTGCCCCGACTTGCAAGAAAAGAGTCATTTTCACAGAGTCGCACTCTTCCGAGGCAGAAATCACACCTCGTACGAGGAGATGTCGATAACACGCAGACGTACACGGTGCACACGATAGGCCTTCTGGGTGCTTTCTCTTCAAAGGAGAATTGACCGAGAAGAGGTGCTCGTAAATACACACCACACATTCACGTATGAGGTGTGCAGTGGCTCTTCGTGTACAACACGTGGTTTAACAGTACCCCAAATTTCCCAGTTCTGTACTCGCTGTACAGTGTAGGATAAAATATGCCTCGTCACTCCATAGAATATTGCACAGCCACATATTACTAATTTCAATCTGTGCAAGAAACCTAAGAGCAGTTTCAGAATGTAGCAGTGAATCGTGAAGTGTCGTGTGCTGCAACATCTGTGTTTTGTACAGGTATCGGTGTAAAAGAGACTGCAAAACTTTCTGTACCATTGACTGCGGGATTATCAATTCTCGTGACGCTGCACGAGCACTGGCCCTACTCAGGGTGTGTGTTGCAGACTCATCTACAGCAGCAGCAGCAACAGCAACAGCAACAGCAACAGCAACTCGTCACTAACTTCCAGTCGGGTACAACGAGATCACATGCTTTCAAATTTCATTATCACCTTTAAACCATTTAATGACATTGGGCTTCTCATCAGATCTTTCAAGTCGGTGATATTTTATCAATACAGCACTGTGATTGCTGCTGTTTACTAGCAGCACTCGGACACTCTTCTTGATAGTGGTACTGTTAGCTCACGTTACGGTTTGTCGAATGACAGTGCGAACGGCATATCGTCGTACGGACGGCGTGTAGTGCCAGATTTGTACCTGGGGGCGAAAAGAGGAACTAATTTGTTTTTCAGTGTAAATCGGTTCTGCATCAACACAATAGCATATCTACCAAGTTTCACTGTCACTGATAATTATGGTCCGCACTGGACTTCGTGAGTAGGTGTCCTTTAATGAAACCACTCAGTCAGGGGATGATACAATGCGAGTTCACTTGGTTTGCAGCTATTTCACAGGTACAAAAATAGTTTTTTTCTGTTATCGGGCGTAAATATATGAAAAAAAAAAAAAAAAAAAAAAAAAAACCACACACAGTTAAATCGCTATATTCTTGTGTAATTGCAGAGTGAATTCAAATCCTGGTTGTATATCATCTCATCCCACCACCTTACCATCTTCATCATTGTTTTTACCAATATCTTACATATTTGAAGTGAGTTCCGTAGCTCACTCGGTAGTAGAAGTCCCGAGTCAGCTGCAGGCACACAAAAAAGAATGAAAACTTTGCCGGTTGTGTCACGGGTGGTGGACAGAGAGAGGAAGGAGGTTGGAGGGAGGATTGTAGAGGGCTGGCTGACAGCTCAGAGGGAAGCAGGAGGTGTGTGCCAGGCAAAGGTAGCAAGCTCAGAGCACAGAAATGAGGCACACGTATAACTTACAGATCGCTGCAGCTCCCGATGACGACGGCACAGAAAAAGCGGGTGCCGGCGAGACGGACCCGGACGACGTGTGTCGTGAAGCGGTCACCGAACTCTAGCACGTCGTGTGTTCTGCCACTGCCGGTCAGCTCCGCTCGCTGCCCCAGTTCGGTGACATCCGTTCGTTCTCGTGGACAGCAGATGCCCAAATAAAGTGCTATCTAGAGTTTGCAACAGAGCTGGTATGTGACGTGACTTCTTTCCAAGGTGGCTCCCCTCTGACCGGATTCGGTACTCGGGCAAATAGTGCACTCGTATCTTCCACGAGGGGGTGACCCCTGCGACGAGGAGTTAGGAGTGGGAATACGAGTGGCCTAAGGATAGACCAGGATTTTGTGTAGGTTGTGTGGGCAGCTTAACAGTACTCCCCTTCCCTCAGTATGCTGAAGGTCTTACAGGCCGGTTAAGCTCCAAACCCAGCTCGTAAGCAGATCTCCTGTGCCGTATCCTCGCACGACCCCGACCCTCCTTCCACCTCCGAGAACCGACTGCAGAGCAGCATTCCTCTCACCGTACGGTATAGTCTTCTCCCTGCTGGAGCAACCGAACTGTGTCTTTCACGAGGGTTTCCACTGTCTATCGGTGTGCCCGGAAATGGGGGACATCTTACTCACAATCCTTCACACGCTTCCTAAAGTCGTGTTCTGCCATCAGTTTGATCTACACGACATCCCGATCTGTCCCTACTCCACTCTCGACCCCTCATCGTAGGGGTCGTATACCGGCGGGAGAGTCGGGTGCGAAACGTGCTTTATTCGCCCACCGGGCTCGTCCTACTCTAGTTGTGTCACAGGGTTATCCTGTGCCACCAGAGGCAGGACCCCCTATGAGAGCAGCCACGTCATGTACTGGCCCTGCTGCAATTTATGCACAGCATTTTATTTGGGCACAACTACAACTGAATTTCCCCTTATGGCAAACGGTCACGTAGTGGCAAAATGTGCTGCTGAGCACGATGTGCTCGAGTTAAGTGGATGCTACGTGACAAGCACCATCTGGATCCTAATCTGGCACCAGCTTTGCTGAACTACGTAGATGGGAGATATCTTCACAACATATCCTTTGCTCCCATAAGTCTCGTGGACGCAATCCCAACTAACCCGTTGCACCCGTACCGTCTACCGAACAGTCTCCCCTTCTCCTGCGTAGGCTCTCGATCGAATTCTCTGTGTCGTGTCGTCGTGAACTGCACAAATTCGTCAGTTGCACGTGTGTCGCATCCCTGTCGGACGTACACGTGCTGTCTCTTCCTCCTGAATTCCTACCCCTACGTGCCTATTGCCGTCGTCCTCCGCTCCTCCCCCCCTCCCGTATCTTTTTTCACACCCCGTCCGACACAACCGCTCGACACAATCTAACTACCCCATTTTTTGTGTGTGTCTTTCTGGGCTCACGCTTGGGTCTTCCTCATTTTGCCCCAACTTTTTTCCCTTCAAAAATTGTTACACTAACACTATAAATGTTTTATATTTGGTTAGATGTACCCTAGAAAAAATTTTTGTCTCAATAAAATGACATTAAGCCGTGCTAGTTAGAGTGACAAATTTTTGTAGTGATGCTTTAAGGTTTTGTAGTTTTTAGCCAGTGGAATGTACAGAAAACTGTTACCAGTCAATGTTGTGGATTAGTTGTTAATTCCATAAACCGGTTTTCAAACGTTTTTGGGCTTATCTTCACGTGGTGCACAGGGGGTTTCATAAGCATTTCACAGCGTAATTCAGTGACTGGAAGATTGAACGTGCACTGAAGCATCACCGTGAGTAAAAAATATATATATATATATGGCAATTTGGATACAGAAATGAATGTTGTACTTACTGCAACAGTATGGATGGCTTTGTTGTTAATATCCATCTATCAGCTTCCATTGTGATGGACATTTTGTAACCGTCACTCACTTTTCACATCATTTGCATGTATACACACAATAGTTACTAAACTTTGCCAGCAACCAGCATGTGCTGTACAACTGTTACTTGTTACAAAGATCTTCATATGAAGATATAATGCAGAAGCCTACTTTGCTCATTATTTGTTTTTGTTTGCATATAATAAAGTCGATATACAAAATCTTTAATCAAAACTGGCATTAACACAAATGCCCAGAAATACTATAATATAAAGTTATAGTATTTGCAGAGAATTGCAGCTGTTGGTATGAGCACGAACTTTTATGTTTGAAGGCAAGGAGAACAAAACTTTAGATGAACTGATGACTTTAGCTGTTTTGAACTAGTTAGTCTTTGAAACTCTCAAGGAAAAATTTGTTCCCCAGTTCAGTCTGGTCATTGATTAGGTAGTCAGATGCTGTATTTGTGTCGATACAGATTCAGATTTCTTCAGGATGGTAAAGTATCGTGCCTTTGTTGTCAAGATGACGTACTTGGAGGTTCTGTTCTGTGCTGTTTGCAGAATTATTGTGTCGGGCTAGATACTAGATTTGTTCAGGTTATTATCACATCCGTGTGCTCTTTAAATCTCGTTGTGAAGTTTCTACCAGGTTGTCCAGTTTGGAAGCTCGCTTTGTGTTGTATGTCTCGAAGAGTACGGTGTTCTGACTACAATAACAGATCGATAATAACAAACACGACATTTTATTATTTCAAGAATACTGGTACGGGAAAACACTTGCCACGGAGTTCTGGGACACACAGGCTGAATGTCAACAAGGCTGACCAGGCCCGACTCCACGAGATGTCGGTCGGCTGGTAGGTAGAGTACACTAAGGTGAAGTGGCGCACGCATCCGACAGTGGAGGCCTCTGCTGGTGCTGTCGTCTTGCACTTTCTGTGGCACGCTGTACAGCTGCATGTGCAGATGTCCATTGTGGAATGTTACGCAGGTCACTACATTTAGCAGTACGGTGAAAAATCCTCCCTAGAAGAGGCAGACTTACAAATGTGGTCTCCTTGTTTGTGGGTGGTTGTACAGTAATTGGTGGGTTTAATTTCATTTAAGGATTGGTTTCTCTATTATAGCAGGATTCTACCATTGCCGAAAGCAATTGATTCACTAATTTCTTTTTCTTTACGTCTTTCACTTGTGTCCGTTGCGATTTTCAGCATGCGATTAACCGTTGCCCTGACAGATGTTTTTTTTATGTTGACGTGGATGGCAAGAAAAATTGTATATGGTAGTATTGGTGGCAGTTAGCTTCCTGAAAATTTGTAAGTTATGCTTTTAAATTTTGAGATAATGCCTTTTGGTTTAATGTTCTACAGAGAACTGAATCTTATGGTGTAATTTATTAAGTTATTTGGGTAGATTTTCTATTTCTTTTGTTGTTCCATAGATCAGAGTGAGAGTGTCATCAACACAGCATTTGTAGTAAAGTTCTAAAATAGTTGTTGTCAACATAATTAATATATATGTTTACTAGCAAGTCTGTAAGACAACTACTCATTGCCAATCCATCTTCCTGAATGTGAAACTTGTTGAACTGGTAGTAGTTGTGTGATAATACAAGTTCCGAGATCTCTGAGTTCGTGGATTTCAGCTCTGCTCATTGTTCCGTGTTTGAGTATGTTATTTCATATTGTACTGATTGTTTGCTTGACAGGTATGTCTGGATATTAGTAGATTGTGTCAAGAATGCAAATCTAGCTGTGGCTGCGGTGGGGTATCTTATGTGCTACTGATGATCTCATAACTGTTTTGGACAGAGAAATGATATTCAAATACATATGCCTCACAGGTAGATCCATTAAGTTTCCTGCTGATTTTATAGCTTGGACTATTGATAGAATTCATAATGGGGTGTATTATACAATCTAGTTCATAGATCTTAGGTCGTGATCTCGATTTTGGTGCTGATAGGTTCATCACTGCACAATGCTTTGCTTATATTGGTGTCAATAGAAGTTGCAGTTTTTGAGTTACTCTTTAATTGTTTCTTGGAATTTGAGGTTACGGTCATATGTTATTTTTTTGTGTTATTATTTCTGAAAAATTCATGAATTTTGTTAATACAATCAGATTCGTATATGACAACAACTGTGTTGCTCTTGTCTGCTCTGACAACAAGGACATTTTCAGTTGAAAATTTGTTGCTGTATCATGCACTTTTTGTTCTGATCTGTGTTTCTCATAATAATGTCATTTGCCTTGTGGACTACAGCATTTTGTTCATTGTACTTTAGTTTAGCAGTTGTTAATGCAATTTTTGTGCTCACTATTAATGTTTTAATACTGTTTTTACTTAGTGTGGGGACAATATTGTGCTTAAGGCCTTTGTTTAACAGTTTTAATTCATTACTGCTGAAGCATATTTCTGTATTCTTGACCTTCTTGAAAAATTCAAAATCTTTATCAACACAAAGACAGCCACTGGTTTCAAAACCTTAGTAATTCAAAATAGTTAATCAGTCGACGAATCCCCCCAGTGCCCCCCCCCCTTTCCCCTCTATCCCTCTCTTTGCATCCTTATTATATTGATGTCTATGTAAATATCCTACCACAGAACAAATCCTGTACTAAATCATAGGATGAAGGCTTTCACGACCGGATGACATAGCTGCTGGTAAACCTTTCGGGATGTGAGGTCGTGGTCCAAGAAACTCTTCTGTTCCTGGCCTTTTGTCCAGGACTGCGCTAGACATCCTCCGATGCACTCCTCCGATGAGGCTACCCGACTGACCAGTCGGACGCCCGAGAGCTACATATATACTGTAGGAAAGGGGGCACGGTCGGAGTAACATGTGATGAGCAGATTTTGCATACGTGCTTCTATATTTGTGAAAATAAGTCAAGTACTCCAGTCTGTGAAGGATAAACGCCCTCCTCTGTCGACATGTGGTTTATACAAAATTCCGTGTACGTGTGGTGAAGTTTATATTGAAACTACCAAGGAGAGCGTAGGTACACAGCTAAAAGAGCACAAAATTCTTTGCAGACTAGGAAAAATAGAGAAATCATCTGTAGCAGAGCATGCTCTTCAGTCAGGAAATGACAAAGTAAAGCTTTCTGAAACAGAAACTTTATCCACAATGTCAAATTATTATCCACAACTATGTAGAGAAGTCATTAAAATTTATAAGCATCAGGATAATTTTAATGGAAAAGAGGAGGCAATGAAACTTAGTGGCATATGGACAGTAGCTCTGTAGAATTGCTAGACAATTTTGTCTTGTGCCGTGGATTTTTCCTTGTGTCTATCACCTTTTATGTTAGCTAGCTCCACTTCAGGAACCTGCTGGTCTCTCTTCTGATGCGGGTGTTGCGCGGTCACTCTGGGAGTCCCCCCCTGCAGGTCCGGGGATTAGAATAGGCCCGAGGTATTCCTGCCTGTCGTAAGAGGCGACTAAAAGGAGTCCCTCCCCCTCACGGGGGTAGTTAGCGCCTGCGTCTGGAGACGGACGGTTCCACGACCTCTATTTGCGGTCATTTTGCTTTATTACTTCTCGTTTCTTCCTACCTTTGGTTGGTTCCTTTCTTTGCTCTTCTCCACCTCACTGTCTTCCTTACTCTTTCTCCTGCAAAATCTCCTTGCCTTCTTATTGCCTTCTTCTCCTTGCCTTCTTATTGCCTTCTTCTCCTTGCCTTCTTATTGCCTTCTTCTCCTTGCCTTCTCATTGCCTTCTTCTCCTTGCCTTCTCATTGGCTTCTTCTCCTTGCCTTCTCATTGCCTTCTTCTCCTTGCCTTCTCTGGTCTCCGCCTCGGCGTTTGAGACAGTCTGTCCTCTCTCTCTCTCTCTCTCTCTCTCTCTCTCTCTCTCTCTCTCTCCCTCTCTCTCTCCTTTTTCCTCTTCTTCCTTCCTCCCTGTGCGCGCCTGAAGGCCGACCCACGCGTTCGCACGCGTAGCCGGTGACGGGGTACCGCGTAATTCCCCGCCCTGGGTAGACATGTAAGGCACACGCGTACCCCCTGGTAAAGGCCAGGCCCGGGGAGGGGTGATTGCCTGAGCTGATACCTTCTGACCTTGCCGATTGGTCCCTCCGTCTGTTTCTCGGGCAGTGTGACCTGAGGTGTAAACATTCACCTAAGGCGGGAGTGCCCTCTGAGAGGGTCCCCACAAGGAAGGAGCGTGCCGTCGGAGACGCTGGCAATCATGGGGGATTCCTCCGCAATGGATTTCACTCCATCTCTCTCGACTTCTGCCCAAAAACGGAAACATGACCAGCCACCAGTGACAAAAGTACTACCGCCTGCCCCACAGTTCCTCGTCGTTTCTGGATCTGAGGACGGAAAGGATTTTTCCTCTGTCAACCCTTTCGTTATCCAGAAGGGCGTAGATGCCATAGCCGGATCTGTCAAATCTTGTACCAGGTTGCGTAACGGTACCTTATTACTAGAAACTGAGAGTGCCTTTCAGGCACAAAAACTGCTTCAGGCCACACTCCTGTACACGTTCCCTGTCCGGGTGGAGGCTCACCGAACTTTGAATTCGTCTCGTGGTGTAGTCTATACTAGCTCCCTCGACGGATTGCCTGATGAGGAGATTCAATCTTTCCTCGCTGAGCAGGGCGTGACGGCTGTCCATAGGGTCATGTAAAAGGTCAACAATGACCTTGTACCAACCCGGACACTTTTCTTGACCTTCGATAGTGTTAAGCTGCCATCGCGCATCAAGGCGGGCTACGAGGTTATTTCTGTTCGCCCCTATGTCCCGACACCTACGCGCTGCTACCAGTGTCAGCGTTTCAATCACACTCGACAGTCTTGTTCCAATGCGGCTAAATGTGTCACTTGTGGCAGGGATGCCCATGAGGGTGACTGTCCACCTCCGTCTCCTCGTTGTGTGAACTGTCAGGGTGACCATGCCGCATCCTCCCGCGACTGTCCTGTCTATAAGGAAGAACGCTGTATCCAAGAAATTCGAGTCAAAGAGAAAGTGTCCACCTCGGCTGCTCGCAAGCTATTGGCTAGTAGGAAGCCCACGCTGCTCCCAGCGGGGAAATACAGTACAGTCCTCGCCTCTCCTCGGGCTACCAGGGAGGTGGCAACCCAGACATGCGATCTGACCTTCAGCACCACGGTCGTCCATTCGGCCAGTGCTAAGATCATGCGGTCGACGTCTCCTCTTCCTCCCATCACCCCACAGACACCAGCCCCTTCATCAGCTTCTGCTAAGACGAAGACCCAGAAGTCAGATGCACGCGCCTTCAAGACTTCCTACGTACCTCGACCTCCCAGCCTTCGACCGGTACTTCCACCAAACGTCGTTCCAAGAAGGCTCATAGGAAGCACAGTTCTCCTTCTCCACCACGGCGCATTTCTTCTCCTACGCCACCCAGCGGTTGCTGCCCCAGGCCGTCATCCGTTTCGCCTGGCCGCACCGCTGGTAGCCGAACATCTGGCCGTTCACCCGTGGAGGAAGCTCCCCCTCCCGGCCATCTTCCCAAGATGGCCGATGAACCTATAGACCCAATGGACGATGACTGTCCGCCTACTGATAGCGGCGGCAGTGGTCGCTCAAAGCCAGGCCCTCAGCGGCCTTCGAGGTGACCCCTTCTTTCATCTTCCTTTTCTTTTTACGATGGCACTTATTCACTGGAATATTCGCAGCATTCGCTCCAACCGAGAGGACTTGAAGTTGCTGCTCCGCTTGCACCGTCCGCTCGTCGTAGCCCTCCAGGAAACGAAGCTACGCCCATGCGATCAAATTGCCTTGGCACACTACACCTCTGTGCGTTTTGACCTACCCCCTGTGGTAGGTATCCCGGCTCATGGAGGGGTTATGTTGCTGGTCCGGGATGATATTTACTGAGATCCCATCACGTTGCACACCGGCCTGCAGGCAGTTGCCATCCGCATTACTCTCCCCACTTTTACATTTTCCATTTGCACCATTTACACTCCGTCGTCATCTGCCGTTACCAGGGCAGACATGATGCAACTTATTGCTCAGCTACCTGCACCATTTTTGTTAACTGGAGACTTCAATGCCCACCATCCCATTTGGGGCTCTCCAGCGTCCTGCCCGAGGGGCTCCCTGTTAGCAGACCTTTTCAACCAGCTCAATCTTGTCTGCCTCAATACTGGCGCCCCTACTTTTCTTTCGGACACATCTCACACCTATTCCCATTTAGACCTCTCTATATGTACTCCCCAACTTGCACGCCGGTTTGAGTTGTATGCACTTTCTGATACATATTCGAGCGACCACTTCCCGTGTGTTATCCATCTCCTGCACCATACCCCCTCTCCGTGCTCCTCTAGTTGGACCATCTCCAAGGCAGACTGGGGGCTCTTCTCTTCCAGGGCGACCTTTCAGGATCAAACCTTCACAAGCTGCGATCGTCAGGTCGCACACCTCACGGAAGTCATTCTCGCTGCTGCTGAATATTCCATCCCTCACCCTACTTCTTCTCCATGTCGCGTACCGGTCCCCTGGTGGACCGCAGCATGTAGAGATGCTTTACGTGCTCGTCGACGTGCTTTACGCACCTTTAAACGCCACCCTACAGTGGCGAATTGTATCGATTATAAATGATTACGTGCTCAGTGTCGTCGTATTATTAAAGAAAGCAAGAAAGCCAGCTGGGCTGCTTTCACAAGCACCTTCAACAGTTTTACTCCTTCTTCTGTTGTCTGGGGTAGCCTGCGCCGGCTATCTGGCACTAAGGTCCACTCACCAGTTTCTGGCTTGACGGTCGCGAATGACGTCCTTGTGGCCCCTGAGGATGTCTCCAATGCCTTCGGCCGCTTTTTTGCCGAGGTTTCGAGCTCCGCTCATTACCACCCTGCATTCCTCCCCCGCAAACAGGCAGAGGAGACTAGGCCACCTAACTTCCGCTCCTCGAATCGTGAAAGTTATAATGCCCCATTCACCATGCGGGAACTCGAAAACGCACTTGGCCGATCACGGTCCTCCGCTCCAGGGCCTGATTCTATTCATATTCAGATGCTGAAGAACCTTTCTCCTGCGGGTAAAGGTTTTCTTCTTCGTACTTACAATCGCATCTGGATTGAGGGACATGTTCCCGCATGCTGGCGCGAGTCTATTGTTGTCCCGATTCCTAAGCCGGGGAAGGACAAGCACTTGCCTTCCAGTTTTCGACCCATCTCGCTTACCAGCTGTGTCTGTAAAGTGATGGAGCGAATGGTTAACTCTCGATTGGTTTGGCTGCTCGAGTCTCTACGCCTACTTACCAATGTACAATGTGGATTTCGTAGGGGCCGCTCTGCTGTTGACCATCTGGTTACCTTGTCGACCTTCATTATGAATAACTTCTTGCGGAAGCGCCCGACCGCGGCTGTGTTCTTTGATTTGGAGAAGGCTTACGACACCTGTTGGAGGGCGGGCATTCTCCGCACCATGCATACATGGGGCCTTCGCGGTCGCCTCCCTGTTTTTATTCGTTCCTTTTTAATGGATCGACAGTTCAGGGTACGTGTGGGTTCTGTCCTGTCAGACACATTTCGCCAGGAGAATGGGGTGCCACAGGGCTCAGTTTTGAGCGTCGCCCTCTTCGCCATTGCGATCAATCCAATAATGGATTGCCTCCCAGCTGATGTATCAGGCTCCCTTTTCGTGGACGTTTTTACCATCTATTGCAGCGTGCAGTGTACATGTGTCCTGGAGCGCTGTCTTCAGCGTTCTCTTGACCGTCTTTACTCCTGGAGTGTCGCCAGTGGCTTCCGTTTTTCTGCCGAGAAGACGGTCTGTATTAATTTCTGGCACTACAAAGAGTTTCTCCCACCGTCCTTACGACTCGGTCCCATTGCTCTCCCAATCGTGGAGACAACAAAATTTTTAGGTCTTACATTTGACAGGAAACTTAGCTGGTCTCCACATGTGTCATATTTGGCTGCCCGTTGTACCCGTTCTTTAAATGTCCTCCGTGTTCTCAGTGGTATGTCGTGGGGAGCGGATCGAACCGTCCTGCTTCGTCTATATCGGTCGATCGTCCGCTCCAAGCTGGATTATGGGAGCTTCGTATACTCCTCTGCACGGCCATCCATCTTACGCCACCTCAACTCCATACAACATCGGGGTTTATGACTTGCGATCGGAGCGTTTTATACTAGTCCCGTAGAGAGTCTTCATGCTGACGCTGGCGAATTGCCACTCACCTACCGGCGCGATATACTGCTTTGTCGGTATGCCTGTCGGCTACTGTCAATGCCTGACCACCCGTCTTATCGTTCCTTTTTTGACGACTCTCTTGACCATCAATACGGGTTGTATGTCTCTACCCTGTAACCCCCTGGAGTTCGCTTTCGTCGCCTCCTTCAACACCTTAATTTTTCACTCCCTGCAACCTTTCGAGTGGGCGAGAGCCACACGCCGCCTTGGCTCCAGGCTCAGGTCCGCGTTCACCTTGACCTCAGCTCGCTCCCAAAAGAGGTTACCCCCAGTTCGGTCTACCACTCCCGTTTTTTGGAACTTCGTTCGAAGTTCATCAATATGACCTTCATTTATACAGATGGCTCCAAGACCAATGACGGGGTCGGGTGTTCTCTTATTGTCGGGGCACAAAGTTTCAAATACTGGCTCCATGGCCATTGTTCGGTCTTCACAGCTGAGCTCTTTGCCCTCTACCAGGCTGTTCTTTACATCTGCCGCCACCGACATTCTGCTTATGTCATCTGCTCCGATTCCCTGAGCGCCATCCAGAGCCTCAGTGATCCGTATCCGGTTCACCCTTTCGTGCACCGGATCCAACGCTCTCTTCAGCAGCTGGTGGACGTCGGTTCTCCGGTTAGCTTTATGTGGGTCCCTGGCCATGTCGGTATCCCTGGGAACGAAGCTGCAGATGCCGCGACCAAGGCTGCGGTTCTCCAGCCTCAGACAGCTTCTTGTTGTGTCCCTTCATCAGATTGTAGCAGGGTTATTTGTCGGCGCATTTTATCGCTGTGGCATGCCGATTGGGCTGCACTTACAGACAACAAGCTTCGGGCCTTGAAACCTCTTCCCATGGTATGGACGTCCTCCTCCTGCCCTTCTCGGCGGGAGGAGGTCGTTTTGGCCCGGTTACGCATTGGACACTGCCGGTTCAGCCATCGCCATCTGCTGACGGCTGCGCCGGCGCCGTTCTGCCCATGTGGGCAATTGCTGACGGTCCGCCACATTTTAATGTCCTGTCCGGATTTTAACACACTGCGTCTAGATCTTAACCTGCCATGTACTTTAGATGCCATTTTAGCGGATGACCCACGAGCAGCTGCTCGTGTTCTTCGTTTGATCAATTTGACAAAACTCTCTAAGGACATTTGATGATGCTGTTTTTCAATCCTATGCCTGTCAGTCTGTCTTTTATCGTGTTTTCCCTTTTAGTTGTTGTTTTAAACTTGTGCCTCGCGGTGCATTCTTAACGTAGTCAGGGCGCTAATTACCATTGAAGTTGTGCGCCATAAAACCACAAAAAAAAAAAAAAAAAAAAACTCTGGGAGTCGGCACAGACACAAACAAGGAAGGGGAGAAGTTGTGATACCTGGCGGCAGAAGTCCAGACTGATCTGTTTGTGCGCTTACAGATTAATAGAACTGTTAATTTGTAAAAAGGAAAAAATACCATAAATTAACTTCTCGTTACAAGGTGGCTCTGTGCTTCCTGTGCCTCCTATGTGCAATTACTTTTATACGCGCTTTCAAAGTCTGCGACTGACTGGGGCCGACCTGTGAGGGGAAGCCGGTCTAGGTGGAATCTGCCGGCATCTTTTTTTGTGGGGGGAGGAGGAGGGGTGTGTTGAGGAGCTTGGTATAGTGGTGTCAGTGCCAGTAGGTTTTCTGTAAACATTGAAAGCTACTTTTTGGTTCTGTTTTGATATTTTTATGTCAAGAACAGGTATGGTGTCTTCTTCCTGTTCAAAGGTGAATTGAATATTTTTATGTAGGCTATTGAATTTGTTAAAGAGGTTTGTCACTTCATCTTCTGTGCCATCAAATAGAATGAGGGTGTCATCTACATATTTCTTATAGAATTTAACTTTGCTTGTGATGTTATCATTTAGTGTTAGAATTTTATTTTCTATATGGTTGATAAATATTTCAGCTAATAGGCTACTGAGAGGGGGTTCCCATTGCTAGTCCTTGGTTCTGCTTGTAAATTTTATTGTTAAAAGAGAAGTAATTATGTGAGAGCACTAGATTAAGTTCATCTACAAGTTCTATGATATCTGGTTTGCTCATTGTCTTGTTTCTCAATAGGTTCATTCTTATTATCTCAACTGTTTCATCTACATGTATACTGCTGTAAAGGTTAACAATATTTAGGGATAGAAGCTTGGCTTGAGGTGGTACTGTCAAATCTTTCAAACTGTTAATAAGTTCATAGCTGGTCTTTAAGGAATATGATTTTTCAAATGTGTAGTTTTCTAGAAGTATGTCATTTAGTTCTCTCATTAATTTGTAGGCTGGGCTAGTAATTGAGTTCACAATAGGCCTGATAGGTGTGTTGGTTTTATGGACTTTTGGTTGTGCTCTGAGTTTGGGGGCTGTTGGGTTCATCGCAATAAGGTCTTGTACCTCATTACTGTTGTTGAGGCATTTTCTTATTTTAGCTTGAAACTTTGTTGTGGGGTCAACTTGGACTTCCAGTATGTGGTTGTTTGCAAAGAATTCGAGTGTTTTGTGTATATAATCATCCTTAAACATAATAACTGTTGTGGAATCTGTATCAAATTTTACTGCCAGAGGATTATGGTTTTGTAGTTTCTTATTGATAGATTGGAGTACATTTATTTCGAAGTTGTTTGTTTTTGTTGCTTTTGTGGTTGTGTGTTTCTGTATAATTTTATTAGCCTTGTGGCCTATTTCAATTTGTTCAATGTCATAAGGTTTGCAAAGTCACTGGCTATCTTTAGTGAGCATATGGTGTCTTTTATGTTTTTGTGATTGATGCTTGGATTTATATTATGCTTCAAACCCTTATTTAGTAGTGACATTTCTGTCTGACTGAATTCAATATTGGTTGAATTTACAACTCTTGGGAAAAATTTGTGGGGATTACTATTCTTATTTACGTATTTATCGATAGGCAGCTTGTTTGTGGACTGTGTGGGATAATTATTTATTTCAAGTTTCTGCTACCAGTCACTTTTTATTTTATTTTATGCGTAATCTAACATAATGCAACACGTTTCGAACATGTTCTGTTCATTTTCAAGCGTTAATACATACATAGAGAAATGTTACTTAAAAATAAACAGTCTTAAACTAGATTAGTCCAGAACACTTTGTCCATTGTTTTTTAATTTTTAATGCAGCTGCTGGTGTGCCATTTGGGGGGAAGGAGGGGGCAGTGTATATCTAGAAATCGAAATCAGTGATGTCTTCTGCTGGTGTTACGAAAATAGTGTGAAAGGTTTTTATATGACAGTTGATCAACTCACATTAAAGACACAGGCCACCCTTTGAAAATCAAAGACAACCTCGAAATCTTACACAAAATAGAAAAAAGTAAAAGAATGCATATCATGGAAGAAATGGAAATTTTCATACATAACACAAAGCACGGAGATAACATTCTTAATGAAATAACCGTATTCAAAAACTCAAAATTCTTCAACAGTCTTAAGCCAGTTCTAACTCAATAGATTCAACAAATGTCAATGTAAATAATTGACTAGAACCAAGAATATCGATACAAAACCTCGATAAACGATACAGACTCACATGCTACAGTCCACCATCTTGTGTTGTGTGTATAACATCGAAGCAATTTGTGCAGTGGCAATCAGTGACAAAATATAATGTGCAATAGTGTAATGTCAATCAACAGCTCTGCCATTACACCAGTGATGCTAGTGAAGCAGCAAGATGATGAAATTGTAAGTGATCAACTGTCATATAAAAACATTTCAAACTATTTTCATAACACATAACTGAAGCAAATCTATCTACATCCGATATAGGCTGTAATATACATAGCCAACAACAAAGAAGAAAACCAGCAGAAGACATCACTGATTTCGATTTCTAGATATACACTGCCCCCCTCCTTCTTCCCAAATGCCACACCAGCAGCTACATTAAAAAATTAAAAAAACAATGGACAAAGTGTTCTAGACTAATCTAGTTTAACACTGTTTATTTCTCTATGTATGTGTGTATGTATATATGTATTAATGCTTGAAAATGAACAGAACATGTTCGAAACGCGTTGCATTATGTTAGATTAAGCATAAAATAAAATAAAAAGTGACTGGTAGCAGAAATTTGAAATAAATAATTATCCCACACACAGTCACAGTCCACAAACATAGTCTTTATGGCTGAAAATAATTGAGATTACACGTGTTGTGAAAGCCGGTCCTAGTGCGCCGCACGTCAAGTGGCACCACAGGCCTCTCTTTCCCTGTGGCCTGCCCTCCATTGCCCCTCGGACAGTATTCGTATCAATTTTGAAGGTCCATTCCTTAACTGTTTTTTGCTCGTAGTAGTTGACGCTTTCTCGAAAGTCCCTTACGTGCTCGTCCACATCCACAGCGGCTACAGTCACGGCTTTCTCAAAGATTTTTTCCACAGAAGTATTGCCGTACGCACTAGTGACGCACAATGACTCACTGTTTATATTGAGAAAACTTTTGTAAAATGAGTGACATCCGGCATGTTAAGGCTATTCCCTTTCATCCACAGCCCGACGGAGAGGTGGAGTGCCCAGTCTGTACATTCAGTCCTTTCCCTAGGACACAATCGATAGGTTCTCGAGTTCTTATAGGCTCACTCCAGTCGGTGATCGTACCCTGGTGGAGTTGCCACCAGCCCCGTGTACTGCTCCATCTGCTCTGGCCGATGCCTAGCCACCACAGGCATCACGGGCTTCTTTCCCCGTGACCTGCTCTCTGTCGCGACTCGCACCAACTGCGTCCGTTCTCTGCCGGCTGGGCCCGAGGGCTCGGCTGGCACCCTAAGTGGACACCGGCAGTTCTCCGTTGCTGCCGAGTCGGCTGCCGTCGCGTCGCGTCACGTGCGCCTCTGACGGCTCAGTATCGTGCGACTACGACCAGCTCTGCCCACACGTGCCTGACCGTGCACGGGATAGGCCTGTGCCGCGTCCGCCGCTTCCACTGTCCGCTTTGACACTCGTGTAGCAGTCTGTGCCCCTTCCGGCTCCTGCAGCGTATTCGTTCCGGGTGCCGCTGCTGCCAGGTGGAATAGTCGTCATCCCGGAAGAAAGGATATTACGGAGACGTGACTCGGCCACAGCTCGGGGATGTTTCCAAAATGAAATTTTCAATCTGAAGCGAGGTCAGTCCGTGTGAAGTTGCCCAGTGATGGGTGCTTGACCATTTTAGTTTCGTATCAGTGCACACTCTGCTGCAGAGTGAAAATCTCATTCTGGAAACATCCCCCAGGCTGTGGCTAAGCCGTGTCTCCGCAGTATCCTTTCTTTCGGGAGTGCTAGTTCTGCAAAGTTCGCAGGAGAGCTTCTGTAAAGTTTGGAAGGTAGGAGACGAGGTACTGGCAGAAGTAAAGCTGTGAGGACGGGGCGTGAGTCGTGCTTGGGTAGCTCAGTTGGCAGAGCACTTGCCCGCGAAATGCAAACGTCCCGAGTTCGAGTCTCGGTCCGGCACAGTTTTAATCCGCCAGGAAGTTTCGTGATCTTATGGGTGTTGCCTATTTAAATGGTTTATTGCTTCATTCTAATAAAATTTAATTATGACATGTATTTAGTTAACACTATCACCCAATATTCATTTAGTTTATTTATTTTTAGCAATGCAGTATTAAACAATAGGAGCTTTCCCTTTTGTTCTGTGGTAATAAAAATGCCCATTTATGTTTAGGTTTATTGTCAATAAAGAAGTACATTATTGCTGGGTGTGGCATTGTTGCAGTCAGTCTGTTCTGAAACCTCTGTTAGATTGGATGTACATACTTCATCGAGAGTATAGAATTTGTTATGTCTTTTGTTCTGTGTGTAATTCGTAATTGATTTTGTGAGATTAACTGGAATGCAATAACGTGGATGAACAGTGCTCTGTTGGACAGATAGAAAGTGGAGTGTGTCACAAAACATTTTACAGTTCTGTTTCAAAAAAGTTGGAAAATGTCAATGACTTTGTTGAAGTTAGACAACCTTTGTTTAAATTTCAAGTAAGTTCTTCTGTAACATCGGTGCGTGAGTATCATGAGAAGAAATATATTGTGAAGTACAACCACATTTTTGGAAGAAAGTGCTGTGACCCACTTCATAAGAAGCCTATTACTAAAGGTTTGAGGGAAATAAAACTTGAACATTTGTCCTTGTTATGTGAGAGTGAAACAGCTCCCCAAGTGAAACGTAATGTGATTCCTGGAAATTTTCTGTGCCCAAATTGTAACTCAAAAATATTTGTTGTGAATCCAGAACCAGAATCGTGTAACCTTGATAATGACATTTATATTCCTAATGAGGAAAGTTGTTAGGATATTGGATTTTGCTTGTTGTAAGCTAGACGTATCTCCTGCTTCGAAAATAATAAAATTAAGTAGCAGAAAAAGAAAAGCAGCTATTGAAAATAAAGTACAACAAATTTCAGACAAAATTAGAAAAGACGTGGAATCATGCTTTAATATTACAGATCATCATCATCATCATACCAACATTATTTCTAAAGAAGAAGAAAACCTACCACCAGCATCATCAGACACTAAATATTTGAGCTTAATAGAGAAATTAAAAATGAAATGTTTAGTGACATCTAAAGAGGAAAAAGTTAAAATTTTAATTTTGGTCCCGAACTCACGGTCAAGAGAAAAAATAGTTAATGAATTCATCGTTTCTCATCATTTGGTTCAACTAACCTGAAAATTAGTAAAAGAGCATGGCATTCTTCCAGTTTTAGGAAAGAAGAAAGGAGTGGGCATAAGTGAAGAAACAACTAAAAACATTCAGAAGTTTTTTGGAGGTGATGAAAACAGCAGAATGTGCCCAGGTTGCAAAGATAGCAAAAGAGTTGTTATAAATTGAGTTAAAGTAACAAATCAGAAACGACTAGTGCTGTCAGATTTAAGTGAACTTTATGCAGCTTTCAAAAATTCTCGTACTGAATGCAAAATTGGAAGGTCATAATTTTGTGAGCTCTGCCCTAAGTGGTGTGTTTTGGATGGATCCTCAGGGACACACTCCATATATGTTGTTTGTATCATCTAAACGTCAAGCTGATTATTGCGGGTGCAAAACTCAGTGATCTTAACTACAAAGAGTTACTAGATTTAATGGTCTGTGACACTAACAGTTATGATTGCATGATGAGTTCGTGTAATAAATGCCCTGGTAAGGAAACTGTTATTGAATTGTTTCATGAATGTGATGAGGGAATGCCAGATAGTATTACCTTCAAACAGTGGGTCACAACTGACAGTGCGGAAATGAAAACAGTGGTTAAATATCAGGAAGAGTACTTGGAATCTTTAATTGATAACTTACAAAAACTCAAAAGTCACCACTATGTTTCTAAAATCCAAAGTAAGTTTTTGAAGCACAAAAAAGCACAACTTAATGAAACTGAATGCATAATGCTTGCTGATTTTGCAGAAAATTTTACATTTGTGATTCAGGTTGCACTTCTCTACTTTAAAAATAAGAAAGATGAAGTTTGCAGTTCTTCAATTTGCATTCTAAGTGACTACGTGGGGCACAACACTTTGACTGTACATGTGTTTCAAAAGTATGTAATAAATTACATAAACGAAAATTTTCCCAAGGTGGTGAAGCTGATATACTTTTCAGATGGAAGTGGTAGTCAGTATAAGAACAGAAAGACTTTTTCAAATCTGTGCAACCACAAAGTAGACTTTGGGTTGGAGGCTGAATGGCCCTTTTTTTGCATATTGCCATGGTAAAAACGCATGTGATGGAGTAGGAGGTACAACAAAACATGAAGTAAGTAAAGCCAGCCTACAAAGACCAACCACAGGCCAAATTCTCACAGTACAGGACATGTGCATGTCTTTTGCAAGGATAGTATTAAAGGCATTACCGATTTTCTGATCAAGAAAGAAGAAGTGGTTCTGCATATGAAAACAACACTTCAAACCAGATTTGAAAACTGTATAGGCTAGCAATGAAAGGAACAAGGAATTTCCACAAATTCCTTGGCATTCCAGAAAACATAGTTCGATGCTATGTAACATCAGAAACCGAAATGTATGGGAATTATTGTCAGTAAAATTACATCTCTGTTTTTGACGTTGAATGACATAGTGGCACGTGTGTATGATGGACAGTGGTGGCTTGCAGAGGTTGAAAGAATAAGTTTGGAAAACAATGATTTTAATAGAAAAGAGGAAGTTTTAAAGTTAGACAAAATATGGATGTCGACGTTGTGCCAGCAGAATGACAGTTGATTACTCTTCATCGAAAATGATGACACTTTCCAAAGATAGGCATACTGTTGGCATCACGTGACGAATGGTGGTGCCCTCTATGCGCTCTATAAATGTGAGCGTACCTGGAGCCTCAGTGGCAGTAGCCAGACGACCTCAGACGATGTCTCCCGCAGATGGAGATGAAATGTTAGGGGGAAATTTTATACATCGACCACGGCCTCTCAGCCTGGAAGTTTCAACTGAAGAAATGATGTTTTTGTGCATTTTTACCACCCTGCTGGCCCAAGAACATCGTTCAAGAAATTGACTAGTGACAAAGTGTGGATATCAATGAAAAATGTTTTAAGGAAACTTTCAGTTCTTGAACTTACCACAACAACTGGAAGGTCTTATTCTATATCACAGAAGCTGACTCAAGAAATAAGTGTTCTTAACATTCACCACCAGGTTTAGGAACAGTTGCATTTTGAAGGATGTTAATTGAAAATATTTATTTTAAGTATGTCAAAATAATATAAATGTTAATTTCAGTGATGTTTCCACTTTTTGTATATAATTCAGTACCTTACTTCAGTAATAATTGATTATATCCTGCCAATATCACACATGAGCAGGCAAGAGCCATAAGATCTGTTGTAGGTTAATGTGAATTATCTCCTCATTTTCAAAAATTCATATCAGTGTTGGAATTTTTACATTACGTAGCTATCATATAGGTGTACAAACTGTGCAAAAATCATATTTCTATATTCAGACCCAGCTGAGAAAACTAACCCCAAACTTTACAAAAAATGAAAATTTTCAAATTTCAAAAATTCATAAAAAATTAAGGAAACATTTGTAAGTGTTCTTGCTCTATATGAGACCAATTGTGTATGATATCTAACAATAGGAAAAAAATAGACTCTTATAAATCATTCCTTGATTGTTATTTTTAGGCCTAAAAAGTGGATTTTTGAAAATTTAGATACCAAACTTTGGAGTTAATTTTGACTGGTTATTTTTGAATTTAGGGTATTTTGTGTAATAGACAATGTTGTAGAGGACACTTTTCTAAAAACACAATTGCAATGTTGTAACTTAATCCACTGCAGAGATATTCATACTTTTGGTAACATCTCTAACCTGAAACATTATCGCGCGCTTTCAAACAAAAATGGCTGCCATCCAGTAAAGGTGAAAGGTAATTTTTTTTTTAAACCTGTTTTGAACTTCTCAGTTATAGGGTAATCACATATAATAAAATTAAAATATCTAAAAATGGTCAAGCAACCAACTTAATTTTTATTGGACCACTTCATATTTGGATTGACCCAGTTGGGGTGTGTGCCGATACGAAACTTCCCGGAGTGCTAGTTCCACGAGGTTCGCAGGAGAGCTCCTGTGTAGGAGATGAGGTACCTGCAGTAGAGAAGCTGTGAAGAGGACTGGGTGTGAGTCATGCTCGAGTAGCTCAGTCGGTAGAGCATGTGCCTGCAAAAGGTAAAGGTTCCGAGTTCGAGTCTTGGTGAGGCACACAGTTTTAATCTGACAGGAAGTTTCGTATCTGTGCACACTCTGCTGCAGAGTGGAAATTTCATTCCAGCTTATTATATCTTCATTTGGTGTATTCACTGCAATTTTGGAAGCTCTTGTTTTCTTTATTTTCCTTGTAAATGTGAACCTGCAAACTTTTGGACAAAATGAGCCCACAATACGATGTGTAAATGTTAAAACTAGCAATTGATGTAGCAATACCTCTGTGGCTCAGTCAAGTCAGCTGCTGTTATACGGTGACGGATACTGTGTTCAAAGTTACTGACAGTCTAATATTTTTTTAATGTGAAAATCTCCACTATGTAGGAGCATGGTTTAGAGCCGGTGTTTAAGCTTGACGCAAGTAGGTAATTACCTTCAGAAATGATGCAGTTGTTAAAATTAAAGACTGAAATATGTAACACCAAAGCATATTCTGACAAATATGCTCCTCATTATCAACCGGTTACACATATCTTAGAAAAGCTGCATCAGTGTGTCTGAATTTGTTTTAGTAGGTTATTAGTAATGTGGTATCGATAACTACAATGCCACAACGTAGGTGCGTTCTGCTAGGTTGGCACTACGTTACACACCGACGACAGCGCACTCTAGCCGGAGCGGGAGAGCGCTGCGAGCTCCGCTCCAGATTCTGACCATTTGATCAAGCAGATGGCCTAGAAACATCATTTTAACTTCCGAGGGTGTTGGCTTGCTGTTGAGACTGTGTACTATTTACACGACGGGTGCACCTCAGTGCAAAGTTATGTATTCAGTTAATATTGTGATATAGTAAAACCATTTCTAAGAGCAGTACTGCAGAGATTTTCACCTTTCCTGCTCGTACTCAGTTCCTACATTCAGCCTACCCTTCAGTTTGCAGGAGAAGACCCACGCGCCACCTTCCAGGCGGGATACAAAAAGTAAGGATTATTGAGTCTGACCTTCAGATACACTATCGAGATTTTCTATCTCATCATGGAGAGGGACAGATGCCAGTCAGCCTTATTTGAATTGAGACATCAGGGAAGTCATTGGTGACATTTAATGCTAAATTTAACTTTCAAATGACTGTATTGTTTGCTCATCACTATCCCAAAAACTTAGGGCACAACTAATGGCAATGTACATAATAGAAAATTCTTCAATCCAATGTTCATCACTATTTAGCCACTGCAGTGAATGTACTGTGCAACATTTAAAATTTGTTGAAAATGTCAGATGAGTAATGTTCACAATACTTTGTATTTTACAGATGTAAAGAACCATTTGCAATATTGTCAGCTCAGTACACCTGAAACTGGTATTCGAGAAAAAACAAAAAATGGTGTAACCATCACATACACAGAAACAAAAAAAGCTAATTTGATATTTTCAGGTAATTAATGACTTCCCTGATATCTCATAGCAAATAAATCAGACTGCTACATTTTTTTTCTCCCTGGTGAGCTTGATAATCTCAAAAGTGTGTTTGAAGATCAGATTTGATAATCCTGACTAATAAACTACTGGTACTAGAACAATTTCAGACACACTGATACAGTTCTTCAATGATACGTGTAATTGGTTAACAGTACAGACAATATGTGTCAACATATGCTTTTGCGTTAATCATTTCAGTCTTTAATTTTGACAGCTTTTCATTTCTGAAGGTAATTCTCTACTAGCATCCAGTTTAACATTGGCATTGTATCATTCTGCTATGCGGCAGCAATGTTTACATAAAGAAATATTAGGAAGTCAGAAGTTTCAGACAAAGGACCACTGTCATCATTTTACAGTGTTTGACTGACATTTGTTTTTCCACAAAAATGATAATAAAAATGCCTTACTGGGCCACTGTGGTGTTGCTGCCCAAATCACCAGTTTTATCATTTACACATTGTATCCTGAAGTCATTATGTCCAAAAGCTCACACCTCCAAAGAAAATAGACGTCAGTAGCTTCCAAAACTGCAGTGAATATACCAACTGAAGAAATAATGAGTTGCTCCTTTTAGTTGTTTGCAAAATGGCTACTGCAGTTTAGCATCTCAAATAATTACAAAAGGCGATGTGTGGCTTCTGTCGGCTTTGATACAACATGCATGCTTGTTAATGATGTCAAACTAGATGCTGATGGAATAAACTTAATGTCCTTTTTCTTGTGTACATTTTTTCCAAATTGGGCTTTGCCAAATGATGTGCAATATCAGTAAATGAAAATTGGTTAAATTTTCGTTATTTATATCCAGAAAATAAAGATATTTCAAACTGTCTCTGATAAAATAGTGCATCTGAGTACAATTCCCTATGAAATATTGGCAGTGTTTATTAGGTAATATCGCGTTTTTACATTTTGAGGCAGAATTCATGTCTGTTTCGCATTTATCGCAAAGTGCAATTTTTTTCCAGACCTTGTGTGTGTGTGTGTGTGTGTGTGTGTGTTTCACATTCTCTCTCTCTCTCTCTCTCTCTCTCTCTCTCTCTCTCTCTCGTTAGCCCTCTAAGTGTGTGGTGTCATGGACAGCTCGGAGTAAGTCAGAATATGGTAATGTTGGGTTAAAACTATTTTGAATTACAATCATTGAGATCTGTCATTGTGAGACTTGAAGGGTGAAGTGCAAATGAGAGTTTGGAGTTTATTTAGTAGCTTTAAGTAGTCTTCGTGATCTAACATTTCAGTATCACCCAGCAAGGATTGAAGTACAGAAGAAAAAGAAGTTGTACATGGTGTGGAACTGAGTAGCTGGACCACCAGAACAATTTCTAAAGGTGACTGTTCATCAGCAAGATTTATTAACAGTTAATTGACAGATCCAACACAGTGAAAATGTATCACGGATCGACAGCAGCTGAAGCATGCGACTGAAAACTCAGCTTTTTCACCATATGTGTTACATATTGTCAGTCGCAATGGAAGCTGGTAGATGGATACAATATTAACAACAAAGCCATCCAATCTGTCACCGTAAATACAAAATTAATTTTTGCATCCAAATCACCATATAAGCAGTACTCACAGTGGTGCGTTAAAGCGTGTTCCATCTTGTCACAAAGCCAAACCCAACAGTATGCTTTGTAATAGTCGTGGAACCTCCTGTGCACTATCTGAAGATGAGCTTGAAAAGATTCGAAAATTAGTTAATGAAGAAAATGTTATTTCAGAAAAATGACTGGTTGCAGTTTTCTTTATTTATATTGCATAAACGGTCACAGGTTCATAAACATCTGAAGTGGATAAGCTTAAATACTTTTTGTTTTTCGGCATTCATTTAGTATTCTTGAGAACATTGTTTCTTGCAATCTGGTTGCAGTCTAAGATGTTCTCGAACACAACTCAGGACAATTATAAGTACAGCAATGGTCAACAAGCCATGAAAATCGTGCTTTGATTTAACACACCTTACTGCAGAATCATCAACAGATTTTTAACCCCTCAACTGCCCATTTAGCAACTAAATACGAAGTGCCATGCGCCGATGTCACAGGGCTTTCTCGAACAAAACTCATCTCCACAATCTTCAGGCAAGAGAACAGACCCGTGCTCTTGCCTGATTTCAAGCTGACTAATGTTTTCTTTGATATGAAGATGAGATTAAATGAGACTTACTTTGAGTTGCAGACAAGCACAATGAAAAGGCTATTATAGATGAGCTATCGAACGAAGCCTTCTTCAGAAAATAAAATGCGCTCACATTTGCACGAGTGGGCGCATCCCGTGCACCCGTGACTGCCACCTCTGGCCTCTGGAGTGCAGCTCTCTCTCACGTTGGACGATAGCGACAGCCGGGGGTGGGGCTGGGGAAGGAGGAGTGGGGAAAGGCAAGGCTGCTGTCTGGCAGAGCGTGCAGGAATTAGATGGTGTCCAGGCAGGGCTGCCAGGAGAGGGGGGGGGGGGGGGGGAATGGGGAGCAGAAAAGGAGGGGAGCAGAGAAGGAGAAGGGATCAGTGGGTGTGTTGGCAGTGTACAAATGAGGGTGAGTGGACCCAAATAGGGATGAGGCGATAGGACAGAGGAAATGGAAACGGTTGGATGGAAGTTGTGGGGACAGTAGAGGATACCGTAGATTGAGGCCAGAGTAAGTTCAGGATCAAAGAATGTGTTGTAAG
This sequence comes from Schistocerca americana, assembly GCF_021461395.2. NCBI lineage: Eukaryota > Metazoa > Arthropoda > Insecta > Orthoptera > Acrididae > Schistocerca > Schistocerca americana. Next base: position 19,402,710 of record NC_060119.1, on the reverse strand, counting down.
GATAACTGCTATCTGGGCTCAGGGCCCTGACACCCTATTCTCATTCCTTCACAACCTCAACACCACCTCTCCCATCAGCACCCCTTATCCTCTTCAACCCCAGCACGCCACTGTCTCTCGGATGTTGACCTCTTCTCTGATAGCTCCATCTACACCTGTGTCCCCATTAAACCCACCCATCATCAACAGTACCCGTGTTTCGACAGCAGCCGTCCCTTCCGTTCCAAAAAATCCCTCTCGTACAGCCTAGCCACAGGGGACAACGTATCTGTAGTGACGGGAGCTCCCTTGCTCAGTATGCTGAAGGTATCACAAAGCTGTTCACAGACTGACACTATCCCCCAGAGCCTACAAACAAATTTCCCACGCCATATCCCACACACCTCCGACCACCCACCATCCCCGAGGATCAGTTACACAGGAGTGAGCATCCCCTTCTTCACCCAGTATCGGCCCGGACTGGAACAACTGAACCGCATCCTTCGCCCGGGCTTCGGTTATCTATTATTGTGCCCTGATATAGAGGACATCCCAACCGAGATACTTCCCACACTTCATAAAATTGTGTTCAGTCACCCACCTGACCTCCGTAACATCATTATTATGCCGCTCGCAATCCCAACCCATTGACACAGAAATCGTATCCCTGTGGAAGACGCGGGCGAAAGACCTGCCCAGTCCACCCACTCAGCACTACGTATTACGCCACCCCATCAGAGGCCAGATTATCTGTAAGAAAGCCATATGATATATCATATATCATCTCTGCTGCAGTCAGTGCACAACTTTTTATACTGGTATGACTACCAACCAGGATGAATGGCCAGTGTCAAACTGTGGCCTAGAGCGAAGTGGACCACTCTATGGCACAACACGCAGCTGATGTTTGTTTTCACTGTGTGCTTCACAACCCAGTTCATCTGGATCCTTCCCTCCACCACCAGCTTTTCTGAACTGCGGAGATGAAAGTTATTCGTACAACACATTCTCCACTCTCGAACTTATCCCAGCCTCAATCTACACACCCTCCAACCGACAGTTTTTCTTCCCTCACCCCCCGTCCCATCACCGTCTTTCCTGTTCACGTTCCCCCACACTCGTGGTGCGCTGCTGTCTGTCAGTGGACTCGCCGATCTTTTCCCCCTTCTCTGCTTCTCTCCTTTTCTGCTCCCCGTGCCTTACCTCTCCTGACATTGCACCTGGCAGCCTTGTTCTGCTGCCATCTTGGCCCTGCACTCTTCCCCACCCCATACCCTGCTATCCCTCCCCATTTCCTGCTCCATTCCCCATCACTGCTGTCATTTGTGCAACACGTGTGTTCTATCTGCAGTGGATAGCAGTCATGTATCGACGAGATTTGATTGCTCATGTGAATGTGTGTGTGTGTTCTCCTTCCTGAAGAAGCCTTTGGCTGAAGGCTCAATGTGTAACAGACTTCCGTTGTGCCTGTCTGCGAGACAGGATGTAATCTTTACGTGAGTACCAATCTATCCTTTCCCTAATATTGTTGATATTCAGTGTGTATATGCCCCTGGACAGCTGGGAAATCCAGGTAAAATGTGAGAATTTTTTGTCTAGGTAAAACGTGGGGATTTTGTAGACTTCTGGAAGTTTTTCATTGTTTTAGTTTTCAGTTATTATTTTTGTAATTTTGACTGGTAAGAACTGATACACTAACAAATAATTTTTATTTAGCCCGCTACTGCAGAATAATACTATAGCAATAAACATAAACAGTAGAATAATACCAAAATAAAACTTTTTTAATTGGATAGATAAAAAATATACTCACCAAGCGGCAGCAGAACACGCACTTAAAAGACTGTTGTAATAAGCTTTCGGAGCCAGTGGCTCCTTTTTCAGGCAGAAGGGTTGAAGAGGAAGGAAGAAGGGTGAAGGAAAAGGACTGGAGAGGTCTAGGAAAAGGGATAGATTTCGGGAAAGTCACCCAGAACCGTGGATCAGGGGAGACTTTACCGTACAGGATGAGAAGGAAAGACTGATTCGACCTGATTCTGTGCAGTGAAGGCTGAGGTGAGATTGGTGGCGTATTGCTGTAAAGAGTCTGCATCCAAACAAATGCCAAGGCTGTATGGGAGGAACATTTGACATGGAAAGGATGGCTTCACTGCACGTAATTACTCCACCAGCCTAGTTAAAATGCAGATTTCCTGGGCTATTGTGTCCAATTCTGGTACTGCTGACCCTTCCTCAAAAAAGGTTCAGAGCACACCATTCGGGTTCAGAGCACACCATTTGTTACTCAGTATTATCCTGGTCTGGAATGTGTTAATCAGCTACTTTGACAGGGCCCTGACTTCCTAAAATTGTGCCCTGAAGTGGGATCCATTCTGTCTGAAATTTTGCCCACCACACCTAGAAGAGCTTTCTGTCACCCTCCCAATCTCCGCAACATTCTTGTCAGACCCTACGCTCCTTCTGCACCCATCTCCCTACCCTGTGGTTCCTATCCCTGTGACCGTCCCCGCTGCAAGACTATGCACCCTCCTACCACCACCTATAATAGCCCTGTAACTGGCAAAACATATACTGTCAAAGGAAGAGTCACCTGTGAAACAAAACGACACGTCATATGCCAGCTATTATGTAAACACTGTTCGGACTTCTACGATGGCATGACTACCACCAAATTATCAATTACGATGAATGAGCATAGGCAGAGGATGTATATTGGCAACTCACAATATCCTCTACAACATGTCATTCGTGACCTCGGTACCTGTGTCACCACATGTGCCATCTGGATTCTTCTCCCAGACACCTGTTTCTCAGAACTCTGCAGGTGGGAACTAGCACTACAACATATCCTTGGTTCTCGCCACCCACTTGGCCTTAAGTTATGTTAATGTGTTCTATCTCATCATTTCTTCACCGTTAACTACTCTTTGCTTCACTCCATTTTAGTTTTCTACATCTTTCATTTTGTTTCCTGTCTATTTTTCATCGCCCACCTCTGTTACGTACAATGCACGTAGCTTTTCACTCCTGTTAACTCGTGCACAATGTTTTAGTAGTAATTTCTGTCTTGCATATTACCCTGTCTTCCACCTTTAAGCTCTCAGGTTTTCAAATCTTGTCTGATGCAGTCACCAACACTCAGTCTTTCCTTCTCATCCCGTACAGTAAGTTTCCCCTGCCCCGTGGTTCTGGGTGACTTTCCCGAAATCTACCCCTTTTTCTAGAACTCTCAAGTCTTTTTCCTACACCCTTCTTCCTTCCCCTTCAACCCTTCTACCTGAAGAAGGGACCACTGGCTCTGGAAGCTTATTACAACAGTTTTTTAAGTGTGTTCTGCTGCTGCTTGGTGAGTAGATTTTTTTTATGTATCCAATTAAATAATTTTGTCAATAACTCAGGCCAACTATGGAAAAACTTTTTTGCTGAAAATATGTAATCTTTTTTTTTAGTGTGGCAAATCCCAATACGGTACTTAAAATAATTTAAAAAGAAGGTGTAATGAATGTAGATGACGCTGGGAGCACTGCTGAAAAACATTTGCTGGCAAAAAAAGGTCGATATTAGTTTTGCGTTAACAGATGGTGTTTTGTTTACTGTCAACCTAACCTCACTTTCCCGTTTCCTGTACATGTGCTCACTACAATGTCTAATCGTGGTTGTAAAAACTCTGCTGACAGTTTTTGTTATATAAGTGGTGAATTTGTGATTAAAAAACACCAAAGAAACATTACAGACTTTGTGAAAAATGTTTGTCACCACATAAGATATATTATGTGTGTGTTGAAGATCTGAGAAAATGGTCGAAAAAGAAGGAAAAAAAGCCCTTAGATTTGCTGTTCCTATGATATGGAGGGAGCCAAGAAATCATTCGAAAAACAAGAAGATAATAAGCTACCCTAACCTACCGTCTACCATCCAACCAGTAGGGCATGGAGTAGATTTGCTGGTTCCTGAACCACCAGATGATTTAAATTCTATTCCAACAGATGTATTTTCTTATGTACAATCGGATTTACATGAACCAGATGATGATGAATTCCACTGTAATACAGAAAGTCTAGAGCCCAAATTGTTTACTCAGACTAAGCTTAACGATTTGGTCAGGGATCTGGACTTAACAAAAGGAAATGCTGAATTGCTTGGCTCTAGAGTAAAAGAAAAGAACTTATTGGCAGTTGGAACCAGCATATACATGTATAGAAAGAGAGAGCAGCAATTTTCCAAGTTTTTTCGACAAGGGGATTTAGTGTACTGCTCAGACATTCCCAGTCTGATGAAAAAGGAAGACTGGAGGCTGTTAATTGATTCATCCAAAATTAGTTTAAAGGCTGTTTTATTACACGATGATAACATGTATGCATCTATACCTGTTGGACATTCTGTACATATGAAATAAAGCTATGAAAATCTAGAAATAGTGCTAAATAAAATAGGCTATTCTGCTCATGGTTGGATGATATGTGGCGATCTAAAAGTAACACGCACGCTCCATAGTCAGCAAGGTGGCTTTACCAAATTTCCATGTTTCTTGTGTGACTGGGACATAAGGGCTAGGGATCAACACTGGTGCAGAAAGAACTGGCCTGTGAGGGAGTCCTTAAAACCTGGTGAGGAGAACATTCTATGCAAAAACCTTGTAGATCCAAAAACTCACCATATAGCAGAGATGCTGAGTGATAGGCACAACCGAAAGATTCACACAATTATAGATTTCGGCCATTGAGGCCTTTGTCAGCAACACACACACACACACACACACACACACACACACACACACACACACACACACACGCAACTTGCACACACGTCTGCAGTCTCAGACAACTGAAACCACACTGCGAGCAGCAGCACCAGTGCACGATGGGAGAGGCGACTGGGTGGGGGTAAGGAGGAGGTTGGGTTGGGGAGGGGGAGTGATAGTATGGTGGGGGTAGCAGACAGTGAAGTGCTGAAGTTTAGACAGAGGGCAGGAGAGGAGGTGGTGAGGGGAGGGGGGGGGGGGGGGGGGTAAGTAACGGAAAGGAGAGAAGTAAAAAGATTGGGTGGGGTGGTGAAATGACGGCTATGTAGTGCTGGAATGGGAACAGGGAGGGGGCTGTATGGGTGAGAACAGTGACCAACAAAGGTTGAGGCCACATAGGATGTATTGCAGGGAAAGTTCCCACCTGCGCAATTCAGAAAAGCTGGTGTTGGTGGAAAGGATTGAGATGAGGGGTATCATGTTTGGCAGCGTGTTCAGCAGCAGGGTGGTCCACTTGTTTTTTGGCCACAGTTTGTCGGTGGCCATTCATGCGGACAGACAGCTTGTTGGTTGTCATGCTTACATAGAATGAAGCACAGTGGTTGCAGCTTAGCTTGTAAATCACATGACTGGTTTCACAGATAGCCCTGCCTTTGATGGGATAGGTTATGTTAGTGACTAGACTGGATTTAGGTGGTGGTGGGAGCATGTATGGGACAGGTCTTGCGTCTAGGTCTATTACAGGAGTATGAGCCATGAGTTAAGGGATTGGGAGCAGGGGTTGTGTAAGGATGGACGAGTATATTGTGTAGGTTCGGTGGATGGTGGAATACCACTGTAGGAGAGGTGGGAAGTATAGTGGGCAGGACCTTTCTCATTTCAGGGCACGACGAGAGGTAATCGAAACTCTGGCAGAGAATGTAATTCAGTTGGTTCAGTCCTGGATCATACTGAGTTACGAGGGGACTGCTCCTCTGTGGCTGTGCACTTTGCAAATCTGAACACTAAGTTTTTTGCTGAGCAAACCTAAATTAAACCTGTCTTGAAGGGAACGTGTTACCTGGATGTCGAAAAAATTTTGGGGGGTTGCTTCCAGTTGTGGTAATAAAGTGTGGAAGATAAACAAATTTGTATCAGCTGGACTGGTTTTAGGCACTCTGCTGATTGTACCTTTCTTGTTACTGAAATGTGGAAAGTAGCTGACAAATCAGATATTGATTTTGTCATGGCAGTAATCCATTATTTTGTTGTTTTTTGTTGCCAGGACAAACGAATAACAGTTGGTGATGCTCTGGCTCACCCGTACTTGGACGAGGGCCGCTTAAGATACCACTCCTGCATGTGCAAGTGTTGCTACACGACTCCGGGAGGCCTCAGGCAGTACACACCGGACTTCGAGCCTGTTGCACCCCACAGCTTTGATGATCTGTGGGAGAAGAAGCTGACTTCTGTTCAGCAGGTCAAAGGTTAGTAAATTAAAATATAAACATATTGTCATTGATTGAATTTTGCAATACTTATGTTAATGACATAGGTAACTACTAACAAATTTATTATAATTTCTATAAAAGTACACAAAATTGTGAAGAATAGTTCACCTTATCTGCGGGCATTAACATCACCAGTTACAATAACCGAGTAACTGCTCTGATGCACTTGTTAAGTATTTTTGTGACCAGTGTGGTATTTTATCTTGTTGGAGAGATGGACAGGTCATGAAGGAATGGCATTTCCAATGTTAGAAGTTAAAAAACTGGCTTTTATTTGTACTGTAGAAGTTATTGAACATAATTTCTTGAAGAATATATTTCAGATTTTTTACCGAACACAAGTAGAACATGTCACATACTTCACATTATGCAACTATGTTTGTTTGCTGTTTCTCAGCTTGATCACTCACTCAGTCACATGCAGTTGGGTGTACCGTGTTTTTTAGAGATAGGAGTAAACAAACATTTTTACCAAGGTAATAATCCACATCAAAGCCTCATTTACAGTTTTCTGTTGAAAACTGTCATTATGTGGTGTACTTTCTGTTGTAGACTGTAAGATACACTGCTCTCACTAAGGACATTAGCACTAGCCCACTTACCAAATGGTGGTTTGCTCTGCAACTGCTACAATCTGAATGTATTAAATTCTTGCATAGACCTGGTTATCAGTGTGATATGAATGACATTGTATTGTGGTACTAGTATATTTTCACTTTGTTTCAGTGGACCTAAATGTATGAATCTTCCTCCTCTTTGTCAAATCCAATATCTTCTGTCTATCTGCAAAGATTGTCACATTATTTTTATGTTCTTACCGAGTGTTGTTTCTTGTAGTTCTCGCAATTCCCGGATATCTACCAGACTCGAGAGGTTTATTATTCTTTCCCGGCACAAGAAGTTGGGTTCTTTTTATATCTGAGGCTCACTCTGTGGTTGAAAGCAATGCAAATAGTTATTCTTTAGCTGTTCTTGTAAGGCTAATGCATCAGAGTATTTTCTGTCTGGGTTGATTCCCTTGGCCTACAAACATCCCACTATGCCACAAAGCCTTGATTCTTTTCTTCATTAGTTCACAGTAAGATAGGGTCTGTGTGCATGTCATATTGGGTATTTAACTGACACTGCTGAATTGTAGGACACCGTTAGGGACCTCACAAGGGGTGGTCGAATCCAACACGTTGAAAATTACCCTGGGAGAATACACCAAAAGAAATGTATGGTCGAAAAATGTCGAAGTTGCTTGTTTTTGCTGCTTATAACTGCAGTTTTCACAGCCTTTCCAGCCTAGCTGCATATCAGCATCTGTGGCAAGAGAGTGTAGCACCGCATGCCACAAAAATCCCAGGTTACACATATGTGAATTTTGATAGCTATATCATACCAAAAACATCATGTCTAATTAATTTTTGAACAACATGCTGTTCATGTCGACAGCTAAACTGTTGCGGATGTAATTCTTACGAAGATGACCAGCAGAGAGAAAAAAATGAAGACGGTATTTGATGTTAACATTACAAATAAAACCTGTCGGTTGGTACCTTAATTTGTTGAAATGAAATATTTCTTGCACGTAGATAATTTTATAAGAATTGCTGTAGCATAGTCCTCATGATAATTTTCGAATGATATGTTTCAGTAAGGGTGTAACAATTCCTTGTTTGTTCCCTGTAGTCATCCCAAAAATGTGAAATGTCTGTTGAAGGATGAAAACAAACATTTTACATCGGGCATACCTGATAGAAGAACAATTGGTGCTTTCAAGCACTTCACGGTACTTGTTTGATTTAGACAGAACTGGGACGGAATAAGAAACTGTCCCAGCTGTCCTGCTGTGTACAAGGTATATTCGACACAGTTTGCGAAATGTAGTGATGCAACTGATAATTCATAAACGATTGAAGTTTAAGGATAATATCCCACTGATAAAACCTGGAATGGTAGAGGCTTATAGGAAATTATATTGTCTGGTAGTTTTTTGAAAAATGCTTTCTACTGACAAAAAAATCAAGAGATTGAATCACATTAGTAGTTCCAGGTGGAACCCGAAGTATATCGACAGTCTTTTCATCGTCCTCAAAGACCGAGGTGTCGTCGTGTCCAGACTGAGAATCCCCCAAAGGCAATGAATTATATTCTGAAACTTGTAGGAAGACATTTTGAATATAATGTTAGAAATTATTCTTTCCAATTTTTCCAGATTTTGATAGTGGTTGCAAGATTTTCACAGCTAAACAGTCCTTTTTTCTTTAATTTTTGGACCTAATTTGCCTTGAGGTTCCTAAAGCTGCAAAAGTTCCTAAGGCTGCAAAAACAATAATCCCCTGATACTTATCACTGACATTATTGTATAAAAATGTGTCATAAAGCTGTAGTAGGGGTGTACATTTCTCCAGCCACGTGGCCATTGTCAGTTTTAAACATAAAAAATTGTACAGTGTGTCCTAACAGCTAAAGTTTTTACATTGTATTTCTTTACTCTCGTGTAAACTTATTTGCAGTTAGCCATATCTTTCACACAAAAAAGAATAGGTTATTTAAATAACTTTTGAGGTAGGATTGTACGAAAAATAAGTTGGGCAGTCAGAAATGCCTATTTTCTGGAGGTGATGGGGAAATTTTGTGGTGTGGAACCACATCCTTATCGTTGGTGACGGATATTAATTTTCAGTCTTTTAGGGGAGCTGGTTGCATTTTGTTGTACCGGTGGGTGTTAGGAGGCCAGTGCAGACGAGGGTTTCGTAGGTGGTGGGTGGTGGGTCGGGTCTCTGGAATGAAGTGAGTGTAGGGCTGAGGTTAGTGAAAATTGTGGCTGCAGGTATTTCCAGTTCTGCACTCACCTACTTCCATCCCATTTCGAGTCCTCTGTCGTCGTCTTCGTCGTGACAATTTTATTCTGTTTGTATTTCACTCTGTGATGTTTCCTCCCCCGTATCACAATTTGCTGCTGCCTACATCGTGACAATCTGTCTTTGGCACCGTGTTTCTCTCCCCCTCCCTCTTAGAGCCCTCGCAACACCCTCCCTTCTGGTCCCCACATCCTCGTTCACCTCAGATTGCTCCATCCTAATATAGCTCTCGACCCAGTTCTCAGCATCTTATTCCATTATTTTTTTATAGTTGTATTATATTGTTCTGTAACCGTGCTGTAACAGATGCTGTTTATCGGAAGGAAATGTAGGCTTGCTGTGACTTTTTCTTTTATGTGGTATTAGTGTATGCATTATTTCTTTAGCTAAGTGTTGAAAATATATATGATTTACTTGTCTTTCAGGTTATATTTAATTATTGTCAATTAATACCTTTTTTTCCTTTTTTATTTACAGAGGAAATGCACAAGTTTATTGCAGAACAACTGAATACCAGTAGAGTCCCGTTGTGCATTAATCCTCAATCTGCAGCTTTCAAGAGTTTTGCCAGGTAAGGCTGCAACCACAGCCACAAGAGGCAAACATCTGGAGGGCCTTCTCTTCTCCTACTTCATCCCTTCCCCGATAATGATCGATAAAGCTCTATGTCGTACTCCGGACATGCTGAGAGGGTACAGTCCACACCTTCCTGTACTTACTATACGTTATTCACGTGCAGGCAATGCTCGATCAGCTCCCGACGACACTCGCTCACGAGTATTTGTCCTCGGTTTGGCAGAATCCTTCTTGTCTTCTTCTTTGTTTGAAAGTTTACTGCTAGGGCAAAGAGAAAAAAGTTTATTCTGTGTTCCTTTCTGAAAGTTGAATCGAGGGTTGGCTGAGCTGTAAGTTTGTGTTAAGAGATATGTTGTAAACTGCAGATAATGCAGCATGTGCTTATAAAATGAACTATAGATTAATATGTTAGAAAGACTAGAACATTTTGTGAGCTTAGTCATGAAATGGAATGTTCATTAACCTAAATGGTGTGTGGTTGTAAAAATTTAACATTTTGGTTTCTCTCTCTCTTTTTTAGCTCTACAGTTGCCCACCCGTCTGAACTACCTCCCTCGCCCCATCAATGGGAGTGACGCTATCCTCATCCTAGCATCCAATTGTGAAAATGTCTAGAATATTCTCGTTCTCGCCCGGTTGTTGGGTTGCTTCTCTTCCACATGTGGCAGCCGAGTGGGGTATGGTTTGCACCTAATGCAAATTAATAACTTAACATACCTGAATTTTGATTCCAGACTAATCTTCACAAACTAACGTTTCTAAACGTGGTGGTGAAGTGTGTAGGAGTGTGGCTGTTGGGAGAGTAAGGACACATCATGATGGCAACCGTCAAAAATAAAAGATTTCGTATTGTTGGTAAATACTAATAAACAAATTGGGAAGTGTAAATAGTGAACTGTGCCTCTGTATATACCGAGATGTGATTGTATTAATGATGCCATTACATGCAATCAGTGCAGTGTTAATGAACAAGTGAAAATGTGTGTGACAGTCATTTGATATTTGCTTGAAAATGTGGTATTAACTCTGACAGGCCTGTTCAGAGAGTAACCGTGTCAAGTGGCAAAAGAAGTGTGTGTTCATTAGTACTGATTGAACACTGTATTCAAACTGTGTGTGTGTGTGTGTGTGTGTGTGTGTGTGTGTGTGTGTGTGTGTGTGTGTGCGTGCACACATGTGCGCCAGTGGATTTGTACACAAAATAATGGTATCTGCCTAGTATCTGGAAGGCAGTTTCATGGTAAATCAGTGCATTTGATACAAAATTTATTTGACTGTTAATTTATCTACTTAATAAGGCATGTATCTTTATTTATGTATTGTAAAAATATTTAGTGGTGAGTTATCATATATATCTGAGACTGCAGTGCATTCAAATTTTCTGGTGTTTGAATAGTGAGATCTGAAATTGGTTTCTTTCAGTTACTGCATTGCTTCTTCCTTATCTGTGTCCTAACTCATAAAACACTTTCTTGATATGTCTGTAGTTCCAGTTGGCTAACACGTTTCCTTGTCTTATTTCACCTTCATTATAGTTGTAGCATAAATTTAAGTGCTGCTTAAGTTGTGGGCATAGCAAGATGCATAGTAACTGTTAGTGTAGGAGACTAAGTTAACTGATGGGGAAATATCTGATACTGATGTTCATAAAGTAGTGACACATTATTTTTTAATATAGGAAAGAGGTTTGCTAATTGTAATTTTTGTGTGTTTCATCTGTTGTGTGAGGACATTGCGATGTGAAGATGTATAGTAGCTATTAACAGTATGTTATGTTTTTAATTATTATTTTTAGCTATGAAGCAGAATAAAAAAATCTCATGGCTCTGTTAACTTGTGTTTTGTGTTGGGCTTACATTTATGTTTGCATTTAATATTTTCAACAGCATTAGGAATAATGTGTTACGTAGTAAGATTTCTCTCTCTCTCTCTCTCTCTCTCTCTCTCTCTCTCTCTCTCTCTCTCTCTCTCTCTCTGTGTGTGTGTGTGTGTGTGTGTGTGTGTGTGTGTTGTTGTAGACTCGTGTCTCAAACGGTATAAAATTTGCAGGCCTCTGTAGATCACCGCTTGCCTTCAGGTTGTGTGTTGTCATTATTACTCTTGCGTTCTTGCTTGTACATAAGATAAGGAGAGCCAGTCATTGTGACTGACTTGTTTTGTTATTATTAATGTTTAGCTGTAATACATCCTGCTATGCCCTATTTTAAAGCTCTTAATGCAATACACTGCAGAACATTTTGTTTGCAATTGTATCCACCGATCTCATAACACCAATTAGTCAGATTTTTATCAGTTTATTTCTTAGAGCATTGTTGCTTAGTTGATGTATTTGAACTCTCTTAATGAATGTTTCCTATTATTTTAGTTATTAGGGTACGAGAGGATTGATTTTGTGTTCCTCTGGTCAATATTTTAAAGTGTGAGCATTGTGAGGCTTGAGTGTGAGAGCTTTGTATTACTTTCAGATTTATTGAAAATGACTTCTTAAACTAGGCGATAAAATGTTTCCCTAGTGAACTGACTTGTGTGCATTTAATGTATTACCTACATTTTGTGGTAGCAGCTGACCACCAAATTTGAAAAAAAATTAACATTTGTAACTGATGTACTGCATTACAATATGTCTATAAGGATTACTTCAGAATAGCAGACTTTTGATGAGGAAAATCACTATATACACACATAAATTGTAATTTGAAAAGGTAAAGAAGAATTTTAAAAGTAGGAAATGTATGTATTTGTGTGTTGTATTAAGATACAAAGCTTTGTGAACATTTTTTAATTATTTTACATCCTGTCTTCCACAAATTACTGAATTAGCTTGTATAGAAAAAGTTGCTTACATAATGAGTCATTTCCTTTTCTTTGCTCATGCAGAAAAATATAGTTTTAAGAAACATGTTACAGTGAAAGCATTGTAATTGTATTAGGTAAAAAAATGTTCACTATTGCTACATTGGTACAGAAAATGTATGTGTGTAGCTCTGAGTTGTTTTAGAGCTCATATTAATATTCTCAGTAAAATCTTACAGTACATCAAATGTTTGAGATTTATGTTAATCCCACAAACTGAGGCCTTACCAAATACTGTCAGTATAGTATATACAGTAGGTAACGAATGAACTTGTGTGATTTCCTGTGTGTATATGTCACGATTACTCAATGTCTGGAGTGAAAAAGAAAGACTTTTCATCTGGGTGTTTATTATTATCGCCAAAGTGTGAGTAAGAAAATATTCAGCTTATCTTCTTTATGTGTTTTAGAAGGTGTATGGAACTTTGCCCTTTTTTCCCCCTTCATGGATGTAGGTATGTGCAAATGTTGTATTTACTTTAATTTTCCACCAGTCACTGCCATTTGTATCTGGTCTATGGGTCATATTTCCAATTGCTGGAACAGAGTTGTTCCTGTATGGAGGGAATGAATCATTCCTTATATACAATATAATTAGCATATAAGCGAAACCTTAATGGAGGTTTCCCAGCAATTTCTGTTGCTGTGTGGCTTGGGATCAATCTTTAATAGCTCACAGCATTTCTCTGCTTCTCATTTAACAACTGTGCATCATATGCACATTGCATTATATCATTACAGTTAAAGTACACTGGAGAAGTTTTACTTATTATGGGTGCAGTGTTAATGACAATTATTGTACAGTGCACTATTTCATTAATGAGGAGGATTTTATAAGTAAAGTTGAGTAGATAAACTGCAAAAGAATGTAGATTCACTGTTCCATAATTGTAGCTTGAAATAACACCCCGAAAAGTTTAAAAAAGGAGCCTTATATAAAACACTTGCTTTCCTGTATGTCCATTTTTACTTCAGTATGTGTCGGTTTGACATAGTGACAAATATCGTGAAATAAAATGTACATAATACTATAGATTTAAAAAAAAAATAAAAATTTTAAATCATTATAGTAGGGATGAAAATCAGGAAAGAATAAGTAAGGTAGATGAGTTTATTTTAACTAACAATTCTCAGTGTTTAAGTAGCCATATTATAAGACAGTTATGTCAGGGAAGTTGCTCATGTCATTACTGAAATGTTGACGATTGTAGTTTTTGTGGTGTAATACTTTTGCTCATCTCTGTAATTGTCACATTTCACCAATTGTATATCAGGAGTGGTTATGTAGTGGACAGCACCAGTCTCTTCCTTAATGTAAATATTGTAAAATACATTGTCATTATATGTTATGTGTGTAGGGTGAAGGTTTTTGCAACTTTGCTCTATAAGAATCATCTCACTTAAGTAATGTTGTACTCTATTTATTCTGTGTTCATGGGATGGTTCTTACAGACATATTTTTTTAATACTTTAGATTGACTCTAATATATGGCTACCATTGCTGTAGTAAAAGAAGTTGCCGAGTTTTGGTAGTGACTTGAATTTGAAAGGCCAGTTATTTCATTAGCTTTGCCTGCAAACTGATAAATGTAATTTATTGACAGCTGACAAAGTACTAGGAGAACACAGCCCTCCAGTCGTATGCAACAAGTGACAATCTGGAAGCTTTGCTGAATCCTGTAAAAATATCTGTATGTTTACAATTAACAAACCTGTGCCAGGATGCACATATGGAAAATTTTTGTAACATGAAAATTCCGTTTAATGGAAATACATATTTGATAAACCTATTTACAGTGTTGTGATATTCATTGGAGAAACATTTATTGGTCACTAATTTAATTATGACAGAGAATGACTAGATGTGTAATACCTTAAGCATTATTTACGGGATGGAACTTGAATATCTTTTGGAACCTTCTCCTACCATATGAACCTGTAATCATAGTCTGTTAAAATAAGATGTGTTAGATTTGTGCTGCATCAAGTATATTTTGTGAGGACTACAAAGTGATAGGAAGTAGATTATGCGGGTTATCATGCCACTATCTACAGTGAGAGTTCTCAATTATGCTCAAGAGTTTAGTAGACAGAAGGTTTGAAAGTAAACTTGAAAGGTAATTGTGAATATCTGTCAAATAACTTTCCTCGTAGGATAATGTGTCCTCACTGTAGGCATTGGGGGTCTGTGGGCACGTAATAAAATATATGCTGTGTGAATGGGAAATATTGTGGAAACCGAAGACATATTTATGTAAACTGAAAATAAAATAATTATTGTTTTCAGGAGTTCAAGAAATTGTTCTGAAACGATATAAATAACTTAGAAAAGGGATAAAGATGATACTTTGACGCGTACTTAGTGTGTGGAATGCAGTTTACAGTAACCTGTATTTACTTATTATTGAAAGGAGATTTGACTAGGAATTACGTTAAAAATTTATTTAAGAAAAATTTGCGCAATATTTTCATAATTTCCCTGTATTATACTGTAAGGGATTTAGATTCTTTAAAGTAGATATAGTCTTAATGTGAATAGTTATGTTTCACAGTGAACAAAAACAGGAGAAGTGATTCAGCATATTAGACTTACTGACACATACATAAATAAAGACACCATCTTCAGTCATTCCTGTTTATTTAAAATGTTAGAACTAAGATAAATAGAGTATTATTTGTTTGAGAGGTGCAGTAAAGTGAATGTAGTATTGTATCAAAGCTCCCAGTTCATCACTTGTAAGGAGGGAACACAATTTTGAGACACTAGTTTGACTGAAGAGCAACATAGTTTTCTATAATGGCTAGTATTAACTGTTTTGCTGACAATATTTGTGTAAAATTAAAGAAAATCATATATGCAGGTTTACTTGCACTCTGTATGCATTTCAAGCTGCAGCATGTACAATTGTAGTTGTACGAATTGTTTGTTTTTGCACTCATGGTGTAAATCGGCAGAGACACTGACAGTCATTAACTTTGTTATTCCAGAATTAATTTTAAACTACATGCTCATCCGCACACACGCACAGGCACTCTCTCTCTCTCTCTCTCTCTCTCTCTCTCTCTCTCTCTCTCTCTGACACACACACACACACACACACACACACACACACGAAGCAGTAAACCAGTTACATGTTAAGTAGGAGAAACAGTAGAGGATATTGCTGTACAGCTGGCCACTGGTCTGGAGGGATAAGGTACATTATTTTAGTAAGGATTGTGTGTGTGTGTAGTCTGCACAAAACAAACCAGAACACATGGTAACTGTGTACTGCCTGGCAGATCAAAAATGTACTGCAAGCTGATGTTCTCACCAATGTAATTTCAGTTTCGTTGTTCAGTTTTAGCTGTGATCATTGTTTGTTTAGCTGTTTTACATAGTGTAATTCCACTATTTTAATTAAATTTGTCATTTGTACGTGGTACTTGATGCTGGTCATCACTTTTTCGTTTGTCTTGTAGCTAAATGAATATTGCACGTGCCTTGAAAGTAAAAATTTGAAAATACATCATCACAAAGAGCAAGTAATTTGCCATGTTCTTCTTCAAGATTTGGTGAAAAAATTTAATGTCATATTTTTTAAAGGTATTTTTTGTAAAGATGTGATGTGCTTGTTCTCTGTGGCTGGTTTTTAGATGCTGATCAGTTTGATTGAAATGGCTGCTTGATTGGTAGTCATAAAAGAGCTGAGTTTTCTGCTGCTAGTTATACTAATTAAAAAGAAATACCGTCCAACATTATTGTCAAATCCAGAAGTGTTTTATGAATGCTGTCATGCTGTTCATATGTCTCTGTCTGATTTATCAACTGACCAACTGATATGTTTTACCCTCCATAAGGATCTGACTGTGTAAAATATAAACCAATAATAAAACACCAGAAGCTCTGATTGCGTTGTGCTGACACATGTAGTCTGTGTTTCATAATGAGTTGTGACGTGTGTGGGCTTAAATAAATATTTAAATAAGACTTAGTAGATTAAAAGACTGGTGTCTTTGTTATACCTCATTAATTCTGTGTAATCTTTCAGAAAAAGCACAAGAAAATTTCAGTGTTTACTGCCAAGTAGGGAGAAAATATAAAAAGAAAATAAACACTTTTGTCTTTGTGTATACATTTGTTTTTCTGATCATTATTAAATCTCCTGCATCTGATTAGACTCAGTGTGGAACATGGCGCGTTTACTTGAAACTGAATGCAGACATCCAGTTCGTCTAGAGTGAAAATTCCAGTTTAAAGTTCCATTATAGACTGTCAGTTAATTTTTGTTCATTTCCTCCATGCTTTTATCGTTCACAGGCATTAGGAACAAAATAGATTTTTTCACTGGGTCTCAATTTGTTAAACTTTTCTACTTATGTAAATATTCAGTCTATTACACCCTGGGACAACTCAGAAATCTGGGGAAAAACCCGAGAATTTTTTCATCCGGGAGACAAATGGGAAAGATTGAGGAGTTTTTTAGAATTCAGGAATTTTTTTAGTTAAATTTTTGTAATTTTGACTGGTAAGATCTGATACTCTTACTAAGAATTTTACTTTAGCCTGCTACTGCAGAATAATACTGCAGCAATAAAACATAAATGAGACATTTACAACAACAAAACACAGTGCGCATGCAAGCATCTGCAGACAGTAAAGTGTGTCGCAGGTTTGTTTGAGCAGTTGCCAGGAGGCTCGTGCACAAGCGCAGAGATGAAGTCTTGTTTGAGCAGTGCCTTCTCCCACTACTGGCCACCTGAAGCATTGCTGTTAGTCATATAAGCAGCAGCAGCAAGCAACTGGATGCTACTCAGAAAAATTTTTCTGGCACACCTAAGCTGCCAGGTTTGCGCATGCACAGAACAATCTGAGTTGTAATTGGGTGTTGGTAGTCTCCCTGTCAACCATTATTACATTTCATGATTCTGCTATTTTTGTTTACAGCTCTCATGTCAAATGAAAATGAAATGCATTTATGTGGCTGGGAGCTATCGAGTGAATTCACATAAGGACTGAAGACTAAAATATGTTGTTAGTATCAGTTTTCTGATTTTACTTCCACGTTATTGGCGATTGAGCATTAATCACCTTGCAGAACAATGGAGTTATGTTTGTCGGTCTGCTAAAGTAATTTGGCTTTATTAATCTTTTCCACAGAGACAGTTAATTTATGTGAAATGAAGTGTTTCATTCCACATGTTGACTAGTTTCAACTGTTTACTGAATTTTAATTGCACATTTTCATCTTCTGGCACATGTAGCATTATGCTGTAATAAAGAACCAAGCCTGAGATAATACAATACTGCTACTCCAAGAAAATTGGCATTGTGAAAACCACATTGTAATGCTTTAATACCAGGTAGAGCCTGACTTCAGTGTGAATCTGGACATATGAAAGTGCACTTTAAGGAGAATTATGTATTTTGGTATGGCTTACAGAATTCTGATGCTCTTGAAGTACTCTGTGATGTCCTACTTATTTTATGACGTAATGTACAATCTCTTAATGCTATATATATATATATATATATATATATATATATATATATATATAATGAATATATGGATGGATATGTGTGTGTGTGCGAGTGTATACCTGTCCTTTTTTCCCCCTAAGGTAAGTCTTTCCGCTCCCGGGATTGGAATGACTCCTTACCCTCTCCCTTAAAACCCATATCCTTTTGTCTTTCCTTCTCCTTCCCTCTTTCCTGACGGGGCAACCATTGGTTGCGAAAGCTAGAATTTTGTGTGTATGTTTGTGTTTGTTTGTGTGTCTATCGACCTGCCAGCGCTTTTGTTTGGTAAGTTTCATCATCTTTCTTTTTATATATATATATATATATATATATATATATATATATATATATATATATATAAACCTTCACTTGAAGATGAATAAGCAGGCAAATTTGGTTAGTAGTATTGAATATAGTGTTTTGTTTCAAATATATTGACAGCTCTAGCAGAATTTTACATATCTGCCTTTTGTGAAACACAATATTTTTTTGATCACAAGACATGTTTCAAGATTTGTCTGATACCTCCTCTCGGCATGACATTATTTTTTAATTTGTCTTACATTTACGGAACGCCATTATCTGGCATATTGTCGACTGGCAGCATGCTGTGTTTTTTATCATTGTAACTCCTCATATGGCTTTATATTTACTCTGAAGTAGAACATAAATTGCCAGTTATACAGTTCTTGGCTTCACAAATAACCTTGTTAATTTCTCATACAGTGTGAAAAAATAATGAAAGATGGGTTGTTTTGAGTTCTTGTGTATCTAAAAAAAAAAAAGGTTTTATTTTATTTTTGCAAGATATTTGTTTTCCTTCGTACAAGCTTTTTGCAGTGCTCTGTGGATGTAAATGTGACTGGAAAGGCTGCTAAAAAGTATGGCTGAGTACAAATAATAAAAAAAAATGTTTTGTTAAAATCACCACATAGCAAAAGATTAGGGTGCTTTGATCTGTAGAGTCTAGTTTTGAAGTAAATGTTGTGGCAAGGACTGCTTTCTTATTTTGCATTTCTTATCTGTATAGGATATGGTAAAACAATTCCCCTAAGTACAATAATTCCACATGTCCTTTCAGAACAACACACGGTCCAAACAGAAATCTGACGAAAGGCGCATGAGCAGAGCAAACACAAAGCATGGACCTCCCACTTCGTCATAGCTGCACATGCGCAGTAACGCTTGTTTCCTTGTGCTCTCTGGCAAATGCTCAAGTGAACCTAACAGTCCATGAGAAAATACTGTGAATGGTGGTGTGAGAAGCTTTACTTTCAAAGTAAATTTCCTTTCACACAAGATTAATTATGTTACAGGTGAGAATGTGCGATGAATTTTTTAAATCACAGAGCATTTGATTCTCACTTAAGACTTAACACTTTGAGGATGAGCCACTTCAAAAAATTTTGGGCCAAAAAGACTAGACATTTATGTCATTATTTAAAATTTTACTGGCGTATTTGTGTTTCATATATCTTAAAGGGCAACATAAGCAAAAAAGACTGATATTGTATGTGAAAGCTTATCTTCTGTTGTAGCTATAGTCAATGTATATTAATGTAAACCATTAAAGTTTCCTACTTGTGTGATTGCGCTCCTTGACAGTGATGTTGCTATTGGCTGACCACATCACATATCTTATGCTCTGAATATCTGCTGTCTTTGGCTGGTGAGATCATGTACACGAGCCTTGATTGGCTGACAAATATAAATCATAATCTCCATTTAAATGCTTTGGAAGCTGAAGTGCTGTGTTTGGTGTAATTTGTATTTATACTTTTGTAATACGAAAATATGCAATGTACATGTTGCTGAGCACCAAAGATGTTTTCAAAGCGCATTGTTTCATTTGATGGGTTTTGCTTCCTAAAGTGTCAGGAAGTTCTACTCTGGTGTATAAAACCTTTACCGTGGAAAGGATTGATAACTTTTACAGTTCCAAGGGAGAATATACTGTCACTTAACATGGGAAACGTGTATTTTCACCAGACACGTGTATTTTTAACCGGGAAATTTGGGTAAAATCTGAGGATTATTTTCTTTCTCTCTTGTACATATATTCAATTAAACTACCAGACAGAGTAATTGTGAATAACTTAAATGAACATTTGCTTTTAAAGTATCATTCCCACATATACCATCATTCATTACAAATTCAAAAGTTAACAGAGTTAACAATCTGATGATTCATTTCCACTTCTGGTTTAAATATTTGATGATAACTTGGACAACTGTTTCATTGTACCAATGAACTGGATTGTAGTAATACAGCATCATTTCAAAGCTCTTTATATTCATCTGAAACAGATAGTATCATACTTCGTTTCAGTGACTTTCTCCTCAATGAGGTTGATTTTTGCTGGCATTCTCATTCAATGCTAGTGAATCCACTATGTTTTAAAAAAGTATTTTGTTTCTTTTAGTATGTATATCTGTTGAGGCAATACATTATTGGAATACAGGGACAAAGGAATTTGTGGAAGCAAAAGTTATTCCTCACCTCACAATGACCCGTGAAGTTGGTGTAACTCAGGCCTGTAAGCCTATGTGGAATGAAGTGAAAACTGCACAGTAGAACAAAATGGACACATGAAGTGTTGGATTTAATCAAATGCTGATTGCAGAATATAAATGAATGTTTCCATGAGAGTTGTCACTACTTGTGTCTTAAAAAATTTGTATCGATACCTGTAATCCACTCCGGTATTTAGTTTATTAATGACAAATACTATTACTGACAAATTACTTTTCTTACAACTTAATTTTTGAGGTATTCATCTCATCTTTAATTGTAAATATATAAGAAAAATAGTCCATAGCCCTCTACCAAGATGATTCTTGGCAAACGAGATACCAAAACTTGCTGCTTCCTAAGGTGCAGTTCACACTGAGGTGATAAGGTATGTGATGTGGTACACGATGCAACCTGATTTGTGACAAACGACAAGACAGCACAAATCACATTTCTGGCTTAGCTGCAATTGTGTTCTCTTCTGAAGAGGACATTATTGTGGCTAATAAATATTTTGAAGCTCAAGCAACTGAAAAACAAGAGGAAGTGCTGGATGCACTTGTGCAGTGCTATTGAGATCAAATACAGTTAAGCTGTTGTTTCTCCTGAGCGCTCTCAGCACAATCACAAATTCTACAGATTGAGTCCAGATGCTTTTCACTTTGTGGTACATTTTCAATTTGTTATTTCTTGTGATGAGAAGTTACCCATTATAATAAGATCAGTTGGTGAAAGTGTGTCAATTACATAACGAATGGCCACTCTGAAAAGACCACGTAATGTGATACTTTATTCTTACTCTGTCATGGCATCCAATGATTAAACTAGAACTGTAGCCCCATCTGTTCATCGAAGTAACTGTAGAAAATTTTCATTCGAAGCTGTATGTTGAGATGTTCTGGAACAGGGGCTTGCTCAATTTGTATACCTGCAGTTGATATTTCCAGCACCTTAAACAGGGGCTCCATTTTCAGTTTCGTATGAAGTAATTTTTAGAATATGACACATTTTACAACCATCGACCAAAGCTGCAGTTTGTAAGCTTGAAGGTAATGAGTAGAAAACAATGGTACGGTTTCCACAATTGTTACCTCTTTCTTTCATTTCCATTGCTATCTTCCTGCGTGTCAAGCTGGTGACATCTTCCCTCAAATATCATGTCATGGTATAATCCCGCAGACAAGGGCCTTTCTCAACAAGCTGAATGAAAGATATTCCTCTTGTATGAACGACTTGTTGACTATATGTAGCACAGAAAGAAATGCACAGGTCAAGACATGTTTCCAGGCACATGTGTGGGTGATTGCTTTGGCTTGTACATGTAGCAACATGAGACAGCTCTGCATAGTTTGACGTGCGGTCATTGCATTGAGTGTGGTGTGTTGTAGCTAGTCACAGCCAAATGTCAAAAATGCGTCACATTTTTACTTGTGAATGGAAGGAGATACAGCTTTTCTTTCATTTTTAAAAACAATTTAGATACATTAGGTGCATTTCTTACACAGCAATAAATGCTGTAAACTGGCCAGCGACCACATTTTTCACTGCAAACTTTTCAAAATATCCACATACTGTATTTTACTTTGGGGTATCACAATAACAATGGAAAATAATGAAAAGAAAACCAGCCCATTGTCAACACATGAAAAAATATTGTTTTATCAAAATGTTTCCTTGAAATCAAAAGAGAAAGACTGCATAGTGGAGAACATGCGCAGATCCCAATAACAGCAGTTTTTATTTTTTATGTGAATAGTAAAAGCATTACTAATAAACAAACTACAGAGGTGGCTGTAGCTTTGCTTCATCTACGTAAAATATTTTTTAGGCAGACCGGGTAACATGAAATTTCACTTCCAGTGTTCTGTATGACACAGGTTGTGTGGAGTGACTAGTACTCCATGTTGCACCGAGCAATACATTAGAGGTATGTATCAGTGTCATATCGCTGTCATCCACTGTGAACCAGTTAAATTACTTCTGTTATGTTTCTGTGTGCTCCGTCAAAGAGGATTGCTTCTGCATCGTATTGCATATTCTATCACCACAGTGTGAACTGCACCTGCAATCCACCAACTGGTTATGTGCTGTTACTCATATTACACTCCACATTTATTTTTTACACTACTGGCTTATCTGTACTGTTTACGGTTTATTGTTTTATTCTGTAGTGTCACTGTAACAAAGAATCATCATTATGCAATTAGTCACTAAAGTGAACTAAGTAAATACATTGAATGTCACTGTTATCTTTATTTTTCATATTATTGCATTGTTGCAAGCAGTCTAGTGCATTCCAGATTACTTCCAACTGCCTCAGGCACCTACCTTCAAGAGTCTGCCAGTTCAGTTATTTTAACATTTTCCTGATCCTCATGTGGTACAAAAAAATTGTGACCATTTGTCCTGTCCTTCTTTGTACACATTCAGCGTTTCCTGTTAGGCCTATTTAGTGTGGGTCGCATACACGGAAGCAGTATTCTAGGATGGTTCACCGAGTGTTTAACAAGAAATTCCCTGTGTAGACTATCGCTGTTCTTCAGTATTCCATCAGTGAACTGTAGTCTGCCACCTGCTTTAACTATGTCTAAACCTACTTGATCTTTCCATTTCGTATCTCTACAAGTTGTTAAATACAGGCATTTGTATGAGTCAGCTGATTCCAGTTGTGAGTCACTGATGTTGTCATAGCATTGACTGGATATTTGTGTGTAATTTTTCAAGTAGAATTTATATTTCATTATAAGTAACTGCAGCACCTGCAAATAGGTCTAAGGTTACTCTTAATATAGCCTGCGAGACCATCAACGTACAACATAAGCAGCAAAGATACCAACACACTCTTGTCACATGCACTGGTTGGCATGAAGGAGGCCATTCTATTAGTCACAGCTCATGATGTTTAATCTCAGTAATTGTTCTAAATTTGTACAGCAGGTGATTGGATGACACTTTTGTGGAACATTTCTACTACCCCTCTTGTAGATTGGGATGACCTGTGTGTTATTCCATTCATTGTGCACACTTTTCTTTAAAAGGTATTGGTGATAGAAAATGTCTTGTGTTAAACCACAGGAACTAACAGTAATCCAGTTGTCTTAATTTTGTTCTTGGAGCAGAGTTCAGTTCTCAATATGAATTTTACCCTCTTGTAGTATTCTTGAAACAATTTTTCTTCCCCTGTATTTTTTTAGCTGTTTCATTATTTTGCTCTATACTGCAGTACTTGGGGGTCTCCCCAGATTCTAAATTTCTAATATTGGTGCTGTGGAAACACATTTATCCAGATAATCCAGAAAGAAAAAAAAAATGGAATAACATTGATTAAATGTTGAAACACACGCATGTTTATTTGCAAGGAAAGATACTAGTTACACATCATTTACATGTAAATGTTGATGATACGTGGAAAAAAAGAAAAAAACTGTTTCATACACTGAAGTTTCTTCTGAGCCAGATTCTTATGTCATTTATTTGCAACATGATCAGGTAAGCATTTCACCAACAATAGTTCAGCCAGTGTTGTATCCCCTGGCGTTCCAAATAAACCATTACTTAGTCCAATTGTGTTGTTACCTCTGTATGTACCATAATGTCTTCAGATTTTGTGCCAGTTTTGCCAGCTAATCCATCGACACTGTTGTCATCATGTGCAGACAAACGAACTGATAATTTTATCATCAGAAATCGCATCGTTGTAATTTCACAGCCCGTCATTTATATGTCTAACACCTATGTCTTAGCATCCTGGAATCGTTGTGAAGGCTTCAGTACCAATTTGAGCAGCAACGTTTTTTGATAATTCTTTATCCATCATATCCAATGCATATAAATTTTTGTCTGTGGGCCCAGTATCACCTTTTTCTTTGATTACATTTTACAGTCGAACCAAAAGGGGACAGTAAAATATTGTACAGTTCAATGGTAACATGTTAACCAATAACTTACCAGGATCTACATATGGGGGTTGGCCAAATTCAAATTTAATGATTCTCGTAAATTGTTGCTGCTATTACATACAGATTACCATATACTGTAATGAGGGCCAGATAGACGAGATTCCACTGTGTTTTTGTCTGAGTGAATGTCCTCTGTTTCCACAAGTTTTCCTCTAAGCATGCCTAGATTTTCATATTCCACTTCCAAACTGCATGCAGATGTCATCACTAAATGTTAATAAAGAAGAAAGTCTCATAATTTGTGGTATAAATGATTTTATACAGGCTGCCCCAGGAGGCACAGTCAGCACTCGGGGACATGACAGGAATGATCACTCGAAGCAAAGAAGAAATATGAACTCTAAAATGCTTATCTTAAGAGGGATGAGCATTTGTTCATCTTTGCTAATGTGAAACACATCTCTTCTATTGAAAAATCCTCATAGCTCTTAACCCTTTAGCCGCTGTGGGTAAGTTAACTTGTCATGCTCCACCACTCCACAGTTGCCAAGGATGTGTTTAAAAAAGGGCGTTTCTAAAAGGGATTACAATGATTCACAGACATAATTGAGCATTCACACTCAGCTGTTGATACAAGCACTAGTGTCTGAAGCATAAAGCAGTGGCTGTAGATCATGAGGCTTTCTTTCTGTTGTTCTGTGTTCATTGCACTCCCTGAAAGCTCTTGCAATTTTCCTGTTATCTGAGATTCTAAATTATTTGCAGAGATGAACTACACTTTAATCCTCATAATTATATATGTCTTCTTGGCCCATTCAGAAGGACTTAACACTGCTAGATTACAGAGGATATCATTATAGCTACTACTATTTTGCAAATTGTGTGTCATTCCACACTAAGAAGACTGAGTAATTAACTATCTTAATTCTAAATTGCCAGGAAAACTATTGTAAGACTGTCATGCATGAATGATTTATATTGAGTGGCTCTTGAGACAGGCACAGATTTGAATTTACTTAATTTAGTCATTGTTTTAGCTACTTTCACATAATGACCAGGATTTTGCTGCAGTGACTGAAATACCTTAATAGTTCTTTTTTACAGTTTATCTGCTGATGGCAGTGTCCCTTCCCTCTTTTGAAAATCACATGAAAGATCTAATTCTATCAATTACTAAATTTTCTACAACTCAGTACTTTCTAAATTTTTCCGTAAACCAGAATATTTGGCTATTTTTTTCTGGTCTCTTGTAATATCATTCTCAGCTATTTCAGAATGGAAATATAAACTCCAAGGTTTCCCGTACAGCTTGTAGAGTTCTTTTAATTCATAATACCCACTGGACTGTGAAAATTTTACCAATTTGGAACATTTGTCCCGTCCCCCCCCCCCCCCCCCCCCCCCCAATCTTGTGCACACATATTTAGTTTCCTTTGGGTAACGACGCTTGCCTGAGAAGGCTGTGAAGTAAGAGGTTCATCCATAAAATGGCTTTGAGGCTCCTTCACAACTGATGGAAATGGTTAACAATTGTTTTAAGAGACATGGCTTGAAATTCTTTTTGGCATCTGTTTGTGTCATACATTTGTAATTAATTTCTTTATGAATTTTCTTTTCTTTCAGTGCAGTCTACATGTGGCACATAAGCCACCTGGGCATCATTTCCCTAAATTGTTATGGGATGTTTGCTACAGTCAAGATTCTGGAACTATATATTACAAGGGGGTTTGAAAAAAATGGACACAAATTAGAATGTATAAAACATATATTCATATCCCAATTAGCCTGGCAAATTGAACATCAAAATGTCTTTTCAGTCACAATTTTCATGGGGTTTCATACTTTGGTAACACCATCCTACCATATAGGGTTTATGAACTTTCCAGCCAAGTTAATGCACCAGACTAGACAGACATAAAAGAAATATGTTGTATAATATAACATTAAAGATTAAAAAATGAGCACAGCACTGGGGTAAATTTAGTGACTTCTCTGCCAAATAATAATACTCTGTATTTTGTCAAACAAACAGTTGAAATCAATCAATGAAGACCAGTCAAACTCCTTTGTGAGAGAAGTGATCTCTTCATCAATTCCACTCAGTACAGTGGCCCTTTTAGCCAGTATCCATGACTTTTTGGCCTGCAGTTCTTTAACTTGCTGTACGATGGATCTCTTCCATCTTCTTCACGTTGCTTCTGCTTTCAAGCCTCACCATACCGATCTCGAGCATTGCGATGTTCCAGAACTGTTCTCTTCTTAACGTCGATCTGGAATACACCGCCAGCTGATTTCAGGCCATCATATACTTGACATATACCTACCAATGCCTTGGCTTCTTGGCTATCATACACTCTTTACTGATGGAAAAACCCTGCTCTACAAAGGCTTGACCATGGCTCAGAATGAGAACCCTTTGAGGAAATCTATATGAATACTGACAGGTGGTATCACCATCCAATAAGTTTCTCAAAAAGTGATCAATTCTCGTCTCAGTCCTGTACTTTGCACAGATATCCAAAAATACCTCCTCACCAAGAAGTTGCAAGAATTCTTTCTCAATGTTGTCATGGTCCTTAACACTTATCCAAATATGTGAAGAGAATTTCTGCTAGGGATTCAAGATTCTAGCCTTGCTAGTTGTTGGCCTGCTATTTATCACAACTGGATTAACCTGCACTCAGACCTGAAAGGTAAAATATCTATGGCAGGCACTTTTATTTTTCAGAGCTCAGACGGTACGGCGTGACCTAAGTTTATGTCAGGAATAAGACTAGGCTTTATTATCAAGTTTTATATCACATACTGATTTCATGGCAGTGAATGCTTCAACCTTAACAACCAAGGACAGCAAGTAGAGATGACAAAATACTGTAAAGGAAACGTGCCACAGGGGCACATTGTTTCGGGGCAGGTGATGACCTGCCCTGAAACCAAGGTAAAATAAGCTGTCAGCAGAGGATCTTTGAGCTACTTCAACATCGTTCACCAGCTCTAAGTATCGATTTTAATCTTGTGCCCCTTTACTTTGTCCGCATGTCTTTAGAAAGGAGATGATTTCTTACACCTCAGTCAGCTGCATCCTCATTTTCCAGCCAGTGCACAGAGCAAATTTTTTTTTGGGGGATGGTGGGTTTACGGGTTTACTAAATCATTTATAATCAGCTGTTCTTACACTTTCATTCTCCAACACAGTATAAATCAATCTCAGAATAGGTACAATGCCCCAGTTAGTCTTTAAACTGCATTCTTGAAACTCTGATGAATTGTATGGAGACCACAAGATACCATATGAACAGAAGCTGACGCACCGTCCCCATGAATACTCTTCAGATCAAGATGCAAGCCCTTCAACAATGCCCAATTGACATCCACTGGTGCCTGAAGCATGTTGGTAATATTCAGATCACATGTTTCTATCTTAAAATCACCCAACATATCGGCAGCAGTGGCATGGCCTAAAAACACAGATGAAAAATGGTGCATTTCAACTTGTTTGTTAATTTTTTGCCAATATCTGAGAGCAATATCCATTTGTTGCAACTCAGCTGCGTTATTTGGCTCTCGTCAAATACGATTACAAAAGGAACGTTCCCTTCAAGATCCTCGAGAACAGTTTTGCTAAAGTGCGAAGCTTACCTGTGAACAATACTGTACGATGTTTTGGTCCACCCAAACTGCATCTTACTAGCTACATTATCATTAGAGAACATGACCGGAAGCGCAAACAAAGCGGTCTGACACAGTGATTTTCGACAACTTGCAAGTCCATAATATTTCCAATGTTGTACCACCATCCTGAGTCAGGTACTTTGAAATATGACTGTTAGACAATGCAGTATTAGTGGCAGTGGTGGAGGTGACGCTGGGAGGTCAACAAATCAATGTCATCTGCAAGCTTCACCAGTCAGTGCGATCTTATGGAGCCTCAAGCGAGCGTTTTTATTATGCCCAGTTATCTCGCCAGACGACAGGGAGTGTGATACGGATGTACCGGCGCCTTGATAACAATCAAATGTCCAAATATATAATGACATGACCCTTGTGGTACTACACACCTGCCAACCTTTAACATCGGGAAATGCAGTTTGAAAAATGACAAAAATTGTTGCTCGCTTTCAGTATAGTCCCAAGACGACTATGTGAGTTCTTTCCTGTGTTCCCTTCAAGATCCTCGAGAACAGTTTTGCTAAAGTGCGAAGCTTACCTGTGAACAGTACTGTATGATGTTTTGGTCCACGGCCAGCACATCTTGGCACAGTGTTACACCGTCCGGGTCCCGCGTCCGGCCATCCTGATTTAGGTTTTCCGTGATTTCCCTAAATCGCTCCAGGCAAATGCCGGGATGGTTCCTTTCAAAGGGCACGGCCAACTTCTTTCCCTGTCCTTCCCTAATCCGATGAGACCGATGACCTCGCTGTCTGGTCTCCTTCCCCAAAAACAACCAACCAACACCGTCCGGGTTATCTGGATACTTCCCACTAACACCAAACTGTCAGAACTCCGGAGATGGGAACTTGCCCTTCAGTATATCCTCTCTTCCCATTACCCACCAGGCCTCAACCTCTGCTAATTTCAAGTTGCCGCCGCTCATACCGCACCTGTCATTCAACAACATCTTTGCCTCTGTACTTCCGCCTCGACTGACATCTCTGCCCAAACTCTTTGCCTTTACAAATGTCAGCTTGTGTCTGTGTATGTGCGGATGGATATGTGTGTGTGTGTGTGTGTGTGTGTGTGTGTGTGTGTGTGTGTGTGTGTGTGTGTGTGTGTGCGCGCGCGCGAGTGTATACCTGTCCTTTTTTTCACCTAAGGTAAGTCTTTCCGCTCCCGGGATTGGAATGACTCCTTACCCTCTCCCTTAAAACGCACATCCTTTCGTCTTTCCCTCTCCTTCCCTCTTTCCTGATGAAGCAACTGTTGGTTGCGAAAACTTGAATTTTGTGTGTATGTTTGTGTGTCTATCAACATGCCAGCGCTTTCGTTTGGTAAGTTACATCATCTTTGTTTTTAGATATATTTTTCCCACGTGGAATGTTTCCCTCCGTAATATACAAAAACAGATAGACAGTTGCACAAGAAAAAATGGGAAGGCCGATGTGTTGACGTATTAAAATAGATACGTATTAAAATAGATACATTGTTCGGTGAAGATACTAGTGGATGTAGACTTCCAGGGATAAGGGTATCATGTGAATGTAACATTTAAAGGTAGTGCAATTCTCACTCCAGTGATATTTCTACTTTATGCCTACAATCCTTGAT
The DNA here is from genome assembly GCF_021461395.2 of Schistocerca americana. NCBI lineage: Eukaryota > Metazoa > Arthropoda > Insecta > Orthoptera > Acrididae > Schistocerca > Schistocerca americana. The sequence goes on along the minus strand of NC_060119.1, from coordinate 19,373,046 downwards.
CGCCAGAACAAGTGTTTCAAATCTGTTATTATGTGCAGGACTGTTACGCAAAGTCTCTGGTCATCTACAGCAGTTATTTTTGGGTACTTGTACACATAAAGGCAAGAACCTTCTAGCTCAAAAAATTGCTTTTTTCTTTTTACAGTGGCGAATCTAAAAAAAAAAAAGATTGCTAAAAGTTAGGCCTTCTTCCATTTTCCACATATCTGATAGCTCATACCTGCATAATTTATGGTCAGTTTGTTTGTTTTAAACTGAAATATGCTTTTCATATGTAACATGAAAGAAAAGAGTCATGTTTTTTCGAAATCAAAATGTTTGTGAAATGCTCCACTCTTGGTTGGATAGAATGTTTTGCAGAACAGATAAGAAATCTATCTATCTCTCTCTCTCTCTCTCTCTCTCTCTCTCATACACACACACGCACACACACACACACACGCACACACACACACACACACACACACATATATATATATATATATATATATATATATATAATATGAAAGCTAATGGTAGCAAACCCAGATGCTTCTGAACCCATTATGGGCGGCTTTGTGGTTGGGTCTGTTCCCCATGTTAGTATTGGGGCAACCTATGTTCTGGACCAAAGTACCAAGATGGCGAAGATGACGTCATCCAAGAAGGCAGCCATGACGTATCCAAAATGGCAGCCGTGACTTCATCCAAGATGGCGGTTTTTTTAGGAAGATAGGACAATTGGGCTACCTCCACTAACCTAACCCCCCCTCTCCTCCCCTCCCCCCAGAAAAACGGCGGGAAGTTCTAATTCCAAAAGGATAATGCATCACACCGTGGTTATCTCTAGTAACACAAGAAAATCGTGGGGAAATAGGTCACTTGGGCTACCTCCACTAACGTAATTCATCCGACTGCCACCTCTTTCTAGGAATTGCCTGGGAAAGGACTCAGCCTGTGCTGGCCTGCTGAAGAGAGGAAGGAGTGTACTTTATTTATTTTGGAACAATTTACTTAGGAACAGAGTATATCTATTACACTAATACAAATCACATGCTCTGACATGCTTGGGGTCACGCCACACAGCCTACAGACATGCAGACCACTAAAAGACTCTGCAAATGTGCCTACTAATCATCAACTGTCGAAATTTAACAATTTGAGCCATCACCGCCATCCAGTGTGTTCGCCACGAGGTCCAGAGCCCAAGTGACCTAGTACACAGTGCCACAACCAGAGGGTGCTGTCGTCCATTCCGTGACATAATCCAAGATGGTGGGGGCAAATGATGGGAAACAGTGTGGTTGCTATGGGGTCCAGAGTCCAACTAACCTAGTACACAGTACTGCCACCAGAGGGTGCTGTCATCGATTCCTTGACGCAAACTAAGATGGTGGCTCGAGGTGGGGGAAAATGTTGGGAAAACGACTCTGCCTGTGCTGGATATAAGTTTTTATTTTGCAGGCAGTGTCTCCACCACAAGATCTAGACTCCATCTGACCCAGTACACAATACTGCCAGCAGAGGGAGCTGTCATCCCTCTTGCGATGTAATCCAAGATGGTTGTCCGGAGGGGGCAAAATGGCACGAAAATGAGTCAGCCTATGCTGGGATGCTAGAGAGAGTAAGGAAGGAGTGTACTTTACTTTCTTGGAACAATTTATTTAGAGATGGAGTATATTTATTACACTGATACAAAACACATGCTTGGGGTCACGCCACACAGCCCACAGACCTGTAAACTACTCCTAAATAACGCTCTGCAGACACGCAAATAGCTCGTAACTTACTGAAATAATTTCAGTACAGTCCTGCAAACTGCTCCTAAATAATGCAGCACAGTGATGTGTAGACACACTCAGTACTCGTAAACTGTCCAAATAATGCAGCACAGTGATGTGTAGACACTCAGTACTCGTAAACTGTCCAAATAATGCATAGCACAGCCTACAGACCTGCTCACAAAATAATACAACAGAAACGCAATCAATGCTCGCAAGCATTGTCAGCCACCTCCCGTCCAGCAGTCCGCACAGGACGCTACCTGCAGTCCTGCGAAGTGACGCGGCCGTCGGCTGTCGAACCACGCACAGGTGCCCTCGAGCATGAGGTGGCGACATCTCTTTGATAGTTGCTACCTGAGAAATTCCATTCAAAGTACGTGATCACCCAGGCACCGTTGCTGAAGTGACCGGACGGGAACGTAGCCACTCCAGGGCTGCACGCACCGACACAGCCGTGAGCTATCGCAGGTTGCGAGCCAGCGTGACCCATTGCTCTCACACTGCTGCAGGTGAAAGTTGCTTCTGTTTTCCAGTATACAGTCAGCATTATACTGACGTTACAGATCTCTAAGGCGCGCACACGCCGCTCCCATATGCGAGACACCTGTTTACCGTCAGAGTAGCACAGTGAGCATTGTTCCTAGCTGGACATGCGAGCTGCGTCTAACTGTGCTTTTAGCTGCCCAGCGTGACTGACGCAATGCCAAGAAGTGCGTGCGCATAGCTACAAACCGTTGCAAGTACATCTAACGAGGATCTCAATCTTGTGCTGATGTCACATGGCTATGCAAAATCAGAACCCAGTCGACCTCTCGGAAATTGTATAGCGTCCCAGAAATAGTTAACGCTCGGTTTCTTGATGTGTCAGCTTGTATGCACGGAAATTCTTGCCCTAACAGAACCTGTTTACGAAAATAGCGCAGAATAACATCGAATGCAGTCTTCCTAGCGGTCCTAACGTGATACCTCGTCCATCACGTGTTACCCTTCCTGCTTCAACATACACAAACATTCCCTCCGCTGTGTAGTGATTCCTCTAACCTATCACAATGGATGTCTTGTGAATGAATGTGGGATTACGATTGGCTCTTATCGAATTTACCCTCCGAATTACTGATGCGACTGGTGTGGAAGCACCGTCCGCCTTTTCTTTCTTTCTGCAGACGAGACTTTCAGTGGGAAAAAACACACACAGATAGGCATATTGCACCGACAATTAAACCGTGTAAAGTGCACCGACATATCGTCAAATACGGAAATACTCCTACTCAATTACACTGCTCTCCCACTGAGGTCAGGAGCTCGAATATTAGAGCGTCAAAACGAACTCCAACTCAGCAATATATTACCGCATACTGTGGCGATGTAGTAAACATAAAAAATCGCCCTTGTACGTCATTTGTACATGTACTGCGAGTATACTTTCGGCACTGGGGCATCCACGCCCAACGGGTGATCACAGCGCCCTCAGCGGACCGAAGTCACTCTCAGAGCTGCTCTACAAATTCGGGCTCGCTTCCCCTCAGCAAAAACGTGTTACTGTTTCTGGTCCGGACCTGATGCTTGTTTGCTTTTCTACAGCCATCTCCAGACTCTGGGATTACAAGAACACAAGTATTTTTGCGTGGTTTGCCAAAATATTATACCATTTTCGCGGTACTTCTCGATATCAAGCACACAGCAGTAGCCTACCGATCGCTCGCGCATAACATAATTCCGAAGATATAGACTGGAAATTATTTCTCTACACAGCCGAAACTTTAGCACTTATCCCGTCTGCGCCGACCTTTAGGTGAGAACTCGAAACAAATAGAGGAAAATGATATTTCCACTCGCGAATACCGATGTCAGTGATCTAACAGATTCCAAACCATATCTACAATTTAAAAAGTCAACTATGGTGTTTCTCATGTTTAGAGAACAAGCAAACATCCGTTTCACCTGCTAGATGAACACACCACTATCGATGTTCCCTCAACTAAATAAAGGCGCGAAATGTGCAGAAGCAGTCAACTGAACAGTTTGCACGGAAGGGAATAACGGTCCAGCGCAAACACGCCTCTGCCGGCTGGAGTGGCCGTGCGGTTCTAGGCACTACAGTCTGGAGCCGAGCGACCGCTACGGTCGCAGGTTCGAATCCTGCCTCGGGCATGGATGTGTGTGGTGTCCTTAGTTTAGTTAGGTTTAATTAGTTCTAAGTTCTAGGCGACTGATGACCTCAGAAGTTAAGTCGCATAGTGCTCAGAGCCAAACACTCCTCCTTATTCAATCTTCTCAAATTTTCACGGGGCGACGAAAGCTGCCCAACACATACTAAGTATTAGTTCACTATTCTGCCCTGTAGAGGACGACAAAGTTAACTCAGATACACTCCTGCATTCCAACAGGCCTCTGCATTCGGACAGCTGCTGCCATTAACGGGGAACGTGAATCATTCCCGCACAGGTCACCAGTGCTGCAGGCCAGTGTGCGATTTGTGCTTCTACCAGTGGGGGGGGGGGGGGGGGGGGGGAGGGGATATGTCTTAGGGGGTTAGTGGAATTATATGTGTTACTAGCTCGGGCCGTGGCGTTACGCATGGTTAAACAGCTACTTATAAATAGATGTTAATGCCGAAACTCACTATTGACTCGTATGCACTGTCAGAAAAGCCATCCCTTGTTATATCTTTAAAAGTACATTATAGCTAAAGCTTATTTACAAAATCATCTACATACAGGTAGGTACAGATATACGACGGGAATTCAAAAGTAGAGGCACATTTGTGAAAAGTTGTACTTATTCTGATGATAGAAAACTGAAACATAGTAATAGTATTAATACTAAGACTAATTAAAAACTTTCAGTGCTCGGCTCCACAAATTTAAATTGTATGTAAAGTTTTGCTCCAGTGCGTGGGAAATAAACATCCCAGGTTGGGATGCATAAAATAAAACCAGAGGGGGGGGGGGATGGTCTGATGCAGAGGGGGGGAAATCCCCCCCCCCCCCTGCAAATCGCACACTGCTGCAGGCCAAGCACGCCCAGGCAGAACGATCCTACGAATTCGTTCACATATAGATGTTTTATCTCTGTACTTACAATAAATGTTACCATTGCTGTCTTAGTTGAATGACATTCATCAATGAGCGAAGTATCAGAAATGCACCCTGCTGACGGCTGTGGCTCTCGAAATAGAAATATTGGTACCTATTCTTATGACTAGACATCCTCTTCCCATGCTGTCACAGTATTCCACAGTCATCTCCTTTGCACATGTCGGAATACAAACACATACTTTATAAGCCTGATGCTCAAGGTGAACCTATCACGCATCCCCTACTACTACTAAGTGTAGTACTTCGTCAATAGCCGGCCGCGGTGGTCTCGCGGTTCTAGGCGCGCAGTCCGGAACCGTGCGACTGCTACGGTCGCAGGTTCTAATCCTGCTTCGGGCATGGATGTGTGTGATGTCCTTAGGTTAGTTAGGTTTAAGTAGTTCTAAGTTCTAGGGGACTGATGACCACAGCAGTTGACTCCCATAGTACTCAGAGCCATTTGAACAATTTTTGAACTTCGTCAATAACTGATCGCTGGCGATACGAAATAATACTGAGAGAAAATCAACCATTGGTGGGCATGTCTCTTATGTATTTCTTGCGAGTGCTCAACTGTGTCGTAGAAAGAGAGACGTAATCGGCCAGATGTGGAAAAAAAAAAAAAAAATACCGATCGCTACAACTACTGCATATTACTGTCACAAGCACACTTGGTTCTACAGGTGCACATAAGTATCCATGTTAAAAGCTATACTGGCATTATAAATCGAGGTACGACATTACTTCTGAATGAGGTGGTTTTTCCGAACAAATACCGAGACGATGATCATAGGATAGGGTGTCCATTCGTCCCGTTTTTCCCGGGACAGTCCCATTTTTTACCAAAATGTCCCGCTCTCCCGAAAGCTTTTTTGGGAACGCTCAAATGTCCCATTTTTTTATGATTCCGCTTGGCTAGAGTATTTTACGCTACTGGTTGTTTGACTTGCGATTAACTGCGCAATTATTTACGCTAGGAAGCTTGTGATGACTTTCAGCGTACCCCAAACATGTACCGAACCGTCATAAATCGCAAGTAATTTTAAACGCACTATAGGTTACGAATAACAACTAAGATTCTTCTCTTCTAAATCGATCCACTGAATCCGTCCTTTCGGTCCACAGATACTCTACACCACTGATACTTGCTCTCTGGCTTTCGTCACCACACTGTTAATGTTTTGCACTGTGCAATCACTGTTTCATTATGCCAAAACGAAAGTGTAAATTTAACAGCAATATTAAAAGCGAGTTTCCTTTTATCACTGGTAGTGGAGAAACTGTAGAGTGTACGTTGTGCAGATCAAAATAAGCTATTGGTCATGGGGGAAGGTCTGACATTGTGAACCACATTAAGATGAAGAAACATCGCATGAGTGATCAAACGAAAAGAGCAAATAAATGCGTGAGTGACTACTATGTAAACTTAAAATCAGTAACAGAAATGGATAGGCAGTTGGCAGCACAAGAAGCTACGTTTGCATACCACAGTGCAATGCATAACCATAGCTTTAAGTCAATGAACTGTGCTACAGCAGTTGTTAAAAAAAACTTTTCAATCCTAAATTCACATGTGGACACACAAAATGTAATTCAATCATTTCAAATGTTATTGTACCGTATGCAGCTCAGCAGGTTTTAAATGAACTGAAAAGTGCTCGATTCATTTCTGTAACGATTGATACATCGAATCATCTGGATCTGAAGTTGGTTCCTCTCCTTATCAGATATTTTCACCCTGAAAATGGCATCATGGTGAAAGTGGTCGAATTGGTTAATTTAGCTGTAGAAACTTCAGATTTATTTCAGAATTATGTGCTGGAGGTTTTAAAGAAATATGAGCTTGAGGGAAAGGTGACTGCAGTTTCTGCAGACAACACTAACAGCAATTTTAGTGGTAAGCAGAGGAAAGGAAAAAACAATTTGATCTATAAACTGCAACAGAACACAGTGAATAATATAGTAGGTGTTGGCTGTCCAGCACATGTGGTGCTCAATTCCTTACAAGCTGGCTTAGATTGCCTACCCATCGACTGCCAATTAATAGTAAACAAAATCTACCAGCATTTCCACGTATATACAGTAAGGGTTGAATCTCTGAAGTCATTCTGTAAGTTTACTGACAAAACTGCACTTGGGCACAGCAGGACAAGGTGGCTATCTCTGCTACCAGCATTGGAAAGAATTCTAGAGATATTTCCTGCTTTGAAATCATATTTCATTTCGCTTGATAAGTGTCCTGTTATCCTTAAACAATTCTTTGATAACCCTGTGTCTATTGTTGTTCTAAATTTTTTTTTGTTAGCCAGCTAAAATGATTCTCCACAACAATTAAATGTATTGAGAAACAAGAGATCACAATAGTGGAAGTTTATCAAGAAATAAACAAATTATTGGACGAATTACAATGTAGAAAATCTGGAAGATTTCTCACATCCTTTGTACATGTAACTCTATGGAAGCTGGAAGAAGAGGGTGAAATTACTGTAAAACAATTTCATATTTATGTTGACATCTTCTATGACTTTGGCATTGGGTATATTAAAGAATAGTGTTTACCATTTCTCACACCTTTTAAAGCATTTGACTGGGTTAATACTGAAAAGGAGCAGCTACAGTAGAAGGATATTCAGGACTGTTGTGTTTTTGTTAAAAGTATTGTATCAAATTTTCCTGTTGATGAAGACAAATGAATTTTCATGCGCACAGAACTTCATAAAAAGTGAAGGAGGAGACAAAGAAAGTGTTAGTGCAACATGGTGTAAAATATTTGCTTATTTCAAAAGTAAAAACATTTAACATGAAAAACATGATTCATTTGGAGGAGTTTTGTTTAGCAACTCCTGGGTCAAATGCTACTGTGGAACGTGTGTTTTCGTTAGCGAACTCTTTGTGGCCAGATGAAAAAAACAGAATGAAAGTTGAAACAGTGAGGGCCTTGCTCATTGTCAAAACGCACTTTAATGGTGTATCGTGTACTGACTGTTCTGATACAATTTCAAACGAAAATGAACTTCTTGATAAAGTACATAAAAGTGAAAAGTACGGTGATAGTGTGGCAGAATAATTGTAAAAAGTGATTTGGGATCATCTGAGTGCATGTTGTAAAGGTAAACTTGATGTTTATTAAATTTAGTCAATACAATATTTATGTCCCGTTTGTTTTTCTTCATTGTCCCAGGTTTTTCTCTACTTTATTTCAAATGTCCCCTTTTTCAATTAAAGTGAAATGGACACCCTATCATAGGAATGTGTATTATCAGACCAGCACTTCAGTTATACGTAGCCCATGATACAACTTCCTTGTAAAATCGCTGAATTTTGAGGGTGATTTGACTAAGGAACGTGGTATGTAAGTGGTATTTGCAACTCCCTCACACCGCCCTAGCTAGATATTTCTATAGTACTTGCAACTTATTCTGCCTCGATACCATGTCAGAGGTTCTGCGATATATCCACTGAGTTATAGCCGATGACTGATTGAGGTAATAAGAAATGTACACTAGCTTTTCAGATCTCTAGTGTTACGCTATACACTGTGATTTGGAATCAAGTCCTTCCATTCAATCACATACCTGTGTTGGATCACAGCTACAAGTGAATCATATTTCTAGCACTCTCATATCTCAAAACGAGTCACCATTCTTGAATCTATCTGCTACAGTAAATTTCCAAGGTGGTTTTAGTCAGTTCCTGTGCATCCTGCAACTGCCCCCATTTCTACAGCATGTGATCGTTCCAATTTAAGTCGGAACTGAGCAGAAGTTGGAGAAAGCCATATCCAGCACCTGCAGCGGAGTGCAGACTGAAAATTTCATTCTGGAAACATCCCCCAGGCTGTGGCTAAGCCATGTCTCCGCAATATCCTTTCTTTCTGGAGTGCTAGTTCTGCATGGTTCGCAGGAGAGCTCCTGTTAAGTTTGGAAGGTAGGAGACGAGGTGCTGGCAGAAGTAAAGCTGTGAGGACGGGGCGGGAGTCGTGCTTGGGTAGCTCAGTTGGTAGAGCACTTGCCCCCGAGAGGCAAAGGTCCCAAGTTCGAGTCTCGGTCTGGCACACAGTTTTAATCTGCCAGGAAGTTTCATATCAGCGCACACTCCACTGCAGAGTGAAAATCTCATTCTGGAAACATCCTTGACACTGATTTGTTGTAGAATCTTAGAACATACTCTGAGCTCAAACATGAGGTATTTCAAACAAAATGACCTCCTCCATGCAAACCAGCATGTGAAACCCAACTTGGACTTTTCTCACATGACTTACTGAAAGCTTTGGATCAAGTCAGTCAGTTAGATGCATTGTTTCTTGATTTCTGAAAAGCATTTGACTCAGCACAACAGCTACACTTATTGTCAAAAGCATGATCATATGAGGTATCAAGTGAAACTTGTGACAGGATAAAGGACTTTTTGGTAGGGAGGATGCAGAATGTTACTTTGAATGTGGAGCCATCATTAGATGTAGAAGTAACTACGGGTGTGCCCCAGGGGACCTGTAACTGCCCTGTAAAATTGTTAGAAAGTTACTCAACCAGTGTCGTAAATTTGAAATGGGAGTTAGTATGAATGTCGCGTGATAAATATTTTGCATGAAGGGCCATTGAGACACAGGCAGAGGTCAATTGTGGAAACTAAGCCACTGAATACTAAAAGTAATGTTGTCAAGGAATACACCCGCCTGATACACAAAATAAGAGGTCACGTACGAGGGGAGTTTGAAAAGTTCGTGCAAAAATAAAAACTACTTACGTGTTTGGGGTAAAAAGTTTTAATTTTTCGACATAGTCTCCATTTAGACTTATACACTTTGTCCAACGCTATCCACATTTGTTGATCCCTTCCAAATAATAGGAATTGTCCAAGTCTGCAAAATAGCTATTAGTTGCTGCAATCACCTCCTCATTTGAATAAAATCTTTGTCCCGCCAGCCATTTCTTGAAATTGGGGAACAAATAGTAGTCCGAGGGAGCCAAGTCTGGAGAATAGGGGGATGTGAAACGAGTTGAAATCTTATTTCCATTATTTTTGCAACCACAACTGCTGAGGTGTGTGCTGGTGCATTGTCTTGATGGAAAAGGACTTTTTTGCGGTCCGGCGTTTTTCTTGCAGCTCGGTTTTCAAATGGTCCAATAACGATGAATAATTTGCACCTGTAATATTTTTATCTTTTTTCAGATAGTCGATGAGGATTATCCCTTGCGGATCCCAAAAGACAGTCGCCATAACCTTTTCGGCCGAAGGAATGGTCTTCGCCTTTTTTGGTGCAGATTCTCTCTTGGTAACCCATTGTTTACATTGTTGTTTGGTCTCAGGAGTATAGTAATGTATCCATGTCTCATGCACAGTGATAAAACGACGCTTAAAGTCCTGCAGATTCTTCCTGAACAGCTGCAAACAATCCTTGCAACACTTCAGACGATTCCGTTTTTGGCCAAGCGTCAGCAATCACGGAACCCATCTTGCAGATAGCTTTCTCATGTCCAAATGTTTATGCAAAATATTATGTACCCATTCATTCGAGATGCCCATAGCACTAGCAATCTCACCCACCTTAGCTCTTCTGTCATCCATCACCATATCATGGATTTCATCAATGATTTCTGGAGTCGTAACCTCTACAGGGCGTCCAGAACGTTCAGCATCACTTGTGCCCATATGGCCACTCCGAAAATTTTGAAACCACTTACAAACTATTCTAATCGAAGGTACAGAGTCACTGTAACGTTTATCAAGCTTCTCTTTAGTCTCCTGAGGCGTTTTACCTTTCATAAAGTAATGTTTAATCACCACACGAAATCCTTTTTCGTCCATTTTTTGACCATCACTCGACTTCCTTGATTCACACGAATGCCAAACACAAAGAAATAGACCAACATGGCTGAAACTTGGTGTCAGTGATCTCTATACTAAGGAGATCACTGCTTGGTGTGCATTCTTTCCAAAGATGCTCCTAACTAAACATGACTTCGATATGCACCGGTGGTGCCATCTCTCGGACTTTACACGGACTTTTCAAACGCCCCTCGTACATTCGTGAGTGAGTCAATTTATACTGTAAAGGAAACGGTCATAAGTATATAGTTACGTCGGAACACGCATTTGTATGCAAATGTACGACCGGGATAGAGGCACGTACATTCTAAGTACTATCATTCCATGTGGAAAAAGAATTGTGGTTAAAATGCATTTATTCACCTGAAAAAGAAAATAGTCGGACTTCGTAATTAAATGAAAAAAAAAAAGATGGCAGGTTTTGAATGTCGCGGCAAATATGAGCTAAATACTGGAATTGACACTGGTGGCCACGACTGGAAGGAGACGAACACGTTCACCTGCCTCTATTGTTGAGAAGCGCCGTCGTGAAGGTCGTCGCCTCCATCAAAATTCTCCATACAAAATTAAAATAATAGTAATCTCCCAGAGTCACAGGAGCTGACGAAGTCGTTTTGTTTCGGAAGTTGCTTTCATTATCCAGCACAGTTTCACTAGTAACTACACAGCGCGTCTTATCACCAGGGCCGGCCGCTGTGGCCGAGCGGTTCCAGGCGCTTCAGTCTGGAACCGCGCGACCGCTACGAACGCAGGTTCGAATCCTGCATCGGGCATGGATGTGTGTGATGTCCCTAGGTTAGTTAGGTTTAAGTAGTTCTAAGTTCTAGGGGACTTATGACCTCAGATGTTAAGTCCCATAGTGCTCAGAGCCATTTGTATTTATCACCAGGACATGAGAAGAACGAAAGGTCACTGATACTAAAAGTAATAAACGAAGAGCGTAAAGCTTGTTTTATCAGTCAGTGTTAAATACTTTTCAAGTGGATCTTCGGTGTGAGAGCCGAATAATTATCTACACATTTATCAGTACATAAGAAAAAATTATTAAGTTCCTTTATATCCCCACCTTGGGCATATTGTCCGAAGAAATGTCAAATTTCGGGTAATGAGCCCAACCACTTGACACACGTACTTGAATTGCACTGTTCGTCTCTTTAGGGATTTCTCATCACCACTTTGCTTATATAATTCTGGTGCCGGCCCTGGCACTTTACAATGAAAACGAAACATATACACTAGAGTACACAAAATATACATTAACTTACATACTAAGCACAAAAATTACTGCATCGTCCTTTGCAATCAAATACATGAATATTACATTACATTTTAAACAAGTGCAGAGTTCAATTCTTTATGATGGTTTGCAGCATCATTGTTCCTGTGAACAAATAACATTTTCAATAGCACGCTGACAACAAAATGACTCTACAATTACATTTTTCCTGAAAATAAAAAAGTTTCACAAGAAGTCGTATATTTCGGTGTGCCGATCCAGGCTGTAGGGTTAGCAAGGGTATATGGAGTGGTAAGTGCGATAAATTCTTCCTTATAGTTGCTTATGGTTTCCACTGGCTCCCTCTTTATACCAGGATCTATTTGATAACGTCCCAGTATATCTCCTTCTGGGTTTCGTAGTTGTCTCATCATAGGCAAGACAAACATGTAACAAATAAAAGTCACAGAGATTAGTACTTAGCCTGACTTAACACTAAATATACATAAACGTAGCTGCTGATCTGCCTTAAGTTCAATGAACATGGGTGTCGTTTTTATTTCGTAACGTGCTACGTAAATCATGAGCTGTAGTGGCGAGACTTTATTTAGTGGGTCAGGAAATCGTGTCTCTACATCTCTTTGCACTGTGCCGAGTGGTCATTTGAAGGCAGACTTTGGTTTCTTCCCATCACGCCGTCAGTTACAAGTAACCGCACACGCGACAGTCAGTCTTGCAGCACGTTCCGAGTCCGGTAGCCGTGCTCCCACTATGCCACGCGTGCCGCTCAGTACGTCTTTATGAAGTGTTTTGTGCAGCGTTCGCAGCCTTTACGAAACTGTTGCACCTGCTTCGACTCGTCGTAGACCTTGACTGTGAGAAGGGAGCACAGGGCACCTCCTACGCCCACTGCACGTTATACACTCCTGGAAATTGAAATAAGAACACCGTGAATTCATTGTCCTAGGAAGGGGAAACTTTATTGACACATTCCTGGGGTCAGATACATCACATGATCACACTGACAGAACCACAGGCACATAGACACAGGCAACAGAGCATGCACAATGTCGGCACTAGTACAGTGTATATCCACCTTTCGCAGCAATGCAGGCTGCTATTCTCCCATGGAGACGATCGTAGAGATGCTGGATGTAGTCCTGTGGAACGGCTTGCCATGCCATTTCCACCTGGCGCCTCAGTTGGACCAGCGTTCGTGCTGGATGTGCAGACCGCGTGAGACGACGCTTCATCCAGTCCCAAACATGCTCAATGGGGGACAGATCCGGAGATCTTGCTGGCCAGGGTAGTTGACTTACACCTTCTAGAGCACGTTGGGTGGCACGGGATACATGCGGACGTGCATTGTCCTGTTGGAACAGCAAGTTCCCTTGCCGGTCTAGGAATGGTAGAACGATGGGTTCGATGACGGTTTGGATGTACCGTGCACTATTCAGTGTCCCCTCGACGATCACCAGTGGTGTACGGCCAGTGTAGGAGATCGCTCCCCACACCATGATGCCGGGTGTTGGCCCTGTGTGCCTCGGTCGTATGCAGTCCTGATTGTGGCGCTCACCTGCACGGCGCCAAACACGCATACGACCATCATTGGCACCAAGGCAGAAGCGACTCTCATCGCTGAAGACGACACGTCTCCATTCGTCCCTCCATTCACGCCTGTCGCGACACCACTGGAGGCGGGCTGCACCATGTTGGGGCGTGAGCGGAAGACGGCCTAACGGTGTGAGGGACCGTAGCCCAGCTTCATGGAGACGGTTGCGAATGGTCCTCGCCGATACCCCAGGAGCAACAGTGTCCCTAATTTGCTGGGAAGTGGCGGTGCGGTCCCCTACGGCACTGCGTAGGATCCTACGGTCTTGGCGTGCATCCGTGCGTCGCTGCGGTCAGGTCCCAGGTCGACGGGCACGTGCACCTTCCGCCGACCACTGGCGACAACATCGATGTACTGTGGAGACCTCACGCCCCACGTGTTGAGCAATTCGGCGGTACGTCCACCTGGCCTCCCGCATGCCCACTATACGCCCTCGCTCAATGCCCGTCAACTGCACATACGGTTCACGTCCACGCTGTCGCGGCATGCTACCAGTGTTAAAGACTGCTATGGAGCTCCGTATGCCACGGCAAACTGGCTGACACTGACGGCGGCGGTGCACAAATGCTGCGCAGCTAGCGTCATTCGACGGCCAACACCGCGGTTCCTGGTGTGTCCGCTGTGTCGTGCGTGTGATCATTGCTTGTACAGCCCTCTCGCAGTGTCCGGAGCAAGTATGGTGGGTCTGACACACCGGTGTCAATGTGTTCTTTTTTCCATTTCCAGGAGTGTAGTTTATCTGGCCAACGGCGCACTGTCGTGCTATCGTGGTGCACGAACACCCGTGCCGTAGCAGGCAGGCTTCCTCCATTCACCAGGTCTCATTTCGAAGTAGAAGGCTCGTGGTGTAAAACTTATCCTCACTTGCCTCTAGGTGTATAACCAACATGTCACTGAATAAATCACTGTCCCCGAATAACTCACTGCCATTGTGTAACTATTTTTACCGTTCGAAAATTTGTAGTTCGTGAGACCACTGGCTAGTGTTTAGTAGTTTGTGTCCACGTTCGTTATTTGCTCCTGTATCCTCTTTTAAAACTTTATCTGCCTACATACTGCTCAAAATATTTCATTACACAAGTTGGAAGTTGAATGTGTTCGCAGAAAATACGTGCCTCTAGCACTACAGTTCGCGGTTGCGATACTATCTTACATCTCACATTGCATAAGACAACGCGTTTTCGAGAAAAACAGCGCTCCCCTAACTTAAGATCGTGCTACAAATGCACTTATACACCGAAACGATTATACAAAAAATGAATGCACCAAAGTGGATATAGAAACTGTCTCCCAATGAGGCGAAATCTGTGCATTAACTACCCGCCAGTTACTGTGGGGGGGCATTTCATCTTTACGTCAACCCAACATTGTAACAACGCATGGTACACAAATCAAAAACAAGTAGAATGAAATAAAAACACATAAATAAACAAATGACCAACTTAAATTCACACACAAATGCTAGGTAATACGAACAACAGACTGGTAATGAAACTTGGCTGCTGTACGCAATACTGCTTCCTAAGTCTCCGTGTCTGTGTTTGTACATGTTTTCGTGTCCGTGTGTTCATATTGTATCACTGGTATGTGCACAATTTTATTTTATTTTTTACATTGAACGTGACCTTCGTCAGCCGGCCGGGGTGGCCGAGCGGTTCTAGGCGCTACAGTCTGGAACCGCGCGACCGCTAGGGTCGCAGGTTCGAATCCTGCCTCGGGCATGGATGTGTGTGATGTCTTTAGGTTAGTTAGGTTGAAGTAGTTCTAAGTTCTAGGGGACTGATGACCGCAGAAGTTAAGTCCCATAGTGCTCAGAGCCATTTGAACCATTTGACCTTCGTCACTCCGTATTTTACATCTTCCACAAAATACTTCAACTCAGATTGGATAAAATATTATGAACGTAAGAGAAAATTTGTGTATGTATTCCTCTAAAGTCAACATAGATTCTTAGTACTTTCATGCCGAAGAAAAGACAAATTATTAAAAATCTCTGGTGTACTTCTCAGTGATCTTGGTAATATTTTGTGAAGTCGATCGTAAATCGTAGTGACATAGTGTTACTTAGTTGCATCTCATCGCCAGTTGAAGTCTCGTATCATCTCGATGAACGGCACCTGTAAAGAATTATGTTTGTTTTGGCATTACTTAATTTCTCTGCCGGTCAGTTTCCTGTAACTTACGTTGTACATATTATTATTATTATTATTATTATTATTATTATTATTATTATAAGAGACAGTATTAAGTTTGCCTCAGATAACGTTTACGAATCGTACCTCAACAGTGTATTTGCACTTTAACGTGTGTATGAAGTCGAAAAACTATTTTTATTTCAGTAAGATCACACTAGTTTTTATTCATAGGTTATATCTTTAGATGCACTTTACTTAGATTAGGTTGTCATACGTATGGTATATACCACACTAAACTTACATTAGCAGCAAGAAATCATTTCATCATTGCACCACACCAAAAATGAATACCGTTTTGCTCGATACATTCGTATATAATGCCTAGTGGTGTGGATATGCCAGAAAAAAAATTCTCTCTGCAACATGACATGTAATTGCGTGACCATATACTTGTGCTGTACCTTAGGGAGTCTATGATTTTTACCCTGTACCTCACAACCTTGATGCACAAGTGGCACAAAAGAAAACTTACAGCTTGTTTGTTCCGAGGTCTGTGCTAATTGTTCGCTCCAGAATCCTTCGTACATAAACGTAATACTAAAATACCACTGTGATCATAAACTATTTAGTCAGACTTTCCAAGTACACCCTATGCTAACTTTGCTAGTCATCAATCCCCTAGCTTGGTGGTGAAATGCCTGATTCATATAGCTGCATAAAATATACTTGCTTTACCCTGTGGGAGTCTCCAGAAGAACATCTGTGAAACGCAGCATTATTCCGTGGCAACGAGCGCACGGACAATCTGCATTACTATTTGATTTTTATGAGTATTCTTTGTATTTACTTACCGTTCTTCAGTTGATTGGCGTTCGAGCTTGAGTAAATAAAGACTTATTGCTTGACTACTGCGCTGTGTCTCTTCAGCAGACGGAGATGAGCTGTAGGTGAACAAAACCCTAATCGTATTCCTTCTTTTTACCATAGGTTACTTATTTCACTCTTATGCATAGACAGCTGTGAAGTGTGATACTTAAAACATGGTAGAATTTCCTCAAGCCTCTGTGTGCCAAGAGTCCTGTGGTTTTACCATTGTGAGGATACGCAAGCAAATAACATCCGTGATGCGTAGTATGTACAATAATCTGCGGACCGGTATACCTTATTTGCCATTTAGCGTTTTTATTGGCGAACGGAGAATACTTTTTCTCTAACCAGAAATCTGATAACACCGTGTAGCTGTTTGTAAAAGTGTTTCTTACGGCGTTGAGCTTGTTCTGTAAGAGAGATCAATATATGTCTTACCTTATCATTTCAATCTACAGGTTGTCTTGGAACAGATAGTATGGGGTTCACCCATTCATTGTTTTCTTTCCTATTGTGTATTGAATTCTACGGTATAACTGTTGTATCCTAAATCGGAAGATTATTTACCACCTGTTCAAATACGTTTAAGTATTCAATCCATTTAGACTTTGTTGGCTACATACGTCCGCATAAACCTATTCAATTCACGAAACATTCTTGCTATTGGGTTGGATTGTGGGCTATATTTGGATATAAAATTTTTTTTGCCTGTTGCTCATTTAGGAAATGTTTCCAAGCATGGCATGAAAAATTGGTTCTATTATCTGATGAGATCGCCTGAGGTTTCCCAACAGACAGAAAGTATTCATTCAACATACATCTAATAACACATTCCACATATCTTCGTGCTCTGCAAAATCGATAGTTAAATATTATTTTCTCAACTGTTACGTGTTTTCCTCCAAAGGGTCTCGATAGGTGTTTGTGTAAGCCAAACGCTTCGTCTCCAACGAAGAAGTATGGCATTTTAGGACTCTCCGTCCTGAAATAGGTTGTTCCACAGCTAATGACTGAGAACCACTATCTACTGATCTCCACAATTTGGACCTCTTAAATATTAATGAGTGACATTCTTTACCATAGCTCCCCTAAGTAAACTAATCTGTACTTTGCGTCTGCTACAGCCATAAGCATAATAGAAAAGTAATCTTTGTAATTGTAATACATTGATCCCGAATCAAACGGACAAGTCAGTCTTATATGCTTACCGTCGACAGCGCCAAGACTGCGGGAAATTAGCGACACTTTCAAAGTCAGAAGCGATTGACATCCACGTATCACAAGTTGGTGTTGGAATACACTCTTCTCGCATTACTGACCAAATCGCTGCACATACTTCTTCAACAATTTTTCTAGCCTTTGAAATCTACAAAGTGGATCTGGGGCCAAAACGTAAGAAATACCTGTTTTCAGACCAACTTCAATTTTTAAACAAGATCTACACCGAAAAGGATACGGTAGACAGCCTGGACCCAGAAATTGTGCCAGGAACACTTGACGAAGACAGGGAGCCTGAAGGAGCCGGTGCTACAACTCCGATTTCTACTAACGTAAACCCGCCATAGAGTCTTACAGGAGGAAGAAAAGATAAGAAACCAGACGAGGCTGAGATGAAAATACTCAGAGCTCTGGAACCTAACATTCCCTGCAGTAAGATGTCATTCCTTCAGAGTTTAATGCCTCACTTGACGAACTATTCTGTCAGTGAATTCCTTCAATTTCAACTGGGAGTGTTAAATGTAATTGATAACATAAAGATAATTAAAAGCAAACAGTTTCTCATCCTCAACCAGATGCCATGCCATCTTATCCGCCATTCCCTCAGTGTATGTCTCAGCCATCTGAAGTTATCCAACCGCAACTATTTTTAAACATTCAACACCCTCCACTTCCACCTCAACAATGCAGGGCCTAGGTTTTCCAGTCAGATTACAACTAGTGTAGAAGAACATTCCTTGTATCAGCATAGGCCTATATGTGGAGTGCAAAATCATTCAAAAGAAGCACACCATTCAACGCCTCTCAAAAAAGTACACAATCCAAACCAGAAACACAGACATCACCACATGACCTGCACGAAATTGTTCACAGTGACTCTCCACAAAGCGAAAGTGTTACAAGTCCGTCTATTTCTCCTTCAGGTAATTCCTCATATTCCGATTTCTTCATTTGATATCTTCAATTTGTTTTAGGAACATCACAAATAATCTACCAAAACAATAAATCCAATGAAATCTATAATTTGATCGGAAACCTACAATGTTTGTATTTTGCGAATTTCATATTTGTTCATAATTGCATTTTTATTGATAGCATAATCTCAAATCTAGCCTAGCAAATAAAATTGATTATTTTACATGTGTTTTATTGTTTTGCCTACTACTACAACATCACCTTACTGCATAACCATCTTTTCTGTTTGTATGGTACTTTCGTAAATAGAAATATAATAAAAGAATTTTATACATAGAATTAGAACAAATACAGCAATAAGAGTTTATACATGTCTTATTTAGCTTAAATGGCATATTTGTTCAAACACCAGTAATAACAAAGCTGAGCATGGGTTTCGAAAAAGACGATCGTGTGAAACCCAGCTCGCGCTATCCGTCCACGAGACTCAGAGGGCCATAGACACGGGTTCCCAGGTAGATGCCGTGTTTCTTGACTTCCGCAAGGTGTTCGATACAGTTCCCCACAGTCGTTTAATGAACAAAGTAAGAGCATATGGACTATCAGACCAATTGTGTGATTGGATTGAAGAGTTCCTAGATAACAGAGCGCAGCATGTCATTCTCAATGGAGAGAAGTCTTCCGAAGTAAGAGTGATTTCAGGTGTGCCGCAGGGGAGTGTCGCTGGACCGTTGCTGTTCACAATGTACATAATTGACCTTGTGGATGACATCGGAAGTTCACTGAGGCTTTTTGCGGATGATGCTGTGATATATCGAGAGATTGTAACAATGGAAAATTGTACTGGAGGAGGATCTGCAGCGAATTGACGCATGGTGCAGGGAATAGCAATTGAATCTCAATGTAGACAAGTATAACGTGCTGCGAATACATAGAAAGAAAGATCCCAATCATTTAGCTACAATATAGCAGGTCAGCAACTGGAAGCAGTTAATTCCATAAATTACCTGGGGGTACGCATTAGGAGTGATTTAAAATAGAATGATCATATAAAGTTGATTGTCGGTAACGCAGATGCCAGACTGAGATTCATTGGAAGAATCCTAAGGAAATGCAATCCGAAAACAAAGGAAGTAGGTTACAGTACACTTGTTCGCCCACTGCTCGGATATTGCTCAGCAGTGTGGCATCCGTACCAGATAGGGTTGATAAAAGAGATAGAGAAGATCCAACGGAGAGCAGCGCGCTTCGTTACAGGATCATTTAGTAATCGCGAAAGCGTTACGGAGATGACAGATAAACTCCAGTGGAAGACTCTGCAGGAGAGATGCTCAGTAGCTCGGTACGGGCTTTTGTTGAAGTTTCGCGAACATACCTTCACCGAGGAGTCAAGCAGTATATTGTTCCCTCCTACGTATATCTCGCGAAGAGATCATGAGGATAAAATCAGAGAGATAAGAGCCCACACAGAGGCATACCGACAATCTTTGTTTCCACGAACAATACGAGACTGGAACAGAAGGGAGAACCAATAGGTACTCTCCGCCACACACCGTCAGGCGGCTTGCGGAGTATGAATGTAGATGTAGATGTATTTAAAAGCTTACTTTAAAGTCATAGCCAGCATTTCAATAGGCTGTATACAGTGTCTGAATTGCGTGTTTTGGCGTTGCAGAACATTCTTCATTTTCCCGTGCAATTCATCGAGGGAGCCAACTGACATACGAAAGTAGTTAAAAAACTTTCGGGCGTCGTTTCTCAGATCTGCAAGTAATGTGTAGAAAACTCCGACTTCTTCACGTCTCAGATTAACTGGATGAAGCCAGTTAAGGCGATTGCGCCTTCGTCTTCTCCGACGTCAATACAGTATTCATAACGCAATGACTTGTTCACGATCCATAATAGGAACTATCATGTCACACTTTGAAGGGAAATGATGTTCTTGTTTAACGTTTAAAAATCATTCAATGTGAAAATCAACCGACTACGATTTGTTCTTGTTTAACGTTTAAAAATCATTCAATGTGAAAATCAACCGACTACGATTTGAACCCGTACGGTTTCTTCCCGTACGGGCGAAATCGTGTAATGTGCAAGCAGGCTGACAGTGCATCGGTGATTACCCTGTCTTTGCCATTCACATGTATAATTTCAAAATCATAGAACTGCAAAACTAAAGTCCTCCGTGCAAGGCGATTTTGTAGGCTAACAGCTTACAAGTGAGTGGTCACTGTAGACTCGTCCATGCCTCCCAAATAGATAATAATTAATTTTCTTAAATGTCCACACAATAGAAAGGGACTCTAACTCTTTTGTGGAATACCTGCGTTCGCATTCTGATAGTGTGCGGCTAGCAAAACTAATTACTTTAACATTGTCGGTGCCCCCGCCTTCGTCCAGCTGAAACAGACAGGCCTCTAGTCCCGAAAATGAAGCATCTGCCACTATACAAAAATCTTTGCTCATGTCACGATGTCCTAAAATATTGGAATTACCAGGGCATCAAAATCAGCTTGGCACTGTTGCGTTCAGATCCACTGTCTGTCTAATAATGCAATGCTATTAAGTTATTGGTTCGGCACGAACCGACGGAAAAAAGAACACAATCTTACGAATGCCTTTAGCTGTCGTTTTGTGCAAGGAGCTGGAAAATTCTTTATCGCCTATCTGAAATCTCTAGATGTTCATTTCAAGTAGGGGTTGCTATTAAGATGTCGTCTATATGTGCTGTGAGTTGGTATAGGTCAGGCCCTAACACAGTGTCGAGTGCTGTAATGAAAACACCAGCACTCACGTTTAACGCAAAAGGCAAATCTCAATACTGGTAAGACCTACGTGCAAATATGAATGCTGTACATTTCCTACTTTCAGGTGGTAAAGCAATCTGCGGTATGAACTACGCAAGTCGTCAACAAGTTCAGTATTGTACTCCATGAAACCGCTGTTCTAGGTTTTCAGGTCGGGTGGTTTACTGGGACAATAATTTATTGATCTCCCTGGCATCGAGAACAAGTCTCACCGAATCATCTGGTTTCTTTACTGCAATATGGCGATAATATTCCTTTTTATCTCCTGGGCCACCGCCTCTCTTTGTGACCATGGTACGGAACGAGCGTTTTTACAGAACGTGTCGTGGGCCGGACATCTATGCGATATTGATACGTTCTAATAACTCCAGATTTCTTATCGAACACGCTTACATAACGTAACAATACACTTCTAAGTTCGTTCTTTTGTTGCTGAGAGATTTCTGCGCATTCCGATATTTTATTTTCAAATTCGTTTTGCTCCACAGTTAGTTCGAGGCAGGACATCGAAATGTATTGACTTTTAAGGTCTGGATGTGTATAGCTTGACAAGGCTTGCCGTTCCTACTGTTGACTTTACAGTACAGTTCTTCCCATTAATAAAGAGGTGACACTTCCCTGTTTCTAGGTCAATTTTTGCACATTTTTCCCTTAAGAAATCCATGTCGAAAATACACCGTTCCGTCAGCCCTTCCACTACTAGAAAAACTGGCTGAAAAACGATATCTTCAATTTGTATTTCGACCATGGTTTTTAACTTAATTAGTTTAGATTTTCCACCTATGGCTCCTAATACCCTGCAGTTCTGCACTGGATAGGTCGGCGAAGCTGTGCGGCTGTCAGTCTCTTTAAACAATGCTTTCGACATCACGCTAATTTTTGCACCAGTATCCACAAGGATATGACTGGGTATTTTTCCTACTATAGCCTGTAAACTATCTTTCACTAGACCATCCTCTTCATACAAATTGGGTTCTTCCTCATTGGTCAACAAATCACGCATGTCCGCTTCATCTGATACCTTAGCAAATTCCTCTAAACGAACGAAAATTTATGCGATGTGCTGCATTCCCCTGTCGCATGTTAAGTGTAAAATCGATACTTCAGTTAGCGATAGATGTTTGTGAGACACCGTGTATACTTCTCCTTGACAGATGTGCTGTTTATAGAGTAACTGGCGGCAAGACTTGTAATTTCACATGTCGGACACTGCTGCTATGGATTTATCTGTTTCCTTGTATGAGGTATTCTCAGTTATTAACGATCATTTTATATAGAAATGATGTGGACATAGCATAATTTCTGAACCGTGATCGGATGTGGACAGCGGACTGTATGCACCTCTGGAGAGCTATATTGTCCATGTATCACACACAGTCACACAGTTTGTTACCATAGTTTATCGTAGAGAAACCTGCAAGAAGGATGTATGTCATGCGCTGGAAATATATTTCTTACATTGGAATATTAACAGCGCTGCATTCCACATGACAGGTTGCAAACTCAAGCGATCAAACATTATAGCCTGTTTTAAGCGCCTTAGGAGTGCGGGTGTTTACGTTCTCTCTTACCAATACCTTCCAGGTACTGATCCTGGACTCTAGAACGATACTTTAGATTTGATAGCGTAGTTAATTTATGTAAAATGCTTCGAACTCCATCCGTCTGGAGCTCCATCATGCATAAAAATCACCCATTTCTTGTTCTTCTTAACCCTGTGCTATTTCACCACAACACTTTCAAATCTGTTAGTATACACCAGTATGGGATGCTAACCACCTCAACATAGGTGCATCTGGGGAAATCTTGTGCACTTGGATGGGTGAGGACTCGGCAAGCTCCTTCATTCACAAGACATGGATTGTAGCGGTCTATTTCTGGTCAGCTGCAGATTAAATCGGTAACGGTGCTGCAGGATGGGCTGGTCAAAGACAGTGTGGGGAGGCATTTCAGTCTCAAATTTTATTCTAAGACTGCGAGAATGCTCTATGACTCCCATCCGCATGACTCCCATCCGCATAGAGATAGATCGTAAGTTATGCATTATGTGGGAGGTGTTAGTAATATGTAAAGTGCTGTCTGGTATACTTTGATGATTTATGTGTTCGAGAATTAACAATGAATGGACGTACTGCACAGTCGTCCATCTACATTCGTAATGATACATGAAAAGTAGAGAAGGGGTGGTTTAGCTATGATACTGAAATTGGGAAAACATGCTGTCACATCATTGGCTGGTGTTGAAATTACTGTAAACTTGCTAAAATTGTTCATGCTATCAACTGTGATGCTTCTTATTACAGTACATCAGCGGCGTCTTTTCCACCCCATCCATCAACTGACAGGCTGTTGGTTACCACATAACGATTGACTGACATTGCTTGTTTGAGTTGGGGAAAGAGTTTTGTGGATGGATGACACCATCCGGGGGGGTTGCTAGCACCGAAGCACTAATCGTATATATGAGTGCAATATGAGGAATCAGTCAAAAGGGAATGCAGAGCCATCAGCTATTCCGTCACTGTGACAGATAAGTTTAAATGTAGAGATAGTCCAGTTGAGAGGCCATCTTGAATGACGTCAATTGCATCACAACGCAACGTCTTGGGTAACTGTACTTTGGGGTGTTGTCTACGAGAGGCCGTGGATCAGAATGTCTTACTGTCGGTTTAGAACCTGACACAGACCTCAGAGTCGTGGCATAAAATAAAATGTTTGGCAGTGTACAAAGCGTGTAGAAAATATGTTTCAAACAACGGGACAGGGCGACAGGGGGAGGCGGGGTGTCTCTCGCGAGTTACAGTATAGTCCGCAGGATACGATCATACTCGTAGAGTGCAGGTGATGGAACTTTAAACGGTTGCATGCAGTTGATCAATACCTGTATATTTAATGGGACTGTCTCATATGCACGATACCTGCACACATGCGGTATTTGTTTTTGATTTATGGGAGGAGAGAGAAGCGTTAAAAATCTTATCTAGTTCTTTATTGGATGAAATTAGTTGAGCTTTTATAGTGCATACTTTTTCTCTGATGGATGGTGCAGAATAACGAAAATAGCATGTTGGGGAGGTACATGTGAATGGACATGTGTCAGTAGTATCTGTGCGCTACAGTCTGGAGCCGCGCGACCGCTACGGTCGCAGGTTCGAATCCTGCCTCGGGCATGGATGTGTGTGATGTCTTTAGGTTGGTTAGGTTTAAGTAGTTCTAAGTTCTAGGGGACTGATGACCCCAGAAGTTAAGTCGCATAGTGCTCAGAGCCATTTGAACCATTTTTTTATAGTATCTGTATCTAGTTTGGGGACTCACGACCATGCGCCCATTTCCAGTGAATGGTCAAAACATGGTCCTGTTGCACTAATTCTGGTCGCTCTGTTTCTACAAGGGTTGCATGAGATGGTGAATATGGCTTTCTCCGACTTCTACCCAGTTCGACTTAAATTGGAACGATCACCTGGGCAAAGCTGCGGAAATGGTAGCAGACGCAGGATGCATACGGACTGACTAAAACCACTTTGGAATTTAACTGTAGCACAAGAACAGAGTGGCAAAAGAGTGGAAGATCACCAGAAATCAGGCCACCAGGAGGCTGCTCAATCGTCTACAGAGAGAACTGAAGGTAGCGCTCAATGAGCACAGAAACCAGCAAAGGCAAAACCGCCTCACAGCTCTCAAAGTAGACGATCATACACTTTGGCAAGCAACCAAACAATTCACAAAAAGACGCGCTAGGATGCCGCCACTGCACGGCGAGCGGGGACTGGTCTACAGCCATGCTGAGAAGGCCAACGCCCTCGCCGACTCCTTCGAGAAGCAGTTTCAAACGGCAGAACCCCAGGATGAAGAGCATGAAGAGGTAGTCAGTCGTCAACTGGCCGTGTTCCTCAATGCTGAGGAGGACGCAGAGGACGAACCCATACTTTTTGCCCCCGAGGACGTGGCAAGAGTAATCAGGTCCCTCCCTACAAAAAAGGCGCCAGGGCACGACAGTGTCACAAACCAGTTAGTCAAAAAACTCCCACCCACCGCGATCACACACCTCGCGAACGTCCTCAACGAGATTACTCGTTCCCGCGAGTTCCCAGCTTGCTGGAAACATGCGGAAGTGGTCGCGATACACAAACCAGGGAAAGACCCTCATTCCCGCAGCACTACAGGCCGATTAGCCTCTTGCCAACACTCAGCAAGATCTATGACCGCCTCCTGCTAAAACCCATACAAGTACATATTACCAGAGAGCAAATTCTGCCGGATTTCCAATTTGGATTCCGGCAGAACCACTCTGCCCCACAACAGGTCATGAGAATGGTTGAAGCAGCCACAGAGGGCTTCAACCACAGAGGCTACTGCGGGATAGTGCTACTAGACGTAGCCAAAGCCTTTGATTCAGTATGGCATAGAGGGCTACTCTACAAGTTGTACTCACAAGGGTTTCCAGGGAGCATAGTTCAGCTAATCAAGAGCTACCTCACGAATAGGACTTTCTCCGTCAAAGTAGAAACTGCCACCTCCACCAGAAGGCGTATTCGTGCCGGGGTGCCACAGGGATCGGTCCTGGGGCCCGTATTGTACAGCTTGTACACTGCGGACACTCCAACGGCCCCCCTGGTGCACACCGCGCAGTACGCAGACGACACAGCCTTCTACACGAGAAATGCGAACAAGGACCTGGTCATTCGTAGGCTACAAAGGGTTTTAGACGACACAGAAACCTGGGCCCGTCGCTGGCGCATCACCATCAATTTGGAGAAGACGCAGGCGATGCTGATTACCCGCAGGCTCGGAAGGCGCGAACCTCCTCAACGCCCCCCCCCCCCCTCCACCTCCACCTAAATGGAACCCGACTCCCCTGGCGCAGAACCGCCAAGTACCTTGGCGTAACCTTGGACTCTCGTCTTACGTGGAACCCCACATAGACGAGGTCGACAGGAAGGTCTGCGCCAGAATGTCCATCCTATACCCTATCCTGAACACAAACAGCTCCCTTCCCTGCCCAGTAGCAGTAAACGTTTACCAGGCCCTGATCCGGCCAGTAATGGAGTATGCGTGCCCTGTCTGGGGATACGCGGCAAAGCAGCACCTGGACAAACTCCAGAGGCTGCAGAACCGCGCCCTCAGAAGGGCACTGCGTCTACCTCTCGGATTCCCCACAGACGACCTGCACGCCGCAGCCGAAATCCCACTCCTGAGAGAGCGGTTCCAGGATCTGGCAAGGGCCTTCTATAAGGGTTCTTCCAGATCCGGAAACGCGCTCATCCACTCCCTAGGTCGGTATGACATGTCCCGCGATAAGCATAAGCGCCCTATGACGATCTTTGACGATTAAGTCGAAGAGAAAATCCCAATACCCAATCCCTAATCCAGTTCCTTCCCATATATCACCAATTATCTCGCCTACCTCAGGCAAGTCCCAGACACACTCACAACAATTCATCACAAATCACAGACACCAAAAATATATAGAAAAATCACACACACATGTACACAGGGGAGTAAAAGCCAAATGGCTACAAACTCCCCCCTCACACTTCCCCAAAGAGGGGAAAGTATTAGATGAAAGCAGCAGTTAACTGTAGCAGACAGGTTCGAGAAAGGTGACTCGTTTCGAGGTATGAGGGTGCCGGGTTCGAGAAAAGTGACTCGTTTTGAGATATGAGGGTGCCAGAAATATGATTCACTTGTGGCTGTAATTATTAAATGACTTCTCCATAGGGTCGAACGCATGTATGTGGTTGAATGGGAGGACTTGATTCCATCGGCACACTGTCTACTGTTTGTGATCCTTCTCTATCAACCATCGCCTATATCCCCGTGGATATATCACCGAACCTCGGACAGGGGATCGAGACAGAATGCGCTACATATACTGTAGAAATATCTAGCTGCGGTGGCGTGAGGGATCCGCAAATACCGGTTTCATACCACATTCCTTAGCTGAATCACTTTCTAAATTAGGTAATTTTATTACGAGGTTGCACCATCGGCGACGTGTAAGTGCGCTGTTGGTCGGACAAAAAACCACCTCATTCAGATTTGGAAAGCGGGTATGACTTTGAACATGGATACTTGCATGAACTGTTTGTGATAGTAACATAAAGTAGTTGTTAGGATCGGCTTTTTTAATATCTGGCGGTTCGTAAGACAGTTAAACCTCTGTTTCTAAGACACTGTTGTAGCACTTGCAAGAAAAACTTATGAGACATGTCCACCCATGGTCGATTCTCTCTCAGTTTTATTTCTTATCACCAACGATCAGTTATTTACGAAGCATTGTACTTAGTATTACAGGGTGTGTGAAGGGTCGCATTTGAGCATCAGCCTTATAAAGTATGTGTTTGCGTTCCGATATGTGCAAAGGAAATGACTATGTCCAGTCGTAAGGAAGTATGGATTTGACGAGGAGAATTGTGATAGCAAAGGGAAGTGTATGTCAAGCCATTGGAATGGTACTGATATTTCTATTTCAAGAGCCGCAGCTGTTAACAGGGAGTATTTAGGGTACTTCGCTCATTGTCGAGTGTCCTTCAACTGAGACCGCAGTGGTAACATTTAATTGTAAGTACAGGGATAAAATATATACGTGAACAATTTCGTAGGATCATTCTGTCTAAGCGTGCTAGGCCTGCAGCGCCAGTGACCTGTGCGGGAATGATTCACCTTTCCCGTTATCGGCAGCAGCCATTCGAATGCAAAGGCCTGTTGAAATGCAGAAATGTAGATGAGTTAAAATTGTCGTCCTCTAGACGGCAGAATAGTGAACTAATACTTAGTATGTGTTGGGCAGCTTCCGTGATCACGCGGAAATTTGAGAAGATTGAATATGGAGGTGTGTTTACGATGGACCGTTATTCCCTCCCATGTAAATTGTTCAGTTGACTGCTTCGGCACATTTCGCGCCTTTATTTAGCTGAGTGAACATCGATTGTGGTGTGCGCTTCTAGCAGGTGAAAGAGACGTTTGCTTGTTCTCTAGAAACAAGAAACACCTTAGCTGACTTTGTAAATTATAGGGATGACTTTGAAGCTTTTACATCACCGGCATCGGTATTCGCGAGTGGAAATATCATTTTCCTCTATTTGTTTCGAGTTCTCAGGTAAAGGTCATCGCAGACGGGATAAGCGCTAAAGTTTCGGGTTTGTAGAGAAATTATTTCCAGTCTATATCTTCAGGATTATGGTGCGCGAGCGATCGGTAGGCTACTGCTGTGTGCAAACCATGCGAAAATACATGTGTTCCTGCAATCCCGGAGTCTGGATATGTGTGTAGAAAAACAGCAAGCAGGCAAGCAATCAGGTCTGAACCGGAAATAGTAACGCATTTGTGCCGATGGGAAACGAGCCCGATTTTGTAGAACAGTTCTGAGAATGACTTCAATCCACAGAGGGCGCTCTGGTCACCCATTGGGGGTGGATGACCGCCAACCTCACAGGGAAATACCTAGTGCTGCGAGGAGTGAGTCTGTCTTCGCGGTATATGTACGAATGATGTAAAAGGGGCGATTTTGTATGTTTACTACATCTACACGGTACACAGTGATATATTGCTGGGTTGGAGAGTGGTTTCATGCTGTAATATTCAAGCTCCTGTACTCAGTTGGAGAGCAGTGTATTTGAGTAGGAGTCTTTCCGTTTTTGACGATATTTAGGGGCACTTTGTACGGTTTAATTGCTGGTGTAGTATGGCGATCTGTGTAAAATAACCGCTGAAAGTCTCGTCTGCAGAAGGAAAGATAAGGCAGACGGTGCTTCCACACCGGCGGCATCAAATTCGGAGGGTACATTCGATAAGAGCCAATTATAATGCTCGATTCATCCTTTGTGCTGGGATGTGGGAGTCCCTACATAATGGTGAGAACGTTTGCGTATGTTGAAAGCAGAAAGGGGAACATGTGATGGACGGGGTGCCACTTGAGGACCGCGAGGAAGAATGCATTCGACGTAATTCTGCGCTATTTTCGTAAATAGGTTCTGTATGGGCAAGAATTTCCATACAAGCTGAGACATCACGATAGCTCTTACAAAAGCCAGCGTTGACTATTTCTGGGATACTATACAATTTCCTAGCGTTCGACTTGGTTCTTATTTTTACATATCCATGTTATATCAGAATAAGGTTGAGAACCTTGTTAGATGCGCGATGGTTTGTAGCTATGCGCGCACACTTAGCGGTGTCGCATCAGTCATGGTGTGCTGTTAAGCACGGTTAGGGGTGTCTCGCATGTCACACTAGGAACAATGCACCCTGTGCTATTTGGTGACGTCAGTATCCCCACGTATTGCATCAGCACGTGCTGCCCAGAGGTGTGTCGCATATGGGACCTGTGTGAGCTCGCTTTGGAGCTCTGTGACGTCAGTATAGCACTCGAACTGTACACCTGAAAACACAAGCAATTTTACCTGCTCGCTGCAGGCAGAAGCGGAGTGAGAGTGAAGGCTCACGCTGGCTTGCATCCGACGGTGGCTTGTGGCGGCACTGGCTCACTCTGCAAATAGGTCTTTGCTCCCGTCCGGTCGCGTCTGCAACAGTGCCTAGGTGAACACGTATTTCAAGAGGAACAGAGGGCATACGTTGTTTGTGTGTCTGTTGTATTATTTTGCGAGCGGGTCTGTGGGGTTCGCTATGCGTTATTTGGACAGTTTACAAGTTGATTTTGTGTCTGCACATCAGTGTACTGCATGATTTAGTCGAAGTTTGCAAGTCTGTACTGAAATATTTCGGTAATTTAGGAGATTTTTGCGTGTCTGCAGAATGTTATTTAGGAGCAGTTTACAGATCTGTGAGCTGTGTGGCTTGACCACAGGCATGTGAGAAAGTGTGTTTTGTATCAGTGTGATAAATATACTATTCCCCATAATCCATTCCTAAATAAATTGTTCCAAAATAAATAAGGTACACTCCATCTTTACTGTCGCCAGCAACCTGGCGTAAGTTGAGTCATTTTCGCGCCATTTTCCCCCTCCACACCACCATCTTGGATTACATCACAGGAGGGATGAAAGCACCCTCCACTGGCTGTACTGTGTACTAGGTCAGTTGGAGTCTAGATGTCGTAGTGGAGACACTGCCTGTAAAATAAAGACTTATGTCCAGCACAGGCAGAGTCGTTTTCCCAGCATTTTCCCCCACCCCAGACTGCCATCTTGGGTTACGTCACGAAATGGACGACAGCACTCTCTGGTGATGGTACTCTCTACTAGGTCCAGACCTCGTGGTGAACACACTGTTTCCCAGCATCTTAGATAATGGGTCTTGCATCACCATTGACATCATGGCGGCTATCTTGGATTACGTCATGGATGAAAGCACTCTCTGATGGCAATACTGTGTACTAGATCAATTGAGGTCCAGATTACATGGTGGCTACACTGGATGGTCGTAGTGCCTATAAGTGTTTAACTAAATGGTGCATGCAAAATAATAAAGACTTATGTCCACCACAGGTTGAGTCTTCTTCCCACCATTTCCTAGAACGAGGTGGTTGTCAGGCGACTGGTTAGTGGAGATAGCCCAAGCGTCCTTTCTTTCCCGCCATTCCTTAGGTTAGTGGAGATACCCCAATTGACCTATTTTCCCACCAAAATTCAAACTTCCTGCCAGTTCATAGGACAAAGTGGCGGTCAGATGACTTAGTGCCCTTTGTTTCCCTCCATTTTCTTAGATTAGTAGAGATACGTGAATTGACCTATCTTCTGGACAAAATTCAAACTTCCCACCAGTTCACAGGATGAGCCGACTGTTGGGTGACATAGGTTAGTGGAGGTAGCCCAAGTGTCCTTTCTTTCCCACCATTTTCTTAGGTTAGTAGAAATAGCCCAAGTGACCTTTCTTTACCGCCAATATTCAAACTTTCTGCCAAATCCTAGGAAGAGGTGGCATGACTTAGGTTAATGGAGGTAGCCCAAGTGGCCTATTTTCCCACCATTTTATTAGGTTAGTAGAGGTTGCATTATCCTGATGGAATGTGAACTTCCCACCATTATCTGGGGGAGGAATGGAGAGAGGATTTACCGGTGGGTGAGAGTCTAATTAATTGATCAATTTAATTAAGTGCTCAATCAAATTGATAAGAGTGAGAGGAGCTATTCCAATAACTCAGACCTGAAAGTGTACCTGTAGCAGCGAGGGGTGTTGGGGGGTGTGGAGGGGGCGGGGGGACAATAGGATAAATGCCTGTCAATCAAAAGCAAGTGGGGGTGACATGGAAAACCAATTAACAGAACAACAGGTTAAGTACCTATCAAGTAAAGGAGAACAATAGGTTAAGTACCTACCAATGAAAGGAGTACAGTAGGTTTGCCCCTGAGTGCACACCTGCACCTGATGTAGGCAAACCGCATTAACAAAATGCACTGGCGCCAGCCTAGCTCCACTCTCCTGCGCATTCACGTGACCTGAAGTACCGACACCACTGTGCTTTCCAGTGTTCGGTCCAAAACAGTGCAACTGTAATGCTGGATGTACAATGTGGATTGATGTGACATGAAAATCTATGAAGTTGCTCCTAAGAAATACTAAAACACATTTTTTGTAGGTAAAGCTCTCCTATAAAGCATTAAGCAAGACACTATTCATAAACAATTGCATATTCTTAAGTATTTAGTAGTTAGTCTCAAGTATTTAGTCTTAAATATTTTTATGACAGTTGCTTGTAAATCTTGTGTTTCTGTAGAATTTAGGTTTTTGGTTACATTATGTGTAGGCATCGGAGCATAACAACGGAAAGGTATAAAACTATTCCTAACACTCCCATACCAGTCCTTTGTCCAATAATAAAGGAATTATATCCCCAGACTATGATCCTAATCCAACGGTATTCCAGGATTAAGAAAGTGAAAATCGTGCCATGCAGATACAAACTTGAAATCTATGTCAATGTTTTATGGCGATGTGATTGTACATGCAAAATTTGTAATTTTATTTGTTCAATGAGCTAGACGACTACTGTCTGCCATCATTAACGAGTACTGAGGTTTTTGCTTCCAGTAAACAGTGGGGGCATATGGGATGTAACGTACGTACGAGAAAAATAAGACGGTAATGTTTAATAAGTAATGGCACAAGGACTGATTATGAAAACAAATTTTTATTGACAGTGTGTCATTACGTTTTGTAAAGACGTTCAGGAAAGTCAAGATATAATATCGCTGAAGAGATCAAACGAGTCTTAATTAAAATGAGTATTTTCAATCTTCTATCTTCTGTATCTGTTCTGTGTTCTCGCATGAGCTGCACATTAAGCAGTGCTTGTCTGAATAATGTATAACAAAATTTGTATGTTTTATTGAAATATACTTCAAGAACATTTGAAATATTCTCTCTCTGAGTTATTTAAAAACCAGCAAGCAAACATTAGCGAGCAACAGAACAGATGAAAGCACAGTTAAAAAGAGCCATTGCCTTCCACAATAAATGCACGCGGCATAAAATCATTATTAGAGCGGCAAACTATACCATCTCCAGAGAAAATAAAAACTTTGAAAAGGTAATCCTTATTGGACGCCAATTATAATACAGCAAGGAGTGTTAAATCCAAATTTAAAAACAATAGAAAAAAATTTATTTTATTTCCTTATAATATTAATCTTTCTGTGGGGAAAGCCGTTTCTTTCTTTCTACACATAGTAACATAAATATTTCGTAGTCTCCATGCCTATTTGTCTCTATGTTCTTACGCTATTTATGTGGCACTCCACTTTTTAGCTGAGCAGTTGTCACAGGAGGCAGGGTGATGTGCGCAGTAAGTATCTCGAAAGCGTTACTATGCCTTTCCAACAGTCTCCAAGATGAAATTACAATTAGCATTGTCCACTGAGTCAGATCTGGCCACAAGTGCCGTAATGCTGAAAATAGCCGCCTGTTTTTAACAACTATACCTCGATAACTGACATACGAACGTTGTTATAGCCTAGAGGGGTATTAATGTGAAACAACCGTGAAATAAACTACGTGTAGAATGTGCCAACTTCGAGATACTGGAAATGAGAGATTCCGTTCTACACTCATCTAGGGTAACATCATCTTGTTACTTTAGTCCCTCTCTGCTCTCCGACAATTTAAAAGCTTATTTATGAAGCGCTTTTCGCTGTTATTGACAAAGCATCACAAGCATTTTTACTGCAATAGTTCAGACTCCAATTCTCTACAGATCGGCAAGTTTGTTTATCTTTTTCTGTTTTCTTTTTACTATTTTTATTAAATTCCGTGTGTGCTTTTGGTTATAAGATGCTTAATCTCTTGTTTTTGTAAGTGTAAATTCATTCATCACCATGTAGAGGAGTAGTTGCTCACTGCATAGCCTGCTACGTAGTTCATTAACGCATCAGCGTCCATTGGGACACATCAGGTGGGTAGCAAGTTTCATATCTAGGATTCTATCTGCTTTTGTAGTTATTCCTTCAGTTGGGCTTGCTAGGATGGTTACGACGAGTGTATGCTGTGTGCGAATGCAGGAGCAGCTAGCCGCAGTTCGCGAAGAGCCGAATACGGTTTTGGCTACGGTCAGTCACACACAGGCTGCTCCCTCGGGTTGTAGCGGTGGCGCCTCAGGACAACTCGGGCGTCACTTGTTTTGCCCGTGGGCTCCGCTTCCCAGGCAGGTCCTAGTGGACCCGACGCATTGGATCCGCCCCCACAGCAGGGTGAGTGGCGGGTGGTATCTCGCTCGCGTCGCGTCGCGTCGCTCGAGGCGGACCGGCCGCCTGGGGCGCTACTTTGTGTCTTTCGACAGCTCTGACGATCGGATCGGTAGGCGAGTGCTCCGATCGGCGTTGTTTTTGATGCGAGGGCCCCAACATTATTCTGTAAGCATTTCGGAAGCGATGCTGAACAGTTCTAGCGAACCGAGACGCTATTGTCAGTTCTCCTAGCGCCGACCGATCAAAAGCAATCTGCCTCATTCTTCACAGTTGCGAAAAGTGTGTTTAGAGTACGTAATACTGTTTAAATTTCGCTGACCACGTGCTTCCACGAATGCATGACAACGATAGGATATTAACTGTGTTCTAGAAACTATCATAAGTGTCACATTATGTCATTTTATTCTCACTCACATCGAGTTTTTTTCCGTTTTGGAATATGAGTTAGGAATGGAGTGTAGTACCACATTGTACAAATACATCTATAAAAACACCCGAGAAATTCGTCATCTTTTCTGTTTTCCGTCGTCCCTTAATTGCTTCAAAATTCATGGGGGGTACGTACAGTCGACGCAACTAATTGAAGGCAGCTTGTTTATTTCCATACGCCTTTCGCTTCTTTTATTTGTGAAGAAACTGCCTTCAGTTAGTTGAATAGACGGAGCATACCTCCATACACCCGAAAAATTGTTTAAGAGATTTGCAAAGAGTAAGAAGAAGCGTAGAATGTGGTTGTAACTCTCTCCTAGAGATCTGATGGTGAAGTAGCCTACTTCCCTATATGATACATCAACGATTTGGTTCTTAAAAATAAAATTTCAACTCAAACTTATGTGGTATCTGTAAGCAGAGCCGACCTTTTGAAATTTAATGATTTTTTAAACTCTTAACTACGTATTTTGCGAGAATATGGACTACAACTGTTTTTTTAGCGTTATAATCATTCACAGTTACAACATACAAACCATATTTCTAACAAAGGAAAACTCTATTATGAACTCACTTTTCACCCAGATACATCCTCACCTGTCTCCAGGAACACAGCAGTGTGCGATTTGTAGGGGGGGCATGGGGGGGGGGGGATTTCCCCCCCCCCCCCCCCCCCCCCCCCTTCTGCAAGTGTTACAGTGGTAGCTCAGGAACTCAAGTGAGAATTCCTGGAGGGAAGGCGACATTCTTTTCGAGAAACACTATCGAGAAGATTTAGAGAACCGGCATTTGAAGCTGACCGCCAAACGATTCTACTGCCGCCAACATACATTGCGCATGAGGACTGCAAAGATAAGATACGAGAAATTAGGGCTCATACGGAGGCACATAAATATTCGTTTTTCCCTCGCCCTGTTTGCGAGTAGAACTGGAAAGGAGATGACTAGTAGCGGTAAAGGGTACCCTCTGCCACACTCCGTAAGGTGGCTTGCGGAGCATCTACGAGGGGCGTTCAGAAAGTAAGCTCCGATCGGTCGCGAAATGGAAACGACTATGAAAATCCGATAAAGCTTTGCACAGATGTGTTTGGTAGTGTCTCTAGTATAACCCCAGTTAGCATCACGTCGCTCTTCTCATTTCTGAGCTCGCAGTGAGTGCGTAAAGATGTCTAGAAAATAGTGTCTGCCGCCAAGTACGAGGGCCTGGTGAGAAATTTCGCCTGAAGCTATGCAGCTAACATTGCATAACTGTCGTGCTGTTTCTTCTTCAAGACAATTCTCAGCCGCATTCTGCAGGGGCAATGAAGATGCTCCTGCATCGTTTTCAAATGGAAATGTGAGATTACCCACAATACAGTCCGCAATTGTCTCCCCCTGAGATTCATCTCTGGTCACATGAACCGCTGTCTTTGAAGACAACATTTTGACACAGACAACGAGGTGTAGGCCAGCGTGGAGAATTGGCGGAAAGCACTGGCGGCTGCCTTCTATGATGAGGCTATTGAAAAGTTGGTACAACGCTATGACAAAAGTCTAAGTCAGAACGGCGACTACGTAGAGAAGTAGCTGAAAGGTGTAGCTAATTGTTACAAGTAAAACATTTCTGATGTTCATTGTGGTTTCAATTTGGCAATCAATCGGAGCTTACTTTCTGAACAGGCCTCGTATGTACGTAGATGTAGATATCGTCTCTCTGGTTTTTATTGAATAAGTGACAGTTCTGTTTATGGAAAAATGTTTTCAAGTGTATAATATTAAAACGAGTGTTTTCGCCCATAATGTTAATAGCATTTAGCGGTGCTAAAAAGGTGGATCAATTCCAGTTATGAGATTTTCTGCTGTGTTGTTACTGATTCTACGGAGACAAAAAAGACGTTTTTGGACTCATCCAATAATTGAGGACAGATCAGAGAGGGGAACATTCAATCTGCTACACAACGAACTTAAAGAAAACCCTGAAAATTTGAGTACTACAGGATGTCTATTAAGTCTTACGAAACTCTGTTGTCTACTGTGTCGAATGCTATTACTGGAAGAAACACTCGACTACGTGATTGTATAAGGGCTGAAGAAAAACTGTCAATTACTCTGAGGTAAGTGAAGTTTTATTGCTTACTGTATTATTTGTTTACAATGCATAAAAGGACAGGACTGAATCTTCTGATTTTTCCTCGAAGATGATTGTAGGTGTGCTGCTGGTGGACTGAGATGATCATTGGTCACTTTCAGATGTGATTCTGGACAGCTGTGCCTCTGTGTAGGACTGAACCAATTGTAAATATTTCAATTGAAAATCCATCTTGTCAGCTGGGCTAAAGTTCATAATAAGGGGCATTTGCGACAGTAAGAAAATTTCATCTGCATCATAAGTCTAGGTCTCTTTGTACGTGAGTGTTGCAAACTCGTTTCCAAAACTCCCAACAACTTTTTTCAAACTCGTCCTGTTTTCATTTCTTCGGAAATTGACTTTC
Source organism: Schistocerca americana (assembly GCF_021461395.2). Classification (NCBI taxonomy): domain Eukaryota; kingdom Metazoa; phylum Arthropoda; class Insecta; order Orthoptera; family Acrididae; genus Schistocerca; species Schistocerca americana. Next base: position 19,336,067 of record NC_060119.1, on the reverse strand, counting down.
TTTCTCCCTTTGCGCTGTGCGAGCAGGGGGAGAGGCTTCGGATGTAGTATGTTGTATTTGAGGTGTCGTGTTTGCTTCTTGTTGTGCAGTGTTGCTGTCAGCGTCTTGCGTGCTTTCTGTTTAGATCGACGGCCATATTCCCAGATGTGCTGTGGTAAAAAGAGACTTTAATTGTCCACAGTAAAATTTTATAATTTGTGGTCATGCATGGCTCAGCCTGGAACTTAAAAATGCACGAACATTATAAATATGAAATACTCACTCTCTTTCTACACATAAAATTGGAGAAATGACAACTGTTTGTGATAAATGTAATGTTTCCTGGGTTTTGATGAAACTCCACTTTAGCCATCGTGCATTTTCACATTTTTGCAGTAGCAATCCTTAATGTTCTTCTACTTTTTTTGAACATCCTTCCCTAAAAAAAACCACTTAATATGAATATTAGTTCTACTTTTAACCCATTATCATGTAGGTATCTCGCAACTGGCAATTCCATCAGATATCTACACTTCCAGTTTCTACTTGGACGTTCAACAATTTCAAAGATTATTCGAGAGACATTGCTCAGGAATCTGGGAAACAATCCAAGGCCAATATATGAAACAACTGCTGAATATTGGTTGCATATTAGTTCACAGCTTGGGGGAAAAAAAACCGCCTATTTTCCACACTGCGTGGAATGTATTGATAGCAAGCATATTAGAGTGATTAATCCATGAGAATCGAGTAGTGCATACTTTAACTGCAAGAAGTATTTAACAATAGTTTTAATGGCAATAGCTGACGCAAATTACTGCTTCAGATATATAGATGTTGCGGCCTTTCGACACGAGGGAGATTCAAACATCCTGAAAAGTACTAATTTTGGCAAGAAACTCTATTCTAACAACTTACCATTACCACCACCATTCTCCTAACCAAACGTTACATCTGGTCAATTACTACCGTATGTGTTTGTAGCAGATGAAGCCTTTGCTCTGTGTGAAAACCTTCTGAGACCATACCCCAGTCAGGACTTGACTAACATCAAAAGAATTTTTAACAACCGTTTATCGAGTGCCAGGCAGTATGTGGAACGTGCATTAGGTATTTTAGCCAATAAATGGCGTATATTCCACCATGCGATTGACGTCAGTATCGATTTGGTTGACATAATTGTTAAAGCCATTTGTGTACTGCACAGCTTTGTGAGGGAAAACGACGGGTACAACTTAATGAAGACACGTTATCGTGTCCTTTGGACAGCATTCCGGCCCAGGGGACAAGAGAGATCATGAAAGGAACACACACACACACACACACACACACACAAGAGACCACTTCGTTGAATATTTCTGTTCTACCGCAGGTTCTGTGCCCTGGCAAAAGCGATACGCAACAAATGCTGAGTGAAAAAGACTGCTGGCATAACAAGACACCTCTAATATTCTACAATAAAGCACATATATTGTGACTTCTTGTACTTACTTAATTTAACAAATGTAATTCATCAGATGTCTTTCATAAATTATTTTATTGTATTTTTATCTTTTATACTACCCAAATTAAATGTTTTTTCTACACTTACCTAAGGCTTCTTTTGTTTCTTTGTCCATGTTGTCCCAACCTTCACCAACAACATTAGATGTCACAGCTAGCCAACCGTTTCTTCTTTTTTGTCTGTTTATATAATCCGCATTTTGAATGTCGGATAAAAAAGGTCGAGCTTGAACTTCTAAAATAATACATTCGCTATCAAGTTCAATTTTTTCCATCTCGCACATTGAAAAAACTGTAATGAAACACTTCACTGCACGGGGTTTGTGTTGACACACTACAAAGTTACTACTGGGTTCATGTGGGAACGCAATGTGAGAAGCGTCTTTTGACACAGGAAATGGGTCCCGGCCCATCCGACTAGCGTCTGACCTCGAGGATGCGCCTTCCTGTCGGACGTTGGCAGAAAAAGACGCTGTGTGTGGCCACTACCGGCCTTCTCCAGTCTGCCTACAACTGTGGCGTCTTTTGACGCTCAGCGTCCAGCTTCAAAAAACGCAAGTGTGGCCGTAGCCTAAGCTGCCCCTACTCTCATTTTTCACATTGTGAGCTAGCTATCTTCGCTACGATTATGACAAAGAGAGTGTGTTCACTGCAGAAATGCCTTATCTGCATAGCTTTACAGTTTTTCTCGTAAAACTATAGCTGCTTTAGAAATCATTTCCAATTGCAAAAGCTTCCTCTCGATACTATTTTAATTGTGGTGCTAACTGTCAGAAGTTAAGTGTTGAATCTTAACACTCAGTGTCGTATGTCTCCTGGCAACCACACAGCAGTACCCAAAATCGTCTGAATTGCGAATACGTTACATCACAAACAAAACAAGAGAAAGTCTCTGAACAAATTCAAAGCAAATGCTAGTATTGGGAAAAGGGGGGGGTTCTGCCCACAGGGTGCCCCAAAACTTCCGACAACATGACATAATCCAATATGGCTGCCATGACATCATCTGATGAAGCAAGTACCGTTATCTAAGATGGTAGGAAACAGTGTGTTCACCACGAGGTCTGGGCCTAGTAGACAGTACCACCACCAAAGATCGCTGTCGTCTGATCCATGATGTAATCCAAGATGGCGGTCATGATGTCATCCAAAGACGCAAGTCCGTTATCCGAGATGGCGGGAAACTGTGTTCACCACAAGGTATGAGCCTAGTACACAGTACCACCACCAGAGGGCGCTGTCGTCCGCTCCCAGACTTAATCCAAGATGGCGGTCTGGGTGATGGAGAGGAAGGGTCTCATAACAGGAAATTCAACGGTATATTGTTTATTTATAAAAAAAAATCAATTTGTGGGGGTTGGATTTCTCTTGTTCATCATTCTCTGCTGTTTGGAAACATGTAGGTCTTGTAAGAAGTAATTACATGGAGCAAACATGTTGCATAACCTAAGTGTTCGGGCACTGTACTCTGGGTGTCTTAACGTAATGTTTGGCTCTTTGTCAGTGCTTAACCTATTGTTCTGTTAAGTGGTTTTCCATGTCACCCCCAGTTCCTTAAAGTATTTTATCACCTTTGATACCAAATTAAGTAATTAGTTATGTCCTACAACCAAGTTTCTGGAACACTTTTCGAATTTCATATGCTTTTGAACGCCATTTCTGGCGCATTCTTCTCTGTCACACACCCCCTTAAACTACTGCATTGTATTTAACATAAAAATTATGCAAATTAATCTAGTGTTCTGCACTTAACCTGCTATTCTGCTCCATGTCACTCACTCACTCACACCCTCCCCTGAACTATTGTACCGATAACACCACATTGATATAAAAAATTTATGCAAATTAATTAAATCAATATTTTTCACACGTATGGGGTAGCTTTTTTTTAATTTGCAGCATCCTACTGGTTGGCGAAATCGTTGGAATACAGTCTAAACAGAAGATCGCAAATAAAAAACACAATTCAGTGCCCAGCGCTGCTGCTACCCCCCGGCCTCGACCCCACCCCGAACGTTGCCGCCACAGCATCACCCTGACGTCCACGGGCCACCCTCCCACAGGCAAGCGGGTTACGGATGCAGCAACAAGGCTGCTTGCAGCGGCCCGATTCCAGAGCGTCTCCTCCTCCGCCATCACTTCCTCGCCAATCACGTGAGGTACAGCACACACCCCTGTCCACCCCGGTATAGAACTCCAAGGTGTGCTCACACCCATCCCATATGCAAAATGCCTCTGTGCAGCACGTGTATTTACCATTGCTGACACTATACCTGTGGATACTGATGTGACAGACCGCACTATAGAAATCTGTTCCAGAATAATACAGGCTGCTGTATCCCTAACGATCCTAATGGGTCATATAAACTGCATCCAGCCGTGATTACCTGCTCCAGCACGACTAACACCTCGCCACGAAATGCCCGCTTGGCAACTCACCATCTAAAAGGTTCTCAATGTTATACTGTCGTCACATGGCTATGTAAATAAGAACTGTGTCGACAACTCCGAAATTGTATAGTGTCCCAGAAATAGTTAATTGTCACTTTTGTAGGATCTTTTATGATGTCTCACCTTCTCCGCATGGAAATTCTTGTCCTAATAGAACCTGTTTACGAAGATAGCTCAGAATAACCTCGAATGCATTCTTCCTGCGGGTCCTAACATGGCACCCTGTCCACGTGTTACCCCTCCTGCTTACAACATACACAAATGTTCTCACCACTGTGTAGAGACTCCTATATCCCAGCACAAAGGATGTTGTGTGAATGAATGGAATGAGGGATTATGATTCTCTCTTATTGAATTTACCCTCTGAATAACTGAAGCCGCCGGTCTGGAAGCATCATCCATCCTCTCCCCCCCCCCCCCCCCCCCCCCCCCCCCAGACTCTCAGCAGTTATTTTACACAGATCGCCATATTGCACCGGCAATTAAACCCTACAAATTACCCTACATATCTTCAAATACAGAAAGACTCTTAATTACACTGCTCTCGCACTGAGGGCGGGAGCTTGAATATTAGAATGTGAAACCAATCTCTGACCCATCAGTATATCACCGCATACTGTATAGATCTAGTAAACATGCAATTTGTATCCTTCTCCGTACAAAGTCAGCCCTTTTACACCATTCGTACATATACCGTGAAGACAGACAACACAGTGCACTAGATATTTACCTCAAGGTCAGATGGGCATCCACCAACAATGTGTGACCAGAGCGCCCACAGTGGATCGATGTCACTCTCAGAACTGTTCTACAAATTCAGCCTCGTTTCCCCCCTTGGCACAAACGCATTACTGTTTCTGGTCTGGACCAGCTTGCTTGCTTCCTCACATGTCTACACCCATTTCCAGACTCGGGGGTTACAAGAACATATCTAATTTCGCATGGCTTGCTAGAGTATCATACCATTTTCGCGGTGCGCCTCAATATCAAAAACATATCAATATCGCTTGCATAGCAGTACCACTTGCTCGATATAATTCCGAAGATATAGACTGAAAATTATTTCTCTAGAAACCCGAAACTTTAGCTAGGTGGGAGCTTGCTGTAAACCACTGACTAACTAGAAGCAAAGATATTTACTCGGAAAAAAAAAAAAAAAAAAAAAAAACTGATATTTCCACTTGCAAATATTGATGTTGGTGATGTAGCAGATTCCAAATCACCCTATAATTTACAAGGTCAACTAAGGTGTTTCTCATGTCTAGAGAACCAGCAAACTTGTCTTACACATGCTAGATGCACACACCACAATCGAACTTCTCTCAACTAAATAAAGGCATGAAATGTGCAGAAGCGGTCAACCGAACAATTTACATGCTGGGAATAACGGTCCAGCGCAAATGCACCTCCATATTCAATCTTCTCCAATTTGCACGTGACCACGAAAGCTATCCAACACAAACTAAGTATTAATTAGCTATTCGGTCGTCTAGAGGACAACACGGTTAATTCATCTACCTTCCTACACTCCAACAGCCCTCTCCATTCTGACAGCTCCTACTGTTAATGGGAAACGTGAATCACACCCCACACAGGTCACTGGCATTGCTGCAGGCTGAGCAGCTATATCATGCTCGTATCACACAGAGCCGATGTTTTAAGGCAGTAGTTTTTTCGTTTTATGGTTCGATAACATAGTTTGTCGTAGAGAAACCAGGAAGAAGGGTATATGCCATGCGCTTGAAATAATTGGGATATTAACAGCGCTGCATTCCACACGACTGATAGGTCAGTAAATCAAGCGATGTAACATACAGCCCGTTTTAAGTTTGAAACTTTGTAGCCATAGGAGTGTATATGTTTCTGTTCTCTCTTACCAATAACTTCCAGGTACTGATTCTAGACTCTGGAATAATACTTTAAACTTGATAGCTTGGTTGATTTACATGAAAATGCTTCGTCTCCATTCATCTGAAGCTCCATCATGCATAAAAATCACCCGTTTCTTGTTCTTCTTAACTGTTTGCTATTACATCACAACATTTTCAAATCTGTTACTATACATCGATAAGGAGTGCTAACCTCCTCGACATGGACGCATCTCGAGAAATCTTGCACACTTGGATGGGCAACGACTCGCAAGCTCCATTCATTCACGAGACGTGGGAAGTAACGGACTACTTCTGGTCGATTGGAGATTAAATCGGTCATGGTGCCGCAGGGCGGGTTGGTCAATGACAGTGTTGGGGGTTCTTTCAGTCTCTAATTTTACCCTACGACTGCGAAAATGCTCTGTTACTCTCATCATCATAGAGATAGATCATAAATTAAGCACTGTGCTCGAAGTGTTAGAAATATGTAGAGCACTGTCTGTTATACTTTGATGATGGATGTGTTTGAGAATTAACAATGCATGGATGTATTGCACAGTTATCTATCCACATTCGCAATGATACTTGCAAAGTGGGGAAGGGGGTGGTTTAGCTATGATACTGAAATTGAGAAATTTGCTGTCACATCATTGGTCAGTGTTGAAATTACTGTAAAATTGTTCACACAATCAAGTGTAATGCTCATCAGTTCTGTACATTGGGGATCTTTTCCATCCCATCCGTTCACCAGTATGCTGTTGGTTACCGCATAATGATTGACATTGCTTGTTTGAGTTGGAGGAAGAGTTTTGGAGGAGGGACAACACCTTCAGGGGATGGATAGCACTGAAACAGTATCCACAGGTATAGTGTCAGCAACGGTAAACACATGTGCTGCCCAGAGGTGTTTTGCGTATGGGATCGGTGTGAGCGCGTCTTGGAGTTCTGTGGAGAAGTTGAAGGAAGTATGTGCTGTACCACACATGATCAGCAAGGATATGACGGTGGAGGAGCCTGGTTGCTGCAGCCTAACCCGCTAGCCTGAGGGAGGGCAGCGTCAGCGTCGAGTGGCGGGATCTGTATTTTATTAGCGACCTTTTGCTTAACCTGTATTCCATAGATTTCAACAACCCATAGGGTGCTGTGAATTAAAAAAAAAACTACCCCATACATGTGAAAAATATTGATTTAATTAATTTGCATACATTTTTTATATCAAAGTGGTGTTGGTGGTACAATAGCTAAGGGGAGGTTAATTTGCATAATTTTTATGTAAAACGCAGTGCAATCATTTAAGGTGGTGAGTGCCAAAGAAGAATGCACCAGAAATGGTGTTCGAAAACATGTGAAATTCGAAAAGTGTACCAGAAAATGGTGGGACGACATAACTAATTACTTAATTTGGTATCAAAGACAGTAGAATAGTTTAAGGAAATGCGGGTGCCATGGAAAACCACTTAACAGAATGATAGGTTGTCATCGTTCACTCTCTTTCAGCTTTGCTGCTGAGTGATCCTGCTGAATTCTAGTAACATTCTCTTTTCATACTGGTGAAGTAATCTGAACAGTCATAGCGTTTACGTGATACTGAGGTTAATTTTTTGACCATAGGAATGTCATTCCACACTTAAATTTCAAATGGTTTTGTATTTCAAGTCTTGAACTGTTTGCATTAACAGCCACCAGAGTAATGGCAGAGAGCTAAATGAACCAGTGTCACGTTTGCTCCCTGGCAAGGCTAGGTGCTGGTTCAGATCTCGTTCAACTATCGATGTGTACCATTTCAGTTTTTTTTTTTTTTCCCATGGAAATAGCCAGAACAGAATTCAGTAACAAAATGCTAAATGCATTGCCCATCAGAACATGAGCCTATTTTTATTTATTTTTATTTTTAACTGTTAACATTATTTTGTAATGCAATAAACATAATTCATTATAAGTTTGTTATTGTTACTACTGTTACTGTTATTCATTCACTCGCATTCCTACCGCTGTTTGCTACTGATGCGCATGACCTGTGAATCTGTAAGACTGTAGTGTTTGATGTTTTCCCATACAGAATATGCGACGTTAGGAGATGACACTTCATACCAAACATGCTTGCACTCCTCCTATGGGCACCCATGGTAAGATGAACATGAGAAACATATTGCTATATATAGCTGTCCCTAGCACAGCTAAGAGTTGGTAGCATTGTTGCAATTATTTGGCAACCCTGTGACAGTGCATTTACTTCCACATGTGGTCCTGAATTGTTCCGCTAAATTCACTTGGAATTCTGCTTCCATTTTGATGATTTATTCTAAATAATCCTCACGTACGACGAGACACTGGGACAGAGAATTTAATTATTGGACTCCAGGAATGCCATAATTCACCTCAGTTAGGTTATTATTTTCCGCTTTATTTAATGCAGCTGCAGAACGTTAGAAGAAATTCTTTACCAAAATCTGAAGATAACCTCCACACATTAACTCTTCTCACAAACTCGACACAGTAAGCAGTCAAATGTTTCCCAAAGATTTGATTATTTTCCTGGCATCACATTATTGTAAAACGTACCTACAATACCCAAAAAATCATACTATGTAGACATTTTATTGTAATTCAATGCTTTAAATTATATGAAATGAGAGGCCTAGTAAACTGAAACAAAAGGTATCATAATTTTTCTTTATATTGCAGAAATATGGGTGTTATATAAAAGGAAAGAGGGAGCCAAATCTACGAAAAAAATTGACTCTATAATCTGTTCATCTTACGAATAAATCTCTTCTTTGTGATAGGTAGCAATTTGTATTTCTGTGCATTGCATAATATGTCTCAAGCATTTTCAACTGAGGAAGAATATTCTTTATGTAAATATTTGAAAACAGCAAGCAAGTTACACCATAACCTAAGCGCAAAAGTGGTGCATGTACTTGCATATGAATTTTCTTCTGAAAATAAAAAGAAAATTCCGGAAAATTGGAAGAGAGAGGGCCAAGCTGGAAGTGACTGGTTTAGAGGTTTCATGAGAAGGTGTCCTGAACTCTCTCTTCGAACACCAGATGCAACCAGTAGAAGCAGAAGAAACAGCTTTAATAAACACAATGTTAGATAGTTTTTTTTTGATAATTTTCACCAGATTATCACTGGGGCAGTTCTTGGACCAGAATCTGTATGGAACATAGATGAAACTGGGTCCCACTACAGTCCACAATCCAGGAAAAATAGTGGCTGTAAGAAGAGGGAAACACGTAGAAAAAATGACTTCTGCCAAGAGAGGTGAACTTGCGACAGCACGTTGTGCAATAAATGCTATTGGAGCCCACATACCACCATTATGATCTTTCCACGTGTGAACTGGCAGCATAGGATGCTCCATGGAGCTCCTCTTGGAATCAGTGGTCCCATTCATTCCACCAGTTCTATTCACAAATCATTTTCGGAAATAAGTGCAGTGCTGAACACAAAGTGCTTATCATTATGGACAATCATGACAGTCATATTAGTTTGGAATATTTACTTTTGAAAAAAAAAAAAAAAAAAAAAAGGTTTTACTCTTTTGACAGTTCCTCCCCATAAAATGCAACCCCTTGGTATGTCAGTGTATGGTCCATGGAAGGCATATTATAATTCTGCAGCAGGAGACTGGACTGCAGCACTTCCAGGAAAAACTACACTACCTATGATATCCCTGAGATTTTTGGTACAGTTTTCCCTAAAAATTTTGCGCCCACCAGTGTGATCAGTGGTTTTTCGGTTCAGACATATGACCCTTCACTCCAATGTATTTATAAATGATGAATTTTCGTCAGCATATACGACAGGGCGCTTAGAATCTGTGGAAGAGTTTGATTCTCTAAATAAATCTGTTTCAGTATCAACACCTTTACCTTCTGGAATCAGACCTACTGCATACAGATCCTATGAAGATATCAGATGGCACCCAAGATAGCAGCTTGCACTACAAATACACAAGGAAGGAAATGAGCATCTACTGTGATCCTAATGAACACTCCAGTAAAACATAAACTTGAGGAAGAACTCAGAAATGCACGAAGATTGAAACCTGTGGGAATACCTAAGAGACCAATTTTTGAAAACAAGAAACAAAAGAATACGCCTAAATTGAAACTTCTCAAAGTGAAGAACTGTCTTCATATAAGTCTGATAATGATTTGGAGAGTTTGAGTAGGAGTGTTTCTGTTGAAATTTTGCATGATGAACCACGCATTGGTAAATGGATCATTGCAACTTTCCAAACAAAGAAAACTGAAAAACATGAGGTGGGAGAGATTATCAATGTTCCTGAAGAGAATTTCACTGTAAAACATGCCAGAAAGATAGATGACCAATGGTTCAATTGACCAGAAGCTGAAGACATATGTGGCATTGAAAGAAACCAAATTCTATGAGTGATTTCATGACCAACATTTTCTTCAAAGAATGACAGAGTTACCAGTTTCAGTTTTAACAGTGTCAAATTCGAGGGCTTTAATATTGAGTAATTAGTATGTTTGTCTATAATTTTGTCATGTTAAATATTTCAAACACAGGCAACCATTACTGATAACCTAAAGAAGTATACTTTTTTCTTTGTATGAATGTACTTACCTTATAAATCACCTTTGATACACTAAACATGCTATTCTAGTGTTATTGTCAGTCATTTCAATTATTTAAAATATATATTTGATAACTTAGTGACTTTTTGAAGATCCTATAACACTTTTTGTAGGCTACAGATTGCAACTTCATCAATGCACCTAGAGATCATCGATAAATTTGTTGTTTACGGTTTTATGTTAATTTCTTTCGTTAATAAACCTCAATTCCCTCTTTTAAATCTAATAGGCAAAATAAAATTTGGTTTGAATAATGAATTGATTATTTTATTTACCACAATAAAGTGGTGGATCAAGTCTCCCCATAAAAGGGACCAAGTGTCCCCCATATGGTGAAACTTGATCCATTCTGCATAACTTTAGATTTTTTACGGTCTTGTGACCCGTAAAGCCGTGAGCTCTTGGGATCGCAATTGGGAGTGAAAGTACTCGACCATCTGAAACAGCAAGCAGCTCATAATCGTAAGTGCTCTATTTTTGTTGCAAAGGTGACAACTTGTGTGAAAAGAAGGGGAGTGCCAAGCAACATCAAGCAGTCTAGCTAGCATCTTCCATCAATGTGAGAGGTGTGTCAAATTTGGGGTGCGCCAGAAGTTAGCTTTGCTGCTTCAAAGGCATGCCTCATCACGTCCATCCATTGGGTCTGAGAATTCCCTTACACAAAGTATTGCAGTGAGTGGTTCTCGCAACGCAGCTAAGCAAGGCAGATGACACTGGTAAAAATTAAGCATTCCTAGGAAACGACCAAGTTTCCTGTCAGTTTTGGACTGTGAAATCTTCTTTATGACCTCTAATTTCTAAGCAAACAGTAGTGACCCTGCTGACGAAATCCGATGGCCCAAGAAGGTAATCTGTGGTTGGCAAAGCACACTCTTAGCAGTACTCAGTACCACACTGTATTACTCTAAATGTGTAAAGATTTTCACCAAGTGTGTCTGATGCTTATCTGCAGTGGTCAAAAAGATAAGGATTTCATCTACGTACGTAAAACATTATGACACTCCTTGCACCACGGAATCAATAAACCTTCACCAAGACCGTGCAACACTGCGTAGACCGAATGTCACTAAGAGACTCTCCAACAAGCCAAATGGTGTGACGATGGGTTTTTGGGATGTCCACATTCGTGAGAGGAATTTGAATGAAAGCCAGTCGCACCATGCAAACCATAGTTATAATTGTAAATACGCTTCTCGGGTTTGCTGCCGGATCGTACTGTGTAAACCGCACAATATTTCTCCGATGCAACTGCTCGACATCATCAGGTGGTGGTAGCTGCTGCTGTCACTGCTGCGAGGCGCGATTGATGATAACGGTGCGTCGTAGTCGGAATTTATCATGACGGGAGCAGGCAATACGCGTGCGCGGGAAGACGCTCGTAGTTGGAGGAAAGTGGCGCTTCTGGTGCCCCCTGTTGGGAGCCGCAGAAAGGCCATCCACGCGTGCACTGTGGGCAATGACTGTGCTGCCGGGCGCTCCTGCGGTTAAAGTCTGAACTAAATCTCAACTACGCGTTGCGTCACTTGAGGAAACGGAAGTTCTTGTTTTCCCTGTTTTTGATTTAATGGCAGCCAGTGCTGGATTCCAGGCGGCGCTCAGTTGAAAACCTGCATCCCTGTTGATAAGATTGTCCGCCGTGCAGATATGTGTGGCCTCCTTAATAACACAGATCCAGAAAGCTGATGCTGGGGATAAAATTTCTGTCTGTTCGTAAAGCATACGATGTCCCGTGTCCAGGCAATGCTCCACTACCACTGATTTATCAGGTTGCCCCAGGCGTGTATGACAAAGATGTTCGACGCAACGTTCTTGCACGGTTCGGCATGTCTGTCCAATATAAGATTTTCCACATTGGCGTGGGATTTTATACGCGCCACGTTTCCTGAGGCAAAGGTCGTCTTTGACCGAGAACAATAAATTCCTCAGTTCTGCTGGTGACTGAAAAACACACTTGACGTCGTGCTTTTTGAGGATTCTTTCTATTCTCGAAGACATGCCGCCAAAATAGGGCAAGAACACTGTTGCAGTGGGTGCCTCCGTATCTTCATTTACATCCCTGCTTTGAGTTTGCTTGGAACGGAATGCATGGCGTATCTGCCTATCGGAATAGCCATTCTGTTGGAATACCATTCTCAGGTGTTGTAGCTCACCAGGTAGACTGTCGGCATGTGAGGCTACATGTGCTCTGTGCACCAAAGAGCACAGGACACTACCGCGTTGCGCAGGATGATGGCCACTTGTGGCCTGCAAATATAGCTCTCTGTATGTGTCGATTTGCGATGTAAAGAAGATACGGAGGCACCCACTGCAACAGTGTTCTTGCCCTATTTTGGCGGCATGTCTTCGAGAATAGAAAGAATCCTCAAAAAGCACGACGTCAAGTGTGTTTTTCAGCCACCAGCAGAACTGAGGAATTTATTGTTCTCGGTCAAAGACGACCTTTGCCTCAGGAAACGTGGCGCGTATAAAATCCCACGCCAATGTGGAAAATCTTATATTGGACAGACATGCCGAACCGTGCAAGAACGTTGCGTCGAACATCTTTGTCATACACGCCTGGGGCAACCTGATAAATCAGTGGTAGTGGAGCATTGCCTGGACACGGGACATCGTATGCTTTACAAACAGACAGAAATTTTATCCCCAGCATCAGCTTTCTGGATCTGTGTTATTAAGGAGGCCACACATATCTGCACGGCGGACAATCTTATCAACAGGGATGCAGGTTTTCAACTGAGCGCCACCTGGAATCCAGCACTGGCTGGCATTAAATAAAAAACAGGGAAAACAAGAAATTCTGTTTCCTCAAGTGACGCAACGCGTAGTTGAGATTTAGTTACTGCAGGAGCGTCCAGCAGCACAGTCATTGCCCATAGTGCACGTGCGGATGGCCTTTCTGTGGCTCCCAGCAGGGGGCACCAGGAGCGCCGCTTTCCTCCAACTACGAGCGTCTTCCCGCGCACACGTGTTGCCTGCTCCCGTCGTGATAAATTCTGCCGCCGCCGCACGATTATCATCAGTCGCGCCTCGCAGCAGTGACAGCAGCAGCTACCACCACCTGATGATGGCGAGCAGTTGCATCGGAGAAATATTGTGTGATTAACACAATACGATCCGGCGGCAAACCCGAAAAGCATATTTGCAACAGATCCGTCGGGAAAGCATGAAAAGTAGTTATAATCTCTTAACAGGGGTACTGGATATCTGTTCTGTCTGGTACTGTCCTTGCATTAAGAGCACAATAATCGTCACATGAGGACCAAGCACCCACCACATGAGCACCAAGAATACTTCTATGGTACTACATGGAGGGGTGATGACTATGGAATACCAGAAGGGTGAGTAATATCTTCTTTGAGGATAGTCTTGAATCCTACTTTTTCTATAACTAGATGGTCAGGAGCTAATTGCCTAGGTTCGCACAAAACTGGTCGGCAATCAGCCATTTTAATGTAATGAACGTATTGTGATGTACCTGTCCTGGAGTGCCTGGAGGTTGCGTTGTTGCTGGAAACGATTAAGTAGCTCTGTCTGTCCCAAAGGAGGTCATAAGAAAACATGACATATATTCTTTTTATACGGTTTAGGAACCACTGTGACTCATCAGTGCTTCCAGAAAGTAATTCCTTTAAAGGGTCATCTAATGTGGGAATGGATAACTTGACCCAAAAGCAACACATTTCCACCGTCTCCTTCTTCCAATACGTTGCCCCACAAAAGTTGCATGCCTTGTTCATATGGTCAATTTTGAAAGTACTTTTTTTTAAAACCTTATGTATTCATTGCAAATATTTTCTGAAATTCAGATTGTCATCAAGTAATTGTGAGATGGCACACATCTGCCTCCTTCTTCCAATACGTTGCCCCACAAAAGTTGCACGCCTTGTTCATATGGTCAATTTTGAAAGTACTTTTTTTTAAAACCTCATGTATTCATTGCAAATATTTTCTGAAATTCAGATTGTCATCAAGTAATTGTGAGATGGCACACATCTGCCTCTTTGACTGTTCCAGATGCGTGCACAGAGGATATGAGTTTGCCTGATGCTAAAAAGCTACCTCTTCTGCTGTCTCAGAACCACGTTCAAAGGCAATGCATTATACTTACTGTTGTTGAGTATATGAATGCTCTGGTGTCTCAACTATACACTGAGATGGAACGCATTCAGTGCTCTGCCGATCTGAAGCATCAGCCTGTGCCAGGGTTCCAGCAGCTTGATCATATGCCTGACACTCTACCTGCTCAATTGTGCACTGTTCAACAAGAACTAGCGATTGTTGCTGTCTAGCTATCTTCACAGCTTGAGCTCACTGTGAGATCTGTGGAAGATTTGACTGTATTTGCCAGTCATTCCAAATTTAAACAGGAACTGATGTTGTGAGATATCTGACCTAAACAATCTAGCCTAATAGTTAAACAATGGAAAATCCAGCATGGAATAATGTCAGTATTATGAAACGGGAAGATTGCTACTCACCATATAGTGAAGATGCTGAGTCACAGATAGGCACAACAAAAAGTTTGATAAACAAGCTTTGGACCAAAATGCCTTCTCCTGAATAACATGACATACACGCGCGCATTCACACTAATGCAACTCACACGCACATGACAGCAGTCTCTGGCAGCTGGAGCCAGACTGTGAGCAGCAGGGCATTTTGGGAGAGACAACTGGTTGGGGGTAAGGAGGAAGCTGGGGTGGAGAGGGCTGCCAGAGACTGCGGTCATGTGTGTGAGTTGCATTTGTGTGAAAGTGTGTGTGTGCTTGTGTGTATGTTGTCTGTTTTTGACAAACGCCTTGTTGGCCAAAAGCTAACTTTCCGACAGTGTTTTTGTTGTGCTTTTGTGTGACTCAGCATCTCCGCTTTATGGCAACAACTACCCTTTCCATTGTATTGTTACATTCCTGTAGGATAAAATCATCACTAAACTCCATAACAATGTAATGTATGCACGTGAAAATATTTTGCAGTACATAGAATGTTTTAGAAATGTATTGTCTTGTGATGTAATCAGGATTCATAAGCACTGACTTGGCTTTTCTGTTTGGATTTGAATGATTTATAATTTTTTTGTAGATTTCGAGTGCTTCTAGGGTCTCGATAGTTCAAAAGAATTAATGTTGAAAACTTGGATTGTGGAGGTGTACAGGACTGTGATATTATCATGATTCTTAAACACTGACTTACTCTTAGTTTTTCTCCTCGGATTTCAATGATTCACAGTTTCTTTGGTCACTCATATTGTTTCTGGCATATCAAAAGTTTGCTTTTTGGACATTTATGTGACTTTTCTAGTTAGATTTGAGGGATTCATAGTTTCTTTAGTAATTTTGTTAGTTTGTAGGATCCTGATAGTTTGTTTCTTGGTTAGGTTTTGTTATTTCAGTCCTTCTTTTAACTGGCATTTGTTTTGAATTACCAATTGTGTCATCCATTTGGTTGTAATGTTGGTTAGAGTAGTTAATTATTAGGTTAATAGCAATATTATGAAATAACAGTGGTCACATGCGTGTGAGTTTAGTGTGAATGTGCATTTGTATGTCATCTAATTTGGAAAAAGGCCTTTTGGCTGAAAGCTTATTTGTTTATCAGTCTTTTTGTTGTGCCTATCTGTGACTCAACATCTTCGCTATATGGTGAGTAGCAATCTTCCCGTTTCATAATACTGACATTATTCCATGCTGGATTTTCCACTGTTTAACTATTAGGTTAGGTTGTTTAAGTCAGATATCTCACTTCATCAGTTCCTCAGTTTAGGCATTACTGTATCACAGAGCTCACAATGAGTTTGAGCTGTGAAGATAGCTAGACAGCAACAAGTGGAGAATTGAGCAGGTAGAGTGCCAGGCAAATGACACAGCGGCTGAAACCTCGGCACAGGCTGATGCTTCATACTGGAAGAACACTGAACGTTTCGCATCTCGGTGTGCATTTGAGACACCAGAGCATTCGCGTACTTGACAACAGTAAGTAGAATGTATGGCCTTTGAGTATACTTCTGAGACAGCTGAAGATGTAGCTCCTTGGCATCAGGTGAACGCATATCGTCCGTGCTTGCCTCTGAAATAGTCAGAGAGGCAGACGTGTGCCAACTCGCTATTACTCAATGACAACCTGAATGTCAGCACATACTTGCAATGGATACAAGGGGATTTTTTTGAAGTGTTTTAAACTGTGATTCAACTTTAGACTACATAAGCACAGGCTTATCAAAACTGATCATATGAACAACAATTTTCCATTCTTTGATTATATCCTACAGGAATATTTCTGCTGTCCTAGATTTATGTATATATTATTTCGTTTCTCAAAACTAATATCTCCAATAAAATTAATACAACTCATTTGGCAGCTAACTTTCATGGAGAGCTTTTTAATCCTATTACCCATCCCATAGGAACAGGAGTCACATCGACCATCCCGTGGGAGCAGTTATTTTTTTCAGAATAGAGGTAGTGTATGTGTTGCTTCAGGGCATTGGCTATCTCCCTTCCAAAGTTATCCAAATTCATCCAGTTGCTTCAGCACAAAGAAATAGCAAACGTACTAACTTGACAAAGAAAGAAAATAACCAATTTGTAGTTCGGTACAGCAGATATTTTGTAATATTTGTATGTGCAACAATGTCGTGTCCTCACATGTACACCTGTTACAAGCAGATACACTCACATATTTTAATTAAATCCAGCCTCAATGCCTCTCTGTCAATGGCACAAAATGAAACCATTGTTGCAGGTCTTCAAGTGTCTGAGGAGCTGTAAGATACACATGACGCTCAGCAGCTACAATGAAATGGCTTGTATGGAGTTGTGGATTAAACACCCTGAGGACTGTATAAGCATTATGTTAAACTGTGTTATGTAGGATATATTAAATAACAAAAGCATTTTCACAAATATGATACAGTTCAAAAGCAAAGAGTAAATAGGGTTCTCCAAGCATAATTATCCTTCCATATTTCCAGTTATATTCTTCAAATCAATAAACATCTTGTGCTACTCAGTTTTAACAGTAACCTTTGTGTTAATTCAGGACATAAGGTAACTCAATCCCAAATTTCTTCCAGATCCATTGAGCTGTTTCAGCATGAAGGAATAACAAACATACTCATAGACAAACCTTCACATTTATAATACATGTGGATATTTCATGCTGCCGGACTGATGATGGGATTTTCCCAAAACATGCCAGGTGATGATAAATCTCTTTTGGTAGTCAAAAGAAACGTTTTACCATTTTGGCTTTTAGAATGTCATGTGTGAAAAGTGCGAGTTAGGTTTTGACTGACGTATTTTGAGTCTCAGCTGATTGGTATGGAGGTGTCATTCTGTTTGACATATCACACTGCATTTAAGCTCAGAAAATGTTCTAGGATTCTACAACATAAGATGTCATTTAAACTGGCAGCTGATTTGAGGATCATTCTTGTACATGTGACCTGTGTTTCCTTCCAACTACTGGGCACAGTTTTTTGCTCGGGCATCTATGACAGACTGTTTAAGAGAAGAGCTTATTCAGCTACAATTTCTACTGCAGAGATTTAACTTTGCTTTCTACTTCAGGGTTTTAGAACTTTATAAATCATTCATATACCAAACAGTCAAAATGTGAGCAGATAAGATTGTACACAACAACCAAGGTATAGGAGAAGATGACTCAAATTCTTAGGTTTTTAAATGTAGATAAAAAATTGAGCTAGCAGGCACACATTGAATGACTAGCAAACAAACCGAGCAGCTTTGCATCTGCAATGCAAATATTGGCAACTGCAACTGACATGAACATACAAAAAGTAGCATATACAAGCTACTTCGAATCCATTATTAGGCATGGTATTGTTTTTTGTGGTAACTCGACAAACATAGTGTGGATACTAAAAATACAGACTCATTCAAAATATGTGCACTGCAAATCACAAAGAATCATGTCGACCATTATTTAGAAAACTTAAAATATTAACTCTGCCATCCTTATACATACATGAGATTATTACATTTTTGTACACCAGACATGAATTATTTGAAGGAAACCATTTTGTCCATTCACATGATACTAGAAACAAATAAAATTTTATGCTCCCCACCCACCACCTCAGACTGTATGCCCAGGGATCTCAATACATGGGAATGGAAATTTTTAATAAATTAAAAGGGAACAAGTTGATGCAGAGGAATTTAGGTTCACTTAAAAGAAAGCTATACGAGGTACTGACACTGAAGTGCTATTACTCAGTGGATGAATTCATACATGTCTCCCGTATGCAGACCAAACGGACTGCAAATGTACACCATGAGATGAATAAAACACAATTCACATCAGTCCCAACAAAACACTGTCATTGATGGTGCTGTAAGCTACTAAAGCTATGATTAAAGCTATGATTTCAGTTCTTTTACAACCTTCTGCTCTTACTGCAAACACTTTAGTCTCATGTCATGTACAAAGATTTTAGTATTCAAGGCACCAACAACTCAAAATGCAGAGAAACTAATTAAATTACAAATGTTTATCCGCTTTAACCACTTATTTGTTTACTAATCTCAGTGATGAATACTCTTACAAATAAAGAAAAGCAACAAAAATTTTCATGCATGATCATTCCCCCAATGTTTATAATTCCAATGAAACAAAGTCAATGTGAAGTCTGTCATTTCAAAAATGTTAGTACCAATTTAGCATCACTGTACTTACAAACAATAAATGCATCTCACTCAGAAGTGCTGTTTACCTTTCCCTTGCTTTATTTATTTCTTCATTACAAGTAAAGAAAGACTGCCAAATTATTATCTATCTGTGAAAGGGAGAAGAACTGCTCCAGGACCACAAACAAGGTATGTCAACAGGTAACACATGCACTATTGCAGCGTACTTTGAAGTGCATATACATTGGGAGGAAAACTGTGCATGTTTTGATAACTTTTCACTCATGGCAGGAATCAATCTAGTACCCATACTTTTCATTGAGCTTCGTACGACCATCACCTGTCTGGCCTTCTGGGGGAACCCAAACTGAATAATCTGGGTTGGATTCATCGTAATCATAGTCCATTTTCTGTGCCATTTTTCCCTGGAAAAAAAAAGAAAGAAAATTGTAAGCAACTCGAAAGAGAAAGCAGTTGAACAAAACAATAAGGAAATTAGAATAGAACACCACTCTGCAGCTGAGTATAGTCTGAAATTCCCTGATACATTGAGACAGAATACAGGAAGTTTTATAATCAAGATCACTGTGCTGAAGGTTAAAAATTTTAACTTAGTGGACCTTCAATACTGATGCTCATTCCTGAATTATCTGTACTCTGAATGGTGCATCTGTTGGTTGTTAAAAGATAGCAGAGCAACCTATTTCACTTGTTTATAATAAAACTTTCACAGACTATTCATCTTCAATGTATAAGCAATTATTCCCACCCACTGGCCGTGAACAAAAATAATCTATTCCTGCTTGTAGAGCACAACAAGAAGCTTTCACAAAATGTTACAAGACTTTACATTTAAAACGCTAATTGCACTGCAGAAATATTCACACAAAGATGGCTCTCCTTACAGTATTTCACATTCTGAACTAACAATGATCTCATTAAACTAAAGGGTTTCCTGACAGCGAGAAAAACATTTCTCTATCAGTGTAAAAATACAGCGCTACTATAAATCATTTACTCATTTTCAGAGCTCTATATTTTCCAACGTATTACATGTACAAGTATGACTGATGCATGAACGTAACAGTAAACTCATCAAGTTTGCATTTTGCACTCAAGAAATGTTCCACAAGTGCCTTCATCTTACTGATTACCCCAACACATTGATGCAGAAGTTTGTCATTTAGGTAGTGATGAACACTGATGCTCTAATAATGGAGTGTCCAATCTTGTTGGAAGATAAAATTCTAGGAAACTACCATACTGCTACATGTAAAAGTCAGAAGTGCCCATCAGTCTTCTCACAGAAGAATAGCAGGCTATACCATTTCATCTGTGCCACTGCACAGAAAACGTTACGTTTTGGTGTATCTCATTTGTGTACCACAATTTCTCGCTATGGTGATTAACATTTTCAGTTACAAGGAAGGTTGCTTTGTTGCTGGATATCAGGTTGGAGGTGAAATTTTCATCCTTAAGTGATTCCTTCTAACATTTTGACGATTCGAGGAGCAGTGCAAAACTGGATTGCATTCACAATTCACACCCCTCTCTCATCAGTTGACTTACATCACAGGTCTAGCTGATACTCTTCTCTGGATAATCAACCATGTCGATCTCCCAAAAGCTTCTTCTCCGAAGGGTATCGCTGGTTATAGGAATTTAAAAGACTCTACTTTTGAAATAATTGGGTAATCGTAGAAAACTTTCAGTTCAATCATGGTATATTTTCACTTCGACAAGAAACCACTTTACCATTTCTTGTACAAACATTTAACATCTGTTAAGCCAACTCAGTCATCAAACATTAGACTCTATTAATATACACTTATATCATGGTTGGTTTAATAACCACCAGAAATTTTTAACATGTCTTGCCTCTAGTGAGTCCCATACATGAAGTAAGTAAATGTCTCTATTCTTTAACAATTGTCACAGTACCATAAACCACAGAATATTACACAAACACTTCTTGACCTTCGAATGCAGCTCCCAAGGCGTGAACGGCAAACACTTGTCGGTGCTGCTCGTCTGACGCAGGTCCTGTCCTCCCACGACAAACGTCAATCCTGCACACACAGACATGTGTTGTGCAGTAAATAGGCTTTCTCACACTTATCTTTAAAACATCGGGGTTCGAGGAGGCAGAAGGTCGAGTGTTTCCAGAATTTACGTGGAAATTCTCGACTCACTACATCCTGCACTGTGATGCAAAATTGGTGATGGCCATAATCTTCTGGTTTTAATTGTTGCACAAGATGCAAAAAGTACTGTTTGAAATGCAACCATCATCACAAAACCTTCCACACAGTTTGCTGCAGTATTCTGCAGTTTGTGGCTTCTGTGGACCATTGATTGTTTTGGACTCCATATGAAATTTACCTTGTTCTCTCCCCATTTGCATCTGGCATACTTGATTGATTGGTACTTTTCTGTTCACAGCTCAATCAGTATTCTCACATTATCAATACCAACACACAATGTTCTGTTTACATAGCGGTTATTTTCTGTAATTCCTTCTGAATTCAAGCTGCACAGTTGTAACAGATAAAAATTATTATGAAAAGGATATATTGCTTCTCACCATAAAGATGACACTTTGAGTTGCAGATAGGCAGAACAAAAAGGAAGTAGGATGAGCATCCCATTCCAGTTTAAATGTAGGAAATTGTCTGGATAATTTTGCCCCACTTTTTAAATGCAATTATTCTGTTAACAGTTTGTTTCAATCCAGCCTGCAGAAGAAATTGACAGGAGTGAGAGCTAGGCACTGCAGAATTTAACACATCCTAAGTAAAGAAACAATGTTAATGATGCGTAAATAAATGTAAACATCCGCAGATGGAGTGAACATAAGATGAATGTACGCTCAAAAACACATGGTTTGAGACATAATTTCTTGAAATGGGCTAGGAATGCCGTCTGAATCATGACTGCTCCACTGTACGTTGTGAATAGAGCTGTCACTTCCCCAAACTTATCTTTCAGGTGCTCCACAAAAAAATAGAGGCTTCTTAACCAGAAACGAGTCCCCATCGTTCTGCTGCACACTAAGTAACAAGGCAAATACGGCTCTCTTCTTTCCGTAGCCCTATGTTTTCCCACGGTATAGCTACGGAGGGGAGTGACTTAGGGTGTCACATGTCGCAGCATTGTATTCAACATTCCCTTTCTTAGCGAATGCTGGGACCATTCGGCCCCCAGCGAAAGCTGACTTTGTCCACTTCACTGTGGGTCATCCACCCTGATGCCAGCCACTGTGAGTAGGGGCTCTCCCCACAGGTGCCACTCAGCCCCAGCAAAGGTCACCTGGTGCGATGGCCATTGCCGGGACTCTGAGTGTCCCGAGATGATGGACATCTACTCCGTGGCATATGTAGGGAGGTTGCAGCTCGGGCATCAGTAATATGATCCCTGCACAGTCAGAAGGCTACGACCGAGAGGGTATGTGACGACACCTCCACGACAGACTGTCTACTGTGCTGGATACTGGGCATGTAGAAATCCAGTACTGTTGTGCGGCAAAAGAGTACAGTGAACAACAGATGGAGATTATGCACCGTGTGATGTGTCCTTGCCCAGATAGCTGAAATATTCATGGAGTTGCAGCGACATGACAATAATGGGTGCAGAAGATCTTAATGCATGTGGGATATAAGATGCACCACTTAAGGTGCCCTTCTCCAAATGGCCCGCACTTAGGAAAATTTGGATAGTGCGGATGCCAAACCCTGAAAGGGGGCCATAATGTATAAGGCCAGAAAGTGGGAGACTCCTTTTAGATGCCTGTTACGACAGGCAGGAACGTCTCGGCCCTATTCTAGGGGTAATGGTGTATTGCCGTAAAGAGTCTGCACGGAAGTGAATGTTTGACACGAAAAGGACGGCAACTGTCAAAATGTAAGTACTGTTGCTTATTACTAGGTTTAATATGGACGGATGCATGTAGGTGGTCTCCGGTGAGGGCGAGATCGACATTGAGGAAAGTTGCACGGGGTTTGGAATAGCACCGTGTGAAATTTAATTGGGGGAGGTATTTAAAGGTTCCAGGGATTTAACAGTTCAGTGTCACCATGGGTCTATATGGCAATGATTCATCAATGTATCTAAACCAAACCAGGGGCTGAAGGCTTACGGATGTACTCCAAACAACCCACGAAAAGGTTGGCATAGGAAGGAACCATCCTGGTTCCTACGACAATACCTTACATCTGTTTGTTTGTCTGCCCCGCAAAGGTGAAGTAGTTGTTGGTAAGTATAAAGTTGATTAAGGTGAGCAGAATGTATATCACAGGTTTGGAATCAGGCAGGCACTGACTGAGGAAATGTTCAGCAGCAGACACGCCATGTACGTGGGGGGACATTGATATAGAGGTAGGTGGCACCAATGGTGACAAGCATGGTGTACGGTGCGAATAGGACAGATCTGCGGAACGACACGTCATCTACCAGCTGTTACGAAAATCCTGTTCGGCATGACTACCACCAAGTTATCAGTTAGGATGAAGGGATATAGGCAGAAGGTGTACACCAGCGACACACAATATCCTGTTGCACAGCACGCTCTAGAACATGACAGTTGTGACCTCAGTGCCTATTTCACCACACGCACCATCGGGTTCTTCCTCCAGACACCAGTTTCTCAAAACTCTCTAGGCGAGAAATAGCGCTACAATATGTCCTCAGTTCTCGCTACCCACATGGCTTTAATTTACGTCAATTTCTTCAGTCTCAGCATTTCTTCACAGTGAATACTCATTTCTTCACTCAGTTTTAATTTTCTACATCTTTCATTTTGTGACCTGTCTATTTATCGCTGTCTCCCTCCCGTCTCTGTTATGTACAATGAACTTAGCTTTCCACTCTTATTAACACATGCACAATGTTTTTGCAGTAATCTCTGTTTTGCATTTTAGCCTGTCTTGCACTTTTAATTCTCAGGCTTTCAAATCTTGTCTGGTGCAGTCCCCCACAAACAGTCTTTCATGCCGGCCGAAGTGGCCGTGCGGTTAAAGGCGCTGCAGTCTGGAACCACAAGACCGCTACAGTCGGAGGTTCGAATCCTGCCTCGGGCATGGATGTTTGTGATGTCCTTAGGTTAGTTAGGTTTAACTAGTTCTAAGTTCTAGGGGACTAATGACCTCAGCAGTTGAGTCCCATAGTGTTCAGAGCCATTTGAACCATTTGAACCAGTCTTTCATTCTCAACCTGACCCGCAGCTCTGGGTGACTTTTCCAAAAGCTACCTTTTTTCCTAAACCTCTCCAGTCCTTTTCCTTCACCCCTCTTCTTTCCCCTTCAACCCTTCTGCTGGAAGGAGGAGCAGTGGCTCCAAAAGCTTGTGTAAATATCAGCTTCTTTTATGTGTGTATTCTCCTGTCATCACCTGGTGAGTAGTTTTTTTATCTGTCCAATTAAAAAACATGTTTTTTGTACTCCTGACTAGCTTCTATTATTATTATTATTACCATTCAGTGTAGAATTTCAAGAAACATTTCTTATTTGCAGTGAAATATATGTGTCTCTTTTCATTTTACACACCTCTCTCTGATTATTCCATCATATGATGGAATCTTGCATCTTCTTTTCATATCCACAATATGCACATCATAGGGTTTGCAGTAGGTGGTTCATTCTTCCACTTCTTTGCTGTATGGGAGCTGTCAATAGATGTACTTCTATGTTTTCCTTGTCTCGCTTTTTTCTTGGAAAAGCAAACCTCTAGCAATTGACTTTACGCAGTCAGCTGAGGAGAGTGTACTTTTCCAACGCATTCCACTTTACAGTGCATTTCTTTCCTAAAGAAAGCAAGAACTCACAACAATTAGATCATGTACTGCAAAAATATAATGCGGCACAATTTTTTTGGAAAGTTTATGGAGCCTGTACAAGGTTATAACTGAATCCATACACCTCCAGTGACAAATTTATTTGCCTACTGCCCTGGGGCATGTCACACTGGGTGCAATGACACAAATCTGTTGTCGGCATTGTACAGAAGAGTACTTTGTATTTCTCACCGAACATTGTCTTCTATCTGTTGCACTCTTCATTTTCTTGTCACTGCCAGAATCACCGCCTTTGGTCGCTTAGACTGAGCAATGACTAAGCTGTAAATTCCTCATTCTGCTAGTTCCATTTGTAAATCTAAACTATAGGTTCAGATGTAAAACTATTTTACAAATTTTGTATTGTGGTATTACACTAGTGAGACTTAGCATACAATTATCAATGGCTCCTATGTCAGCAATATGTTTCCTTTGGACGCTTCTGCCAGTGCGCAATTCACAGTTGTACACTGAGCATTTCACACTAGATAGTACAATCGTTTTTATTTTTATTTTAGTCTTTCAAAGAATAACACCATTAGAATCTAATAATCTATTCGTTGAAACTGATTTTATTTCTAGCTCTGGAAGCACTTTAAATGTAAGAAACACTGCAATCAATAAGGTTCCTCTCCACTGCCTTATCGTAACACTGAACTTGTGGTTGAGATGTTCGCATGTTCGTGTGAAGCCGAGGACTATGCTGGCGATAGTGCAACTACTGCCATGGTCTCCCAAGCCAGACACTTAGCCCAGGTACACGTAGATGTAGATGAACCTGACGCTGTGTGCTTCACACATCTCTTCCCACAGCCATTTCCAACTCCCTAGGTATCCAAGCCAAGATGAGACTTGATCCATGCTAAGGGGATAAATGAACCTCAGGGATTCTGGGTGACCTCCATGAGTACTTAGCCTTACACTTGTGTGTGGCCCCACTGGTAACTGACATATCCCTAATTCTCGTGGGACTAAAATGGAGAACACAGATAACACATAAAAACTGAGGGACTTGATGATACCGCAAATACCCAAACACTGGATTTAGAACTGATGGAAGTCATTTCTGCAAATGAATCACGTGACTGACCAGCCCAAGTAGTGGCAGACATCACTGGGAAGTTGGACCAGATCAACATCAAATTCTTGTGTGGGGCTCAGAGGGGGAAAAGAGAAAAAGGCGAGGCAAACGAAGAATAGATGGAGGGCATTAAAAGGCCTTGAACCATTAAAAAAAAGAGGACGAGAGAGAGAGAGAGAGAGAGAGAGAGAGAGAGAGAGAGAGAGAGAGAGACTGACTGACTGTCCCAGAGTAAAGGGGGTAAACAGGTTGCTTCCACTACCAAAACAAGAGAGGAGTCCAGATACTCCCACTTCTCAAGGTAACCAGATCCAGAAAAAGCCAAGACACAAATCAGGAGAAGAGACAGATATTTTTGCAGTCTATAATGTAACATATTATTATTATTACTATTATTATTTTCTTTCTTTTCTTCTTATACATATAAGATATGTGTGTCTACGTATATAAAATTTTGTACCATTGATAACATTGGCATTGAAACAATAGAGGTAGAGAAATGCTCTTCAATTTTTTCATTGCTTTAGATTCGTCTGTCTGTCTCTGTAAGTGGTAGCGGGTGGAAGTGTGACAAGTTCCACTGCATTTTTATTCTTCAGAAGTGTGTATTCCAATTGTGCTTTAGTTTGTATTAAAGAAAGTTATCAAGATAGCAAAGTTTATTTATAAATTCACGGTGATGATACCCGTCTGTTCATCTCTCTGCGACGCGCCGAGAATCCTGCATCGAGAGGATTGAAGCAGGCAGGAATAATTTGCATGAGCAGAAGAGGGGCGATCTGGAACCAGTATTGTCATACCAAGCTCTATGCACAATAGCGGTAACAAGAAAAAGAAGCATGTAAATTTAAATCTGAATAAATGTATTGAATATTGAAGGTCTGTTTATATTAGTGCCAGTTAAATTTCACTCAGGATATGTGTACCTTCAAAATTTTTTTTCAATCATTCTTTCAAAATTTTCTTTTAATTATTTAAGCAGCAAATTTTTATTCAGTTTTCAAGTCGTGGTTTTTGGGATAGCAGTCATTCAACAGGATATCTGCTGATCAATACAACATTGAAACCCGAGCAGCTAATTCAATCTTTGAAAAGATTGGGGAAGACACAAGTCTATGCTCCAATGTCAGAGTGTCTATCTGGACAAAGGTCCTTTTATCTTCATCTCCTAAGAGTTGGGAACAATAGACTGGCTTAAAGATATGGTGCCCAAGATATCGCTGTGGCAGGAGGTGAAGCTGCTCGTCAAGTCGGCAAAGGAACTCTTGAAAACCCTGAAGATATCAATTTGGGTACCGCAACTTCTTAAGGCTCTTCCTCAAGTAACTCTTTTCGAGAAAGTATAAGTGCAGAACCAGGAGCTCTTGACAGATGACTGGAAGGTTGAATCTGACTGCCAAGCCGTTGTGGTGGAAGTCAGTGAGGAATCCCCTAAAGCAATGCAAGAACTGGACTTGAAACTGTATTTATGGTTCTTGTAGATTACTTTCAGGTAATTAAGGAGATCGAAAGCAACAATGGTAACAAGCTGGTGAATGAAAGTGTTCCAGATAAACCTGCAACATAGTAAGTGAAGTAAGTACTGTCTCGAGTCATCTTTTGGGAAGACAGGATGTGGATGTGGCCCTAATCCATGAACCTCAGTTACACTATGTGATCAAAAGTATCCGGACACCCACAAAAACATACATTTTCACATTAGGTGCACTGTGCTGCCACCCACTGCCTGGTACTCCATATCAGGGACCTCAGTAGTCATTAGACATGATGAGAGAACAGAATAGGGCGCTCGGTGGAAATCATGGACTTCAAATGTGGTCAGGTGACCGGGTATCACTTGTGACATATGTCAGTACGCAAAATTTCCACATTCCTAAACATCGCTAGGTCCACTGTTTCCAATGTGATAGTGAAGTGGAAACGTGAATGGACATGTACAGCACAAAAGCATACAGGCCAACCTCGTCTGTTGACTGACAGAGACCACCAACAGTTGAAGAGGGTCGTAATGTGTAACAGGCAGAGATCTATCCAGACCATCACACAGGAGTTCCAAACTGCATCAGGATCCACTGCGAGTACTACGACATTTAGGCGGGAGGTGAGACTGCTCGTAAGCCACACATCTCACCGGTAAATGCCACACGACAACTTGCTTGCTGTAAAGAGCGTAAACACTGGACGATTTAACAGTGGAAAAAATTGTGTGGACTGACAAATCACAGTACACAAGGTGGCAATCTGATGGCAGGGTGTGGGTATGGGAATGCCCAGTGAACTTCATCTGCCAGGGTGTTTCGTGCCACCAGCAAAATTCAGAGGCAGTGGTGTTATGGTGTGGTCATGTTTTTCATGGAGGGGGCTTGCACCCCTTGTTGTTTTGCACGGCACTATCACGACACAGCCCTACATTGATGTTTTAAGCACTTTCTTGCTTCTCACCGTTGAAGAGCAATTTAGGCATGGCAACTGCATCTTTCAACACGATCGAGCAACTGTTTGTAATGCACAGCCTGTGATTGGTTACACGACAATAAAATCCCTATAATGGACTGGCCTGCACATAGTCCTGACCTGTATCCCATAGAACACCTTTGGGATGTTTTGGAACGCCGACTTAATGCCAGGCCTCACCGACTGACATCGATACCTCTCCTCAGTGCAGCACTCCGTGAAGAATGGGCTGCTATTCCCCAAGAAACCTTCCAGCACCTGGTTGAACGTATGCCTGTGAAAGTGGAAGCTGCCATCAAGGCTAAGGATGGGCCAATACCATATCGAATTGCAGCATTACCGATGGAGGGTGCCACGAACTTGTAAGTCATTTTCAGCCAGGTGTCTGGATATTTTTGATTTAAAGTACCCCTCCTCCTCCCTATCTCTCATCTTCCCCCATTTTTCTATCTAAAATTTTTCTCAGTCCCTTTTTGATGTACCGTGCCAACTGGTAGTTTACAGTTTATCTGTTCGTTTCGCGCATACGTTTTCGCACAGGTACACCACCTACCGATATTTCTTATTTTGTGCACTGCGAAAACTTTGTCAGTTGCAGCACGGCACCAGCCACATATGAGCCATTTCACTGCCTTTTAATTCCTCATATATTTTAATGTGAAGACTTTTACACATAGCCCAGCTCTAATGGGAGTGTTGTTTAATTGATTTTATTTGGTTTTACTGTGTACCATCTTACTCGACACGAGCTTTTCTGCTCTGAAATTTGTCATCTCCAGTATGTTAATATGCGTCTATTTAGTTTTTGTTTATATTTTTATCCAGTGGTTTTTGTACATCCTTTACACTATGTTACTTCTTTTTAACTGTGATGTGAAAAATTTCCTGGATAGGTGCATGTACGAGGGGCGTTCAGTATATAATGCAATATTCTTTCCTCCCACGAATGCAGGTTGTTTTATTCAGGATTCCAATAAACCGTGTTATTCCCCACTCCTTTGGCTAGAAAACCCTATTTTTCAACACCATCTCTGTTCAGTGCAATAGCCTTACGCTACCTTACTGGGAGGGCCTGTATGCTTACACAGTATCACTCTACTGGTTGACAAAATATTGTCACGATCGGCCTTGTAATGTGTAAAGAATTCACACAGATTCATTGCTCTTGACGGTCTTCCATTGGGCGGCAAGGAACACAGAGGGCATATACCTTTGAGGACCCAAACTGGTGAAGAAGAGTGTCAGCACTGCCAACGGAGAAGTCCAGTTGAGCAGTGAGCTGCTCGATTGAGATCTGTCGATCACCTGGAATGAGAGTGTCCACACGTTCCAACAATGCAGCAGTCACAGCTACGTGCGTGCCAACTGGCACACGCGAGATCGGACAGGTCTGCATGACCTTATTCCGAAAATGACAGACCTCTCACCCAACATCTCACAGTGCTTCTGTTCACTGCCAGGTCTCCGTAGACTTTCTGCAAGTGCCTATGAATGTTTGTGACGCTCTGGTTTTCCACGAAAAGAAACTCAGTGACAACTCTCCACACAGAATGCACCTCTGTTACAGACACCATTTTGAAGGCTCTGTAGAGCACAGCCATCTATCGAAATTTCACGAAACTGTAGGGGCCGATGCGGAAATATTTCGCGATGTTCCTCTACAAATTCTGCATCTGTTCAACTGAAAAAAGTGTTTTATTTCTTATTCGACACTCCTTGTACTTTTGAAGAAGACAGTTTTACAACTGCTGAAACTATGAAATCACACCTGCAACTGGTTGGCTTATTTTCTCAAAGCATTCAAATCTATCCTGCATTCCTGGATGTTTTGATGGCAAAGTTGAGTGTTACTCCATTAGTAGAATATCATATCAAGCTACAGGATAACATTGTGATAAAGAAAGCTCTGTATATATTTGCCCCTCCCACGATGAAGCTGTTGAAGGAAATGTTAGAACAGGGGATTATTTGGCTGTCCAAATCACAGTATGTGGCGTCCATGTTTTTTGTTCCCAAATCAGATGGGTGCTATCACCCAGTGGTGGATTATAGGGATCTGAACAAACAGGTGAAATTGTGATCACAATCACTCTCAGATCGTCATTCTTGTTTCGGCTGATTTCACACGGCAAAACTGTTTACGACATTAGATCCAAACCAGGCGATCTGGTAGTTTATAGTAATTCTATGGAGGAACATTTTCAACATTTATGAGAAGTACTTGGTAGACTGAGAAAAGCAGGATCGACTGTTCCTCTGGCCGAGGTCAAGTTCACCTGTGAATTAATGCATTTCTTAAGGCACACGGTTGTCCCAGACAGGATGAGCGTCGATCGACATCTGTCAGCACTTAGGAATGTCAAAGACGCGGTGAAATTCTTACGCAAGGCGAAATTTTTTTTGCAAATTTATCCTGGAGCTCACAGAGAAGATGGGGAAATTATGTGATTTAGGAGAAAAGAGACATATATCTGAGGGGTCAGCCTCACGAGAAGCACCACAGGTGACGCTGAAATGAGGTTTGATGTCAGATACAGTCCTGCCTCTTCACGATTCTAGCACACGATTCATCTTGTAGATGGACACCTCGAATGTAAGATGGGAGCAGTCCTATTTCAGGAGAATGAAGAAGGGATAATTTCAATAGCATTTGCATCCCAGACCTAAAACCACTTAGAGAACACTTACTCAGTTTATGAGTTACAGACTCTAGAAGTGCTATTTAGAGTAGAAAAATTCAGGCATTACCAGGAGCATATGCAGTTTATGCTAGAAACTGACATCTAGGCATTAAGCTGGTTCCTCAGCCGGCCAGAAAAGACAGGTTAGATTGCCAGATGGGCAACGATGATTTTAGTGCTCAAATTGTGGGCCAGGAGATGGAAACAGGAAAACAGAGTGATGAACAGGACAGACTAACAAAAAAGTTGTGACAATCCGCATTTTTGAAATATTGAAGAACATCAGGAGAAGGACGAGGAAGAAGCGCCAATCAGAAAGAAAATTGGGGAGGGGCAGGTTGTTAAACCAGATGGGGCTAGGTACGACAAGGACAACAAGATAGTGGTGCGTCAGCAATTTGTGCCTTTCCTGTTCGAGTATTTCCATGAGTGCTCTACAGGTGGGCATTTTCACAAATGCCGTAATATGTCAGCATTTTACATGGAAGAGAATTGATAGTGATATAAAAAACAGAGTGAGTATATGTCAGGTATGCATTGGGGTCAAGCCTGTTCAGTATATGAAGGTGGGTTGGTTAGCATCTGCTACAGTGAACTGTCCCCTTCAAAAAATGGTTATTGATTTTGCAGGTCCATTGCACCTGCCTCCCACCGGGGCAGCTATTACTGAAGCAATGGTACAGAACTTAAAGAACATCTATAGTGTTTCTTGTCCACCACAATATATTACATATGACAATGTGACATGCTTTATGTTGGGTGGTTTTAGGGACTTTAGTGTGGTATTGGTATTACACATGCCACCACACCTATTACCCCAACCCTTCAAATGCTGAGAGTTTTAACCGAACCTGGGGGCGGCCCTAATCACGTACTGTAGCAAAGACCGGGAGAACTGGGACCCTACACTCCCACGAGTGGTGATTCCATTAAACGCGACATAGAGAGGAAGCTGCAGTTGACACCAGGTGAACTGCTACTGTGTTTCAAGATTTATAGTCCACAAAGTACCTTCAGTCAACCTGCTGCTGGAACCGACCGGGCCAAGGCAACTTGTGGTCCACTGGAAGAGGGCAAAACAGAACCTTCTTAAGGTGCATCGTCTTCAGGCAGTGCTACAATAGCAGACAGTGCCCAGAGCCATATTATGTGGGAGACCAGGTCTCTGTCAAGAACTTCCAGGTCTCTGTCAAGAACTTCCAGGTCTCAAGCAAAAAGCTTGACAAGATAGAAAGCTCCTGCCACAGTATAGTGAGTATTGTTAGTGGATCCCAAGAAGGGAAATGTTATAAGAGCTCACCTATCCCAAATCGAGCCTAGTGGCTGTCGGGAAGATCAGATACGATCGAAGGGAATTGCCGGGAATAAAGGGAGGAGTATATGCCAGTGGTCGGCACTACTGTAGTCGACCGCGGCCACCTGACGATATCGCGGGGTCGAGTGACCTTTTCGGCACACGATCTGAGGGGTGTGGAGGAACAGATGGGCAGTAAATGGAAGTAGACATTTCAATCGGGCAACAGAATAACGTTCCACCTTGCTCACACGGAAATGGCACTGACAGCAGGCTGTCAGCTCTCGAAGAATGGCACATGTTTCTGCACACTTAAACAATACCGTGTTTATCTGCACTGTGGTAACGGGCTCCCTATTAATATTTACTGGTGTCGTAGTGAAATTTGAGGGCTACCCAGGTCGGAGCAGTTTTTCCCAGATACACATTACGGGACACGTCAGAGTGTACCTGTTTGTGTGTGTGTGCTGGTTGGTTGGTTGGTTTGTGGGATTAAAGGGACCAGACTGCAACGGTCATCGGTCCCTTGTTCCAAAACTTAAAAACTACTACACAGAGTAGAAAACGGATAATAGAGACAACAGACAACACAGGACAAGAAAAACTCAGACAAAGAACAGACATAACAAATTAAAATCACACGGAGTGTGGCAGTGGTTGGCCGACCATAGAATAAAAAAAGGAAAAGCCAACCACCGAGAACACATTAAGAACTCAGTTTAAAACCGTAGGCCAAAGGCCAGAATCAACACAAAACAATAAAATAAAACATAAACACTCATATTAAATGATAAAAACCCCCTGCTCGAATAAAACGTAAAACTAAGCCAGCCATAGCAGGGTCATCAGTTAAAAGGGCAAGGAGCGTATCAGGCAGCGCAAATGTCCGCTAAAAGGGGGCAGGCCAACAAAATGTGGGCCACTGTCAAAGCCGCCCCGCAGCGACACAGAGGAGGGTCCTCCCGATGCAGTAAGTAACTGTGTGTCAGCCAGGAGTGGCCAATGCGGAGCCGACAAAGGACGACTGAGTCCCTGCGGTTGGCTCGCATGGATGACCGCCATACAGTCGTCGTCTCCTTAATGGCACGGAGTTTATTGGGCGTGTTCCGATCGCGTCATTCAGCGTCCCAAAGAGCAAAAACTTTTCGGCGGAGGACCGCTCGCAAATCAGTCTCTGGGAGGCCAACATCCACAGATGGTTGCCTGGTGGCCTCTTTCGCCAGGCGGTCAACATGTTCATTGCCCGCGATACCGACATGACCAGGGGTCCACACAAAGACCACAGAGCGGCCGCAACGGGCAAGAGTATGCAGGGACTCCTGGATAGCCATCACCAGACGAGAAAGAGGGAAATACTGGTCGAGAGCTCGTAAACCGCTCAGGGAATCGCTACAGATCACGAAGGACTCACCTGAGCAGGAGCGGATATACTCTGGGGGTCGAAAGATGGCGACCAGCT
This sequence comes from Schistocerca americana, assembly GCF_021461395.2. Classification (NCBI taxonomy): domain Eukaryota; kingdom Metazoa; phylum Arthropoda; class Insecta; order Orthoptera; family Acrididae; genus Schistocerca; species Schistocerca americana. The sequence goes on along the minus strand of NC_060119.1, from coordinate 19,302,212 downwards.
CAGCAGTGTAAACGCTGCAGCCAGCCGGCAAGGAACGTTGTTCGGAATGGTCCCCTAGAGTTAGCGCATAACCGACACAACCAGCAACCATCGAACCGTCAGTGTAAACAACGTCAGAGCCCTGATACGTGGCCAGGATGGAATAAAAGCGGCAGCGGGAGGCCTCTGGAGGGACTGAGTCCTTCGGGCCCTGTGCCAAGTCGAGCCGAAGGCAAGGGCGAGGAACACACCATGGGGCTGTACACAAAGTGGCCCGGAAAGGAGGTGGAACATTGAAAACCCTAAGCCCGGAGAGAAGCTCTTTGACGCGGGCCGCGATCGTACAACCTGACCGGGGCCGACGTTCTGGCAGATGGATGACTGATCGCGGGAACAGGAGACGATAGTTTGGATGCCCGGGCATGCTAAAAACATGGGCAGCATAAGCGGCCAGTAAATTTCGGCGCCTGAACCGCAATGGAGGGACACCTACCTCCGCAAGTATGCTGTCCACTGGGCTGGTCCGGAAGGCAACAGTGGCAAGGCGTATTCCGCTGTGTAGGATTGGGTCCAGTACCTGCAGCGCAGATGGGGATGCTGAGCCATATGCCAGGCTCCCATAAGCGAGGCTCCCATAATCCAGACGGGACTGGATTAATGCCTGGTAGAGCCGTAACAGGGTAGATCGGTCGGCGCCCCAGCGGGTGTGGCTCAAGCATCTCAGAGCATTTAGATGCCGCCAACACACCTGTTTAAGCTGCCGAATATGAAGCAGCCAAGTCAGCCGGGCATCAAAAACTACACCCAAAAACCTGTGGGTCTCCACCACAGCAAGGAGTTCGTCGGCAAGATAAAACCGCGGCACAGGATGGACTGTTCGGCGCCGGCAGAAATGCATAACGCGGGTCTTGGCAGCCGAAAACTGAAAACCATGCGCTACAGCCCAAGACTGCGCCTTGCGGATAGTGCCCTGTAGCTGACGTTCTACAGCTGCAATGCCAGTAGAGCGGTAGTAAGGGCAGAAGTCGTCAGCATACAGGGAAGCGGAGACAGAATTTCCCACCGCCGCAGCGAGCCCGTTTATTGCGATTAAAAACAGGCAGACACTGAGGACAGATTCCTGTGGTACCCCGTTCTCCTGGACTCAGGAGGAACTATGGGAGGCCGCGACTTGCACGCGGAAGGTACGATACGACAGAAAATTTCGGATAAAGATTGGCAGAGGGCCCCGTAGACCCCATCCATGAAGCATAGAAAGTATGTGATGACGCCATGTCGTATCGTACGCCTTCCGCACGTCGAAAAAGACAGCGACCAGGTGCTGACGGCGGGCAAAGGCAGTACAGATGGCCGACTCCAGACTCACCAGATTGTCGGTGGCGGAGAGGCCTTTACGGAACCCACCCTGAGACGGAGCCAGAAGGCCCCGAGACTCCAATACCCAATTCAAGCGTCGCCTCACCATCCGTTCAAGAAGCTTGCAAAGAACATTGGTGAAGCTAATGGGGCGGTAGCTGTCCACCTCCAAAGGGCCCTTGCCCGGTTTCAAAACAGGGACGACAATGATTTCCCGCCATTGCGATGGAAACTCACCCTCGACCCAGAGACGGTTGTAAAGGTCGAGGAGGCGTCGCTTGCAGTCCACTGAAAGGTGTTTCAGCATCTGACAGTGGATGCGATCTGGCCCAGGAGCGTATCAGGGCAAGTGGCAAGGGCACTGTGAAATTCCCACTCACTGAATGAAACATTGTAGGATTCAGAATGGTGGGTGCAAAAAGAGAGGCTCCGACGTTCCATCCGCTCTTTAATGGAGCGGAAGGCCAGGGGGTAATTGGAAGAAGCGGAACTCAGAGCAAAATGCTCTGCCAAGCGGTTGGCAATTTCGTCGGAGTCTGTACAAACTGCTCCATTCAGTGAGAGCGCAGGGACGCTGACAGGGGTCCGATAGCCATAGAGGCGTCGGATCTTGGCTCAGACCTGCGATGGAGAGACATGGAGGCCAATGGTGGAAACATACCGCTCCCAGCACTCCTGCTTGCTTTGGCGGATACAGCAGCGGGCCCGCGCACGCAGACGTTTGAAGGTAATGAGATGTTCAATGTAGGGATGACGCTTGTGACGTTGGAGCGCCCGCCAGCGATCTTTAATCGCTTCAGCGATCTCAGGCGACCACCAAGGCACAGTCCGCCACCGAGGGGACCCAGAAGAACTGGGAATGGAAGATTCGGCAGCAGTAACAATGCCCGTGGTGACCGATTGAACCACCGCATCAATGCCATCATTACACAGAGGCTCAATAGCGGCAATGGAGGAAAACAAGTCCCAGTCAGCCTTATTCATTGCCCACCTGCAAGGGCGCCCAGAAGACTGACGCTGCGGCAGTGACAGAAAGATCGGAGAGTGGTCACTACCACACAGGTCGTCATGCACTCTCCATTGGACAGATGGTAAGAGGCTAGGGCTGCAGATCGAAAGGTCAATGGCGGAGTACGTGCCATGCGCCACACTGAAGTGTGTGAAGGAACTATCATTTAACAGCGAAAGATCGAGCTGTGCCAATAAATGCTCAATGGTGGCGCCTCGACCTGTCGCCACTGACCCACCCCACAGAGGGTTATGGGCGTTGAAGTTGCCCAATAAGAAGAAAGGTGGCAGCAATTGGGCTATCAGCGCAGCCAGGACATGCTGCGAGACATCACCATCCGGTGGAAGGTAAAGACTGCAGATGGTAACAGCCTGTGGCGTCCACACCCGAACAGCGACAGCCTCTAAAGCTGTTTGTAGAGGGATAGACTCGCTGTGAAGAGAGTTAAGGACATATATGCAGATGCCACCAGACACCCTTTCATAAGCTGCCCGGTTCTTACAATAACCCCGATAGCCACGGAGGGCGGAGGTTCGCATTGCTGGAAACTAAGTTTCCTGAAGAGCAATGCAGAAGAAAGCGTGAAGGCTGATAAGTTGTCGGAGCTCAGCTAGATGGTGGAAGAAACCGCTGCAGTTCCACTGGAGGATGGAATTGTCCTTGGCTGAGAAAGGCGTGATGGGACTGGGAAGGCAGATTACGCCTCTGGGTCACCTGCTGCTCCGATGGAGCACCCGTGCAAGTGCTATCCATTGCGTCTGAGGGATCGGCGAGATCGAGGTCCTCAGCGGACGCAAGAATCTCCACCGCATCCTCAAACGCAGAGCTTGTAGATAGCGGTGGAGTAGGTGCCACTGCAGGTGCCTTGGTCTTACGGGTCTTCAATGTCGTTTTCTCTCGCTGTGGTTGTCGTTGAGAGGGCTTATTGGAGTCAGTCTCTGGGACCGAAGATGATCGCGAAGCTCGACGACCAGCAACCTGTGGCTTCTTCAGCCACTGGTTGGTGTCTCCTGTGCCGCTGGTAGGAACCTGGGAAGGGAGTGAACCAAGGGATCCCTTCCGAGCGAGAAAAGCCGAAGAAGACTTACGCTTCTCCGGCTTAGAAGTGGGGACTGTGGTGCAGCTAAAGGAGCTGGAGCAGGAGTGACAGTTGAGGCATAAGATGCCATCATGCGCACGGGATGTAGCCGTTCAAATTTCAGCTTAGCCTCAGTGTAAGTCAGTCAGTCCAGGGTCTCATATTCCATGATTTTGCGTTCTTTCTGTATGATCCTGCAGTCTGGCGAGCTCTGGTACAGACAAGATACCGGGGCGAATACGTGTCACTGTCATTCATTGCCTTTCGTTCCTCCCATGGTGTGGCCAGGGATGGGAACGATTTGGGGTCACAAATGTTACCTTTAAAATGAGCCCTCGAACGCTTAGAGACTGCTGGTGGCTGGCCACCAGCAAGAGATGATGTGCCACGCTTCATTGCGTGTCATCCACCCTGATGCCACCTACTCGACCAAGGGCCCTCCCCATGGGCGCCACCCAGCCTCAGCAAGGGCCACCTGGCAGGATGGCCATTGCCGGGAGTCCCGATGCCCCAGGAAGACGGGCATCTACTCCTTGGCATACATGGGGAGTTAACGGCGCAGGCATCAGCAGAGCGATCCCTGTGTTGTCAGGGGGCTACAACCAACAGGGTACATGGCAGCCCCACCACAACGGATTGGCTTCGTGCTGGATCTTAGGTGCAAAAATGTATGAGGTCGTCGTCGCAGCGAAAAGCAACACTGCACAGTGCAGCGTGGAAATCGCACCCATGGACGTATCCTTGCCCAAGAGATAGAAAACGAGCTGGACACCATTGCAACGACGAGAAAGCCGGCTAAAGGTCTCAATGCACAACAGATACAGTGCACCATGTAAGGCGCCCTTCCCCAATTGGCTCGCTCTTCAGAACAATTTAGAAAGATGGAGGTCAAACCCGAGAGGGGACCATCACAAAAGGCCAAAACATTTGAGACTCCTTTTAGTCGCCTCTTACGACAGGCAGGAATACCTCGGGGCTATTCTAACCCCCGAACCCGCAGGGGGGTGTGCATGTGCGCACAAGGAAATAGCGGCCACATTCAACAAGCAGTGCCGCAATGGAGCAGTACCGAGTGTGATGCTTATTGTGTCACCTATTAATTGGATGATGTGACAACGTGGCCCTGGTCGTGCATCACCAAAATATACTGTGTATCTTTGTACGTGTGCAACTTAGTCTGGAAGATTAACACTGCTGCTCCAACTTTAATCTGAGTCATAATTATTTCTGATTGTTTCAAGACATACAATAATTACAGTGCTTTGTCTTAGTTAACTTAATCAGTTATTAGTGATTCTTAATCTATCTGGGGCACCAAGTAAAGTTGCGGTTCACGATTTGTACTGTCGTGGCAAATGTAAAACTTGTCCAGTATATGTAGGGCTTGTGGTAAGACCGATATTTCACTATATTATCTTAGGAAAGATTAAAAGCGTTTTGCACGTCTCCCTGGACCTTATATATATTTATCGGAACTACTGCCCGTCACATTAAAGTATTGATATTTTCACTCTGTTTTTGGGCAAGATTTGAAAAGTTACCATTGTGCAGTAAACGCTACTTTCAGTCTCTTTCTCTGCACACGATCTACCGTTAATGAGTGTATGGGATGCATGTTTCAGGAAATGGCCTGCATTAAGGAATAGCCAATACGTTCAAATGTTTACTACGAATCTGGTTCACGCTTTAATGAAAGTTGATGTCAATGGCCCTCTGGCAGCCTTTCACACACGTGTCATAGCAGTTCCGTACATCTCTAGCTTGCTACAGCTGTCTCCTATGGGCACCAAATTTCTTCCTTCACACATTTACTCGCATCCCGAGCTGTCGATCCTACTGTGCCACCGGATACCTGCCTACTACGATTCCTGGCAACCAGTACAGGACAATAGCTCTGTTCCTACCTAGGTTTCTGTCAACACAGCCTCACTCTCATTCTTCGCCTTCTCCAAACGGCCTTAACATTGGCCTCTGCTCCACGACCGTGCTGCGACGGATGTGCCACGTAGTAACATTTCCTCGTACTGAGACGCTTATTGTGAAGTTTTCGTACACACTCGCACCGCAACATCTCGACACCTGCTACACGACCAGGTGTGCCACATCTTCCACCAGAGATGGTTAATTCCGTGCCTCACATCAAAAACTATCAGTGTCCTGTTGACGATACTCGGAGACGAGGTTGTGACTCTGTTCGTTGTCTACAATTCCTACCACACCACTTCTCTGTCTAGTGCCACTCCACGGGGGGAGGGGTTTATTAGTTATTGGAAGCTCCAACGTTAGGCGGGTGATGGAGCCCCTTAGGGAAATAGCGGAAAGGTCGGGGAAGAAGGCCAGTGTTCACTCTGTCTGCTTGCTGGGGGGGTCTCATCCGAGATGTGGAGGGGGCCGTGCCGGCGGCGATAGAGAGCACTGGGTGCACCCGACTGCAAATTGTTGCTCATGTCGGCACCAATGACACCTGCCGTCTGGGTTCAAAGGTCATCCTCAGTTCGTACAGGCGGTTGGCGGAGTTGGTGAAGGCGGAAAGCCTCGCTCGCAGGGTGGAATCAGAGCTAACTATTTGTAGTATCGTTCCCAGAATCGATCGCGGTCCTCTGGTTTGGAGCCGAGTGGAAGGCTTAAACCAGAGGCTCAGACGATTCTGCGGAGATCTGGGGTGCAAATTTCTCGACCTCCGCTATCGGGTGGAGAAATGTAGGGTCCCCCTGAATAGGTCAGGTGTGCACTACACCGGAAGCGGCTACAAGGGTAGCGGAGTACGTGTGGAGTGCACATGGGGGTTTTTTAGGTTAGAGAATTCCCTCCCTAGGCCCGACAAGACACCTCCTGAGACGCGACAAGGTAGGAGTAGGCAAAATGCAACAGGGAATAACAATATTAATGTGCTAATAGTAAACTGCAGGAGCGTCTATAGAAAGGCCCCAGAACTGCTCTCAATAATAAACAGTCACAATGCCCACATAGTACTAGGGACAGAAAGTTGGCTGAAACCAGATGTAAACAGTAACGAAATCCTAAACTCAGATTGGAATGTATACAGCAGAGACAGGCTGGACAGTGAAGGGGGAGGCGTGTTTATAGCGATAAGAAGTGCGATAGTATCGAAGGAAATTGACGGAGATCCGAAATGTGAAATAATTTGGGTGAAGGTCACGGTTAAAGCAGGCTCAGACATGGTAATTGAATGTCTCTATAGACCCCCTGGCTCAGCAGCTGCTGTGGCCGTGCACCTGAAGGATAATTTGGAAAATATTTCGAGTAGATTTCCCCACCATGTATATTACTGGGTGGAGATTTTAATTTGCCAGATATAGACTGGGAGACTCAAACATACATAAGGGGTGGCAGGGACAAAGAATCCAGTGAAATTTTTTTAAGTGCTTTATCTGAAAACTACCTTGAGCAGTTAAACAGAGAACCGACTCGGGGCGATAACATATTAGACCTTCTGGTGACAAACAGACCCGAACTATTTGAAACAGTTAACGCAGAACAGGGAATCAGTGATCATAAAGCGGTTACTGCATCGATGATTTCAGCTGTAAATAGAAATATTAAAAAAGGTAGAAAGATTTTTCTGTTTAGCAAAAGTGACAAAAAGCAGATTACAGAGTACCTGACGGCTCAACACAAAAGTTTTGTCTCAAGTACAGATAGTGTTGAGGGTCAGTGGACAAAGTTCAAAACCATCGTACAATATGCGTTAAATGAGTATGTGCCAAGCAAGATCGTAAGAGATGGAAAAGAGCCACCGTGGTACAACAACCGAGTTAGAAAGCTGCTGCGGAAGCAAAGGGAACTTCACAGCAAACATAAACATAGCCAAAGCCTTGCAGACAAACAAAAATTACGCGGAGCAAAATGTAGTGTGAGGAGGGCTATGCGAGAGGCGTTCAATGAATTCGAAAGTAAAGTTCTATGTACTGACTTGGCAGAAAATTTGGTCTTATGTCAAAGCGGTAGGTGGATCAAAACAAAATGTCCAGACACTCTGTGACCAAAATGGTACTGAAACAGAGGATGACAGACTAAAGGCCGAAATACTACATGTCTTTTTCCAAAGCTGTTTCACAGAGGAAGACTGCACTGTACTTCCTTCTCTAGATTGTCGCACAGATGACAAAATGGTAGATATCGAAATAGACGACAGAGGGATAGAGAAACAATTAAAATCGCTCAAAAGAGGAAAGGCCGCTGGACCTGGTGGGATACCAGTTCGATTTTACACAGAGTACGCGAAGGAACTTGCCCCCCTTCTTGCAGCGGTGTACCGTAGGTCTCTGGAAGAGCGTAGCGTTCCAAAGGATTGGAAAAGGGCACATGTCATCCCCGTTTTCAAGAAGGGACGTTGAACAGATGTGCAGATAGACCTATATCTCTAACGTCGATCAGTTGTAGAATTTTGTAACACGTATTATGTTCGAGTATAATGACTTTTCTGGATACTAGAAATCTACTCTGTAGGAATCAGCATGGGTTTCGAAAAAGACGATCGTGAGAAACCCAGCTCACGCTATTCGTCCACGAGACTCAGAGGGCCATAGACACAGATTCCCAGGTAGATGCCGTGTTTCTTTACTTCCGCACGGCATTCGATACAGTTCCCCACAGTCGTTTAATGAACAAAGTAAGAGGACATGGACTATCAGACCAATTGTGTGATTGGATTGAAGAGTTCCTAGATAACAGAACGCAGCATGTCATTCTCAATGGAGAGAAGTCTTCCGAAGTAAGAGTGATTTCAGGTGTGCCGCAGGGGAGTGTCATGGGACCGTTGCTATTCACAATACACATAAATGACCTTGTGGATGACATTGGAAGTTCACTGAGGCTTTTTGCAGATGATGCTGTGGAGTATCGAGAGGTTGTAACAATGGAAAATTGTACTGAAAAGCAGGAGGATCTGCAGCGAATTGATGCATGGTGCAGGGAATGGCAATTGAATCTCAATGTAGACAAGTTTAATGTGCTGCGAATACATAGAAAGATAGATCCCTTATCATTTAGCTACAATATAGCAGGTCAGCAACTGGAAGCAGTTAATTCCATAAATTATCTGGGAGTACGCATTAGGAGTGATTTAAAATGGAATGACCATATAAAATTAATCGTCAGTAAAGCAGATGCCACAATGAGATTCATTGGAAGAATCCTAAGGAAATGCAGTCCGAAAACAAAAAAAGTAGGTTACAGTACGCTTGTTCGCCCACTGCTTGAATACTGTATTTACTGGAATCTAAGCCGCACTTTTTTTCCGGATTTTGTAATCCAAAAAACCGCCTGCAGCTTAGAACTGAGTGCAAAGGAAGTTCTGAAAAATGTTGGTAGGTGCCACCACAACTAACTTCTGCCGTTGAATATATGTAGCGCTGCATAGGCATGCTTTGCAGGCACAAAGATAAATACTAGCACCAAAACCTCCGCGTCAGAAAATAAATTAAAAAAATTAAAAAAAAAAAGTGTGGAGGACGAGCCTTCTTCTCCGCCCCGAGTTTCGACCACTGCATTTTATACATTATCCAACGAAGTAAATACAAATTCTGTATTGTTCATCTTCGAATGTAGCAGCATTTCAATGTACTACAAAAATCCGACTGAAAGACTGTTTGGGATGTTTGTCAATATGGCCAACCCTGCGTTCTGAATTTTTTCCTACCTGTGAGAAGAGATGGTTGCTAATAGGAACTTTTATGAATTGTGAATCACATACAGTATTGTCTTCGCCATAAGAATAATACGAATATAAACATTTTGCCATGTATTCTTTCATGTTTGCTGCTATCTCATTTAAATCCTGTCTGCCTAATAAACTACGAAACTAGGGTGAGACAACAGCAAACGCGGAAGAATATACATATCATATCATGTCATGTTTATATTCGTATTATTCTTATGCCTAATAGTGATACTGTCAGAAATGAATCATGGCAATTGACTAGATTTTTAAATCTAAGATGACTCTAATTTCTGTGCAGAATGTAATGTACTAATGAGGCGTCTGCAAAGATTTTCAAACGGAGAAAAATTTTCGCTAAACTCTCGTTCCGAACATCTTCTATCAAAAGCAGTCTATTATTTGGTTCTTGTTGGTCATTATCAAAGAAAGCAGCAGTGTAAGTAACAACAAATAGCAGTCTCTTGCCATTGTTTTGCTAATGAAACGATTCCTCTCTTTTTTTTATTGTAACCAGCGGTAGCGCGCACAAAAACAAGCCATGCCGCGAGCAGGGACAGGCTGTAAACACTCATTATCAGAATGAAACAAACAATTCATGACACAGCATTTTCAGCTTAGAGTGACGTAAACACCTATAACAAAGAGAACGGCACTTACCGGATCAAAGCAAAATAAGCAATCAATTCAAACCAGACAAAGCACGTGAAAAAGGAAAGGTACCCATATAAATACGGACGGAGTGCATGACACATAGCAATGGCTACCTAGTAAAGCTTAACTGCTAAGCTTACGACTCGAACCTACTGTAGATGTATCGTCATTCATTCGACCTAAATTGTGTCTCATATTACAATGGACCAACTTTGTTTTGATTTGGAGGTGCGGCCTAAAACTTTTCTCTCCCCTTGAATTTCGAGTCTCAAATTTCAGGTGCGGCTTAGATTTGGGAAATTTTATTTTTCTTGATTTCCAGTCTCATTTTTCAGGTGCGGCTTAGATTCGAGTGCAGCTTAGATTCGAGTGCAGCTTAGATTCGAGTAAATACGGTACTGCTCAGCAGTGTGGGATCCGTACCAGATAGGGTTGATAGAAGAGATAGAGAAGATCCAACGGAGAGCAGCGGACTTCGTTACAGGATCATTTAGTAATCGCGAAAGCGTTACGGAGATGATAGATAAACTCCAGTGGAAGACTCTGCAGGAGAGACGCTCAGTAGCTCGGTACGGGCTTTTGTTGAAGTTTCGAGAACATACCTTCACCTAAGAGTCAAGCAGTATATTGCTCCCTCCTACGTATATCTCGCAAAGAGACCATGAGGATAAAATCAGAGAGATTAGAGCCCACACAGAAGCATACCGACAATCCTTCTTACCACGAACAATACGAGACTGGAATAGAAGGGAGAACCGATAGAGGTACTCAAGGTACCCTCTGCCACACACCGTCAGATGGCTTGCGGAGTATAGATGTAGATGTAGATGTAGATGTAGAAGTGACTCACTACAGTATCAATAAATCTCGAGACTATTTCATGTTTTCCTGCAGTAGTTTGGTCCTTAAATAAATGTGTTGTTTTTTAACCAACAGTGGACACTGTTCTTTGTGCAGTGCCTACTGTGTCTTATTTCATAAGTTACGTAGGGAAACATTCCTGTACTGTTTTTTGTGTAAGATTTGAAAAAGTTTCTGTCACGCATCAAGCACCACCTTCAGTCTTCTTCTTTGTGTATGACCTACTGTAAGCCTGTGTCTAAAGTATGCATGTTTTAGGAAACTTCAAAACTTGATTTGGGATTCTACTGTAATTAACATTTGGGGAAATTGTTTAAAAGTTGTTGAGACACTGTAGGAGTTTTCCGAGTTTCTGTAAGATATTCATTGTTAACGATATTGGCCGTATCTGTGAATTGTGTTGTTATAAGTTCTATTACACTGATGTTAAGATCTTCTTGGCTTGACATTTCTTGAGTAATAGGTTTCAAATTTTGAAGCATATATGGAAGTATGTAAATTTTGCAGGGATATTTGTTTCAAAATGAATAAATTCTCTTTACATGAGTGTTTTAAATAAAATGGATGCTATGAATGAATGTCAGACACCCTTGGTTGTACTTCTGTACTAACGCTACAATCAGCAACTGAAATTTTGGTAGGGTGCTTACGTTAAACTATTGGCACACCAGTTATCTCTAGCAGAAGACAGTGAAATTACAGATATACGAAATACCATTACTATATAAATTTCTAATTCGTATCCATCAGGTTTAAGTATTTTGCATGTTTCCTTTTTTAAACATAAAAGCTGCTTGACTTTTAAACGATAATGTCGAAAATTTAATTTCCAAGAAACATATGAAAATACTTATTTGTACTACAATGTGAGATAGTATGTCAAGTGTACCAGTCCATTTTGAAAAATATAATCCTTTCCAACATTTCTTTCAATTGCCTGCAAGTTTAAACCTTTCACTTGGCTGTGGAGCACTTGTTTCATATGTGACTACAATGTCATTTCAATGCAACACACTGTTTTCGTTTTGCTCCTCCTCCTCCTTCTCCTCCTCCTCTTCCTCTGGCTCATCCACAAATACTTTTTCACTGTGTCATCCGTTTCCAGACTACAACTTTTTCATGAATATTTCTAACTAGGACAGAACATCATTCACCACAGCAGCACAAAGCTGGAAGTGACACCATGTCTACAAAGTAAAAGTAGTGAACAGCATTGCACCGATTTGCCCATGTCTGAAATAGTTACGTTCAAAGCTCCAAGTTCAAAGTGTTGCCTTGGCAACAAATGATAATACTGATTGTCCACTTCTAGAAAATTAAAAAGACAATTTCTTTAGATGTGATCTAAATAACAGAAATAATTCACTCCTACAGCTTCCATGGGCATTTACACAGACGACCTTTAGAAAATACAATAGATTTCTGACTGTTTCCAGCATAACAACACTAAACACATACTAACTGCATGCCGCCAACTGGCCATGACACATGTGCACAGGTAGTTTTCGTAGCATTATATGCAAATTAATGATATGATGCCAAATGGCAACACAATGTAAACTTTATTGAAGTAAAAAGATTGGATCAAAATTCAGTCAGCTTATACGTGGAAGATATGGGAGGATTTATGCTCAACAGCATGTTGCTGTATAAATACTGCATATTTCCTACAAATATAGAGAAGTGTAAGAAAATGATCATAGCAAATATTATAATATCAAGAGAAGAACTAAGAATCATATATTAAAACTGTCAGATTAAACAAACCCAGAAAAATTTTGGTTTCCGCATGGAGAAGGAGAAAACTGATAAAAGAAAAAAATCCAGCTTTTAGCTAGACGAACTTTAAGTTGTGACTAATACTGTGGTCCCACAGGATTACAAACAGGGAAGCTTCTGATACAATATCAAACAAAGGAGGAAAGGACCCAGTTGAGGTAATGGAAACACTCTGCAAGTAAAATTCATAGTCCGCATTTGACACAATAGCTTTATGTCCCTTCTTCACAGAAAAACACTACTAATTTTGGTCAAACAAACGACCATATTCAGGTTTAAGTGCAACATTAATTTCAGTCAAGCAACAAAACACGGTCAGCTGCATTGGCATCTACTGAATTACAGCTGACTGAAATGCGGCACATAGAAACAAGTGACAGAAGAGATTATTTGCACTAGCTCTTGAGCTTTTTCTCTTTCTCCAACAGAAGTGTACAAGTTCATGCAAACACAACCACACAGGAACCCAAACATACAAACCTGCAGTGGACTGACTGTCGATTATTGACTATTGAGAGTAGTTCTCTGTCGTAAGGAGGTGGGGAGGGGGAGGAAAAGTTGCACAAGGCAAGGAGGGAATACCAGAGCAGTGTGAAAGAGGTCTTTCAACAGATGAGTCACTGGCTGTACAACAAGACAAAACAAGATCATAGGGTACAGCAAATAAGAGGTAGAAAGAGGGAATAGTGGAGGAGGGAGAGGAAGAACTGAGGAGAATGTGGTGATGAAGAGGAAGAGAGGAAGGGAAGTGAGATAAGGAGAGAAGTAAGAAATGGGAGGAGAGAGAGAGAGAGTAGTGAAAGGGAGGGGGAGAGGGGAGGGGGGGAGTGAGAGTGAGAGTGAGAGAGAGAGAGAGAGAGAGAGAGAGAGAGAGAGAGGAGGGGGGGGGGGGGAGTGTGTGTGTGTGTGTGAGAGAGAGAGAGAGAGAGAGAGAGAGAGAGAGAGAGAGAGAGAGTGAGAGTGAGAGTGAGAGCATGAAGAGGGAGGGGGAGCATGAAGAGAGAGGGAGAGGGGAGGGGAGGTGATGGGAAGGAGAGGGAAGTGAGAGGGAGAGAGGAGTGGGTAGGGAGAGAGGAGGGGGAGGGAGAGAGGAGGGGGAGGGAGCAGAGAGAGAGAAAGGGGATGAGGGTGGGGAAGGGGGAGGGAGAGGGGAGGGGTAGGGAAAGGGAGGGGAGGAGAAGGGGGAGGGAGAGGGGGAAGGGGGTCGGGTAGGGGAGGAGAAGGGGGAAAGAGATGGAAGGGAAAGGGAGAGGGGGTGAAAGAGGGGGATGGGGAAAGAGAGGGGAAAGGAGTGATAGGAGGGGAGAAGAGTCAGTGGCTCTACAACAACAAAACAAGATCAACAAATAAGAGGTAGAGGGATAGAATAGTGGAGGAGGGAGAGGAGGAAATGAGAAGAATGTGGCGATGAAAAGGAAGACAGGAAGGGAAGCGGGATAAGGAGAAAAGTAAATAATTGGGGGGAGAGGGAGGGAGGGAGGGGGGAGGGAGGGAGGAGGGAGGGAAGGAGTGGGGAGAGAGGGAGAGGGAGGGAGGGAGGGAGGGAGGGAGGGGGAGAGAGAGAGGGAGGGGAGAGGGAGGGGGAGAGAGAGAGGGAAGGGGAAGGGAGGGAGAAAACGATTGGCGGGAGGGGGAAGGAGAGACAAACGAGTGGCGGGGAGGGGAGACGAGCGACGGGGAGGGGAGACGAGTGGCGGGGAGGGGAGACGAGTGCGGGGAGGGGAGACGAGTGGCGGGGAGGGGAGACGAGTGGCGGGGAGGGGAGACGAGTGGCGGGGTGGGGAGACGAGTGGCGGGGTGGGGAAACGAGTGCGGGGAGGGGAGACGAGTGGCGGGGAGGGGAGACGAGTGGCGGGGAGGGGAGACGAGTGCGGGGAGGGGAGACGAGTGGCGGGGAGGGGAGACGAGTGGCAAGGAGGGGAGACGAGTGGCGGGGTGGGGAAACGAGTGGCGGGGAGGGGAAATGAGTGCGGGGAGGGGAGACGAGTGGCGGGGAGGGGAGACGAGTGGCGGGGAGGGGAGACGAGTGCGGGGAGGGGAGACGAGTGGCGGGGAGGAGAGACGAGTGGTGGGGAGGGGAGACGAGTGGCGGGGTGGGGAAACGAGTGGCGGGGAGGGGAGACGAGTGGCGGGGAGGGGAAACGAGTGGCGGGGAGGGGAAATGAGTGGCGGCGAGGTGAAAGGATTGGCAGCGAGGTGAAAGGATTGGCGGCGAGGTGAAAGGATTGGCGGCGAGGTGAAACGATTGGCGGGGAGGTGAAAAGATTGGCGGGGAGGTGAAAGGATTGGTGGGGAGGAGAAAGGATTGGCCGGGAGGGAAGTTGTGGTGGTGAGGGTAAACAAGTGGTGGCGAGAGGAGGAGGGGTGAGGGGGAGTGATGGAGGGAGGGTGAGGTATGGTGGGAGGGTGAGGAATTGAGGGAGGGAGAGGAATTGAGGGTGGGAGAGGAGTGGAGAAGGGAGAGGAATTGAGGGTGGGAGAGGAGTGGAGAAGGGAGAAGGATTGAGGGAGAGGGTGAGAGGGAGGGGAGGGAGAGGGTGAAAGGGAGGGGAGAGGGTGGCAGGGAGGGAGGGAGGGGAGAGGGAGGGAGGGACAGGGGGAAAGGGAGGGGAGAGGGAAGGGTAGACGGGTGAGATAAGAGGGCACAGGAGGGGATGAGAAAGAGAGGGGAGGGGAGTTGGAAGTAGACGAGAGAGGAAAAGAGCGGTAGGGACTGGAGGGAGGGGTGGGGTATGAGGGAAGGGGGGAGGGGAGCCAGTAGAGGGAGGGGATGGAGAGGGGGAGGGGTGAGTAGGGAGGGTGGGAGAGGGGGAGGGGTGAGTAGGAAGGGTGGGAGAGGGGATTGAGAGTGGGAGGGAGGTAGGGAGGGAGAGTGAGAGGGCAGAGAGATGGGGTGAGGGAGAGGGGGTGGGAGGGAGGGAGAGAGAGAGGTGAGGGGGAAGGGGAGGAGGTAGTGGGGAGAGAGGGGCGAGGAGGCAGGTGTTGGGGAGGGGAGTAGAGGAGGGGAAATGAGCAGTGGGGAGAGGAGGCTTGGGTGGGGTGAGCACGGGTGGGAGGGGAGGGGGAGGGGGAGGAGGAGGGGTAGAGAGAGAGAGAGAGAGAGAGAGAGAGAGAGAGAGAGAGAGAGAGAGAGAGGGGGGGTGTCTCACATGGTTAGAGGTGGAGGAGAGGCAGAAGATAGTACAAAATCTGGACAGGGAAGGAAGAGTGGACAGAAGAAAGAAGGAAAAAAGGGATGCAATGGGTAACAGAGGTTTATGCCGGGGGGACTGTGAGAGTGCAGGTACTGGAGAGACCATTCAAACTCGCATATTTCAGGGAGAGTAATGCTGGAAGTTGAAGTCATTTATGTTGGAGGTTACAGCATGTTCGGCAACTGGATGGTAAAAAGATTGTGGTTTGACACAATTTGGAGGATGCCATTCTTGCGAGTCGATACTTGGTTACATGTTGTGCACGCTTTCACTCATAACCCCACCTTTTATAGTGCAGGGAATGACCATGGCTGGACTGCAGTAGGAGGGAATGGATGGTTGTATGGGACAGGTCTCGCAACTGGTTCGACTGAAGGAAATGACCCATGCAGCACAGGACTGAGAGCAGGATTGGAAGCAAGTCTGAAACAGGGATAGACAAGGATATTCTGTGCGTTTGGTGGACAACAGTACATTAAATTACGTGATGTGAGTAATATCTGTTGATTTAATAATATTAATAATAATAATAATAATAATAATCCCCGTGGAGGCCCGGGAAAAGAATAGGCCTCCGGTATGTTCTGCCAGTCGTAAAAGGCGACGAAAAGAACAAACCACTAATAGGGCTAACCCCCCTTTTAGTGTGATTAGTTGGTTCAGGACAGAACTAAAGAAGCCTCGGACAAGCGCCGTCATGGTCGGGGACGACGCTTGAACCCTAAGCCCGCCCACAATGGTAACGACACTGCTAGCCAACTGGAAAATGATTTAAATCCAAATAGAGGTGTTTTGCAGGATATGCTTCCTGCAACCACCCTAGAAGGAAAACAAAGACAGAGGATGAGATGGTCAGATGAAGTTAATCGACACCTCATGTTCTGTTATTACCAAGCAACAAACCTAGGAGCCAACACAACTGGATACAGATCACAAGTATACACAACATTTATTACCAGATACCCAGAATTAAAATTTTTAACAGAACAACGACTAGCTGATCAGATCCGTGTAATAATCAAAAATAACAGGATACCCCAGTCAGAATTAGAAAACATCAAACAACAAGTACAACAAATACTGGAACAAAATAATGTGCAATCAGAAGAATAAGAAAATACAGTAATGGACTCAAACATCCCGGAGCAAACAAACAAAGACACAAATACAGACATTAGACCATTCTTGCATAGACCACCAAATAACCCACAAGTCGAAACAACAATAAAAACTATCGACACAATCATACACAACAAAATAAATGAAAACACAACTATGGAAGAGTTACAACTACTGGTTTATATAGGAGCACTCACTACACTAAATATACACACTAGGCAGAGATCAGAACCAACCAACACACAGAAGAAACCCACAAAACCAGCATGGCAACACAGGCTACAGATCAAAATAGAAAAACTGAGAAAAGACATCGGACAGCTAACACAATTTATAAGAAATGAAATCTCGGAAAAAAAACGAAAAAGGTTAGGTAAAATCTCACAACACGAAGCGACAGAGCAATTAGACGAAAAGAAGCAGAAATTACAAGGATTAGCCAAACGACTCAGAAGATACAAAAAAAGTGAAAATAGAAGGAAACAAAACCAAACATTCAACACAAACCAAAAGAAATTTTACCAGACAATAGATAACACACACATTAAAATAGACAATCCACCAAACATAACAGACATGGAACACTTCTGGAGCAACATATGGTCAAACCCGGCACAACATAACAGGCATGCACGATGGATACAAGCAGAAACAGACACATACAAGATGATACCACAAATGCCTGAAGTGATAATTATGCAACATGAAGTCACCCAAGCAATGAATTCTACTCACAATTGGAAAGCCCCTGGAAATGATAAAATAGCAAATTTCTGGTTAAAGAAGTTCACCTCAACACATTCACATCTAACTAAATTATTTAACAGTTACATTGCAGACCCATACACATTCCCTGATACACTTACACACGGAATAACATATCTGAAACCTAAAGATGAAGCAGACACAGCGAACCCAGCTAAATATCGCCCCATAACATGCCTACCAACAATATACAAAATATTAACTTCAGTCATTACACAGAAATTAATGACACATACAACACAGAACAAAATTATAAATGAAGAACAAAAAGGCTGTTGCAAAGGAGCACGAGGATGTAAAGAGCAACTGATAATAGATGCAGAGGTGACATATCAAGCTAAAACTAAACAAAGGTCGCTACACTATGCATACATTGATTACCAAAAAGCTTTTGATAGTGTACCGCACTCATGGTTACTACAAATATTGGAAATTTACAAAGTAGATCCTAAATTGATACAGTTCTTAAACATAGTAATGAAAAATTGGAAAACCACACTTAATATCCAAACAAATTCAAATAATATCATATCACAGCCAATACAGATTAAGCGTGGAATATACCAAGGAGACTCATTAAGTCCTTTCTGGTTCTGCCTTGCTCTGAACCCACTATCCAACATGCTAAATAATACAAATTATGGATACAATATTACTGGAACATACCCACACAAAATCACACATTTGCTATACATGGATGATCTAAAACTACTGGCAGCAACAAATCAACAACTCAACCAATTACTAAAGATAACAGAAGGATTCAGCAATGATATAAGTATGGCTTTTGGAACAGACAAATGTAAGAAAAATAGCATAGTCAAGGGAAAACACACTAAACAAGAAGATTACATATTGGATAACCACAGCGACTGCATAGAAGCGATGGAAAAAATGGATGCCTATAAATATCTAGGATACAGACAAAAAATAGGAATAGATAATACAAATATTAAAGAAGAACTAAAAGAAAAATATGGACAAAGACTAACAAAAATACTGAAAACAGAATTGACAGCAAGAAACAAGACAAAGGCTATAAATACTTATGCCATACCAATATTGACCTACTCATTTCGAGTAGTGAAATGGAGTAACACAGACCTAGAAGCACTCAATACACTTACACGATCACAATGCCACAAATATAGAATACATCACATACATTCAGCAACAGAAAGATTCACATTAAGCAGAAAGGAAGGAGGAAGGGGATTTATCGACATAAAAAACCTACATTATGGACAGGTAGACAATTTAAGAAAATTCTTTCTAGAACGAGCAGAAACTAGCAAAATACACAAGGCAATCACTCATATAAATACATCGGCTACACCACTGCAATTTCATAACCACTTCTACAACCCTTTAGATCACATAACATCAACAGATACGAAGAAAGTAAATTGGAAAAAGAAAACACTTCATGGCAAGCACCCGTATCATCTAACACAGCCACACATCGATCAGGATGCATCCAACACAAGGCTAAGAAAAGGCAATATATACAGTGAGACAGAAGGATTCATGATTGCAATACAGGATCAAACAATAAACGCCAGGTATTACAGCAAGCATATTATTAAAGATCCCAATACCACAACGGATAAATGCAGACTTTGTAAACAACAAATAGAAACAGTAGATCACATCACAAGCGGATGTACAATACTAGCAAATACAGAATACCCCAGAAGACATGACAATGTCGCAAAAATAATACATCAACAGCTTGCCTTACAACATAAACTTTTAAAACAACACGTTCCTACATACAAGTATACACCACAAAATGTACTGGAGAATGATGAATACAAATTATACTGGAACAGAACCATTATAACAGATAAAACAACGCCACATAACAAACCTGACATCATACTCACCAATAAAAAGAAGAAATTAACACAACTAATCGAAATATCCATACCCAATACAACAAATATACAAAAGAAAACAGGAGAAAAAATTGAAAAATACATCCAACTGGCTGAGGAAGTCAAAGACATGTGGCATCAGGATAAAGTTGACATCATACCAATTATACTATCAACTACAGGAGTCATACCACACAATATCCACCAGTTCATCAATGCAATACAGTTACATCCAAACATATATATACAACTACAGAAATCCGTAATTATTGATACATGTTCAATTACCCGAAAGTTCCTAAATGCAATATAACACATACCGTACAGTTAAAAGGAAGTGACGCTTGATCAAGGTCCGCGTCACTCCATTTTTAACCGGACTTAACGTCTGAGAAAGTGAAGGAACTAATAATAATAATAACAGAACATTAAATTAGGTGATGTGAGTAATATCTGTTGAAATAATAATAATAATAATAATAATAATAAGGCCCGGGAAAAGAATAGGCCTTCGGTATGTTCTGCCAGTCGTAGAAGGCGACGAAAAGAACAAACCACTAATAGGGCTAACCCCCCTTTTAGTGTGATTATCTGGTTCAGGTCAGAACTAAAGAAGCCTCGGACAAGCGCCGTCATGGTCGGGGACGATGCTTGAACCCTATGCCCGCCCACAATGGTAACGACACTGCTAGCCAACTGGAAAATGATTCAAATCCAAATAGAGGTGTTTTGCAGGATATGCTTCCTGCAACCACCCTAGAAGGAAAACAAAGACAGAGGATGAGATGGTCAGATGAAGTTAATCGACACCTCATGTTCTGTTATTACCAAGCAACAAACCTAGGAACCAACACAACTGGATACAGATCACAAGTATACACAACATTTATTACCAGATACCCAGAATTAAAATTTTTAACAGAACAATGACTAGCTGATCAGATTCATGTAATAATCAAAAATAACAGGATATCCCAGTCAGAATTAGAAAACATCAAACAACAAGTACAACAAATACTGGAACAAAATAATGTGCAACCAGAAGAATAAGAAAATACAGTAATGGACTCAAACATCCCGGAGCAAACAAACAAAGAACAACACGCATGAATTAAACAGTCAGAGGGAAACGAAATCTTAAGACAGCCACCAGAACAAGCACAAATAGAACACGAAGTGACACACATGTTAGATATAGAAGAAAAATTTCAGCTGACATATATAGAATACAAAGACACAAATACAGACATTAGACCATTCTTGCATAGACCGCCAAATAACCCACAAGTCGAAACAACAATAAAAACTATCAACACAATCATACACAACAAAATAAATGAAAACACAACTATGGAAGAGTTACAACTACTGGTTTATACAGGAGCACTCACTACACTAAATATACACACTAGGCAGAGATCAGAACCAACCAACACACAGAAGAAACCCACAAAACCAGCATGGCAACACAGGCTACAGATCACAACAAGAAGTGATAGAGCAATTAGATGAAAAGAAGCAGAAATTACAATTATTGGCCAAACGACTTAGAAGATACAAAAAAAGTGAAAATAGAAGGAAACAAAACCAAACATTCAACACAAACCAAAAGAAATTTTACCAGACAACAGATAACACACACATTAAAATAGACAATCCACCACACATAACAGACATGGAACACTTCTGGTCAAACCCGGTACAACATAACAGACATGCAAGGTGGATACAAGCAGAAACAGATACATACAAGATGATACCACAAATGCCTGAAGTGATAATTTTGCAACATGAAGTCACCCAAGCAATTAATTCTACTCACAATTGGAAAGCCCCTGGAAAAGATAAAATAGCAAATTTCTGGCTAAAGAAATTCACCTCAACACATTCACATCTAACTAAATTATTTAACAGTTACATTGCAGACCCATACACATTCCCTGATACACTTACACATGGTATAACTTATCTGAAACCTAAAGATCAAGCAGACACAGCAAACCCAGGTAAATATCGCCCCATAACATGCCTACCAACAATATACAAAATATTAACTTCAGTCATTACACAGAAATTAATGACACATACAACACAGAACAAAATTATAAATGAAGAACAAAAAGGCTGTTGCAAAGGAGCACGAGGATGTAAAGAGCAACTGATAATAGATGCAGAGGTGACATATCAAGCTAAAACTAAACAAAGGTCGCTACACTATGCATACATTGATTACCAAAAAGCTTTTGATAGCGTACCCCACTCATGGTTACTACAAATATTGGAAATATACAAAGTAGATCCTAAATTGATACAGTTCCTAAACATAGTAATGAAAAATTGGAAAACCACACTTAATATCCAAACAAATTCAAATAATATCACATCACAGCCAATACAGATTAAGTGTGGAATATACCAAGGAGACTCATTAAGTCCTTTCTGGTTCTGCCTTGCTCTGAACCCACTATCCAACATGCTAAATAATACAAATTATGGATACAATATTACTGGAACATACCCACACAAAATCACACATTTGCTATACATGGATGATCTAAAACTACTGGCAGCAACAAATCAACAACTCAACCAATTACTAAAGATGACAGAAGGATTCAGCAATGATATAAGTATGGCTTTTGGAACAGACAAATGTAAGAAAAATAGCATAGTCAAGGGAAAACACACGAAACAAGAAGATTACATATTGGATAACCACAGCGACTGCATAGAAGCGATGGAAAAAACAGATGCCTATAAATATCTAGGATACAGACAAAAAATAGGAATAGATAGTACAAATATTAAAGAAGAACTAAAAGAAAAATATGGACAAAGACTAACAAAAATACTGAAAACAGAACTGACAGCAAGAAACAAGACAAAAGCTATAAATACTTATGCTATACCAATATTGACCTACTCATTTGGAGTAGTGAAATGGAGTAACACAGACCTAGAAGCACTCAATACACTTACACGATCACAATGCCACAAATATAGAATACATCACGTACATTCAGCAACAGAAAGATTCACATTAAGCAGAAAGGAAGGAGGAAGGGGATTTATCGATATAAAAAACCTACATTATGTACAGGTAGACAATTTATGAAAATTCTTTATAGAACAAGCAGAAACTAGCAAAATACACAAAGCAATCACTCATATAAATACATCGGCTACACCACTGCAATTTCATAACCACTTCTACAACCCTTTAGATCACATAACATCAACAGATACGAAGAAAGTAAATTGGAAAAAGAAAACACTACATGGCAAGCACCCGTATCATCTAACACAGCCACACATCGATCAAGACGCATCCAACACATGGCTAAGAAAAGGCAATATATACAAGTGAGACGGAAGGATTGATGATTGCAGTACAGGATCAAACAGTAAACACCAGATATTACAGCAAGGATATTATTAAAGATCCCAATACCACAACAGATAAATGCAGACTTTGCAAACAACAAATAGTAGATCACATCACAAGCGGATGTACAATACTAGCAAATACAGAATACCCCAAAAGACATGAAAATGTAGCAAAAATAATACATCAACAACTTGCCATACAACATAAAACTAATAAAACAACACATTCCCACTTACAAGTATGCACCACAAAATGTACTGGAGAATGATGAATACAAATTATACTGGAACAGAACCATTATAACAGATAAAACACCACCACATAACAATCCTGACATCATACTCACCAATAAAAAGAAGAAATTAACACAACTAATCGAAATATCCATACCCAATACAACAAATATACAAAAGAAAACAGGAGAAAAAATTGAAAAATACATCCAACTGGCTGAGGAAGTCAAGGACATGTGGCATCAGGGTAAAGTTGACATTATACCAATTATACTATCAACTACAGGAGTCATACCACACAATATCCACCAGAACATAAACACAATACAGCTACATCCAAACATATATATACAACTACAAAAATATGTAATTATTGATACATGTTCAATTACCCGAAAGTTCCTAAATGCAATGTAACATATACCATACAGTTAAAAGGAAGTCACGCTTGATCAAGATCCGCGTCACTTTCCATTTTTAACCAGACATAACGTCTGAGAAAGGAAAGAAATAATAATAATCTGCTGCATCAAAAGTATAAAATGGAGGAAAGCAACAAAGTTATATATGAGGCAATATGTTGTCAGAGAGGTGCACTAGGCCAGAAGAGTCAACAAGAGGAAGACTTTAGTCTGGGCTTGTGCTTCCTCAAATACGCTCTGCAGCTAGTACAATGTAAATGACTGTTATTAGTTAGCTCTGAGAAAGGATATCACCTGAAACCACAGGAGCATTTTCAGTCTCTTTTATGTGCTCATCGGCCACTCAATTTCCCTTTATTTTACTTATTAGCTGTTGTGCGAAGACCATATTTTTGTGCTACATTTCTGCTGAATAACTCAAAAATATAAGAAAATGTATTTACCTTCACATTCTTAGGCTCTCTCTGCC
The DNA here is from genome assembly GCF_021461395.2 of Schistocerca americana. NCBI lineage: Eukaryota > Metazoa > Arthropoda > Insecta > Orthoptera > Acrididae > Schistocerca > Schistocerca americana. The sequence continues at coordinate 19,278,349 of NC_060119.1, read as the reverse complement.
TCGATCTCTTCTTATTTTTATTTACAACTACATCTTTTCCCTCATTTAAGTTCACACTGGGTGGCAACGAGGGACCAATTATCTTTGGACGAACAACTGAAAAATAATCATGTATTTCAGTGACTATAAAGATTCCATTTCTTCTTACAGTCTTTCATTTTACAACTTTATGGGAAATGAACTACATTACCATTACCAATAACGCTGTTGTCATGTAGAGTAGACGGTTCCTTTTCTGTGTGAAGCTGTTCTCTTTTCTCCCCACGACTATTTAATGACACAGCTTCCTGTTCAGATTGTTTTACTGTTCTTTGGTCATGATTTCCACCTGTATCTTCATTTCTCTTTCCATTATTTTGTTCTTCTTTGTCTGCTTCTTCCTGTTCTTCCTCTTCCTCTTCCTGTTCTTCTACACCTTCCAACTTTGAATCAACATCTGGTATTATTTTATGGGACATCTAGAAGTTAAAATAGCATTGTTCAGCCTACTTCATCACACATGAATGAATGGTTTTCAACACTGTGCTTATCAAAAATATGGTCCAGTTATAGGTGTGTGAAAAGAGCACACTGAATTGCAAATTCTGCTTGGATACACTTCTAAACACAAAAAAGAAAGGCTTGTGCTTATTATTCATGTCTATTAATTGCTAATGTGTGTATTTAACTTTTAACTATGCTGTAGAAATACATAAATTAAATCTCTAAATAGTTATCATCCAAGTGAACTATTCATAACCTGTCGACCTTTTTACTTCGTACAGTCATTTGTCTGTCATGTTTATGTCACCTGCCAACACTACAAAGAGTACAGACTCCCTGTCATCCAAGAAGTTTCATTCTATCAATATTATGAAAAGGATAGTTGCTACTCACCATATAACAGTGATGCTGAGTCACAGATAGACACAACACAAAGACTGTCACAAAATGAGCTTTTTTGCCAACAAGGCCTTCGTCAAAAGTAGACAACAGACAGACAGACACAGACAGACACACACACACACACACACACACACACACACACACACACACGACCACGGTCTCTGACCAGATTCTGGCTTCAGGTGCCAGACACTTTGGTCATGTGTCTGTGAGTTGCATTTGTGTGTGTGTGTGTGTGTGTGTGTGTGTGTGTGTGTGTGGTCTATTTTCGAGAAAGGTCTTGCTGGGCAAAAGCTCGTTTTGTGACAGTCTTTTTGTTGTACCTATCTGCGACTCAGCATCTCCACTATATGGTAAGTAGCAACTATCCTTTTCATAACATTGTTTCATTCCATCCTGGATTTTATATCATTTAAATTTCATTCTATAATTGACTGATATGTCAAATCTTTCTGCACTATATGAAGAGAACTAGTGTGCTGTTAGACACGGCAAACTTTCTGTTTTCTTCCTCTCAACCTATCTTTCTCTCAAGAAAATAAAAACTTTTATGTCTGGTCAAGAGCGATACTACTGAGACATTGCAATAGTTCACTAAACAACTAGAGGGGAAGCAAACTAAACCAATACATGCTGTGAATTCAATCCCTCCAAAATGCAATTTCAGTGTTTCATTACTGTACCACTTTTTTGGTCTATCTCAGCTAATATTATCTAGATACTTTCCATAGTCAAAAGAAAATGAGACAGATGGAAAAAAAGTAAGCAAACTGTTTATTACTTCAAAAGAAATCAGCACAATTGTTAACACATTTGTTCCACAGTCAATACTTTTAATAGAAAAATGTTTGTGGCTGCCTACAGACTTACGATTGAACTCATGTGTGCATGTCTTCATCCAAAGCATACAGACTGCCATGAATCTCTTCCTTCAGGATGTAATCATGATTCTGTAGGCATCTTCAAACGTTTTTGCATGAAGTCATTGACCACCTTATCTCAGGAGATTAATTTGGCAATAATAAACAGTTTAATTACTTTTTCCATCTGTCTTTTTTTGTCTGACTTCATCTTACACATATAACGACGTAAAGGTATGCTTACTTACATTTTTATAGGAACAACATCAGAAGATAAACGTGGACACGAAAAAGAAAATCTAACGAAGAAGTATTTAATTTCAAAGTGAGTGAATATGGTTTAGTTACTTTGCTCATCTGTTCTTCCTTTACTTTTCTTTTGACTGCGGCAACTAATGCAGCTCTGTTGCTAGTCTGCAGTTTCGATAGCTCTTCACTAGGGACGAGTTCGGGCAAGCTGGCTGGCTTTGCAATATTCACCAATTTCCGCAAGTGATCCCCTTCACTCTTGAGTGACTGTAATTGAATCTGTAAACAAAAATAAGTCTGTTAGTTTAATTACAATGTTCTGACATACTGTGTTCTATAGACACATAGTACTGTCTTAAAAGTTATAAAACTACTCATGTACACTGAAGTTGTTTACTACATATTCTACCTGATGAATTACACTTAACTGCAGAAGTCAAGCTACACACTTCTTGGTTCCTTCCTAAGCCCCTCAAGAATCACGTATCACCTATATCGTCACTCTTGTCAGATTCTTATAAAAAACTGCACACACCAGTGATTATTAGCCTTATGAGAAACATCTCATGTAGTGCACTTCAGATAATATATCTGCCAGTAACCGATACCACGCACAGTGCATCATTCTGCTACAAGAGGTCGGCAATAGCAGTTACGCAGGTTAGTGCGAGAGGCAGCCACGAGTGGTAGCTTTCTTCAACTGCCAGTAGCCTGAAGGGCACTTCTTGTCAGGTCGCTGCTGCCAGTGGTATGCACCACACTGATAAAAGCAGCTGTAAAGAGCCTTCAATCTCCAGTGTTTCGGTTTCAGAGTCCCCAGAGTCTTCAGTTTTCACTCTATGTTCAAAGTCAGCTCAGATGATATAGAGTCACAAGTACAGGTGTAACAGACTCTGGCCTCTGCTCGTCATCAGATAATGATTAAAGATCGAGTAGGACTTCTTGATAGTTGCAACGCCTGTACCTACTCGACGCTTCTATTTGGATTTACATCAGGACAGAACGAGTTAAGTATAAAATTATATTAAATTTGCCCAGTGTATGTGTGTTTTTGAATCGATATTTTCTGCCATAGAACCTGACATCATCCAAATTGGACACTACTCCTAAAATTATGTTAGTTGCAAGTGTAGATGTAAGTCATTCACATACATGGTCTGCAATGTAGCTATAAATCACTAAGAAAATATATTATTCTTAAAATCAATTAACGTATTACATATTTTACAGATATTTGTAAATATTAGCAATGAAATGTGACAACACTCAATTAAAAAAAAAAGAAAATATTCTGTGGCAATCGGGATGTATTTTGAAGGTGAATAACTGAAATTGCAATCCCTGCATACGATATCACAAATGTTGTGTAAAAGAACACTTGCAAAAGCCTTTTATTATTTTATGAAAAAGAATGTAACGTCAAACCACATCATGATTACAAAGATGCACTCCTCTGCACTAAGGTATACTAAGCAATACCCTAATTTGTTTGAGGAAATGTGTAGATACCTTTAACACAATCCCTCAATACAGTAGCACAAAGCCGTGGTCAGTGGGGATGGCAGACAGTGAAGTGCTGCAGGTTGGGGGGGGGGGGGGGGGGGGGGGGCAAGTAGCATAAAAGGAGAGAAATAGAGAGAAATAAATAAAATAAAATACAATAAATAAAAAAAGACAAGATGTGGTGGTGGAATGGTGGCTGTGTAGTGCTGGAATGGGATCAGGAAAGGGGCTGGATGGGTGAGGACAGTGACTAACGAGGGTTGAGGCCAGGAGGGTTACAGGAACGTAGGATGTATTGCAAGGAAAGTTCCCATCTGCGCAATTCAGAAAAGCTGGCGTTGGTGGGAAGAATCCATATGGCACATGCTCTGAAGCAGTCATTGAATTAAGGATATCATGTTTGGCAGTTTGTCAACAACAGGGTGGTCCACTTGTTTCTCGGCCACAGTTTGACGGTGGCCATTCGTGAGCACAGACAGCTTGTTGGTTGTCATTCCTACATAGAATGAAGCACAGTGGTTGCAGCTTAGCTTGTAGATCACATTACTGGTTTCACAGGTAGTGCCGCCTTTGATGGGATAGGTGACTGGACTGGAGTAGGTGGTGGTGGGAGGATGTATGGGACAGGTCTTGCATCTAGGTCTGTTACAGGGGTATGAGCCATGAGGTAAGGGATTGCTAGCAAGGGTTGTGTAAGGATGGACGAGTATATTGTGTAGGTTTGGTAGATGGAAGAATACCACTGTGGGAGGGGTGGGAAGGATAGTGGATAGGACATTTCTCATTTCAGGGCACGACAAGAGGTAATCGAAACCCTGGCGGAGAATGCAATTCAGTTGCTCCAGTTCTGCATCATACTGAGTTACGAGGGGACTGCTCCTCTGTGGCTGGACTGTCGAACTTTGGGAGGTGGTGGAAGACTGGAAAGGTAAAGCACAGGAGATTTGTTTTTGTATAAGGTTGTGAGGATAATTATGGTCAGTGAAGGCTTCCATAAGACCCTCGGTATATTTCGAGAGGGACTGCTCGTCACTGCAGATGCGATGACCACGAGTGGCTAACACTGTACGGAAGGGACTTCTTGGTATGGAATGGGTGGCAGCTGTCAAAGTGGAGGTTTTGCTGATGGTTAGTACATTTGATATGGATGGAGTACTGATGAAGCCATCTTTGAAGTGGAGGTCAACATCTAGGTAGGTGGCTTGTCGGATTGAGGTGGACCAGGTGAAGCAAATGGGAGGATAGTTGTTGAGGTTCTAGAGGTATGTGGGTAGGGTGACCTCACCTTTGATCCAGATAGCAAAGATGTCATAATTGAATCTGAACCAGGTGACGAGTATAGGATTCTGGGTGTTATGAAGGATTCCTCTAGGTAGCCCACGAATAGATTGGCATAGGATGATGCCATGCGGGTGCCCGTAACCGTACCTCTGATTTGTTTGTAGGTAATGCCTTCAAAGGAGAAGTAATTGTGGGTGAGGATATAGATGGTCATGGCATTTAGGAAGGAGGTTGTTGGTTTGGAATCCATTGAGCATTGGGAAAGGTAGTGTTCAATAGTGGTAAGGCCACAGGCATTAGGAATGTTAGCGTACAGGGAGGTGGCATCAACAGTGATGAGCAGGGCACCGTATGGTAAAGGGACAGGAAGTATGGAGAGTTGGTGGAGGAAATGGTTGGTATCTTTTATATAGGAGGATAGATTCCAGGTAACAGGTGAACGTGTTGTTCCACGAGAGCAGAGATTCTGTCAGTGGGGACACAGGACCTGGTCCTACTCAACCCAAAAAGCCACCTTCCTAAAAGCAATACCTCCACTTCGACAGCTGCCACCCATTCCATACTAGGAAGTCCCTTCTGTACAGTATAGCCACCTGTGGTTGTCGCATCTGCAGTGATGAGCAGACCCTCTTGAAATATACTGAGGGTCTGATTGAAGCCTTCACTGACCATAAGTATCCTCCAACCCCTCCCACAGTGGTATTCCGCCGTCCACCGAACCTACACAATATACTCGTCCATCCTTACACAACCCCTGCTCCCAGATGCAAGACCTGTCCCACAGATCCTCACACCATCACCTACTCCAGTCCAATCACAAACATCACCTATCCCATCAAACGCAGGGCTACCTGTGAAACCAGTCACGTGGTCTACAAGCTAAGCTGCAACGACTGCACTGTATTCTACATAGGCACGACAACTGACAAGCTGTCTGTCCGCACGAATGGCAACCGACAAACTGTGGCCGAGAAACGAGTGGACCACCTTGTTGCTGAACATGCTGCCAAATGTGATATCCTCCATTTCAGTGACTGCTTCACAGCCTGTGCCATACGGATCCTTCCCACCGACACCAGCTTTTCTGAACTGCACAGATGGGAACTTTCCCTGCAATACATCCTACGTCCCTGTAAGCCTCCTGGCCTCAACCTTCGTTAGTCGCTGTCCTCACCCATCCAGCCTCTTCCCTGCTTTCACTCCAGCACTACACAGCCACCATTCCACCACCACACCAAGTCTTTTTTATTTATTTATTTTATTTTTTATTTATTTCTCTCCTTTTCCGGTACCCCCCCCCCCCTCTCCCCCCCCCCCCCCCCCCTCCCAATCCCCACCTCTCCGCTGCCCACTGCCCAACCTGCAGCACTTCACTGTCCACCTGTCATACTATCCCTCCCCATCCCGACCCCAACCTCCTCCTTTCCCCCACCCAATCACCACTCCCATCATGCACTGGTGCTGCTGCTCGCAGCGTAATTTCAGTTGCCCGAGACTGCAGTCGTGTGTGTGAGTTGCGTTTGCGTGAGTGTGTGTGTGAATATGTGTGTTTATTGTTGACAAAGGCCATTGGCCAAAAGCTGTAAGGGTGAAAATCTTTTTGTCGTGTCTATCTGTGACTCGGCAACTCCGCAATATAGTGAGGGCAACTTTCCTTCTCCTAATATTGTTACATTCCATCCTGGGTTTTCCATTGTTTAATCACAATTTTAGTTATACATTAACTTTTAGAGAAAAGTAAACATGAAATATTTAGAAACTGCTGCTGAATATAGAGAGTGAAATAAAAATTGGATTAATTACCAATAAAACTGATTTTTTTTCTATTTAAGCCACAACACTGTCAAAAACTTGGCATTGTGGTCTTCAAGGCCTGTGAGCCCCTCTTACGCAGTGATAACACGGCTGCTGCACTCAAAATGGACAAATTACTTCGATATCAAAATACCTTATTCGTGACGGATAGCCACGGACCTAGCCATGCCGAGACGGCTCGCAGGCCTCGACGATACAGTCGGTCATACTGTAGGAGCAATTGCATTGGTGGAGTATCTGTGGAATGGCAAGACAAACACGTGGTTCCTGATGAAAGACAGGAGTCTTTTCAGTAGTTGCAGAGGCAATGCATTTCAGTAGTTGCAGAGGCAACTGTCTAGATGATTGACTGATCTGTATTTGTAAAATTTAACCAATATTATCTTGTTAACTGCAACAGTGAATGGCTAACAGCAGGGGGAAACTACAGCCATTATATTTCCCACGGGTATGCAGCTCTACTGCAAGGTTAAGTGACGACGGCATCCTCTCGGGTAAAATATTCTGGAGGCAAGGCAGTCCCACATTCGAATCTCCTAGTGGGGACTACCACCATCAGGAGAAACAAAACTGGCATTCTACAGGCCACAGTATGGAATATTAGAACTCTTAATGGGGTATGTAGGTCAGGTAATTTACAAACGGAAATGGATAGGCTGAAGTTAGATGTTGATGTCTATGATGATCAGACACGGTGCGCCACATCTTAGAAGAAGACGTCACACGTAACTCCAACAGATGCCTCAGCAACTGCTGTCTACAGGGCTCGACACACTCCTATCGACGGCACTACAGACAAAAGCAGATTACGCCATCTTTGTTTACGCACACTGCGTGCAAATGGGTCCATCCATCGAGCTCTGCCCACGTCTTTAAAGACTTGCAGTGTGATAACAACTACGAACACTGCACGACATTGTTAATACTTCCTAGAGTGAGTCGAACAGGCTCCTAGCGATACTAAAGATTTGTATAATTTTACTTCACTGAACATATTGTAAGTAAATGTGTTGATGTTTCAGTCACTTATTAAATGTTTGAAGTGTTCGAGGTTTGCCCGACCCACCTCATACACACTAAGGACACAACAAACATTTCTGGTGACGAGGATGAGATCGTTGTGGATTGGACCCATGGGATATGATTAGATATCACTGACTTCTATTTCAACAATTTGGAAAATAACTGAAAAATTTTTTCTTGCATTTTAAAGCCAAGTGTGGGCCCCTCCCTTTCATTCTTTCAATGCAAAACACGTCAACTACATAGAGCACAAAATTCAACTGGAGAAGCAGTTTTCAGCCTACAAAATGTCAGGTGGACCACAATGTTCTTTCTTTTTTTCACAGGTAGGAGTGTGGTGATTTTTCTTGTGTAGGAAGCTGTTTCTCCAAGTAGAGCCCCAAACCTAACCTGTGACGACGTCACTAGGACAATCGATGATATTTTTTAGTCACAGATCTGTGTAGATGCAGCACATTTCGTGTTCTTCCGTATCTGCTATCACAATAATCAGTACGACAAGGAATGGATCGATGAACTTGAGGATGTGACTAGTAATGGTAAATTTAACTATGCCCTCGGATTTCCATTTGAAGACAAAATGCTTCGCAATACAATTATTCGGAGCACTGCTCACAACAGGATACGGGCTGAGATTTTAAAGCGTAACAGTCTTAGTCTCTAAGCACCCCAAATCTGTTTGGCACCTGTTGGCAATAGCTGCAAGCTGGGGCATGAACTGTAAATGAAGTTTTCTTGCAGTTTCACACACTCTGATGTCTGTGTAACACATGACTATATACACTGCTTTTCCCACCGCCATAAGTCAGGATACACACAGCAAGTGTGGTAGCAAAAGAATCATAAAAATAAATTCTGTTTCACATAACCCTAGTGTTGTGACAGTGCCACGACATTCAAAAGTGCCGCTACGTTAGTACGCGAACACGGCGATAGAGGCGCTCCGCAGCTCGGCCGAGCGCGGGAGCGCCACCTGGTTATGAACGGCGCCGGCCGCATGTCACGGCCCGGCAGTCGAGTGACAGATACGGAGTTAGTAACATGTAACCCGCGAGTGTTTCTACTTTTGTATCTCCACGCACTTTATTAGTGATTAAAGGTTATAACACCTAGATTTCAGAAAATGAAAATCAATATCATCTCACACTCTGAATTCTCACCCACTCCTCATGGCAAAACTCACAGGAACCACAGATGCAAGCTAAAGAATTGCAGACCTATGTGCACAGTGCAAAATTTTGCTCATTCAGATTAGCTCTCCTCAAGTTGATGACCAGCAAAATGCTCCGTAATTCACAAATCGTATGAAGCCGGTCTTCCAAAAGTCGGAAATGACAATCACGTGCAGAGGAATTACTGTATCTGTGCATCTCTACAGAGATTTTAAATTGCATTGTACTGTTGTAGTTAGACACCAGTGCTTTAGTCACACTAATTAATAAGTGCACATATAAGCAGTTGGGACACCCTAAGCTACAGGTATCATGTCTGCACCTCACAGCCTACAATGGTGAAAGTATCTTTGTTCTTGTGACATATACTTTGCAAGCAAAATATAAAAATATGATTACATTAACACCATTCAAGCTAATTTGAGCATAATCTAGTCCCAATATTTTTGGCACGGGTGCATTTAATTTGTACGTTTAGATATTTAAGGTAACGTGCATTCTATCAATAATCAAGTTTCCGAGGCCAGCATTTGGCAACGGTGTGAAAAATACAGACGTTTGTTCAACGACATATTGAGACACCCAAAGAATTTTCTAAAGAGCATTATGCTTGAGGACATTGCTCGACCAAAGTTTTACTACACACATCCAGTGCCTCGCACTATTTGGGATGAAGACTGGAACAAATTGGGTGTTTTCAAACCCTTTTCTGCAAACCAATGGGCATCTCCTCTAGTCTTAACTAGAAAATGGAATGGTAAAATCAGACAGACTTTGAGTAGTCTCTAAAACTACGTTTTATGCTTAGACAGGTATTGACTCTTTCAACTTTCACATATCAAGGACATTGTGGATCACCTTGCAGGTGAATGATTATTTGACAACATTGATATTTATGCTTATCTCAAACCTGGGAATGACACAATCTGTAAACGTAGGCCTTTGATAAATATTAAACCTGTTGGGAATGACGCAATCCATAAATGTAGGCTTTCGATAAATATTAAACTCTATCCCATCGTTAGCTACAGGTCCTTGCATATGTGGGCGCAGAAAATGGCTTTTTTCAATTTGAGTGTACACGGGGCAATAAATTTACATCTTACCCTGGCTAACTTTCAAAAAGAAGTGTATACCCTACAAGAGATTGATGGCAATAATGGTTATAACCCCAACATAATCGACAATATAAATGAGCGCAAAACGAAAAAGACAGTTTCCACGTTGATGAGGTCCAGGAACAAAAGGGATGAACATAAGAGATTTATGGCTATTCTGTTTCTAGGAAACATATCTTACAAAATGCAATGCGTGCTCCATGAACTCGACTGTAATGTAACATTTTCCACCAACAATAGCTTCAAATGGAATTTTGTTTGTTTCAGCAATAATGTTTATAATAAGCTCTTGCAATCAGGAGTTTATCAATTGAAAAGGAAAGGACTGCCCAGCATATAACATAGGGCAAACAGCCATAAGTTATAAGGACCATATGCCGTCGAGGATGGGTATGAATAAGAATGGTTCAACGTTTGCTGAACAGATCATTGTAGAAGGACATACGCCCCAACCTGTTAACGACACTGAACTATTGTGTAAAGAAGAAAAGGGTACGAAATTAGATTTATTGGAGGAGGTGCAGATATACAAGCACAAAAAGTTTGACAGTAGGAATTTATTGAATGATCAGTGTTATTTGAAAAGTTCCAGCTTCCTTGAAGGTTTTCAGCCCGTATTGGGCATAGCAGATAGGCACTAGTAGTTACTCGATTGTGCCATACAATTGTATGATTATCTTTTGAGATAAACTAATGTTTTAGGACAGTGCTCCCATAGGAATTTGTCATAAAGAGTCATGAGCTGCTTTTATGCTAACAGTGGTTTATGTTGAGACAGATATGTTAATGTGTCCTTTGTCACCTTGTACCATGTTACTGCACTCATGCACTAGGGTACTAGTCGTAGAAATAATGTCAGTCATTGGTAGTGTGGCTATGTAGAACGACTACAGTCGGCTGGTAGAATTAGCCCTCTAAGCTATTAGAGTGTATAATGTAAACTGAAGTTATATTTGCATACGATAGTCTCGTTTCTTGCATCAAATAGTGATACGACAAACTTTGTTATATGAAATTGTTAATGTTCTACCACTCTACTGATCATATGCAACAGTATTTCATCTGTTGAACATTCATATTAATAGCATATGGTTCCTCATTTACACATGTAGGCTTGCTATTAATTTATTGTCATACATATTGATTAGTTGCCTGATAAATGGTGCAACATAGCTCACTGTGGTGAGCGACACCTACGGTGCGCGGGCTGCAGCACATTTGACGACCGTGCGCCCAGTGTAACAGAGGTAGTGGCGGAGGACAATTGTTGCCATATGTAATTTATTTATGTTCGAGAGAGGCTTATGTCTGTTGAAGTTATTTTATTGGTCTTGACACAGCTGCTGGGCTAAGACATTTTTCATTTATTAGTGTGTATGTAAGTAATATGTTATCACTTACCTAGATGTTATTTTGATCATTTTTAGGACTTCTGAAGAAGGCTATATTATTATAGCAGAAACCATGGTCAAGGTTTAAAATAAACAGAATTTAGTGCAACAGTGGGCTGTTTCTCATTCAAGGCAACCCTAATCATTTACACATCTGCCAGTGGTGTATATGTGTACAAAGTTACATTGATATCCAACAGTGTCTTTTAGGTGCTTCACTCTTTTTGTCGCCAGCATATGTGAGTCTGGTGAAATACCCTTGGTTTTCAAGAAGAATATAATAATTCCAAAGAAGGCAAGCACTGATATGCATGAGTATTACTAAACCATTAGTTTAATAAGCCTTGCCACAAAATACGGACACGAATTATTTACAGAACAATTAAAAAAACTGGTAGAAGCCGACCTCGTGGAAGATCAATTGGACTCAGCAGACATATAGGAAATCGTGAACCGATACTGACCCTTTGACGTATCTCAGAAGACAGCTTACAGAATGCAAAACCTACATTATAGCACTTGCAGATTTAGAGAAAGTGTATGACAATGTTGACTTGAATACGCTTTTTGAAATTCTTAAGGTAGCAAGGATAAAATACTTAGCAGGGATAAAATACTGGAAGCAAAAGGTTAACTATGACATTTACACAAACTAGATGCAGTAAAAAATGTCCAAGGACAGGAAAAGCAAGAAGTAACTGAGAGGGGAGTGGGGCAGGATTGTACCTCAGAGATCAGAAATGTATGCCATATATTTGCATTAAATTAGCCAGCCAGTCCTTCATCCCCGTGTGCCTGTAGACTTGACTCTCGAGTCTCCGCCACAGCCCACTCATCACCTGAGATGGCATCAATGGTGATGAGCGAGTTATGCTGTGGGAGTGGGACAGGCACAGATTTCAGACGATCCAGGGATTCGTTGGTGTCTTTAACACAGGAGGGAAGGCTTTGTATTTCAGGTTGCAGGTGTCGATCAACTAAGGTGGATATACGTTTGGTGGGTGCTTTGAAGCCAGCAAAAGTCATTTCCCTGTATACCAACATCCCCCATGTACACGGTCTGTCTGCTGCCGAACATTTCCTCAGTCTGCACCCTCCTGATTCCAAACTTATGACATCTTTCCTGCTCACCTTAATCAACTTCATACTTAGCAACAACTAGTTCACTTCTGAAGTGCAGATACAAAAACACATCAGGGCTACAGCCATCGGAACCAGAATGGCTCCTTCCTATGTCAACATTTTTATGGGTCACTTGAAAGGGGCCTTCCTGGGATCCATAAGCCTTCGGCCCCTGGTTTGCTTTAGGTACATTGGTGACATCTTTGGCATATGGAGTCATGGCAAAGCTGAGCTGTTAAAATTCCTGGAATCTCTAAATACCTTCCCCCAATTAAATTTCACATGGTCCTATTTCAAATCCCACACCATTTTCCTTGAAACTGATCTCATCCTCACAAAAGGTCAGCTACTCACTTCTTTCAACATTAAACCTACTAAAAAACAACAATACTTACATTTTGGCAGTTGCTATCCTTTTCATGCCAAACATTCCCTCGCATTCAGCCTTAGCATTCGAGGCAAAGCCACACACTTCAGCCTCCATTGGACGTAATTGGCCCAGCAGCCTAGTTCAAAGTCAGATATCCCAGACCATCACATTCAATCCTGGTACTGATGACCCCTCCACAAAACAACTTTGGAGCACAGCACTTGTCACTCAGTTTTATCCTGGTCTTGAATGTATTAATCAGCTATTTTGGCAAGCTATGACTTCCTAAAATCATGCCCTGAAATGAGGTCTGTTCTGTCAAAGATTTTTCCCACCACACCAAGAGTACATTTTTGTCACCCTCTCAATCTTTGCAATATCATTGTCATACCCTGTACTTCTTTTGTAACCATCTCCCTACCTTACGGCTACTACTCCCGTGACTGCCCCCACTGGAAGACTTGCCCTATGCACCCTCCTACCACCACCCATACCAGAGCACTGTAATTTGCAAAACATATACTATCAACTGTGAAATGACATGTTATGTACCAGCTTTATGTAAACACTGTTTGACCTTTTACATTGGCATGACTACCACCAAGTTATCAGTTTGGGTGAATGGGCATAGGTAGAAGGTGTATGCTGGAAACACACAATATCCTGGTTGCAGAGCATGCTCTACAACCCGACAGTCATGCCCTCGATGCCTGCTTCACCACAAGTGCCTTCTGGATCCTTCCCTCAGACACCAGTTTCTCAGAAATCTACAGGTGGGAACTGTTGCTGCAACATGTCCTCAGTTCTTGTCACTAACCTGGCCTTAATTTCTTCTGTCTCAGCATTTTTTCACAGTAACTATTCTTTTCTTCACTCTCTTTTAGTTTTCTACATCTTTCATTTTTCTGTTCTGTCTATTTTTTGCCACCCCCTACCAACTCTACCACATGCAATGCACTGGGCTTTTTGCTCTTATTAACTCATGCACAATTTTTAACAGTAATCTCTGTCTTTTATACTACCCTATCTTCCATCTTTAAGCTCTCACATTTTTAAATCTTGTTTGGTGCAGGTCCCCAATACTCACAGTATCTCCTCATCCTGTCTGGTAAGTCTTCCCTGATGCAAGGTTCTGGACGACTTTTCTGATCTCCACCCCTTCTCCTAAACCTCACCAGTGTGTTTCCTTCACTCCTCTTCCTTTCCCTTCAACCCTTCTGCCAGAAGGAGCTACTGGCTCCAATAACTTGGAAACTGCAATACCTTTTTCTATGTGTGTTCTCCTGCTGTTGCTTGGTGACTAGATTTTTTTAATATCCAATTACTTACATTTTCAAAAATTTATTACTTTCATGGAAATGAATAATAAAGTACACAATTGACTGCAGGTTGCCATGACTAAATGAATACAGAAACAACACTCTTTTTTGTCACAGTGGCATTGCTCTGTGCCCAGTTTTCATTTGATTCAGCCAATATGTTTTCCCATAGTGGAGATAGGATAAACAAGAATACAACATTTCAAGTGCAATTGTTTTCTATAAATCAATCTTACATCCTTCACACTCTTATAAAATATAGCTTTGTTGGAGGGCATCTGATTCTGTCATTTTGCTTGTCAGTGCTACTTTACAGCAATAACACTGTGTACTTATCTGTACTAAAAACACGAATAAGTCACAGCCAGCGTTATACTCCTGCGTGAATCGGCAAGAGAGAATGAGTTGACAAATATGAAGTGACAGCAGTGCCACAGTTCTCAGACTCGTACTTGTGGGAATGACAGTGGCAACCAAGGCACTGATGTAACAGTGGTGCTTTAATTTATGAAGTATGCAACCTGAACATCAGACTCATAATAGCTCTGTTTCTGATCTCTAGCAGCCTACATCCAGTGTCGTTCCACCTGCAACTGATCAAGCAAAAAAGGAAACTGTCGACGAATTTGGAATGCGAATCAAAATTAAGGTAGAAGAAATAAAATCTTTGAGGTTCATCAATGACACAGTAATTCTGTCTGAGACAGTAAAGGACCTGGAAGATCATTTGAATGGATTGCTTCAGCTTCTTCCTGAAATTTTTCTGCTTATGCTGGTATTTCAAATGGAATGGATACTGTCTTTAAAACAGGTTATAAGATGAACGCTAACAAAAGTAAAACAATGGTAATGGAATGTACTTGATGCTGATGGAGATTTATTAGGAAATGGAGCATTGAAATTAGCAGATCAGTTTTGGCATTTGGTCTGCAAAATAACTGACGATGCAGCAAAGACGATATATGAGGTGTAGCTATAGGATAACAGAACTATTGCTGTAAAACATTTTATTAAAAAATGTACATGTCTATAGTCGAATTCATGAACAATGGTGGTTTCAGCAGGTCTAGAAAGGAATGGGGATTGCAGTGTTGTCCGTTGCAAGCAATACCTGCGGTACGTGCATACACGGGCTCTGCACACGAAGAAAGCACGTCTCCATAAAATTATGTCTCACGCTTGCTTATTATGTAGAATTTGCCATTAACCACCACAATCAGTGATGACAACACACAACAAATGCCACAAAAGTTCACCAAATAACTCACTACGATCCTGTTCAGTCCTCGCACTATCTGTAACATTCACAGCAGAGTGCTCAGAACACTACTCAATGCTCATTTGCTTTCAGAGAATGTGTGACATAGGTGTGCAGAACGAGCCTAAACTAAACTGCCGTTGCTCACGAGACCAATAATATTTGTTGTCACCTTCAACATACTCTCCCCAGCTCTATACCTAAAATGCTCCATGTGAATTTTCCAATGATGGGAACAGCACTGGAAGTCTTCCTCTGTGAGCTTCTTTATGACACATGCTGCTCTTTATTTCATTGCCTCAACAAACTGAAATCTTGTTCCTTTTAGTGCAGATTTGGTGCATGCGTACTTATTCTGTCACAGCATCAGACCCATTATTTTATAGTCACACATTCAAAAAGGTATTTGTCTGGAGTGTTACCTTATAAGGAAATGAAAAACAGACAATAAACAGATTAGACAAGAAGACAATAGAAGCATTTAAAATGTGGTGCCACAGAAGAATGTAGAAGATTAAATTTGTAGTTCAGATAACAAACAAAAATTTACTGAAACAAATTTAGGAAAATTGTACTAAACGGGACAGGAGGCACAACAAGCCATCAATATGGACATGGAGAAGATTCAAGAATCAGTACATGTTACTGACTGCTGTTAACAACAGAACTTCAGATTGGACACGATTGAGAAGTTAAAGTACTCAATTGGTTCCTGTAATAAAATGTATTTTAACCACGTTGCATTTTTTGTTGTAGTGAGAGGAAACCGACCACCCACCTATCGTACCACCGTACCTCGTCCAGCTAGGAACCAGAAAACATCGCAAGAGAGCACAGCCACAACAATTGGTGCCGACTCTGATCGACAAGTTTTGTTTGCTTTTTCTGTGTTCCAGATTGCTGCAGGGGAGTTGTCATTACAGTGATTCCATTTGCTAATTTGTTCTTGTTGTTGTGAGTATTACAGGAGGGGAGCTGCAGAGCTAATCTATTCCCCTTTTCAGAGCCTTTGCACATTGCTTTTGTATTTGTCGTTTGATATTTTGCTGTAATTTGTTAGGTTTAGAATGGCTACCCTGTCCCCTCCACCCCTTGCTCCAGTTCTGGAACTAAATCATATTTTTCAGTTTCAGACCCAGCAAATTGCCACATTGCTGTCTACTGTACAGCAATTGCTTGCCACACAAGCTGCACTGCCTGCCCAACCGATCCAACAAGTGCTACAAAACAACATTCCACCATTTCGGCACTTCGATGAAAAACAAAGAGGACTGGCTCGAATATCATTGTCAAGTCCATCGAATTCACGGTACAGTGAAATCTCATTATTTCCTATCCATCGGGGGAAACCCCTGTGATTCACTTAATTCAAAAACTCTTCCCTACGTCGTCTCCCGATGCACTCTCCTATGATGAAGTAGTAGATCATCAAGTGAGTATTGTGAACAGCAGATTCAGATCTTCGCAGCCAGATTTCAGTTCTTCCGCCTTAAGAAAAAGCCAGAACAGATGTACCATCCACGGTATACTGACTTACAGTGTCTCACTAGGAAGTGCAAATTCAAGTGCAGTTATGGCAACTTTTATAGTTACGTGATGATCTGTGATGCGACCACATACAATGTCCCTGATAGCAGAATTAGAGAATAGACTCTCAAGTACTCAGATCCTTTGCTCCATCAAGTGATGCAAATATTAGAACAATTCGATTCTGGCATCACAGATGCCAAAAAATTTGATAAGGTTCCGATCTGTCGGGTGGAGTCGCCTCTTCCCCGCGACTGCGACACTCAGCTGCCACAACGAACGTGAACACATATGCGCTGACAGCCTACTAAACAAGTAGCCAGGACTGTAAATCTAGTGAAGTCTTGCCCTAACTGTTTTACTCACAATAAGCGGCAAGATTGCCTGTCACACAATGCAAAATGTTACTCGTGCGGAAAGAAAAGCCACGTCCAGGAAGTTTGCTTGAAATAGCAAAGGAACACCAATTTTGCCTACTCTCGCATCACCAGGTCTCGTGCACATTCTATGAATGCAGTGTTTTAAAAACAGACTACAGGTTCTAGCAGTAATTCAAGCAGCAAGGTTGTGTCCTCATCTCGCCGCAGTGCAGTGCGACGCCATTCCAACAAACTATTTGTTATACTACAAATAGCTGGGCGTTGTGTTGATTTTCAATTGCACACAGGTGCTTCCGTCACTTTCCTTAATTGTGCCACGTAGGAACAGTTAGGCACACCACACCTGTCAAAATCTAGCATGCACCTCACTGCATATAATGGACAGGAAATCACAGTACTTGGACAGTGTAGTTCGTTTGCACTTACAAATTTCACACTAGGACTGTGTTGCAATCAATAGACAGTAAAAATATTTTTGGCTTAGATTTGACTTGTTTGGCATTAGCATCCAAGACAAAGTACTCTCAGTGATTGCTTTTAATCAAAATGACAATGTAGCTAGTTTCTTAATGAATGTTCTGAACTCTTTTCTGATGGACTTGGAAATGCTAATAATTTTGTAGCGCACATTAACATGAAAGACAAAGCCTAGGTTAGTCCAGGCTCAGCCCACTCCCATTGCTTTATGAGACAAAGTAGCCAATGAATTAAAAGAACTGCAAGACAATGGTGTGATTGTTCCAATACAAGCTAGTCAGTGGGCAAGTCCACTGGTTTTGATGCCCAAGCCTTCTGGTGACATCCACATTAGTGTTGACTGCTAAACTACAATCAATCCACAGACAATAATTGACACTTATCCACTGCCTCACCCTGAGGAACTTATGGACAGGCTTGGCCTCACGGACAGGCTTGGCTGCAAGCCGTTACTTTTCTAAGATTCATTTATTTGCAAATACCATTGGATGAAGACTCACAGAAAGTGTTTGTAGTTAATACACATTTACCCCTGTTCAAGTATCTGCGTTTGCTCTTCGGCAGTGACTCTGCACCCATCATTTTCAATGTTACTTGGGACAGCTGGCTGCTCAAGTGCTTTCTGTTTGAGCTACCTTGACGATATTTTCGTCTCAGGCTGAATGCCAGAGGAACACACTGCCTATCTCCGTACTCTTTTATTTTATTTTATTTTATTTTATTTTATTTTTTTTTTTTTTTAGTGTTGTCAGGGGCAGTACCTAAGTGTCGTATCGAGAAGTGTGACTTTCTTCTGACAGGACTACAGTACTTCGGTCATGTGATAAACATCAGGGTGTGCACCCCCTCCAATCACATTTGCTTGCAATGCGTGACCTGCCCGTTCTTCACAATGTATGTGAACTGCAGTCCGTGCTAGGCAAGTTGACATACTACATTCATTTCGTTCCGAACGCTTGACAGATTCCAGCTCCATTGCATCGCTTGCGTCAAAAAAATGTGCATTTTGCGTGGACCAAAGAGTGTCATGACGCATTTCAGAAACTCAAAGATGCCTTGCTCAGTGACAGATGTTTAGTACATTTTGATCCTGCCAAATCAGTGAAACTGCAAGTAGACGCTTCCTCTTATGGAATCGGCGCTGTGCTTTCGCACAGAATTGGTACAAAAGATCGACCTTTGCTTCTGCCTCTTCAGTTTGGTTGCAAGCTCTATTTAGTGACAGATCACAAGCCTCTGTAGTCCTTGTTTCTTCCGTCAAAGCCAGTTCCTTCACGTACTGTTCAGAAGTTACATCATTGGGCTTTGCTCCTTTTCCAGTATCAGTACAAGACTGTGTACAGACTTAGGCAAAGCACGGCAATACTGACGCCCTTTCTTGCCTTCCAATCGGCCTTGACTCTTATTTTAATTCCCTGATGCATCTTGTTGACAGATCGAAACAATTGCAAAGGGCACAGAAGCAGTACCTGATCGGAAGATTTTGTTGCATTACATTCACACGTCCTGGCCTCGCTCATTGAACAGCATTCAGAACTCAGTAGTGCGCCGATACTTTGCTCGTTGGAATAACCTTTCAGTACAACAAAGTGTGATCTTAGTGAACAATCAGGTGTGCTCATCCCCACAGTGTTGCGAAATGATGTGTTGCAACTGCATCACCAAGGACATTGGGGAATTATCGCACTAAACAGTTAGCGAGCCAGCACTGTACTTGGCAGGACACGGATGCCCACATTGAACAGACGACATCACAGTGTCGCGCATGCGCGGAGAACCAATCTGTTCCACCACAAACATTCTCAGCTTGACCTGAGACTCAATCCTCATGGCAACGGGTGCACATAGACTTTGCTGAACCATTTTGGAAAACTTGTTGGCTCATAGTAGTCGACTATTTTAGGAAGTTCCCATTTGTGGTGCCTATTAACTCTACCACATCATGTAGCACTATGCAAATACTGTCCACCATTTTTTGCATTGAAGGAATGCCCGAAGTTGTCGTTACGGACAACAGACCTCAGTTCGCGTCACATGACCTTGAAAAGTTTTGTGAACGAAATGGCGTTTGTCATCTAACAGTGCTCCGTTTCAACGCCAGTCCAATGGAGAAGCAGAACACTTGAGACGCACTTCCAAACAACAAATGGTCAAGCTTTGCACCTCCCACACATGGGAACAGGCACTGCAACTCTTGTCTCGCCTCCTATCGCTCCAACCTACACGACGGACCATCAATGGCGGAACTTCTGCACGGCGGCTGCCATCGGATGCTGCTTCACTTCCTCCACCCACCACAGCATACGGCTCTGCAAATGGCCTGCAAGTATCGCTTTGCACTGTGTGATCTTGTTCTTTACACGGTTTTTGGGCGATGTCAGCACTGGGAATGAGGCGAGATCCAAAAACGCATTGGCACGTACATCTAAGAGCAGGTCCCAGTGATTTTGCAGAATCAACTTCGCATTTGTCATTTGCCGTGTGATTCTGCTGCTTTTCTCCCACCAGATTCATGGCTTCATAGGGCCACCTGGCCTTTGCAGCCGCCCGCTGGTGCCGCCACGGCACACCAGGATGAGGCAATGGACAATTGGTTCCCGTAATAAAGTGTATTTTAACCATGTGTGCATTTTGTGTTCTTAAACAATGCCTCAAAACTTCACAATCTTTTGGATGAGATCGGCGATTTTTCAGAAGATGATTATGATGACTCACGTGAACTCGAGAGTGAAACCTATGCTTTTGATATAAATGATGCTATTGAGTATGAAGAATGAAATGTTCACAACTCTGTCTAATCCCTGCTGTTGAGGCTACGTTCCTCTTACTTGGGAAAAGGACAAGTGGTATACATGGACAAATTTTATACAAGTCCTGCAGTCCTTGGAGAACTATGGGAAGAAACTACACTGGGAGTTGGAACTGTGATGAAGAACAGGATAAGTTTGCCTAGAGATCTAATAAATCAAAAACTAAAGAAAGGAGAAATGACATTTCATCATTTTCTGCTTAAAATGGAAAGACAAATGTGATGTACACGTGTTATCAACACAGCTTACTTATAATTAAATGTTTCCCCGAGACATTTAAGTCCCTTCATTATCTACAATAATGATCGATGCAGAAGAAATGAATTAAAATTTTGTGCAGCAGCTGGGACTCGAACCCGGGTCTTCTTGCTTCGCTAGTGGTGACAATGTAAGGGGAAATAAGCAGAAGATATGAACTGAAGTTTGTGTTGGGGAGGGCACTTCACTCGGGTAGTTCATGCAGCAATGTTGACCATCGTGCTGTGGTGGTGTAATGGTTAGCATTTCTGCCTAGCAAGCAAGAAGACCGGGTTTGAGTCCCAGCTGTAACACAAATTTTAATTAATTTTTTCTCCGTCAATCATTATTGTAAAACACAGCATACAATGACTGCTTCACATGTCAGTGTAAAATCCAGGAGTGGATATGTTGAGGTAGCAAAGCCACACATTGTACTAGACTACAAATTGTCTAAAACACGTGTTCACAGACGAGATCAGCTGATGACTTACTATCCCTTCCAGCAAAAGACTGTAACATGGAGGAAAAAGATTTTCTTCCATATTTTTATGAGGTAAGTTGTGAATGGCAACATTATTCACAATATCAAAATATCAAAAAAGTGTGCGTTAGCAGATTTTGTTTGTAAATTACCAAAGCAATTGGTTCAAAAAGGAAGAGTGAAACTAAATAAAGATACACATTCAGCATCTGGAGTTGCATGTGCAAACAGACTCACAGCATGTCATTTTGCTGAAAAACTGCTGCCAATAGAAAAGAAAACAAAACCCAGCTAGAAGATGCAAGGCCTGTTGGGAACAAGGGAGAACTGCAGGAAAGATAGTGAGGAAAGAGATCAGATACTACTGTAGGCCATGTAACATTGGCCTTTGTGTTCCCGAGTGTTTTGAAAGATCTCTCATTTGTAAAAATGAGGAAAAAAAATTTCACAATAAAACACTTTATGTATGAATGAAGCATTTAGATTTCCTGCTGACAAGTGATTTTAAACCAATAGCCTACCATTCGCTACGATTTATGAAGATTTTATCCACTTCGCGGAAAAATAAAAATGCCAAGAAACAGTATCTTTAGAGCAATATCTACAAATCCCTGTATAACTTATTTGTGCTAAACGTATACATATTCATAAAGAGGAAGGATGGAAGGTTAATGTGATGTACTGCCTAAAGAGGTAAGTGGATTAGTAAATTTATTAAAAAATTGTAAATAGTAGCAAATTTCCTCAGGATCCGGATATTAACTGGATTGCCTACCCGTTGGGCACCAGAGTGTTATCAGCTGTTGTGCCAACACCAGTTTCATTTACATTTCGAAGAGACTCCCCTTTACCTAACTTTCCAAGCACTTTCAGTTTCCTCACTAAAGACAGCATCATATGTTTGCATTTAGCTGATGCCATAATTTAGTTTTACACACTTTAATATGAAAGTCAAATATTGTCACTAAGATATAAAACAAATGGTGCATGATAATATTTATTGATAGAGTTAGAAACAAGCTGTTTCATACTAAAACTGCTCGAACTACCACACTCATCAATGGTCAACTACCTACAGATCTATTTCGCAGACTATTAGTCATGTATCAAACACCAGGAACGGGATGGTCTGACTAAGTGGGGAGTTGGTCCATTTGAGGAGGGATTAGTGAGGTTCTACTGTATTTTATTGAGCTTGATTTATTTGTGTAGCACCTAGTGTCATTTCTAAAAATGATTTGCTTACAAATTTTTATATAAGTATAGTAACTCATTGGTTACTACATCTACCACCCACAGTGGACATATGTCGGGCCACTACAGAAAGCGTAGTGTGCACCGCCATTCAAATAGCATACTGACAACAACCCAAGGTGGCTGCAGTCAGCAGCTCTGCCATCAGTGAAACCTGATGTGAATAGCATCTTTATAAGGGCAAGCTTGGGCCTGCAGGCCCTCACTTCTTAAATGTGTTCGAGATGTGTAAATTGTTTCACTGTGATCTTGTCGATGTCACTCCACGATCCAATAAATTTTATCTCTTTATGGCTGTGTGTTTCCTTTTGTTCCTAGTCGGAACACAAGTGGCAATGTTGAGGCTCGAATTTTCATGTCTTTCAGATTCTGTGATTTTTTCTGGATTTGGTTCTTCCATGGAGGCTTTAATCCAGTCAGTTTGCAACAAGAGCAGGCACATAAAGCCATACTGGAATGGTTGTTGGTTACGTTGACCCATGCTCAGCTGGCAGTGGTCACATCCCAATGCCCAATGGCCCCCACCCCCACCCCAAAGACAAAATACAAGGCGGAATGGGATGCTTACAAGAAGTAGCTTCACCAACATTTTGTGGCATTCTGCATGTGTAATAAAGAGGTCTGTAAGACTCCTTTGTTATCTTGGATACCCAGTTGTATGTGTCACTTACTTTTTATGTTAGCTCCTCTGCAAGAACCAGTGTCGCTTTCTTTTGACAATATGTGTGGTTTGCATTCTCCTATTACAAGCATATGCAGGTGGTTGCTGCATGTGTCAAATTCTACTAACATCACAAACAGCCAATCCACTTGTATCGAACTTGGGCAACTGAGCAGCACTGCACGCCTCAGTCGTTAAGTATCAGTTCATCACGCTAAGCCTCAGGAGTCTTATGTGGACACTATGGTCAGAGACACACTTGTTTGTTTGGCTCCAGATAAGCAGGTGCATCAGTGTGCCCTTCGGTTTGAGGTGGGGGTGGGGGAACAAGGTCACCCAGCAGTGGTATGCCGATCTCATCCACCTGCCCAAAGAGATTGCTGGAAACAATGGACATCTACATCTACATCTACATTTATACTCCGCAAGCCACCCAACGGTGTGTGGCGGAGGGCACTTTATGTGCCACTGTCATTACCTCCCTTTCCTGTTCCAGTCGCATATGGTTCGCAGGAAGAACGACTGTCTGAAAGCCTCCGTGCAAGCTCTAATCTCTCTAATTTTACATTCGTGATCTCCTCGGGAGGTATAAGTAGGGGGAACCAATATATTCAATACCTCATCCAGAAACGCACCCTCTCGAAACCTGGCGAGCAAGCTACATTGCGATGCAGAGCGCCTCTCTTGCAGAGTCTGCCACTTGAGTTTGTTAAACATCTCCGTAACGCTATCACTCTTACCAAATAACCCTGTGACGAAACGCGCCGCTCTTCTTTGGATCTTCTCTATCTCCTCCGTCAACATTCTTTCGTCGTCATCCACAGGCGAGAATAAACTTTTCATTGACATGCGGGTGATGGATAAGCCATTGACATACAGGTCAACACGAGAGATACTGTGTCCCTCCTCAACTCATAGAAGTACACCCGGCTAGTGTCCCCACCATTGGCAAGTGTCGAGTGGCGGTTGGAAAGCTGTAACAAACAGCAAATTCCTATTCTCAGTCAATTCACAGTAGGCACAGTCTACAAGTCAGCTGTTCATTCTCTTACCTACTCCGTAGTAACTGATGCAAGCAGTGAAATTTTGTTTTGGTTAGAAGCTTTTGCCACATTCTATTTTTCTGTTCCTCCCCCCTATGAACCATGGACCTTGCTGTTGGTGGGGAGGCTTGGGTGCCTCAACGATACAGATAGCCGTACCTTAGGTGCAACCACAACGGAGGGGTATCTGTTGAGAGGCCAGACAAACATGTGGTTCCTGAAGAGGGGCGGCAGCCTTTTCAGTAGTTGCAGGGGCAACAGTCTGGATGATTGACTGATCTAGCCCTGTAACATTAACCAAAACGGCCTTGCTGTTTTGGTACTGCGAACGGCTGAAAGCAAGGGGAAACTAAGGCCGTAATTTTTCCCGAGGGCATCCAGCTTTACTGTATGATTAAATTATGATGGCGCCCTCTTGGGTAAAATATTCTGGAGGTAAAATAGTCCCCCATTAGGATCTCCGGGCGGGGACTACTCAAAAGGACATCGTTATCAGGAGAAAGAAAACTGGCGTTCTACGGATCGGAGCGTGGAATGTCAGATCCCTTAATCGGGCAGGTAGGTTAGAAAATTTGAAAAGGGAAATGGATAGGTTAAAGTTAGATATAGTGGGAATTAGTGAAGTTCGGTGGCAGGAGGAACAAGACTTTTGGTCAGGTGAATACAAGGTTATAAATACAAAATCAAATAGGGGTAATGCAGGAGTAGGTTTAATAATGAATAAAAAAATAGGAGTGCGGGTAAGCTACTACAAACAGTATAGCGAACACATTATTGTGGCCAAGACAGACACGAAGCCCACACCTACTACAGTAGTACAAGTTTATATGCCAACTAGCTCTGCAGATGATGAAGAAATTGATGAAATGTATGATGAGATAAAAGAAATTATTCAGGTAGTGAAGGGAGATGAAAATTCAATAGTCATGGGTCACTGGAATTCGACAGTAGGAAAAGGAAGAAAAGGAAACGTAGTAGGTGAATACGGGTTGGGGCTAAGAAATGAAATAGGAAGCCGCTTGGTAGAATTCTGCACAGAGCATAACTTAATCATAGCTAACACTTGGTTCAAGGATAATAAAAGAAGGTTGTATACATGGAAGAAGTCTGGAGATACTAAAAGGTTTCAGATAGATTATATAATGGTAAGACAGAGATTCAGGAAACAGGTTTTAAATTGTAAGACTTTTCCAGGGGCAGATGTGGACTCTGACCACAAGCTATTGGTTATGAACTGTAGATTAAAACTGAAGAAACTGCAAAAAGGTGGAAATTTGAGGAGATGGGACCTGGATAAACTGAAAGAACCAGAGGTTGTAGAGAGTTTCAGGGAGACCATAAGGGAATGAGTGACAAGAATGGGGGAAAGAAATACAGTAGAAGAAGAATGGGTAGCTTTGAGGGATGATGTAGTGAAGGCAGCAGACAATCAAGTAGGTAAAAAGACGAGCATTAGTAGAAATCCTTGGGGACCAGAAGAAATACTGAATTTAATTGATGAAAGAAGAAAATATAAAAATGCAATAAATGAAGCAGGCCAAATTGAAAACAAACGTCTCAAAAATGAGATCGACAGGAAGTGCAAAATGGCTAAGCAGGGATGGCTAGAGGACAAATGTAAGGATGTAGAGGCTTATCTCACTAGGGGTAAGACAGATACTGCCTACAGGAAAATTAAAGAGATGTTTGGAGAAAAGAGAACCACTTGCATGAATATCAAGAGCGCAGATGGAAATCCAGTTTTAAGCAAAGAAGGGAAAGCAGAAATGCGGAAGGAGTATGTAGAGGGTCTCTAAAGGGGCGATGTTCTTGAGAACAATATTATGGAAACGGAAGAGGAGGTAGATGAAGATGAAATGGGAGATATGATACTGCGTGAAGAGTTTGACAGAGCACTGAAAGACCTAAGTCGAAACAAGGCCCCAGGAGTAGAACCGTTAGAACTACTGACAGCCTTGGGAGAGCCAGTCCTGACAAAACTCTACCATCTGGTGAGCAAGATGTATGAGACAGGCGAAATTCCCTCAGACTTCAAGAAGAATATAATAATTCCAATCCCAAAAAAAGCAGGGGTTGACAGATGTGAAAATTACTGAACTATCAGTTTAATAAGTCACAGCTGCAAAATACTAATGCGAATTCTTTACAGACGAATGGAAAAACTGGTAGAAGCTGACCTCGGGGAAGATCAGTTTGGATTCCGTAGAAATGTTGGAACACGTGAGACAATACTGACCCTACAACATATCTTACAAAATAGATTAAGGAAAGGCAAACCTACATTTCTAGCATTTGTAGACTTAGAGACAGCTTTTGACAATATTGACTGGAATACTCTCTTTCAAATTCTAAAGGTGGCAGGGGTAAAATACAGGGAGCAAAGGCTAGTTACAATTTGTACAGAAAGCAGATGGCAGTTATAAGAGTCGAGGGGTATGAAAAGGAAGCAGTGGTTGGGAAGGGAGTGAGACAGGGTTGTAGCCTCTCCCCGTTGCTATTCAATTTGTATATTGAGCAAGCAGTAAAGGAAACAAAAGAAAAGTTCGGAGTAGGTATTAAAATCCACAGAGAAGAAATAAAAACTTTGAGGTTCACCGATGACATTGTAATTCTGTCAGAGACAGCAAACGACTTGGAAGAGCAGTTGAACAGAATGGACAGTGTCTTGAAAGGAGGCTATAAGATGAACATCAACAAAAGCAAAACGAGGATAATGGAATGTAGTCGAATTAAGTCGGGTGATGCTGCGGGAATTAGATTAGGAAATGAGACACTTAAAGTAGTAAAGGAGTTTTGCTATTTGGGAAGCAAAATAACTGATGATGGTCGAAGTAGAGAGGATATAAAATGTAAACTGGCAATGGCAAGGAAAGCGTTTCTGAAGAAGAGAAATTTGTTAACATCGAGTTTAGATTTAAGTGTCTGGAAGTCGTTTCTAAAAGTATTTGTATGGAGTGTAGCCATGTGTGGAAGTGAAATGTGGACGATAAATAGTTTAGACAAGAAGAGAATAGAAGCCTTCGAAATGTGGTGCTACGGAAGAATGCTGAAGATTAGATGGGTAGGTCACATAACTAATGAGGAGGTATTGAACAGAATTGGAGAGAAGAGGAGTTTGTGGCACAACTTGACTAGAAGAAGGGACCGGTTGGTAGGACATGTTGTGAGGCATGAAGGGATCACCAATTTAGTACTGGAGGGCAGCGTGGAGGGTAAAAATCGTAGAGGGAGACCAAGAGATGAATACACTAAGCTGATTCAGAAGGATGTAAGCTGCAGTAGGTACTGGGAGATGAAGAGGGTTGCACAGGATATAGTAGCATGGAGAGCTGCATCAAACCAGTCTCAGGACTGAAGACCACAACAACAACAATTTTTCTATTGTAGATGTGGGATGTGGTGCATCTGGCGTTGGGCCCAGTGCCTTAACATGAAATTGATTCCTTGTGCTCTAGAGTTTTCAGACCTATTTGCCCAGGGTTAAGTTGTCCTAACAATTCACTGCACACGCCCTCACCTTTTTAGGGTGGGGCTAGTGCAAGCAGCTTTATGATTCCAGATTAAGACAGAGATGGATTGCTTAACATCACGGAGAGTGATCAGATCGA
The DNA here is from genome assembly GCF_021461395.2 of Schistocerca americana. NCBI lineage: Eukaryota > Metazoa > Arthropoda > Insecta > Orthoptera > Acrididae > Schistocerca > Schistocerca americana. The sequence goes on along the minus strand of NC_060119.1, from coordinate 19,250,502 downwards.
CTTCCTCAAGTGAAAGAGCTGTACCCTTAGTGATCATAAATATTCCGACTGGTCAGCTTTGGCTGTGTATGTCTCTTCAAGGTCACTGTTACTGCACAGGCAGTAATATACATTTACCCCCTGCCTCGACTGAAGGAGTTCCTCTCAGATTTGGCTTGGAGGGGGGGGGGGGGGGGTGAGGGGGGGAGAATTCTTTTTGAAATTGACTGGACGAAGCCTACCTTCAGATTCCGTTGAACGAGACATCGAAACAGGCACATGTGGTTAATACACCTCTTGGTCTCTTATCAATATTGACAGCTAATGTTTGGAGTCACCACTGCGCCTGCCATCTTAAAAATAGCTGCTCTATTTCCAGCCTTCCACTGTTTATGTGGATTGTGACATTTCCTGGCAGGGTGTGGCCCCTGTGGAACAACATGTTGCTGCCCTCGCAGCTTTGCTCCATACATCCAATCTACCAGAACTTCAGCCATTCCTCGGCATAGTGGCGTACTATAGTAAGTTTATTCACAAGTGGCTACTACCGTCCACCCCTCATACCTTTTGCTTTTCAGAAGTGCTCCTTTTATTTGGTCTGCAGCCTGTGAGCATGCTTCTGTGCATCTTAAAGATAGTCTCTGCTCCACACCGCTCTTTGTAACAGTTAAAACCGGCAAGTGTCTGGTTTTGTCAGGGACACTGTCCCAGTACAGGATGTGAGCAGTTCTGGCCTATCACCATTCGCATCAAAAATACTCAACTCAGTTGGGCAACATTATACTCGGGTGGAAAAAGAAGCACTTGCCTTTGTCTATTCCTTAAAAGTGTCACGTGTTCTTGTACGGTGCAAAGTTTCATTTGATTACTGACCATAAGCCCTCGGTTTTTACCGTTCGGCCCACTGGTGTCGTTGCTGGACAAAGCCACTAAGTGTCCTCTGCTCTTGTCCCAGTACTATCACGAAATACATTTTTGTGCCACCTTGCAAGAAGCGAATGCGGATGCTTTGCCCATCTCCCTGTGGGCCGTGACCTCTTGTACGACAAGAAGGAACTGCTTTGTTTTCAACTGCGAATGGAGTTGAGGCATACCGTGGATGGCTTCCGTACCACCAGTTCCCACAGTGCCTCAGCTGTGGTGACGGATCCGGTGTTGTGGCACGCCGTACACGTGATACGACACGGATGGCCTTACCGTCCGTCGGGCCGGGCATCCAACCCACTTCAGCATTTTTATGTGTTGAACCCTTGCCTCTCTCTCTTGAATGGCATTATACTCCTGTTGATAGAAGAGTTTACTTCCTACATCGTGGTTCCGGTGGCACTGTAGCTGGAAGTCCTCTACTTATTACATCAGGGTCACTGGGGGATCCCTCACAGGGTGTGTACGTGGACAAGAAAAAAAAATTCCCGGATTTCACAGTTAAAAACACAATTTCTCCCGGATGAAATTACGTATAAAGCGGGTGAAAATACATCCGTGTTAAGTAACAGTATACTTTCCCTCGGAGCTGTAAAACCTATCAGTCCTTTGAATCGTAAAGGTCTTATACCGGTGGAGGACGTCCCAGCACTTTAGGAAACGAAATCTAGGAAAAACAATGCGTTTGGAAAGTCGTTTGATGTGAGACAATATGCACAGAGTTTATTTTCGTATTGCGAAAGTATATACACAAATTACAGTACGGTAGCTTCCGAAACTCTAAAATAGAGATTGTGTTGAGCGATGCATTTTTGTCAGCCAGTCATAGCTCATGTCACGTGATCTCACTAGCGAATGACGGCAGTTATCCAGAGCACGAGGCCTAAGAGAAAGACAGGCCGCGGCGCATACGTTACAAAGGTAGGCCGAACTTGCTCAACTCGGCAAAGTGCGTTTCTACAAAAGTAACGCATCTCAAGCCACTATTCGTAATATTTTCTGGTGATCTGTTAGAAATGTAAACAATTGTGACGTCACGCACATCGAATGCACGTTAGTTGTTACGGACGTACTGCATAATCTTCGACCTAAAGCGTTTGACACTTTTCGGTGTCGGCACTCTGGTCTGTGCATTGTGTAAATTACCCATTTTCTAGGCAACTAAACTTTTATTTTGGTGTTATTCTCTGATTATGTTTCATTGCTGCAGTATTATTCAGCAGTAGTGGATTAAAGTTCTTTGTCAGCGTATCAGATCTTATACGTCAAACCTACAAAACTTTAACTGAAATCAAAAACAATGAAAAATCCCGGAATTCTAAAAAATTCCCGGGTTTTCCCTGGATGAAAAAATTCCCGGGTTTTTCCCGGATGTCCCGGGCCGTATACACCCTGTCTCACACAAAACTGTCGGTGTACCACCACGTGGTGAGCATCGATAAGGAAGTGGAACACTCTGTCCCGGCCTGCTGCAAGTGTTTGATTCAGTAGATGGTGCTGTGCACTGTTTTTTTTGCCAAAGTCGGTCCCTACACAGCCTCGAAAAAAGGTCCACATTGATTTTGCCGTTTTTTTTTTTTTTTTTTGGGTGGGGGGAGGGGGTGGGGTGGGGGGGAGGGGCAACTGATGATTTGTCTCATTTTCCTCGTGTCATTTGTTTTCTGCCTGCGACAGCAGAGCAGACAGAACTGTCAAGGCCCTGTCAAAGGTATTCTCCAGAGAAGGCTTGTCTTGCACCCCGGTTTTAGTTTGTTACGCAATATTTCAAGGACTTTTGTATATGCAAGTGTTCACCTTTTCACAGCGCGTTCCTTCCACCTGCAGTCGAACGACGAGGCACGACGCCTCGTCCGAGCGTTTAAGACATAGAACGTGGCTGTCAGCCACAGACACTGCTCAGTTTCTTGCTGCTGGGCAGGCACACCCTAGCGGTGTCACTTTTGTTGATGTTATTGGGAAGGCAAAGAGTATGTGGTGCACAAACAAAATAGCTAACTCACTGGATAACATTAAAACCATATGGTCAGTTGTGAAGGAACTTTCTGGTCAGCAGCACAAGGTCGGCTATATGAAGCCAGTTCATAGCACAAATATTTCTGATGTTTAAAGCTTTCCCGGCATACTGATTGTTCCATAAAAACACGGGAGAACTGCTGGATATCAGTAACTTCCTGCCACGATATTTCGGCGCCGAGTCTTCTGGCCATCTTCAGGTGAATGCCACTGGCGGGAAGTTACTGATATCCGGCAGTTCTCCCGTGATTTTATGGAACAATCAGTATGCCGGGAAAGCCTTAAACATCACATCAAGCAACTCTACGAGGAGGAAGTGATGGAATGTATTCGAAGATTTGGCAAGTCACGTGAAAGAAGAGCGAGGCTGCTGAGCTCGTTGATATTCTTATTAAGTTGCAGAGACAAGGGCATTATTCCAACGTTTGCCAAACTTGTGCATTTCATAAATACCACTGCTGCAAACAACATCAAACGTAAAGCAAGCATGACTTTGGTGAGAGAAAGGATTCGTTTTACTCGGCGTGAATTGGATTCTGTATCAAAGGACATGTTCCACATACATTTGGAATTGGCAGCAAGACTATCTTCTCTGTCGTGGGACTGGGTGGATGGTGTGACATGGGCTAAAGCAAACTGGAGCCATAATAAAACTGTGACGAGACAAACTGCCAAGATTGACAGACTTTCTAAGAAGATGCAGCAGGAAGTTCCAACTCGACGATCTGTTGTTAATTTGACAGAGAAAATTTTAGATGACGCGACTGTGTCTCTGCTAGCAAAAGGACTGAATTTTGCTCCCACACCTGTTTCACCGCCACTAGTGGATTTCATCAGTGCCATCGAAGAAGCTGTACGCCGTCTTGATACAGATGAAGCGGAGGAAGTTCGTCAAGAGTCTTGCCGTGTATTGACCAGGGGTGCACCAATGAAGAATAACATCTCGCCCATGGAGAGGATAGCCCTCCGTAACTTACGAGCAGATGTGGATACAGTAGTCTTAAAATCTGACAAAGGAAACGCTACTGTCCTCATACCAAGGGATGACTATATTAATAAGATCAATGTTATATTATGTGATTCAACGTATCACAAAATCGATAAGGATCCCACGAGCCGAGTAGTGCGAAAAACAGCAGAACTTTTATCAAATAGTTCTCTACCGAAGGAGGTCATCAAGAGACTGAAACCAAACAGTTCAGTTCCACCTAGGCTATATGGACTGCCTAAGATCCACAAGGAAAATGTGCCATTACGTCCAATTGTGAGTAACATTGGAGCAGCCACCTACGACCTAGCAAAATTCTTGGCATCTTTGCTCAAACCAATGATAGGCAAGTGTGCACATCACATAAAGAATTCTGGTGATTTTATCAGTTGACTTCAGTCACTACAACTGGAAAGTAGTGATTTATTGGTCAGTTTTGATGTGGTTTCACTGTTCACAAAGGTGCCTCTGGTGGATTCACTACAGCTCATTGGCAATATGTTTGGTGCAGACATTACAGCGTTGTTTGAGCACACTCTCTCCTCTACATATTTTATATTTAACAACAAATTTTACGAACTATCTGATGGTGTCGCCATGGGGAGTCCTTTGTCTCCCCTGTTGGCCAATCTTTATATGGAGGATTTTGAGGAGAGAGCACTCGACTCTGCCACTTTTAAACCGATAGTATTTTGGCGGTACGTTGACGACACTTTTATAGTGCGGCCTCATGGTCTGGACCGTCTCCAAGAATTTTTACGTCACATGAACTCCATACATGAAAACATAAAGTTCACCATGGAGATAGAGAGAGATGGTTGTCTGCCATTTTTAGACGTCTTGGTGCGACGGAAGAGTGACGGCACACTTGGTCACTCGGTGTACAGAAAGCCCACTCATACAGACCTGTATCTACAAGCTACTAGTTGCCACCATCCAGCACAAACAATGGGCGTTCTCAAAACCTTGGTCCAGCGTGCCCATACTATCTCTGATGCCGACAGTCTTCAAGCGGAACTGGAACACCTGCAAAAAGTATTTTTGAAGAATGGCTTTTCACCTAGGCAAGTGAACAGAGTGATGAAGACCTACAAACGACGGAACAAGGAAGAGGAAGAGGCCTTCAGGTTGACTGTTTATCTAGCATTTATTGGGAATATTTCTTCGCAGATAGGCAGAATATTGAGAAAGTATCAAGTGAGAGTCATCTTTCGCCCTCCTTCCAAAATTTCATCACTGGTGGGATCCGTTAAAGATGACCTGGGCCTGCGTAAACCAGGTGTTTACAAAATTCCGTGTGAATGCGGCAAATCATATATAGGGCAAACGACACGAACTGTGCAGGAACGCATTGTGGAACACCAACGGCATACTCGCCTTCTCCAACCCACCAAGTCCGCAATCGCCGAACATTGTATTTCCACAGACCATTCCATGAATTACAATGACACAAAAATTTTGGCCCATACATCAAACTTTTGGAGCTCGATTATCAATGAATCTGTGGAAATAAGATTGTCTGACAACGAGACTCTCATCAATCGAGATAGCGGTTATCAGCTGAACTCTGCTTGGAATCCTGTTATAGAGAAACTTCGTAATTGACGTAGTTATCTGCATAAAGATGGAAATCGACCTGACACCGATACGCCAGGCTTTCACAGTGGAGGGCGCGAGGCGCAGCGCACGGAGCCGTTATGAACGCGCACGCTGAGCAGCGCATGCGCAATGTTACCTCAGAAGGCTTCAAATAGCGGAGCTCACCACGTACTCGCCAGTACTACTACAGTGGCATTCACCTGAAGATGGCCAGAAGACTCTGCGCCGAAATATCGTGGCAGGAAGTTACTGATATCCGGCAGTTCTCCCGTGTTTTTATGGAACAAATATTTCTGTTAGTGATAAGTCAGATATGTGTACAGTATTTAACAATCACTTTCTGAGCACTGCCGGTGAATTAAATATAAACTTAGTTTCTACAGGGAATCATATAACTCCCTCGGGAAATGCCTTTCCGAGATTGATGTCTGAAATACTCCTCTGTGATATTGACATGGGGGAGATTGAGTCAGTAATTAAATAACTGAAGACTAAGGATCTCATAGATATGGTGGAGTGCCTTGCAGAATATTAAAGTACTGTGCTGCACATGTTAGCCCTGTATATAGCCATATTTGCAATTTTTCCTTTCGGAATCGTCAGTTTCCCGAACGATTAAAGTACTCGGTAGTAAAGCTGCTCTATAAAAAGGGAGAAAGGGATAACGTAGACAATTTCAGACCTATTTCTATGCCATCAGTGTTTGCTAAAGTTATTGAGAATGCTGTGTATGTAAGGATAATTGATCATTTTACATCACACGATTTGCTATCAAATGTACAGTTCTGCTTTAGAAGTCATTTAATAACTGAAAATGCTATATTCTCTTTTCTATGTGAGGTACTGGATGGGTTAAACAAAAGGTTTCAAACACTAGGCATCTTTTTTTTGATTTTACTAAGGCATTTGACTGTGTTGATCACAAAATATTGCTCCAGAAGTTGGACCATTATGGAATACGGGGAGTAGCTCACAATTGATTCACCTCTTACCTTAACAACAGATAGCAATATGTCATTATCCACAGTGTTGAGAATGGCTATGATGTGGAGCCTGAGTGGAAGCATTGTCAAATGGGAGGTGCCCCAGGAATCATTGCTGGGGCCACTCCTGTTCCATATTTACATAAATGATATGCCCTCTAGTATTATAGGTGATTCTAAAATATTTCTAGTTGCTGATGACACTAGCTTGGTAGTAAAGGACGTTCTGTGCAACATTGGCACTGTTTCAAATAGTGGATTTCATGACACAAGTTCATGGCTTGTAAAAAATAAACTAATGCTAAGTCACAGTAGGACTCAATTTTTACAGTTTCTAAGACACAATTCAAAAAAACCCAAGTATTAATTTCACAGAATGGGCATACGATTAGTGAAACTGAACAGTTCAAATTTCTAGGTGTTCAGATAGACAGTAAATTGTCATGGAAAACCCATGTTCAGGATCTCATTCAGAGACTTAATGCTGCCATTTTTACTATTCAAACAGTATCTGAAGTAAGTGATAGTTGGACACAAAAAGTAGTCAACTTTGCTAATTTTAGTTGCTTGTGACCTGTGGTATTGTACTTTGGGATAATTTTTCCCATTCTCAAAGGATATTTTTGGGTCAGAAACAGGTGGTTTGTGCAATATCTGGTGCAAGTTTGTGAACCTATTGTCGAGCACTGTTCATTAGTCTGGGTATTCTGACATTGGCTTCACAATATATATATTCCTTACTGTCACTTCCTGTTAACAATATTAGCTTACTCCCAGGAAGAAGCAGCTTTCGCTCACTTAATACCCGGCAGAAATCAAACCTGCATTTGGGTCGGACTTCCTTAACTTTTGTGCAGAAAGGTGTGCACTATACTGCTGCATCCATTTGCAATAAGCTAGCACAAGAATTCAAAAATCTTAGCAGTAATCCACGCACTTTCAAATTGAAACTGAAGAATTTCCTCACGGGTTGCTCCTTCTACTCTGCCGAGCAGTTCCTTGAAAAATTAAGCTGATTCCTGTGTTATATTGTTGACTGTGTTTACATAAACTTATGGCTCGTCTTTTTTTGGGTTCATAAACATTTTATTGTATCTGTTATTACCTTTATGTTCTAATTTCACGTACTGACAAGTTCCGTGACCTCTCAGATTTGCTCCAACGGAACTAGATGTGTAAAATAAATATATAAATAAGTAAACCCAGCATATGAGTCTGGGCCAGGCTGTTAGGATGGTACTGTCACTGGATTCAGTCTGCAGTCCACAGCCAATGCAACCTTCACAGTTCGCACAGGAGATCGATTTGTGGTATGCTGCCAGAACCGGTTGCTTCTGGGATGGACACGGGGGATCTCTCTTTGGGCTGTGGGCCCAACTCCTCGTCATACATCTGCCCTGGCCACTCCGGGAACAAGTGGGCCCAATTGTGCCTGTTTACCCCAGCAGTCAGGGCTCTGTCAGAAATGACTGTATGTTCACCCCCTGCAGTTGGGATCAGTGCCAACACCTTCCCCTAAGCCGAGTCAGAGACTCCCCTCTCCAGTTCGCTGTTGTCGGTGCCCGCACTGGTGCTCCTCACCACAGACTCTCGACATCCACACAGCTCTGCAAGCCCTGCGCAGGTCCTGCCCACCGGTCACCTCGGTGTGCCTCCAGTCACAGCATCACGGACCGTGACACGCACGCGTGCGAGGAGGAGTGTAGTAACCTGCCCGTTACTACACCTGTCACCCGCAGCAGATGTATGTCGGGCTCCTACAGCAGGAGTAGTGGGCGCAGACGTTTAAACAGCACAATCTACTACCTGAGGCAGCTGTCAGGGGTAGCCCGGTCAATGCCTGCCATCAGCAGGACTGCCGTGCTCACGTGGCGATACACTGGCGACGCCTGGTGTGGAAAGTACCTTTACGAGGGCAACGCACGGGCCTCCGGTCCCTCAGTTGTTAAATGTGCTCGAGTTGTGTAAACTACTTTCACTGTATTCTCGTCAATGTCACTAGTAGGCTTGCTGTTGTGTCTTTACCTCTACTGGAAGAAGGTTTGATAATACCAGAGCATTAAGGAATAACAGATTGAGAGCATACGAGGTAGTGTGCTTCTCTGTCTACACACAGATACACAGGTGAACAAAGTATTCCACTTACACATTAACACACAAACAAATACAACATACTGAGCTTCCAAAAGATCCATGAAAATGAAATGTGATCTTTCAAATAGAATTAAAGAGAACATTGTGCTACAATACTAATAAGCATAAAGAAAATAATTATGAAGTGTGAAAATGTACTCCAGGAACATACTTTCAAATTGGACACAGCTTTTTTATCAACAATGCCAGATGACAACTGTGTCATGTATGCATCCAGAGCATCTTCATCATCATCATCCATGGAATCACCACTATTATGAGAAAGTTTCTGTGCTGCTATGATGTACTGTTTTTCCATTTCTTTTATCTGTTGCTGAACTTCATTGTACTTCTTGAGCTGAAAAACAAGAACATACAATGAAATCATCACAGTTGTAAGTGAGATCTTGTTGCTCAATGTATCTCAAAGTGTAACATTGTGGTAATATTGAGACCATATTACAAGCTGAATTATGGCTGAACAACATAATTTCAACCAAACAAATTGTCTGCAGTTTTTATTTTGGCATCTCATGCTATTCAAAATGCGTAAAGTAAAAACACCAACAAACCTAAAATAAATACAGTTGAACAATGTGATCCTTCCACCGTCACAATTAGGGTTACAATATGTCGAAGAAATTTTTAATTCTAGTCGTATTATGTAGTAGGTGCCACACTCTTAACCATCAACTACTTTCAAATAGTCCACAGCTCAAGCCCAGCATTGCTGCCTTTATTACCTGGGGTGAGAGGGTTTGATTCCTGACCAGGTCAGAGATTACCTTCACACAGGAACTGGGTGTCGTGTGTTGCACTCATCATTTCATCACATCTTTATTGACATATAAGTTGCCAAAGTGGCATCAAAGAAAAAGACTAGCACTAGGCAGCCAAACTATACCAGCTGTAGTCTCCTGGCCAATAATGCCACAAGATGATTCAATTTTTACTTTATAACCACATATTAAGAGAAAAAATTTCAAATTCTGCCAATACTTCACAACTACAATATTATATTTCATAACTAAAGATTGCACAACTATAACACAACAAAAATTTAGTAACTCCTAATCATTTCTGTATTGTCATGCATCTGGTCTGTGGACATCTATGGAGAAACAATGTTTGAATTATGGTTTCAAAGGGATGTGACATCGATAATACAGGCTATTTCAAAGTGAATATAGGGGTTTTAAGGCTACAATGTACTCATTTTGAAACATACTGCACACCTGGGTTTACACAAACGTACCATACTGGTAAATCAAAAACATGTGGAAAATGATGTTTTACATCAAGTTCACACCTTACATAATTAATCTATCCACCAAAAGTGAAACTGATGTGAACAGCACAACAGCAAACCATTTTTCTTTTACTGAGATGGACAGCGCCACTGAGGAATAACAAACTTACTTTCAAACTAGTATTGTCTCAATTAACAACAAAAATATTGTCACAGAGTGATTGAATGTGGTTCATTTCATGTCACAGTACTATAATGCCAGATAGAATGTACTACAATTTTGAAGAATGTTACTTTATATTTGAGAAGATTCTAGAAAGTTCCAGAATGTTATAGAATTTTTCAGAAGGCCCAAGAATGTTCCATAACAGTGGCATGGATAGAATACGGCCTAGCTCAGAAATGTATGGCCCAGAACATTCTACAATGTTCCAGGATGTACCATTATCCTGTTCCCATTCTGAAGTGTATGTATACGTGATAAGGAGATTTTGCCAAACGTGAATCAAAAAGAAGGAAACATAAAGGACGCTGAAGAAATTAAACAGAGGAGAAGCACGTTTAGCTTCACACCAGAAGAGACTCTGTAGAATCAGAGAAAATTTAACAGGGGAGCAATGCAATGAAATTAAAGAAGAGGATCAGGTGCGACAGTTCACAAGTAGACGGAAAGAAACTGTTGAACAAACAACATTTCAAAACAAACTAAGTACAGTTACAATGAGTGAAGTTTATGAAACACAATGACCACAAGCACATGAACAAAACATTAGTGTAAAGAAGTGCAAAGTAGAAGAAGTAGGGATTACAGTTTGACAGGTGAAGCGTTCTGTTATGATCTCACTAAAAAGAACAATCAACACAAACATGTCAATGCAAAATGTATCATCTCTGTGTTTTACTTCTACAGCACCAAGAAATTCAGTTGGATAACAGAGGATTTTACATGAGTACAATCAGTTTGGCCACATATTCACAACAGCACAGGATCAAATGGAGTCCAATGAATATAAAGTTATGACTCAAGCCAACAAAAGACAAGTTGGAGAACAACAACACTGAATCAATGCACCCCAAGTCAATGAAATTCCCATTGTGGCTGCAGACAATTAGTACAAAAAGATGTGACATAATTATTCAGTGGTGAAAGATTACAATGTACCACAGAAACACACTGTTCTATGATGCACTTCTGTATCTGTTAGTTGCCACTTCAATTTGACACAAGTGAACCCACATACAAGTGCAGACACACAAACAGACAATAAACTCTAAAGGAATTTTATGCATACTGCATAATGATAAAAGACAATGATGGATATAACTATGTTACCTTCCCCCAAATTATTTCAACAGCTTTCAGTTGACATGTATGGCAGAATAAATGATATTCATATAACAGAACCAAAACAAATTGCTTACGGAATAGTACAATCATTTGAGAGATGCGCAACCATGAATGATGGCAATGTTGACGACATTGGAAGACCGATGATTTTACCTTCAACATATGTAGAAAATCCAACACACAAGCACAAGTACACACAAAATGCTATAACCTACATAGGAAAATGTGGTGCCCTAATTTGTTCACAGTATTCACTTGAAATTCATCACAGATTATGTGATCCACAGACAAGCTTGCATGGAATCTTATGACATAATAGCTGAAGCTTTTCGACTGAAGCAAGTGAAATTCATGAATGTCATCAAAAAGTATCACATTTTTAGAACTGCTAGATGCTAGACGAACACAGCCAAATGGCAGAAATGAGGAATACCTCATTCACACAATTTTAATTGGCTACATGAAAAATTCCATCCACATTAAATTTATCAAGTAATTCACGTTGAATTTCAGAATCCAAAAGAGGATACAATTACAATATAACAGTGAAAAACATGATTTTTGAGAAATGTGGAAGGTTAAATATGAATTCACAATGTATGATTAGAGGCAAATGAACAGGAAGATATCCGAGACCACATTTAAATTAGACACAAATGGCAGAAGATTGCTAGCGTAAGCTCAGAAGACAATCTATGGAAAATGGTAGTATCACTTCTAAAGTACTAATGCGAGGTAACTGAGAGACAGAAGTAGTAATGGTGCCATATAATCCACTTCTCTCAAAGATCATCTATGGTACAGGACTTTCCCATTATGTCCAATGCTGGGGGTGCTATTCCAATGTCGGAGAGCCCTGGCAGTAGTGACAATGTAAGGAAAAATAAGCAGAAGATATGAATTGAAGTTTTTGTTGGGGAGGGCACGCAACTTAGGTAGTTCGTGCAGCAATGTTGACCGTCATGCTGTGGTGATGTAATGGTTAGCATTTCTGCCTAGCAAGCAAGAAGACCCGGGTTTGAGTCCCAGCCACAGCAAAAATTTTAATTCGTTTCTTCTGCTTCGATCATTATTGTTAGTAGGTGAAGTTTATCCGAAATTGCGCAAATTCAAATTGGTTATTTGAAAGAGCCATTTTAGCAGCAAGAAATGTAGTAGTTTATAACACAATAAACCTTTCTGCGCTACCACATGGCAGTAAGCATGAGAGGGTTGCCATACGAATCCACAAACTAAGAGAGAGAGTCGAGTAGGAATTAATTCAGTTAGATGACAGATTCGGAACCCTTAGTACTGAACATCCCGCTGGAGTACTCATAATCACAATGTCAGTAACAAAATTTCTGAGAGAAAGAAAGTTCATAATAATGATTTCTACGATAGAGGTACTGAAATATGGAAACATATTTCGGTTGCTGTCATTCTGGGAGAAGGTGATAATTTATCCAGAAAGGTGGTAACCATTAAAAATTACTAAAGTTTTAAACATATGAATTAATAGAGGGAAACATTCCACGTGGGAAAAATATATCTAAAAACAAAGATGATATTATCCTAGCTTTCGGAACTTTGTTCCTTCGTCAGGGAGGAGAGAGGGGAAAAAAGGGGTAGAAGAGAAAGTGGATTCAGTTACTCACAACCCAGGTTATGAGGCAACTGGGGAAAGGAAAACAGGGAGAGTAGCAAAGATGGAGGCAAGGGTGTCAGAGGGAAGCCAAAGCGTTCTAGGAAGTGGTTTGTGTCTTTGATGTAGGATGGGAGTCTGCGGGTGATAGGTTGAAGGTGTTGGTCTACCAGAGCTAAGATATGTTCTGTTGGGATGGCCAGGATGGTTCTCTTTGTGGATTTTGGGTAATAGGTAGAAGGTAGGGGTACGTGGCTCAGGTGGCGTGAGTAGGTCTATGGAAGCCGTTGTGAGGCCTTGTGAGGGACATTGAATTTTTAGGATTTTCTGCAGCTCAGTCTGGATGGAGGGAATGGGGTCCTGGGTACTTTCCTAGAACACCTCAAATCTATTCCCACTCCCCTCCCACCTGAAACCTTTCTTGTCACCATAGATGCTACATCCCTTTACACAAACACCACACATACCCATGGTCTCTCTGCCCATGAACACTACCTCTCCCAACGCCCACCTAAAGATCTTCCAAAAACAACCTCGTTCCTTATCACACTCAACTTCATCCTCCCCCATAATTACTTCACTTTTGACGGCCAGACCTACAAGCAAATCAGGGGAATGGCCATGGGAACCAGGATGGCTCTGTCCTATGCCAACCTCTTCATGGGCCGCATGGAGGAGGTTTTCCTGAAGACCCAACAGTTACTTCCCCTGGCCTGGTATAGGCTTATAGATGATATCTTTGTGATTTGGAGTCATGGAGTAGAAACACTCCTTAATTTCCTCCATAACCACAACTCCTTTTCGAATCTGAATTTCACCTGGTCCTTCTCCAAAACCCAAGCCATGTTCCTGGATGTTGACCTTCATCTTGTTGAAGCTCACATCCACACCTCTGTCCACATCAAACACACAAACAAACAACAGTACCTTCACTTTGATAGCTGCCATCCATTCCACATCAAACACTCCCTTCCCTACAGCCTAGGTATTCGTGGCAAACGTATCTGCTCCAGTGACGAATCCCTCAACAATTACACCAATAACCTGACCAGTGCTTTACTCTCCCGCAACTATCCTGCAGACCTTGTCCACAAACAGGTCTCCCGAGCAATACATTCCTCCCCGTTCAACAACTTTGTTCCTACCGCCAGATCACACAGAAGCATCCCCCTTGTCACCCAATATTATCCTGGCCTCGAATATATCAACAAATTACTCCGCCAGGGATATGACTTTCTCAAGTCAAGCCCTGAAATGAGATCATCCCTTGACAATATTCTCATCATCCCTTGACAATATTCTCCCCACACCACCCAGAGTTGCCTTTCGTTGCCCCCCTAACCTCTGTAACATCCTTGTTAAACCCTACAATATTCCCAGACCACCTTCTCTACCCAGCGGTTCCTACCCCTATAACCGACCCCGCTGCAAAACCTACCCCATGTATCCCCCCACAACCACCTACTCCAGCCCCGCTACTGGTAAAACATACACAATTCAAGGTAGGGTCACATGTGAAACAACACATGTCATTTATCAGCTGACATGCCTGCACTGCACAGCCTTTTACATTGGTATGATGACAACTAAACTGGCTGAGCGCATAAACGGGCACAGACAAACTATCCGCCTAGGAGATGTCCAATACCCAGTAGCAGAGCATGCCCTCCAGCATAATTCTAGGGACCTAGAAACCTGCTACACCGTACATGCCATTTGGTTTCTCCCACCCAACACCGGTCCCTCGGAACTGCGGAGATGGGAACTTGCACTCCAACACATCCTTTCATCCCGCTATCTCCCTGGACTGAACCTATGTTGACCAACCTCACTCCCATTTACTCTTCAGTCTTCTCCACTTTCCCTTTCCTCTTTAGCCATTCAAGCATCTTTTCATCCTACATAGTTGTGGTTATCTTTATACTATATACCTCTTTACTTCTGTATGCATCCTCTTTGGTTTGAAGCTGGCACAGTACTTACAGTAGAATATATTTGGCTTCCCTCTGACACCCATGCCTCCATCTTTGCTACCCTCACTGTTTCCCTTTCCCCAGTTGCTTCATAACCTGGGTTGTGAGTAACTGAATCCACTTTCCCTTCTTTCCCTTTTTTCCCTCTCTCCTCCCTGACGAAGGAACAAAGTTCCGCAAGCTAGGATAAAAATTTTCTGTTCTGTTTTGTGTATCTATCGGCTGTACTGAGCTGAGGTAAGTACTGGCCAGCCACTCTATCTGTTTGTTAGTATTTGTTTCACATCTTTATACGAGATTTTCCATAAATCATTTAGAAACTTTAATTTACGGTATAGTGCTAGAGGGGAAGACCACACTTGTGTGCACATTTTTTATCTGTGTACAGATACGAAACACAAATGCGAGCACAGTATAGCCACAAGGGGCAAAGGAGGGCAGCGTTTTAATGGGGGGGAAGGAGCCGTTTGCACTTTGATGTTGCAAATAGAGGTTGCTGTGCGTGCCAAAGAAGAAGAGGTCAGAACAACAATGGCTGTTGTTCCATAAAAGAATACCAAAAGATGACTGTACAGAATTACTTTCTTAATTACTTACTTCATAACTTTGGGATACTAACGACCTAACTGTCTGCAAGTTTGATTATTAAAAGTTTAAATGTGAATGTGTAACTGATATATTGAAAGTGTTATAGGGATTGTTAAATAAAGAAGGATTCTGAAAAGAAGTTGTAATACGATTTCATAGCTAATAGGTAGCAAACATAATTTTCCTTTACCATGGCACGTTTCTACAAGTGGTGAAGAAGTTCGATACAGCTATGAGTGGCACTGCACAGTAGGATCACAAATTCAAGGAGTGACACGAGTGAAGAAAGAGAAGATTTAAAGGTAAAGGTAATTATGACTATATGACTAAGCGAACACATTCACAGAATTGGTGCCCTAGTTAAGTACTGCCCAGAAGTGAATAGCAATGGTACCATTCCATGTGGCAAACACATAATTAAAGAAATGGCAGCAGATAACATCGCGGTGACACAAAGTATAAATTGTCATCAGAAAGTATCACGTTGATAAGGATTACTGGCTCAGCGTATAATAAGAGATCTATTTAAGAGATCTATTTAAGAGATCTAAATGGAAGAGTCAGCAAAAGGTTTTGACATCTACGAGTCCGAATGCTGTTTCTGACGGCAATGATGCAGCACTCCACACTTCGGCGACAGGGAGGTTAACTGTGGCGACGGCTACGGCTACGAGACACCCGATCCAGGCATCGCATCACATCAGGGGCACATGAAGGCATCAGCTTCGCGCTACAGCACAATATACTACTGTCTAAGTGAGCTGTAATGTGGAGCACCTACAGTTGTGTAGTCTCACATTGTGACTAATTTTATCGGCAGTACTACATGGCAGGGGATAACACATTTATTCAAAATAATTAATGTTACTGAGTGTGTAACGTTCGTACTTCAGTATATGCCTATCACTAGGAATATGGATACAAAAATGTCAAGTCAGATTTTAGGTAAGCACAAACAATTCACTCAATTAGATGAATTACCTCACAATATAACAACAATGTCAAATGATGTGACAACACTGAAAACAGATAGTAGAACAGATAAATTGAAACAGCTGGGTAGGCTAGAAGATGCATTTAACGGTATAAAAACACTTAAAACTACAATAGTTAGAATTTCTCAAATTGAGATAATCTTTGTAAACTTACCTAAGGAGTTCGAAACAGAACTGAAGAAACACAGTGATTTGGTTAGAGAGGAGATAGAGCAAAATTTTAATAATAGCAATGATAAGATCAAACAACATACAATTATGAAGGATTTCTAAAATTGTAGCAACCCAAATCTCAGATACACAAAATAGGGTCGAAGTTGTAGAATTAAATAGAAAGCTTATTGAAAAAGCTAATGCTCAAAATATTTTACCTTGTTTGGAGAAGTGTGTACAGGAATTAGAAGAACAGAAACTACAAGAAAAAGTAGACACTACTAGTGGTAATTCAAATTCTATGGATAATATTGTTGATCATCAGACAGAATTTCAAAATGTGGCAAGAGTTAAATAACACTACGCCGGAACTTAGAAATAAGTCGTTTGCATCTAACATTGAGTGAGGAGGCGTTAGAGGAATGACAATTAGGAAATGGATTAAACAGATCTAAACAATTCCATAAATTTGGACCCGAAGGTGATGTACACTGATGCAAATTTCTTAAGGGTAATGTCCCAATCTGTGCCCAAGAAAGTGGATGGCTGCAAAAAAATAAGATTTTGTACTGGTACATATAGTATCTGACACCACAGTATGAGCGAGTCCACTTTGAGGAATTTAAATTGTGGGAGGACTTCCAGGAAAAATGTAAGAGAAAATATGGATGGGCGAGTACGCAAGAGAAATTAACTTTTGAACTATTAAACCCAAATTACTATGACAGCTCATGGGATACATATAAAGAGTACACTGAATGGCATTTAACCAGATCCAAATATTTAAAAGCACTTAATACACATTCTTTGAGTGATTACCATAATATGCACAGATGGAGATACTGTATAGTGGATGGACTAATGTGGATTATTTATTAACGTTCGTTGAAGAGTTAGATACACTAAAAAAAGAAAGAAGTGAAGGTGAATCGTACAGAAAATAACATCGGCTTATCATTACATATTATGCAGTTAGTTGCTACAACTCAAATAGTAAGCAACAAAGAACCAACAGAAGATATTGATGTGTGAATCACACAAATAGTGTTTAAAGCTAACAAATCACATCTGTTTACGAAGTAGCAAAAAAAAAGATTTGTATTATACTTTATAAGTGTATGTATCTTGAAATGTCAGGAGTATTATATTTGAAGTTTTAAGATAAAACGTCATGAACCATTCTTTTGTAAGTCAAACCCGGTTCCACTAAGTTTAAGATCAGCTGTGAACAAAGAAATAAGTAATAAGAAAATAGGTAATACAAAGGAGTCTAAGCATATATAATAAACCTTTACTACTAGTAAAGAAAGCCACAGGAGTTATGCACATACTTTTAGAAGCTCATACGTATTGATGACGTGCTAGCTAAGTTTAAGGAAGGAATGTACTTCAGATTGACAGATTTGATGGCTTTTCTCATTGATAGTACATCTTATCAATGAAAAGTATTACCTTTTGGTTTAAACATATGGGTCCCTGTGTTCATAAAAGCATGACATGTAGTTCTGGGAAAGGAATTATTAGAAGAATTAATTATACGTGTAGATGATATATTACTAGTATCCAATACTTGATAAGAACACTGTATGTTATCAATTAAAATGTTAGATAAATTTTATGAAAAAGGTATCAAAACTTAACTTTCAAAATTGCTTTGCGAGAGAAGAACTAAAATTTATAGGACACCTGGTAGGAATAAAAGGAATTATAATAGATCCAGAAAGAATAAACACTGTCAAAGATTGCTCAGAACTGAAAAATATCAAACAGTTACGAATTAATGATCCAAGGTTATTACCACTGTTAAGACAAGGAGCAAAATGGGTATGGGATGTAGGAGCATCAAAAGCATTTAATAATGTTAAGGAGGCATTAATCAGTGCACCTATCTTAAATGACCAAGTAATGAATGAAGCTTTTAAGTTAACAGCTGATGTTTCTGAGTATGGCATCGCTTTTGAATTGTTTCAAAGGAGTGAAATCCAACATTAGATCATAGGACAGTAGCTTTCGCTAGTTGGAATGACAACAAACACGAGCTTAACTACACAGTGACAGAGAAGGAATTGTTGACAATTGCATGGAGCATATAAAAGTTCCAGTTGGTCACTTGGGGCCTAAGATCATAATGAAACAGACCAACTAGTCATAACTTTCCTTATGGAAAACAGAATCTTACATAGTGGATAAATTCGTTGGGTCTTATTTCTACATTAATATCAGACAGAAATATACTATATAAAAAGTTCAGATAATATAGTGCCAGATGCATCGTCATGATAACCATTAGGCTTGAATGATATTACACATACTGGTGGACCACGAGATATGGTTTTGGTTAATTTTCTGAATTTAAGCAACATTAATGGTGAAGTGGGGAGACTACCATTGTTAATAAAAAAAGATGTAAATACTGATGAGTATTTCAGTAACAAGCAAGAAAGGTGTGAAAAGACATCACTATTGTTAAAAGAAAAAGCCGTGTGGATGATAGGTGAGGATGCAGTGTGATAAAGGCCAGTGGAGGTTATGCATTTCATGAACTATGTACAGTGGCGTTACGCTGTTCATCCGTAAAGGCTATGGGCACTTTGGGATGCATAAGTGTATCAAACATATGAGTAAATCCTTTTATATAAGTAGAAAGATAAGAAAAATATTTACAACACGTGAGGTACACCAGAGAGTCAAAGAAAATAACATTAATGCATCCTATAATTCAAAGACACTAAATGATGCAACAGCTGTGTATTTTTATGGTAAGTTACCGAAAGGAAGAGGTGGTGTGACATACATTTTTGTCTTTGTGGAACGTTGCTCCACATATGTAAAGTTCTATCCAATTATGCAGATTATGACAGCCACTCTAATAAATTGCTTAAAGAAATTTTTTTGGATGTGGGATAACCATGAAAATGTTAATGTATAATGGGTCAGAATTTACTAGTAAAAATTTCAGGATCTTTTAGCATCAGAAAGTCAGACACGTCTTTACACTGACAGAAGGACAAAAAATAACTAAGTAAATAAAATAAAATAAATCACGACGCCGAGAAGAAACTGGGTGACATAAACGAAAGTTGGTATGTGTGTTTCTATGTCTGAAAAATGATGTCATTTCAATTTACACTTGCGTGTGTGGCTGGAGCTTACGGGTGCTCAACAGCAATGTTATCAGCACCCTGACACTCATTAAAACAAATGAATATGGATAAAATCGCACACACTCAAATTGACCACACAATCTCTCTATCTCACGAGTGCTAAAATAACGTAAAAAGTAAAAGTACCTATATATAGGTTAAAACACAAATAAACAGACGATGGAGCTAAAAGAAGAGCACAATGAACTGTAACTGGCTGACCACTTACAAAAAACATGGGTCAGCCAGTCACCCTGTTAACACATTAAAACCATCTCCCTAAAATCTTGGATAATTCACAAAATTTTAAAACTTGATCCACATTTGTTTGAATGTTACTTAAAATAGAGGGCAGGCCCTTCGCCCTGCGGTCCTTGATCGGAAAATAACACACAGTCCAATAAAATATGGTGCACAGTAATCTGTACACCACAAGCACCACACACTGGAGGGTGCTCTTGCCAGAGTAAGACTCGGGATCTCAACAGCGAGACTATAACATGCAGGGGGGATGACACACTGAAATAGCTGAGCATTACAACATGCCTAACTGGCTGCTAGATCTGCACTCTTGTTCCTTGCAATATTGATGTGCCCTGGTACCCAGCAGAACACCTCATTTCCAAGCCACTGTAGTCGGAACAGACATCCTGGATGTTCCGGACTACTTTATCTGCTGGGTAAAAACATCACACAGAATGAATGGCACTCAGAGAATCGAATCTGACTAGAAATTTAGCACTGGGAGAACGTCTCTTCTGCTCCAGCGCCCGGAAGATTGTGTATAACTTTGTCTTGAAGACAGTAAAGTCTTCAGGCAATCAGACCTTGAGGACATGATTTGGGGAAACAACAAAGCAAACAACTGAAGCCCCCTGTTTAGACCCACCCATAAAGACAGCTACATAGTTGTGGTGTCCAGAAGATACTGCATTAAAAACAGAAGTAGGAGTGCAGTCTCCCCTGTATTGCAGCAAATTGAAAATCACTCTGGGACTCTGCAGTAACCAGAGTGGTAGATGGTTAAAACCCTGGATTTGACGTTCTTCTTGCTCCACTCCAGGTGACATCAGCAAACATTGCACACGGATCCCAAATGGAACTGTGGCTCGTAGGCAGTTTGAGAAAAGGCGCTCCAGAGGCAGGCAAGTGACAATACGATATTGGGGCAAAGTCGGAGTTGCGAGGAGTGTGCATTCCTGACACAACATGAGGAGCTACCGCTGGATGATGAGTGGTGGTTCCCCAACTTGAACACAGAGACTCAGAATGGAACTGTTCCTATAAGCACCTATGGCCAACCAAATACTCACATGGTGCACAGTGTCAATCATCTCCAAATAAGAAGGCCTTGCTGATCCATACACTGTGCACCTATAGTCCCTCTGCAAATGCATGAAAAGCCCGCTAAAACTGGCGCAGAAGCCCCTGTCTGCTCCCCGAGACGTGTGGCTAAAGCACTTTATGATGTTCAGTGCCTTGAGGGTTCTGGCTTTCAGGCCTGTCAGGTGTGGTAACCACGACAACTTGACATCGAAAATGAGGCCCAGAAACCTCACCGAGTCTCTAAAAGGTAGAACAGTGTATATTATAAGCCCGTCAGGTAGATTAAAAATATGACGGGATGATTAAAATGAACTCACTCGCTCACACTTATCTGCAAGTAACTGAAAACACATGTTTGCAGCCCACTCCTCTAATGTCCGCAATGTAAGTTTCAACTGACAGATCACTGTTACAATATTGGACGAGGAACAGAAAACAGAAAAATCGTCCACAAATAAGGAGCACTGTACAGGACTCCTTACTGGCTATGGCAAACATGGTAACACTCAAAACACTGCACTGAGGGACACCATTCTCCTGCTTAAAATGACGTGACAGTGTGTCACCAACTGACCTAAAAAACTACTGAGACATGAAAGACCTTATGAAGATGGGGAGGTGGCCACAAGAGCTCCACTGATGCAAATGTATGAGAATACTACGTCTCCAAGTAGTATCGTATGCCTTACTGATATCGAAGAATATACTGATTCAGTGATGTTGACGTATGAAAGCCTGCTGAATGGTTGAATCTAGCAAGGTCATGTTGTCGACAGTGGACCTAAATCTCCGGAATCCATACTGACAGCAGCTATGAAGTTGCCTGATCTCTAACAACCAGACCAGACAAAGGCTAACCAATTGCTCCAGGGTATTCCTGAAGATTAGATGGGTAGATCACATAACTAATGAGGAGGTATTGACTAGGATTGGGGAGAAGAGAAGTTTGTGGCACAACCTGACTAGAAGAAGGGATCGATTGGTAGGACATGTTCTGAGGCATCAAGGGATCACCAATTTAGTATTGGAGGGCAGCGTGGAGAGTAAAAATCGTAGAGGGAGACCAAGAGATGAATACACTGAGCAGATTCAGAAGGATGTAGGTTGCAGTAGGTACTGGGAGATGAAGAAGCTTGCACAGGATAGAGTAGCATGGAGAGCTGCATCAAACCAGTTTCAGGACTGAAGACCACCACCACCACCACAACAACAACAACATTTCAAACATAGCTCGTTAAGCTGAAGCTCCTGTAACTACTGGAACATGTGTGGTTATTTCCTGGTTTGAGGAGAGGTATCAGAATTGCCTCCCTCCACAAACTGGGGATGTTGCCCCTCTGCCATATAAGATTAAAACATTTGAAGAGGATTTCCTTTGATGCTGATCACAAATGTCAAAGCATGAGGTACCTGATTTTGTCATGACTGGGTGCAGTGTCACACGCCTCAGACAGGGTCGATACCACCTCCCGTATGGAGAAAGAAGTTGTAGGACTCAGAACTGTTGGATCCAAAGTATAACTTGCCCCTCTCTACAGTTGCACGGTAGCAGTGAAACATCAGATCCCGGTTGGAATGGCCAGCAGTTTTTGCAAAATTCTCTGCCAGCATCTGATCAATGTCTCTGGGCGTTGTTTGAAGACACCCCCGTTACAGCACTGCTGCTATTGATAAAAGATTGTGTTTACCAGAAATCATCGGGATGGCTTCCCATACTTTTGTACAACAAGTGGAATGGTTGACTGAGTCCAGGAACTCTTGCCACGACTGTTTTTTGCTCTCCTTAATGACGAGTCGAGCCTTGCCTCTTGCGACTCAAAAGGCTGTGAGGTTGTCTGCAGTTGGGTGGCATCTAAATCAGCGACGGGCTGCGAGTCTGTCCTGGACCGCTGAACAGCGCTCAGAAATCTATCGAGGTACAGATCACCTCCTAAGACGATCGGAAGCCACGGGGACGGACGAGTCAGTGGCGTGAAAGATCACTTATGTAATGCGATCCGCCAGTCCTCGGATGCTGTAGCGGTGTTCGACCATAGCCAGCTGGCAAACAGCGTCCAGTTGGCCCTGCTGACCGTCCATTTTGGTAGCTTCTCTTCAGGTAGTGCTCAATCCACGAGGTGAATGTGGACTGGGAAGTGGTCACAGGAATGAAGGTCACGAATGACCTCCCACTGAACAGACTGCGAGTGCCGAAGAGCAGAAAGAGAGGTCAATGGCCGAGAATGACCCAGTAGCTGTACAGATACGAGCGCGAGTACCTGTGTCGAGGATGCACTGTTCGGGAGATATCGTAAGGCTCTCCGAAACCCGACCCCGAGGGCAAATAGGGGTCGAGCCCCACAAGACGTGATGGGCATTGAAGTCTCCCAGGAGTAGAATTGGTAGGAGGAGTTGTTCTATAAGATCTGTGAGAGTCTCACAGCCTATTGCATCTTGCAGAGGTAAATACAGAGAGCACACAGTGACCTTCTGACGCGCGCGAATTTCAGCTGCAACTGCTTGTAGGCCAGTAGCCAGGGGGAGAGCAGAGGAGTGGTGTGCATTAGTGACAAACACTGTGAGCCCTCCCTTGGCACTTTCCCCCAATGGGTCAGCCTTGCGGTATAGTGTATAGCCCTGTAGCACAGGGATGTCAGTATCTTTAAAATGTGTTTCTCGTACACACACGCACGAGGGCATGCCTGTGGCAGGAGTTTCACTTCCTCCACATGAGACCTGAAACCATCTAAGTTCCTCTATAGCATGGGAGCCATTTCCAGGGAGGTGAAGAACTTGTAGAAAGACATGGGTGGAGGGGCTGCCTGGATCAGAGGCAACTAGCTCCATGATGACCTACTCATCTGCCAGGTGTGCCAGAATATTGTGAAAAGGAAAGTTGCTACTCACCATATAGTGGAGATGCTGAGTCGCAGATAGGCACACAAATAACAGCTTCCGGCCAGTAAGGCCTTAGTCAGAATTAGATGGCAAACACACACACACACACACATACACATTCACGCAAACGCAACTCGCACACACGACCGCAGTGGCGAGGCCACACAGTGAGTAGCAGCACCGGTGCACGATGGGAGTGGCTAAGGAAGAGGCTGGGGCAGGGAGGGGCAGAGATAGTAGGGTAGGCACAGCAGACAGTGACACGCTGTTGGGGAGTGCAGAGGAATGAGGTGGAAGGAGGGCAGGGCAGCTGTGCGCCGAGAGGTTAGACGGAGGGAGCGGAGCAGAGGGGGGGGGGGGGGGGGGGCTAGTGGAAAGGAGCTTTGCATCAGGGAGGTGAATCACTTCTAGAGCGATGGCGGTGGAGGGGCTGCCTGGATCTGAGCTGGTTTCCACCCACAAATCACCCCCCCCCCCCCCCTGTTAACTTTCCAAGAGATTTTAACCTCGAACCTTGCTCACCTTTCATTCCCCAAATTCCTGAACATGTAAACTAACCTTACATCTGCAGAAAGGTCTGCAATCAACCATCTAAAAACTGATTCTGACCTTATAATCCTAACTGCTAACAAATGCTCCACCACTGTTGTTTTTGCCACCAATCCTACCAATCAGACTCAACCAAAAACCAATGTTGAACCCTGCCTGATTCAGTTCATTCATCCATCCAACCGTGTCCATTGCAAGGATTATCTGGCAGAAGGACTCCACCTACAAACCCTGTCACAGTGAACCCCAGCCAGAAATCCAGCTGGATCTCCAGTCTTTCCTCAAAGCCTTAGTACCATACCAGAACCTCCACCTGGGGCGCATCTCTCTCATCACACCTATTACTACCCGCACTGCTATCTTCTATGTTCTTCCTAAAGCCCATAAACCCAACCACTCAGGATGCCTCGTAGACCAACAACTTCAACCTGTTACCTGCAACCTACCCTCCTATGTAAAAGATATCAACCATTTCCTCCACTGACTCCAGGATCTTTCACAAAAAGCATTAACTGCCCCTGTATTCATCGACCGAGCGCAAAAAGCACGGAACTCCATTCCAAAAACTTACATCCTGCACCTGTACAACACAATGAATGCACATTTGCATGCTTCCATTCAACAGTCTGGTGGTTACACCGGTTATTAATGTACTAGAATTTTATATTTGCAATGTCTTATCTCATGCTCACGTTACCTAGACAAATGTATTCCCAAAATTTCATTGCTCTATGTTAATTACTTTTCGGTGCGATTTTTTTTCTGTCAGTGTATATCAAAGTACCACCAAAAATCAAGTCCACACGAACCAGTCATGAAAGCAACTGAATATTTATGGAGGACATATTGTTATGATAGACATGCAACTTGGTCTCAGATGATCTTGAGTTCCATGTAATCTTGAATGAGCTACCACATATGTCTATATGACTATCCACTGTAGAAGTAATGAATAAAAATTTTATCAGTGAGCCATTGTCAAAACTATTCAAATGACCTACTTTAAAAAAGATGAACTGAAAAGAACTACATGAGACAGTAGATGACAATTTATGTAGACAGGCAAGAAATGCAATGAGGGATACAATGCCCTCATTCCTAGTAATGACTTAGTTCTAGTCAAAGAATTCTGTCAGAATTTTCCTAGACGTAGTGGTTCCTTTTAAGATAGTGGGGATGCAACTCTGTAAAGCAATCTTTTTGCTGGACCCAAGAATGGGTCAAGAAAAGGCACTGATACAGAAAAGATACTGATACATTAAAGAAATTCACAGCCTCTGGGAGAATCTGATCCTTTGTAGAGGAAATAAATTCCCTCTGACAGCTACTATACACTATTAAGTGCAGCAGTAGCACTACGCAGATAATGAGAGCGTAATTGCTCCACAGAGCAAAGGTATAAATCTCACAAAACATTAATCACAAAAATCCAAATTACATAAATGGAATATACTTGTAACCATATGAATACATACATATGTTTCACATGATAGTGTGGGACTGACAGTGACATTCAAATCGCCCAACCCACGAAACAGTTACAAGTCTGTTCTGTAGGGCATGCTCACCACTCTTTGTCCTCCGGCATCGTGGTGAAGTACCCATCAAGTATGGGACCTTGTCGTGGGGGGATGAGGAAGAATCAGTCTTTGGGGTCTATCGTCTGTCTTTCTTCGATCTTAACACGGCTATTCTTGTTTTTTCTCTCTCTTTCTTCTCTGATAGGAGTACCAAGAATATGCGTATGTTATTATTGCTGTAGCCCTTCCTTTATCCATACCACCATGGAAGTGATTACAACATGCATCCACATGAGTAAGTCAGACACATATGGTATCATACAAACAACACACAGACATGGACACGACACGGACAGTCAGAATTAATTCCATTGTGCTTAAAGGTGCATGTACATGTTAATTTTCTAGTATATTAAACATTATGATGGAGCTGTACATGAAGACATTATCTTTGGTACAGCTGTTCTGAGAAACCTAGTTTTGGAGTGGTATGACAAATGATGGCGACAACACAAGGTAACAAGAAATGTTGGACAGTGTTGATATCCCACAGCTATGACCTGATGGGAAACTTAATACATCAGTTGCACCACCTACCCCTAAGGTGGGTGATCCATTATGACGATGTCTTACTGACAGAAGAGAACCCTCGTCTTGCAGCGGCCCTAGCTGTACAGACTTCCTAGCAACAGAAGCCTCAGGGCAATGTGGACAGTGGTTATCACGGTCTGCCTCACACCGAGGAATCAGGCCTCGCTATTCTGAATGGTGCTTCGCCGCGTCTTACTAAGGTTCCTCATCATTATAATGGAAGCAGAGCGCTTATGTCATCAGGCAGAGCTGCTGTATTTCAGGGTCTGTAAAGTCAGCAGATGCAGTTGTCGATCACGACTACGAGCCCGGCTACTAACTGATCAGGGTGAACGCATCTTAAAATTGTACCATCGAGCAGAACGAGCTGCCACATCTGCTCCTTCCACAGCAAAAGTACTGGCACACTGCCAGTACGTGCAGGCAACACAAAATGAGCTTCAAAAATCACCACGAGTTGAATTGAAGGAAGAGTGTGACATACAAGAGTGAGGAAGATGGAGATGAGCAGGCATTAGATTAAGAAGCAGACACTGATGCTGGATCTGGTGCCTCTGATTATGGCACCGGGCGTGCTTCTAATTGGAGTGTTGCTCATAAGATGTGCATACTGTGTACACTGAAACAACAACAGCAGCACGTGCAGCACTGGCAATCCCAGAAACCATCATCATCTATGGCTCTATGTTCATCAATATGACACAATAAGTACAATCGATGTTATGCACAATTTAATTCACAATTGTCACTGGCCTCTAATTGACACTGATTATGGGTGATCCCCTGTAATTGCTTTGCATCAACATAGTTCCCTCAATTTGTTTGATACACAATGTTCCAACCTTTTAGTTACGATAATGAGTTACATGTTTGTATTAGGCTTTACTCTGCTTCTCCCACCTTCAAATCTCATATTTGCCTTCATACAATATATACAGAAAAACGAAGCTTTAAAAGAATCAGCCCTGACAAACTAAGTCCATAAGCTTTACCTATTTTGGAGAACACTTCTCTAAATTTCCTTACTCTTACCTTGGGGTTTCTTACTTTTATAATCAATTTACTCTGTTCTAATCCCCTGGACAGATACTGATAACATAGCTTATTATATCTGTGGTGCAAATGTCCCTTCAACATTTATTTCCTGTGCAACTGATTCAGGTCAATCCTTCTCTGGACTCACCTGAATATGGATTAGACTACCTCTTTATGTTGGATCTCCCTACCTTTTACTTCCTAACTCCCTATAGATCTGGATATGCTTCATCAATAAATTGTATAACAGTACGTACAGTTTTTGACCTCTCATGTTTACTTAACACAGGAATGTCACCAGGCTATAAAACACACCAATTCTTTCTTTTCTTTCTTTTTCCCCTCTTCACTAACACATGATCAGCTCAATATTTCTAGCTCGCACAGAATATTGGCACATTCTTCTTATTAGCCAAGTTACAAGACTGGCCATATACCTCTGCTCTATGTACCTTTCCTCCAGTATTTACATGTTACTACATTGTAATATCCTTGCCAGAATCATGTGTACTACTCTTCCCCCCCCTCCCCCCCCCCCCCCCCCCCCCCCAAAAAATAATGTGACATTCCTATGACAGAATTAATTCTAACTGTCTGTGTCATGTGTCCATGTTCATGCATTATGTGTGTGATACCACCCACCACTGATGTACTCCTGTGAATACAGATTGTAAGCACCACTATGCGGTAAGGATAAAGAAAGGATTACAGCAATAGTAACACAAGCATAAAGAAAGAGGGAGGATAGTGTTGGTACTCCAACCGGATAAGAAAGAATGAGAGAGAACAAGAACAGGCACATTAAGACTGAAGGAAGAAAGACAATAGATCCTAAGAGTGAGTCCTTCCACATACACACCCCCCGCCCTAAAGTCGCTTACCTGATGTGTACTTTACTGTGACGCCAGAACAAGTGGGACAGTCAGTATGCCATATAGAATGGACTTGTCGGAGTTTCACTCATACAGGCCCCAGAAACTTATGTTACCACACCCCTATTGACAGTCTGCAGAGACGTGGTAGTTACACATCAGTCATTTGTAGTCACGTGTTTTAATGTTCCTGTCCATACCATATGGTGATTAGTTGGTTTGTTGGGGGTAGGGGATCAAACAGCGAGGTCATTTGTATAATTGGATTGGGGAAGGATGGGGAAGTCAGCTGTGCCCTTTCAAAGGAGCCTTCCTGGCATTTGCTTGAAGCGATTTAGGAAAATTGCAGAAAACCTAAATCAGGGCTTGAACATTGTCTCCCCCACAAATGTGAGTCCAGTGTGCTAACCACTGTGCCACCTCACTCAGTATGTATGTACGTATTACACAGTACACTCCATGTATGTAATTTGTATCCTTCAAGTTTTATACGATTTATTCTTTTGCTCTGTGGAGCAATTATGCACTCACTATCTGCTTATTGCTACTGCTGCACTTGATAATGTATAATAGCTGTCAGAGAGAATTCATTTCCTCTACAAAGGATCAGATTCTCCTAGAGGTTATGAACTACTTTATTGCATCAATACTGTAAAGTCCTTTTTCTTGACCTGTTCTTGGATCCAGCAAATGAACTGCTTTAGAAAGTGGCATACCACAACCTTATAAGCTCCACTAGGAGATGTTGAGACAGAAAAGTTGGTCGGTGGGAAGGATCCACATGGCACAGGATATGAAGCAGTCATTGAAATTTTGGGTGGTGTGCTCAGCAACAGAGTTGACCAGTTGTTTCTCGGCTGCAGTTTGTCGGTGGCCATTCGTGCGGACAGACAGTTTAATGGTTGTCGTGCCCACGTAGAATGCAGGGCAGTGGTCACAGCTTAGCTTGTAGATCCCACGACTGGTTTCAAAGGTTGTCCTGCCTTTCACGAGATAAGTGACGTTCGTGACTGGACTGGATTGGAGTAAGTGGTGACGGGAGGATATATGGGGCAGGTCTTGCATCTAAGTTTATTAGAGGGATATGAGCCAGAGGCAAAGGGTTGGGAGGAGGGGTAGTGTAGGGATGGACAAGGATATTGTGTAGGATCAGTGGCCAGCGGGATACTACTGTGGGTGGGGTGGAAAAGACAGTGGGCATGACATTTCTCATTTCAGGGCACAATGAGAGGTAGTTGAAACCCTGGTGGAGATTGTAATGCAGTTGCTCCAGTCCTGGACGGTACTGAGTCACTAGGGGAGTGCTCCTCTGTGGCCGGACGGTGGGACTTTGACAGGTGTTGGGTGAGTGGGAAGATAAGGCACGGGAGGTCTGTTTTTGTACAAGGTGGTACCCTCGGTATATTTCGAGAGGCACCGGTCGTCACTACAGATGCAATGGCTACCAGTAGCTAAATTGTACAGAAGGGACTACTTGGTATGGAATGAGAGGCAGCTGTCGAATTGAAGGTCCCTTCCATACACCCATAGCCGTCGCATCTGTAGTGACAAGCAGTCCCTCTCAAAATATACTGAGGGTCTCACCGAGGCCTTTACAGATTGTAATTACCCTCTCAACCTTGTACAAAAACAAATCTCCCGTGCCTTTTTCTTCCACTCACCCAACATTTCCCACAGTCCCACTGTCTGGCCACAGAGGAGCAGTCCCCTCGTGACTACCACCCAGGACTGGAGCAACTGAATTACATTCTCCACCAGGGTTTCCACTACCTCTCATTGTACCCTGATATGAGAAATGTACTCCCCACTGTCCTTCACACAAGAGAGATCCCGCTGCCTGCTGAACCTACACAATATCCTCATCCATCCCTACACAACCCCTGCTCCCAACCCCTTGCCTCATGGCTCATATCTCTATAATAGACCTAGATGAAAGACATGTCCCATACATCATCTCACCATCACCTACTCCAGCCCGGTCACAAACATCACCTAACGCAGGACCACTTGTGAAACCAGTCATGAGATCTACAACTAAGCTGCAACCACAGCACTGCATTCTGCGTGGGCACGACAACCGAAAAGCTGTCTGTCCGCACAAATGGCAACCGACAAACTGTGGCCAAGAAACAACTGGACAACTCTGTTGCTGAGCACACCGCCCAACACGATGTCCTTCATTTCAATGACTACTTGACAGCCTGTGCCGTCTGGATCCTTCCCACAAACACCAGATTTTCTGCAATATAGCTTATGTTCTCATAACCCCCTGGCCTCAACCTCTGTTAGTCATTGCGCTTAGTCATCAGCTCCTTCCCTGTTCCCATTCCTGCACTACACAGCACTCATTCCACAATTGCACCCAGAGGTTTTACCTCTCTCCCCCACCCTCTATGTAACCTCCCGACTGCACCTAGCTGGCTTTCTCCCCACTTTGTCCCTGCACATTCCCAGTGGCACTTTAACATCCCCCAGCCCTACCCTGCTATTGCTCCCCCTCCCTGTCCCAGCCTTGTCCTTACCTCCACCCAGATGCCTCTCCCATAATGCACTGCTGCTCGCAGTCTGGCTCCAACTGCTAGAGACTGTGATCAATGTACAATGTGTGTGTGTGTGTTTTGTCTAAGTTAGAAGAAAGCCTTTAGTCCTATAGTTTACTTGTTTGACATGTTTTTCATTGTGCCTACCTGTGACTCATGGTGAGCAGCAATCTATCCATTTCATTACATTGTTACATTCCATCCCGGATTTTCCATTGTTTGATTTTGTTAAGAAAAACTTACTTTTTTTTAAGTTCAAACTCTGACAAATTCTCTGACTAGAACTACGCCAGTTATCTGATATGAGAGCATTTGCACTCCATCACTGACCTCCTTACCTTTAATTCTGCCTGTCTATGTAGATTATCATCTACTATCTTATGTAGCTCTTTTCAGTCCAGCTTTTTTTTAGAGTAGGCCACATAAATAGTTTTAATAATGGCTCACCGATAAGATTCTTATCCATTATTTCTACGGGGTAGACATATGTGGCAGCTCAGTCAAGATTATATGTAACTCAGGATCATCTGAAGACAAGTTGCATGTCTATCAGAACAATATTACTGCATAAAAATCTAGTCTCTTTCATGACTCATTCTTATGGGTTTGATTTTGGGAGGCATTTCGATAAACATATGTGTGTAACTCTTTACCATGCTAAGAATTCTTTGAAATTATTACTAGTAAACTGTGCCCCACTATCCTTTAACATTCTCCGTGGTTTTCCTACATTCACAAAATACTCCTTTAAGCAATGTACTGGTGACTGTTGTAACCTGCTTAATTGGATACAATTTTACGCATCTGGACTGACATTCCACCAACACTAATATGTATGTCACTCAACCTGTCCCTTTCAATAACTGACCACAAAAATCTGCAGTTATTACATCACGTAGCACCTTTAAAACTGTAAGATACATTGTGTATGAGACAATAAGACTCTCTGGCATACCTCATATGTTCTTAATATCTTCCTTATCTTTATACTTAAATTCTTAAAATAATAAAATTTACTCATATGTCTGATACACTTATACATCGCGAAGTGCCCACAGTATTTACGCATAAACAATATGAGGTCACTGTCTACAGTTTGCGGAATGCAGTACTCTTACTGTCCTGTCTATAATACTCTAATGTCAACTTGTATATACAAAAACAGTGCATCCTCACCAATCATCCACATAGCTTTGTCTTCTAATAATAGTAATGTCTGTTCATATACACTCCTGGAAATTGAAATAAGAACACCGTGAATTCATTGTCCCAGGAAGGGGAAACTTTATTGACACATTCCTGGGGTCAGATACATCACATGATCACACTGACAGAACCACAGGCACATAGACACAGGCAACAGAGCATGCACAATGTCGGCACTAGTACAGTGTATATCCACCTTTCGCAGCAATGCAGGCTGCTATTCTCCCATGGAGACGATCGTAGAGATGCTGGATGTAGTCCTGTGGAACGGCTTGCCAAGCCATTTCCACCTGGCACCTCAGTTGGACCAGCGTTCGTGCTGGACGTGCAGACTGCGTGAGACGACGCTTCATCCAGTCCCAAACATGCTCGATGGGGGACAGATACGGAGATCTTGCTGGCCAGGGTAGTTGACTTACACCTTCTAGAGCACGTTGGGTGGCACGGGATACATGCGGACGTGCATTGTCCTGTTGGAACAGCAAGTTCCCTTGCCGGTCTAGGAATGGTAGAACGATGGGTTCGATGACGGTTTGGATGTACCGTGCACTATTCAGTGTCCCCTCGACGATCACCAGTGGTGTACGGCCAGTGTAGGAGATCGCTCCCCACACCATGATGCCGGGTGTTGGCCCTGTGTGCCTCGGTCGTATGCAGTCCTGATTGTGGCGCTCACCTGCACGGCGCCAAACACGCATACGACCATCATTGGCACCAAGGCAGAAGTGACTCTCATCGCTGAAGACGACACGTCTCCATTCGTCCCTCCATTCACGCCTGTCGCGACACCACTGGAGGCGGGCTGCACGATGTTGGGGCGTGAGCGGAAGACGGCCTAACGGTGTGCGGGACCGTAGCCCAGCTTCATGGAGACGGTTGCGAATGGTCCTCGCCGATACCCCAGGAGCAACAGTGTCCCTAATTTGCTGGGAAGTGGCGGTGCGGTCCCCTACGGCACTGCGTAGGATCCTACGGTCTTGGCGTGCATCCGTGCGTCGCTGCGGTCCGGTCCCAGGTCGACGGGCACGTGCACCTTCCGCCGACCACTGGCGACAACATCGATGTACTGTGGAGACCTCACGCCCCACGTGTTGAGCAATTCGGCGGTACGTCCACCCGGCCTCCCGCATGCCCACTATACGCCCTCGCTCAAAGTCCGTCAACTGCACATACGGTTCACGTCCACGCTGTCGCGGCATGCTACCAGTGTTAAAGACTGCGATGGAGCTCCGTATGCCACGGCAAACTGGCTGACACTGACGGCGGCGGTGCACAAATGCTGCGCAGCTAGCGTCATTCGACGGCCAACACCGCGGTTCCTGGTGTGTCCGCTGTGCCGTGCGTGTGATCATTGCTTGTACAGCCCTCTCGCAGTGTCCGGAGCAAGTATGGTGGGTCTGACACACCGGTGTCAATGTGTTCTTTTTTCCATTTCCAGGAGTGTATTTCTTGTGTATAACTAAAATATTCATCAGCTTTTATATCCTTTTTATTAACAGTGCTAGTCTCCTCACTTCATCATTATGTAGCTTAAATTCAGAAATTTAATCAAAAACATAACTCACGGTCCGGTAGTATATGTAATGTCATTCGAGCCGAGATACAGTATTAGGAGTGACCTGAATAAAATAGGAGCAGAAACTGAGCACACAAATGTGGGGTTTGTGGAGGTCTTTCAGTGCCATGATCAGCCCTGGGTAAACACTGCTGCAAGGCATGAGCTGAATAGGATGCTCCAGACACCGGTAAAATCTCACATAAGTGTTGTTCGAGTAAATGCTATTGGTACGTGGGGATACACTACACGTGGCCTGCACCTGAATAGGATGGGGAAAAATAAGTTAGCTTCCCTATTAGAAGAAACTGTAAGGGGGTCCACAGTCACACAAGGGGTGATCCCTGTGGTTTGTGGGTCCAGGCAGACAGGTGTTTTAGGTTAAAGCCAAAGTCCAGACAGATGACAATCGAGATAAATAGAATAAAAGAAACTTCATGTACAGTAAATAGGGGTAAAGCTAAGGGCAATATCAACTTACTTCATCAAAATATCAGGGGAATAAAAAATAAAGTAGATGAGCTATTGGTGTGTTTAGATGATCTCAAAAGTAAGAATGAGATTGATATACTCTGTCTGTCTGAACACCATGGAACTGTGGGCATGGATAGTGTCAGTATAAGTGGGTATCATTTAGCATCTTACACTTGTAGATCTAGAACAGATAAAGGAGGAGTTGACATTTTCATAAAACAAGGGTATAAATGCAAAACTGTAGAAGTAAGCAAATTTTGTGTTGATCAGCACTTTGAGGTTCGTGCATGTGAACTTCAGCTACATAATGTAGTATTGATATTAGCAACAGTGTACAGGTCCCCATTAGGAGACTGGGAACTATTCATAAAAAAGTTTGACTCCCAATTATGTTGTCTGTCAGACAAAAAGAAGAAGTTATTAATCTGTGGTGATTTCAGTGTAAACTTTCTAAATAGTTCTGAGAGGAAAAGTGAACTAGAAGTGTAGCCTGAGACTGCAGACGTATGTGCAAGTTGCATTTGCGTGAGTGTGTGTATGTGTGTCTATTGCTGACAAAGGCCTTAATGGCTGAAAGCTATAATTGTGTGAATCTTTTTGTTGTGCCTATTGTGACTCAGCATCTTCCCAATGTGGTGAGTAGTAACTTTACTTCTCTAATATTGCAACATTCCATCTTGGATTTTCTATTGTTTGATTTAATCATTAAAATATTGTTTTATTAATTTTATCCTTTTCTCACAGTCCTTTACATGTAGCTTAGTCTTTCTCTTGTGCCTGCCTGAGACACAATCTTTCCTCTGTACGGTGAGTAAAGTTTACAATACGTCCAAACCCATCCACCACTGATACCTGTAACTGTCCTCGGTTCCCCTGTTGTGTATTGTAGTGATTTTGCAGTGTTAGTAGTTGTGGTTGTGCAGATATGAGTGCTTCAAGGGATCATTACCATACTGTGGTGGTCACCAGGACAGATGTCTTTTCCCACAATGTAGATTTCAAGGGGGGAAATTTGTGACGAGAAGGTGTTGAGGTTCTGGAGAATGTGGACGGGTTGTCCTCACCTTCAATCCAGCTCATGAAGATGCCATCAATGAATCTGAACTGGGTGAGGGGTTTGGGATTCTGGGTGGTAAGAAAGGATTCCTCTACATGACACTAGAATAGGTTGGCATAGGATGGTGACATGTGGATGCCAATTGCCATACCATGGATTTATTTGTAGGTGGTGCCTTCAGTTGTGAAGTAATTGTGAGTGAGGATATAGTTGGTCACGGTGGCCAGGAAGGAAGTTGTAGGTTTGGAATTCATCAGGCATTGGGATAGGTTGTATTCCACAGTGGCAAGGGCATGGGCTTTAGGAATGTTAATGTAAAGAGAGGTGGCATCAAAAGTAATGAGCAGGGCACTGTGTAGTATAGGAATAGGAACCGTGGTGAGTCAGTGGAGGAAATGGTTGGTGTCTTTTACACTGGAGGGCAGGTTGTGTGTAACTGGAAGGGTGTTGGTGTACGAGAGCAGGGGTTCTCTAAGTCGGGAAAGATTAACTGGCTACAATGAGGCATCCTGGGTGGTTGGGTTTATGGACTTTAGGAAGCATGTAGTAGGTAGGAGTGTGGAGAATGGTAGGCACGAGGAGAGGGATAGACTCAGGGAAGAGGTTTTAAGATTGGCCTAAAGATTTGAGGAGAGATGGAAATCTTGCGGTATTTCTGGAATGGGGTCATTGTGGCAGGATTTGTAGGTGGATGAATCTGACAGCTGGCATACACCTTTAGTCAGGTACACCCTGCAGTTCAATACCACAGTGATGGTGCCTTATCAGCAGGTAGTATTATAACGTCAGGATCAGTTTTTAGGTGTACAATTGTGGTTCTTTCTGTGAAAGTAAGGTTAGCCTGCATGTTGATGGATTTAGAGAATGATGGTGATACAGGGTTTGAGATTAAGAAATTCTGGAACGTTAACAGAGGGTGATATGGGGACTGTGGAGGTGGATCACAGTCGGATGGAGGAGTGAACAGAGTGCGTCAAGTATGCTTCAACATTGGTTTTGGGTTGAGTCTGATTGGTAGCAAAGAAGTGTATCCACTGTAGGGATTGGGTGAAGGAGAGTAGTGTTTAGCAAGGGCAGCATGACTGAATCTGGGAGTAGGGCAAAAACTGAAGTCTTTGGAAAGGATTCTGTGGGACCAAGGCTTGTGGAGGAAAGATTCATGTCAATATTTTGGGTCTATTTAGATTCTGCATTCTGTGTAGTGATGGGAGGGAGTTTTGGAGGGTAGGGTATATGTAGTGGGTCCGCGAGGAAGGGATTTGTCAGGTATGAGGGGATGTGGGGGAGGTTTGGAGGCTGTTGTAGACGTTGTGGATAGTGGTAGTCCAAGGCTAGATTAGCTGAACAGGCTGGGGCATTTTTTGAGGTGGACCAAGATTCCACATTCCAGTCCGAGCTGCCAGAGATGCAGAGATGGCAGTCATGAGTACGTGAGCTGTGCTTGCTTGCTTGTGTGTGTGTGTGTGTGTGTGTGTGTGTGTGTGTGTGTGTGTGTGTAGTTCCTTTTTCTGAAGAAGGCTTTGGTCAAAAGCTAAATGTGTAACAGCGTTTTTGTTGTGCCTGTCTGCAACTCAGTGCATAATTTTTACAGCGAGTACCAACCTCTCCTTTTCCTTATATTGGTGATATTCCAATCTGGAGTTTCCATTAATAATTAATGCAAACCAATAACGGGAGTAGTCAAAAGCCGAACTGACCACTGAAGCAAGAAATGAAACAACTTTTGATGAAGGTTTCTCGGGTCTCCAGCCAGATGACAGCGTCGATGACTTCGCCAGAAAACGGGTAGTACGACACTTCCCGAAACGCCGCAAGATATCAATGCTACCACCCAACTGGAGACCCGAGAAACCTTCATCGACAGTTATACACCGGGAAAGCTGAAACAACTTTTATTATGTTCTTGTCAGGTCTGCAGCCAAACCACAAAGTCATGTTAAAAGAATATTTCACTGACAGTCTGGCTACCACCTTCAGGTGAGAATGGCATATGCTAAATCTCACTACAACTGAGTCCTGCCATGAACAGCAGCCCTTTTATACAGCACAGAAAAGTTCTTTTTTTATTCTGTTGAATAAATGAATGATGGTTGTTTTATGCTTTGTATTTTATGAAAAAATTTTCAAATACATCTACCTGTCACAAATTTTGTTGACTAATAAATTATTTATTTAGTGGCATGTTTCAAGGTGATGGATCGTGATCAGGCTATAGTGGCATTACAAAAACATTTAACATAAATGCACACAGGTATTAAAGTTTGTCTACATGATTGCTGTGGTCATCCAATGGAGAGAGAAAGAGAGAGAGAGAGAGAGAGAGAGAGAGAGAGAGAAGGATAACCTAGTAAGAGAGAATGTCAGTTTGGATATCTGTCTGGTTTTACAATATACAAAGTGACACCATCTCTTACTAAGGTTCTCCTTCTCTTCTTCAATCTTCTTGCGATGTGCTGCCACGCTACAAGATCAAGTTGAGTGAGTGTTTTATAAAAAGTTCCATATGAACGGCACACAAATATACAAAGCAACACTGCCTCTTACTAGGTTATCCTTCTCTCTCTCCACAGGATACGCACAGCAGTCATGTAAAGAAACTTTAATATCTGTATACATTTATGTTAGATGTTTTTGTAATGCCAGAATAGCCTGATGAGGTATCACCTGGAAACATCTTGACAAATAAATAATTCAGTAGTCAACAAATGTTGTGACTAGCAGCGGTATTTGAAAAGCTTTTCAAATTGTTAAAACAGTCATGTTACATCTCGTAAGTATTGCAGGACGCTTGAGAATGACTACACAGCCAAAGCTCTGTAGTACTGAATGGTATGATGTAAAAGGATGGTTTGATCCTCACGATAATAGCCAGTGTGGCAAAACGTTATCATTCAAGAAATTTTCACTTTGCAGTGGTGTGTGCACTGGTTTGAAATGTCCTAGTGTATCAATCCGTGTGCCAGACCTGGAGTCGAACCTGGGACTTTCGCCTTTTGCAGGTAAGTGCTCTACAGAGACTGAGCTATCCAAGAACGGCTCAGGATTGTGTAGTCAAGATTCATTTTGGTAGTGTGTAGGATTACTAAGCAAAATCATGATGAAATTATCAACAGCAAAATACATTGAAAAACTTTGTTAACAAAGAACAAATAATTCTACACTGACAACAAACGCAGTATTTCCAGTCTGTCAATTTCAATTAATTATGCAATACCTCCCATACAACCTTGACATTCATTGTAAATACTGTTCACTGCACAAATACAAAGATTGTCTTCCCACTACCTCAGACCATCACAATTACATGAGCAGCCTGGACTTAAAGGCAAAAAATTCATACTTCTCGTGCTGAATCTAACTTCTCCAGCAGAACTCTTCTTGTGACAGCAAATGTCTGTCTTACTTATCACACTTCTCATACCAACTAGAGTAGTTTTTTGTGGATGCCCCAACTTCTGCAAACATGCTAACCATGTTCTGTGTTTCTCCTGCCCCTTGTGGCACTACCCTTTTTCTAGCTATACAGTTGATACTCAACTGAATAATACCACTAAACATGATCCATCACTGGTAAAATGCCCACCATCCCTCCATAGCGGTCACGTGTGGGAGATGCGGTTGCTTGTGTGAATTGATGTGTGTGTGTGTTTCTCCTTTTCTGAAGAAGGCTTTGGCCAAAAGATAAATGTGTAACTGTCTTTTCGTTGCGCTTGTCTGCAACTCAATGTGCCATCTTTATGGTTAGTAGTGGTCTATCTTTTTCCTCCAACCTGGAGTTTCCATAGTTTGACAACTGAAATATAAAAACCATGATTTTGGTGTTCAGTTCACCAGACTTGCACACAATTGTTATTCTTCCCAACACAGCAGAATTACATAGGTGGGAATTTTAAATATAGGATATGTTTGTTCTCACCATCCACCTCTTTCTTATTTGCATCAATTATATCTATCTCATTTTCGCCTCTGCTCCTCTCCCCCTCTAATTCCCTTACCACTGATTTATTGCCACCCACATCATCACCACTGAAACCATATTATCAAATTTCGCTGCAGCTATCATTCCAACACTGAATTCCTGTTGCATTACCTTCCTACATCTGCTTTAACCCTAGGTGTCCTTCCTATGTAATCCATCAGTGATCTGCCGGTCTACAAACTTTCCCATTCTTTCAACAGATGAAAGGAGCTTTAGCAACAAATGCTAACATCTGTTACCTTTACTTTTTGCCTATCTCCTATTTGCTACTATATGTTTATGTATCTTTATATAATTACATTAGTGCATGGCACCCACTCTTTTTTCTTTCATTTTATGTGTGTCACGCATATTTCAACTGTAAATGGGCTATCACTTTAGAGTAATTCCATTACTCTATATTTTAACTAAATAAGTACCTGCTCTCTAAGTATCCTTGACCAAGTGCTCAACGGTGAGTTTTTTGGCATTAAGGCAGTTAACTTCAAGATCATTAGTTACCAAAGAGATCTGCAAAAAAAATTTTTAAGTTGAAAGCTCATGTGGACTATATGCTTTTGAAGCCATTCATAGTTACTAGTATAGTTGAGGCAAGAAATGTCATCAAGCTCTTTGAGGAAAAGAAAAACATTGTACATGGAGAATCTTTTTAGTACATTGCTTCATATTTTTATACCTTCTTACTATGAATTTCACCTCTCTTCACATGCGGCACATTAACTTTATACTTTATACAAACTAATACATGAGTTGATTTTTGTGAGTCGTCTTTTACATGGCAAGCTCAGCTATTACCTCCATAATCGCTGTATTAGAATTGCCCAGTTTCAACCTTCCTTCAACTCTCAATCTCAACCTTTGCACTGCATTTTTCCCCTTAAAAAACTTCTGAATTAAAAAACAAAATAATACTGAAAAAGAGGCATTTAAAAGAAATTCCTTGGTTGGCATGAGACACAAACAAAGAAAAAGTAAAAACACAGTTACACACCAATGAATCGTATGTCTCCGCTTCTTGTTGCACTTTACCGGCTGCCTGCATCCTCTGTTGCCTTTTCTTTTCAACGGCTCCTGTTCTGTCTAAGAAAGTGTCTTCATCACTGTCGTAGAAATCATCTTCCTCCCAATTCTTAGCTTTTCGTTTTCTGCTCTCTATAAGTCAGACACCAAAATTAATTACCATCACATAACAATTCAGCAAGAATGTATCACCACACACTTTACAGTTGGAAACAAAAGGAAAGAACAAGCTAAGACTTGATGTTCACCACACATCACATTCTTACACATACACCAAACAAACCAAATTAGCCCTATGCAAAACTGATAGCTCTCCATTTGCAATAGCAATAAAAGCTGCCAATTTATGTGTCACACTGCTGACATTTCGGTGTCATACAAAGACATGATGAAACACTTTTGTATTTTCCATGTCACTGGCTGAGAGCAGCAGCTAGCATATATCTTTTAGCAATAAAGTTCATTATAATCAACTACCCACATAAAATATTTCAATGGCTAAGGTGGCTTCAACTTACCAGTTACTTTCAACAGCCCGTGGAATGATTCTTGGCCCCAAGCTGAGGCACCCGGCACCACCTTCAATGTCTGCCACCACAGTATGGTAGTTTAGCAGCATGAACTACCAAATGTTTTGGGTGTCTTCAAGCTCCTCATGGACTCAGCAAATGTTCCCAGAATTTGCATGGATGTACAACACGTAGAAGTTTACTAACAGGAACTCTCACACTTGATGACTCTAGACATATTCTGAAGCAGCCTTAGGCTGAGAATCATTCCATGGGAAATTAAAAATGGCTGACAAGTTGAAATGGCCAAATAGCCAATGAAATATCTGACAGTAATAAACTTTATTATTATGAAGAAAGAGGATAGTGCCAAATATATACTCAAAGTAGCGAAGCTCTCCCAGTTACTCTAATTGCATAATCATATGCACTGATATGAAAAGCTAACTGAATATCAGCACATACTCACAGAAACTTTGACTTGAAACCTGGCAGAAAATCCAAGGAGACTATGGCTGTATGTAAAGTACACCAGTGGAAAGACACAATCAATATCTTCAATGCGCGATATCAATGATGAAGTTACTGGTGACATTGTGACTAAAGCAGAGTTACTAAATATGGTTTTCCGAAATTCCTTCCCCAAAGGAGAAAAAAATATTGCTGAATTGGAACCAGAACAACAGCCAACATGAGTAACTTAGGAGTAGATACCCTTGGTGTAGCAAAGCAACTTAAGCATTTTTAGCAGTCATATACAACCGATTGCTTGCTGAAAGATCCATACCTAAAGACTGAAAAATTGCAAGTCACACCAACATCCAAGAAAGGAAATACGAGCAATTCGCTAAATTACAGACCCATATAACTAAGGTAGATTTACAGAAGGTATTTGGAATATATACTGTGTACAAACATTAGGAATATCTCAAAGAAAACGATTTATTGAAAAACAGCCAACACGCTTTCAGAAAATGTCCTTGTGAAACACAACTAGCTCTTTATTCTTAGAAAGTAATTAGTGTTATTGACAGGGGAAGTCAAATTGATTCCATATTATTAGATTTCCACAAGTCTTTTGACACCATACCTCTTACAAGTGATTTCAAATCAAATTGCACGCCTATGAACTACGTCTCAGTTGTGGGACTGGATTCGTGATTTCCTGTCAGAAAGATCACAGTTTGTAGTAACTGATGGAAAGTCGTCCAGTAAAGCAGAAGTAATACCTGGTATTCCACAAGGAAGTGTTATAGGCCCTCTGCTGCTACTGATCTACATGAACGATTTAGGAGAGAGTGTGAGTAACACTGTTATACTGTTTGCAGATGATGCGTCATTTATTATCATGTCAAGTCATCAGATGGTAAAAACAAAATTGTAAAATGATTTAGACAAGATTTCTCTCTGGTGTGAAAAGTGGCAATTGTCTCTAAACAACGAAAAGTGTGAATTCATCCACACGAGTACCAAAAGCAATCAGCTCAATTGCAGTTACACGTCAAAACACACAGAAAAAGCAGCAGGTCTACTAAAGAGACTGCCTATGCCACACTTATACATCCTCTTCTGTAGTACTGCTGTGCAATGTGGAATCCGCACAAGATAGGTTCGACAGACGGCATCGAAAAAATTCAAAGGAGAACAGCTCACTTCGTATTATAACGAAATTGGGGAGACCGTGTTATGGATACGATATGTGGATTGTGTTGGCAATCATTTAAAAGCAAGGTGTTTTTCACTGTGGCAGTATCTTCTCCTCAGAGAGTGAAAATTTTTTGTCAGCACCTACCTACATAGGGAGGAATGATCATCATAATAGAATAAGAGAAATCAGAGATTGCACAGAAAGATTTAAGTGTTCATATTTTCTGGATGCTGTTCGAGGGTGGAACGGTCGAGAAATAGCTCAACGGTGGTTCGATGAGCTCTCTGACAGGCACTTAATTGTAAATTGCAGAATAATCGCACGGATGTAAATGTAGGTGACAATGCATCTCTCTCGCAAATGCAATGAGTCAAAACAAATTTTTTATGTGGAATAATTTATACTTCTGCAGTCACTTTTTACTAATATTTTATTAGCA
The DNA here is from genome assembly GCF_021461395.2 of Schistocerca americana. NCBI lineage: Eukaryota > Metazoa > Arthropoda > Insecta > Orthoptera > Acrididae > Schistocerca > Schistocerca americana. The sequence goes on along the minus strand of NC_060119.1, from coordinate 19,207,613 downwards.
CAATCCTGTCGACCACTGTTAAAAAATTTAAAAGTACTATCTATCCCCTCACTTTACATATATGAGATGGTGGTGTTCCTATATAGAAATCAACATACACTAGACAATTTCCGTTTTGACCACAACTACAGCACTCACCACAGAGATAACTTCAAACTTCCAACACATCGTTTAAAACTTTATGCCCAAACGCCAGAGTATATGGGGTTAAAAATTTTCAATAAAATAAAAGGCAGTAATATATTTAAAATGGAGATTGGTTCACTGAAAAGATTGCTCTTTACTCTCCTGGTGGAAAAGTGTTATTATTCTGTCGATGAATTCATTGAGGACAGCTTCACAATCTGAACACAGGGATTGTAATGCATTTATTATTTTATGTACATGTGTAGCTGTAACTTAGAAATGTAAAATATAATGTAAACTTTTGTAGTTCTCTTAAAAAAGTGAAAAAAGTTTCTTTTGTAAACCTTGACATGTCTCCTGTACATCAAATCAAATGATTTGAAAATTGTATGTAATGAGATGAATAAACCACATAACCACAAAACATAACCACATTTCAGCAGCACGCCGCCATCATCAGGTGCATTATACAGTTACTTATTGATCAGCTGATAGGTTATGTACATTAACTGCACGTGCCAGTAGGATTAAGAATCGAAAAATAAACCTGTGTGGAAAGAGAACACTGTAACAGATATATCCTTCCACACAGTTTTATTTTTCGATTCTTAATCCTACTGGCACGCGCAGCTAATGTACATAACCTATCAGCTGATCAATAAGTAACTGTATGATGCACCTGATGATGGCAGTGTGCTGCCAAAATGCATTGTGCTAATAAAATATTAGTAAAAAGTGACTGCAGCAGTATAAATTATTCCACATAATCTTATAATACAGTCGCAGACCTCAAACAACATCCATATAACACAGATAAATTTAAAATTAAACAAATTTTTTTCCAAGATATAGGGAATGTTACAATGAGAACTATTTTACTACAGTTATTTTCAGTCACTGATCACCAATGTACATTGTTATTATTATTACCAATTTTGGCAATAGCTATCTTCGTGTCTGTTAAGGCAAAGGAAATTTATATTTACTACAACAGGTCTGAAGACGGCTAACACTGAAACTGGTAGTAATCGTGATAAAGTACATATGCCATCAATAAATGAAATGAATTGTAATCTGGACAAAATATCACTAAGCAATAATATCACAGAAAACATCTGTTAAAAGCCTGTGCTTGAGTTTCTGGTCCAAGGAGAGAGCAGACTGTCCTCACTAGAGGTCCCTGTGCAGGCAACGTCTGTCAAATAATCACAGATGGAAGAGAGCCTCACCAAACAGGCTGGGCAAACCCAGATTTGATAGAAAGAATGATAGGCGAACAGTACAGTTACAGATCAGCATAAAAAAAGAACCTGTGCATTCAATGCCACCCTTACGCTACAGTAGAGTACCTGTGGTGCTGTCCGCAGATCGCGGCACCACACTGAAGTCGGCAACGCACACCAATGCTTCAAACGTCTTCAATGTCTCACTGCAATTCACAACAAGGAATGAGAGAGGCTGGAGAAGACGTGCCCTCGCTCTCGGCACAGAGGCGCACCCTCGCACACAGGTCAATACGGAGCCGAGGGTGGGAGTGCTCGGCCCCAGTTAGTGGCCTCGACTGAAGCCGTTGACATTGTCGAGTAGGAATAATGTGTTACTCGAGTCTCAGATGGAAATGTATCTTGGTAAATGTTGGACACTGTACTTAAAGAGAAGACGTTGTTAATTAGTGCATCAAGTGATGCTTTAATATTCAATGGAGATGTAAATTATCGAGCATTCCTGTCACAAAGGAATACATCGAGATAAGTAAATCTTTTTATCCGTTCGTGTAATAAAATGAAATATTATTTCATATGTTGCAGCTTCAATGAGCCATCTCCCAGAGCAATCAAAGAACCCACAGTTATGGCTGGACGATTGAAGTTTCATCTGGTCGTAACAATCGGCACCTAGATTTGGTGCCTATACTGCTCGTCTTTCACGCTGACTGACTGACTGTACAGAAGTTGTGCTATATTTCTGGCTGTTGCCAAGGTTTTCTTCTGTCACACTAAAGTCCACACAGTGCAGGAAGGTGACCCAATTTTCTGCCACTCCGCGCATCTCCCTCGTTAACTTCTGGCAGTCAATAATGTTCCTTCTCTTTTCGAGAGGCTACCGTGAATTATCAGTGGTGGCAGCTCGAACTTAAACTTAAAAAAGCTATAAGGAAAACCGACAGTTCATTTATCTTGATTATTATTTAACAAGGCCTAAAACAAAAATAATTAGTGTTAAATATGAAATACATCTAGTACATTTACCCTTATATTGATAACAAATGGTGCTACTACAATTACCTGATTTAGAAGCAGAGCTGTATTTCTTCTGGATAATCGATGTCGATTTCTTGGACTTTCAGGGAATAGACGTGAAGAATTTCTATGTTCCACTGATGTTTGTGATGAAGTATGTTGCAAGGTGCTCGGTGTGTCATCACTAGATCCCACACAGGTCTCACTATATGCAGCCTTTGTCCCTACTTCAGTCAACACTTTGGGATGGGGGACTGATAATATTTGCAGCACTTCCCCATACAATGAAGTCCTGATCTTATTGCTGTAATAAATCTAACATCTGTATTCCTACACAACCTGGTTTTTATGATGTTCATAATACTAAAAGACCTCTCCACCTCAGTATTAGACCACGATAGAACTAGTAGAAAGAGTGCAACCTCAGCTAACTCTTGAAATGGATTGTCACCCGAAGCATCCTTATAATTTCCCACTTCGTGCCAAAAATGTAATGTTTCTGAGGTTTCTTTCCAATTTATGGATGTCAAATTCTGCCACTGTTTTTGTGATTTTTTTCAGCAGGAATCTTCAAATGAGTCATTTTATAACGGATTTTAACCACCAGATGTTTATTTGACCCATTAGTCATCTACCGGTTTTGATTATTAACCATCATCCAGAATGTAGTGTACAAAAGATTAATTAAAAATATCCCATATTCCTTTGAACCTAAATAATATCGAAATTATCCAATGAAATTGTGCAAACACCTGACATGAGATATGACTGTCAGTATTCTAAGACAAATTTTTCCTGCAAGATCTGACCTGCACCCCTTTCATAGCTATGACCTAACAACAGATCTTTCCTCCTACTTTCTACCTCTTTTGAAACGGGTGGTTTCCTGGTGAAAGTCTGTTGTCTGCCTGAGCCTCCTCCTTACTTAACTGAGGTAGCAAGGCAGATCTAGTGTTTGTACCAATGATGATACTGTCAGATACTGTTCTCTTTCTGAGGCCCCTGTTCGTTGCTAAAACTTCGCACCTGTCTTTATCCTTCTACCCTTCTCCTCCTTAACCTCATCAGTTACTCCCTAGCACTATCCAGTTCAGCCTTAAGGGGGGTCTGGTCTATCCTGTATCAATCTCTTCAACTCTGTAACTATTTCAACAGATACCCATCTGAACCTATTTACTGTAGTCAAGCTCTGTTCGTTCTCTACAATCTCCCCCCCCCCCCCACCCCCACCCCCCACCCCTCAAACACACACTTCCCTTCATTCCCAAATTAATTATCCCTTGAAGCCTAAGAATGTGTACTGTCAGCCTCTCTGCCACCAACTTAATTTACAAAATATCCTAGTACATCCTTATTCTACACCTACTCCCAAACCCCTTGCCACATGGGTTGCACTATCAGGGAAAACCGAGGAGAGAGACCTGTCCACTACTGCTGTCCTGCCACAGATATATCACATAATACATGTCAGAGGTAGGGCCACCTGTGACAGCAGTCATATACATACCAACTTTGCAAGTGTTTCACCTGTAACCAATGAGGCTCGCCCATCACCATTCCTTCTTGACATTTTTCTTTACTCCTCTTTCATACCGTCCCAAATAGAAAATCGTTCCTGTACAACTTAGTTATTTTGAGACTGGTTTAGCTGGCACTGGGGCAGATGTATCCCAATTCAAAATAACAATTGTTTCACTGCACACTATTTGTGAACTTCCGGCCCTTATGTAGTCCCAATCTGGAGTTCGCAGCCCACAGTACTACTAAGCCTGTACACACATGGCCTAAACAGAAGTATAATTTGTAGTTTATTTCATTTTTGTTGTTTTCTAGTGTTTATTTACTTCACTACTGTTTTAATTAAACAATGTCTAGAGTAATGAACAGTTGCCAGCCCAATACATGAAGTGAAAAGGGGGAAGAAAGCCTGCCACACATCCAGGGTCGCAAATACGTGTGTTCGTGAGGGACTACTTTGAGAAAGAAAAGGAAAAAGGTGATCCCTTTCTTTCTTTTGTTAAAACTATTAAGAGGAAGGAAAGTAGAGTACAGTGTAGACTGAGATAAGAGAGACCCAACAAGGCTGCACACGCTGTGAAAGAAACAGCCGAGGAAGAAGTGACAGCTCTTGAAGATTTCCAGGAAGATGCTCTTCATCATCATATGAGGTCTGTTAAAAAAATTACAGAACATTCACAATTCCACGCCAATGGTGTGTCGGAGTGAAATGCAGTCGACATTTTACAAACCTGTGTTAAATGTGTAAGTGCCAGAAGTTTCATTGTTGTATGGCTGTTAGTTATTGTTCAGTGCTGTATTGAGTAGAGCATTGTGTCACACAGTTTGTGAATTTCGAGATGGCAGAGTTAGAAGAATGCATCTGAATTAAATTTTGCGTGAAACTCCAGAAAATCTTTAAAGAGACACACCAAATGAAGCAGAAAGCCTACGGCGACGAGTGCTTAAGCCATAGTCAGTGTTACGAATGGTTCACACAGTTTAAAACTGGTTGAATGGAAGTTAAAGATGACCCTCATTAATGACACTCTTTGACATCTACTGATGAAACCCATGTCAGGAACGTTAATGTAATTGTGTGTGCCAGCAGAAGACTGACAGTTCATGTGATTGCAGAAAAATGTAACATTTCAGTTGGATCACGTCAAGAAATCCTGACACAGCATCTCGGAATGCATTATGTTGCCGCCAAGTCCATCCCACGGCTCACGAATCAAGTTCAGAGAGACCTTCATCTCACAAGCTGTGAAGAGCTTTTGGAACACACAAATGAGAATGACATGTTCATTAAGAGAATCATAACTGGTGATGAGATGTGGGTCTATGGTTATGCTGTTGAGACCTCAGTTCAACCTTCACAATGGGTCAGAAAATGTCCTCCAGACGAAAAAAAGCTCGTCAGGTCAAGTCAAACGTCAAAGCCGTGCCGATAGTTTTCTTTGACTTTGAAGGCTCAGTTCATCATGAGTTCATGCCGCAAGGACAAACTGTTAACTGATGGTACTATCGGGATGTGTTGCGATGCCTGCGAGAAAATGTGAGAAGGAAATGGCCTGAAAAGTGGTGAGACAATTCATGGCTCTTGCATCACAATAGTGCACCCACACATTCACCCCTGTTGGTGCGTGATTATCTCACAAAACACAAAACCACTGTGCTGCCTCATCCTCCGTATTCTACAGACCTGGCCCCTGTGGACTTTTTTTTCCACAGTTGAAAACCTGTTGAAAGGACAAACTTTATGCAACAATAGATGAGATACAAGAAAATTCAAAGACGGTGCTTCGGGTGATCCAGCAAAAGGCGTAAAAGACTGTTTCCAGAAATGGAAATGGCATTTGGAGTAGTGTATCAATTGTGGAGGACAGTATCTGAAGGATACCATGCACAACATGTAAAAGGTAAGCATAGAAAAAATTTGTGGACAAAGTTCTGGAATTTTTTGAACAGGTCTCGTATGTGAGGTTGTTATCTGTAATATGAGAAAGGAACACCCCACCAGTGGTGCCCTGTGTATAGGCACTGCAGAACTGTAACTCCCCCTATTTCCATTTAATATTATTAATAACATTTAATACAAAAGGTCCTCTTTTCTTCAGTTCCTTCTTTACACTTGTACAATATATTATTCTTACACTTAAATCCCCTGTTTATGAAAATATACAAAAGTCTCTCTATCGAATTGCGTGCTTCGCATTTCTAGCAGTGTGGTGTTCGGCTGCCATGCGCATGTGCACACACGATCTGCACATGAGGCTGCTCCCACGCGGGGTAGTCGCGCAGTCTGAGGCACCTTGTCACGGGCCGCACGGCTTCCTCCGTCAGAGGTTCGAGTCCAGAGCACTGTTAGTCTTGTAGTACAGACTGCGGAACACCAACGAATGGTAGTAGTTTTTGTTTTTTATTTTCTGTCCTTTAAAACGACATGCCACATTCTTTAAGTAATGAAGATTCTTATTATTATATTAGATTATTATCTTACTCCCAGTTATTCTATTTGACTAATCTTTTTTGGTTCTCTTGTTCTGCAAAATCTTTAACTCTAGGCTTGCTTTCACAAGAAATAAGTTCTGTAACTGCAAGAAAACTTCAATAGCTTAAGTTTTCACTGCTCTCCTTCTATGTGAAATTATAGTTAAGAAAAGGGGACTTTCAATGCCTGATTTTCTAATACCCCAGCCAGGCATAAGCAACAGCAAGAAATACATTCATAGCTTTAATTCTGAATCGTATAAACATAAAATATAGCTTTGTGGTTGTGAATTGAAAAATGCACTGACTTGGTTTCCGTGTTTGCTGTTTGGAGGTGATATAACACGGACAAAAGATGGTTGTAGAAATATAAACAAAATTAAAGACAACACTGAAAAGCATGAGATGTCAAAGAAGTACACTGATAATATAGTATCATTGTCACTTTTAGTAACCGTATTCAGTGAGCATGATGTAAAAAGAAAAACATGAAACTTCGACCACAATAACGGACTGCATTTTATGTTGTGGGAACTTTGAAACCACCTTACGTGGACATGATGAAAAAGATGATTCAGTACCTGTGGGGGAATTAGTAAATTTTGCATCATAATTAGATTCAGATTCAAAGAATCATTTAGACACCAGTGAACTGTTCAGAGGAGTTTCTGAGACCATTCAGAGTGAGATACTTGACTGCCTGCTACAAATACATTATGAAGAGATACGAACAGTAATCAGAAAAGCATTCTTTGCAGCTGGCAAAGTTGGGACAACAGTACATTTTCAGGCGGACAAACTTTCGAAATTACAGTAGTTACAATTTTCAACAACAGATGGCGCTGCAAGTGATGTGAAAGATATAGAAGACAACGCAGTCTGTGGGTGCGCCTTTTTGTACGTCGTCTTTCTGCTGTAAGCGTGTGCTGTTCACAACGTGCAAGTGTGCTGTAGACAACATGGTTTATTCCTTAGAACAGAGGATTTTTCTGGTGTTGGAATTCCACCGCCTAGAACACAGTGTTGTTGCAACATGACGAAGTTTTCAACGGAGGTTTAATGTAACCAAAGGACCGAAAAGCGATACAATAAAGGATCTGTTTGAAAAATTTCAACGGACTGGGAACGTGACGGATGAACGTGCTGGAAAGGTAGGGCGACCGCATACGGCAACCACAGAGGGCAACGCGCAGCTAGTGCAGCAGGTGATCCAACAGCGGCCTCGGGTTGCAGCTGCAGTCCAAATGACGCCAACGTCCACGTATCGTCTCATGCGCCAGAGTTTACACCTCTATCCATACAAAATTCAAACGCGGCAACCCCTCAGCGCCGCTACCATTGCTGCACGAGAGACATTCGCTAACGATATAGTGCACAGGATTGATGACGGCGATATGCATGTGGGCAGCATTTGGTTTACTGACAAAGCTTATTTTTACCTGGACGGCTTCATCAATAAACAGAACTGGTGCATATGGGGAACCGAAAAGCCCCATGTTGCAGTCCCATCGTCCCTGCATCCTCAAAAAGTCCTGGTCTGGGCCGCCATTTCTTCCAAAGGAATCATTGGCCCATTTTTCAGATCCGAAACGATTACTGCATCACGCTATCTGGACATTCTTCGTGAATTTGTGGCAGTACAAACTGGCTTAGACGACACTGCGAACACCTCGTGGTTTATGCAAGATGGTGCCTGGCCACATCGCACGGCCGACGTCTTTAATTTCCTGAATGAATATTTCGATGATCGTGTGATTGCTTTGGGCTATCCGAAACATACAGGAGGCGGCGTGGATTGGCCTCCCTATTCGCCAGACATGAACCCCTGTGACTTCTTTCTGTGGGGACACTTGAAAGACCAGGTGTACCGCCGGAATCCAGAAACAATTGAACAGCTGAAGCAGTACATCTCATCTGCATGTGAAGCCATTCCGCCAGACACGTTGTCAAAGGTTTCGGGTAATTTCATTCAGAGACTACGCCATATTATTGCTACGCGTGGTGGATATGTGGAAAATATCGTACTATAGAGTTTTCCAGACCGCAGCGCCATCTGTTGTTGAAAATTGTAACTACTGTAATTTCGAAAGTTTGTCTGCCTGAAAATGTACTGTTGTCCCAAGCATATTGCAACAAACGGTGTATTTCTATCGCTGCTCGTTTAGTTTTTATTGCTGTTTCAAATATACGGGTCATTTTTGAAACACCCTGTACACACACAGTGACAAAAAAAATCATTTCATAGGTTGGCTAGACTCACAAGGTGAATGAAAACAAATGAATAGGCATAAACACTGTGACAGTGAAGAATGAAAAACAGTTAAGAAAGTCAATTGTAAATAGTGCAGGGCAGGAAATACTTCAGAATGACAAAGACTGCCAAGAGCAGATGTGATACGAAGCCTGTAGACACCAACCACTGCTAGCAGGAAGGGAAGGAGCAGATTATGTAAAGAAACACCATAAGTAGTTTGCAACTTTATAAAGAAAATGCTGTTTGTAGCCTAAAACAAAAAAAATGTACAAATGTGTGTATCCAATTTACAGAATAACCATGGAAGATGCTTTGTAAATAAAAGTGAAATGCATCTGGTGAAATTCTTTTTAATTAGACTGCATTCAGCTCAAGACAGATAACCCATAGTAACTGATGTTAACAGATCCTGGGAAGATGGCAACACAAACAAATGTATCTTTGGAATACTGTTATTACTGCAGAGTGAGGTAGTAGTAAGATGCCTCTGATGTGATCGGACATATTTTTGTATTTTGGATGAACAAAGTAATTTCAGCTCTGTTAGTGTGAAAATTCAAAAGACAGTGTGATGTGGTAAAATGTGAGACAATAAATTACTGTGAAGGCAAAAATTCTGCAAAGACATTCTTCAAAATTATTTAGGTCAACTGAACCACGAGAAACTAAAATGTGAGAATTTCTGCTTCAAGAATCAGACCATGAAGAACTGGAGCCAACTGAGTGCGAATATATAAGGAAAAAATTTATTGTAAATCTTACTCCTCTCGAATCTTCCGAAAAGACTTCACCATCGTGGACAGTGGCAACAACAAGAAAGAGAGCGGTAGATTAAAAGTGGAAACATGCCTGTTCCCCAGTACGAAAAAAATTCAGAGTGATTGAATCTGCTAGGAAAGTGCTTGTGACAGTGTTTTGGGATATGCACGGTGTGTCAGTGGTAGTAAACATTGCTGAACACAGGACCACTGTGAATGCTGTAGCCTACATTAAAATTTTGGTTAATGTTGTGTCATGGCCCTTAGTGACAAATGCCACAAGATTAATGATGACAGTGTCAAACTTCTTTGTGACAATAATTGCCCCCCCCCCCCCTCATGTTCCGCTCCTTTTCACGATAAAAGGATCAAATCTGGGTGGGAGGTGCTTCAGCATCTACCGTATAATCCGGACCTCACACTGTTGGGCTTTCAGCTGCTTGATCCTGTGAAGAAATTTCTCTCCTGTCAACACTTTGTGACAGATGCAGAAGTGAAATCACCAGTCTGCATATGGATGTACTCCAACCTAATGGGCATACTGAAACTGGTACCACGACAGAAGATAATGTTGGTGACTATGTAGAGAAGTAAGTAAAAGATATAAGTTCATTTGCGACTTTTTATTTTGTTTCCTATTAAACTTCCTAGTAATAAAAATTTTTTGCACTGTTTTCCCATCTTTCCTCGTAGGTTTAAGAATGAACAATGTACACAAGAGATAGTACTCATCACTGAAACATAATGACTGACAGCAAAAAGCTCGAAAGTGAACTAAAAGTATTCTACTGTAGGTCCAAAATTCATGGATTAATGTGAAGTAGCTTTTCCCTTGTAGCTTCAACACACCTCCTCTTCCTCCTCCTGTCTCTTCATCTCATCTTCTCACCTCTATCTGTCTGTCTCCTCCCCCCCCCTCCCCTCTCTCTCTTTCTTCATCTCCTCCTCCTCCTCTCTTTGTTTATTTATCTCAGAAAACAATCTAGGTAATGTATTTACTGAAATTACAAAACTGTGAAAAATTCTCTTGGCAGTTTCCATGGTGACATCAGAGGCAGAACACTGCTTTTCAACATTGAGCCGAATAAAGTCATTTCTAGGCAACACTAGGAATCCTGAAAGACTAAATGTACTTCTAGTTCTTTCAATGTGGAAAAAATTGAACTTTTGCACAAACTAAAACACAAAATATCGAGCTTGAAATGTAACAATTTAGGTTAAAGGAAATAAGAAAGAAATGGATTTGTTATTTTAGCATTTTTTTCAAGTTTCAGAAAAAAATTTCTTCTTATGCATGTTTGTTTACTAATTACAGATTTAAATGAAAGACTACAATTTTTCAGTAGCAGCACCCTAAGTAAATTACCTGGAAGCTACCACTGCATCCCACAGGCCATAGATTACTTGTGTCACTTCATAAACGCAATCTTTTTAAAATAAGTAAATATTCATTGAGTACAGTGCTCAAAGACATAGGCTTCAGCTATTCAGCATTTAATGGAAAGGACAGATTATACTGTATTATCAGTATACGTAATGATACGACGACGACCTCAAAAAGTTAGAGGAGTGTTGAAAAAATCATTACAACTGATACCTGAGTCAATTTTGGAATCTGTGTATTTTATTAAAGATGTGCAAAGGTTCTTATATTTTCTTACCAATTCTTGTGCACTAATTTTATTTTCGTGCACGAGGATAATTCTTCTGTCTTGTTATAGCACGACGTTGTATCTCTAGTTTCTCAACCGTGTTGCAGAGGTTTTATAGTAATAATCTTTTCTTCTCAGTATTGCTTAGTGAGAATGATCAAACTTAATTTTCTTTCATTTGCAACTGTATTCTGGCTACAAGTACAGCTGTGATACAGTACAGCTGACGCATTTATCACCTCTGTGATACAATAACTTCTATTTCTTATTCAGAAATAACTTCTGGTGTAGCAGCTTCATTAGTGCTCGTGGAAAAAAAGTTCAACAAATGCAACACAGAGTTCATAAGGCTTCATGTAATAACAAGAGTTTAAAGAGCAACTGTCAACAACATAATGTATTGCCTCACAATGACTATTCTTTGACACGAAATGTTTATGCTTAAGGCACCACATATTTTATATTTTATAAAAGTAAAAGTAAAAATATGCTTTGCTGGTTTTCTTTCTGATTTGGGATCTTTTAGCATTCGTTGGGTCGAACTCCATAATTTTAAAATTGGCCTACAGCAGGCATCATACGATATATTATAGGATATTACATGACAGTAAAGATTTCTGTACAAGATCATGAATGAGACATTTGAAAGTATAGTGTGTCTACATGAAAGTTGGATTATTGCCAGCCATTCGTTACATAGAGGCTGGAGTGATGGAATGATCGACGGACTATGGCCGTACCTGATGGAAAAGGAGGGCGAATTATTGTTTTACATGCAGGTATATCAGACTGTTTTCTGCCAATCTGCCTGTTGCTGTTTCATTCTAAAAACAAAAGTGATTATCATGAAGAGATAAACAGTGTGGTTTTTCAATTCCCTTGTTCTCGATGAAACCCCAATTTTCGCATTTAAAAAAAAAATAGTGTGTGAGAGAGGGGGGGGGGGGGGGGGGGGGGGGGGAAGGGGACAATATTATTCAGTGTCTGACAAGACGGGAAGTGGGACTCACAGAAGAGTTGAAGAACGATGAATTGCTCAAAGTCGTGGCACAAAAGTAACTATAATTTCCAACATGAAGAAATGATGAGCTTGCTTAAAGGATGGGTATGAAATCTTTCAGCTTCACCCATAACATTGACACTGAACTGCCACGGAAGGAGAAAGGGCATAAATAAAAAATTATGTTGCTGCAAACAACATTTCTGGTGTTGCAAATCTATCTGTGGAAGCTATCAATCAACACACCTGGGAGGGAACACATCAAACAGCGCTGAAGAAGACTATTCTAAATCACATTCTGAAAGTCATGTAAGAGGTGTTTTCCCACTAACGTAAGTACAATACACTCGAGTATTTAACAGGGGAGCATGCCACCAACCTAACTTCACTTTGTGAGTACTTTATTTAGATTATATATATCTTAACATACTGGAATTATTGTCACTAATTATAGAACTAATTAATAATGCAAATACACTGATAAAAAATTGCACCACCAAAATTAATTAATGAAGAATAATGAAATTTTGAGAGCACATTTGTGTAGGTAACATATTTAAGTGATTACCATTGCAAGATCACAGGCTAATGTACGGACGAGATAAGCCATTGCTAATGTGAAATGCTGGTATGTTAACAACTGGTGCAACCACCACAATGTCGAATGCAAGCACGCAAACATAGGTGCATTGCATTGTACAGATGCTGGATGTCAGTTTGTGAGATGGAGTTCCACGCCTGTTGCACTCGGTCGGTCAATACGGGAACGGTTAGTGCCGCTCGGCAATGACACTGGAGTTGTCGTACAGTGGTGTCCCTTATACGCTTCATCGGAGACAGGTCTGGTGATCGAGTAGGCCGAGGTGACGTGTCGACATTCTGTAAAACGTGTCGGGTTACGACAGCAGTATGTGGGTGTGCGGCATCCTGTCGGAAAACACCCCTCGGAATGGTGCTCACGAATGGCAGTACACCGGGTTGAGTCACCAGATTAACATACAGACTTCTCCTGCCGTAATTCAAAATCGCACTCTAGATCAGTGTGTCTAGCAAGCAGACAGATCAGTTGCGGGCCCTCGACTGGCACCCTTCCGACCGACACACGGCCATTTTTATCAGAAAACATGACAGAATTCGACCCCACCCTCCCACGAGTCCTCATCCTACACCACTAAAGTCACAAATAGCAGTGGTTTGTGGTCAGTGTAGTTTAGGTTACAAGGTATCTGGCTCAGAGCTGTTCTCGGAGTAATTGATTTGTAACAGTTCACTGTGTCAGTGTTGTGCAACTGCTGCCAAGATTGCTGCCGCAGATGCAATGCGCCGCACCAGAGCTATACGCCAAACGCGACGATCTTTCCTCTCGGTAGTGCCACGTTGCCATCCAGAACCCAGTCATCTGGTGACCGTACATTTTTTCAACCACCTCTGCTGGCAATCGTTTACAATGACTACATTCCTGTCAAGTCTTTCTGCTATATCGCAGAAGGGATGTCTAGCTTTTTGTAGCCCTATTACCCAACATTGTTCAGACACAGTGAAGTGTTAATAATTGCACCTTTGTTGCATTAAAGGCGATCTCATCTAAAATCAACTCACGACGTTCAGTCTTGAAGGTAAATAATGTTAGTGACCATTACAGTGTGTACTTAAGGCAGACTTGAGATACATTCTCATAGTGGCATTACCAGCACCACACTTAAGTGACTGGTGCGAAATTTGAATAGCCCTCATCTTTCAGATGTAGAAGCACAAATATCAACTTTTGTGTATGTTGCACAACTCCTTCTTTCTGTCAATGAAAACAAAAACTGTGAGTGTTTGACGGCTTGCAAAAATAGTTGTCACATCTATTGTCAGGTATGATATTTCAACATATTAGACACTAAATAGCTCTTTTCAGTTTTTGATTTTATATATTATCACGTAGAAGAAGGTGTAATTAGATGAATGATGAACACTAACTTCACTTAACAAAGGTTTATTCAGCACTTGCATATACAAAAGTACCAAGTGAACTGCCTCCAGCCAGAACACATACGGTATTCATACAGTTACAAAACATTCCAGTACAATGATTCTTGACATTTGTGGATACTTCTAGAAGGTACTGGAATCGAATATAGAAATTAAAATTTTACAGTGTTGGTGAGTTTTGAACTCAGACCCTCTGCACAACACTCTAGGATTATAACACCTATATTACGGCAACTGAGCTACTCAGCTTCTGCTGCGACATTGCTCCCTCCTTAAGAAAACAGTGCCTCAGTGTTACGTCCTCCTAGTCCGCGAACAAGTCATCGGTCCTGCACTCTCAGACTCCCAATGACTGATGTTCACCCTGGCTGTGATCTTCTTAGAACTTTTGCCGCTATGCTCTTCGTCACCCTTCCGCTTGTTGCCTGTCGCTGGAGCTACGAATTTACTCTGGGTTGCGGGATCCTTATAGGGCTTCATTCGAAGGACATGGACTGCATTTCTGATCTTTTGTCATCTTGTGTCGGGTTTGAAATCTTCAACTTCATAAGTAACATCGGACAACTGTTTTACAACCTTATAAGGTCCAAAGTAGTGTCTGAGGAGCTTCTCAGAGAGATCAACCTTCTGAACAGCATCATACCTTCGGCGATCGTTTTCTTGATCCTGCAGTGTGCCGAGTCATGTTTACTGCCGAGCTTCCTCAGCTCTGGTTAATACCTGGCCGATGTAGTTGTCGTCCACGACATCAGGATGTAATGGAAACACAGTGTCCATCGTCGTAGTCGCCTCACGACCATGCATCAGGAAAAATGGTATAAATCCTGTGGTCTCTTGTTTGACGGTGTTATAGGGAAACGTCACGAAAGGTAGCACCTTGTCCCAGTTGCTCTGCTCAATATTGACGAACACTGATGGCATATCAGCCAAGGTCTTATTAAGGCTTTCAGTAAGCCTGTGGTAGGCAGTCGTCATGTGAGGAGTAATGTTGCACCGATGGTTCATCTCTGTCACAAGATTCGACTGAAAAACATTCCCTCAATCCGTAATTAACGACCTTGGGGCACCGTGTTTTAATACAGTGTCTTCCACGATGAATTTGGCTACCTCTAATGCCTCAGCTGTTTTCACAGCTTTTGTAATGGAATACATGTCAGATAATTGGTGCAAACAGTAATCCATCTATTGCCACTGGCAGACGTTGGAAATTGTCTGAGGAGGTCAACCCCAACACGCTGGAAAAGCATTTTGACTGGTGGAGTTGGTGTGAGTCGGCCAGGTGGTTTCTGAGGAGTTGCCTTTCACCTCTGGCACTCTTGACAGTGCAACACATAGTGATGGACACTCCTAAATAAAACTGGCCAGAAAAATCTCTTGCGGATCCTATCATATGTCTTAATAAATCCTAAATGTCTGGCCTAAGGTGTGTCATGGAATTTCAGTAGAACATCTAAGCGCATGTGTTTAGGAATCACTGGTAGCCACTTCCTTCAAAACAGATCAATGTTTTTCTTGCAAAGTAATCCATTGACTAACTTAAATTGTCCTTTCACATCCTCTGACGATTTAAGGCAAGCATAATGTGAGATATCTTGGTGTCATTCTTCTGCTTAGCAGAGAGATCCTGGAGTGCAGCGAGACAGTCACTATCTTCATCAAAGTCTTGATGGTCTTGCACAGGGTTTCTTGAGAGGCAGTAGGCATCTTGGTGATGTCATACTCTTGAAGACGTAGTGCCCACTTGGCGAGACATCCTGTTGGATCCTTAAGACCCTTTAACCAACAAAGTGAATGATCATCTGGAACAACTATGAATGACCTTCCGTGGAGATACTGTTGAAATTTGCACATGGCCCAGATCACAGCAAGACATTCTCTCTCTGTAGTTGAGTAGTTTCTCCCAGCTTTTGTCAGTGTCCTAGAAACATAGGCTATAACATCCTCTTTTCCGTTGGAAATTTAGACCAGATCTGCACCGATCCCATACCCACTGGCATCTGTGTGTAGTTCATACATACCAAGTACAGGGTCAGCTGTCACAGCTTTTCGCAGCACATCAAAAGAATCTTGTTGAGCACCACCCCAGAAAAAATTTAGCATCAGCCTTTAACAACTCTAGGAGTGGCTGGGCTTTGATGCAAAAATGTTTGATAAAATGACAGTAATAACATAATCCAAGGAAGCTTCTCAAATCACTAATACTTTTAGAATTAGAAAATTCTGTTATAGATCTCTGGCCGCACATCTTCATTTGACACAAAGTGTCCAAGTATTTTGATTTCTTTTGCTCCAAAGAGACACTTTCTTGGATTGAGTTTCAGTCTGCCTTGTTGTAGACACTTAAGAATGACCCTCAGTCTTTTTATATGTTTATGAAATGTCTCGGAGAACACTGTAATGTCATCTAAATAACAAAGACACATCGTCCACTTCAGGTGACGTAGAAGATTATCCATCATATGTTCAAAAGTTGCTGGTGCATTAAACAAACCAAATGGCATTACCTTAAACTCATACAGGCCCTCAGGGGTAATGAATGCAGTTTTCTCACAATCAGCGTCATCTACCTCAATTTACTAGTATTCCGAGTACATGTCCATGTTGAGAAAAATTTAGCCCCCTTCAGACAATCTAGTGTAACATCAATTCGTGGAAGAGGGTAAATGTCCTTTTTAGTTATCTTATTAAGCTTTCTGTAATCAACACAAAAGGGTCAACTCCCATCCATCTTCCTGACAGGAACAACTGGTGACGACCATGGGCTCTGCGGAGACTGAATGATGTCATTCATCACCATTTTCTCTACCTCATCACGAATTATTCGACATTCCATTGCTGACACACGGTATGCTCTCTGGCTTATTGATCGTCTCCAGTGCTAATCCGGTGCTTCACCATTGATTTGTCTAATTTGCTCTTCACCAGTGTATTGAAGCACTGAAGCATTCAGAGAACTCTTGAAGAATGCAAGTAGCTTCTTCTGTTGTTCCTTAGTGAGATATGGTGATAGTCGAGCTAGATCTTGCCTTGTAGTGGTTGTGCAAATTTTGCACACAGACTCGGCATGGGAGGTTTCTATGACACTCAGCTGATCGGCAATTAATGGCTCAGTGTTTGCTACACACAAGTGTCTTGGAAGGATCTGCGGCTCTCAGTGACAGTTAACTATCCACAATTAACTGAATCCGTTCTTAAATGAGATAACATATGCTGGGATGACCAAGTTATTCTTCAGTGGTATGCTTCTCTTACGTTCCACTACAAGATCCATGGGTTGATGCATGGCATGATACATGACAATTACCTTTCTAGTGCTGACTGCAGGAATGATCATGTCACCCAGCACACATAGTCTCCACACCCTCAGATGTGCATCTTAATGTCCACAGTATCTCATCTCATCTAGCATAACATTCGAGCGACCGCACTCTATAACTGAGAAGCTTTCAAGAAGTCCCATCCAAGAATGACATCATGACTACACTCTTGTAAGAAGATGAATTCTAAGGGCTATGTATGGCCACTTATACCCACACGAATGACACACTTCCTATAGGTTTTACATATTTCCCATTAGCCACCATCAGCAGAGATGTTTTGTTGTCGACAAATATAGTTTTCTGCAACTGGCAACGGTACTTCTCCAGAGTCCACAAGAGCTTGGGCTGGCCGGCCATCCATGAGGATATCAACGTAGTTTCCTATCATTTTTGTAGTGATCAACGGCAGAGGAGTTTTCTCTTCAGCAGCCTCACCTCCAAGGAAGGTCGCACCCTTTAGTTTTCCAGGTTGTGGGAGCTAGGTGATAGGCTGGAGCTTCTAAACAGCGATGGAGACCTTGATCTGCATGTTGGGGTCCTCTCCAGCAGCTAGCTTGCAGTGATGGTGACCTACGTCATCCTGCACCCACATCTTCTTGTCATCTTCATTGTCCTGGAGTTGGTGTTGGCTAAGATCGGTCTGCTGTCTTCTGGCGCGGGTGTCATCAAATATCTGCCGCCTTTCTCGACAATAGTGCGCATGTCCCGATCGTCCGCAGTGGAAACATACTGGTTGGTTATCCTGGGTCCTCCAGACGTCAGTCTTCCTTGGTGCCCTATCAGTTTCTTCATGTGGCATTGTAGGAACGTAACTACACTTGGGTTTCGACTTTTTCACCATTTTAAAGGGAAGGACGAGAGATTCGGTTCAATGTATGTCCCATTTCCTTCGTTATGACCTCTTGAAGTGTCTTGGAGTTTTGCTCGCCATGCAATCCAGGTGCCTTCTGAACTTCCTCTCTCACTATCTGATGAAGAACACTTGTGAAATCAGTTCCTTCCTCCATCACAGACATCGATACGACGTTTGGAAGCCGTTCAAACTACTTGTGTGTAATTCTTTTTTGATGCATTGTCTCGATATACTGGCATCATTTTAACAAGTCGTCTGCTGTTGAAACCTCCTTCAGGAGTAGGGCTTGGACATGTCCTCAGCAACACCCTTCATAAGATGTGCAACTTTATCTTCCTCCTTCATTCTAGGATCCACTATTTTACGCAGCTCCAAGACGTCTTGAAGGTAGGATGCTGTAGTTTCTCCTGGACACTGTGCCCTGCACTTCAATTTATCTTCAGCCTTGCACTTCTGTTGTCGTGTGTTGCCAAAATACTTGTGCAGTTCTGCCTGGAATACTCCCAGCTTGTGAACGTTTGCTTGTTGTTCTCATACCAATGCATGGCAGTGCCCTCCAAGTAGAAAAATACGTTAGCCAAACACACGGTGCCATCCCATTTGTTAAATTTGGCTGTGTACTCATATACCTTCAGCCACTTGGTTGGCTCTTGGCCATTGCCACCAGAGAACCCGAAAGGATGTCTCATGTGGTGGCACACAGTTGCTGTCATCACAACGCCTTCTTCTTCTTCTGTCTCCGATAGACTGCGACCTGTTGAATTTGCTCGAAGTCGGGTTTCTTGCCAAGTAAACGGCGGCTCTGTCGTGGCCTGATGGGAGCCACTGTGTTGTTAATAATGTACGCTATCACAAGTTCCAATACCCAGTGTCTCCACCAGAATAATGTCACGCAGAAGAAGGTGTAATTAGATGAATGACAAACACTGACTTGCACATACAAGACCGGGCAAAGAACTGCCTCCGGCCAGAACACATACAGTATCTATACCATCACAGAACATTCCAGTACAATGATTTTTGACATTTGTGGATACTTTAGAATGTACTCGAACTGAATATAGAAAAAAAAAAATTTACAGTTCAGGCGAGTTTTGAACTCAGGACCCTCCACGCAACAGTCTAGTATCATAACCACTACACAACAGTGGCTGTGCTACTCAGCATCTTCTGTGACAGTATTACAAGTATTAACTGTAAACAAATTCAGGCTTACAAATACAATCTGCACATTGTTGAGGATTTCATTTTTTCTGCTAAAGAAAATGAATGGTAGCAAACGAGCACAGGGTGATGTAAGTCATGTCCAGCAACAATGCTGTCTGAACTGACAATATCAATCACTATATCAATGACTACAGTCAAGCAGATGTGTGACAGTTCTAGAGTAGCATATGGATTTTCACTGCTCCATATTCTGCAGTTGTGGTTTCACCATGCCACTGATAGAAAATGTTGACTCATCGTTGAAGATTATTGTATTCAGGAATGTCCTGTCGTCCTTTATCCAATGGAAAATTTCTGGACAGAATTCCCCACGAGCAACTTTATCTGTATCACTAATGTGCTGTGCCATACGGTTTCAAGTACAAACGTCCACACAGAACTCCCTAAACAATCTATTGTGGAATGCCAGTGCCATGAAACGCACATAGTGTCATTTTTTGTGGACTGCAGGCAAAGCTCCCTCTAACCCGTTCAACGTATCATCAACATGCGCGCGACCTGCCGATTTATCAAATTGCTGTGAACAACTCGTTTCAACAAAGTTCTTGTGCCAAGAGCAAATTGTAGGCCTGCTTGGCGATTCTTTAGCTTATTCTGTGTGAAATTTATGCCAAACTGTTGTTATGGAGTTCGTTTCATGAAATTCCACACCAGTGAAAGTAGCCATTTTAACTGTGCACTACGGTGGCAGCCCTGGTGGTACAACGGGGGTACTGACGCAGTATGTGAATCACACTTGAGGTTGCTTGCTACAAAATTATACACCTACCAGTTCTGTAAGTTAACTCAATAAATTTCTATATCTTTCCATAGATGTATAGTCCTTTTTGACTCACCCTGTATAGTTAGCACAGATTCACGAAATATCTTTCTTTTGGAACACAACTAGCTCTTTATTCACATGAAGCAAAGAGGGCTATCGACAGTGTATCTCAAACAGATCTATGTTTCTGGAATTCCAGAATGCTTTTGACATCATTCCTCACAAGTGGCATTTAATCACACTGCATGCCCATGGAGTATTGTCTGAATTGAGCAGTTGGATTTGTGTTCTTCTGTCAAAGAGGTCACAATTTGTAGTAACTGATGGAAAGTCACAACACAGTAAAACAGAAGTTATATAAATTATGGCCTTCCAAAATGTAGTGTTAAAGGCCCTCTGCTGTTCCTAATTTCTATAGGTGGCTTGGGAGACAATCTCAGCAGCCCTGTTACATTGTTTTCAGATGATACTGTCACTAGTAAAGGCAACAGAAGATCAGATGAAGTGAAAATGATTTAGACAAGACATCTGTGTGGTGTAAATGGACAATTGACTTTAAAAAATGCAAGATGTGACCTCATCCACATGAGCACTAAAAGGGATCCATTAAATTCCTCTTACACAAATCTAAAGCCCACAGGACTATAATTGCAACTTACTTTGGAACCATCGCATACATAATTTTGTGGTTAAGTTGAACTAAAAACTGCATTTTATTGGCAGAACGCTTAGAGGATACAACAGCTATACTAAAGAGATTGCCTATACTATTCTTGTCCATCCTCTGCAAGTAATGGTATCCTTACCAAATAGAATAAATGGAGAATATCAAAAAGTTCAAAGAAAGGACGTTTTCTGTGTACTATCGTGAAACAGAAGGGAGAGTGCCACAGATATAGTTTGTGAATTGGTGTGGCAGTCATAAAAACAAAGGTGTTTTTTGCTGCAGTGAGATTTTTTGACAAAATTTCAATCAGTAACTTTCTATTTTATTGGCACTCACCTACACAGGTAGAAACGATCATCATAATAAAATTAGAGAAACAAGATCTCACATCGGGAGTATTGTGTGTTTGATTTTTCACACTGTTCAAAAATGGCACGAAAGAGAGGTGGTCTGAAGCCAGTTCAGTGAACTCTCCACCAAACACTATGTGTGAATTGCAAAGTAGTCACATAGATGTAGATGCAGTTGTAGACTGTGTTGGCCACAATAAAGATGTCAATGAGACATCCTGACATCCACAGAAGGTCGTCGTCAAATCTTGCCTCCCCTCTCTCTGTGGTAGTGTACAACGTGTCCTGGGCATCCACAGTGGAAATATCCTGGCGTATTGTCTTCTGTCCTCCAAATGTCTGTCCTTCTGTGCACCATTATACTTGGCAGAGGAATAGGTTGTACATGCAGCGGTCGGATGCTGGGTTCTCATTTGAAGGCTGCGGCTTAAGTCCGTGTTGGTCAAGTCCATTCTTCCTGCTGCATTCAACTGGTGGTGGAAATTGGTGCTAAAGATCAACACACATTTTCTTCAACATTCTCTATCACATCCTGACATATGTAACCAATATGCATGACTGCTACCTCTTGCTTACTTGGTCTAACAGTTCTGGTTGCCATAAAATGCTGTATCTCTTCACTTATGACCTAATAAATGAGAGAGGTGAGGTCACAGTCGTCTTCCATAACATAACTGTCATCGGAATCACAATCGGGAGGGCATCATACATCTTTTGCCCTATTTTTGTGTTGTATTTCCTTGATGTGCTGGCACCTCGTGCTGAATTCCTGTGTTGTTGTGATGTTCTTTACCAGAAGAGTTCGGTAGATGTCTTCCCCCACTCATTTCCTGAAGCGTGAGATTTTGTGAGCTTATGTCATATTGGTCATATTGGCATTCACAGTGTGGCTTAAGGCTAAAACATTCTGTATGCACAACTACGTTGTTTCCCCATGACGTTCGGTCCCGCCCTTCAACTAAGTGGACTTGCTGCTGACATTCACTGAATGTTTTCTTCATTTCATCCTGGCACTTGTCTTAGCTATTAAGCTTCTCTTTGTTGTTTTCAATCTGTTTCCCATCTGTTGTGCTTAGTGACTCAGTCGAATCCTTTCACCCATGTAATCGAGTCCTGATCTGCATCTCCAAAGAACACTGATGGATGCCAGAAGTGCATCTGACTTACTACAAGTTTGGAGTCCATTGGTCTCCTGAATATGTGGATAGTTGGACTGAGGTACTTCTTGTATTCTGGTTCCTGTCTATGTAGGTTCACTTCTATGTAGACAACTGCCTAATTGGGGCCACATTGATGTAGATGTTTTGAAGTACCGAGTGTCTCCACAAAACGATGTCATGTAGTGACCAGAATAAAGTCCAAATGTAAAAGCAGGGCCATCAATAAAGTACAATGCTTAGCACTCGAGAGCGTGTTTATTACTAACACCACCGTATAGGCGGAATACAAACAAAACTGATCTCCTGGACCTGCTGCTATAATGAATGCCGAATATCCTAGGATGTACAAACACAAGAAACTTCAAGAACCTTCCAGAAACGACTAATACCAAATAAAAAAATAACTGCTGGTGGTCAGGCTCGAATTGGCGACCCACAGCAAGCCAGCTGACAACACTAATGTCTTCTTCACACAGTACGCATTACAGATCGCAATAATATTGTAAGAGAAGAACTGAATATATGCTGCATAATTGAAAAGTAGAGCAGTGATACATTAGAATGGAAACAACAAATTTCCGGAATGGAGGCAGGCAGATTTTCTAAACAAGAAATCAATTATAAACCTATAAGAATGAGAAATGTAGGATGACCCAGAAACAAGAGTCTTCAGTGAAGACGAAAAGGGCTGTAACCTGACTCCGGAGACGAAAAGGGCTGTAATCTGACTCTGTGAAGGGGAGAAGGAAAAGAAGATATTTATGAATTCACTGTCTAATTTTAAATAAAGGTAAACAGTAAAATAGGATATAGAAGAGAATACGAGCTTTTGAAGTACAGTGCTGTGAAATAATGCTTAGGCTTATATGGGTAGTCTGGATAACTGATGAAGAGATACTGACTGAGATCAGGCTCAGAATGTGAATGAAAAGAGAGTAACAACATAGATGTGGTGGGGGCATCGCATCTTCGTTAAGCACATAAATGAGACTAAGAGCACTGCTACCACTTGGATGAATCCTTCTTCAGAGCTTCTGAAATACACATACACACATATATGTACATTAACTTTTTATACCTGGGATTCACAGTCATGAAATAAAGGAAGTGTAACAGTCACTGGTGTAAATATGATGTCTTTTATATATGTACATGTCTGCATGACTATAGTCCATTAGATGAATGATTGATATTGACAGTCCAGACAGCAATGTTCCTGGACACGACACAGCGTCCTGTGCTCGGTTCCTACTTTCTTCAGCTCAACGGCATGCAGACTGTATTTGATAGCCTGAATTTGTTTCTAGTTATTAGTTGTAATACCCCCAAATCAAAAATTGGAAAGAGCTATTTAACGTCTAATATGCTGAAATATCATAAGGATGTTTGTTATACTAAACAATATAAAAGAAAGCGAGTCGTCAAAGAATCATAGTTTTTGCTTTCTTTGTTAAATACTTTGAAAGAAACAAAATGCCATAAATGAACGTTGATATGTGTGCTTCTACATCTGAAAGATGATGTCTATTCAAATTTCCCACCAGTCACTTAAGTGTGGTGCTGGTAGTGCCACTATGAGAATGTATCTCAAGTCTGCCTTAAGTACACACTGTAATGGTCACTAACATTATTTACCTTCAAGACTGAACGTCGTGAGTTGATTTTAGATGAGATCGCCTTTAATGCAACAAAGGTGCAATTATTAACACTTCACTGAGTCTGAATAATGTTGTGTAATAGGGCTACAAAAAGCTAGACATCCCTTCTGCGATATAGCAGAAAGACTTGACAGGAATGTAGCCATTGTAAACGATTGCCGGCAGAGGTGGTTGAGAAAATGTACGGTCACCAGATGACCGGGTTCTGGATGGCAACGTGGCACTACCGAGAGGAAAGATCGTCGCGTTTGGCGTATAGCTCTGGTGCGGCGCATTGCATCTGCGGCAGCAATCTTGGCAGCAGTTGCACCACACTGACACAGTGAACTGTTACAAATCAATTACTCCGAGAACAGCTCTGAGCCAGATACCTTGTAACCTAAATTACACTGACCCCAAACCACTGCTATTTGCGACTTTAGTGGTGTAGGATGAGGACTCGTGGGAGGGTGGGGTCGAATTCTGTCACGTTTTCTGATAAAAATGGCCGTGTGTCGGTCGGAAGGGTGCCAGTCGAGGGCCCGCAACTGATCTGTCTGCTTGCTAGACACACCGATCTAGGAAGCGATTTCGAATTACGGCAGGAGCACTGTCGTGGTTATCCCACACACCCTGCCTGCAAGTCTGTATGTTAATCTGGTGATTCAACCCGGTGCACTGCCGTTCGTGAGCACCATTCCGAGGGGTGTTTTGCGACAGGATGCCGCACACCTGCATACTGCTGTCGTAACTCGACACGTTTTACAGAATGTCGACACATCACCTCGGCCTACTCGATCACCAGACCTGTCTCCGATGAAGCGTATAAGGGACACCACTGTACGACAACTCCAGTGTCATTGCCGAGCGGCACTAACCGTTCCCGTATTGACCGACCGAGTGCAACAGGCGTGGAACTCCATCTCACAAACTGACATCCAGCATCTGTACAATGCAATGCACCTATGTTTGAGTGCTTGCATTCGACATTGTGGTGGTTGCACCAGTTGTTAACATACCAGCATTTCACATTAGCAATGGCTTATCTCGTCCGTACATTAGCCTGTGATCTTGCAATGGTAATCACTTAAATATGTTACCTACACAAATGTGCTCTCAAAATTTCATTATTCTTCATTAATTAATTTTGGTGGTGCAATTTTTTATCAGTGTATTTGCATTATTAATTAGTTCTATAATTAGTGACAATAATTCCAGTATGTTAAGATATATATAATCTAAATAAAGTACTCACAAAGTGAAGTTAGGTTGGTGGCATGCTCCCCAGTTAAATACTCGAGTGTATTGTACTTACGTTAGTGGGAAAACACCTCTTACATCTCTTTCAGAATCTGATTTAGAATAGTTGTTCTTCAGCGCTGCTTGAATTGTTCCCTCCCAAGTGTGTAATTAAATATTTGATGCATTATTCCACAATGATTTCGCTTTTGGATGATTTTCCACTGACACTTGCAGTGCTGTTCCCTATTTTCATCCAGGCCTCACTTGTAACTTGATTGACAGCTTCCACAACTAGATTTGCAACTTCAGATATGGTGTCTGCAGCAACATAATCTAACAATCTAACTGGTTAATAATCTTGACCAGAAGAACTGCTTTTATTAAATGAGTTCAGTTGCTTCACTACACTGAGGATATCTACTCCTAAGGTGCTCATGTTGACTGCTGTTCTTATTCAAATTCTGGGATATTTACTTTGTCATATTTGCTGAAGTGATTTCAGAAAAACATGATGTAAGTCTGCTTTGGTGGCACAATTACTGGTAACATTTCTGCTTGTATCACAGAGTGAAGATATCTGTTGTGTCTTGCTGCTGATGTGTCTTACTGTAGATATGACCAGAATCTCTCTGTCTGGGCACTAGTTGATCAGGGGCTTCCTTTTCTGTAATGTCGAATGGTTTATTGCCATCAGGTAAAGATGATTATGTTCCACAAAACAAAAATGATTGTGCTGAAAGTCGCAAATGAGAAATGTGGCCAACCTACAGGATCACATATTAGGAGCTTAAATGTCAAATGGCTCTGAGCACTATGGGGCTTAACATCTGAGGTCATCAGCCCCTAGAACTTAGAACTACTTAAACCTAGCCAGGATTCGAACTTGCGACCGTAGCTGTCGCGCAGTTCCAGACTGAAGTGCCTCGAACCGATCGGCCACACCTGCCAGCAGCTTAAATGTCAATTGAGGAAAACAGCCCTTAGAATCTGTCGTTTTAACAGACTGTAGTCATAATGTTGCTCTTGGATGGGGCTTCTTGCAGGCATCACAAGCAATTACAGACTGTGGATGATCACTGCACAAAACTGAAGAAGCTATTCCAGCAAGCACACATAACGATGATTTTTCTCAGCGTTGTCTGCCGTTGAAGACATTGCTCACTGGCATCAATGACATGAGTTCCAGTCAGCAACTGAGATGCCCAGTTAAACTGTGAATCTTTTGCCAAATGCAAAAAGCTACTCATACTCACAAAAGAAATCTACATGCTAGAAATTACCATAAGCATTGTAGTTAGTCAGAGAGAACTTTGTATCCCCAACTGTCACAAGCAGCCAGAATTCATTCCTAAAGGTAGGTGTGTAGAGACAGCGAAACCAATCCAGTAATGACAGCTTAGGCCCCAGATGAAAAACCATGCTCTGTTACTACTACAAATAATGAGATGAGAAAACTACTACTGAACTGTCAATAGAATCTTTCCTGACTGAGGAACAACGTTTATGAGTGTTAGCTGTTATGAGCCAGTTTCCAGATGATTTCAAATCTGGAGTGGAAAAAAAGACAGACCAAGCAACCAATGGTAAATCTCTGTATCAACACTGGGGATCATCCACCAGTTAGCCAGTGTCCACACAGCATGTCACCAGTGGAACGATGAATAAGACGGAATGAAGTTGAGAAGATGACATCTCTGAACCTTCGGATGAATCTTAGTCCTCTTCTGCGGTCCTTGTGAAGGAGGAGGATGGCACATTGCATATCTACACTGACTACCAATGACCGAACAAAATCATGGAAAAATATGTTCGCCCTCCACCCCTACTGCCATTCATTGGTGACCCTCTAAACTTATTGAAAGGGGTAAGGTATTTCTCAACTACAGACACGTAGAAAGGCTCCTGGCAAATCCAGGATGATGGAGCTGACCACAAAAGACTGCCTTTATAACTGTTGACAGCCCCTATGTTTTCGAGTAATGTCATTTGGGCTGTGTAATTCTTCAGCAACCTTCACGTGTACAATGGACACAACCTGGCTTGTCATCTTTAATGATGTCATGAATTTGCTATCTGGATGACACTGTCATTTTCTGGAGATATTTAAAGTACATATAAGCTGACTGACAACCTAGTCAAGTGGTGTGTTCAGACTGCCGGCCTCCACACGAATCGGGAAAAGTGTCTCTTGGCTAGACAAGAAATAAAAATCTCGGGCACCAAGTGAGTGCGATGGAGTCCATCCAGAGATAGAGAAAATGAGAGCAATCACAGATTTTCTGACTCCTTGGCACACTTGTGATATTAGATGTTTTCTCGAAATGTACTCATACTACTGGCTTCTGCACAAAGGTATGTCTCTTGCAGAAACTACTTAGGGTGACACCGAATTTTCCTGGAACGAGGTGCAAGAAAGATCTTTCCTTATCCTTAAAGAGGTGCCAACATCTTCTGCAGTCCTAACATTGTATGACAAGAATGCTGAGACAGAATTTCACACTGATGCTAGTGGTTAGACTGAAAATGTGGTTGTAGAGCAAATTCAGAATGGAGCTGAAAATGTGATGGCTTAAGCTTCCAGAGTACTCTGCAATTGGAAAAGAATGTCTTGCAGTCGTTTGCATCATAACAAGTTCCAGACTTATTTATTTAGCAAATCATTCACTGCCATTGTGGACCACAATTCTCTATGCCGGTTGACTGACCTGAAAAATCTTTCACACCGACTGGCGACAAGGGCCTGAGGCATCAGAGGACTATTATCACAGTGGTATATTAAAGTGGACACATAAATGCCAACTGTCTTACAAGGAATCCTTTGGTGGAACACAGCAGTATGGATGCAATCTCAGTAATTGCGGCATTAAACAACATTGCTACTGAACAGGGGGAGATTCAGCAATCTTGTAAACTACAGAAGCCTTGCGGAAGTAGGAACTGACCAAAAGAGAACTGCAGTTAATAAACATAACATCTTACAAGAGGAAATCATTGCTTGTCATCCAAGCCCATCTACAGCCAGCTACCATGAAGTATTTCCATGTTGTTCCCACACCTGGTCACATGGCATTTGTGAAGACTCTAGACAGGATCTGACACAGGTACCTCTAGACACTATGTGAGCCAATGAAAGGAATCCCAGTGACGGAAGCACTTTCCACCATTTACATCTGCTGCCAATTCCACCTGCAGCAGCTCCATTCCACTGAACTGGATTCGACCTCTTGGGGATGTTCTCTTACTTGACAAATGGGAATCAACGGGTAACAGCCTTTACTGACTACAACACCTGCTATGCTGCCAGCAAAGATGTGTCAACTGTTGAAGCTCCAGAAATTGCAATGTTCCTTCTAGAAAAGAACACCTGGATGAACAGAGTACCCCATGTGAAGAATCACTGAAAAGTTTGCTAGTCAAGACTAGTATCAGAGAGAATTTTATGTTGCAATGTCAACCACAGGATGACAATTGCCTATCACCCACAGATGAATGGCCTCACAGAATGATTTAATAAGACATTGGCAGTATCATACATGAGCATATGAAGAAGTATATGATTGTTCATTGGAGAGCAATGTTCCAGCCTGTCAAATTATTCTAAATGCACTGTCCTTGGTAAATGTTTCTATGAACAATAAAGTCTGTTGACTTAATAATATAAGAAAAAGATAGACCGACACACTGAGTTGCAGACAGGTACAACACAAAAACCGTTAAACATTTAGCTTTCGGCCATAGCCATCTTCAGAAAAGGAAACACACATACAAACACACACACACACACACACACACACACACACACACATATATTCATTTACACAAGCAAGCACACCTCATGACCACCATCTCTAGCAACTTGGACCGGAACACAACTGTCCAATAGAACAGAAGTAGCAGTCTGGAGAGGGTTGGGAAGGGGAAGGGACAGCATGGTAGAAGAGCAGTGTCTGGTTAAGCATGCAGGGCATGCCAATAGGTGGAGCACCAGGATAGTGATACCAATATAAAAAGCTGTGCAATGACTGTAGCAGAGCTGGAAATGGCTGCTTCCACATGTGGTCCAACCTATGGGTTTTCATAAGCCTGTCACAGGATATGAATAGGAAATGCTGTGTGGGTGGACTGGACAGGTCTTGCACCTGGGTCTTCCACAGCGAGATGATCTACGTTGGAAGGGGTCAGTGTTGGGATCGGGATTGGGAGTGGCATAGGGTTCAAAATGGCTCTGAGCACTAACGGACTTAACTTCTGAGGTCATCAGTCCCCTAGAACTTAGAACTACTTAAACCTAACCAACCTAAGGACATCACACACATCCATGCCCGAGGCAGGATTCGAACCTGCGACCGTAGCGGTCACGCGGTTCCAGACTGCAGCGCCTAGAACCGCTTGACCACTCTGGCCGGCAGTGGCGTAGGGATGGACGACGATGTTGTGGAGGTTGGGCAACAGAACACCACTTTAGGAAGAGTGGGGAGGATCTTGGTTAGGATGTCCCTCATTTCAGGGCACGACAATAAGTAATCGAAGCTCTGGCGACGAAGGGGCTGGTTCTTGAGGACGGTTGGAAGATTGGGGTTTGAGGAGAAATGGCACGGGAAATCTGTACTCCACAGTTTGCAGAAACTGATGGTTCACACAGTCTAATTTCTCCTTGTGGAAACAGCATATTAGAGCATCAGCAACATCAGAACATTTCATATTCCAGTAAAATCATTGCTATAAACCTGCTTTACTACATCTCAAAACTGCCTAACCTTGTTATTGGTCTCTCTCTCTCTCTCTCTCTCTCTCTCTCTCTCTCTCTCTCTCTCACTCACACACACACACACACACACACACACACACACACACACACAGAGACACACAACAACAACAACCCAAAGGCACGGTTGCTCCATAGTGCCAAAAATTATAAGTGTAAAAACAGAAGGAAGGAACAAATGGAAATAGACATCATCACCACATTTCAAAATTTTTATCAAGGCAATAGGAAATATATATATAGCTGAGAAACATCTTCAGAAAGTGAAATGTATACTTCACATGGCAATTCCATTTCATTCAACAGAGGACAAATTATTACGAGAAAAAAAGTGAAAGTGGTTTTCGAAGACACAACAAAGAAATGAAAGCACAACAGAAACAGTGAATACATTAGGTAAAAGATGGAAGGAACAAAAAGTGAATAAAGTCTGTGGAAAAAAAAAAAAAAAAAAAAACTACAGGAACTGAAAAAAAGTCTCTATGTTTCTGATAAGTTTCACTAGACACTGTAACAATATTACGAAAAGGAAAGTGGCTACTCATGATATAGTGGAGATGCTGAACTCACGCAAACATAGCTTGCACACACGACTGCAGTCTCAGGCAATTGAAACCACACTGTGAGCAGCAGCACCAGTGCACGATGGGAGTGGTGACTGGGTGAGGGTAAGGAGGAGGCTGGGGTGAGGAGGGGGAGAATTAGTAGGATAGGGGTGGTGGACAGTGAAGTGTTGCAGGTTAGATGGAGGGCTGGAAAGAGGTGGGGGGGGGGGGGTGGGGGGGGGTAGCGGAAAAGATAGAAAGGTGGTGGTGAGTTACATTTGCATGAGTGTGTGTACGTGTGTATGTCATCTATTTTTGACAATGGCCTAACTGGCTGAAAGCTTTATTTGTGATAGTCTTTTTCTTGTGCCTATCTGCAACTCATGTCTCTGCTATATGGTGAGTAGCAACTTTCCTTTTCACAATATTGTTACATTCCATCCTAGATTTTCCATTGCTTGATTTTTACTAGACACTGTAAGTTATTCAATATGATGATGATGATGATGAACATATTACTTAAATGTTGATTTTGCACATGATACATGTTACGCAATACAATATTTCTATTGTAAGGATATTATCATGTTTGTGGGGGAAAAAAGCAAAAGCCAGAAAAATTAATTTTTGTTTTTTTACCGTGAGTAGCTTGGCGTAACATTCCGAAGCGATCCAAAACACGACAAGCTTCAAGAGCACACTGCACCACAGACTCTTTCTTTTTACCCTTCACAAGAGCCTCAGCAATCATTCCGTTCCCAATTGGAAGCCTGAAGAACAGTGAAAACTATTAGATAAAGCACAAATACTAAATACAGGCATAAACACAATCAGGACTTACAACAGTCACAGTAAAAAGAAAGTTACAAACAGCTATACAAGATTTTCAAAACAGATGTTCCAAATTGTCTGTAAAGGAAAGTTTACAATCTATGAATATACTACCAGTTTTAACTTATAACAATGATAAAAATGTTCAAAAAATAAATGACAGCAAAATGCCGGTAGTTACTGGTAGAGGAGTGGGAGATATAATAAAAAGGAAACAACCTGGTTCAGAATTATGAATTATTTAGAAATGAAGGAGACGATTCACTGAAAAACAGAAGCACTGCGTCATTGATAGTTACACAAACTAAAGGTAGAGAGCTTCACTTGCTTTGGAATGGACTTCCTTTTTCAAATCTGTAGAAGAAACATGCATACAAACACAAACACACAAACACACACACACACACACACACACACACACACACACACACACACAGCAAACGTCGTCTTCCTACATTGTGCTCAATCGACCAAAAGCTATCCAAGCTCTGCACCTTTCATTTGTGTATCTGTCAATGACATAGCACTTCTGCTTTTCGGTTACTTTCTCCCTTATTCCCAAATAAAAGGAAACGCCTTGTTAGATGGGGGAGATGGTGATGGTGATAAAGTAGCTTGTCTCTTTCTTCTCTGTCATCTTATTATTTTTAGGGTTGTAGATTCAACTAGACTGATATTTGGGCGAAGCAGAGAGGGTATAAAATGTAGAGCGGCAATGGCAAGAAAAGCATTTCTGAAGACAACAAATTTGTTACCATAGAGTATATATATAGTGTCAGGAAATTTTTTCTCATAGTATTTGTATGGAGTATAGCCACGTTTGGAAGTGAAACGTGGACAGCAAACATTTTAGAGAAGAAGAGAATAGGAGCGTTTGAAATGTGGTGCTACAAAAGAATGCCGAAGATTAGATGGGTGGATCACATAACTAATGAGAAAGTACTGAATAGAACTGGGGAGCAACGAAATCTGTTCCACAATCTGACTAGATGAAGGGATCAGTTGGTACGACATATTCTGAGACATCAAGGATTCACCAATTTAGCACTAGAGGGAAGTGGGGTGGGGTAAACACTGTAGAGGGAGACCGAGACACGAATACAGTACTCAGACTCAGAAGGTAGTAGGTTGTAGCAGTTACTCAGAGAAGAAGGGGCTTACACAGGGTGGAGTAGCAAGGAGAGCTGCATCAAATCAATTTATGGACTGAAGACCACAACAACAACAAACATATTCATGTAATGAAATGAACACGATTTCTTCAGACAGGTCCAGAAGTCTCCAGTTTACGCCAGTGGCAATGAGTACACTGAAAATCAAGTGAAGCGTATTTGGAATTTATGAGACAGTGGCTTCTACAACAGCAGAAACAGCAGCAGCAGCTCGACTGATAACTACTGGTCTCGCAACGGGAACAAAACCTGTGATGGCGTACACCTTTGCTAGCACACTGGTTAGCACTAGGAAACATTCTATAGCAGGTGCAGAACTAAGTGCGCCCTCAGGCTACGCACCGATAATGCCCCCAGGGCAGCGTGCGTATAGGCCACTGCTACCGAAGCCAACTGAGCTGTCTCAATCTCAGTATGTCACATCGGGACTCAGCTCACATTGCACCTCAATATGTTACACAGTGCTCTAGTCTTCCACAGTGAAAGTCATTGCCTCAGACCTTAGCTAGCTGTGAGGGAGCATTAGTCATTGTATATAGCTGTGATACGGACACGGACAAGATTTGAGAATTAGTACATGTTATTTGATTGCTGTTAACCTTAGAACCTCAGACTGGACATCACTGAAGTTAAGTATTCCATTGGTTCCTGAATAAAGTGTATTTTAACCACGTGTGTTTTTTGTGTTGTGGTGAGGGGAAACCGGCCACCCACCTATCGTACCACCCTCTCCTCGTCCAGCCGGGAACCACAAAACATCAAATGAGGGCACAGCCGCAACAAAACCGACAACTGGAAAAACGTGAACAGCAATTGGCCTTACTACAGCAGGAAATAGCAGTTTTGTCTATCAGAAATGAGAAACGGCAATTGCATCATTTCCATTATTTACAGATGGCGATGATGACTGGGATACGTACCTATGTCACTTTACAGCATGCACAGCATAGAACCTTTAATAAATCTGAAAACTGGTTAACCCATAAAATTATTGTTAACTTTACAAGTGCTACCATGTCTCAGAGCCACGGGTTCAATGACAACAGCAAACGTGATCGAGGTCTTTTATTAAATATGTGAATTGAAGGTGGATGGGTGGGGGAGGGGGGTAGGGGGAGAAGGGAAGAAGGAAAGGAAAGGGACTGTGGACGTCAGCTGCATCGAGACATTATGTGGAATCAGTGGTGACGAATGAAAATATAACTGATGGGCAATTAATCCACCTTCTTCAGTGCATATGAAAAAATATGCTCGACTTCCTGCGAGAATCTCTGCGTAGCGAGCACGGAGGACGTGGACAGGTACTACAGATATGTGGTGCTGATTCCACGTAATGTACCGATACAGCTGACATCAATAATCCAATCCATTCCATTCCCTTTCCTTCCCTTTCTCCCCACTCCAACTTCAATTTACATATAATTTATCACAAGTGAGAATTCCGTGAGGTGTCTGCTATTTCAGACATGTTTAAAAGAACAGACATCATGTATTCACATAACTTTTTGCAAATTTTTGTGCACTGAGGGCCCTCCGAAGGTCACTGCCTCAGATAACAGACAACTCAGTTTTCAAAATTCTGTAAGCAGCAAGGGGTACAACACCTTCTAGTGGCACCACTCCACTTCTAATGTAATGGAGAGGTGGAAAGGTCAGTGTGCACTTTCAATGAGAAAATGGGGAAAATAACGAAATTCCCTCCCCCGTGAACCGTGGACCTTGCCATTGGTGGGGAGGCTTGCCGGACCGTAGGTGCAACCACAACGGAGGGGTATCTGTTGAGAGGCGAGACAAACATGTGGTTCCTAAAGAGGGGCAGCAGCCTTTTCAGTAGTTGCAGGGGCAACAGTCTCGATGACTGGCTGATCTGGCCTTGTAACACTAACCAAAATGGCCTTGCTGTGCTTGTACTGCGAACAGCTGAAAGCAAGGGGAAACTACAGCCGTAATTTTTCCTGAGGGCATGCAGCTTTACTGTATGGTTAAATTATGACGACGTCCTCTTGGGTAAAATATCCCGGAGGTAAACTAGTCCCCCATTCGTATCTCGGAGCAGGAACTACTCAGTTGACGATGTTATCAGGAGAAAGAAGCTGGCGTTCTACGGATCAGAGCGTGGAATGTCAAATCCCTCAATCGGTCAGGTAGGTTAGAAAATTTAAAAAGGGAAGTGGATAGGTTAAAGTTAGATATAGTGGGACTTAGTAAAGTTCGGTGGCAGGAGGAACAAGACTTCTGGTCAGGTGAATACAGGGTTATAAACACAAAATGAAATAGTGGTAATGCTGGAGTAGGTTTAACAACGAACAGGAAAATAGGAATGCGGGTAAGCTACTACAAACAGCATGGAGAATGTGGCCAAGATAGATATGAAGCCCACACATACCACAGTAGTACAAGTTTGTATGCCAACTAGCTCCGCAGATGATGAAGAGATTGACGAAATGTATAATGGGATAAAAGAAATTATTCAGATAGTGAAGGGAGACCAAAATTTAATAGTAATGGGTGACTGGAACTCGATAGTAGGAAAAGGAAGAGAAGGAAATGTACTAGGTGAATATGGAATGGGAGTAAGGAATGAAAGAGGAAGCCACCTGGTAGAATTTTGCACAGAACTTAATTATAGCCAACACTTGGTTCAAGAATCATAAACCAGGTTTTAAATTGTAAGACATTTCCAGGGGCAGATGTGGACTCTGACCACAATCTATTGGTTATGAACTGTAGATTAAAACTGAAGAAACTGCAAAAAGGTGGGAATTTCAGGAGATGGGACCTGGATAAACTGAAAGAACCAGAGGTTGTAGAGAGCTTCAGGGAGAGCATTAGGGAATGGTTGACAAGAATGGGGGAAAGAAACACAGTAGAAGAAGAATGTGTAGCTTTAAGAGATGAAATAGTGAAGGCAGCAGAGGATCAAGTACGTAAAAAGACAAGGACTAACAGAAATACTTGGTAACAGAAGAGATACTGAATTTAATTGACGAAAGGAGAAAATATAAAAATGTGGTAAATGAAGCAGGCAAAAAGGAATACAAACGTCTCAAAAATGAGATCGACAGGAAGTGCAAAATGGCTAAGCAGGGTTGGCTAGAGAACAAATGCATCCAGTTAATAACACAGATCTGACTCGGATGGTAAAGCTTTACCCTAGGCTGGAAATTGCTTTTGAATTTACGGAAGTGAGTGTGGAGGAAATAGGAAAAATAATAAATAACTTAAAGAATAAGACCTCATCTGGCTGGGATGGACTGAGTAGTATTATAATTAAAAAATGCAATAAGGAATTAGTTGGAATAATTACCCATATGATCAAATGCATGAATATATAGAGCTTTGATGGAAACCCAGTTATAAGAAAAGAAGGGAAAGCAGAAAGGTGGAAGGAGTATATAGAGGGTCTATACAAGGGTGATGTTCTTGAGGACAATATTATAGAAATGGAAGCGAATGCAGATGAAGATGAAATAGGAGATATCATACTGTGTGAAGAGTTGGACACAGCACTGAAAGACCTAAGTCGAAACAAGGCCCCGGGAGTAGACAACATTCCATTAGAACTACTGACAGCCTTGGGAGAGCCAGACCTAACAAAACTCTAGTGAGCCAAGATGTATGAGTCAGGCGAAATACCCTCAGACTTCAAGAAGAATTTAATAATTCCAATCCCAAAGAAAGCAGGTGTTGACAGACGTGAAAATTACCGAACTATCAGTTTAAAAGCAAGGCTGCAAAATATTACCGCGAATTCTTTACAGACGAATGGATAAACTGGTAGAAGCCGACCTCAGGGAAGATCAGTTTGGATTCCGTAGAAATGTTGGAACACGTGAGGCAATACTGACCCTACAACTTATCTTAGAAAATAAATTAAGGAAAGGCTAACTTACGTTTCTAGCATTTGTAGACTTAGAGAAAGCTTTTGACAATGTTGACTGGAATAATCTCTTTCAAATTCTGAAGGTGGCAGGGGTAAAATAAAGGGAGCAAAAGGCTAGTTACAATTTGTACAGAAACCAGATGGCAGTTGTAAGAGTTGAGGGGCATGAAAGGGAAGCAGTGGTTGGGAAGCGAGTGAGACAGGGTTGTAGCCTCTCCCCGATGTTATTCAATCTGTATATTGAGCAAGCAATGAAGGAAACAAAAGAAAAATTCGGAATAGGAATTAAAATCCATGGAGAAGAAATAAAAACTTTGAGGTTCGCCGATGACATTGTAATTCTATCAGAGACAGCAAAGGACCTGGAAGAGCAGCTGAACAGATTGGACAGTGTCTTGAAAGGAGGATATAAGATGAACATCAACAAAAGCAAAACGAGGATAATGGAATGTAGTCGAATTAAGTCGGGTGACCCTGAGGGAATTAGATTAGGAAATGAGACACTTAAAGCAGTAAAGGAGTTTTGCTATTTGGGGAGCAAAGTAACTGATGATGGTCGAAGTAGAGAGGATATAAAATGTAGACTGGCAATGCCAAGAAAAGCGTTTTCTGAAGAAGAGAAATTTGTTAACATCGAGTATAGCTTTAAGTGTCAGGAAGTCGTTTCTGAAAGTATTTGTATGGGGTGTAGCCGTGTATGGAAGTGAAATGTGGACGATAAATAGTTTAGACAAGAAGAGAATAGAAGCCTTCGAAATGTGGTGCTACAGAAGAATGCTGAAGATTAGATGGGTAGATCACATAACTAATGAGGAGGTATTGAATAGAATTGGAGAGAAGAGAAATTTGTGGCACAACTTGACTAGAAGAAGGGATCAGTTGGTAGGGCATATTCCGAGGCATCACCAATTAAGTATTGAAGGGCAGCGTGGAGGGTAAAAATGTAGAGGGAGACCAAGAGATGAATACACTAAACAGATTCAGAAGGATGTAGGTTGCAGTAGGCACTGGGAGATGATGAAGCTTGTACAGGATAGAGTAGGATGGAGAGCTGCATCAAACCAGCCTCTGGACTGAAGACCACAACAACAACAACAACAACGAAATCCACACCATCAGAAGATGCCCTCACATTGTTTTTATCCACGTACAAAACCACATTGATGGCAGGGAAGAGATCAGCAGAGATGCTTCCAGCAGGCAACCTCTGCCTGTCCTCACTCTGCTGTCACTGCCGGACCGCCATCGAGCCTAGGCTGCCGTCTGCAACCGGTGCCGGACAGGCACTGTGGCATCGGCTCAATTGTTCGGGCACTGTCTGACCTGTGTTCTCGCCTCGGTCTGGAAATCACGAGGCAACCTGGTGTATAAGATCACTGCTAAGAGCAACATACTAGTCCCGCCAGGGGTCACCTCTGGAAATTCCAGACATACCGTATAACCTGTGGCTCCAGCTGGATATGCAGCAGCTGAGATCCGATGCTCTGTCATCTCTGACCGGCAGTGGACCCCCACAACTAGTGAATACGAACTGGGCTCTATCATTCACAACTCTATCTGTTTCAGAACCAGAAGAAGCTGACTGGCATTCCACAAATGACAAAGACCCCATCGTATCTGACACAATCTCGTTGATTGGTGCGATGTCGTAGATGTGCAGAATCTCTCAGATCCGTCACTTCTCTCCCCACATCTGAGATCGACATGGAACAAATCAGGCCAATTCCACATGTCATCCTGGTTGGACAGGAGGGGGGTGGGGGGTGGAGATGCTGTAGCCGAATTCGGCAGCAATACAGAATTACTGTAGCTACTGAAGATCGACCATCACTCGAGGTCCCGATCCCAGACGACACCATAATCAATTCGAGTTCGCCCCAAGGGACACTATTAGTATACACCTTGCCCCTGGACCACACATCATGTCACGTAGCTGGACCCCGTGACTGCGGCCTGTCTTTAACGAAGATCCCCTGCCTGGCGTGGTCCCTTCCACTGGCATCAGGCCTGTGTAAAAACTTGTATACTAATGTGACAATTGGCTATGTTTCCTGGACTTTCACGAACTTTGTTTTGGCCAACTGTATTTTTGCAGCATCGAGTCAACCCTGTACGTACTCAGTTCAACCGTGAGCCTGTACTTTGTATGTGTGATGTATACTGTAAATTGTATTCATAATTGTAACATACAACAGTAACATTCTCTAACACCGCCGATAATACATCACTCAGAAATTGGTGATACCTGTTAATCTGTTTGGTAATGTATACGGTCCTTCGAATATATCACCAACAATTCCGGCCCATACACTGATACTGAAGCAATCCTGATACCTCACATTCACGACTGCCTTATGTGCGTATTGTGGTAATTTATCATGCCATCTCTTGTGATGACCTACACCATTGCTTACTATGCATCACTCATCACTAGTAAAACCTAACATCTAATTATAGGAACTTTTCTTCTAGTTTTAACTAATACTACCTCCTATAGGAATACGTGATCCATTTTTAAATGCCATGTACTTTAGTTGCACTTAAGGAGAAATATACAGTCTCTCCTTTCATAGAATGAACATACAGCGAAAAATCCCAAAATGTTTGCCCCTAATAAGCAGAGACTACAATACGATGAACTGGTGTTACCGTTAAAAACCTAAACAGGACCAATGAGTGAGGTGATGTAGCGGTTATTGCAATTAACTCATATTTGGGAGCCGGATTCAGTGTAGATTTTGGTGGTTTCCTAAATGAATTTAGGCAAATGCTATCATGGTTTCTTCCATCAGTCACCCTTTCCCCATTGACATATTGCTCAATAACTAATAATGATGAGGTCAACAATACGTTACAGGACTTGTAGTAACCAAATAATACACAAAGCCGATCCAAGTCACATAACTATAACTTTATTCACAACAACTGAACATTGGGACTCCACAAGATGCAGAACGCTGGTGTGCGCGATATAGACTAGAAATACGACAAGAGATTCAATCGGCAATGTTCAGCACATACGTAGGCACGGGCTGTCGGGAGACGGAGTGGAGGAGACCGATCCGTGTGCACGCCTTCTAGTGGTGGCCTCTAGAGGCCAGCTCGCACTGATACAGTTGGCGGGTGATACGAGCAGCAACCCACACTCGGTGCACTCGCTCTCACGTGCACTAGTAACAGGATACGGCACACCTCTCCCTCACGAGAAGCGGGTGCCCAGTCGACGGAAGAGATGCCGGTGGCCTGGCGAGACACACGTCCGTCAGATCCACAGTGGTGGCAGCCATTGACAGGGGAGAGAGCCAGATGATGTGCTAGGCAGGCACCAGAGCAGAGGGCCAGAAAGTGCAGAGACGCAGTCACGCAGGGTCTGGTGGGTCTGCGTGACACCT
Organism: Schistocerca americana; assembly: GCF_021461395.2. NCBI lineage: Eukaryota > Metazoa > Arthropoda > Insecta > Orthoptera > Acrididae > Schistocerca > Schistocerca americana. The sequence goes on along the minus strand of NC_060119.1, from coordinate 19,167,809 downwards.
GATGACAGTGCCGGAGAGGAGGGTGCCGGCGCCATCTCTGCATCGTCATCGTCGGCAGGCAGGTCCCAGTGTGGAGAAGACAGAGCTGGAACCCCGTGGTGCTCCTCGTGAAGAAGGCAGCCAAAGGAACAGGTGCTCCTCCACAGTCGGCAACAGATGGCTCGTGGCACAGGACAGTGGGGCGGACTGCGACGACAGGGGCCACACTCGTGAGCACGTAGCTTCTGGCAGAGAGTGGAGGCACGACACACTGAAGTGGTGCACTACCGACCTGTCGGCCGTACGGATATCGCGAAGGCACTGGTGGACAATGGTGGCTGGTATCCACTTGGGCCAGCAACCGAACCCTCGTGCCCACACCGGCAATCTGGCACAGAGTGGCCAGACGGACCCGAGCACTACAGGTGCGATGCAGTCCGTAGAAGGTGGAGGAACGTAAGTGGCTGTCGGCCAGGCTCTGCTCCCTCACAGACGTGAAGTGACAGGTGTTCAGCAAACAGAGAAGGGCGTCATCCAGGAAGGAACCCACAGCAAAATTTTTCATTTGAGACTCCACCGTTAGCACTAGTCATTCTACCTAACTATTTGACTGAGGGTGGAATCGCGGAGCCATATTGTGATGAATGACATGATGGGAACAAAACAACTGAAAGGTGTGAGAAATGAAATGGGTCCCATTTTGGAAACTAAGGTATAAGGCAACCCTTCAACACAAAATCCCTGAAAAGTGTACGAATTGTCCTTGACTGATGTCGATGCACACCGGAGAATGAAAACCAGGAAAATGCGTCCACAACCAAAAGCCAATAGGAATTCAAGATGGGACACGCAAAGTCTACATGAACACATTTACATAGAAAGTGTGGAGCAGGCCTAGGGCATGGAGATGACCCAAAAGCTACCTTTTGACAGTCAAATTGTTCACAAGCACGATAAAATGGATAATCCTGCCATCAATCCCTGGCCAAAAAACATGTCTCCTAGCTAACAGTTCTTCTTTTAGTGTTCAACCCTGAGGTTGGTTTGTAGCAGAGCGCCATTCCTCTCTTCTGTCTGCCTTTCTCTTCATTTCCACGTATGTCTTACATCCAATCTCATTCATGATCTGTTGCATGTATGATATCCTTGGTCGCCCCCTTCAATTCCTTCCCTCAATAGCTCCTTTTGCTATTGTTCCAATGATGATGTTGTGTCGTAGGATGTGCCCTACAAGTTTGTCTCTTCTTGTTTGGATGTGCCTCCACAGAGATCTGGTTTCCTGTACTCTTCTAAGCACCTCTTCATTTGTTACTTTGTCTCTCCAGCTGATCTTCATCATCCTTCTATAGCACCACATCTCCAGGGCCTCTAGCCGTCTTCTCTCTTCTCTTCCAATCATCCAAGTTTCACGTCCGTATAGGGCCACACTCCAAACGAAACCTTTCATGATACGTTTCCTTATTTTCAGACTGATGTTGTTGCTGGTGAGTAAGTTCCTTCTCCGATTAAATGCAATTTTGGCCTTTTGTATTCTGGTCGCAATTTCTTTCCGGCTTCTACCATCTCTTGTGATTTTGCTTCCCAGGTAAGTAAATTCCTCTATCACTTCCAGCTCCTCTCTTCCAATTCTCATTCTCAAAGGTTCATATTCTGCTCCTGTACTGCATACCATCACTTCAGTCTTTTTCTTGTTTATTCTCATTCCATACTGATAGCATAGAATTTTTTCCATTGTTCTGAGGACTTCCTCTAGATCTTCTTTTGTCTCCGTGACTACAGCAATGTCATCTGCATAACATAGCATGTCTATCTTCTGTCCATTAATTTTGATCCCCACCTCAGTAATTTCTCGAACTTGGTCTATATCTTCCTGGATGTAAGCATTGAATATAAGAGGAGAGAGAGCACATCCTTGCCTTACCCCTTTTCTAATATTTGCTTCTTGTTCATGGTGACAATTCCTAATCACTGCCACCTCATTCTTATAGAAGCTGAGTATCACACAGATGTCTTTGTACTTTATTCCACTTTTCCTCAGCACTCTGAACATCTCTTGCCAGATAACGTTATCAAATGCCTTTTCCATGTCTACAAAGGCAATATAAGTTGTTATCGAAAAGCAATTACAGAAAACTAAACCAAGTCTCAGTGTCAGAATCGCCTCTCTTGTTCCCAATCCCCTTCTGAAGCCAAACTGATCTTCACTCAGCATATCCTCCACCTTCTCTTCAGAACTATTTTTATGAGCAAAATATCCACGGGTGTACTGCCGGTCTACAGTGTCCAACGGGCACAATATTTCGGCGATCATACATGTTGCCATCATCAGGTGAACTGACGGACTGAGCTCCTGTGAACGTGCCGATACGGAGATACGTACGCTATGGCTGCTTAGGGGGAACTGGGTTCGGTCGCGGCGGCGGCCGATTTAAATACCCTCCACCCGCGGCGTGCTCCCTCCACCGTCCGCGCCCCGCACCACGGTCGCGCGGTGGAACAGATTGTGACGGCGTCTGAGATGACATCGGTGTGATGGCTCTGTCCGCCGTGGTCGTCGCAACTACACGTTTGCTCAATTTACTCTTGATTAGCCCAATCACTGGTTCCCAAGCCTTGCTAAGATTATAGCCACAGTTACGGTTTATGAGGTCGTCATTGGTGCGAATTTCGATGGCCTCTCTAACAACGCTGTCCCAGTATCTCCACGTCTGTACCAGAATCCTCGTGCGTTCGTACTCCATAGCGTGATTTTCCGACAAACAATGTTCAGCATCCGCCGACTTGCTCGGATACATGAGTCGAGTGTGCCTCTGGTGTAAACGGCATCGATCCTCGACGGTACACATCGTCTGACCAATATACGACTTGCCACATTGACACGGAATCTGGTACACGCCGGCCTTCCTCAAACCGAGGTCATCTTTGGCACTCCCCACCAGTGCACAAGTTTTATTCGGAGGACAAAACACAGTTCCGACCTGGTGTTTCTTCAAAATGCGGGCGATTTTCCCCGAGAGTGCGCCTGTATATGGAATAAACGCAGTGCCTACCTCCTCCCTCGTGATTTCATCCATCTCCACAGGTTGTGCTGTAGTGGTTGGGTGGAGAGCACGTTGAATCTGCCAGTCTGAGTACCCATTTTTTTTCTCATAGCGGGGTCAAACAATGTTTACTGCAACGAGGCCAGTGCATTTATAAGAAATCTGTCGTTATCTTGCAGTTGCTATCGACTACAAATGTGATATTAGGGAATTTACCTCTGAGATTTGATCTGGCAGACTGGTCTTGTGTAAATAGTGAAATTCGACGAACAAATCAAAAATTACAACATTTCTGCTCCAAGTTAAAAAACGTAAGACTTCTTGACGTCAACAGCTACGAAAACACTAGTTTCACAACGCATGGTCAACATTTAAATCTATCTGGTAAAAAGAGACTTGCATCAGACATAAACAAAGCTGCTGACGTAATAATTTGTGAAAACAGATGGGCTATCGCCCTAAATGCCAACACGCAGGGAAACTACTGGAAAGGGCCAGCTCCAACCGGATTTGGCCCAATATGAACAATCCAGAACAGGAGGAAATTCCAAGTGACAAACTAAAAGTACCATTAAGGCTCATGCACTTAAATATACAATATCTTAGAAATAAGCTCAATGTTTTGCAGACTTTTTTAAATGTAGTTGAGTTAACCGAGCATGGACTGAAATCTGAGGACATTATTTACTGTAAACTAGAGGGCTATTTCCTAGGGAATAGCTACTGTAGACAGCATCTTAAAGGTGGAGGTGTACCACTATTTGTTAGAGAGCAGCTCAAAGTAAATAAATTAAACCATCTAGATCTGTATAATAATGAAGGCTTGACTGAAGTGACAGGCACTGACCTCCATATCAAAGATTACGGAAAGGGCACAGTGAAACAGAAAATTATTGGGATTTATCATCCACCAAAATCAGAGGTACAGCGTTTCATAGATATTTTTAGTAGAATAGTGGGACACTCTGACCCAAACGAGGGAACAATACTTGGTGACTTGAATATAGAGGCAACATCATGCAATAACCATAACAGCAAGCTAATAGATACCCTTAACTCCTATAATCTTATGATGCAGTAAATTCAGATACAAGAGTAACTAGGTCTACTTCTAGTAGAATAGACTACAGAATATTAAGTAAAGAGGTAAAAGATAGTATTAGATGCTGGAATGTGGACTTCCACTACTCAGACCACAAATGTCAATTTGTAGACTGAACACACAAGCATTCAAGAAAGGACTCAGGTCGAAGAACATAAAAGAATGCTTAAAGAGAAAAACATTAATGCTTTTAAAAGTAAGCTAGCATCTGAGAAATGGCAACTAGTTCTTCATCAAAAAGGGTCTAAATACAAATGGGCCAAATTTTATGACATTATTTTACAATATCTTAATTTTTGCTGCCCAGTGAAAGAAGTTAAGCAGTAACCCGCAACCAATATGTAAAAAACACCAAACTGACCCTTCCAGCTTACATGATTAAACTCAGGCAAAATATTGAGGATCTAAGAGTGCTACATAAGGCAACTAAATTGCAAATATTTAAGGATAAGTACAATCAAGCTAAAACACAATTCAAGGAATGGCTCTCAAATTTAACAAAACAGACGCTAGATAAGGAAATAGCTCAGTCAACAAATATAGGGAAGACTTCATGGAATATAATAATAGATATCACAAAGCCACCCCTAAGTTAGATGCTCAAATTGACAGAATCCAACATGAAGGAAACGATATTAATGATCCAGATAAAATCTGCAATACATTTAATGAATATTTTATATCTTCAGCTGTGAATCCAGTTAATAACACAGATCTGACTCGGATGGTAAAGCTTTACCCTAGGCTGGAAATTGCTTTTGAATTTACGGAAGTGAGTGTGGAGGAAATAGGAAAAATAATAAATAACTTAAAGAATAAGACCTCATCTGGCTGGGATGGACTGAGTAGTATTATAATTAAAAAATGCAATAAGGAATTAGTTGGAATAATTACTCATATGATCAACAGTAGTATCAGTATTGAAGAAAGGTACACTTAAACCTATGCATGAAAAAAAGTATCGAAAGAAGACCTATCAAACTTCAGGCCCATATCACTAATACCGATTTTAAGTAAAATATTTGAAATTGTTTTGTTGACACAACTTAGTGATTATTTCACAAAGAATAATTTACTAGCAGAAACACAGCATGGCTTCAGGAAGCATCACAGTACCTTTAAGGCAATTACCGAATTTCTCCACAAAGTGTATGATGCCCTGGATGAGGGAATGCAGACAGCAGTGATATTTCTAGACCTCAGTGAACCATGAGCTACTACTAAGCAAACTGGAAACGTACAATATAAATACCACATCCATACAATTAATGATCACTTATCTAACCAATCATCAGCAGTGTACAAAGCTGAGTTATGAAATTAATGTTCAGATCAAACATTTCCAATCCAGCTATGAAACAGTAAAGCAAGGTGTACCTCAGCGCTCCGTATTGGGACCTTTCCTTTTCCTGGTCTACATTAATGATTCAGAGGCACCTCTGTACTCCCAATTAGTAAGTTATGCAGATGATACCTAACTTTTGTTCTTTTGCAAACAAACTAATGACTTGACATTGGTTGCAACTGATGGCTTAAGTCAAATAACTACTTACTTTCATGATCAAGGTCTAAAAGTCAATACTAGCGAATCCCAGCTATTACCATTTAAACTTGGTAATTCATACCAAACCTGTATTGACAATATAAGTGGCATCAAAAAAGTCGACACACAAATACAAATTTTTGGGGATATACCTAGACGGAAACCTTAGATAGGTAGACCATATCAGTTCTGTATGCAATAAAATCAGCAGTTCACTGCACTTAATTAGCAAACTATCAAAATTAGTCTCTGAACAAACATAAAAACTGCTTACTATGGGACAATATTTGCATATATTAATTATGGGATAGAGGTATGGGGATGTGCTGCTGATAGACACAAGAACAGAATCCTAACACTGCAGAAAAGAGCAATCAGGACCCTGCATCAACTAGGATACAGATATTCGTGTAGGGAAACCTTTGTACAACAGAAATATCTAAAAGTATATTCCTTGTATCTGAACAAATTAATAGCATTCTTTGTGGACCATAAAAATAATGTAACTAAGTGCTCTGGTGTGCTGTTGTGACTTGCTGATCTTTCAAAGTGCCGACGCGCAGTTACGCGCGTCCTCTGTACGCAGCGCTGTCTGGCAGCCGTGCAGCAGCAGCAGCGCCACCGAAGCGGCCAGCCAGCCAGCAGCCGCTAGACTCGGACTCAGTTATGATTTGACTGTTAAAAGTGACACACGTCTTACTCTGTTTCCTTGATCTGTGACTTTCATGTATTGCGTCTTCCTTGAAATATATTTGTTCAACTTGAAGTTATAACAACTGGCGACGAGGTAGTGATTTTTCTTTTCCACCGTTGACCCACACGTTTCCATCCCTACTTCAGAGCAACTATTGCAAGGTCTCGTAGAACAGCAAATGCTTCTCACAAATTCGATTCGTGATTTCGTCGCGGCATCAAATGCGGGGTGTCTCTCGTCATCTCTACCTCCTTTTCCTCCTTATGACGAGACGGCGGAAGACTGGTCTGATTACGAAAAACGTCTTCGAAAGCACTTTTTGGCATTTCATGTCGCGGACGAACAAACATGTAAGTCTCTGTTCCTTTCATGGATTTCACCTCAAATGTATCGGTTGTTGTCGCAATTGGCTTCTTTGAAGGATACTGCGTCTTTGTCCTTTGCTGAAATGTGCTCACCTCTGTCCGTCTATTTTCAAAAGCAAACGCATGTGGTAGCCTGTCGTGTTGGCTTTTATCGTTGTCAAGAACAACCGAATCAATCCTATCGCGCTTGGGCTGCTGAACTTCATGGCCTCAGTAGAAAGTGTCAATTTGTTACAGAAGTTCACAAAGAATCCTACGCCGATTCCATGGATGCTATTATCCGATCGGCACCCGACAAAGAAGTTAGGCAACGTGCCCTTCAGTTGGCAAATCCGTCTCTAGATGAAGTCCAGTACATCACTCAGTCTTTTGAAATTTCTGGCGCCGCTGGAGTGCCAATAGAGGCATGGGGTGACGTCGGGGAAATACAACCTCTGTGCGATGTTGACGAAACGTGTGGCGTGTCCCCGCCGGCCGATGTGGCTGCACTACGCTCCCAAGCGCAGCCTCGGCCTAACCGTAAACAAACCTCTAAGAAACTGCAGCAAAACCCACGGCAACTTCCTTCATGTCCGCGGTGTTTAACGAAACATTCACGAGAAGATTGTCCACAACGTTGGGCCGTGTGTCACAAATGCAAAAAAAGGGTCATGTGTCATCCGTTTGCAAATCCGACCGCATACATGATGTTCATGAACATGACGCTGATTCTGATTCTGTGTTGTCTGTCAATTGTCAGGGAAGTTATTCCTCACTGTCCAAATACTTGGTCGGGATGTTCGCATGCAGGTGCCACTATCATCAATTCTCAGAGGTATCTTCAGTTGGGTTCTCCAATCCTGTCATCTGTCAGTAGGCAATTACGGACTTACAATAAACAGAAGATTTCTCTCTCGGGAGAATTTGATGCTGAGGTATCTTACAAATCAGTCGTTCGCACTGTTCCCATATTTGTGGTTGACCCTAGTAACGAGGAGAATCTTTTTGGTTTCGATGCCTTTCGCGTTTTTGGGTTCTCCATAGATGACTCTGTCAGTATCATCTCTGATACTATTCCTTATACTCAACTGGATTCCTTGTCGACGACATTTTCGTCCCTTTTTTTCTCCTGGGTTAGGCCTTGCAAACGACTTTGAAGCTCATATCATGCTCAAACCCACTGCTCGGCCTTAGTTTTTTCGGGCTCGGGCCCATTCCTGTGGCCCTTCGTGATCAGGTCAAACGGGAGCTGGATCGTCTCACTGCTTCATGGGTCGTGCTTCCTGTCACTTCCAGTGAGTGGGCCTCTCCTGTCCTTGTCGTTGTTAAGCCAAATGGTGATATTCGCCGCGTGTTGTGGTACCTGCGTCTTTGCATGCTTCGGTCTTGCGCCTCCTTCACCAAGGGCACTGGGGTGTCTCTCGCAATAAATCTCTGGTGCACCGACATGTGTACTGGCCTGGCATCGACTCTGAAATCACACACATGGTCCCTGCCTGTGGCCCTTGTGCGTCACAGGCCGCCGCCCCGAAGTCATCTTTGTCACCGTGGCCTTCGCCTGAGAAGCCCTGGGAGTGTATTCACGCTGACTTCGCGGTACCTTTTTTAGGTACTTATTGGCTTCTCGTTACTGACGCCTACTCTAACTTCCCTTTCATTGTCCGTTGCACGTCGCCTACCACCGCGGCAACCACCAATGCTCTAGCTCGCATTTTCTCTTTGGAAGGCCTTCCCTCTACTCTTGTTACTGATAATGGTCGGCAATTTGCCTCTTCCGATTTTGCAGATTTTTGTGCCTGTCGCGGCGTCATGCATGTCACGGCCCCTCCGTTCCATCCACAGTCAAAGGGTGAGGCTGAACAACTGGTCCGCACATTTAAGGCTCAGATGAGGAAACTCCTGACTTCTTCTGCTGCTGATGATGCACTTCTCCAATTTCTGGCTTCTTACCGTTTCACCCCCATGGGCGACCACAGCCCGGCTGAGCTCTTACATGGCCGACAGCCCCGCTCGTAACTTCATCTTCTGCGGCCTTCCACCTTACGGCCGTGGGCGCCTTTGCTTGGCCGGTTCACCACCGACGACCTTGTGTGGGTAAGGGGATACGGCAGGCGGCCAAAATAGAGTCCTGGCCGCATCTTACGACACCGTGGCCGACGCCTGTATGAAATCCAGATGGACACAGGTGTTGCAGTGCGTCATTCGGACCAGCTTCGGCCTCGTGTGCTGGCAACGCCTGTTCCAGATGCTGCTACACCACCTTTGGCTCTACCTGATGCTTGGGATACTGTTATCTCTCATTACTCACAACGCAATCATCTCACCATCATATCGTTGCCAGCACAAGAACTGTGCGCCACCAGGAGACGTGCCCATGCAGGAACCAGATGACCATCATCTGTAGGAGCAACTCTACTCGCCTCCTTCTCCTACGGATGCGGACACATTGCCCATGTCTCCTGTTATAACAACCGGACTTACCGCAACGGGCAGATTGGTGCACGGGGCCCCAGCAGATTCGAGCCCCACGTCTCCTGTCGTCTCGACCCGTTATCATCGGGGACACTTCCGTCGTACGGGAAGCCTCCTCCTCGAGACTTTATGGCCAGTAAAACGACATCTATGGACGTTAGCAATCTACAGGCCACCTACATCAAGACCTGTGCAAAAACTTCAAAGGGGGGAAGAGTGTTGTGACTCGTCGATCTTTCAAAGTGCCGCCGCGCAGTTACACGCGTCCTCTACATGCGGCGCTGTCTGCCAGCCGTGCAGCCGCAGCGCCACCTAAGCAGCCAGCTAGCCAGCTAGACTCGGACTCAGTAATGATTTGACTGTTAAAGTGTACACACGGCTTACTCTGTTTACTTGATCTTTGACTTTCATGTATTGCGTCTTCCTTGAAATATATTTGTTCAACTTGAAGTTATAACATGTGCATACCCATAACACAAGACAAAATAGATTGCTTCTTCAGAAACAGAACTGAACTAAAGACAACAGATCATAGTCCTTGGATTAATGGCCAGATATGGTTAAACAAACCGCCAAGTGCTATAAGATGCCACAGAGGTAAAGTATTCAAAAGGGAATTAAAATCATTCTTAACTCTCAAATGTTTGTACTCCCTGAATGAATACTGATATTAAAATGTAGCTATTCTTAAATGTAGGCCTAACTCTTCTATCTATATGATGTACTATTCTGAGGTAATTGTAATATATATTATTTTTGTAACAACATGCTGTAAATTCAAATATCTATGTAACAACTGTATGTTGCATTATGAAGTACTGTAGCATATATTGCCAAGTGCATCACCCGTAAGTGGCTTCTTGTACATGTAAACTGCAAATTCCTACTGTTTGTACAAAAATTGTATAATAATGCTACGATGTTTGCAAAAGTCACCAGTTGGTGACTATATGCAAAGAATGATAATAAATACATAAATAAAAATAAATCTCTTTTATCTACTTTTTGTATGATACTATGCAGTGCTAAGTGAAACAGGACTACAGACAGGCCATCACTCTGTTTCACTCCATCCTCAAAGTCAAACTGCCTGGTAATTCTGTTGTTCACTTTTTCTTTTGTATCCTTCATTGTTAGCTCGATTAACCTTCTCAGTTTATCACAGATGCCCAATTCTTTCAGCCCTTTTTAAAATGCTGGTCTATTAATACTATCAAAAGCTTGTTTAAAGTCAACAAACAGGAAGTGGAGATCTATCTCATATTCGTAAAATTTTTCCATTACTTGTCTAACAAACAACAACTGGTCAGATGTACCTCTGTTTTGTTAGAATCCACACAGGTATTCTCCAAGTATCTTTTCGGCACACTTCTTTACTCTTTTGTTCAGCACTCCAGAGAAAATCTTATATAATGTGTTCAGTAGGGTAATGCCTCTACAGTTTTCACAATTGAGCTTTTCTCCTCTCTTATACATTGGGCATATTATTCTAGTATTCCACTCCTCCGGCATGCTTTCATTTACCCATATGTTCTTTATTAGTTTAATTACCCTCAGATTTCAAGAAGAATATTACAATTCCAATCCCAAAAAAAAGCAGGTGTTCACATGTGTGAAAATTACCAAACTATCAGTTTAATAAGTCACAGCTGCAAAATACTAACATGAATTCTTTACAGATGAATGGAAAAACTGCTACAAGCCAAACTCGAGGAAGATCAGTTTGGATTCCATAGAAATATTGGAACATGTGAGGCAACACTGACCCTACGACTTATTCTAGAAGACAGAGTAAGGAAAGGCAAACCTACGTCTCTAGCACTTAGAGGAAGCTTTTGACAATGTTGACTGGAATAATCTCTTTCAAATTCTGAAGGTGGCAGGTGTCAAATACAGGGAGAGGAAGGCCATTTACAGTTTGTACAGAAACCAGCTGGCAGTTATGAGTCGAGGGGCATGAAAGGAAAGCAGTGGTTGGGAAGGGGGATGTTATTCAATCTGTATATTGAGCAAGCAGTGACGGAAACAAAAGAAAAATTTGGAGTAGGAATTAAAATCCATGGAACAGAAATAAAAATTCTGAGGTTTGCCAATGACATTGTAATTCTGTCAATGACAGCAAAGGACCAGGAAGAGCAGTTGAAAGTAATGGACAAAGTCTTGAAGGAGGATATAAGATAAACATCAACAAAAGCAAAACAAGGATAATGGAATGTAGTTGAATTGAATGAGGTGATGTTGAGGGAATTAGGTTAGGAAATTAGACACTTAAAGTAGTAAAGGAGTTTTGCCTACAGACTGGCAATGGCACGGAAAGCGTTTTTGAAGGAGAGAAGTTTGTTAACATAAAGTATAGATTTAAGTGTCAGAAAGTCTTTTCTGAAAGTATTTGTATGGAGTGTATGCATATATGGAAGTGAAACATGAAATAGTTTAGACAAGAAGACAATAGAAGCTTTAGAAATGTGGTGCTACAGAAGAATGCTGAAGATTAGATGGGTATGTCACATAACTAATGAGCAGGTACTGAATAGAATTGGGAGAAGAGGAATTTGTGGCACTACTTGACTAAAAGAAGGGATCGGTTTGTAGGACATTTTCTGAGGCATCAAGGGATCACCAGTTTAGTATTGGAGGGCAGTGGGCAGTGTTGGGGATAAAAATGGTAGAGGGAGACCAAGAAATGAATACACTAAGCAGGTTCAGAAGGACATAGGTTGCAGCAGGAACATGGAGATGAAGAAGCTTGCAAAGGATAGAGTAGCATAGAGAGCTGCATCAAACCAGTCTCAGGACTGAAGACCACCACCACCAAAACCACAACAACAACAACAACAACAATACTAGCTTGTACCTTACCCTCTGTGAAGTTTTTGGTGTGTCTTCATTTTTGATGCAGATCAATAGAGGTTGCCCCCTGATTTTATCAGTTCTGACATATCCCATCTTCACCAGGGGCACTATTATTTTTTAGTTTATTTATCACTGTTTCCACCTCTAGCATTGTTGGATTATGTGTCTCATAACTTTCAATTTCTCTCGTTTCTGTGTTCTCTTCCAGTTCCTGTGTGCCTTTTGGGGCCAGATCCGACTTTTTGTTGAACATATCTTCAAAGTATTCTGCCCACCTCTGCAATATTTCTTGCTCATCTCTTATTATTTTGCCATTTTTGTTTTTGCAAGCATTTTGTTTGGATTGAAAATTTTTTCTCACCGTTCCCTCAGCACGATAGAATTTCTTCGTTTCATTCTGTTCCTTTAATTCTTCTATCTCTTTAAACTTTTGTTTTCAGCCATTCCTTTTTCTTGCATATTCTTTGGTCATCGGACCTTAATTCTTTGTATAAGTGTACGACCTCGCAGCACTACCACCAATGTAACTTACCGTTCCACATTTTCGTAATGTGCAGGGATGAAGAACTGACCTCACAAGGTAATGCGGTGTTTGCTACAAGACGCAAGCTGATGCGCCACACAGTGTCATTTTCCACCTACCTGGCATATCTACTGAGTCCCTCCCCTAATCACCGCCTGGGGACGTACCAGATGGGGATTGACACACACACACACACACACACACACACACACAGAGCAGTGTAACTGGTTGTACAAATGTGTTATTTTGCTTTTATCTTCGTCTTCTCCTCCCCCTCCTCCTCAAGGCAAGTTGCCTGTTACGGTACCCATTTCTTGCAGCATGGTCTTCTTATATTTTTTCCTTCCAGAACACTTATAATTTACATCCTTTGCTGGGAGTCTTTCTCCACCCATCCTGTCTACGCTCTCCTTCCATTTTCTCCTATTTTCTGATTTAGGTCACACATTCCTAAATGTTTCCTTGTATCTTCATTTCTTTTCTGATCTTCTGTTGCACAGCCTTCCAGTCTTCTCAGAAATATCATTCCTTGAGCGTGCATTCTACTTTCTTGGTGTCTTCTTGTTCCCAAACTTGAAACCTGTGAGTGATGGTTGGTACTGCTATTGTTTTACAAAACTTTCCCAGGCTTTATTCTGCAAACTTTTTATGATGGTTCCACATATGGAACTAAATTTATTTAATTTTTGGTCCACATTATGGTTATATTTGTAGGTGACATTACATCCTAGATATTTAAAATGTTTTATTTGCACCACAATTTTATTATTGAGGACTATTTTAGATTTTAATAGTTGTCTGCTCTAAAATGCCACAACTTTCATTCTATCAACCGACAATGTTAGGTTGTAATTTGGGGCTATCTGCTGTAACTTACAGACTTCCGTTTGAAGGTCATCTTCATTCTGCGTAAGCAGAGTTAGATCGTGCGCATATAAAATTACATTTAGCCTAGTGTCGTGATCTAAAAGAACTCCACTTGTGTTCGACATTTTCCATTTGCTGGTACTTCATCTATACATATATTGAAGACAGTTCTTCTTTGTTTGTGTTCATTGGCTTCGTTGTTATATTTCCCTCATCTATAATAATTTCGGTGTTTGTGTATAAACTCCTAATAGCATTTACGAGGACGGATAACCTTGTGCAGCCACGATATTCCGTAGCTTTTCCCTATTCATTTTATCGAAAGCTTTCTCGAAATAAAAAAAAGCGAGATGGATTTCTCTATTGCACTCTCGTCTCTCTTCTATAACTTGTTGCAGTGTAAAAACATTATCAATAGTTGATCGTCCTTTTCTAAAACCTGACTGTTCTTCGGATATTAACTATTCCATGATTTTTTAAGTCTTGCATTCAGGATTTTGGCATATAATTTAAAGGCTGTATCCAGGAGGCTTATACCTCAATGGTTACTACATTTATTTTTATCGCCCTTTTTAAAGATAGATATTACTTCTGCTCTCAGCCAGTTATCTGGTACCTTCTTATTTCCCAACATTGATGTGAAGAAGTCTTAGATGCAGGAATAACCATTCATATTTTCACAGTTCCATGTCAATACCATCTAAACCAATGGCTTTCCTATATTTTGTAGCTTTTATAGCTTCCGTCAGTTCTCTCATATCAATATCATTCAGGCCTTTCCGGTCATTTAGTTCAGGTAATATCTGAATTAGTGCGTCATCATACCACAATCTTCTATAATGAACTGTCCATTCATACTCTCCCACATTATTAACAGGTATATGATTGTTTTCCTGTCTGTTGAGTTATTTCATCACTTTATAAGTGATAGTTTGTCTGCCATGTAAATCATGTTACACACTGCTAATAAAGCATTCTCACGATTATGCGTGCACTTTTCAAGTTATGCATTTCGCATTCTCTTCTGTTTCTATTCATTATACTTTTCATTACTGGGATTATTTATGTAGGTCTTGAAAGCATCTTATTTTCCTTTCATTGTTTTTTTTCCCATCTCTGGCATATAAATCATTACTCCTGTGCATTTTCTGTATTTCCTTTTCTTCCCCAGAACCTCATTAGCTATATTCGATATGGCTGTTATCAAATTTTTCCATTTTTCGTCCAAGTCTTATACCGTTTCAAAATTTGCTAATGTTTTTTTCAACCACTTTTGGTGGAGATTTCTTATGCTGCTATCTTCAGGTAAACTATAAGAACTTGTTCTTCTTTTTTTATCCTTAATTGTTTTATTTGGTTTTCTCCATTTTGCGTAGACGTCAATTATTGACACCAACAAGAAGTGATCTGATCCAGTATCCAGTCCTTGATAAACTCTGATACCTCTAATGTGTCCAGGAAATCCCTCATTTATCAATATCAATATTTATTATAAAAGTAAGTGTACAACAGGCATGCCACTAAAATTCAGAAATGAGACTCGGTACGATCAAGGGACTCATATTGTGTGGAAGTACTTTACCCTCATCCACAAAGAAGGTTCCTGTTATCAACTGAAGGATGTGCTTTTGAAGATATAAGGGCTGGGACATGACAAAGGGAGAAACTGAAAAAGTAGTACAGTGGGTGAATAAAAACACGCAGTGAAGTGTGAGTAGTCAAAGTGATACAGCGACTGAACATAAATTGAAAATAAAGTTTGTAAAGTTCACCTCGTGTATTTGTTAGTAAAAAGTTGTTTTGATTTATATTTTTGACAAGAGGAGGAGATCTTGCCAGTTCTGAAGCAAAACAGCAAAAACAAAATGAAGGGCAAAAAATCTAAACAGACAAAGAGCACAATACATGTTTAAGTTCCTAATGAACAACGGACACCGTGACAAGCAGAGAAATCAATGAACAACAAAATGAACAGATTGAAGAATCAATAATTGTGACAGAATCTTAGAACAAAAGACTGCAAACTCAAGCCAGCCACGAAAATATCATGCTACGAGAAACGTGAATGAGGACAAGTAAACAGTACAACCTAACAAATGAAGCATTCCACTACAATCTGACAAAAGAATATAACAAACACAAATACATCATAATCGGAAAAATGGATAAAATCTGCCAATTCTGTTTTGCAAAAAAATTCAATTGAGAAACACCAGGATTCTGTGGCATGAATGGAAAAAATTGATTACCATCGTATGAGGCATCTCCGTAGGAATTTTTATATTACATGACCGGGGAAACTCCAGAACCACAACACTTTCTTCAAAATATAAAAGCATACAATACCTGCTTCCAAATGACTTCTTTCGGTGTCACTTCAGTCAACACTAACTGGAATGAAATCGATTACATTAATTTCTGCAAGTATATTTCAACAGAAATGGAGACAAATAAATTGATCAACAATGCACAAATATCAGTGGATTGAGACAAGTAGTAGTCCAAGGTGTACAGAGGATCTAACACAAATACAATCAACTGATTCACACATTCAAAACAGCACCAGACAGAATGATTTCTGATGATTATAAAGCCACTGGAGCCAACAAAAGATCATCTGGAGAACACTAACATTGATTTAATGCACCTCAGATAGATAAAGTTGCCATCATAATTGTGGACAACGAAAACAAGAGCTGTGATATAATTGTACAATTAAGAAGAGAAGGACTATACATACAAACTGTTCATATAATGCCCTCCACCATCCATTAATATTTATGCACGAAGTAGGCGGATATCATTTTAATGTGAAACAAATCCAACCTGAAATATGCATAGAAACAAACAAAAATGTCACTTTAAAGGAGTTCTATGCTTACCGTTTAATGATCAGAGACAATGAAACATACAATCACATTGTTAACATTAGCCATTTATTCCAACAATTACTGGTATATATGTATATAAAAATAGAAGCAGAACAGATGCTTTACATAAGACTGAATCAGAAGACACTACATACTGAGAATAAATCCACCTTCAAGACAGAATCATAAATGACTGAATCATTGACAACATTGGAACAATGGTAATCTTACCCCCATCATACATAGGAAGTCCAACACATGTGTGCTAATACACTCAAGATGCCATGACCTGCATAAGAAAATATGGACAATGTGACTTCTACATAACACGTATAGGCAACCCATCATGGCCAGAAATCAAAGAACTACAAAACAGACAAGCCCCCATGCAGTGACACACCACAATAGCCAGAGTTTTCTGACAAAAACAAATAACATTCATTGAAGTGATCATAGAATACAAAATCTTGGGAACCATTAGATGCTGGATGTACACAATTGAATGGTAAAAACAAGGACTGCCTCACTCACACAATCTCATATGGCTACACGATGGAATCCATCCCACGGATTTCGACAAAATCATCCAAGCTGAGTTTCCCAATCCACAAGAAGATCCAAAACTGTACAACATAGTGAAAAACATGATTCACGGACTGACCGAGCCACTAAACCCCAATCTGCCATCTACATGTGGTGGAAAATGTACAAAAAAATACCCAAAACCATACTTGAAGAACACAAAAACCGGAGATGATGGCTATCCCAAATATGATCATCCAAAAATGATGCCTTCACAACAAAAATATTAATACAAGGCAGTGACGAACTGGAAATAGATAGTCAATTGGTAGCACCATATAACACATTACTTTCCAAAATGTTCCAAACACATGTGAACACAGGATACTGCAATTCAGCAAAATCCATCAAATATGTCTGTAAGGAGGAGAACAAAGACAGTGACATGGCAGTAATTCAAACAGCCAAAAACAGTGAACAACAAAACAGAAACAACAAGATCTTCCAGTAACAAATGGAAAGATACATCAACAGTAATTAAGGAGCATGGCGGCTCTTCAGTTTTCCCGTACACAAATGCGAACCAATTGTGCAACATCTAAAAGTATATTTGAAGAATAGACAGAGAGTTTACTTCACAAAAGACACCACCAGAAAAATTGCTAGTGAACCACCTCAGAACACAACATTAACAGCTTTTTACCAACCGTTCCAAAAGGATCCATTTGCGGAAACATTACTACGAGGGTTGGAACTTAAATAGTGGCAACTATTTATTCACAACTGATACAAAAGAGTTACATGTTTGCACCTGTTACTGCCCTTCAAAGTAGTTGCCAGCATTGTGTAGAACCCGTTGCCAGCAATATGGAAGGTGAAGTATACCGTTAGCAGAGCCTGTTCTTTTGATGGTGTGAATGGAGTGGTCTACTGCCTGTCAAATCTCTGGAACAGTTCTGAAGCGAATGCCACGAAGTGGTTCTTTCAACTTCGGAATCGTATCAAAGCCACAAGGACTGAAGTCTGGGGAGTATGGTGAATTGTACAGTACATCCCAGTCCCATCGACCGAACAGAGCAGCCACAGCTTGCGCTGTATGCGCCCGCGCATTGTCGTACAAAATGATGGGTGGGTTGCGCAGAAAGTGTCACTGCTTCTTTCGAAAAGGTGATGCTCCAAAAATGAACAGTAAAACTGTGCATTGACGGTCTGCCGTGGAGGAACGTAACGCGTTAGGATAACACCATCAAAGTCGTACATAAGAATCACCATAATTTTCACCACACTGGTCGTCATTCGCGGCGACCCATAATGATGCCATTCATTGGATTGGTGTTTCAGTTTTGTCTCGTACGATGTGACCCATGCCTCAGCCAGTGTTAGATACGGTGTAAGAAAGCCTCTCCCCTTCATGCTCATAGCACTCCAAGTGCATCTGAGCAGCGATGTAACACATCCACTTCTGCATTTCTGTCAAGTCATGTGGAACCCATTGTGATGCAATTTTTCACATGCCCAGGCATTCCTTCAGCATTTGATGCACAGTCATATGCCCTAATTTGGTTTCGTGGGCGTGCTCACGAATTGTATGGCGTCGATCACTGTCCACTAATGTGGCAACAGCACGCACGTCTTCTTCAGAGACGCTAGCACGACCTGCCCGATGCACGTCTGCCACAGTTTGCAGAGCTTCATTGAAGGCTTTACCCAACATGCCAAACACTGTTCTGTACGGCAATGCTGATTCCCGGCACGCCTCTCGAGGACCTTGATGACACTGTTGTGCTGTACGAACTCTGGCACATTTAATCTTGATCCAATCTTGTTCCTGTTTCGAAAACGTAGTGACACCATTACGTTAGACCTCTCACTCACAAATGACTGTGTTTTCCTCAATTACCAAATCTGAAAAGCTCATCCTGAACCGACCATCGAATTTAACAATGATGTTTTCAACCAAACACTCATTTGCCTAGAAGATAAATGTTTAGCAATAAAAGTATCTTCTGGGACGTATGCAGAATGGCATATAAAAAATCATTCAATGTCATGGATAGAACATTACAAGACTTGCGAGGAAACTGAAATGATGGGAGGAGCTCCACACATACTCTCACGAGATTTTTGACAAACACTTCCGGTTATTCCCAAATCGACGCCAACATATGAGATCAATGCATGCTTTAAAAAATCACATCTCTGGCCACACGTACAAGTACTGCAACTAACAAAAAATATGAGAGCTGAACTATTGAAATACGGAACAGCAGCACATTTTGTTCAACATCTTTTACAAACAGACACAGGCACAAATCCTACTGACCAGACGACTGGTCTCAATGCATTCAACAATGATTTTTGCAACATAACCACTGCTTAAAATGAACACATCAACCAAACTGAGCCAAACATTGTTCACAACTATATCAATGTGGACTGATCTGGACTGGCTATTTGAATGGGCTATTTTGGCAACTAAAAATAATACTGCTGATCTTTTCAACTTTAATATTCAAATGAAAATTCCTGTCAAAGAGAGAATATACAAATCAATCAGCACAATGGTAAACATTGAAGAAAGTGTGAACTTCTCAACAGAATTGCTAAACTCATTGTAAGTATATAATGTAACATATTATTATTATTTTCTTTCTTTTATTTTCTCCCTCATTCTTTTCATATATAAGTGATAGTGGGTGGACATACTGCGAGTTCCGTCAAGTTAAAAAAAAAAGAAGTGTATTCCAATTGTACATTAAAAGGCATTATAAGATAGCAAAGTTTATTCGCACAATCATATTCTGTTCGTTTTTCCATGTCGCACCGAGAATCCTGAAATCAAGAGGATCGAAGCAGACCAGAAGAATTCGCATGAGCAGAGGAGGGGAAATCTGGAACCATGTGCATGGAGATTGGTGTGACAATAGCAGTAACAAGAAAAGAATGTACATAAATTTACGAATGTTAAATGCTGAATACATGTATTGAATATTGAAGGTCTGTTTATATTAGTGCCAGTTAAATTTCACTCAGGATATGTGTACCTTCCAATTTCTTTCAAAATTTCCCTTTTAATTATTTAAGCAGCAAATTTTTATTCAGTTTTCCAACCCCTTCCGCCCCTTTTCAAGTACCAGGAATGCTATTTCCCTTCCTTTGACTTAAAACTGGATCTCCAATCATAATACTCAGAAATCTCAGCACACCAAAAGTATGTAAAGGAACAAAAATGAATGTCAAACAGCTATCAAATAACCTCATCGAAGCTGAGCTTATGATTGGAAGTGTACAAAGTCCTTTGTACTTTGCAACTATTTATCACCGGAATACCACTGATCTCTAATGAACTGCCATTCCAATTTAAAGGACTGAAATTTCCAATCAAATTAGCCTACAGTTTCACAATGAACAAAGTGCAAGGACAAGCATTCAAATTTGTGGCACCAACGTCGAAGACTCCTGCTTCTCTCACAGTCAACAACTTGATCTTGAGTAGGAAATTTGAAAAATTTGTACATATATATCCTAGACAACAAAATGAAAAATGCTGTTTATAAACAAGTATTGTAAATACTTAGAATATGTTTTCAATAAAACTATTTTTTACCTTGCATACTTTGAAGTTTATCCTTTTATTCCAACTACCACACAATTTCATATCAACTCCCTGGGAAAAGCCATGTACCCCAGCTAGTTATTATATGATCTACAATAGATCTATATCCTCTTGCTGACCCAGTAAATTTGTGTATGTCTTTCTTCCCAAAGAAACTATTTGTAATTTTAAAAATGATTAAAGGTAGCAAAATGTCCTGAGTGTTTTTCTGTTTTCATTACATACATTTTCTTGTAATGTGCCTACTATTTTTGGAATTGGTGTATTTGAAGTTCTACCAGTGAAACCTCCCTCAAGTAAAATCTGATTTTTACTGTATCTGTTTAAGATCACTTGTAAGTATTTGTAAAAGGCCTTGGACTTGTCATTTTTCCTCCTTCTGGGGTATAAGTTGGCATTATTCTTATTCCTCTTGGGCTTTTGCTTTTACGAGGGTAATCCCAGAAGTAAGGTCTCCTATTTTTTTATAAGTACATAGACCTGTTTATTTCTACAATGGTTTGCATCAGTTTACAGCTTGAACATTTAGCTATTTTTTGACATAATCACCATTTCTGTCGATGCATTTTTGTAGACACTGCGGCAGTTTTTGTATGCCCATGTCATACCAGCTCGCCGCCATGCTGTTCAGAAAGTTATGAACCTCTTCTTTCACCTGGTCGTCGAAGCTGAACCGCTTTCCAGACAAATGTTCTTTTAACCTACGGAACAGAGTGCCAAGTCAGGACTATAGGGGTGGGTCGGTGATTATGTTCCACTGAAACTGTTGCAGAGAGCAACAGTTTGCTGAGCGATGTGTGGGCGAGCGTTGTCATGGAGAATGTGTACGCCCTTGCCCAACATTCCTCTTCTCCGGTTCTGAATTATCCGTTTGAGTTTTTTCAGAGTCTCACAATACCTGTCAGCGTTAATTGTGGTCCCAGTATAACACGAGCATACAAAAACTGCCACAGCGTCTACAAAAATGCATCGATAGAAATGGTGATTATGTCAAAAAATAGCTAAATGTTCAAGCTGTAAACTGATGCAAAACATTGTAGAAATAAACAGGTGTATGTACTTATAAAAAAATAGGAGACCTTACTTTTGGGATTACCCTCGTATTAGTTTTGAATTATTCATCCATGGAGTAATGAAAAAAGACAAAACCAAAACTGCAATAAATTAAAATGTCACGCTCGCTGCTAAAGTACTGCCACATGAACAATGAGCAGTTAGTAAGCAATAAACTGTTTTCCTTTCATTAGTCTACATCTACATCTACATTGATACTCCGCAAGCCACCCAACGGTGTGTGGCGGAGGGCACTTTACGTGCCACTGTCATTACCTCCCTTTCCTGTTCCAGTCGCGTATGGTTCGCGGGAAGAACGACTGTCTGAAAGCCTCCGTGCGCGCTCTAATCTCTCTAATTTTACATTCGTGATCTCCTCGGGAAGTATAAGTAGGGGGAAGCAATATATTCGATACCTCATCCAGAAACGCACCCTCTCGAAACCTGGCGAGCAAGCTACACCGCGATGCAGAGCGCCTCTCTTGCAGAGTCTGCCACTTGAGTTTATTAAACATCTCCGTAACGCTATCACGGTTACCAAATAACCCAGTGACGAAACGCGCCGCTCTTCTTTGGATCTTCTCTATCTCCTCCGTCAACCCGACCTGGTACGGATCCCACACTGATGAGCAATACTCAAGTATAGGTCGAACGAGTGTTTTGTAAGCCACCTCCTTTGTTGATGGACTACATTTTCTAAGCACTCTCCCAATGAATCTCAACCTGGTACCCGCCTTACCAACAATTAGTTTTATATGATCATTCCACTTCAAATCGTTCCGTACGCATACTCCCAGATATTTTACAGAAGTAACTGCTACCAGTGTTTGTTCCGCTATCATATAATCATACAATAAAGGATCCTTCTTTCTATGTATTCGCAATACATTACATTTGTCTATGTTAAGGGTCAGTTGCCACTCCCTGCACCAAGTGCCTATCCGCTGCAGATCTTCCTGTATTTCGCTACAATTTTCTAATGCAGCAACTTCTCTGTATACTACAGCATCATCGGCGAAAAGCCGCATGGAACTTCCGACACTATCTACTAAGTCATTTATATATATTGTGAAAAGCAATGGTCCCATAACACTCCCCTGTGGCACGCCAGAGGTTACTTTAACGTCTGTAGACGTCTCTCCATTGATAACAACATGCTGTGTTCTGTTTGCTAAAAACTCTTCAATCCAGCCACACAGCTGGTCTGATATTCCGTAGGCTCTTACTTTGTTTATCAGGCGACAGTGCGGAACTGTATCGAACGCCTTCCGGAAGTCAAGAAAAATAGCATCTACCTGGGAGCCTGTATCTAATATTTTCTGGGTCTCATGAACAAATAAGGCGAGTTGGGTCTCACACGATCGCTGTTTCCGGAATCCATGTTGATTCCTACATAGTAGATTCTGGGTTTCCAGAAATGACATGATACGCGAGCAAAAAACATGTTCTAAAATTCTACAAGAGATCGACGTAAGAGATATAGGTCTATAGTTTTGCGCATCTGCTCGACGACCCTTCTTGAAGACTGGGACTATCTGTGCTCTTTTCCAATCATTTGGAACCCTCCGTTCCTCTAGAGACTTGCGGTACACGGCTGTTAGAAGGGGGGCAAGTTCTTTCGCGTACTCTGTGTAGAATCGAATTGGTATCCCGTCAGGTCCAGTGGACTTTCCTCTATTGAGTGATTCCAGTTGCTTTTCTATTCCTTGGACACTTATTTCGATGTCAGCCATTTTTTCGTTTGTGCGAGGATTTAGAGAAGGAACTGCAGTGCGGTCTTCCTCTGTGAAACAGCTTTGGAAAAAGGTGTTTAGTATTTCAGCTTTACGCGTGTCATCCTCTGTTTCAATGCCATCATCATCCCGTAGTGTCTGGATATGCTGTTTCGAGCCACTTACTGATTTAACGTAAGACCAGAACTTCCTAGGATTTTCTGTCAAGTCGGTACATAGAATTTTACTTTCGAATTCAATGAACGCTTCACGCATAGCCCTCCTTACGCTAACTTTGACATCGTTTAGCTTCAGTTTGTCTGAGAGGTTTTGGCTGCGTTTAAACTTGGAGTGGAGCTCTCTTTGCTTTCACAGTAGTTTCCTAACTTTGTTGTTGTACCACGGTGGGTTTTTCCCGTCCCTCACAGTTTTACTCGGCACGTACCTGTCTAAAACGCATTTTACGATTGCCTTGAACTTTTTCCATAAACACTCAACATTGTCAGTGTCGGAACAGAAATTTTCGTTTTGATCTGTTAGGTAGTCTGAAATCTGCCTTCTATTACTCTTGCTAAACAGATAAACCTTCCTCCCATTTTTTATATTCCTATTAACTTCCATATTCAGGGATGCTGCAACGGCCTTATGATCACTGATTCCCCGTTCTGTACATACAGATTCGAAAAGTTCGGGTCTGTTTGTTATCAGTAGGTCCAAGATGTTATCTCCACGAGTCGGTTCTCTGTTTAATTGCTCGAGGTAATTTTCGGATAGTGCACTCAGTATAATGTCACTCGATGCTCTGTGAGGCTCTCGGTTGGAGAGGGTTTGGAATTTATGTTTTAAGTTTTTGGAAGTTGCTAAGTGCTCTCATTCTCAAATACTGAACAAATATAACACGAGTAGTTTGTGCATCATTACGTGCCTCGAGGCATACGCATACTGAGTCGCAGAAAGGCACAACAAAATGACTGCTATACATTTGAGGTTTTGGCTAAAAGGCCTTCTCCTAAATTAGAAAACACACACACTTTGACAAAAGCACAACTCTCTACCCACACACCTCACATCCTCTCTTTGATCTTGTGTTTTTATGTTGGTTTTGGCCAAAAGCTCAAATGCATAGCAGTCTTTTTGTTGTACCTGTCTGCGACTCAATGTCTCCTCTATATGGCAAGTAGCAAACTATCCTCGATATAATACTGTCATTATTTGATCCTGGACTTTCCACTGTTCAGTTTCTAACTTTTATACTTGTGTTATTGTCTTAAACCTTTAATATAAGATTATACTTATTAATGCCAAGCTTATGACAGCATTTGAATTTTTTTTTAATTCTGTCAATAAGTGTATGAAATACTGAAAACAAAATCTCTGTTGCTCCTCCAAACCACCAGTCAGACAACCTGCAACTGGGACCTGGTGACCATTTTAGCCACTTAGTAACATAAACAAGCCCTAAAACGTTACTCAACATATGTTTACACAATGACAGATGGTTATTAAATGAAACGGTGACTGGTAACAGTGAACTTGTTGTTTCATTTAATGTCAGTAACAGTCACGGTAAAGCCTAACCTAAAAATGTTCACATTTAAAGACAGATGGCTACTTTTATACTTTCAGTGCAAATTGAAAGATTTCAGATTACGAGTCAAACATCTTGTAGCTCCAGTGTAGAAGCCTGCTGATTTCAATTTATGTTAGTAATGAGTTCCATTGAAATTTCAGTCTCATGCTTTGGCATGTTAATCACCAATACTGGGTGAACCTAAACTGAGCCCATCTGAGAAAACCATCTGTCACTACAACTGTGGTGACAGGCCGGTACTCGAACCCAGACTTCCTGCTTATAATGAGCAGACACAGTAACTACCATGCAACCTGAGCACTTTTTCATAAGTTTGTATGGGTTTTTTCAGAGG
Source organism: Schistocerca americana (assembly GCF_021461395.2). NCBI lineage: Eukaryota > Metazoa > Arthropoda > Insecta > Orthoptera > Acrididae > Schistocerca > Schistocerca americana. The sequence continues at coordinate 19,142,693 of NC_060119.1, read as the reverse complement.
TGAAACCATTAATGGCACTCTTGCACACTCAGTAGCAGACTCTGCATCATGGTTCATGAACTGCAAGCAAGACTGAAATGGGAGAAAAAGAAAAGGGGATGGAGGGGGAACGGACGGCAAGACTCCTGACATCAAAAGGTGGCAATTATGAAAATAAATATGGATTCATGGTTCTTCATCTACATCTACATCCATACTCTGAAAACCACGGTAAGGTGCACGGCAGAGGGTACATCCCACTGTACCAGTTATTAGGTCTTCTTCCCGTTCCACTGAATGCCTCTGTATGTGCAGTAATTATTCTAATCCTATCCTCACAATCCCTATGTGAGTGATGTGTAAGGGATTGTAGTATTCCTTAGCAGTGCATAAATGTATTAATGTCATTGCTTCTCCACATTTCTAATATACTGTTGTTGTCTTTGTTGAGGTGTTCTTCAGAAGACTGGTTTGAGACACAAAACACGCTAGTCTACCCAGTGCATAACTACGGCTACCTACATCCATCTGAACCCTCTTACTGCATTCAAGCCCTCCCTCTACAACCCCATCCCTCCACACTGCCTTTTTTCCTAAATTATTGTTGCCTCAGAATGTGCCCTATCAACCGATCCCTTCTTTTAGCCAAACTGTCCCACAAATTTCTTTTTTCCCCAATTTGATTTTGTACCTCTTTGTCAGTTACTCAATTCATTCATTTAATGTTCAACTCTCTTCTGCAGCACCACATTTCGAAAGCACCTATTCTCTCCTTGTTGAAATACTTATCATCCTCATTCCACTTCTGTAAAAGGCTATGCCTCATACAAACACCATATGAAAAGACTTCCTACATTTAATAAATTTATATTTGATATTAAGAGGTTAAAATGTCAGTAAAACCAGCAAATGAGCTCAATGTTTTTCACCAGTGATACTTAAGGAGAATTCTGGAGATCAGTTATTGCAATCAAATTTCAAATGGTGATGTGTTGAGAAGACAAGGTCTACACAGCCTGCACAAAGTTGTTGCTGAAAGAAGAATAAAGCTTGTGGGACATATTTTACACAAGATGGAAGAATCTCCAAATCAGCACTGTCATGGAAATCAACAGATGCAGAGTATTATAAATGATTGACATAATTTCATAAATTCACATAAATTGACATAATGTCATAAAACTCAACACCCCCATAGGAAAACTCAACAAGTTTCACTTCAGATATCTGACAAGAAAGTGCAGCATTGAGCCAGATGGCAACAGGCACCAGGAGAGCATTTCTTGTGCTTGAAAAAACATGTTCATTTCAGTATCAGTATCAGTCTGTGTAACAGCGCAACGACACAGAGATCCAACAGCTGCCAACTCCATTTGCGATGGTATGTGCAGTTCAGAATGCAGAGGAAATCGTGAGATTGGCCTGCAGAGAGTGAAGAAACAGATGACCGTGTTCGGTTGAGTTTCACATATAGCCCACAGAAGTCAAACAGAGCGAGCAGATTGCTGAACATACCACAACCGACTGTTTGGAACACCTTATGGAAATGACCAAAGCAGAAGCCTCACCACTCACAACTGCTACTAACCCTGACTCTCAATAATAGTCAGATGGTTTGAATTTTTGGCACAGATGCTTATGGAAGAGGATGAATTTTGTTAGAAACTCATCTTCAGTGATGAAACAACATTTTTTTGTGAATGGCACAGCAAATACGCACAACATACGAATCTGGGGAACAGATAATCCCCACGCCATTGTGCAATACCTTCGAGATTCATCAAAGTTAACGAGTCCTTTGCATTCTCACAGTTTAAAGTTTACAGTCCCTTTCTCTTTTTTGAAGAGACCATTACAGGACATATGTATCTGGAGATGCCCGAAAATTGGCTCATGCCACAACTGCAGACTGACAGTCTGGACTTCATCTAGTAACAGGATGGTGTTCCACCCCACTTGCATCATTATATTTCTCAATTAGGAAATTGAGAAACTGATCGATTGGTTGTGGTAAGGGAGATGATCAACAGTTCATGTCGTGACCTCCACACTCTCCCAATCTGACTCCATGTGGTATTTTTGTCTGGTATTACATGAAAGATTAAGTGTTTATGCCAAAAGAAAAAAATGGGTTTTTCTATGTGTGCAAAGCTGTGTGATGAGATGTCAAATAATGAAGCTGCAGAAAATCTGTAAAATAGCTTCAATTATTTTTACCACCCTTAAGCTGTCGGCACACGGACCGTGCATCCGAACGTTGAGCGTGCCAAGTTTCTGACGTCACAGCGTGGAATAGCACGCTCGGGAGTCTTTCCGAACTTGCAGAGCAATATCTGGCATGTCAGATATTCTGAGCGTGCATCTGAGCGTTGACCAATGAGATGGCACAACACCACCTACGTCACACGCACGCCGTCTCCCTTCAGTACAGAGTTGTGAGGCGCCATATTGGCATTCATTTCAACCCTACATATATATATGCCATTTCTGAGCACCAGCAAATTGAGAATCACTGGAAAACCCGTTGTTAACTGTGTGATTAGTTCCGATAAAATAGTGAGAAACATCATATTCGTGGCAAAAGAATTATTGTAACTTGCATATTATGAGAGTAGGCAGTGACACACTAAAGATCCACCCAAAACGCACTGTTCTTGGTACAATTTGTTATGATTAAATTTCGATTAGTAACATATCTACGATTAAAGTTTTCAATAAGGGGTAACATAATATGACTAGATACATGAAATCTGTTGTTGGCTTAGCATAATGAGTAGTGTCACTGTCCTATATTGAGATGTTTGCTGGGGCAGTGGTTCGCGTCTAGATGCTCTGAAGCATCCCCAACTCTCTTGTGGTTCCCTTTTTAGGTACTCCATGTCGACGTCTGCTCGTAGATACGTATTGTCAGTAGGTTTTCCGGCTTTACTTCCCGATGTGACAGCAACGACTCTCCGATGAGGTACGGGCCTCGTGTTTTGCTATTACTGCGAGTCTTGTAAATATCGCTTTTATTTAGTAATTTGCCCAGCTAAAACTCTCCCCTTTTATGATTAAGACAGCCTGCGCCATCTTTCGGAGGGAGTGGGGACGTCAAAGAGTCACATAAGTTTATATTAAGCAGTCCGTAAAATATGTAAACGTTCACTTCAGTTAGCGTGTTAGTTAATGCCTACACTTTCCGCTAGATGGTGCTGACTTACTGCTGAATAGCTTTGGTTCCGTAAAACCTTCACTGATTAGTACTAGGCAAATGAAATAAGTACAAGACTCTTGTATTTCACTTACACTCTATATTCAAGGATTAGGATGGTGATGGATGATGGTCTATTTAAAAGGTTCCTAGCCTGGAGGAATCTAAATAGTCAGCAAATGCCGATATGCACGCGCTCTACGCCCAGATTCGCAACTAACGGCACACGACACTTTCAAAAGTCCACACGTTAATATCTGAATACCGGTATCCTGTAATAGACCAAGATGCAACATCTGTCCCATACATTCTCCCACCACCACCTACTCCAGTCCAGTCACTTGCATCATCTACCCCATCAAAGGCAGCACTACTTGTGAAATCAGTTATGTTATCTAGAAGATAAGCCGAAACCACTGTGCCGCATTCTAAGTGGGCACGGCAACCGACAGGCTGTCTGTCCACATAAATGGCCAGCAACAAACTGTGACCGAGAAACAACAGGACCACCCTGTTGCTGGGTACACTACCCTACATGATATTCTTCATTTCAATGACCGCTTCACAGCCAGTGCCATCTGGATCCTTCCCACAAACGGGGAACTCTTCCCGCAATATATCCTACGTTCCCTTAACCCTCCCATCCTCAACCTTCGATAGTCGTTGTCCTTACCCGTCGAGTCCCTTCCCTGTTCCCATTTCAGCACTACACAGTCCTCTGTTCCATCCTTTTCCGCTGCCCACCTCAATCTTCGCGGCTGCACCTAGCTGCCCTGCCCTCTCTGCCCATCATCCCTGCAGCATGCTCCCACAGCAGTACTTCAGTGTCCCCCAGCCCTACCCTGCTATCCCTCCCCCTCCCCACCCCGGCCTCCTCCTTACCCCCAGCTGATTGCCTCTCTCAACATGCACTGCTGCTCGTAGTCCGGCTTCAACTCGCAGAGACTTTGGTCATGTGTGTGTGTGTGTGTGTGTGTGTTCAGCAAAGGCCCGATTCTTTTAATTCATACAAGTTCCATTTTCTTAAGTTCATATCTTTCAGAAAATTTTTCAGTTTTCAAATGCAGTTCAGTATCAATAAAGTATCGTGCAAGTGCACATTTTCCTTGGAAAGGTTTTATAGCTCAAAACCTGATTACTGAATCTGTCTTACTATTCCATAATTTTTTGAAACCTACAAATGTCTCCCGGTCTTCCACATACACAATGTTCTTTCACAATTTTAAAAACAAGTGTACGTTATTTTAACGTCTTCATCATCTGCAGAGCTAGTAGGCATATAAATATGTACTGGGAGTTTGCTTTATGTCTATGTTGACTACTTTAACGTTATCACTGTGCTGCCAATAGTAGCTCACCTTCTTACTCATTATTATTCATACTCCTGCATTGATAATCCTGTACTGACCTGACCAGAAGTACTGTTCTTCCTGCCACTGCACTTCATTTCTTACCAGTATATCTAAATTCAACCTGTCCCTCTCATTTTTCATTCTTTAACCTACCTACCCAAGTAAGAGATATGACATTCTACACTCCGACCCACAGAGTGCCAGTTTTGTTTCTCGTGATGACAACATCCTCTCGACTAGTCCCTGCCTGGAGAGCAGAATATTTTATCCATGAGGGTGCCATTATCACTGAGCTATACAGTAGAGCTGCACACACTCAGAAAATATAATAGCTATTCGTAGATCCAGTGTAGTGAGGACACACTGACTAATGTTACAAGGCCAGATCAATGATCCATCCAAACTGTTGCCCCTTGACAGCAAAGTGTGGCATTTTCTGTACGGTAGGCTGAGAATTATGAATTTTGAAAAAAGAAAAGAGAATCTTAAAACAAAATCTTGTAAAATAGAAATACTGCAGAAGTGACTTAGTTACATATTTCTGCTAAGATTGAAACTACTAAAGAAATAGTTATAAATAAATGCATAAAAATATTAAACACCTCACATTAATAAAAATATAACACACAGTAACTCACCGTTACACTCTTTTATAAATTAGTTCTACCCTCTTATCTTTTTTCTAGGCATACACATTGGTAACACAAGATAAGAACTTTTATTTATTTAAATGGGGTAGGTGCTGTTATAGACTCCAGTGATTCTTTCAGTAGCTGTTGAGTCTTTACCTCTATTGACAGGGTGGTGATGAATTACTATTCTACCTTTCCACACCTGTTACTGCAGGAGGCAGCAGCAATATGGTAGAATTTGAAGTGATTTTGACAATATGGTATATCCACAGTGCAAGAATAAAATCTATGATAAAATATTCTCCGTGACTACAGTACATTATTTCAGGTTTGATCCAACATAATAATTAGTTTGCATCATAAATGGTAAAAATCACCTTTGGAAATCGGTCATGAACTGAATTATACCAGCTTGTGACAGACCAAAGTTATGAACATGATCCTATGTAGTATTATTCTTCAGGTGCTTCCATTATATGAGAAGCATATGTATTTATATGTTCTGATGGATACAACATATGTGTACCACTTTTAATTTTGTCATATACTATGAGAGGAAATTACATTTGATATGACATGGCACAAGGACAACTGAGTGTTACCAGTTGTGTGTGTAACATGAGATGACAAGCTACTAAGTGAGTTCCCATAAAACTGATATAGGAAGACAAAATTGCGACTTGGTGGCAGCAAGGTAAACATGGTGGTGCTGTGTCATATATATTACGATAATAAATTACATATGACGGCAAACTTAAAAGCAGTTAATAGTGTAGTTTGCTATTTGCAAGTAAAAGTTAAACCTTTCTGCGTGTGTTCTCCTGCCGCTGCTTGATAAGGAGGTTTTTCATTATCTGTTTACTTTTATAGTCAAAACAATTGATTACTTCTGTTGTTATAAAAAAGTTATGTAGTTTTGTATACCAATTCATCTGTTACACTTCTATTTTAGATTTCTGAAGATAGAAACAATTCCAAAACGCGCCGTGCGTACTCTGAGATCAATAAAGTCATTCTTCACCTGCTGCATGACACTGATGCGACCCAGCCAGCCAGCTTAATTACAGATCTACACATATTTACAAGAATGGTCACTAACCTGCTATGTTACTTTATGTCACATGTTTATTAATTATGTAAATACAAACAGAACATAAGAACTTCATTGTTACTTACTCCACTGTGCACAGGAACTGCCCAAACCCCTTCTCTTCCACATTGTACTCCAAGTTATATCCTTCTCTTTCAAACCATCCACGTAAGGTCTTCTTAGGATCATCAATATACAGATCTTCATTTGGTGCAGCAGCATAAGGGTTTTCAGAAAGATCTGTTTCTTCATCTGCATCCTCACCTACAAAAATAAAAAAAAATTTCATCCACAATGCACTGTTCAACCCACAAAGACAGAAAAAAATATATATTTAGACGGTGGCAGAAGTCTCTCTGAGTGGCAAGAAGAGAACACTTGAAGACTTAATTTTAAAACTTTCTGGTAAAGACAATGTAGTCACACACGTGTGTTTCATTAGCTCTGACAAAATACATTTATCCAAAAGCTTAGCAAGCTTTCCAGTCTTCTTTACTTTTATCCACTCTAGACCTCACCTATATGGTAAGTGGTTTACCTTTATTTCTTCAAATGAAGTTAGGTGAAATGCGAACTTTTATCTCAATTCTGAAACAATATCGCATCCATTGGTAAGAAAGCCACTTAACTGGGTAAGGTGTTCCTTGTGTTTCCAAAACTGGAATAACTATTCAGCCATGGCCTTAATGTTGCAGGCACTCCAACAATAATTAGCAGGGAACGAAAAAACTCACTCATGAAGCATTTGATGAATTCCTTTTCTACCACTTTCGGCAGTAATGTATCATCATCATACAATGAAGTGCCAAAGAAATTGGTACACTTGCCTAATATTGTGTAGGGTGTCTGTGAGCAAGCAGAATTATCACAACATGACATGGCATGGACTCGCCTAATGTCTGAAGTAGTGCAGGAGGGAATTGACACCATGAATCCTGCAGGGCTATCCATAAATCTGTAAGAGTACAAGGGGGTGGAGATCTCTTCTGAACAGCACATTACAAGGCATTCCAGATATACTCAATAAGATTCATGTCTGGGGAGTTTGGTGCCCAGCAGAAGTACTTAAACTCAGAAAAGTGCTCCTGGAGCTTAAACTCAGAAAAGTGTTCCTGGAGCCACTCTGCAGCAATTCTGGACATGGAGGGTGTCACATTGTCCTGCTGGAATTACCCAAGTCTGTCAGAATGCACAATGGGTATGAATGGATGTAGGTGATCAGAGTGGATGCTTACGTACATGCCACCTAGTCATATCTAGATGTATCAGAGGTCCCATGTCACTCCAACTGCACATCCCCACACTATTACAAAGCCTCCACCAGCTTCAACCGTCCCCTGCTGACTTGCACAGTTCACTGATTCATGAGGTTGTATCCATACCCGTACATGTCCATCCGCTCAATACATTTGAAACAAGACTTGTTCAACCAGGCAACATGCTTCCAGTCATCAACTGTCCAAAATCAGTGTTGATGGGCCCAGGTGAGCCATAAAGTTTCGTGTTGTACAGTCATCAAGGATAAATGAGTGGGCGTTCGGCTCCGAAAGCCCATACTGATGATGTTTCATTGAATGGTTCGCACACTAACATTTGGTGATGGCCCAGCACTGATACTGCAACAATTTTTTGGAAGGGTTGCACTTCTGTCACATTGAACGATTCTCTTCAGTTGTCAATGGTCCCATTCTTGCAGGATCTTTTTCCAGCCACAGCAATGTCAGAGATCTGATGTTTCACTGGATTCCACATATTCACAGTACACTCATGAAATGATCATACGGGAAAAATCCCCACTTCACTGCTATCTCAGAGATACTGTGTCCCATTGTTTCTGCGCCATCTATAACAGCATGTTCAAACTCACTTAAAATATTGGTAACCTGTCATTGTAGCAGCAGCAAACGATCTAACAACTGCGCCAGACACTTGTCTTATATAAGCACTGCCGACCAAAGTGCCATCTCCTGCCTGTTTACATATCTCTGTATTTGAATATGCATACCTATACCAGTTATTTGGTGCTTCGGTGTATAATGCCTCACTGAGTATGTTTTCAACATTAACACTTTTCAAATGAATTCAAGGAACCAGAACAATGTTAACGGTTTTGCTTATACTGCATGTAAAGAAGAGACTGTTGAACGCACTGTTGAAGGGTGTGTACATATTTTTGGAATGTGTTGCTGTTGATGTGGTAACACACCTACAGAAAGACAATGCAGCTAAAACAATGTTGAAATGTCTGAAAAATACACACAAGTAAAATGGGGGAGTGGGGGGAAGGGGACGTGGATGGATGAAAAACAACAGAAGCAAGTGTATAACAAAAGACTAATATTGAAATGCAGGTGTAGGTTTAATAATGAATACGAAAATAGGAGTGCGGGTAAGCTACTACAAACAGCATAGTGAAAGCATTATTGCGGCCAAGATAGACACAAAGCCCACGCCTACTACAGTAGTACAAGTTTGTATGCCAACTAGCTCTGCAGATGATGAAGAAATTGATGAAATGTATGATGAGATAAAAGAAATTATTCAGGTAGTGAAGGGAGATGAAAATTTAAAAGAAATTATTCAGGTAGTGCAGGGAGATGAAAATTTAAAAGAAATTATTCAGGTAGTGAAGGGAGATGAAAATTTAATAGTCATGGCTGACTGGAATTCGAGAGTAGGAAAAGGGAGAGAAGGAAACATAGTAGGTGAATATGGATTGGGGGTAAGAAATGAAAGAGGAAGCCGCCTGGTAGAATTTTGCACAGAGCATAACTTAATCATAGCTAACACTTGGTTCAAGAATCATAAACAAAAGTTGTATACATGGAAGAATCCTGGAGATACTAGAATGTATCAGATAGATTATATAATGGTAAGACAGAGATTTAGGAACCAGGTTTTAAATTGTAAGACATTTCCAGGGGCAGATGTGGACTCTGACCACAATCTATTGGTTATGAATTGTAGATTAAAACTGAAGAAACTGTAAAAGGAGGGAATTTAAGGAGATGGGACCTGGATAAACTGACTAAACCAGAGGTTGTACAGAGTTTCAGGGAGAGCATAAGGGAACAATTGACAGGAATGGGGGAAAGAAATACTGTAGGAGAAGAATGGGTAGCTTTGAGGGATGAAGTAGTGAAGGCAGCAGAGGATCAAATAGGTAAAAAGACGAGGGCTAGTAGAAATCCTTGGGTAACAGAAGCAATATTGAATCTAATTGATGAAAGGAGAAAATATAAAAATGCAGTAAATGAAGCAGGCAAAAAGAAATACAAACATCTCAAAAGTGAGATCAACAGGAAGTGCAAAATGGCTAAGCAGGGATGGCTAGAGGACAAATGTAAGGATGTGGAGGCTTATCTCACAAGGGGTAAGATAGATACTACCTACAGGAAAATTAAAGAGACCTTTGAAGAGAAGAGAACCACTTGTATGAATATCAAGAACTCAGATGAAACCCAGTTGACAAGGGCGATGTACTTGAGGACAATATTATGGAAATGGAAGAGGACGTAGATGAAGATGAAATGGGAGATATGATTGTGCGTAAAGAGTTTGACAGAGCATTGAAAGACCTGAGTCGAAACAAGGCCCCGGGAGTAGACAACATTCCATTAGAACTACTGACGGCCTTGGGAGAGCCCTGACAAAACTCTAGCATCTGGTGAGCAAGATGTACGAGATAGGCGAAATACCCTCAGACTCCAAGAAGAATTTAATAATTCCAATCCCAAAAAAAATGGCTCTGAGCACTATGGGACTCAACTGCTGAGGTCATTAGTCCCCTAGAACTTAGAACTAGTTAAACCTAACTAACCTAAGGACATCACAAACATCCATGCCCGAGGCAGGATTCGAACCTGCGACCGTAGCGGTCTTGCGGTTCCAGACTGCAGCGCCTTTAACCGCACGGCCACGTCGGCCGGCTCCAATCCCAAAGAAAGCAGGTGTTGACAGATGTGAAAATTACCAAACTATCAGTTTAATAATTCACAGCTGCAAAATACTAACACGAATTCTTTACAGACAAATGGAAAAACTGGTAGAAGCCGACCTCGGGGAAGATCAATTTGGATTCCGTAGAAATATTGGAACACGTGAGACAATACTGACCTTAAGACTTATCATAGAAGAAAGATTATGGAAAGGCAAAACTACGTTTCTAGCATTTGTAGACTTAGATAAAGCTTTTGAGAATGTTGACTGGAATACTCTCTTTCGAATTCTAAAGGTGGCAGGGGTAAAATACAGGGAGCGAAAGGCTATTTACAATTTGTACAGAAACCAGATGACAGTTATAAGAGTCGAGGGACATGAAAGGGAAGCAGTGGTTGGGAAGGGAGTAAGACAGGGTAGTAGCCTACCCCCAATGTTATTAAATCTGTATATTGAGCAAGCAGTAAAGGAAACAAAAGAAAACTTCGGAGTAGGTATTAAAATGCATGGAGAAGAAATAAAAACTTTGAGGTTCGCCGATGACATTGTAATTCTATCAGAGACAGCAAAGGACTTGGAAGACCAGTTGAATGGAATGGACAGTGTCTTGAAAGGAGGATGTAAGATGAACATCAACAAAAGCAAAACGAGGATAATGGAATGTAGTCAAATTAAGTCGGGTGATCCTGAGGGAATTAGATTAGGAAATGAGACACTTAAAGTAGTAAAGGAGTTTTGCTATTTGGGGAGCAAAATAACTGATCATGATCGAAGTAGAGAGGATATAAAATGTAGCCTGGGAATGGCAAGGAAAGTGTTTCTGAAGAAGAAAAATTTGTTAACATCGAGTATAGATTTAAGTGTCAGGAAGTCGTTTCTGAAACTTTGTATGGAGTGTAGCCATGTATGGAAGTGAAAAATGGACGATAAATAGTTTGGGCAAGAAGAGAATAGTAGCTTTCGAAATGTGGTGCTACAGAAGAATGCTGAAAATTAGATGGGTATATCACATAACTAATGAGGAGGTATTGAACAGAATTGGGGAGAAGAGGAGTTTGTGGCACAACTTGACTAGAAGAAGGGATCGGTTGGTAGGACATGTTCTGAGGCATCAAGGGATCACCAATTTGGTATTGGAGGGCAGCGTGGAGAGTAAAAATCGTAGAGGGAGACCAAGAGAAGAATACACTGAACAGATTCTGAAGGATGTAGGTTGCAGTAAGTACTGGGAGATGAAGAAGCTTGCACAGGATATAGTAGCATGGAGAGCTGCATCAAACCAGTCTCAGGACTGAAGACCACAACAACAACAACAACAACAACAATGTTGAAAACTATATAATTGCCAAATGTAACGACAGAATACTCCCATTTAATGTGGTATCACAAATCGATACCACCCTTCCAGCATCTTTAGGTTCGCAATGCAACTGAAAGTTTCCATCATATGCCGATAGTGTCCGTGCAGAATGCAACAGACCCAATAGTGCACGCGTAATGAGCCACGCCTTCAGTAGCTCCGGCATTCGAGCGTCCTCTGCCACCGCAATACAGGAGGGCTGGCGGGAGCCGCTCGGCCCACTCGCCCTGGGAGCCGCTCGGCTGTGCGAAGTTACGCAGATACCACTTAGTTGCAGCTCTGACCCCATCGCTCGTGATTTTGTACAGAGCGCCCCGTCCTTGTCAACACTGAGAGCCACACTATTTCTTGCTGCATTATTTGTAATGAGTCTTCATATACTTGGAGAAATACAAGTTATGTAAATCTCCTGTTTACTTTGTTAGCTTGTTTACTAATAATTTCTGCTCCCGTCCAGCTTTCCTACGATGACAGCTGCCACACCACTCTGCAGCCCACCTCTCCTTATGACTGGGTACAAAATTGTACACAACATACCTGATGACGAGTACACATACCTGTGTGTGGCTTCTTCCAGTTTACTTCATCCTGTTCTATCATCCTTTTGGTAGCTGTTTTTCTTTTTCAGTTGCTTGTCTTTCGTGTCGCCACCCTCTGGCTTACTTTCGCTCTTTACATTCTAGGTTCTGCAGCTGCTGCTTTTGCAGCCCTTTCTGTTCTCTTTGGGCTATTTTTGCTTTTCAGTGTTTTGTGTTTGTGCACAATTTAATCTGATACGGATACTAAACTGCAATCGTGTGCTGCAGTAGTTGACCTAAGTCAGTTTATTCAGCTACAGAGTGAACAAACGGCGCAACTGCTCGCACTGACGTATCACTTCGTCACAGTGCAGACGACTCGAAACAACACGCCGGACCCGACGAAAGCACTATCACGCAGGACCCAGTGACAGTGCCACCGCCTGCTTACGTGCCACCATTTCACGAGTTTGACGAGGTGAAGGAAGACCAGATAGAGCACTTTGCACTGTCCAATGCACACATTGCAGCACGACACATACCAGATACTGATAAACTTTCTCATACCTCGACCACACACGAGTGACTATTTGTCAGCTGTGTGCGATGCTGTTTCCCACGTCTTGCTCTGAGTTGGTAGAACTGAGGACCTATTGCGTGGGCTTACAAAGTATTATGAGAACAGGTTACGTGTGGCAGCTGCCCATTGCAAGTTGTCTAGGTTGCATAAGCAACGAGGATAGACATACCGTCAGTGGATGGCCTTACTAGAGAGTGTAATTTCGAGTGTAACTGTGCCAAGTACTACAGTGATACAATAAGTTGTGATACCATCACGGACAAGTAGCTGACTCTCAAATTCAGAAACAGATTCTGAAATATCTGTACCTTTCCTTGCAATTGGTTCCGCATATTCTAGACTATCCCCGTACCTACGAACGTGCGACAGACAGCTTCGAGGTAGTACCTGTCTGTTCTGTAGACAGTCGCAACAGACGGACCTCGCTGGCAGCCACGGCACTCATGGAAACACACCTCGCGTCTGGCACGAGCTGTGAAGTGTTCTCACTGTAGTGTGGTGCGTGTTCACCAATCTCGCCCTCGTGTGAAGTGACTTACTTTTCTTTATGGCAAACTGGGACATGTATAGTCAGTGTGCTTACAGTTGTATAAGGCGCACACTCTTCTGCTACTCCTTCACATAAACCTAAGTTACAGTGTGTAGTGTGTTTCTGAAGCCCCGCAGTGTCGTTAGTGCAAAACGACAGTGTAATAGCTGTTCGGGAAAAGCTTCCAACTCACCTGCAGTGCTACCTGAGGACAACAAACTTTTTGTGTCTCTTAATATTGCCGGACGATCGAGTCATTTGCAACTTGAGGCTGAAACTTCAGTGACGTAGCTCGACTTCAGCACTTCTGAATTGGTTGGCAAACTTAAGATGTACACACCGTGCCACATGCTGACGTCACGTAATGGCCGAGACATTCCCGTCTTAGGCACTCGTAGCCTTCCTGCGACTTTCTGAAATTTGACGAAGACGGGGACATTTAAAGTGCTTTCCTCCAGAGACAGAGCTAATATTTATGGTCTGGACTCTTTTGATTTGTTTGGGTTAAGCATTCAGACAATGTACTTTCTGTTTCTTCCTTTGATCCTAGCGAAGGTGTTGCTCAGATATGTGTACAATTTCAGGATTTCTTTCTGAGGGTTTAAGCAAAACCAACAATTTTATTGCCCCTGTCACAATGAAGGGCAATGCACAGCCTCATTTTGTTAGAGCTCGTCTTGCCCCTTAGGCTCTTTGAGAACAGGTGGCTCAGAGACTTAACTGCTTTTGCAAGACAGAAGGGTCACAGCACCCACTACAGTCAGTCAGTGGGCAGCCCCTCTTGTTATTTTAAATAAGCTGTCTGGCAGACTCGAGTTGTGTGCTGATTTTAAGAAAATTTTGAATTCTCAAACAGTGATGAAGTTATCCCTTGCCACACCCAGAACGACTGACGGATAAATTATGTAATGGACATCACTTTTCCTAAACTGATTTGTGTGATGCTTACTCGGATCAGCAGTCGCACCACATCTTTGTCATTAACACTCATCCGGGTCTCTTGAAATTTTTGAAACTGCCGTTTGGCACTGCTTCTGCACCCATCATTTTTCAGCACTTTTTGGAGCAACTGATGACAAAAGTTTCTTTTTGTTAAAATTATTTAGATGACATTATTGCCTCATGTCACACTCCTGAAGAACACGTTAGCAAGCTTCGCACTCTGCTTCAAGTGTTGTCTGCAGTTGGTCCCAAATGTAACAGAGACGTGTGTGTTTTTTTAGCCTGAGCTTGAGTAATTAGGACATGTAATTAATAGCCAGAGTGCTCACCTACTGCAACCACATTTGCTCACTACCCATACCAACCATCACCATGCAATATGTGGGAATTGCAGTCTGTGATAGGGAAGCTTACATATTACATTCAATTTATTCCTAATGCCGCTCAAGTCACAGTTCCCTTGCACCACATGAACAGGAAAAACATTCATTTTGTTTGGACACAAGTGTGTCAGTCTGCTTTTCAGAAGTCGAAGGACGGTATGCTTAGTGATCGATGCTTTGTTCATTGTGATTCAGCTGAACTTCTGGTCTTTGCTGCAGTCACTACTTGCGCACACTAAGGTGACGATTCCTGTAAGAGTTCGTAATGAGTGGATGGGCAAATATCTATTAGGTACATTACGTATGTAGATTGTGGACAGTTGGGAATGTGGGTCTCACGAGGAGCGTGCGATAGATAGGTCCCTGCAGTCGCACTATTCAACTGTGTCCTCTGTGACTCAGACAGATAGAGCGTCTGCCCTGTAAGCAGGAGATACCGGGTTCGAGTCCCGGTCGGGAAACACATTTTCAGCTGTCCCCACGAGGTATATCGACAACACATGTCGGCAGCTGAGGGTTTCAATTAATTATCAGTTTTGCGACAACTCTGGCATCGTCCACATCTCGAGTGCACCGTTCCACCCACAATCAAACAGCGAAGCTCAACGTTTTGTACGAACTTTAAGCAACAGACGGACAAACTCGATGCCTCCCACACTCGAGATCAAGCTCTGTTGCTCTTCTCGTCTTCCAA
This sequence comes from Schistocerca americana, assembly GCF_021461395.2. Classification (NCBI taxonomy): domain Eukaryota; kingdom Metazoa; phylum Arthropoda; class Insecta; order Orthoptera; family Acrididae; genus Schistocerca; species Schistocerca americana. The sequence continues at coordinate 19,127,502 of NC_060119.1, read as the reverse complement.
TGAGTCCCAGCCACGTAACGGACCACTGGCCACGGAGGTGTTACACAGACGGTGCCACCGAACCTCGCTTCAGTTGCTGCACCTGCCCCACCAGGCGGCACTCGCTCCACCCAGAGGGCAAATCACACTAACAATTTTGTCTTTTACTGATTGTACGGTGGAGAGAGGCACTGAGAGCACGGCAGCATTCCACATTTTCTTACGACATTCTATGTTTCTACACCAGGGACTGAGAGGATTGCCGAGACACCGTCAAAATCGAATCTGCCCGTGTGAATTATGTGATGCTGCTGCAGATGCTGTCCGTGCCTAGCTGGACACAGCAGCCCTCACAGCCTGTTTCTCCTGTGGGCTCCGTGCCAGAGCCGGAGCCAACGGAGCCTGAAGTCCCTCTGCAGTCATCGAGATGCCTCCGTCTTTCTTTGCTGCTCCACCTCTGGATGTCGGGTGCGTGCCTCTGCCCAATTCATCGGCTGGTGTTCCTAGGCAGGCTCAGGGCATATGACAGGGTGCAGGCACAGGCTCGGTATCGCCTCAGTTTCAGTTCCTGCCTCCTCATTGCCACCTGCATCCAACCCTCCCATCCCCATCACTGTTCACTCATCTACACCACACGACCACAGTGAGGAGGTTTGGAGGGGGGGGGGGAGGGATGTGGGAAGGAGGGATGTGGGGGAGAGAGGGATGTGGGGGGGGGGGGGAGGGGTATGAGGGGGGGAGGGTTGTGGGGAGGGGAGAGATGTGTGTGTGTGGGGGGGGGGATATGTGCAGGGGGGGATGTGGAGAGGAGGAATATGGTATCATGTTTCGACACCACCCTACCCGCATCTTAAATTGGCAATGGAATTGCAAGTTTCCGATAGATGCTGAAACTGGTCACGGAGGATCCAGTGGACCCAATGGTGCACACACACTGGACACATCTCCATTGGCTCTGGTTACGAGCGGCCTCTGCCACCACAATATAGGACGGCCGGCAGCCGCCGTACAGCCCACTCGCCCTCGGAGCCGCTTCGCTATGTGAAGTTGCGCTAACACGACTTAGCCGTGGCTTAACACCATTCGTGCTTTACTAAAGGGTCTCATTCTTGTTGACAATGAGGGCTGAACTCTATTTCTTGCTGATTATTTGTAATGGGCCTTCAAACACTTGGAAAATGTAAGTTAAGTAAATCTTATGTTTAAAGTGTCAATTTGTTGCCTAATCATTTCTGGTTCTGTCAAGCTTTCCTTTCCTTACAGTTGTGTATGAAGTAGTACACAACATTTAAAATGTTAATGTACTGAGTACTGAAAAACACAGTCATTAATTTAGCACATGTTAAGTGATCTGCATATTAGACAAGAAAAAGAGTCAAATAGTCATTTCAGCTTGCTTGAGAGACTCAGACTACTCATATGAATGTAGAAACTTGAGCAATGTTTAATTATGAAAGAAAAATAATGCCCTGAAGACATACGATTCACCAGAGTAGCGTTATTCTACTAATTTTGTGGAACAGTGTTGCCTGCAAATCAGCTGTCATATGACAAATAATATGAAAACTCTAACCAGAAATCATATTTATGCAAAAGTAATTGAACAGCAGCAGTAATGTAATGAACGATCCAGCACACAAATAAATTAACAAACAGGCTCACTTCTGTCAGCTTTGCGCTCAGAGGTCTCTCTCCGTGTCCTGCAAACAGGACTACTGGCATATTTTGCACACTTTTACTCAGTTCTCCGCTGTGGCATAATCTTTTGAGGCAATACAGCTGGGGTAAAAAAAATTGTAATACCACAGAGAATGCCGTAAGAATATTGTGTAGAACATCTTGCAGAAGCCTCTTTCGGGACCTAGGAATACTTACAAATACATGCCAATACATTTACACCTTATTGGAGTTTGTGATTAATGACAAAACTGAACTGAGGATGAACTATTCAATTCACAACAAGAAGAGGTGTAAATATAATTTTGACACAGACTATGCATTCCTATCTAGGATTTATAATGGAATTTTATACTCTTAACGCAAACGTTGCCAGTGGACATGACGCAAGAAACTGAAAATCCCCAGATATTCACAAACAAAGTAAAAGCCTCTCCTACAATTTATCAGAATATTTGAATTTAGGGATGTAAATGCTGCATAACTCCAGTATTTATATTAAGTTGCTGGGCAGGTGAAATCCTACATCATTTGTGTCATACAGATCATGAATTTGCCAGTATATCTACTTCACTCAGTCACACATATTTCTTGTATATTCCATCATGAAGGAGAGCTTTCAGGGACATGGAATGGGCCAAGCTATACTTTTATGTGCTGTGTTGAAACCAAAGACGGTGTCAAGACACCAGTTCTAATATACAAGCTTTAGGCAGTAAGCTGTGCTTGCTCATCTATACAACTACATACATATAATAGGGAAACATTCCACGCGGGAAAAATATATTTAAAAACAAAGATGATGTGACTTACCATACGAAAGCGCTGGCAGGTCGATAGAAACACAAACAGACACATGCAAAATTCAAGCTTTTGCAACAAACTGTTGCCTCATCAGGAAAGAGGGAAGGAGAGGGAAAGTCGGAAGGATGTGGGTTTTAAGGGAGAGGAAGGTGCAGTGATGGAAACAACTAAATGAAAACAATCAATTCATTCGGTTGTTGGAAAACAATTGACTCATTCGGTTGTAGTTATACGTATCAGTTGAACTATTCACTCATTCTTTTAAGTGAAACTAGTCTGTGAGAGCAACTGAATGAAAACAATCAATCCAGTTGGCTGGACTACTCATTCACTGTTTTGAGTGAAACCAGTCTGTGGGAGTAATTGAATGAAAAATGTGTCTGTTTGTGTTTATATCGACCTGCCAGTGCTTTCGTATGGTAAGTCACATCATCTTTGTTTCTACTACATACATACAAACAAGTCTTAGTTTAAAGTTAACAAAAACCTCGAAAAGTTTTTGACCAATTTACTTCAGATTTTTACATTTTACTCTAATGAACACATTACTCTAATAAAAGTTCGGGCAGACAGAGGCTACACATTTTTAAAAAATCTATATGGTACATAAATATGAATGTACTATATTAAAGTGCAGTGATGGAAACAACTAAATGAAAACAATCAATTCATTCGGTTGTTGGAAAACAATTGACTCATTCTGTTGTAGTTATATGTATCAGATGAACTATTCACTCATTCTTTTAAGTGAAACTAGTCTGTGAGAGCAACTGAATGAAAACAATCGATCCAGCTGGCTGGACTACTCATTCACTGTTTTGAGTGAAACCAGCCTGTGGGAGTAATTGAATGAAAACAATCATTCAGTTGATCAGACTACTTATTCATTCTTTTCAATGAAACCAGTATGAAATGATAACAATTGTGACAGTTAGTTATAGTTTTACCTGTCAGTTGGATTATTATTCCCCCCCCCCCCCCCTCCCCCCACTCAAATGAATGCTGTCTGTGGGAGCAATCAAATGAAAAGATTTGACAATGTTGTGGCTTTACATATTGATTGAATTATTCATTCTTTCTTTTCAAGTGAAGACAATTGGTAATTTTTCTGTTGGTTGAACCATATATTCTTTCCTGGAGTAATTTTTCTTTTCATCATTTAAAACTGATTCATATATTGTTGTGAATTAAACTTACTCAATTGCCATTCTTGCATAACTAATTGACATATCGCTGGGGTAAGCCTGCCATCACTTAAATTGTAGACCCCGGAAAAACCTTCAAAAGCCTCATACATCTGGGTCAAATCAGATTATTCTCGTGGACACAGTACATAGGCGATAAATTGGTCGACAGCCATGACGTTCTGTGGGGAGTGAGAACATGAGAGGGTGAATGTTTCCTCACTTGCGTTTCAGTGCTGATAACACCAGTGAGTGGACGCCTCAATCCGAACATCAGATATAAATTACACAAGAGAGTAACACAGGCTTATGTAAGTGCGTTATAGAGACTTTCACATTCAGACGTAGTACTAATTTTCAGAAGTGAATATGAACATGAATTAAGTCAATTTTATATATTTCAGAGAGTAGAATGAAAATGAAATTTAAGATATTTGGTTATCTAGTGGACAGGGCAGCATCACGGTGCACGCGATCAACCATTGTCGGCAGCATCTCATTGTCTCAATTAAGAAGTATGGAAAGTACAGGGTTTTCCAAACTTGTATTTCCAACTTTGATCACATATATTTCAGAAATGGGGATATGCACAAAAGCACAATTTATAGCATAATGTTTATTCACATCAAAGGTTCTAGTAGCTGCATAATGGAGTTCTGCATGTTAAAGTGACCATATTTTCTTGGCTATATAATAATCATATTATTATTTTTTTCTTTCTTCGTTTGTTTCTTTTTATTCATGTAAGCTATATATACATACAGCCAACGGTAAAGTAACAAGTTATTTGTGGCAAAGATAATGTTTTGATACAAAAAGAGAAGAAATGTGCTATTCTATTGATTAATTCCAGTATCTTCAAGTGTTTGTTTCCATAAGTGGTAGCGAGTGCACGTATGACGTACAACCATTGTTTAAAAATTTGTATTCCAACCTTATATTAAAAACTGTTGTAAAAGTTATCAGGAAGGCTAAGTTTATTTATATATTTACATCACTCACACCCGTCTGTTCATCATTTTGCCTGCACCGAGAATCCTGCCTCAGGATGTTCGAAGCAGACAAGAAGAATTTGGACGAGAAGTGGAGGTAGGTTGGTTTGATTTTTAAAGGGACCAAACTGCGTGGTCATCGGTCTCTTGTTCCACTGAACCAAGTCCATGGGATAAAACGGAAAACAAACAGTACATACCACAGGAATTCTAGATGGATGAATAAAAAAACCAAACATGAAGCTGAACACACTGGAGTCAACAGAAGACAAGAAAAACACAGACACGCAAGAAACAGGCAGAAGAGCTTAAAACAGGAGAGCAGATGTCCTGGACTGGCCAATCATGAGGACAAAAAAGGATGAGCCAGCCACTCTCCAACACATTAAAATCTCTAACCTAAAAGCACTAGGGTAGAGAACACAGGGAGACAAGGGACAGGAACTAAAACCGAAGAACAAAAACCAGCATCTATGCAGAAAACATAGAACCAAGCTAGCCATGGCAGCATCGACTCCTAAAATTGAAGGAAGTGCAACAGGAAGATTAAAATTCCGCCACAGAATGGCTATATGTGGACAGTCCAACAAAATATGTACCACTGTCAGATGGGAACCACAGCGACAACACGGTGGGGCCTCACGCCAGAAAAGATAGCCGCGCATCAGCCAAGTGTGGCCGATGCGAAGGTGGCAGAGGACCACAGAGTCCCTGCGATAAGCCCGCAGAGAAGACTTCCACTCATGTGTGCTCTCCTCGATGGGGCAGAGTTTATTGGGCGTAACTAAGTTGCGCCATTCTGCATCCCAAATCCCAAAAACTTTGCGGCGTAACATCGACTGGAGGTCAGGTTTGGGTATGCCAATCTCCAGAAGTTGCTTGTGAGTGGCCTGTTTGGCCAGCTTGTCAACAAGCTCATTTTCCGGAATGCCGACGTGCCCCGGGGTCCATACAAAGACCACTGAACGACCAGACCATTTGAGGGCATAAACTGAATCCTGGATAGATGCTACCAGAGGATGGCGTGGGTAGTACTGATCAATGACCTGTAAACCACTCAATGAATCACTGCAGACCAGGTAGGACACACCGGGGCAGGAACGAATATGCTCAAGGGCATCCGGCAAGGAGCGCTGTTCGATATGTGCCGAGTGAGCACAGGCAAAGCCTGTGTGACCATCAACCAGCGAGCCGTCAGGAGGGACGGAGTCCTTATGGAAACGCGATAGGTCCAGCCGTAGTTTCAGCCAAGGCGAATGTTTATGGACCCGCACGAGACACTGTAAAGGAAAGGACTCGAGTTCAGACAATAGGAAGTAGACACGTACAGCGATCATTATCCCAGACTGAGGTCGCCATTCCGGGAGAGGAACCACTGTGTTCGGGAACAAAAGATGGTAATTCGGATGCTGAGCCGAACTATGGATGTGCGCTGCATAGTTGGCAAGTAGTTGGCGGCGCCTGAAGTGCAATGGAGGGACTCCAGCCTCCACTAGTAGACTGGCCACTGGATTCGTTCGAAAAGTGCCCGTCGCTACATGAACCTGGCAGTGGTGCAAAGGATCAAGCAACTTCTTGTTGGCAGAGAAGTGAAACCCGTGGGTGAGAGCCCACGACTGCGCAGTCCGAATGGCTCCCTGTAGGCGGTGTTCAGCAACACCAATGGTTGAGGAACTGAAGCAAAGGCAGAAATCATCAGCATATAAGGAGGGCGACACTAACGGCCCCACAGCTGCTGCGAGGCCATTGATAGTGACTAAAACAGTGGAACGCTCAATACAGAGCCCTCTTGGATATAGCAGGAGCTAAAGGAGCCTCTGACTTGAACACGGAAGGTACGGAGGGAGAGAAAGATCCGTATAAAAATTGGGAGCGAGCCACAGAGGGCCCACTCATAAAGTGTGGCAAGGATGTGGTGGCACCAGGTCGTGTCGTAGGCCCTCTGTGAATCAAGAAAGACAGCTACCAGATGTTGGCGCCTGGAAAAAGCTGTTTGGACGGCAGACCCAAGACACACCAAATTATCTGTCATTGAGTGGCCTCAGAGGAAACCACCCTGGGATGAAGCCAGAAGACCCTGAGACTCCAGGAGCCAACACAACCTCCGACTCACCATTTGTTTGAGTAATTTGCAGAGAACTTTGGTGAGGTTTCAACACTGGGACGATGATGCTGTCTTGCCACTGGGACGGGAACACTCCCTCGCCCCACATGGGATTCAAGATAGATAGAATCTGACGCAGTGAGGCCACAGACAGATGTTTGAGGAATTGGGAGTGAATTCGGTCAGGGACTGGAGCTGTGCCAGGGCAATGGGCAACACCACTGAGGAATTCCAACTTAGTAAAAGGAGAACTGTACGGCTCAAGGCGGCACGGTGTAAAAGACAAATGCTGTCGTTCTGCTCACTCTTTCAAGGAATGAAAAGCCAGTTGATAGTTTGCAGATGCAGAACTCCGAGCAAAATGCTCGGCGATTTCACCTGAGTCGGTGCACACTGCCCCATTTACTGAAATCCCAGGGAACCCCAGCAGGGTCGGGTAACCATAAAGGCGGCGAATCTGTGTCCACACCTGGGAGGCAGGGGTACGAGAACCAATGGAGGAAACATATCTTTCCCAGCACTCTTGCTTCCATCTTTGTATCAGGTGGCGGGGATGGGCACGAAGCCACTTAAAAAGAATGAGAGTCTCCAACAATGGATGCCGCTTATGCTCTTTGATGGCCTCAGTGATGTCCAGCGACTGCCAAAGCACAGTTTTACGCCAAGGGCACCCGGAAGAAAGAGGAACCGAGCGTTCTGCAGCTGATACGATCGATGCAGTGACCCACCCGACCACCATATTAATTGCGCCACGTGTGGGAGTGTCAACAGCAAATGTGAAAGCCAGCCAATCGGCCCTATTAAGGGCCCACTGCAGCGAACATCCAGAAGTGTGACACTAGGGTAGTGACAGGAAGATCGGAAAGTGGTCACTACCACACAAGTAGTCATGAATCCTCCAGTGGACAGATGATGAAAGTCCTGGGTTGCAAAGCGATAGGTCAATGGCCGAATAAGAGCCATCAACCACACTGAAGTGTGTTGGGTCTCCTGTATTTAAGAGGCAGGGGTCGAGCTAAGAGAGAAGAATCTCGACACCTCTACCCTGGCGTGGCGCCACCTCACACGGTGTTATGGGCGTTGAAGTCCCCCAAAAGTAGGAATGATGGGGGCAGTTGGGAGATCAGAGCAGCCAATTTGTTAAGAGGTAGGTCACCATCCGGAGGAACGTAGACACTGCAGACGGTAATATCCAAAGTCGTTCTTATCCTCACGGCAACAGCCTCTATAGCTGTATGAAGAGACACTGATTCACAATATACAGACGTAAGGACATACACACATACGCCGCCTGATGCCCTGTTACAGTCAGATCAGTTTTTATAAAAACCCCGATAGCCATGAAGGGCAGGGGTCCGCACTGCTGGGAACCAGGTTTCTTGGAGGGCAATACAGAGTGCAGGTGTTGAGCTTAGAATCTGTCTTAGTTCAGCCAAGTGGTGGAAAAAACCACCGCAGTTCCACTGGAGGCTGATGTCATTATTAGGCTGGAAAGGCATGAAGCGCTCAAGGAGGCAGGTTACACCTCAGGGGCACCTGCTGTCACCAACTGAGTACGTGTGAGAGTGACTTCCACGGTGTCTGAGGGTCCGGAGAGATCTAGGTCCTCAGTGGACGCCAGAATCTCAACCTCATCCTCAGCAGATAAAAATTCGCTTGATGCCTTCCTAAGAGAAAATCTCCATTCCTTCCAAGCTAATTATGTAAATGTAGACCTGATGTTGCTAAAATTCAAAGATACAGTATCGACAGCAGTAGACAGATTCATACCACATAAGTTAATAAGAGATGGGACTGATCCACCATGGTACACAAAACACGCCAGAACACTGTTGCAGAAGGAACGAAAAAAAGCATGCCAAATTCAGAAGAACGCAAAATCCCCAAGACTGCCTAAGTTTCATGGAAACTCGAAATTTAGAGCGCACATCACTGCGAGATGCTTTTAAGACTTTCCACGATGAAATATTGTCTCAAAATATGGTAGAAAACCCAAAGAGATTCTGGTCATTTGTAAAGTACACCAGTGGCAAAAAACAGTCAATACCGTCACTGTGCGATAGCGATGGAAATGTTACCGATGATGGCACCATTAAAGCGCAGTTACTAAATACAGTTTTCCGTAATTCCTTTATGAAAGAAAACAAAGTAAATACTCCAGAATTCGAAACCAGAACAGCTGTTAGCATGAGTGACAAAAGTAGATATCTTAAGTGTTGCGAAAGAAAGGCAAGTCTTCTGGTCCAGATGGTATACCAATCAGGTTCCTCTCAGAGTATGCAGACACAATAGTGGCTTTCTTAGCAATCATATACAACTGCTCACTTGACGAAAGGTCTGTTCCTAAAGACTGGAAAGTAGCACAGGTCACACCAATATTCAAGAAAGGAAATAGGAGTAACCCATTGAATTACAGACCCATATCAATTTGCAGTAGGATTTTGGAGTATATACTGTATCTGAACATTATGACTCACCTTGAAGAAAATGACTTGTTGATACGTAACTAACACGGATTCAGAAAATATCGTTCTTGTGCAACACAGCTAGCTCTTTATTCCCATGAAGTAATGAGTCCTGTCGACAAGGGATCTCAGATCGATTCCATATTCCTAGATTTCCAGAAGGCTTTTGATACCGTTCCTCACAAGCGACTATTAATCAAATTGCGTGCATACGGAATATCGTCTCAGTTGTGTGACTGGATTTGTAATTTCCTCTCAGAGAGGTCACAGTTTGTAGTGGTAGATGGTAAATCATCAAGTAGAACAGAAATGATATCTGGCATTCTGCAAGGTAGTGTCATAGGCCCTCTGCTGTTCCTGATTTATATAAATGATCTAGGTGATAATTTGAGCAGCCCCCTTAGATTGTTTGCTGATTACACTGTAATTTACTGTCTAGTAAAATCATCAGACGATGAATTCCAATTACAAAACGATCTAGAGAGAATTTCTGTATGGTGCAAAAAGTAGCAATTAGCACTAAACAAAGAAAAGTGCAAGATCATCCACATGAGTACTAAAAGAAATCTGATAAATTTTGGATATACGATAAATCGCACAAATAAAAGGCTGTCAATTCGACTAATTACAATTATGAGCAACTTAAACTGGAAAGACCACATAGATAATATTGTGGGGAAGGCGAAACAAAGACTGCACTTTGTTGGCAGAACACTTAGAAGATGCGACAAACCCATTAAAGAGACAGCCTACATCACACTTGTCTATCCTCTGCTGGAATATTGATGCGCAGTATGGGATCCTTACCAGGTAGGATTGACAGAGGACATTGAAAAGTGCGAAGAGGGGCAGCTCGTTTTGTGTTATCACGCAATAGGGGTGAGAGTATCACTGATATGATAAGCGAGTTGGGGTGGCAGTCACTGAAACAAAGGCGGTTTTCTTTGCGGCGAGATCTATTTACGAAATTTCAATCACCAACTTTCTCTTCCGAATGCGTAAATATTTTGTTGACACCCACCTACATAGAGAGATACGATCCTCATAATAAAATAAGAGAAATTAGAGCTTGAACAGAAAGATTTAGGTGTTCCTTTTTCCCATGCGCCATTCGAGAGTGGAATGGTAGAGAGGTAGTATGAATATGGTTCGATCAACCATCTGCCAGGCACTTAAGTGTGAATAGCAGAGTAACCATGTAGATGTAGATGCAGAGCTTGTAGGTTTTGGTGGGGTGGGCGCCACCGCAAGTCCTTTGGTCTTTGTGGGTCTTCTTCTTTGACTTTTCTCATTGCTCCTTGAGTTTCACTGGCTGGGAGGGCTTCACTGATTCAGTCTCCGGGACTTGGTTGGTTGGTTTGGGGGATTAAAGGGACCAGACTGCTATGGTCATCGGTCCCAGTCTCCGGGACTGAGGAGGATCATGAAGCCCTACGACCAGGTGCTTGTGGGCACTTACACCACTGGCAGGCATCATCTTTCTCACTGGTGGAAACCTGGGAAGGGAGGGACCCAAGGGACCCCTTCCGAGCGAGAGAGCCGAAGAAGTTGGACGCTTCCTCGGCTTACATCTACATCTACATGATTACTCTGCAATTCACATTTAAGTGCTTGGCAGAGGGTTCATCGAACCACAATCATACTATCTCTCCACCATTCCACTCCCGAACAGCACGCGGGAAAAAAGAACACCTAAACCTTTCTGTTCGAGCTCTGATTTTCTTATTTTATTTTGATGATCATTCCTACCTATGGAGGTTGGACTCAACAAAATACTTTCGCATTCAGAAGAGAAAGTTGGTGACTGAAATTTCGTAAATAGATCTCGCTGCGACGAAAAAGTCTTTGCTTTAATGACTTCCATCCCAACTCGCGTATCAAATCTGCCACCCTCTCTCCCTATTACGTGATAATACAAAACGAGCTGCCCTTTTTTGCACCCTTTCGATGTCCTCCGTCAATCCCACCTGGTAAGGATCCCACACCGCGCAGCAATATTCTAACAGAGGATGAACGAGTGTAGTGTAAGCTGTCTCTTTAGTGGACTTGTTGCATCTTCTAAGTGCCCTGCCAATGAAACGCAACCTTTGGCTCGCCTTCCCCACAATATTATCTATGTGGTCTTTCCAACTGAAGTTGTTCGTAACTTTAACACCTAGGTACTTAGTTGAATTGACAGCCTTGAGAATTGTACTATTTATCGAGTAATCGAATTCCAACGGATTTCTTTTGGAACTCATGTGGATCACCTCACACTTTTTGTTATTTAGCATCAACTGCCACCTGCCACACCATACAGCAATCTTTTCTAAATCGCTTTGCAACTGATACTGGTCTTCGGATGACCTTACTAGATGGTAAATTACAGCATCATCTGTGAACAACCTAAGAGAACTGCTCAGATTGTCACCCAGGTCATTTATATAGATCAGGAACAGCAGAGGTCCCAGGACATTTCCCTGGGGAACACCTGATATCACTTCAGCTTTACTCGATGGTTTGCTGTCTATTACTACGAACTGCGACCTTCCTGACAGGAAATCACGAATCCAGTCGCACAACTGAAACGATACCCCATAGGCCCGCAGCTTGATTAGAAGTCGCTTGTGAGGAACGGTGTCAAAAGCTTTCCGGAAATCTAGAATAAAGAGCTAGCTGCGTTGCACAAGAACGATGTTTTCTGAAACCATGCTGATTACGTATCAATAGATCGTTCCCTGCGAGGTGATTCATAATGTTTGAATACAGTATATGCTCCAAAACCCTACTGCAAACCGACGTCAATGATATAGGTCTGTAGTTCGATGGATTATTCCTACTACCCTTCTTAAACACTGGTGCGACCTGCGCAATTTTCCAATCTGTAGGTACAGATCTATCGGTGAGCGAGCGGTTGTATACGATTGCTAAGTAGGGATGGATGTTCCCGATGGGTGGGTGGGGTGGGGGTGGGGGGGAGGGGGTATTGCCCCGAAGTAGGTGGTACAGGAGCAACAGGGAGGGTACTGACCCCCCCCCAATCCCCCCCCCCCCACCCCCCTCACGACCAAGGGGGCAGGTGTAGCCTTCCGGCTCTGAGAGGTGACTGTTGGAGGTGGAGCTGATGGGGATAGAACAGTGGTAGTGGCGGTGTAAAAGGTAGTCACGCAAACAGGATGGAGGCCTTCAAACTTCCGCTTAGCCTCAGTGTAGGTTAGTCAGTCCAGGTCTTATATTCCATGATTTTCCGCTCTTTCTGTAAGATGCTACAGTCTGACAAGCTAGGTGAATTATGCTCTTCGCAGTTGACACAGATGGGAGGCAGGGCACATGAAGTATTGGGATGTGTTGGGCGTCCACAATCTCGGCATGTGTGGCTGGAAGTACAGCGAGAAGACATATGGCCGAACTTCCAGCACTTAAAGCACCGCATCAGGGGAGGGACACAGGGCTTGACATCACAGCGGTAGACCATCACTTTGACCTTCTCAGGTAATGTACCACCCTCGAAGGCCACCGATGGCAACCTGATTATCCCTCGGACCCTGATGAACACGCCTGACGAAATGTATGCCTCGCCACTCTAAACTGGTGCGCAGCTCGTCATCAGACCGCAAAAGAAGGTCCCTATGGAATATAATACCCTGGACCATGTTTGAACTGTTATGGGGCGTGATGGTAACTGAAACATCCCCCAACTTGTCACAATCTAGTAACCTTCATGACTGGGCAGAGGATGCTGTTTTTATCAAAACTGACCCAGAGCGTATTTTGGACAAGCCCTCCACCACCCCAAACTTGTCCTCTAAATGCTCTACAAAGAACTGAGGCTTCACGGACACAAAGGATTCCGCATCAGCTCTCATACATACAAGGTAGCGGGGTGAATAAGCTACACTGCCATCCTTAGACTTTCGTTCCTCCAATGGTGTGGCCAGGGAGGAGAACCATTTGGGGTCATACATGTTTGCATTAAATTGAGACCTTGAACACTTAGAAACTGCTGACGGTTGGCCACCAGCAAGAGATGATGTACCACACTTCATTGCGGGACACCCGCCCTGATGACACCCACTCCGACCCAGGGCCCTCCCCACGGGCGCCACCCAACCTCAGCAAGGGCCACCTGGCAGGATGGCCATTGCCGGGAGTCCTGATGCCCCAGGGAGATTGGCATCCACTCCTCGGCATACATGGGGAGTTAACGGTGCAGGCATCAGTAGAGTGATCCCTGTGTTGTCAGGGGGCCTCAACCAATAGGATACATGGCGGCCCAACCACAACAGACTGGCTACCGTGCTTAAGGCGCCCTTCCCCAATTGGCTCGCTCTTCAGAAACATTTTGAAATATGGAGGTCAAACGCTACAGGAGACCATCACATAAAGGCCAAAACGTCAGAGACTCCTTTTAGTCACCTCCTACGACAGGCAGGAATACCGTGGGCCTATTCTTACCCCTGAACCCGCAGGGGGAGAGCAGTGGAGGAGTGATCCTGTATCAGCACTGTCATAATCAGCTCTCTGCAGCAAATGGAACTAATGTAAAGCAGTACACAACTTAAAATCTAAATATTGATCTTAAAGGTATTGAGACTGAAGGTCTTTTGATATTAGTACCAGTTAAAATTCACCCAGGGTATGTGTACAGATTTATTAATTACCTTCCAATTTCTTTCCATTATTCCTTCCAATCATTTTTTAAAATTATTCAAGCAGCAATTATGAATCAGTTTCTATTATTTTGTCCCCCCTGCCCCCCTCCCACTCATATGCCACTATTCATGGCCCAAGTTTAGGACACATTAAAAAAATTTGATTTTGCAAAAAAAGATTCTTAACTGAATGTAATAAATGTAAACCATCACTTTAATTTGTTACAAAAAGTAGATTAATTAATGTTTTATTACTATCTTCTAAGATGAATGCGTGCAAACAGATATTCACCAGTGCTGTAAATTTTTTCAGTCCTGTCTGTATTTTTCAACAGCATATTAAAACATTCAACCCAAGTTTCATCATAATTCACTCGAGTCACTAACATTGCTTTTGTTTGTCACTGCTCCATATATTACTGATTTGGGGAAATACACTTTCAGTAACAGCATATAGGTGAAACAAACATTTAACTCAGGATAAAGTGTTTCATAATTGTTAAATCCAGGACAAATAAGTGTCCTAAATTACTTTTGTTAAAATTTGAGACAAAGCTAGAAAAATCATGACTGACAGGGGGGAAGGGGGGGCAGAAGGTCACCTTAAAGGAGTGCGCCATCTACAGCTCACAGAATATCTAAGTGAGATTCCAGTTTCACTTTCTGCCTATAATGTCCTCACAGTTTGTACAAGTTCCACCAAAGAAAAACAACATAATGAGGCTCCACAGGACCTGGGTGTCAGATCTGGTCTGTACCAACCATTCTACACACTGTGTTAACTGTCGGGGGAGGTGGCCAGTCAATAACTAACATGTAAAGATTAGGAAAAAAGTAAAACCTTAATGTATATGTGAACATTTTGCTGCAAATCGTACCTCTCTACCAATTCCTATTTCTAAAACACATGTGATCAGCATCATAAAGATCATTTTGGAATGTATGTATACAGGAAGGTGTCTAAGTGTGTTTGCTGCAGCATTTTAACAGACCAAAACAAAGGAACTATCTACGGCTTGGTCTGCATTTAATGAATTTTAACTAAAGTTTATTACAATCTCTTTATTTCCAATCAACTGAATGTTCACAGGTATGAAAAAAGGTTTGGATAAACCCCAGACAGTTGTATAAAAATCCCTCCAGTATGATTCTGGGCACCCTCAATGCTAGAGGAAATCTGGAAACACTACAGTCCTAGTTGGAGATGCAAAGGTGAGTTTATGGTTCCATTTAGGGTATATGAAGAAGAAAGGAACCTCGGCTGATTTTAGTGACAGTTTGCATTCCATTTTATAGGCAATGTCTGATGAGGTCCGCAAATGTAGAATCATTTGAATATTCAGCCATTTATTTGTGTACAAGGTAAATATTTTGTACAGAAAATTGCATCGCCAGCTACATATGCACACCCCACATTTTCTGTTTTACAGATAGTGTTATAGCTAAAAAAAATCACAAGCACATATTTTCAGGGCTATCTGTATGGCATTAGGAAACCTCTTATATTAAAGAGTTTTTCTGTTTGAATGGTTATTTTCTGCTTTTTAGTCTTGTGTGTGTGTGTGTGTGTGTGTGTGTGTGTGTGTGTGTGAAATCTTTCAATTGATTTAAAACATTCTGATGAGATTACTTGAGGTTTATTTCAGTTTCTGAGTCAATCGATATACTGCTTCCTCCAATGAATATCTCGCGAAAATATCGTGAATGTAAAAATTAGAGAGAATTGAGTTCACGGACAAGCTTGGCAGCAATCGTTCTTCACTGTGAAACATTCGTGAAATAGTATGGGTACAGGTTATACCTAACAGTTGGACTAAACTATTAATTGGATCATTTTACTGACCTCCCCCTCCCCCCTGACTCAGAAGACATAGTTGCTGAATACTTCAAAGAAAAATTGAGTACCCCACTCATACAATTAGTCAGAGGTGACTTCAATCTACTCTCGATATGCTGGAAAAATTATACGTTTAAAGCCAGCGACAGGCATGAAATGTCATCCGAAATTGTACTGGATGCTTTCTCAAAAAATTATTTTGAACAATCAGTTCCTGAGCCCACTTGAAGCGTGAATGGTTGCGAAAGCATACTTTACCTCTTAGCAACAAATAATCCTGGACAAATAGTGAGTATCGTGACGAATACAGGGATTGCAGCAGTTGCTGCTAGGCTGAATACCGTAATGCCTATGACCATCAAAAAGAAACACAAAGTATATCTATTTAAAAAAGCTGATAAAAATGCTCTTAACGCCATTTTAAGAGACAGTCTTCACTCCTTCTGATATGATCATGTAAGCGTAGAAAAGTTGTGGAATGATTTCAAAGAGATAGTATCAACAGCAATTGAAATATATATACCACATAAATTAATAAATGATGATACTGATCCCCCATGGTACACAAAACAGGTCAGATCGCTGTTGCAGAAGCAGTGAAAAAAGCATGCCAAATTTAAAAGAATGCAAAATCCCCAAGACTGGCAAAGTTTTGCAGAAGTTCGAAAAATATAGCACGTACTTCAATGCGAGATCCTTTCAATAAGTTCCACAACGAAATTCTGTCTCGAAATCTGGCAGAAAACCCAAAGAGATTCTGGTCATACACAAAACACACCAGTGGAAAGACACAATCAATACCTCCACTGCATGATAACAATGGTGAAGTTACTGATGGCCGTGCCACTAAAGCAGCATTATTGCACACACGGTTTTCCGAAACTCCTTCACCAAACAAGACGAAGTAAATATTCCTGAATTCCAATCATGAACAACTGCCAAGATGAGAAACATAGAAGTAGATATCCTCAGTGTAAGAAAGCAGACCGAGCGAGGTGGCGCAGTGGTTAGCACACTGGACTCGCATTCGGGAGGACGACGGTTCAATCCCGTCTCCAGTCATCCTGATTTAGGTTTTCCGTGATTTCCATAAATCGTTTCAGGCAAATGCCGGGATGGTTCCTTTGAAAGGGCATGGCCGATTTCCTTCCCCATCCTTCCCTAACCCGAGCTTGTGCTCCGTCTCTAATGACCTCGTTGTCGACGGGACGTTAAAACAACACTAACCTAACCTAACCTAAGAAAGCAGTTTAAATCACTTAATAAAGCCAAGGCCTCTGGTCCAGATTGTATACCTGTCAGGTTCCCATCAGATTATGCTGATACAATAGCTCCATATTTAGCAATTATATACAACAACTCGCTCACAGAAAGATCCATACCTAAAGACTGGAAAATTGCTCAACTCACAAGAATATTCAAAAAGAAGTAGGAGTAATCTGCTGAATTACAGGCTCATATCACTAACGTCAATTTGCAGTAGCATTGTGGAATGTATACTGTGTTCGAACATTATGAAGAACCTCGAAGAAAACGATTTATTGACACACAGTACGGATTCAGAAAATATTGTTCTTGTGAAACACAACTAACTCATTACTTGTTATACTCATGAAGTAATGAGTGCTATCGACTAGGGATGTCAAATTGATTCCATACTTTTAGATTTCCAGAAGGCTTTCGACACCATTCCTCACAAGCGTCTTCTAATCAAACTGCAGTTGTGTGACTGGATTCATGATTTCCTGTCAGAAAGGTCACAGTTCGAGTAAAACAGAAGTAATATCCGGCATTCCCCAAGGAAGTGTTATAGGCCCTCCCTCTATTGTTCCTGATCTATATTAATGATTTAGGCGACAATCTGAGTAGCCGTCTTAGATTGTTTGCAGATGATGCTGTCATTTACTGACTTGTAAAGTCATCAGATGACCAAAACAAACTGCAAAATGATTTAGATAAGATATTTGTATGGTGTGAAAGGTGGCAATGACCTTGAATAAAGAAAAGTGTGAAGTAATTCACATGAGTACTAAAAGAAATTACGCGAAAGTCACACAAATCTGAAGGCTGTAAATTCAACTAAATACTCGGGGCTTACAATTACAAATAACCTAAATTGGAACAATCACATAAATAATGTTGTGGGTAGGGCAAACCAAAGACTGGAATTCATTGGCAGAACACTTAGAAGCTGCAACAGGTCTACTAAAGAGACTGCTTGCACCATGCTTGTCCGCCCTGTTCGGAAGTATTGCTGTGCAGTGTGGGATCCGCATCAGGTGGGACTGAAAGATGACATCGAAAAAGTTCAAAGAAAAGCAGCTCGTTTTGTACTGTAGAGAAATAGGGGAGATAGTACCACAGACATGATATGTGAATGGGAGTGGCAATCATTAAAACAAAGACATTTTTCGTTGCGGCGGGACCTTCTCATGAAATTTCAATCACCAGTTTTCTCCTCTGATTGCAAAAACATTCTGATGGCACCCACCTGCATAGGGAGAAATGATCATCACAATAAAACAACAGAAATTAGGGCTTGCACAGAAAAATTTAAGTGCTTGTTTTTCCCATGCACCGTTCGAGAGTGGAAAAGTAGAGAGGGAGCTTGAAGGTGGTTCACTGAACCCTCTGCCAGCCTTGTCTAATTGAACCTTGTGAATAGCACAGTAATCATGTAGATGTAGATGTAGATTCATGCCTGGAAAAAGAAAACAGAGAAATAGCAGTGGTATACCATGTACCTACTCTCTGCAACACACTAACACACTAGAAAGCGAGTGAGTTAATATTGAAGTATCATCCAATTCTGAGCTGAGCTAAGTTGAAAGTTTCAAGTCTCTAGCTTATTGGGAAGCTAGTTTGAAATCAATTGCAAAATTTGTACCACAAAACAGACATGAAACCAATCTAATAAAAACTTGTTAAAAAGTGATTGTTCATTTATATATACACGAATTTTTAGTGCAGCACCAGATATTGAACATTTAAAACCAACCAAAAATTAATATTTAATGCCACACATACGAAAACATAATTTCCCCCCCATGAACCATGGACCTTGCCGTTGGTGGGGAGGCTTGCGTGCCTCAGAGATACAGATAGCCGTACCGTAGGTGCAACCACAACGGAGGGGTATCTGTTGAGAGGCCAGACAAACGTGTGGTTCATGAAGAGGGGCAGCAGCCTTTTCAGTAGTTGCAAGGGCAACAGTCTGGATGATTGACTGATCTGGCCTTGTAACAATAACCAAAACGGCCTTGCTGTGCTGGTACTGCGAACGGCTGAAAGCAAGGGGAAACTACAGCCGTAATTTTTCCCGAGGGCATGCAGTTTTACTGTATGATTACATGATGATGGCGTCCTCTTGGGTAAAATATTCCGGAGGTAAAATAGTCCCCCATTCGGATCTCTGGGCGGGGACTACTCAAGAGGATGTCGTTATCAGGAGAAAGAAAACTGGCATTCTACGGATCGGAGCGTGGAATGTCAGATCCCTTAATCGGGCAGGTAGGTTAGAAAATTTAAAAAGGAAAATGGATAGGTTGAAGTTAGATATAGTGGGAATTAGTGAAGTTCGGTGGCAGGAGGAACAAGACTTCTGGTCAGGTGACTACAGGGTTATAAACACAAAATCAAATAGGGGGAATGCAGGAGTAGGTTTAATAATGAATAGGAAAATAGGAATGCGGGTAAGCTACTACAAACAGCTTAGTGAACGCATTATTGTGGCCAAGATAGATACGAAGCCCACACCTACTACAGTAGTACAGGTTTATATGCCAACTAGCTCTGCAGATGACGAAGAAATTGAAGAAATGTATGATGAAATAAAAGAAATTATTCAGATTGTGAAGGGAGACGAAAATTTAATAGTCATGGGTTACTGGAATTCGAGTGTAGGAAAAGGGAGAGAAGGAAACATAGTAGGTGAATATGGATTGGGGGACAGAAATGAAAGAGGAAGCCGCCTGGTAGAATTTTGCACAGAGCACAACATAATCATAACTAACACTTGGTTTAAGAATCATGAAAGAAGGTTGTATACATGGAAGAACCCTGGAGATACTAAAAGATATCAGATAGATTATATAATGGTAAGACAGAGATTTAGGAACCAGGTTTTAAATTGTAAGACATTTCCAGGGGCAGATGTGGACTCTGACCACAATCTATTGGTTATGACCTGTAGATTAAAACTGAAGAAACTGCAAAAAGGTGGGAATTTAAGGAGATGGGACCTGGATAAACTAAAAGAACCAGAGGTTGTACAGAGATTCAGGGAGAGCATAAGGGAGCAATTGACAGGAATGGGGGAAAGAAATACAGTAGAAGAAGAATGGGTAGCTTTGAGGGATGAAGTAGTGAAGGCAGCAGAGGATCAAGTAGGTAAAAAGACGAGGGCTAGTAAAAATCCTTGGGTAACAGAAGAAATATTGAATTTAATTGATGAAAGGAGAAAATATAAAAATGCAGTAAGTGAAAAAGGCAAAAAGGAATACAAACGTCTCAAAAATGAGATCGACAGGAAGTGCAAAATCGCTAAGCAGGGATGGCTAGAGGACAAATGTAAGGATGTAGAGGCCTATCTCACTAGGGGTAAGATAGATACCGCCTACAGGAAAATTAAAAAGACCTTTGGAGATAAGAGAACGACTTGTATGAATATCAAGAGCTCAGATGGAAACCCAGTTCTAAGCAAAGAAGGGAAAGCAGAAAGGTGGAAGGAGTATATAGAGGGTCTATACAAGGGCAATGTACTTGAGGACAATATTATGGAAATGGAAGAGGATGTAGATGAAGATGAAATGGGAGATACGATACTGCGTGAAGAGTTTGACAGAGCACTGAAAGACCTGAGTCGAAACAAGGCCCCCGGAGTAGACAATATTCCATTGGAACTACTGACGGCCGTGGGAGAGCCAGTCCTGACAAAACTCTACCATCTGGTGAGCAAGATGTATGAAACAGGCGAAATACCCTCAGACTTCAAGAAGAATATAATAATTCCAATCCCAAAGAAAGCAGGTGTTGACAGATGTGAAAATTACCGAACTATCAGCTTAATAAGTCACAGCTGCAAAATACTAACACGAATTCTTTACAGACGAATGGAAAAACTAGTAGAAGCCAACCTCGGGGAAGATCAGTTTGGATTCCGTAGAAACACTGGAACACGTGAGGCAATACTGACCTTACGACTTATCTTAGAAGAAAGATTAAGGAAAGGCAAACCTACGTTTCTAGCATTTGTAGACTTAGAGAAAGCTTTTGACAATGTTGACTGGAATACTCTCTTTCAAATTCTAAAGGTGGCAGGGGTAAAATACAGGAAGCGAAAGGCTATTTACAATTTGTACAGAAACCAGATGGCAGTTATAAGAGTCGAGGGACATGAAAGGGAAGCAGTGGTTGGGAAGGGAGTGAGACAGGGTTGTAGCCTCTCCCCGATGTTGTTAAATCTGTATATTGAGCAAGCAGTAAAGGAAACAAAAGAAAAATTCGGAGTAGGTATTAAAATTCATGGAGAAGAAATAAAAACTTTGAGGTTCGCCGATGACATTGTAATTCTGTCAGAGACAGCAAAGGACTTGGAAGAGCAGTTGAATGGAATGGACAGTGTCTTGAAAGGAGGATATAAGATGAACATCAACAAAAGCAAAACAAGGATAATGGAATGTAGTCTAATTAAGTCGGGTGATGCTGAGGGAATTAGATTAGGAAATGACGCACTTAAAGTAGTAAAGGAGTTTTGCTATTTGGGGAGCAAAATAACTGATGATGGTCGAAGTAGGGAGGATATAAAATGTAGGCTGGCAATGGCAAGGAAAGCGTTTCTGAAGAAGAGAAATTTGTTAACATCCAGTATTGATTTAAGTGTCAGGAAGTCATTTCTGAAAGTATTCGTAATGAGTGTAGCCATGTATGGAAGTGAAACATGGACGATAAATAGTTTGGACAAGAAGAGAATAGAAGCTTTCGAAATGTGGTGCTACAGAAGAATGCTGAAGATTAGATGGGTAGATCACGTAACTAATGAGGAAGTATTGAATAGGATTGGGGAGAAGAGAAGTTTGTGGCACAACTTGACCAGAAGAAGGGATCGGTTGGTAGGACATGTTCTGAGGCATCAAGGGATCACCAATTTAGTATTGGAGGGCAGCGTGGAGGGTAAAAATCGTAGAGGGAGGCCAAGAGATGAATACACTAAGCAGATTCAGAAGGATGTAGGTTGCAGTAGGTACTGGGAGATGAAGAAGCTTGCACAGGATAGAGTAGCATGGAGAGCTGCATCAAACCAGTCTCAGGACTGAAGACCACAACAACAACAACACATACGAAAATTAATATTTGAGTAGGTAAACACATTACATTAATTTTGAATGTACTTTACTTCACAAATATACTTTTTATTTACATCTCCATGCAATAGGATACTTTTATTTGACTCTAAAAAAGTTGTCAACCCTTGTCACGTTTCATATATAATCGAAAAGGCTGACAGAGTATGCAAATAAAATCACTCAGACCTGACAAGTGAGTGAAAACATTCATATAATGGCTGAAACCGATGGAGACTTACATCCGCTGGTTGTCTCGCATTGAGTGAAACCACTCAGACATGCTGAGTGAGTGAAAATATTCACATAGCTGACGGGACCGCAGACTAGTTTCATTCGGTTGTTTCATTTGACTGAAAAAACTGACTGAAAGAAAAAACTATTGACTGACCAATCGATTGTTAAAAACAGTCAACCATCCCATCACTACAAAGGAGACAGGCTTTTGGCAAAAATCTCCATAAGTTCCTGACCAATTTTCCTCAAATTTTTACACTTCTTTTTTTTTTTTTTAATTTTGGACAGACATAGACTACGTGGCATATGCTATAAAGATCACATCTATACTACCACATACAGAAAAGTCATTTAACTTTGTTACCCAGTATCTCAAAAAGTTCTTTACCAGTTTACTTTAAATTTTTACACGATAGTCTCATAAATGTTAAGATACACAAGGGCTATATATCTTGTTAATACATATCATAGACACAATTTAATTTTATTTAAATGTATATATAAAAAATCTACTAACCCAGCAGTGACAGAACACATACATAAAAGACCATTGTGATTGGCAAGCTTCTGGAGCCAGCGGCTCCTTCTTCAGGCAGAAGGATTGAAGGAGAAGGAAGAAGGGTGAAGGAAAAGGACTGGAGAGATCTAGGGAAAAGGGGTATATTACTGGAACGTCACCCAGAACTGTGGGTCAGGGGAGACTTATTGCACAGGATGAGAAGGAAAGTCATTCCATCTCATCCCCTGACCCACAGTTCTGGGTGTCTTTCCCGAAATCTACCCTTTTCCCTAGGTCTCTCCAGTACTTTTCCTTTACTCCTCTTCCCTCCCTTTCAACTCTTTTGCCTGAAGAAGGAGCTACTGGCTCTGAAAGCTTGTCTAATTGAACCTTCTTTTATGTGTGTGTGTTCTCCCGCCACTTGGTGAGTAGATTTTTGATCTATCAAATTAAATTTATTTTGTCAAAACTTGATTGTTTTCATTGCTATATCATGTATAAATATAAACACACATATAATAATTTATTTTCTCTTGGGCCTGCTACATGTTAGATAATATAATAAAATAACAGATGGTAATGTACCAGAATGATGTTTTAAATGTTAATTGCAGTGACATTAGCAAAAGGCCTATTTCAGCATTATCACCATCATCAGGCTATCTGCAACCAAATACACTTTGTTAAAAGTTGTAACATTATAACTAATAACAATTTTCCTTTACTGTATGTTAATACTTACTTTCATATTGCATTGTGGCGCTGTCGCTGTCTTATAATATTACTGTTGCATAGGTTATTTTCAACTGCACCCAAGTTTTAAAATATTTATCTTAATCTCTATTAACTGCTGTTGTTCACAAATGTAAGCTAGGTCTTTTATCGCTTGTATATACTGTTGTGGTTTTGACAGATTTGATGAAGAGAGAATCCAGTGATGCTGTACGGTTACAATCTGTTTATTTTTTTGTAATAATCTATGGTGTAGTATTATAATCTTTGTTATGTTTTTGTAGTGTGTATATGTTTTTATTTATTACGACTAACCTGAGTAAAGCTACCTGATTTCAACAAAGTTATCTAGAAAATTTTTATGTTTTAGGTCTATTTGTTTGTCTAATATTTTATCAGGGTCAGTCTGTGAGTGTGTATAGGTTCTGATTACTTCCAAAACATTTATTTTAAATCCCTTTGGTGTCACATGTAGGATTTTCATTGTGTTTCTTATGCGATCAGCTTCATGGTTTTCTGTTTTTAAATGGTTGAAAAATGTGGACTGGTTTGTGTCGCAAATTCTTGTGTGTCTTCTCTACCTAATTTCGAAGTTCCTGCTTGCCAGTTCTATATGGAATTTATCACAGTTTTTACAATTTATTTTATATATGCCTGGTTGTGTGTGTAGTGGTAGTTTTGTTTTGTTTTGTTTTGATGTTGTGTCTGGTTCTGTATGCAAATATAACTGCCGTCTTCTTTAGTAATGTGCTTAGTTCACTGGATATTTGTCCTATGTAAGTTTGTGGTATGTATTTCAACTTTTGTTTTGCGGATATTTCTTTCATTGATTTTATGTCGCTATAGATTTAAGTGGATTTAAGCTTAAGACATTTGGATCGAAGCTATTTTGTTGAGCTTCGTGAGAAAGGACTGCCAATTCTTTTTGTATGTCTTTATGTTCTAAAGGTAGATTTATTAGTCTGTTAATCTGTATGTTAAAGTATGCATATTTGATTCTTTTCGGGTTGCATATGTTAGCATTAATAATTTTGTCTGACATTATGTGCTTTTGGTATACTTCAAATCTGTGCTCAGTGTTACTATATTTGATTGTCAGATCCAAAACATTTATAGTTTTAATGGTTTTTAGGTGCCACTGCGAATCTTATTTTTGTGTGTAGTACAGTCAGCATTTTATGTAACTGTTGTGTCAGTGTTAGATCCATCTACTAGCAGCAGAATATCATCAATGCACCGGAAATAGTATACTATTGCCTCTGTCACTTGTTGCTGAACTTTTTTACCCAATATTTCCAAACAATTTTTCACACAATACTGTAATAAACTTTCAGATACACATAGGTCGCATATATATATATATATATATATATAATAGAGGGAAACATTCCACGTGGGAAAAATATATCTAAAAAGAAAGATGATGAAACTTACCAAACAAAAGCGCTGGCAGGTGGATAGACACACAAACAAACACAAACATACACACAAAATTCTAGCTTTCGCAATGGTTGCCTCGTCAGGAAAGAGGGAAGGAGAAGGAAAGACAAAAGGATATGGGTTTTAAGGGAGAGGGTAAGGAGTCATTCCAATCCCGGGAGCGGAAAGACTTACCTTAGGGGGAAAAAAGGACAGGTATACACTCGCACACACACACATATCCATCCACACATACACAGACACAAGCAGACATTTGTAAAGGCCTTCAAAAACTTCTTAAATGATTTACTTCAAATTCTTATTCTAATAAATGTTCGGTTGGACATGGTTACATATTTTTTCAAACAACAATGTACAGGTTTACTGTTAAACTTAAACCTGCTTATGAGGAAGAAAATGCTGTGCTGTGAAAATATGTAGCTTCACTTCCTTTCTCACAGTCACTTTTAACAGAAAATGGGAAAGCTGTATTTATGGCTTATCAGCTTATGGTCAAGAATACTAAGACTATGGAATATGAATCACCCCAAACTCTGTGATCCTACACGTTTGCAGATTAAAACTACGTGAAATATTGTCACTGGAGCTACTGTCACCACAGATCCAGCCACTGGGGAGCTGTCTCTCTCATACCACATATACCAATGATCCCAGCAAATCATTTTAAGTGACTTCAGGTGAAAGTTTTGCTATCAACAACACTAGGCTCAAGACCAATGATACAGGGGAAGAGGAGATGGACAGCATATGGGGAGGACATGGACATAGAGAGGGGGAAGGAGGATGTAGACAGAGAGGGGGGTCCAGAAGGACACAGAGGGAGATATGGGGAGGAGGTAACAGATAATTCCCATACATATTTAGCAATTGTGAAGCACTGCTGGGTTCACTAGTAATATACAAAAGGAAAGCATTGTTACCAAAAATCTCAAAAAATTCTTGACAGATTCGCTTCAAATTTTTACATAGTAACATAACAAATGTGTGTGTGTGTGTGTGTGTGTGTGTGTGTGTGTGTGTGTGTGTGTGTATAAAGAGGAAATGTTAGCAAAAATCTCGAAACATTACTGACCAATTTACTTGAAATTTTTACACATTACTTTAATAAAAATTTGGATGAACATAGGATACATATTTTTAATAATTTTTAATATATGTAATACATAAATATTTCTAAAAAAACTTGTTAGTAAAGATCTATAAAAGTTCTTGATAGATTAATTCAAATATTTCATGAGAACTCTTAAAAATGTTTAGACCGATTTAGGCTACATATTTCTTAATATACATGCAATAAAAAGGGGAAGCACTGTTAGCAAATATCTCAAAAAGTTCTTGACCAATCTATTTCAAATTTTTACATATATAACATATAAATGAAAAATGCCGTTAGCAAAAATATCAAAAACGTTCTTGACTGACTTATTTCAAATTTTTCCATGGAACTCTAATAGTCATCTGGATAGACACTAGCTTGGCTAAGTGGAAACGAAATTAGCACAAAATCTGAAAAGTGCTTGACGAATTTACTTCAAATTTTTACACGACGCTCTAACAAATATTCATACTGATAAGGCCATATATTTGTATAAACACCAACTTGCAGGTTTTCTGCTAAAGCGAACTGAAAGAAAGAGAACGCTGTGCTGTGAAAATTTCCTGTTTTATTAACTTTTTCACTGTCAGTTTTAACTATGATAGTAAGGCAATTAAACCATTACACATAAGATTTCCCTTAAATTTAATGTTAAATAAAAATTGTATCCAAAATAATGTGTAGTTTTGTTTACTTCCTTGCGGTTTGGTTTAAACAGAAGACAGGAAAGTAGTTTCTACAACTTACTGGCTTACGACTAGAATGGTACCACAGAATTTGGTCATTTGAAATGTTGTAAGTGTAATAACTTCAAGTTGAACAAATATATTTCAAGGAAGACGCAATACATGAAAGTTACAGATCAAGTAAACAGAGAAAGCCGTGTGTACACTTTAACAGTCAAATCATAACTAAGTCCGAGTCTAGCTGGCTGGCTGGCTGGCTGCTTAGGTGGCACTGCGGCTGCACGGCTGGCAGACAGCGCCGCATGTAGAGGACGCGTGTAACTGCGCGGCGGCACTTTGAAAGATCGACGAGCCACAACACTCTTCCCCCCTTTGAAGTTTTTGCACAGGTCTTGATGTAGGTGGCCTGTAGATTGCTAACGTCCATAGGTGTTGTTTGACTGGCCATAAAGTCTCGAGGAGGAGGCTTCCCGTACGACGGAAGTGTCCCCGATGATAACGGGTCGAGACGACAGGAGACGTGGGGGCCGAATCTGCTGGGGCCCCGTGCACCAATCACAAGGGCCGCAGGCAGCGACCATGTGTGCGATTTCAGAGTCGATGCCAGGCCAGTACACATGTCGGTGCACCAGAGATTTATTGCGAGAGACACCCCAGTGCCCTTGGTCAAGGAGGCGCAAGACCGAAGCACGCAAAGACGCAGGTACCACAACACGCGGCGAAGCATTTTCGGTGGAAAGGACGATAACACCATCCCTAGTCGTGAGGCGGTAACGGAAAGCGTAGTAGTTCCGCAACAGATCAGAAGCCTTAGCGGACGGACGATCTGGCCAACCCTTCTGAATACAGCGTAAAACACGGGAGAGGGTAGGGTCAGAACCTGTAGCAGCTGCCAGCCGGTCCCCGGTGATGGGGAACCCGTCCACAACCCGCTGCTCGGCAACATCCAGGTGGAAAAACAAAAGGTCGTCCCTATCAAATGCCAGATCAGGACCCATGGGAAGGCGAGACAGTGCATCAGCATTCACATGTTGAGCCGTCGGCCGGAAATGAATCTCATAATTGAAACGAGACAAGTAAAGAGCCCAACACTGGAGGCGGTGTTTGGCCTTGTCGGGAAGTGACGTCGTTGGATGGAACAAGGAAACAAGTGGTCTGTGATCCATAACAAGATGAAATTTGGATCCATAGAGAAAAACACCAAACTTATGAAGAGCATAAATTATGGTTAAAACTTCTTTTTCAATTTGAGAATACTTTTGTCGTGCATCCGTGAGCGTTTTGGAGGCATAAGCAATGGGTCCCACCCCCCCCCCCCCCCCCTCGCCCCCCCCCCCCCATGAACCATGGACCTTGCCGTTGGTGGGGAGGCTTGCGTGCCTCAGCGATACAGATAGCCGTACCGTAGGTGCAACCACAACGGAGGGGTATCTGTTGAGAGGCCAGACAAACGTGTGGTTCATGAAGAGGGGCAGCAGCCTTTTCAGTAGTTGCAAGGGCAACAGTCTGGATGATTGACTGATCTGGCCTTGTAAATAACCATAACCATAACGGCCGTACTGCGAATGGCTGAAAGCCAGGGGAAACTACAGCCGTAATTTTTCCCAAGGGCATGCAGCTTTACTGTATGATTAAAAGATGATGGCGTCCTCTTGGGTAAAATATTCCGGAGGTAAAATAGTCCCCCATTCGGATCTCCGGGCGGGGACTACTCAAGAGGATGTCGTTATCAGGAGAAAGAAAACTGGCATTCTACGGATCAGAGGGTGGAATGTCAGATCCCTTAATCGGGCAGGTAGGTTAGAAAATTTAAAAAGGGAATTGGATAGGTTGAAGTTAGATATAGTGGGAATTAGTGAAGTTCGGTGGCAGGAGGAACAAGACTTCTGGTCAGGTGACTACAGGATTATAAACACAAAATCAAATAGGGGTAATGCAGGAGTAGGTTTAATAATGAATAGGAAAATAGGAATGCGGGTAAGCTACTACAAACAGCATAGTGAACGCATTATTGTGGCCAAGATAGATACGAAGCCCACACCTACTACAGTAGCACAAATTTATATGCCAACTCGCTCTGCAGATGACGAAGAAATTGAAGAAATGTATGATGAAATAAAAGAAATTATTCATATAGTGAAGGGAGACGAAAATTTAATAGTCATGGGTGACTGGAATTCAAGTGTAGGAAAAGGGAGAGAAGGAAATGTAGTAGGTGAATATGGATTGGGGCTAAGAAATGAAAGAGGAAGCCGCCTGGTAGAATTTTGCGCAGAACATAACTTAATCATAACTAACACTTGGTTTCTTCTTCGGTTATCAACCCACAGGTTGGTTGGCAGCAGCACGCCATTCCGTTCTTTTGTCAACTTTCTTCTTCATATCTGCATAGGTCTGGCACCCGATGTCATTTATTACTTGTTGAATGTAGCTTAATCTAGGTCGTCCTCGGCGAGTTCTTCCTTCAATGATTCCTTCTAATATTCTCTTAATGAAATTGTTATGCCGTAAAATGTGACCTATGAAGGTTATTCTTCTTTTCTGTATATTTCGCCAAAGAGATCTGTTTTCTTTCACTCTTCTGAGGACATCTTCGTTTGTAGCCTTGTCTCGCCAGCTGATTTTTTCCATTCTCCGGTAGCACCACATTTCGAATGCCTCTAATCTTCTCTTTTCTTCTTTTCCACTAGTCCAAGTTTCACATCCGTAAAGGGCTGTACTCCACACATAGGTTTTCATGACTCTCTTTCTTACGTCTAAACTAACATTTCTACTCGTCAGTAAGTTTCTTTTTCCATTGAATGCTATTTTGGCAAGTTGTATTCTGTTTTTAATGTCACTTTTGCTCCTTCCATCTGCTGTTATTTTGCTACCTAAGTAGTTAAATTCTGTAACCTGCCCTAGTTTCTCTCCCTTTATTGTTATTCGTATGGGTTCATTGTAGTTCAGGGCGCCACTCACCATCACTTTAGTCTTTTTCTTATTTATTTTCATTCCATACTGTTCTTTTAAGGTGTTTTCCATTTCATTGAGTGCGGCTTCTAAATCTTCTTTCCTTTCTGTAATTATGGCGATATCATCTGCATATCGCAACATATCTATTTTCATTCCGTTAAGTTTTATTCCTACTTCAATATTCTCTCTTATTTTGTCTATTGCTTCTTGGATATATGCGTTGAAAATTACTGGAGATAGTGGGCATCCCTGTCTCACTCCTTTCCTTATTCTTGCTGTTTCTTCTTTGTTTTCCTTCTTAACTAAGGCTGTTTCATTTTGGTATATTTTAAAGATTATCCTTCTATCATTATATTTCAGACCAGCCTTCTTCAGAATTCTAAACATTTCTGGCCATACAACATTGTCAAATGCCTTTTCGAGGTCTACGAAGGCTATAAATACTTGTTTGTTTTTGGAAATTTGTTTCTCAATTATTAGTCTTAAAGATAAGATTGCTTCCCTCGTCCCTACACCGCTTCTAAAACCGAATTGGTCTTCACTTAGAGTGCTATTCAATTGGTTTTCAACTCTTTTCAAAATTATTCTTATTAGAATTTTTGATGCGTGTGAAAGAAGACTGAGTGTTCGATGGTTTTCACAGTCCATAGTAGATGCTTTCTTAGGTATGGGGAATATGATGCATTTCTGATAGTCTTCAGGAACTTCACCTGTTTTGTATATTTTCTGTATGAGTTGCAGTAATGTAGCTTTCATTTTGTCTCCTGATTTCTTAATTAGTTCAGAAGGTATATCATCAACACCTGCCGCTTTCTTATCTGGTAGTTCTTTTAGTGCTTTTTCAAATTCATCTTTCAGAATTGTGTCCCCTAGTTCTTCTTTCTCTACTTCTTCGCTTAATTCTATCATATTATCTGTTAGAGGGTCTCCTTGATATAGCTCTTCAATGTATTCTTTCCATCTCTTCAGCGTGTCATATCCAAATAGTACCTTGCCCTCTTTGTTCTTTATAGTTCCTGAAGATTTTACTTTCCGTTTAGCAAAGTTTTGTTTTATTGTTCTGTAGGCCAAGTCAGTTTTTCCTTTAACCATGTTTTCCTCCACCTCTTTACAAATGCTGTTGAGGTAATTTTCTTTTGCTTTCCTAGATTCTCTGTTTATTTGGTTTCTAAGCTTTCTATATTTGTTTTCGCTTTGCTCGTCAGAGGCATTTTTGTATAGTCTTCTTTCTTCCATTAGACAAATTATTTCAGGTGTTATCCACTCTTTCCTGTTTACAGGTTTGGCTTTCCCAATAAATTCTTCTGCTGCTTTATGTATGCCTTCTTTGATTTGTTTCCACTCCTCGTTAGTACTCCCGGGAATAATGTTTGATGCCATCTCATCAGTTTTCCGTGCATAAGGGATCACTAGTTCTTCAGACTTTAGGTTATCTCTGTTCCATACTTTGTTCGTTTTTCTCTCTAATCGCTTGAGTTTGAGTAAGCATTTCATCATTACAAGGTTGTGATCACTATACACTTGGTTTAAGAATCATGAAAGAAGGTTGTATACATGGAAGAACCCTGGAGATACTAAAAGGTATCAGATAGATTATATAATGGTAAGACAGAGATTTAGGAACCAGGTTTTAAATTGTAAGACATTTCCAGGGGCAGATGTGGACTCTGACCACAATCTATTGATTATGGCCTGTAGATTAAAACTGAAGAAACTGGAAAAAGGTGGGAATTTAAGGAGATGGGACCTGAGTAAACTGAAAGAACCAGAGGTTGTACAGAGTTTCAGGGAGAGCATAAGGGAACAATTGACAGGAATGGGGGAAAGAAATACAGTAGAAGAAGAATGGGTAGCTTTGAGGGATGAAGTAGTGAAGGCAGCAGAGGATCAAGTAGGTAAAAAGACGAGGGCTAGTAGAAATCCTCGGGTAACATAAGAAATATTGAATTTAATTGATGAAAGGAGAAAATATAAAAATGCAGTAAATGAAGCAGGCAAAAAGGAATACAAACGTCTCAAAAATGAGATCGACAGGAAGTGCAAAATGGCTAAGCAGGGATGGCTAGAGGACAAATGCAAGGATGTAGAGGCTTATCTCACTAGGGGTACGATAGATACTGCCTACAGGAAAATTAAAGAGACCTTTGGAGATAAGAGAACGACTTGTATGAATATCAAGAGCTCAGATGGAAACCCAATTCTAAGCAAAGAAGGGAAAGCAGAAAGGTGGAAGGAGTATATAGAGGGTCTATACAAGGGCAATGTACTTGAGGACAATATTATGGAAATGGAAGAGGATGTAGATGAAGATGAAATGGGAGATACGATACTGCGTGAAGAGTTTGACAGAGCACTGAAAGACCTGAGTCGAAACAAGACCCCCGAAGTAGACAACATTCCATTGGAACTACTGACGGCCTTGGGAGAGCCAGTCCTGACAAAAACTCTACCACCTGGTGAGCAAGATGTATGAAACAGGCGAAATACCCTCAGACTTCAAGAAGAATACAATAATTCCAATCCCAAAAAAAAGCAGGTGTTGACAGATGTGAAAATTACTGAACAATCAGTTCAATAAGCCACAGCTGCAAAATACTGACACGAATTCTTTACAGACGAATGGAACAACTAGTAGAAGCCGACCTCGGGGAAGATCAGTTTGGATTCCGTAGAAACACTGGAACACGTGAGGCAATACTGACCTTACGACTTATCTTAGAAGAAAGATTAAGGAAAGGCAAACCTACGTTTCTAGCATTTGTAGACTTAGAGAAAGCTTTTGACAATGTTGACTGGAATACTCTCTTTCAAATTCTAAAGGTGGCACGGGTAAAATACAGGGAGCGAAAGGCTATTTACAACTTGTACAGAAACCAGATGGCAGTTAAAAGAGTCGAGGGACATGAAAGGGAAGCAGTGGTTGGGAAGGGAGTGAGACAGAGTTGTAGCCTCTCCCCGATGTTGAATTGATTGGACAGTGTCTTGAAAGGATGATATAAGATGATCATCAACAAAAGCAAAACGAGGATAATGGAACGTAATCGAGTTAAGTCGGGTGATGCTGAGGGAATTAGATTAGGAAATGAGGCACTTAAAGTAGTAAAGGAGTTTTGCTATTTGGGGAGCAAAATAACTGATGATGGTCGAAGTAGAGAGGATATAAAATGTAGACTGGCAATGGCAAGGAAAGCGTTTCTGAAGAAGAGAAATTTGTTAACATCGAGTATAGATTTAAGTGTCAGGAAGCCATTTCTGAAAGTATTTGTATAGAGTGTAGCCATGTATGGAAGTGAAACATGGACGATAAATAGTTTGGACAAGAAGAGAATAGAAGCTTTCGAAATGTGCTGCTACAGAAGAATGCTGAAGATTAGATGGGTAGACCACATAACTAATGAGGAGGTACTGAATAGGATTGGGGAGAAGAGAAGTTTGTGGCACAACTTGACTAGAAGAAGGGATCGGTTGGTAGGGCATATTCTGAGGCATCAAGGGTCACCAATTTAGTACTGGAGGGCAGCGTGGAGGGTAAAAATCGTAGAGGGAGACCAAGAGATGAATACACTAAGCAGATTCAGAAGGATGTAGGTTGCAGTAGGTACTGGGAGATGAAGAGGCTTGCACAGGATAGAGTAGCATGGAGAGCTGCATCAAACCAGTCTCAGGACTGAGGACCACAACAACAACAACAACAACAACAAGCAATGGGTTGTTCGGAGCCGTCAGAAAAACGGTGCGCAAGGACTGCACTGACCCCGTATTGAGAGGCGTCCGTGGCAAGAACAAGATGTTGTCTAGGTCGATAAGCAGCCAGGCACAGGGCCTATTTCAGCATAGTCTTCAATTTTTGGAAAGCCGCATCGCATGACGCGGACCAGTGAAAAGGCACGTTTTTATGCAACAGGCGATGCAACAGTTGAGCCACCGAAGCAGCAGACGGTAAAAACATGTAATAGTATGCTATTTTCCCCAAGAAGGCCTGCAGTTCCTTAACAGATGTAGGGCGAGGAAGGGCATCGATCGCAGCGACAGTTTGCTGAAGCGGATGAATACCATCCCGAGAGAGTTGAAACTCCAAGTACGTGATAGATGCCTGAAAAAATTTTGATTTCTGAAGATTACACTTAAGACCGGCAGTCTGTAAGACATGAAAAAGATTTTGAAGATGTTCGTTAGTGGTGGAGTCAGTGACAACAATGTCGTCCTGGTAATTTATACACCCATGGACAGTGAGCAATAATTGTTCCAAGAATCGCTGAAAGAGAGCAGGGGTGCTGGCAACACTGAATGGCAATCGTTGGTATTGATAGAGGCCGAAAGGTGTGTTAAATAAAGGACCAGAAATTGCCGGGAAGCAGCGTCGAGAGGAAGTTGATGATAAGCTTCTGACAGGTCAAGTTTAGAAAAATAACGGCCTCCAGCAAGTTTAGTGAACAATTCTTCAGGTCGAGGCATAGGGTAAGAACCGATAAGGCATTGAGCATTTACAGTGGCTTTGAAATCGCCACAGAGGCAAGTATCACCATTTGGCTTAACAACGACAGGAGAGGACCACTCACTGAAAGTGACAGGAAGCAAGACCCCTGAAGCAGTGAGACGATCCAGCTCCCGTTTGACCTGATCATGAAGGGCCACAGTAACGGGCCGAGCCCGAAAAAACTAAGGCCGAGCAGTGGGTTTGAGCGTGATATGAGCTTCAAAGTCGTTTGCACGGCCTAACCCAGGAGAAAAAAAGGGACAAAAATTTTGTCGACAAGGAATCCAATTGAGCATAAGGAATAGCATCAGAGACGATATTGATGAAGTCATCTATGGAGAACCCAAAAATGCGAAAGGCATCGAAACCAAAAAGATTCTCCGTGTTACTATGGTCGACCAGAAATATGGGAACAGTGCGAACGACCGATTTGTAAGATACCTCAGCATCAAATCGTCCCAAGAGAGAAATCTTCTGTTTATTGTAAGTCCGTAATTGTCTAGTGACAGGTAACATGACTGGAGAACCCAACTGAAGATACGTCTGAGAATTGATGATAGTGGCAGCAGAACCAGTATCCACCTGCATGTGAACATCTCGACCAAGTATTTGGACAGTGAGGAATAACTTCCCTGAAAGGGAAGAAGTACAACTGACAGACAACACAGAATCAGAATCAGCGTCATGTTCATGAACATCATGTATGCGGTCGGATTTGCAAACGGATGACACATTACCCTGTTTTTTTGCATTTGTAACACATGGCCCAATGTTGAGGACAATCTTCTCGTGAATGTTTCGTAGAACACCACGGACATGAAGGAAGTTGCCGTGGGCTTTGCCGCAGTTTCTTAGAGGTTTGTTTATGGTTAGTCCGAGGCTGCACTTGGGAGCGTACGGTGGCCACTGCGGCCGGTGGGGACACGCCACACGCTTCGTCAACATCGCACAGAGGTTGTATTTCCCCGACGTTGCCCCATGCCTCTATTTGCGCTCCAGCGGCATGAGAAATCTCAAAAGACTGAGCGATGGATAGGACTTGATCTAGAGATGGATTTGCCAACTGAAGGGCACGTTGCCTAACTTCTTTGTCGGGTGCCGATCGGATAATAGCATCCCGTACCATGGAATCGGTGTAGGATTCTTTGTGAACTTCAGTAACAAATTGACACTTTCTACTGAGGTCGTGAAGTTCAGCAGCCCAAGCGCAATAGGACTGATTCGGTTTGAAAGATCGGCGAGTCACAACAGTAAGACTACCCATTTGCACATTAAAACTATGCAAAATACTGTCACCAAAGCCGTGGTCCTCATGAACCGAGGACCTTACCATTGGCGCAATGTCTTGGATGCCCCAATGATACAAATAGCCATAACATAGGTGCAACCACAATGGAGGCCAGATAAACATGCGGTTTCTGATACAGTCGTACGATTTTTGGTTCATACTTCTGGGACGAATACATGTGACCGTATCGATTTCTGGCACCGCCTTTACACAAAGAAAAATTGTTTTGCGGTCAGAGATGCCAGGCAGGGATAGCAGTCTTACGCGCATTCCGGGCGAGCCTATGGTGATGGTGGACTGGACAACAGAGGGCAGAGCAAGTCGTGTAGTGAGAGCCAGGCGGTTGCTAGTTGCGGACGGCAGTGCAGGACATGTCTGAGTGATGGGTCACCGGTCCTGAGGTGGCCGTTTGGTCGGCAGATGGCAGGGAGTGTATCGCTTCAGAATTAGAGCCTCGCACTCTGGAATTTGAACTGGGTTGTTCACCTCGACTGGAACAGTAGTTCGGCTGTCTGTGCAGGTTCATTCTGAAAACTGAACTGTTTTGCGTTAGCAAGCCTTGGGAGCATTTTTCATCTGGGACAAATCACATTGGATGTTGCGCCAAGGAGCAAGTTGGGATTGTCATTGACTGTAGTGTCACGAAATTGTGCCCTGGCAGTCTTCTGCAAATTTCCACGTATGTGTGGCTAATTGGGTTTCTGGGGTGTGTAAATCATGTTGAACTTTGTGCATGACGTCCTATTGAAGTGATGTCAGATACACAGAAACTTCGTGATTGTGCATACATGTTCTCCAGTTCCACCGACCAAAAGCTCCATGTAAGGGAGTTAATTAATTTCTATGATTACAAAGCTGTCAGTCAATCCCGTCAAGGTATAACTGTATTGTTCCAAATTGCCTCATGTTCAAGAGGCAGGGAGAACATAAAATTGGTTAAGACTGGTAGTGATAATTTGTTGTTTACAGAGTTTGTCCTCAGCCTGGGACTGTAGCGCGTATTGATGTATCTGGTACGGAGGAAAGGTTAATTTGTGTGCAGCCACATCAGCACATGTTATCCTTCAGTGAATTGTAATTAAGTTTTGTTATTGATTCTTCTATAACTACCGTAACATTGGTTTCCTCACAACTGGATTGGTTGAACTGACATCAAATCACTAACAAGTCAGTATCCCTACAGCCAGTTACGATGCACTAACGTTTCTGAACTTAAGCTTATTTCGTTTAGAAACAATACCTTAGATTATTTCAGATTTTTAAGGTTAATGGTTTTAATGTTTAAAGAAAAAGGAAACTTGGGTAACCTCGAATGTCAGTGATTATTCTAAATACCTTTGATTATTGTGATTATTTTATAGGTTATTGGTTCCGATGTTGAATGGAAATGAAATTTTGGACAATGTAGAATTTCAGTAACTTTCTTTAAATCTTTTGGAGGATTTTACATTCTAATAAATTTGTATGATATTAATGTTTTTAAGGATTATTGTTTTAATGTTTTAAGGGAAAAAATATGAAGTTTCTGTACACCTGTGTATGCCTGTGTAAACTAAGTAAACGAATAAGTGTTGAGTTACTGTGCTCAGCCACTTACCACACCAGAAACTTTGTGTTCTCCCTTTACCAGCTCCAAAGGTTACCTCCTCTTTCGTATCCTTAAAGAAGGTATCGGTTCCTGAAGAGGAGCAGTAGCCTTTTCAGTAGTTGTAGGGGCTGGATGATTGTCTGATCTGTCCTTGGAACATCAACCAAAATGGCCTTCCTGTGCTGGAACTGCCAACGGCTCAAAGCTAGGGGAAACTACAGCTGATGATGGTGTCCTCTTGGGTAAAATATTCTGCAGGTAATATACCCCTCCCATTTGCATCTCTGGATGGCGACTACCCAGGAGGATGTCATCATCAGGAGAAACAAAACTGAACTTCTGTGGTATGGAGCATAGAGTATTAGATCACTTAACCATGCAAGTCGGTCAGAAAATTTAAAAAGACAAATGGATAGCCTGAAGTTAGATATAGTGGGAATTAGGGAAATTCGATGGCAGGAGGAACAGGACTTCTGGTCAGAAAATATTGGGTTATCAATACAAAATCAAATAGGGGTAAGTATTAGTAGGTTTAATAATGAATAAGAAAATAGGAATGGGGGTAAGCTACTACGAACAGCATAGTCAACACATTATTCTAGCAAAGACTGTCACTAATCTCATGCCCACCACAGTAGAATATGTGTAGATGCCAACCAGATACGCAGATGAGGAAGAGATTGAAGAAATGTATGATAAGATAAAAGAAATTATTCAGATGGTTAAGGGATTTGGAAATTTAATTGTGAAGGGGGAAAGGGGACTAGAATTTGGCAGTAGGAAAAAGAAAGAGAAGGAAAAATAGTAGGTGAATATGGACTGGAGGAAAGGAATGAAAAAGGAAGTCGCCTGGTAAAATTTTCCACAGAGCATAATTTGGTTTAAGAAGAAAGAAGGCATGGAAGAGACCTGGAGAGACTGGAAGTTTTCAGATTAATTATACAATAGTTAGACAGAGATTTAGGAACCAGAGTTTAAATTGTAAGACATTTCGAGGGTCAGATGTCGATTCTGATCACAATTTATTGGCTACGAACTGTAGATTACAAATGATGAAATTGGAAAGATGTAGGAAATTAAGGACATGGAATCTGGATATGTTGAAAGAACCAGAGGTTGTTGAGAGTTTCAGAGGGAGCATTAGGCAACAACTGACTTGTACAGAGGAAAGGTATACCATAGAAAACCAATCAGTTACTTTAACAGTTGAAATGGCGAAGGCAGCAGAGGATCAAATAGGTAAAAAGACAAGAAATAGTAGAAATACTTGGATGACAAAGGAGATACTGAATATCATTTATGAAAGGACAAAATGTAAAAATTCAGCAAATGACACAGACAAAAGTGAATACAAACATCTAAAAAATGAGACTGACAGGAAGTACAAAAGGATAAGCAGAAATGGCTAGAGAACAAATATAAGCATTTAGAAGCATATTTCACCAGGGGAAAGACAGATACTGCCTACAGGAAAGTTAAAGAGGCCTTTGAATAAGAGACAAGCGGGTGTATGAATATCAAGATGTTACATGCAAAACCAGTCCTAACCAACAAGAGGAAGCTGAAAGGCAGAAGGAAAATATAGAGATTCTATACAAAGGAGATGAGGTTGAAGGCAACATTAGAGAAATGGAAAAGGACGTAGATGAAGATGAGATGAGAGGTATGGTACTGTTAGAAGAATTTGACAGAGCACTGAAAGACCTAAGTCGAATCAAGGCCCCAGAAGTAGACAACATTCCATCAGAACTACTGATAGCCTTTGGAGGCCACCCATGACAATACCAAACTATCACTTTAAAAAGTCATGGTTGCAAAACAACAACATAAATTCTTTACAGAAGAATGAAAGGACTGGTAGAAGAAGGGAAGATTAGTTTCAATTTTGGAGAAATGTAGAAACACACGAGGCAATACTGACCCTAAGACTTATCTAAGAAGATAGGTTCAGAAGAGGCAAACATATATTTTAGCATGAAAGGTATGGTACTTAGTGAAAGCTTTTGACAGTGTTGACTGGAATACTCTTTTTGAAATTTTGAAGGTGGTTGTGGTTGTTGTTATTGTTGTTGTTGTTGCTGTTGTGGTCTTCAGTCCTGAGACTGGTTTGATGCAGCTCTCATACAGTAAAGCTGCATGCCCTTGGGAAAAATTACGGCTGTAGTTTCCCCTTGCTTTCAGCCGTTCGCAGTACCAGCACAGCAAGGCCGTTTTGGTTAGTGTTACAAGGCCAGATCAGTCAATCATCCAGACTGTTGCCCCTGCAACTACTGAAAAGGCTGCTGCCCCTCTTCAGGAACCATACGTTTGTCTGGCCTCTCAACAGATACCCCTCCGTTGTGGTTGCACCTATGGTACGGCTATCTGTATCGTTGAGGCACGCAAGCCTCCCCACCAACGGCAAGGTCCATGGTTCATGTAGCAGGAGTAAAATGCAGGGAGCAACAGGCTACCTACGACTTGTACAAAACTCAGATAAGACAGTCATAAGAGTAGAGGGCCACGAAAGGGAAACTAGGGTTGAGAAAGGGGTGAGGCAAGGTTGTAGCCTATCCCTGACGTTATTCAATCTACACACTGAGCATGCAGTAAAGGAAACCAAAGAAAAATTTGGAGTACGAATTCATGTTCAGAGAGAAAAAATAAAAACTATGAGGCTGCCGATGACACTGTAATTCCGTTGGAGACAGCAAAGGACTTGAAAGAGCAGTTGAACAGAATGGACAGTGTCTTGCAAGAAGGGTGTAAGATGAATATCAACAGAAGCAAGACATTAGTAATGGAATGTAGTCGAATTAAATCAGGTGATGCTGAGGGAATTAGATAATAAAATGAGACATTTAAAGTAGTAGATTTTTGCTATTTGGGCAAATAGAGACAATGTAAAATGTAGACTAGCAATGGCAAGAAAAGCGTTTCTAAAGAGGAAGTCTCATCTGAACACATTAATCTGTACTGTAGCTGAGTATGGATGGGTAACATGGGCAATAAACAGTTTAGACAAGAAGAGAATAGAGGCTTTGAAATGTCATGCTATAGAAGAAAGCTGAAGGTTTGTTGGGTGGATCACATAACTAATGAGGACATGCTGAACAAAATTGGAGAGTAAAGAAATGTGTGGCATAACTTGACTAAAAGAAGCAATCAGTTGAAAGGACACATGCTGGGACATCAAGGGATCACCAAACTGTGGAGGGAGACCAAGAGATGTATACAATAAGTAGGGGGGGAGGGAGGGAGGGAAGGAGGAGATGGACATTTAGCGGTAGTGAGGCAATTTCGGGTTCGTCAGCTACAACTAATATATTGTTAGTCTCTTCGATTTCAACACAAAACATTTTTTGACCAACTAATCACTGAAAATGAATTCCCTTATCATCATTCTGCCACAAAAATAAATTCTCAAGTGGAACTAAAGTCTTCATACTAGGGTAATATTCCACACTTCCACAAGTTAACCGTGGATATTCAAAGCACTATTTTCCACCCACAATTCCAACTTTAGCGATTATTCACAATTGTACATGAAACACAGTCATTTACCGTATAAAATAACAACTTAGTAGCACTACTTGTGTCTACAGCCAGAAGCTCTCCGCAGCTGTATCTCAACTGTCAACTATATTCTTCGTCAGAATGTTGTGTGGAGGTACTCATATTTCCTGTGTAACAAAGACTTCATTTTTATTAATGAACTGTTTTGCCACAAATCTGACAGTCTTCTTGGCTCTTACAAGTCAGTGTGGTTTGCCCAAATCCAGGGCAACTGAAACACGTTAACGGTTTGGCGATTAATCTTGACAAAGGGCTGTCCACGCAATGTGCTCGGTTTTCGGTATAGAGAAGATGCCGGCAACGTGTCTCCATGTCGAGTGGAAAGCAGCCAATGGTAGTGACACACCTGTGCCCAGTATGATAAAATATTATTAACGATTCAGTCTGAAATACAAATATATTTCTGCCACATTCAGCCATTTCTTTTATTGGTATAAGCAGCTGTTCTGCACTATCTGTTTTGCAACTGACAATTTCATCTCAAAGGCAGGAGCTAAGTTATGGTGACAGACTGATCCATAGCAAGCACCTGAGCTCTACTGTCCACAGCTGAGCAGAATCTATTCAGCAGGAATGTGGGGGTAGGTTGTGATGTAATCTAGAGCAGGTTAGTTCAAAAAATACTGTTAATGAATGAATTCTACGGTAGAGCAATTTTTTCAGATGGCCAATACCACTGACAGTAGGCAGCTGCGGGGCAGAAGGGAGTGAGGGGAAGGACTGCGTCCCCACTGCCAGACTCCCCCTCACAGACTTTCTTCTAAGCTGGGTACTGTAGGCCATGTTGGAAACTGACAGTTTGGGTGTGAGGTGAAAAAGCCAAAGAATGTGGACAATAAACCAAGGTTGTTCTGCAAGACTGATCTATAATATGTCCTCAAGTCTAGGTTAGATTGGAAGGAGACATTTGATTGTGAGACGGCGAAGTCAACGTGAAATCTTGGTTGTGATGACAGGCTGATTGGTAGCATAGTTAGAAATCTATGTTAGCTTGGAAGCTGAGAGGACCTTTTCAAATTACTTTCAGTTTACTTGTGTCCAAACCTGCAGTATTTATATTTGCTCATGCAAATGAATATTTTTCTCCAGAAATTCAAACTGCTCACACTCTTCGTACCTAGCACTTTAAGGTTGTTTTGACATTAAATACTTAATATTTTTACCACTATTACAATTAAAACATTGATACATCTTCGGTTATACAAGTCAGCTATTCTGCCATCATAACTTCTTGTGACTCTTCCTTCAATTATAAGC
Source organism: Schistocerca americana (assembly GCF_021461395.2). Classification (NCBI taxonomy): domain Eukaryota; kingdom Metazoa; phylum Arthropoda; class Insecta; order Orthoptera; family Acrididae; genus Schistocerca; species Schistocerca americana. The sequence continues at coordinate 19,085,678 of NC_060119.1, read as the reverse complement.
AGATTTTAGATACTAATGTGTGTTCTGTTAGCATATTCCAGGATGACTTTTGTTAATGTTTGTTTATGACTAAATTCATGTCTCATTATTGGGTTCAGTATTAGTACTACTCAAAGGCTAGAAAAGCCACCAGTAGCGCATACAGGTGAATTTTGTAGGTCCCACTGAAGTCCCATGAGAGGCTAGGAAAACAGAAGTTTACTCAGACACTGAATTTCTTTACGTAGCTATCCTCCGCAGCAAGCACATAAATATTTGTTTAGAAAATAGAAACGCCTTCTGTCCTGCACTGTACTATATTTTGCCAGACACGTTTTGCCATTATTAACTTTAAGGCATCATCAGTGGAATCGATAGTGATACAGTTATGATACACTTTTGTTTTGAAATGATACTTTCTTGCCAATGTGACGGGAATTCTCCATCACTCCAGAAGCGGTTGAAAATGGCAAGGAGGTGGCACTGCAAATCCGCTGACAGATGTTTACTCATTTGGTGATGGAAGGGGTCTGGATGCAGTGGTCAGGACAATCAGCAAGGGTGCTGAGAAATCCCCACTCACTGAATGGAGCATTAAACGGCTCAGGGTGGCGTGAAGCAAAAGATAAGTGTTGTCATTCCACTTGCTGTTGTAAGAGATGAAAGATGGGACAGTAATTCTCAGATGCAGAGGTGCAAGCATAATGCTCAGCACGATGCTCTGTGATTATGTCTGAATCAGTATATACAGCTCCATTTGTGGAAATTAGAGGTATATGTGCGGGGGTCTGATATCCGTAAAGGCATCTGAGCTCGGTCCATACCTGGGAAGGAGGGGTTCGTGTTCCAATGATGCAGACATATCATTCCCAACACTCCTACTTCCGTCGTTTCATAAGCTGACGGACCTGGGCAAGGAGCCATTTGAAGGCAATGAGATGAGTGACACAATGATACGGGACGGGCCCGCCTGCGGTCTCTAATAGCCACAGTGACTTCCAGTGACCAACAAGGCAATATCTGCCACAAGGAACCTGAGGGACAGGATATTGCCTATTCAGCTGTGGCAGTAATGGTCTGAACCACCTCATCGATGTTTCCATTCAACGGTTATAGTGGAGGTCAAAGAGTCTCAGTCAGCTTTGGTAAGAGCCCATCTGGGCAAGCGTCCAGATGAGTTATGCTGGGGGAGGGACAGGAAGAGCAGAAAGTGGTCACTACCATTCAAATTGTTGTGAGCTCTTCAGTGGACAGATGGTATAAGGACAGGACTGCAAACCGAGAGATCAATGGCCAAGTATGTGCCACACTGAAATGAGTGGGGCACCTATATTCAGGAGGCAGAGGTCGAGCTGAGTTAGTACATTTTTGGCATCTTTACCATGGCCAGTAATCTTGGTTCCACCCCAAAAAGGGTTATGAGCGCTAAAATCACGCAGAAGTAGAAAAGGTGAGGGGAATTGGGAAATAAGTGCAACCAATACATGGTGCGGCACTTCACCATCTGGAGGAAGGTAGATGTTGCAGGTGGTAATGTCTTGTGTTGTCCTCACCCTGACAGCCACAACTTTTAAAGATGTTTGAAAGGGCACACGTTGGCTACATACACGAGTAAGGACATAAAAAAACAGACTCCACCTGATATTCTGTTACAGTCATTATGATTTTTTTAGAAACCTGATAGCCAGGAAGCATCGGGTCTGCATTGGAGAAAACCAACCTGAAGGGCAACACAAAAAGCAGGTATAATGCTTAACAGTTGCTGTAACTTAGTCAGGTGGGAGAAAAAACTGCCTCAATTCCACTGGAGGGTGACACTCTCCACCATCTGGGAAGGCATGAAGAGACCAAGGAAGGGAGTCACCTGCTGCCATCGGTTGAGTGCTGGTGTCCAGTACCATTGAATCTGAGGTGTCAGCGAGATCTAGGTCCTTGGCAGATGCTAGAATCTTCACCTTGTCCTCAGATGTGGAACTGTTATGGAGTGGTGGTGTGGGGGCCACCAGAGTCTCCCATTCCTTAACAGACTTGTTCGTCTGTTTGCACTCTCATCGCTCTTTAAGGACTTGCTGGGAGGGCTTCTCTGAAGTAGCTTCAGGGAGAGAGGAGGACCGTGAAGCCCTTCGACCAGCAGCTAGTGGCTCCTTCGACCACTGGCTGGTGTCTACTTGACCACAAGGAGAGACCGTGGAAGGTAGAGTCCCAAGTGACCACCATCCTTTTGGGAGGAGCCGGAGGAGGCTGTTGCTTCTCTGGCTGGGAGAGGGGGGCGGATTGACATCCCCACTGGGGCAGGCTTAGATGAGGAGCATACCATCGGCAATGGAGGTGATGTCATCATAGTGGCAGTGTAAAATGATAGCAATCAAATGTGGTTCAACCTTTCATATTTCAATTTAACCTCTCAGTAGGTCAGCTGTCCAGGGTCTTGTAAGAGAGTAAGTCAATTATTATCTGAAAAGTAGTTATAAGATTTTATTGTAATCACACGAAACATCATTTTTCAACATAGTGTCCTTGTGTTTCAATTCACTTGGTCCATCGTTGTACGAGCTTCCTGATACCCTCCTAAAAGAAGGTTCTCGGTTGAGGTGCGAGCCAGGAATGCACCACATCTTTCACTGCTTCATCCGAGGCAAATCGACAGCCCCTTAATGCCTGTTTGAGTGGACCAAACAAGTGATGGTAAGAAGGGGCAAGATCGGGACTATATGGAGGATGATCCAATGCTTCAAATTTGAGTTTCTGGAGCGTTTCACCAGTGTCGGCAGCAGTATGCGGACGGGCACTGTCCTGCAACAACACACCTTTTGACAGCAATTCTCAGCATTTACTTCAAATTGCAGGCTGTAGCCTGGCATTAAGGAACTGTAATGTACACTGTTTATTGTGGTGTCCCTTTCCCCATAATGTTGCAGTGCTGGACCTTGTGTGTCCCAAAAAACAGTAAGCATCAGTTTTCGTGTGGGCGGCTGGGTCTCGAACTTTTTCTGGCACGGTGAATTTGGATGTTTCCATTCCATACTCTGCCGTTTACACTCTGGCTCGTAATGATGGATCCATGTCTGGTCACCAGTAATGACCCTGTCTAAGAAGTTGTTCCCTTTGGTACCATAGTGATCCAAATGTTGTTTGCAGGTGTCCAAGCGTGTTTGTTTATGCAAGTGTGTGAGTTGTTTTGGAACCCATCTTGAACAAACTTTATGAAATCCAAGTCTGTTGTGGATGATTTCGTAGGCAGAACAGCGACTAATTTGGAGACAATATGCCACTTCGTCAATAGTTAATCGCCTGTCTAAGAGAATCATTTCACGCAAACGCTCAATGGTTTCTTCATTTGTGGCAGTAAACAGTCATCTGGCTCCTTCATTGTGCGCAGCACTTGTGCGACCATTTCGGAATTTTTCAATCCATTCGCAGACACTCCGTTGTGGCAAAACACTGTTCCCGTACTGCACCGAAAGTCTTCAACGATACGCCTTCCGACGTTGCCCTTTTTTGGTGCAAATAGACAGCAGAGCAGCCATGATTAACAGCACAGCAGTGATAATGAAACTAACCTAGCAGCTTGAAAATTGCAAAGATATAAGCATGCATCATCAATGTAAAACGACAGTAGTAACAAAATAAACAAAAATATAACTAAATTGCAGATAATAATTGACTTAGCCTTGTAATCCATAATTTTCCTCTCCTTTTGGTGTGCCATGCAGCCTGGCGAGCAGCAGGAGTGGCGCTGTCTACAATTGACACAGGTGGGAGGAGGGGCACATGGAACATTCGGATGCAGCAGACATTTGCAATCTCAACATGTAGTGGTGGAATTGCACCAGGAGAACATGTGCCTGAATTTTCACAACTTAAAGCACCACACAGGGGGAGGGACATATGGTTTTAAATCATATTGGTGTACCATCACCCTCAAATGCCAGGATGAATGTGCCTTGCAGTGGTTGCCGGAACATGCCCACATCTGACAGTCCGACGAATGGCGGCACAGACTGGCATTGTTTTAAGAGTCCCCGATCTATACACCTGACTCCAGCAACCACTGATGGTTCTACTTCTCTATTCTTAACATTACCACCATCAGTCAGAGAGTCTGTGCAGCTTAAAGGACATTACAAATGCAGGGAGCATTACCTACTGCTGATATGACAGAAGAGAAATATGAACTGATAAGTGATAATACAGGTTTCATAATTGGAAGCTGAAAAGATGACATGAAAAAGTTATAACATCCTTCAGAGAAGAATAATCCAAACTCACCCATGCCCCAGTCAATGCCTTCTTCTTCCTCACGTTCCTTGCGTTTTTTCTCCTCCATTTCACGCATATATTCCTCTTTGTCTCGTTCCTCCTGTTCCATTCTCCGCTTTTCTCGCAGTTCCGTCACAGTTAACTCTGATTCTTGCTCTTGATCCGTATCTGGTCCCTGAAGAATAAACATCCTAGTGCTGTTGCCAAATTTCAGCAGATGACCAACCTGCAAAACATAATAGTAATTTTTCCTTCTACTCTTGTGTATTACAAACAAGAGCCACAACACAAAATGAGCTTGGCAGTAATTTCAGTAGTCCAGTACATGTGATCACAATACACAGACGTGAAGAACTTCAGAATGGTCAACTTGTACACATCACATTGACCTCATAACTCATAGTCAAACTAAAGGCTGATCTAGTAATACAAGGTATGTTTTTTTTTAAGTAAATACAAGTTTGAAATAAAAATAAAGCAAGAAGACTTTTCCTAGCATTTTTTTTTACATGAAAACCTGTATTTTAATCTACTTTTCCACATAATTCCCACCAATATTAAGGCATTTTTGTATCATACAACCAGCTTTGAATACAATATTTACATAAATCAGCTGCCTAAGCATAACTTTCAATAGTTTAAACATTTTGTAGCAATTGCATAAACCACAATTCTTGACACTTATGAGTGATGGGGTGATATGGCAATGAGTGAGAGTTTTCAAAGATGGTCGTATGAATGTGCATGATGAGGAATAAAGTAGGTGACAGTCGTTACTGACCACTTGATGCAGAAATCTGATGAAGAAAGGAGACAGAACAGATGCTTTATAATTTTGACATCATGTGATGAGTTTCCTCAAAGGGCATAACGTGTGTGTTATGTAACTGTTACAGAAAATGCAAATTATTGAAAGTTATGCTCAGGTAGCAGATTTCTATAAGGATGGTGCTTGAAGTTTGTGCCTGGTGGGTATTACATAGAAAAGTATATTAAAGTTGTGGGCTTTCATGCAAAAATGAAATTGCTAAGAAAAGTCTACTTGTTTTACTTTTAATTCAACATGGTATGTACTTAAAAAAATAAAAACCATGCCTCATATGCAATATCCCCTACACATAAGTGAAAAGGGAAACTTACTACAAAATTATCACAAGAAGATTATGACACACATTATGCAAAAACAAAACTCTTATGACACACATTTGTTGGTCACACACACCTAGACTTTTTTGTCACACAGCTCCTTAACCTGTACAACTGAACAACTGCTTAACAGCAAAGCAACTTTTCTATGAGTATTTACAAGGAGCATGCTACAGACAGTGATTCTAATATTAAAACAAGAGCATGAAAGTCCCCCACACACCAACCAGAATCAAAGAGATTTTCAAACATTATTACCAGCTAAAGATTTTTCCTTAGGTACAACTTGGAAACCCATATGGAGTAACCATACATAAGAGTCATTATGCTGTATTCCACAAGGAAGTGCTGAGCGCGTGGGGGCAAGATATCACGAGAGTAATCTGAAGCAGCTGTTACAGGATTTAAATGCCCCAACACCATGTGAACTGTCACAATGGCACTTCACTAGGACATCCTGTGGGCTGATAGGGTTGATATGCCCTAAAGAAGTTATTGCAGTGACCTGCAGCAAGAAATCACACCTGCACAATGTTCAAATGTTTTATGCATACATTATGGAGATTTATGCTCACCACAACTATGAATGTACTGCTGTGGTGTTTCACTAAAGACGAGACCACCACATTTAGAGCACAAGCAGATATTCTATCAAAATACTGTCTCATTATAAATGTGTTTCATTTGTAATGCGGCTTGAATGTCCAGCTATTTCTTGTGCACCAAGCAGCACAAAAATAATGGCTGAAGATGACTGTGAGAAGAAGGAAGATGAAGGTACACACAGACTGTTGACACAGTACCATTGCTGGAACTGATAAGTCCCTTTAACTCCTAAAGTTTTATTTTGTATACTGCATCACCACTTGCATAAGTAATAGTGTTCGTAATTTATCCGTCCAAGAAATAAGCGGAGGACAGGTGGGTTGGCTATGGTCTTGTCAAAGGAATGATTTTGGCATTTTCCCTAAGAGAGTCAGGAATATCATGGAGAAACCACAGTGCATGAAGTTCCAGGCTTCCAAATCTAAGACCAGTGTCTTTATAAATGCACCATCTCCTTCAGTTATATTTGGCGTACAATGCTGTTATGATTGTACATACTCAGAACAAGACAGCTTGACAATTAAATGATTGTACAGTTTTATTTAGTCTTTCAACAGCTATAATGCACACTTGCAAATGACTTAGGCTCATGGCCATGCTGCCACACCTCTGTTAAATCTCAAAGTCTTTTCCTCATGTCTGTCAACATGCTCCCATAATGAATGAAATGTTTAGCTCAAAAAATTGTGAGACATTCACATTATGCACTACCAATCTTGGGTGTATATTTATCTTCAAAAAGTGTCATATTGTGAATGTATATTGTAATGTTGAAGAGATGTCTTGTTGTTTGTTGTTGTGGTCTTCAGTCGTGAGACTGGTTTGATGCAGCTGTCCATGCTATTCTATCCTGTGCAAGCTTCTTCATCTCCCAGTACCTACTGCAACCTACACCCTTCTGAATCTGCTTAGTGTATTCATCTCTTGGTCTCCCTCTACGATTTTTACCCTCCACGCTGCCCTCCAATACTAAATTGGTGATCCCTTGATGCCTCAGAACATGTCCTACCAACCGATCCCTTCTTCTGGTCAAGTTGTGCCACAAACTTCTCTTCTCCCCAATCCTATTCAGTACCTCCTCATTAGTTATGTGATCTACCCATCTAATCTTCAGCATTCTTCTGTAGCACCACATTTCGAAAGCTTCTATTCTCTTCTTGTCCAAACTATTTACCGTCCATGTTTCACTTCCATACATGGCTACACTCCATACAAATACTTTCAGAAATGACTTCCTCACACTTAAATCTATACTCGATGTTAACAAATTTCTCTTCTTCAGAAACGCTTTCCTTGCCATTGCCAGTCTACATTTTATATCCTCTCTACTTCGACCATCATCAGTTATTTTGCTCCCCAAATAGCAAAACTCCTTTACTACTTTAAGTGTCTCATTTCCTAATCTAATACCCTGAACATCACCCGACTTAATTCGACTACATTCCATTATCCTTGTTTTGCCTTTGTTGATGTTCATCTTATATCCTCCCTTCAAGACACCATCCATTCCGTTCAACTACTCTTCCAAGACCTTTGCTGTCTCTGACAGAATTACAATGTCATCGGCGAACCTCAAAGTTTTTATTTCTTCTCCATTGATATTAATACCTACTCTAAATTTTTCTTTTGTTTCCTTTACTGCTTGCTCAATATACAGATTGAATAACATCGGGGATAGGCTACAACCCTGTCTCACTCCCTTCCCAACCACTGCTTCCCTTTCATGTCCCTCGACTCTTATAACTGCCATCTGGTTTCTGTACAAATTGTAAATAGCCTTTCGCTCCCTGTATTTTACCCCTGCCACCCTCAGAATTTGAAAGAGAGTATTCCAGTCAACATTGTCAAAAGCTTTCTCTAAGTCTACAAATGCTAGAAACGTAGGTTTGCCTTTCCTTAATCTTTCTTGTAAGATAAGTCGTAAGGTCAGTCTTGCCTCACGTGTTCCAGTATTTCTACGGAATCCAAACTGATCTTCCCCGAGGTCGGCTTCTATCAGTTTTTCCATTCGTCTGTAAAGAATTCGTGTTAGTATTTTGCAGCTGTGGCTTATTAAACTGATTGTTCGGTAACTCTCACATCTGTCAAATCCTGCTTTCTTTGGGATTGGAATTATTACATTCTTCTTGAAGTCTGAGGGTATTTCGCCTGTTTCATACATCTTGCTCACCAGATGGTAGAGTTTTGTCAGGACTGGCTCTCCCAAGGCCGTCAGTAGTTCCAATGGAATGTTGTCTACTCCGGGGGCCTTGTTTCGACTCGGGTCTTTGAGTGCTCTGTCAAACTCTTCACGCAGTATCGTATCTCCCATTTCATCTTCATCTACATCCTCTTCCATTTCCATAATATTGTCCTCAAGTACATTGCCCTTGTATAGACCCTCTATATACTCCTTCCACCTTTCTGCTTTCCCTTCTTTGCTTTGAACTGGGTTTCCATCAGAGCTCTTGATGTTCATACAAGTGGTTCTCTTATCTCCAAAGGTCTCTTTAATTTTCCTATAGGCAGTAACTATCTTACCCCTAATGAGATAAGCCTCTACATCCTTACATTTGTCCTCTAGCCATCCCTGCTTAGCCATTTTGCACTTCCTGTCGATCTCATTTTTGAGACGTTTGTATTCCTTTTTGCCTGCTTCATTTACTGCATTTTTATATTTTCTCCTTTCATCAATTAAATTCAATATTTCTTCTGTTACCCAAGGATTTCTACTAGCCCTCGTCTTTTTACCTACTTGATCCTCTGCTGCCTTCACTACTTCATCCCTCAAAGCTACCCATTCTTCTTCTACTGTATTTCTTTCCCCCATTCCTGTCAATTGTTCCCTTATGCTCTCCCTGAAACTCTGTACAACCTCTGGTTCTTTCAGTTTATCCAGGTCCCATCTCCTTAAATTCCCACCTTTTTGCAGTTTCTTCAGTTTTAATCTACAGGTCATAACCAATAGATTGTGGTCAGAGTCTGCATCTGCCCCTGGAAATGTCTTACAATTTAAAATCTGGTTCCTAAATCTCTGTCTTACCATTATATAATCTATCTGATACCTTTTAGTATCTCCAGGGTTCTTCCACGTATACAACCTTCTATCATGATTCTTAAACCAAGTGTTAGCTATGATTAAGTTGTGCTCTGTGCAAAATTCTACCAGGCGGCTTCCTCTTTCATTTCTTGGCCCCAATCCATATTCACCTACTACATTTCCTTCTCTCCCTTTTCCTACACTCGAATTCCAGTAACCCATGACTATTAAATTTTCGTCTCCCTTCACTATATGAATAATTTCTTTTATTTCATCATACATTTCTTCAATTTCTTCGTCACCTGCAGAGCTAGTTGGCATATAAACCTGTACTACTGTAGTAGGTGTGGGCTTCGTATCTATCTTGGCCACAATAATGCGTTCACTAAGCTGTTTGTAGTAGCTTACCCGCGTTCCTATTTTCCTATTCATTATTAAACCTACTCCTACATTACCCCTATTTGACTTTGTGTTTATAACCCTGTAGTCACCTGACCAGAATTCTTGTTCCTCCTGCCACCGAACTTGATGTCTTATAGGACAATAATGAAGGAAATCTGCTACCATCCACAACTGGAGGAAGTTTATTTAAAACGTGACTTGTTTTGGACTTATGCCCATCTGCATGTGATTACAGTTAGAATTGTCTTTACACATTTCAGTATCAGAGTTCAATACAGAATGTTTCAGCCACTGATTATTGCATTTTAAGTGGTATTAGCTTCAAATAAATATTCTGGAGTTAAATTTTTAATTACCATTTGGATACTTGATCTATACTGAACTTCAACACAGACTACCACGGACCTTGCCATCGGTGGGGTGGCTTGCGTGCCTCAGTAATACAGGTAGAAGTACCATAGGTACACCCACAACAGAGGGGTATCCATCGAGAGGCCAGGCAGAACTATGGTTCCTGAAGTGGGCTAGCAGCTATTTCAGAAGCTGAAGGGGGCAGCAGTCTGGATGATTGACTGCTCTGCACTTGTAACATCAAACCATAATGTCCTTGCTGTGGTGATACTGTGAACGACTGAAAGCAAGGGGAAACCTACTGTCATAATTTTTCACGAGGGCATGCTGTTCTACCGTATGGTTAAATGATGACTGCATTGTCTTGCGTAAAATATTCCTGAGGTAAAACAGTTCCCCATTTGGATCTCCGGCAGGGACAACTCAGGAGGAGATCACCACCAGGAGAAGCAAACATGGCAGTCTACGAATCAGATCATGGAATGTTAGATCCCTTAATCAGGCAAGTTAGAAAATTTGAAAAGGGAAGTGGATAGGCTGAAGTTAGATATAATGGGAATTAGAGAAATTCGTGGCAGGAGTGACAGGGTTTCTGGTCAGGTGAATACGGGTTTGTAAATACCAGATCAAATAGGGATAATGCAGGAGTAGGTTTAATAACGAATAGGAAAATAGGAATGGGAGTAAGCTACTACAGACAGCATAGCGAATGCAATCTTGTAGTGAAAATAGACACTTAACTCACACCCACCACAGTAGTGTATATGCCAACTAGCTCTGCAGATGATGGGGAGGTTGAAGAAATGAAGAATCAAAGAAGTGGATAATGAGAGAAAATAAATTATTCAGATGGTTAAGGGAGACGAAAATTTAATTGCAGAGAGGAACTAGAATTTGATAGCAGGAAAAGGAAGAGAAGGAAGAAACAATAGGTGAATATGGACTGGGGGAAAGAAATCAAAGAGAAAGCCGCCTAGTAGAATTTTGTACAGAGTACAATCTAATCATCGATAACACTTGATTTAAGAAACATGAAAGAAGATTGTACACAAGGAAGAGACCTGGAGTAACACGAAGGTTCCAGATTGATTGTATAATGGTAAGACAGAGATTTCAAAACCAGATTTTAAATTGTAAGACATTTCCAGGGACAGATGTGGACTCTGACCACAATGTATTGGTTATGAAATGTAAATTGAAGCAGAAGAAATTGCCAAAAGGTAGGAAATTAAGAACATGGGACCTGGATATGCTGCAAGAACCAGAGGATGTTGAAAGTTTCGGAAAGAGCATTAGGCAACAGATGACGAGAACTGAGGATAGGCACACAAGAGACGATGAATGGGTAGCTTTAAGAGATAAAATAGTGATAGCAGCAAAGGATCAAATGGGTTAAAAAGACCAAGCCTAGTAAAAATCCTTGGATAATACATGACCAGGTGAAAGGAAACACAAATGTCTAAAAAATGAGATTGACAGAAAGTGAGCCAAATGGCTAAGTGGAAATTGGCTAGAGGGCAAATGTAAATACACTACTGGCCATTAAAATTGCTACACCACGAAGATGACGTGCTACAGAAGCGAAATTTAACCGACAGGAAGAAGATGCTGTGATATGCAAATGATTAGCTTTTCAGAGCATTCACACAAGGTTGGCGCTGGTGGCGACACCTACAACATGCTGACATGAGGAAAGTTTCCAACTGATTTCTCATACACAAACAGCAGTTGACCGGCATTGCCTGGTGAAATGTTGTGATGCCTTGTGTAAGGAGGAGAAATGCGTACCATCACGTTTCCAACTTTGATAAAGGTCGGATTGCAGCCTATCACGATTGCAGTTTATCGTATCGCGACATTGCTGCTCACATTGGTCGAGATCCAATGACTGTTAGCAGAATATGGAATAGGTGGGAGTAATACGGAACGCCGTGCTGGATCCCAACGGCCTCATATCACTTGCAGTCGAGATGACAGGCATCTTATCCACATGGCTGTAATGGATCGTGCAGCCACGTCTATATCCCTGAGTCAACAGATGGGGGCTTCTGCAAGACAACAACCATCTGCACGAACAGTTTGACAACATTTGCAGTAGCAAGGACTATCAGCTCGGAGACCAAGGCTGTGATTACCCTTGTCGCTGCATCACAGACAGGAACGCCTACGATGGTATACTCAACGACGAACCTGGGTGCACGAATGGCAAAACGTCATTTTTTGGGATGAATCCAGGTTCTGCTTACAGCATCATGATGGTCGCATCCATGTTTGGCGACATCACGGTGAACGCACATTAGAAGCGTGTATTCGTCATCGCCATACTGGTGTATCACCCGGTGTGATGGTATGGGGTGCCATTGGTTACAAGTCTCGATCACCTCTTGTTCGCATTGATGGCACTTTCAACAGTGGACGTTACATTTCAGATGTGTTACGAACCGTGGCTCTACCCTTCATTCGATCCCTGCGAAACCCTACATTTCAGCAGGATAATGCACGACCTCATGTTGTAGGTCCTGTACGGGCCTTTCTGGATACAGAAAATGTTCGACTGCTGCCCTGGCCAGCACATTATCCAGATCTCTCACCAATTGAAAACGTCTGGTCAATGGTGGCCGAACAACTGGCTCGTCACAATACGCCAGTCACTACTCTCGATGAATTGTGGTATCGTGTTGAAGCTGCATGGACAACTGTACCTGTACACACCATCCAAGCTCTGTTTGACTCAATGCCCAGGCGTATCAAGGCCGTTATCACAGCCAGAGGTGGTTGTTCTGGGTACTGATTTCTCAGGATCTATGCACCCAAATTGCGTGAAAATGTAAATCAAATGTCAGTTATAGTATAATATATTTGTCAATGAATACCCGTTTATCATCTGCATTTCTTCTTGGTGTAGCAATTTTAATGGCTAGTAGTATATTTCGGAGCATATTTCACTATGGAAAAGATACTGTCTACAGGAAAACTAAAGAGGCCATCGGAGAAAAGAGAAGCTACTGTACAAATATCAACACCTCATATGGAAAACCAATCCTAACCAAACAAAGCTGAAATGTGAAAGGATTATATAGAGAGTCTACACAAGGGAAACAAACTTGAAAGCAATACGTAGAAAGGGAAGAGGACATAGATGAAGATGATATGGGAGATACAAGACTGCAACAAACATTTGACAGAGCACTGAAAGACCTAAGTCAAAACAATGTCCCAGGAGTAGACACATTCTGTCAGAACTACTGGTGACTTTCGGAGAGCCAGTCATGACAAAATTATTCCATCTGGTGTGCAAGGCACACAAACAGGCAAAATATCCTCAGACTTCAGGAAGAATTCCAAAGAAATCAGGTGTTGACAGGTGTGAAAATTAGCAAATTATCTGTTTAATAAGTCACGGTTGCAAAATAGTAACTTGAATTCTTTTATCCATTAGCGCCGGAATTAATTTTTTCGTGATTTTTTTTTAAAAAAAAAAGTGTTATTATGTCTGTAAAAGGCATAAATTACACAACAGAGTTGTTTTGACGAAAGTCATTACCGCCATTAGCGAGATATTTGATGTTGCCATGTGGTAACTCTAGGTGCTTACACTACCTAAGTTTATATGGTTTGCAACTTCAACTAAATAAGTAGGTTATTGAAATTTCTTATTACATACACAAGTTTTGTGCAAATTTATTATTCGGTCTTCATCATACAATTGATACTTTACAACACAGTACAATTAATAATCAAAAATCAAACCTTAAACCCAGCATTATTTTACACGAAATGGAATAAAACAGTCAATACACAGTCCCACATTGCACTTTCAATACATTGTTCTCACAATAGATTTACAGTCCTTGTGTGCACACCTTTTCTTCTTCTTTCCTTCTGTGTGCTGGACGAGGTGGTCAGTCGTATCAAACTTAATTGAATATGATATGCAGCTGTCGGAACATGCCCTTGATGCAGATGGTCTCGCAGCTCCTTTTGGTAAAGCTTGGTGTCTTTGCAAGTACACTGCTGCTACTTCTCTCTTGAAATCAAGCTGAGAGATAGTTTGGTTTCTTGCTTTATTATACAAAATCCAACTGTTTTGTATGGCGACATCTAACATCCATGTAAAGAGACACCAGTACCATTTGTAGCTTCTTACTGCATGCTCGATTCTGAACCATCTGATCAGTACCTCACATGTATGTATTATAATTGGCTACCAGTTTTGGTCTGGGAATCATTATATTCGCTTTTTTAGTTGCGAGAATCTCTTGACTTGGGCAACTTCTTGTGCACCACATGAAGAAGAGATCATTGTGATAACTGAGTTGTCCAGCCACTGCACATACAATAAAAATCATTCTTCTCTATTCGGATCTGGGGCCTCAACAAACACATCACCTTCAATATCATCATTATGAAGAATCTCCAGCACCTCAGCAAGCGAGAAACCCCTTCTAAAACAAAAAAGAGAAAATTTGACCTTTTACTGAGTACAAGCACCTAGCGTTGCCATACGGCAACACCGACATTCAAATGGCCTAAATGAACGTAATTTATTTCACAGTAATCAGTAACCTCCAAAAAAATAAATATTTGAGTATTTGAAGCACAACCATACTAAAAAACCAAATTATATATCGTAAGTTATTGTGTAAAACATACTTACTCGAACTTATACTACATTTTACTTCGTCATTCAGCAAACGACGACTTCCAATACTGCTTACGCTGCAGAATTTAAATGTATTGTTGAAACTGTTGCATTGTCGTGATCTTTACAGTCTTTCAGAACGGAATCCAGTGCTGCCAACACTCTCGCTTCATTGATGTCGTGGAATCAACTATTTTAAAAAAGTGTTACAAACGTTGCCATATGGCAACGCACAGCGCTAATGGGTTAAAGGAGAAAGGAAAAACTGGTAGAAGCTGAAATGTAGGAACATGTGAAGCGATATGGACCCTACAACTTTAGAGGATACATTAAGAAAAGCATTTGTAGACTTCAAGAAAGCTTTTGACAATGTTAATTTCAATACTCTCCCTGAAATTATGAAGGTAGAAAGGGTGAAATACAGGTAGTGAAAGGCTATTTAGAACTAACTTGTGCAGAAATCAGGTGGCAGTTATAGAGGTGAGGGGCACGAAAGGGAAGCAGCAGTTGAGAAGGGAGTGAGACAAGGCTGCAGCCTATCCCAAATTTTACCAAACCAAAGAAAACTTTGGAGTACGAATTAAAACACAAAGGAACTACAGACATTGGCTGAGAGCAGGCATTGATTGAAATCAGTGGAGATTGAAATCAGTGCGCCAGACCGGGATTCGAGCCCGGATCTCCTGCTTACGAGGCAGGTGCTCTGACCATTGAGCCACCCGGACACCTCCCATCAGACACAAATTTTCAACTTATCCACACACTTCTACTGTAAGGCCCTTGCCCATTATCCTAATTATTCATGGCATTTCACTGATTCCCCGTAAGAGTTCGAGCCTGGCACGCCTCTGCATTGAAGAGACCACTGACCATCTCACTTATTTAAGAGGTACACTCCTCTGACTGCTTGTTTTAAATAAATGTATTTTAGTTATCTCTTTCATCTTCTTTGGGAAGTTGTTATAAAATTGTAATCCCTTAAAGAAAATACAGGGTATCCCAAAAAGAATGACCCAATTTCAAATGGAATTATTTATTAGGAAGGAGAGCTTAACACCAGCAAATTGCATACTAAGTTACTCAGAGAAGACAGAAGTTTATAAAAATCCATCAAAAATGTTCAATATGTCCTCCACTGGTTGCACAAATGACATCTAGCCAATAGCCGAATACATCCCAAACTGAGTGTAAGGTGTCTTCTGTCTCTGAAGCTACAGCAACTGATATTCTGGTTTTTAGTTCATCGATGTCACGATGTAAGGGAGGAATGTAAACACATTGTTTAACATACCCCCACAGGAAGAAATCACACGGTGTTAAGTCAGGGGACCTTAGAAGGCCAAGAGTGTAAAGCCTGGTCTTGCAGTCCTGTACGCCCTATCCAATGTTGAGGTATGTTGGCATAGAGGAAACTGCACACATTGTTGTGCCAGTGCAGTTGTGCTACAAAGAACAAGCAACGCAGATGACAAGGGACAACACAGAACAAGAAAGACACAGACAAGGACAAGAAAACAAGGAATTAAAAGCAGACAGAGTTCTACAGTGGTTGGCTGATCATGGAAACAAAAAATAGGAAAAGCCAACTGCTGAGAGACACTAAAAAACACCAATCTAAAACCGTAGGCCAAAGGCCACACTCAACACAAAAAAAGTGACAAACCCTCAGATCGAGCGATAGAAGCCTGCTGCACGAATAAAACTCAAAACAAGAATGCCATTGCAGCGCCATCTGTTAAAAGTGAAGGGAGTGTATCAGGAAGTGCAAACGTCTGCCTGAGCACAGTTAAAAGCGGACAGGCCAACAAGATGTGGACCACGGTCAACGCCGATCCACAGCGACATAGAGGTGGGTCATCGTGGCACAATAAATGACAGTGTGTCAGCCAGGTGTGGCCAATGCGCAGCCGGCAGAGAACAACAGAGTCCCTGTGAGAGGAGTGCCACACACCAGTCGTCTCACTGATGACCCGAAGTTTGTTGGGGGAAGGCGGGTGCGCCATTCATCACTCCAGGTACCGAGGACCTTCTGCCGCAAAACTGACTGGAGATCACACTACGAAAGACCGATCTCCAGGGTTTGTGCATCGGCAGCCTGTTTGGCCAGCATGTCAACCCGTTCATAACCTGGGATGCTGACATGACCCGGGGTCCACACAAAGACCACGGAGCGGCTGCAACGGGTAAAGGTATGGAGGGATACCTGGATAGCCATCACCAGACGAGAGCGAGGAAAACACTGGTCGACAGCTCGTAAACTGCTCAGGGAGTCACTACAGATAACAAAGGACTCACCTGATCAGGAGCAGATATACTCTAGGGCACGAGAGATGGCGACGAGCTCTGCAGTGAAAACACTGCAGCCTTCCAGCAATGAGCATTGTTCGGATTGTCCCCCAAGAGTGAAAGCATACCCAACTGGAACAGCAACTGTCGAAGCGTCGGTATAGACTACGGCAGAGGCGGGAAACACGGCAAGGATGGAAAGAAAGAAAGCATCGGCGGAGGGCTGCGAGGGACCGAGTCTTTCAGGCCTCGTGCCAAATCGAGCTGAAGGCAAGGGCGGGGCACACACCACGGGGGTAGACATAGATGGGCCCAGAAAAGAGGTGGGAGAGGGAAAAACTCAAGCCCAGTGAGAAGAGCCTGGACACAGACCGCAATCATACACTCTGACCGGAGCCGCCATTCTGGAAGATGGGCAACCGAGTTGGGGAACAGCAGATGATAATTTGGATGCCTGGGCAAGCTAAAAACGTGTGCAGCATACGTGGCAAGCAGTCATTGGCACCGAATCTGCAATGGAGGGACACCAGCCTCCACAAGTAGGCTGTTTACAGGGCTCGTGCGGAAAGGTCAAGTTGCAAGTCGGATCCCGCAATGAAGTACGGGGCCAAGCAACTGCAACGCGGAAGGCAATGCCGAACCGTAAGCCAGGCTCCCATAACCGAGATGGGACTGTATCAACACCTGATACAGGTGGAGAAGGGTAGACTGACCGGCACCCCAGCCGGTGTGACTCAAGCAACAAAGAGCATTAAGATTCCGCCAGTATGTTTGTTTAAGCTGCCAAATATGAGGGAGCCAAGTCAACCAGGTATCAAAAAGCAAACCCAAAAACCTATGCGTCTCCACCACAGCAAGAGGTTCGCCATCAAGATAAAGCAGGGTCTCAGGGTGAACAGTACGACGTCAGCAGAAATGCATATGACGCAAGTCTCGGCGGCTCAAAACTGGAAACTGTGCGTCACGGCCCAAGACTGCGCCTTGTGGATAGTGCCCTGGAGCTGTCGTTCAGCACCTGCAATGCCAGTGGAGCTGCAGTACAGGCAAAAGTCATCAGCAGATAAAGAAGCTGATATGTACGTTCCCACAGCTGCAGCTAGCCCTTTGATAGCAACTACAAAGATGCAGACATTCAAGACAGAGCCTTGCAGAACCCCATTCTCCTGGACTCGAGAGGAACTATGGGAGGAACCGACTTGCATGCGGAAGGAATGAAGCGACAGAAAATAATGAATAAAAATTGGAAGCGGGCCCCTAAGACCCCACCCTTGAAACATGGCGAGCATGTGATGTAGCCATGTCGTATCGTATGCCTTCCGCGTGTCAAAAGAGATGGCAACCGCATGCTGACAGCAGGCAAAAGCCGTATAGGTGGTAGACTCCAGGCACACCAGATTATCAGAGGCACAGCGGCACTTACGGAACCCACCCTGAGACGCATCCAGAAGGCCCCGAGACTCGAGTAGCCAGCTCAGCCTCCGGCTCACCATGCGTTCGAGCAACTTGCACGGATCGTTGGTGAGGCTAATGGGGCAGTAGCTGTCCACCTCTGGTGGGTTCTTGCCAGGTTTCAACACAGGGGTGATGATGCTTTCCCGCCATTGGGATGGTAACTCACCCTCAACCCAGATACGGTTGAAAAGGTCGAAGAGGCGTTGCTGGCAGTTCACTGAGAGGTGTTGGAGAATCTGATAGTGGATATGATCTGGCCCGGGAGCCATATCAGGGCAAGCAGCTAGGGCACTTTGGAAATGCCACTCACTGAATGGAGCACTGTACGATTTGGGGTGGCGCATACGGGATGAAAGGCTCTGATGTTCCAACTGCTCTTTTAGGGAGCGGCGGACCAGCGGGTAATTCACAGAAGGGGAACACTGAGCATAATGCTCCGCTAAGAGGTCTGCAATTGTGTCAGAGTCAGTACCGACTGCACCATTCAGGGAAAGCCCAGGTACAATAACGGGGGTCCAATATCCATAGAGTCACCTAATCTTGAGGAAAACCTGCAATGGAGAGGTACGGATGCCAATGGTGGAGACATACCTTTCCCAGCACTCCTGCTTCCATTGGCGAATATGGCAGCGGGCTCGGGCACGGAACCGCTTGAAGGCAATGAGGTGGTCCAGTGACGGGTGCCGCTTATGACGTTAGAGGGCCTGCCTGTGATTGCGTATCGCCTCAGCAATCTCTGGTGACCACCAAGGCACAGTCCTCTGCCGAGGAGACCCAGAGGAACAGGGAATTACAGATTCTGCTGCAGAAACAATGCTGGTGGTGATCATGTGAATCACCAAATCAATAAAGTCATGAAAAAGAGGTTCAATAGTAGCAATGGAGGTGAAAGAGTCGCAGTCAGCCTTATTCAAAGCTAATCTGAGGAGGAGCCCAGGACAGTGATGCTGTGGCAGTGACAGAAAGATCAGAAAGTGGTCACTACTGCAGACGTCATACACACTCCATTGGACAAACGGTAGAAGGCCAGGGCTGCAGACCAAGAGGATGACAGCTGAGTACATGCCATGCGCCATACTGAAATGTGTGGAGGCACCATTATTTAAAAGAGAAAGGTCTAGCTGTGCGAACACTTGCTCAACGACAATGCCTTGGCGTGTTGCCACCTATCCACCCCACAAAGGGCTTTGGGCATTGAAGTCGCCCAGTAACAGAAAATATGGCGGCAGTTGGGCTATCAGCATAGCCAACACATGCTGTGGGACATCACCATCTGGTGGAAGATAGATACTGCAGACAGTAACAGCCTGTGACATCCACACCCTAACAGCGACAGCCTCTAAATGCGTTTGAAGAGGCACACACTTGCCGTAAAGAGAGTTAGCGACATAGACATAGACTCCATCAGATACCCTCTCATAAGCTGCCCGATTCTGATAAACGCCGATAGCCACAGAGGGCGGGGGTTCGCAATGCCGGAAACCAAGTTTCCTGGAAAGCAATGCCGAAGAAAGGGTGAAGGCTGATAAGTTGTTGGCAAATGGAGGAAAAATCCGCTGCAATTCCACTGGAGAATGACATTGTCCGCAGTCAAAAAAGACGTGAAGGGGCCGAGGAGGCAGATTACGCTGCTGGATCACCTGTTACCACCGACTGAGTACCTGTGTGAGCAACATCCATCATGTCTGAGGGTCCGGCGAGATCTAGTCCTCAGCGTATGCCAGAATCTCCACCTCACCCTCAGATGCAGGGAGTGGCAACTGACCCTTAACATAGACAAATGTAATGTATTGCGAATACATAGAAAGAAGGATCCTTTATTGTATGATTATATGATAGTGGAACAAACACTGGTAGCAGTTACTTCTGTAAAATATCTGGGAGTATACGGAACAATTTGAAGTGGAATTATCATATAAAATTAATTGTTGGTAAGGCGGGTACCAGGCTGAGAGTCATTGGGAGAGTCCTTAGAAAATGTAGTCCATCAACAAAGGAGGTGGCTTACAAAACACTCGTTCGACCTATACTTGAGTATTGCTCATCAGTGTGGGATCCGTACCAGATCGGGTTGACGGAGGAGATAGAGAAGATCCCAAGAAGAGCGGCGCGTTTCGTCACAGGGTTATTTGGTAACCGTGATAGCGTTACGTAGATGTTTAGCAAACTCAAGTGGCAGACTCTGCAAGAGAGGCGCTCTGCATCGCGGTGTAGCTTGCTGTCCAGGTTTCGAGAGGGTGCGTTTCTGGATGAGGTATCGAATATATTGCTTCCCCCTACTTATACCTCCAGAGGAGATAACGAATGTAAAATTAGAGAGATTCGAGCGCACACCGAGGCTTTCAGACAGTCGTTCTTCCCACGTACCATACGCGACTGGAACAGGATATGGAGGTAATGACAGTGGCACGTAAAGTGCCCTCCGCCACACACCGTTGGGTGGCTTGCGGAGTATAAATGTAGATGTAGATGTAGATGCAGAGCTTGTAGGGAGCAGTGCGATGGGTGCCACCACCAAGGTCTGGATTCTTGGGTGCCTTCTGCTTTTTTTTGTTTCTGTCGCTGTTCCTTCCGCGGTTCTGGCCCGACCCCGATGGACGCGCCAGACGAAGTGAACACCCTGTCGTTCTAAGTTGGTGTGCAGTCCATCATCAGACTGAACCCTGTGGAATATAAGACCCCGAACCATATTTAAGCTCTTATGGGGCGTAATGGAAACAGAAACATCCACCAGCTTGTCACAGGTGAGGAGCGCCCGTGACTGGGCAGAGGATGCTGTCTTGAAGACTGACCCAGGGGGCATTTTGGACAAGCCCTCCACCTCCCCAAACTTGTCCTCTAACTGTTCCACAAAAAACTGATGCTCCGTCGACATAAATGATCCCCCATCAACTCGTGAACAGACGAGGTACCGGGGCGAATAAGTATCGCTGCAATCCTTAGCCTTTTGTTCCCCCCATGGTGCGGACAGGCAGGGAAACAATTTGGAGTCATACTTCAGTGCATTTAAATGAGCCCTCGAATGCTTGGAGACTGCTGGCGGCTGGCCACCAGCAAGAGATGATGTATCACGCTTCATTGCGGGTCACCCACACTGATGCCACCCACTCCAACCAAGGGGCCTCCCCACAGGCGCCACCCAGCCTCAGCAAGGGCCACCTGGCAGGATGGCCACTGCCGGGAGTCCCGATGCCCCACGGAGATAGGCATCTACTCCTCGGCATACGTGGGGAGTTAACAGCGCAGGCATCAGCAGAGCGATCCCTGGTTGTCAGGAGGCTACAACCGACAGGGTACATGCCAGTCCCACCAGAACAGACTGGCTACCGTGATGGATATCAGGTGCAAAGAAGTCCACGGTCGTCGTCTCTGCAGAAAGTGACATTGCATAGTGCACGGCAGAAACCACACCCAGGAATGTACCCTCACCCAGGAGATGGAAAGTGAGCAGGACTGCAATGCGATGACGAGAAAGAGGGCTAAAGATCGACGATGAGAAAGAGGGCTAAAGATCTCAATGCACTATGAACATGATGCACCATGTAAGGTGCCCTTCCACAGGCAGGAATACCGTAGGCCTATTCTTACCCCCGAACCTGCAGGGGGTCTTGCTGATAGATGAAATTGTCAGAGTCAAGTTGTGGGCATAACCAGTTCCGTAGCATTGCAGGATATGAAAATCCTGTTACGGTTTTTTCCTCAAAAAAGTAGGGTCCACAAACCTTGCTCTGTCAAACAGCACTAAAAACATTCAATTTTTGTGAATCACGTTTATGTTCAATTGTTTCATGAGGATTTTCGAACCCCTATACACGCACATTATGACAGTGAACCTTCCGCTAATATGGAAAGTTGCCTCACTGCTGAATATCAACCGTGACATAAAAGTTTTATCTTCCATGTCCTCTAGAATAGCATTGCTAAAGTCTGCTCACTTCACTTTGTCAGTATCTCAAAGAGCTTGTACCATTTGTAATCGGTATGGTTTGAGGGTTAAACGACGCCGTAACACAAGCCAAACTGTCATGCACGGTAACGCAAGTTCTCGGCTAGCACGATGCGCAGACTTGCGGGGGCTCCCCTCAAATGCTCGTCAGATTTGTTCAACTGTTTGTTACGGAATGTATGGCTGGCCAGGACTTTTGCCTTTACAAAGGCACCCTGTTTCTTCAAACTGTTTATACCACCGTCGAATGTTCTTTGATGAAGGTGGTTAGCACAAAAGCGAATATGAAACGCCCGCTAAACTGCGATCACTGATTGAGTACGACTAAATTCAATAACACAATATGCCTCCTGCTGCGCGGACGCCATGTTGCGTGAGACTGGCTGCACGCTCCAGCTCAGCGCTCATAACGACATCTAGCGGATTTTTCCTGAAACTCTAGACCATGCTGATTACATCTAGCGCTGTTTCAGTTACCTAGTGACATTTGTCTCAATATTAGTACAAGTTAAAATCAGGTCACTCTTTTTGGGACACCCTGTACTACTTTGAATTTTAATTCTTTTCTATGGTACACAGATTGGTAGATAAACTCACCTGTTACAGTAGGAAACACATAGGTTTTAAATATATTTTCTTACAATGAGCCCGACAACTATATTTAGCTATTTTTCTTATGGCCGTTATACGCAACTGGAAAACTGTGTCTGTATTTTGTGCATATGACCCCTACAACAGAATCCTAAAGCTACAAATTGAGTGTGTGTAGGAACAGTATGCCACTAAAGTGCACTGCCTATCACACAGATGACAGGACCCTAAGAGCATACATGCTCATGACTAGAGCTAGGATTTTTGCATATTTGCATGATAGTGAATATAAACGCATATTTAAGGGGTTATTGCATATATAAATAACTTTTGCAGCAACGATTCTTGAAATACAAGTATTTCACCACAATAGTTTAAGAAGAAGAGTAAGACCTGAGCAAATTTCTCTTTTATTGCTCTAGAATTACTTCTCTGTCATATTTACAAATCCATAAAAGGGCGCCTAAAAATGAGGTGAACATAGCAATCAGCAATGAGCGGTTACTGTTCTATAAAAATATGTCTCTCGACAGCTTAACAAAAACTAAATAGCGATCAGTAATCATGCGGCAAACCTTTAATGTTCGGTCGGCCTTCGCATCATAAAAGTCAGTACGGTTTGTATTGTGTAACGAACAAAGCCGCCGGTGGCAACAATGACATTTCCAAGCATGAAAAAATTCCACTGTCAGCTACCTATAAATCAGAAACTAGTGTGTTCTTCGTGATTTCTGAAGTGTGCGCAGGAGGAGATCATATTACCACAATGCCGAAGGAGAAGAACAGTTAAGCTTATTTACTTCGACAGTGGATTGATGGAAATTCTCCTCTAACAACAGATGGAAATATAGTATTGCGCCAAGTGTGTGAGAAGCATTTAAGTTCTATTTTTGCTTTCTCAAAGTTAAAAATCAATGTGATTTTCGAGTTAGTTTTTTACTTAGTGAAAATAAACTCACTTTATTTTGATACCATTGCTATAGGTGCCCTGTGATAAAAAATCCCAGATTACACAACATTTACAAACAGCTGCTCATAAAAATGCTGTTAATAAAAATATCTCCAACATCCAGACAACCTTACCAGCAGCATTTTCTGCAATCAGAAGTGGAAATGATGGCAATGATAATTTTTTGAAAGATCTCTGCAAAGCTTTAGTTTCAGCCAACATCCCTTTCAATAAATTAAATACTGTAGAATTTCAAAGGTTCCTCGAAAAATATACCAAACGAAAAGTTCCTGATGAATCAACAATAAGGAAAAACTATCTTGGCAAAGTTTACGAAGAGGTAAGTTTAAACATTTATTTAATGAAATTAGTTTGCATGTCAGCTTCCCCCACCCTCCATTAAAGTTTCATTAAAACTTTTCAGTTTTTTTAAGAATTTTAAATCTATTACAAAAAAATATTTTAAAATCGAAACATAAAATTTCGTATGGCCTGTAGTCAACGAGTTTACGATCAAGAAATATTTTTAATATTTTTTGTTATACTTATCCTCCCCCTCCCCCCATTTTACACTTGTGGCCCCCCCTCCCCCCCCAAAAAAAGTGAGACCCATATTACCATAGCTGTTCTTTACAAATTTTCAATAAAATAACTCTTTTCAGGTAATACAAGAGATCAGAAATGATATTGGGGATTTAAATGTGTGGTTATCTGTAGAAGAAACGACTGACTCATGTGGGAGATATATTGCCAACATTGTCGTCGGAAAAATGGCGGAATCTGAACCAGGAACACCTCATCTCATTGTCTCCAGAGTACTGGAAAAAACAAACCATTCTACTATTGCTAGGGTTGTTCGTGATGCATTATGCGTTTTGTGGCCCGCTAAAGAAAACAAGGAAAAACTCCTGGTGATAGTTACAGATGCAGCAGCATGTATGATTAAGGCTGCTAAAGCTTTGCAGGCGTTTTATCCCAAGGCAGTTCACATAACTTGTTTAGCATGTGCTCTTCACCAACTGGCTGAAGAAATTCGAGCATATTTTCCAGAAATAAATGCCTTAATTTCCTCCATGAAAAAGGCGTTTGTGAAGGCGCCATCAAGAGTAAAATTATTTACTGAAATGATGCCACGTATCTGTTTACCCCCACAGCCGATCATCACGAGGTGGGGAACATGGATAGAAGCAGCTCTGTATTACAGTCAGCATTTAGAAGACATGAAAAGGGTGCTGGACGTGATGGATAGAAACAAAGCAGCAAGTATCCCAGCTGCAATTAGGAGAGTCTCCAGAGTAAATTAGTGTTTATTAGGACCTATTTCAGTAAACTCCCAGCCATAATCACATGTTTGGAAGAAAAAGCAGTGCCTCTATTTTCTGCCCTTGAGGTCTACGAAACAGCTGTCACCGGAGACATACCAGGAGAAATAGGAAAGTGTCTTCGCAACAGAACTGAGAAAACTGAAGCAAGGAATCCAGGTTTCATGTTTCTTCAGGACATGAATAAGGTGTTACAAAGAGAATCTGAAAACCAGCTTAATGGTTATTCTGTAAGTGACATAGCCTCTTTTCGGTACTGTCCTGTGACTTCGTGTGATGTAGAGAGATCTTACCCCTCGTATAAAAACATTTTAAGTGACAGAAGGAAATCATTTCTTCCAGAAAACTGTGAAAATATTTAATTGTTTCTTGCAATAAAAGCAACTGATGCTAAAATAGACTAAGAGAAAGAGACAGACAGACAGACAGTAATAAATATTAACTTTGTTAATTAATGTTTTAAGAATAATTGTATAATCAGATTACTTTAGGAGGATTAAAAGATGTGAGAAAGTTGAAATAATGAATTTTATTTATCATGCATATTTTAAAATTTTTAGAGCATATTTATCAGATTGTTAATGCATAGATGCACACATATATTCATACTTTTCAGTGCATATAAATCCGAGCACTACTGATGACATTTCTTTTGGCAGTATTTTCTGTGTCAATTGATAAACAATATTTATCCCTGAAAACTGTGTGTTTGCTACACAGTCTACAGAATCGTCATTTACGTTTACTATGACAGATATGTTCCCCTCTTTAAGCTGAAGTTTATGCTATTTGGTTTTCTTAACGTTCACTGTTCATTTGTTGTGTATGGCCCAGTTGAATACATCTGTGAGAGTTTCAATTGCCAACTGAACTATCCTGGCTTTTCATCAGTTAGTAATGTTAGTAACATAAAAAAAAGCGATTCTTCCTCCATATCTGAAAACTTATTTATATGTAATATGAATATAACTGACCCTAATACGTTTTATGTCTAATAATTGTTCCACAAAAAATGTCATCTGGAGTGTATGCTATTTCTATCTTTAATACCCTACTTTCCAAGTGCATCTGGCTCACCTCAGTAATTCTTCCCCTCGCAGATAAAGGTTCAAATTTGTTCAGTAGTATTTTATGGACAAAAATGTCAAAGGCCTTGACTGCTGTTGTCGTCACCAGTCCAAAAACTAGCCACCTAGTCTATTCCGGCAAGCTTCATCTCTGAAAAGTTACTGTAGCCTATATCCATATGAAAAGTTACTGTAGTCTATATCCATATTAATGTGCTACCTACAGACAAACCCTGGTCTCCCTGTAACATTTTTATCCCCTCTACCCACACACTTGATTTTTTAATGCTTCAAAATGTGTTTAATTGACCAATTCCTTCTTTTATTCACTTTGAGCCACAAATTTCTTTTCTCCTTAATTTCATTCATTCTCTCTTCTATCCACATAATTTTCAGCATTTTTATGTACCACCACAAATATTTTAAGAAAGAATTCCTTAACAATTTTATGCAACATGCTGCTTATTGTTTTATACAAGCTTATTTCAGCTATATTGCTTTCATCAGTATGTGTTCTGAGGTTGTATGCACACATGTCAACTTTGAATAAACTATTTCTACCGTTTGTAGCTGTTGGGTCTAACATTTTTCAGTAATGTTTTAAAGTTGTTCGATGATCTGATGTTGCACATATATCATTTTTTTTTTTTTTTTTTTTTTTTGGGACAGTCATAGAAATTCAAGTTTGGCAGCTAATTGTTTAATTAACTTGGGGATAACCAGGGACAGAACATGGAATCTTTGTGTAGATAGTAAAATGCATGGAACTGTGCTGGACAGTATAACTATCAGCTTGAAAATACGAAAATAAAAGAGACTGTTTACCTCAGCTCATGTAAAATTAAGTCTTACAACATTCATTTAATTAGTGAAAGTGACAACAGAGGGAAGTAATGGTCCAGGATGTAACACTCAAGCTCAACTAGAGTCATGTTTTACCAGTACATAAGAGGTAAAAAAAGCATTTCCTCTTAGAATGTTGCCTGCAGAATGCTATAACACCATCACAAAAGGAAATGACAGCAAATTGTTAATAACAGTGTGAGCAATTGAAAGATGGTACACAGGGCACCGGTACAAGGGCAGCTTGTTTTGTATTATTGCGAAATAAGGGATAGTGCCACAGACATGATACATGAATTGGAGTGACAATCATTAAAACAAAGGTGTTTCTCGTTGCAATGGGATTTTCTCATGAAATTTGCTTTCACCAGTTTTCTTCTCCGATTGCGAAAACATTCTGTTGGCACCCACCTACACAGGGAGAAATGATCACCACAATAAAATAAGAGAAATCAGAGCTCGCACAGAAAAATTTAAATGCTTGTTTTTCCCACATGCCGTTTGAGAGTGGAACAGTAGAAAGAGCTTGAAGGTGGTTCATTGAACCCTCTGCCAGGCACTTAATTGTGGATAGCAGAGTAATCACGTAAATATAGATATATTACAAAAATGCAGGTTAAGGTAAATTGCATATTTTAAAATTACAGCAATCACAGGAAGGAAAGGAAATAAGTCTTAAATGACTATCAACTGTAGAAAACCATGATCATATAGTTCAGAGGAAATGAAAAAATTTATAACAGCAATATATATATAGTTCATTTACAACACAAATCACAAAGTTTATTACTAAATGAGATATTTTCACTCTGCAGCAGAGAGTGCGCTGATGTGAAACTTCCTGGCAGATTAAAACTGTGTGCCCGACCGAGACTCGAACTCGGGACCCTTGCCTTTCGCGGGCAAGTGCTCTACCGCGAAAGGTAAAGGTCCCGAGTTCGAGTCTCGGTCGGGCACACAGTTTTAATCTGCCAGGAAGTTTGATTACTTAAGTTTAATTTAACGTTTAATTTATTCACTGCCTTGTAATACATTGCTCCAGCCAACATGCAGCCCCGCTGTGAATACTGTTTTCAAACAGGGGACAAGTTGGTCGATGTTCGTAAGCAGCTGGTAATCGCCCTGACTGCTGTCAAACGATCGACAGATGCGGCGAATTGGTGTGTGGAAGAACTCCTGAGAGTCATGTACGTGTTTTTGTTTTGTTTTGTTTGGCTTTAGGGCACAAAAAACAACTGGGATCATAAGCACCCAAGTCAAAATTAAAGAACACAAACACAGAGAGGACTTAAACGACTATATGTCAGTCCCAATGGACAGAATAGGAGACAGCTAAAAACAGGCATGTGGAAAAAGGGCTAAAAAAACACCATACAGAAATGGAGATCCAAAACTAAAACTTAAATGGCCTTCATCATATTGCTTCGGTGGATAAAAAGTAAAATGCGGTCGACAGCCTGCACATCATTCGCTAAAACGGATGATAAATCAGATGGCAAACCTGAGCTGGAACATAAATTGTTTTAAAAAAAAGGGCATTCTAGCAGGAAGTGGCGGACAGTGAAAATTTGGGCGTAATGCGTACAAAGTGGTGAGGTAGTGCCACTTAGCAAATGACGATGGCTAAAAAAGGCAAAGCCCAACATGCAGTCGAGTTAAAATAATCTCCTCCCGGTGGCAGGTACGAGGACTGCAGCCTTGGCAGCAGCCTCGTTTCCTGGCAGACCGACATGACCAGGGATCCCCAGAAACATGACACTGGCTTCATGAAGAGTGATCAAGTGACAGTTTTTCTGGATGTGCAGCACTAAGGGATGAGAAGTGTATAGCGCACATAGACTTTGGAAAGCACCGAGTGAGTCTGCGCAGAGGAAACAGTTGGAAAGGCAGTGTCACCGAATGTACTCTGTGGCCTGATACAAGGTGAGAGCTCGGCTGTAAATACTGAGGAGTGGGCCGGAAGCCGATATCGAAAGACACGGGTGCCAATGATAAAGGCACACCCGACCCCACATTCAGTCCGAGAGCCATCAGTGTGTACAAAGGTAGTATCACGAAGTTCCATGCGAAGGTCGTGAAAGTGTAGGAGATAGACCAAGGCTGGAGTTGTGTCCTTAGGAAGTGAATGAAGGCCAAGGTTAACACGGGTCATTTCACGAAGCCAAGGTGGTGAAGGGTTCACACCCACAGGGAAAGTTGCAGGTAGTGTGAAGTTAAGCCGCCGTAGCAAGTGGCGAGAGCGGACTCCAGGAGGTAACAGAAAAGAGGACGAGCCCCATACTGACGATCAAAGGAATCATTAAAGATGGATCCAAAGGACAGGTGGCCACGCATGGCAGACAGACGTCACGCACGCCTTCTGAGGAGAAGGGCAGTGGTAGTTCAGCAACTTCAGCATAAAGACTCTCAATCGGACCGGTGTAAAAGGCGCCCGCCGCCAAACGGATGCCACGATGGCGGACAGTATTGAGACGACGTAAGAGGAATGGGTGTGCAGACGCATAAGCAAAGCACCCATAGTCGAGTTTCGAACGGACAAGGGACCGGTACAGATGGAGGAGAGTAGTGCGATCGCCACCCCAGAAAGTACCATTGAGGACACGTAGGAGAGTGAGGGACCATGTACAGTGGGCTGCCAGGTAAGATGCACGGGAGGACCAAGAGAGTTTCCTACCGAGCATAAGCCCCAGAAATTATGTAGTTTCAACGAACAGAAGGGCAACAGGTCCTAGATGCAGAGATGGTGGGAGAAACCATTTGCGCTGGCAGAAATTCATACAGACGGTTTTGTCAGGGGAAAAGCGAAAGCAATTGTCAATGCTCCACGAGTAAAGACGATCGAGACAGCACTGAAGACACAAACGATCGAGACAGCACTGAAGACACCGCTCAGTGAGACAGGTGCGTGGAGAATTGCAATAGATTGCAAAATTGTCTACAAAAAGAGAGCTGGAGATGCCCAGCGGGAGACAGGCCATCATAGGGTTAATGGCGAAAGCAAAGAGGATGACTTTTATGGTCGTAGGCCTTCTCCAAAACAAAAAACATGGCCACAGTCTGGGATTTCCACAGAAAACCATTATGACAGGGGTGGACAGAGTAACGAGATGGTCAATTGCAGAACATCGTGCTCGAAATCCACAATGTGCATTCATTAGTAAATGTCGAGACTCGAGCCACCATACCAGCTGGGCAAAAATCATACATTCCTTCACCTTGCAAACGCAGCTGGTAAGAGAGCTCGAGCGGTAGCTAAAAGGAAGGTTTTTGTCCTTACCGGGCTTAGGTATGGGTACAATGGTGGCTTCATGCCAGCATCCAGGAAATGCGCCCTCTGCCCAGATGCAGTTGTACGTGTTAAGCAGAAACTGCTCGCCTGCAAGAGAAAGGTACTGCAACATCTGAATGTGGATGGCTTCTGGCCCTGGGGTGGAGGATCGGGATGAACTGAGGGCATGATCTAGCTCCCTAACACTAAAGGCGGCATTGTAGCACTCACGATTCGGAGAAGAGAAGGGTATCGCCCAAGCCTCCTCCACTCATTTCCGATGGAGGAACGCAGGGTGATAGTGGGAAGAGCTCGAAATGTCAGCAAAATGGCAGCCCCAGATGTTGGAGACAGCAATAGGGTCCATGATGACATCATCAGCGACTGTCAGGCAAGAAATTGGGGAATGGATTTTGGTTCCAGAGAGCTGTCGGAGGTTGGCCCACATGACAAAGGTAGGTGTGGAACTGTTAAAAGAAACAGTGAATGAAATCCAGCTAGCTCTTTCGCTATCTCGAAGAACGCGATGACACTTTGCACGGATCTGTTTATAATGAATGCAGTTTGCCAGAGTAGGGTGGCGGTTAAAAATGTGGAGAGCATGTCTACGTGCGCGAATTGCATCGTGGCATGCCTCAGTCCACCAAGGGACTGGGATACAATGTGGTAAAGAGGAAGTGCGGGGGATGGAACGTTCTGCAGCAGTAAGGATAACGTTTGTGATATATTCGGCCTGGTCATCACAACAGGGGAAATCTCGTTCTTCGAAGGACACTAGGGAGGAGCAAAGCTGCCAGTCAGCCCTAGGAAGCTGCCATTTACGTGTGTACGCAGATGGAGTAGGGGTCAGCAAATGGAGAGCACATGGGAAATGGTCGCTCGAGTAGGTGTCAGAAAAAACGCACCACGCAAGACGATGGGCAAGCTGGGCAGTGCAGAAGGATAGGTCCAAATGGGAATAGGTGTGCGAGGAGTAGGATAGGAAAGAGGGTGCTCCAGTGTTAAGGCAGAAGAGGTTAAATTGGTTAAGAAGGTCAGCCAAGAGGGCACCTTTCTGATAGATCCTGGGAGAACCCCACAGTGCATGATGTGCATTAAAGTCACCGAGTAGCAAAAATGGGGAAGGTAGCTGCCCAATAAGATGAAATAAGTCTGCCCTGGTGACAGCAAATGATGTTGGGACATATATAGTACAGAGAGAAAAGTCAGGTGGGGAAGGAAAAGGCGAACTGCCACAGCTTGAAGATTGGTAGTCAGCGAGATGAGTTGACTACGAATGTCATCCCATATGAGCAGCATGACGACCCCATGAGAGGGAGTGCCGACCTCAGGGGGAGGGTCAAAACGAATCAGTAAGAAATGTGAAAGGTCAAACTGGTCGTGACAGCGCAATTTCGTTTGCTGAAGGCAGAGTACCAGGGGATGCTGTGATGCTAAAAGCAGCCATAAATCTTCTCTGTGGGACCGAAGGCCGCGAATGTTCCATTGGAGGAGTCATGACGAAGAGACGTGAGGGTGTCACTTCGGCGGCTGCCGAGTGACAGCTGGGGAAGAGGCGTTACTACAGGGCGCAGAAGCAGGAGGATCCTGCTCCACGGGGTCCACAGAAGCATCAGCTTGCTCGTACGTTTGGTCTGTGCAGTCCAATGCCGAAAAATGGTTGCTAGTGTGCACCGGCGACACGGAGGCAGGCCAGACTAAGGTATCACGGGCCGACACCATAGAAGAGGATCTTCAACGTGATAAAGGAGAAGAACGTTTGCCTCTGGAGGACTTCTTTGAGTCTTTTCGGGTAGATGAAGACTCGGGTGTTGTTTGGCTGCAGGGATGGAGGTGGTCTTCACGGGAGTACTCCTCCTGTCCTTTCTGTTCTACCGGTTGTGTAGCTTGTGGTTTCACCCCTCGAGGCTTGCTGCACTGTCAGACAGGGGGATGTTGATGCGATGTTGACACTGGGCGATTTCACGACCTCAGAGCTGAATTGGAGGCCGCATGTCTACGAAGCCGTGTCCTTCATGGAGCGAGGGGTAACAAGAACAGAACTATAGGTACCATACGGGAGAACACAGGGTTTGCAACTAGCCAGTAACTTGTGAGTAACTGGATAAGGCACCTTCTCCTTTATACGGATCTCTTGAAACAGCCCGCTCATCAAGATACACAAGACATTCCCGAGAGGAGGCAGCATGGCCACCATTGCAGTTGATACAGTGGGGAGAAGGAGGTGGACAATCACCCTCATACATATCCCTACTACAGGCGACACATTTGGCTGGGTGTCGACAAGGCATGCTCGTGTGGTTGAAATGATGACACTGGTAGCAGTGCATCGGGTTTAGAATGTATGGCCACACAGTGATAATTTCATAGCCTGCTTTGAGCTTGGACGGAAGCACCATCCTAACAAAGGTGAGAAAGAGAGTGCGGGTGGGCACTAAGGAGGAATCTACCTTTTTCATTATACGATGAACGGAAATGACACCCTGATCAGAGAGGTAAGACTGTATTTCGGCCTCGGTTAGACCGTCGAGCAGCCTGGTGTAAATGACACCGCAGGAAGAATTCAAAGTTCTGTGGGCCTCGATACGATCAGGTTAACCGTGGAGAAGTGAGGAAGCGAGCAGTTGATGCACTTGAGAATCAGAAGTGGTCTCCAAAAGCAAAGCGCCATTCCGTAAACAAGAGCAGGATTTCACAGAGCCAACGATTACATCTAGCCTTTCTGGATAACAAACGGATTTACCGTGGAGAAGGACTAACCGTCTTCAGTACGTGAGACTACGAGGAACCGTGTGCAGTGGGAAGGGTCTTTGAATCATTAGCCTCATTGTGTTTACGTTTGGTAGAAATTGAGTGGGAAGATGATTGACTCATCGCGAGGAAATCCCCCACGATTGCTAGCATCTCTGATGGTGCGCCCCTTCCAACTGGGGACCACCTTCACATGGTGGCGCACCCCGCCTTAGGTAATTGCTCACACCCCAGGTCACACCTCCCGAACACCTGATGGAGGGACCAATCGGCAATTTGGGAAGATTACAGCATAGGCAATCACCCCTCCCTGGGCCTGGCCTGTAACAGGGGGGTACGCGCGAACCGTACCTGTCGACCCAGGGCTGAGAATTACGTGTTACCCAGTCACCTGTTATGCGTCAGACGGGTGGTCCGGCCCTCAGGAGCGCACAGGGAGTAGGAAGAAAAAAGACGATCCTGAAACACTGAAGTGGAGGAACAAGAGGAGAATGGAAACAAAGAAAGGAAGAGGGAGCAAAAAACAAAGGTGAGACTGTTCGCACGTCAGCGACAGAAGGCAGAAGATTCCCAAGCATACCGCAGACATGTTCCCCGAGGGAGGGGAAAAAGAATAGCAAGAGGATAGACATGCAGCACGGAAGGGAAAAACTGATGTGAAGGCTGGGGCCCTGTGGTAGCCAAGCACGAACCCACCAAAGACTGGCGAGCCCCCTGGGGCATCATGTATTTGTGATACCTGTACCAGAGATAACTCAAGTACTATCCTCTCCTTTGGATCCTGTCTCCTCAGCAGAAAGTACAGGATCTGGTATTACCCATCCACTTGACTGCAAGTGGCATGTCAATGGTAGATCTCGGTGTTCTGTACAGGAAGGATGGGGACTGGGGAGGACTCAGGGTGTTTTACTGATCCCTGTAACCAACGAGTTTGAAGTACTGTTTTTGACTGGAACTAAAACTGAAAGTGACCTGGTGGCACTCACTGGGACTCGCTTCACATGTTGTGGGGAAACCTGTTTTGTCCAGTGTCAGGAGGTGGCAAACACAAAAGAGTAGGAGTCTATTAACCGTCGGCAGTCCAAATGCACGGTGAATGATGGTACCCCTTAGGTAAATGGCAGCAATGGACAGGAAAGGAGGGTGTACTTAGTGTATATGCCTGGGGGTCTAATTCAACATGTTGAAGAGGCTATTCCAACAGCCACTGAGGGAGCAGGGTGCAACCAACTGCAGATTGTGGCACATGTTAGGAAAAAAATGATGCCTGTCATCCGGGCTCTGAAAGGATTCTCGGGCCATTCCAGCGACTCGCAGAGAAGGTTGAGAAGACCAGCCTTGTATGTGGGGTTTCAATGAAGTTCACAATTTGCAGCATTGTCCCCCCAACCGATCGTGACCCTTCAGTTCTGAGTCGAGTGGAAAGACTGCACAAGAGATTTCGAAAACTCGACAAGCTAGGCTGTGACTTCCTGGACTTGTGCCACAGGATTGGGAACTGTAGGGCCCCCTAAATAGGTCAGGTGTGCACTAAACATCATAGCTGGCTGTGTGTGGGGTACACACAAGGGTCTTTTATGTTAGGTAACACTCTATCCGATCCAGGTAATGATAGCTGCAGGAAACCCCCAAGTATTAGTGTGAGATCGAAAGAAATTCCTCCCACAGGCAAGAGTATTAAAATCCTAATGGTAAACTACTGAAGCATTCGCAACAAAGTGCCAGAGTTTGTACTGTTCGTGGAAACCAGTGAAGCTCAAATAATACTTGGTACAGAAAAGGCGATTGAAATGTGAAATCCATATCAGTGGGATTTTTGGAGAAAATTTATGTGTATATCGCAACAATAGGTAAATGAAAAATAGGAGTGTTGTATTTTCATAGTAAACAAAAACCTCACACTCATTGAGACAGAAAATGAAGCTGCATGCGAGATAGCTTGGGCAAGACTCGGTATCAGGGGTGGATAAAAAATGATAACTGAATCCTTCTATCGCCCACTAGACTCATCTCCTGATGTAACTGAAAACTTCAGAGAAAACCTCAGTTCACTTGTATCTAAGTTCCCCAATCATATTGTAAGCATCGGTGGAAACTTTAACCATCCAACAATTAACTGGGAAAATTACATTTTTGTCAGTGGCAGACGTGATAAGACATCCTGAGAAACTTTACTAAACCTCTTCTCTGAAAATTACCAGGAACGCTACTCATGACGGAGATATATTTGATCTAATGGCAACAAATAGGCCTGACCTCTTGAGGATATCCACATTGAAACTGGTATCACTGACCACGATGTGGTTGTGGCAACAATGATTACCACAGTACAAAGGACAACTAAGACAAGCAGAAAGATACATACATTCAGTAAACTAGATAAAAAATCAGTAATGTCATATCTCAATGAGGAACTTGAAACTTTCAGCACAGGTTAGAAGCATGTAGAAGAATTCCAGCTCAAGTTTAAAAGAGTAGTTGACCATGCACTGGACAGATATGTACCCAGTAGAACAGTTCATAATGGGAGGGAACTTCCATGGTATACAGTCATTATAAAGAAACTTCCAAGGAAACAGTCCACTACAAAACAGGTGTAAAACAAAGCACAGAGGTATAGATACAGAGATACTGAATGGAACACATTTGGCTGTCAAGAGAGCAACGCACGACACTTTCAATGACTAGTGTAGGAGAATATTATGAAATGACATTTCACAAAATAGAAAGAAATTCTGGTTATATGTAAAGGCTGTTAATGGAACAAAAGCTTTTGTCCAGTCCCTAGCAAATGAGAGAGGAACTGAAACTGAGGATAGCAAAGTAAAAGCTGAAATGCTTAATTCCGTTTTCAAATGTTCCTTTACAAAGGAAAATTCAGGAGAATTGCTCCAATTTAATACTCGTACCATTGAAAAGACGAATATAATATAAGTATTAGTGTCAGTGGTGTCGAGAAACAGCTGAAATTGTTAATACTGAACAAAGCTCCAGGGCCTGATGGAATGAATTTGTGGCTGAGTTAGCCCCTCTTCTAACTATAATTATCACAGGTCCCTCAAACAAAAAATTGTGCCAGTTCTTGGAGAAAAGCAAAGGTCACACTAATCTACAAAAAGGGTAGTATAATTGATCCACAAAACTATTATTTAATATCCTTGCCATTGATTTGTTGTAGATAGAGATGGGGGATGCGCTCTTGAACTAATTCATAGAGTTGAATCTTTCAAAGGAGTGAACAATCAGTGATTCAGAAAAAAAGAACGGTAGCTCCAAACGTTTCCCACGGCAGAGAGAGAGAGAGAGAGAGAGAGAGAGAGAGAGAGACGGAGCATATCAGCAGCGCCTCTGCTAGTCAGAGCACAGTGCACGCCACACAACACAGCCAGCGCCGGCCTCTGCCCTGCTTCTACCTTGGCTGCCTGCATTGTGCAGTGCCCCATTGGATTTTGTGTTTCACATATGCCGTGCCGTCCAAGTGCGTCGTCTGCCGCGCGCAGTGTCTGGCGCAGCTTAACTTCGCATCGCACTCTGTCGGCGATCGTTTCAGTCGCATGTCCTGCCCTCTGGGTAGTTGATGCGAGCAACAGGAGAGAGAGCCACCTAGCGGATAACATAGGAACTACTTGCAACAACCTGCTCGCAAGGGAACGGACGATTTGTTTCGGAGCGGGTGAGTTCACCGCTCCCCCCACCCTCGGAACTCGCCCGGTCAACGCTCACCCCACCGTCTCGACTCTAGCCAGAGCGTTGAGCAAAGCGATTCAGGTGTCACTCTGGTCTCTGCGGTCTCAGCTCACGCAGTAATACAGCTCGCGGCTCGACCCGCTCGACTCAGCGCCTCTGCATCGGAGTTCGTCCCTACTGGATATTGTTCTTCGTAGTAATACCGCTATGTATATTACATTATTATGTTATGTATACATCAATTGTTTTTATTTTATTTTTATTTGTTTAAACTGATTAGATGAGGTTCCTGATGACTCCTCTTACTATAGGATTTTTATTATGGACACTCGAGTTTACGCTTTATTTACGAGCGAACCGATAAACGTATCGCAAAATGTGATACACCAATATTTTCCTTGTTTTATTCTGCGTAAGGCTATATGCAGCACTTTCGTTTTACAGTCTAATTTATATTTTTTTTTCTTATTCTGGTACGGATTTTGCGATTTTAGGCGTCTTCGGAAGGAAACGTTCACTTTAAAAATATATGGCTTGCGATGAATTTGTATGAGGTTAATGAAATTTTAATACATTATAGCCAAATATATTGTTAATGTAAATCTCAAGTTACAACATTTTCCGATCACCCAAAAAACCACGATAGTGCAAAATAAATCAATAATCAAAAACTTTGTCATATTGTGGAAATTTCAATAAACAATACAAAATTCTTTCTCATTATCTGTGTTTCTTAAAAATAGGATCAAATAAGATCAAAATACAGGCGTAGTACTGGAATAAACCAAGTTTAAAGGACAATGTGCCTTCCATTTATTTTCTATTGTAAATGAGTGGTGAGTCATGAAAAAGAGCTAATTCATTTCAGGGAGTGAACAGTTCTGATCCAGTCTCTGAAAAGAACAGTTTTGCCCATCTCTAGTTGTAGAATCTTAGAACATATTCTGACCTCAAACATAATGAGGCATCTTGAGCAGAGTGACCTCCTCAATGCCAACAAGCATCATTTTCAAGAACATCAATCAAGTGCTACCCAACTCACACTTTTCTCACATGACATACTGAAAGCTTTGGATCAAGGCAACTACATAAATGGGCCATTCCATGTCAGTTCAACCACGGGCTCCAGCTCATAGTCTCGGATTTGACTGAAAGTCAGTACACTAATTCTACCATGTTGGAACACTCGTGTACAAAGTATTAGTTTCCCCTGCCAATTACTTCCAGAATCATGACTTGTGAAAGAAGGTGGCGTGATCCGGAAATTTCAACCCGCATCTGGCAATCTATCTTCAGACCCAACTTCAGGTCTTAATAACTTTGGAACTATTCCGCACAGTCCAGTGACATTTTTACAACCCAGTAACATCCATTTAGAGAACACACTCCATGAATCAAAACACCAACAACATATTTCTGAGGGAAAATAAAAAATTCCAAACTGTGATTAAAAAAATGTAATACGTTAAAAGGTACATATTGTAAGTGCCCTCTATGCCAAATATAATTCACTCAAAAAGGGTTGTTTTTTTTTTTTTTTTTTTTTTTTTTTTTTTTTTTTTTTTTTTTTTTTTTTTTTGTGGTAAGCTTAATGTGGCCTAAACACACACAGAACTCATCATGCCCATATCATTCACGAAAACTGAGTTACATGCACACAAAAATACAAAAATTTGAAAAATTACCTGAAAAACATGGATTTTCGAATTGTGGTAGCACAAAAGGGACAAGTGGTATCCAAGCCAAATTTCACACACTGCATAAGTAGACCATAATGCTATATAGGCCAATCTCAAAATTTCAGAATGTTATTGCAAGACATTTGTGTACAATGCAAGTTGACAGATGTATTTGGTGATGTGGCCATTGTTCCACAACATAATTTTGTAAAAACATATCGTAAACTGTTCTGCCTCTTCGTCTCCTCTCCCACAACTGTTTAACCACTAAGCAACAACATATAGACAAATTAACACAACCTATCATTAATGTTTACTGCACCTTAACTGCTAAAAACCAGTCGATCGTGCTTCGAACAGAAGTTCTCCCACACTTTAGCTACTGTACTCCGTACATTGAGTGGCAAATTGTACTGTCTTCCTGATACTGTGGTAGGAACTGGAACTGTCATAAGAATGTGTACAAAAGGAATCCAACACCTGTCTGCCAAATGTGGCCAATGAAATGATCTTGCTGGTCCTGCTGGTGCCATGAAGTTCACAAATACATCACCTTCTGCTTCACAGCACTCTGCAACACAGCCTAAGTACCTTTTGTCATCATAAACAGCAATGACATAGCAACCTGGTTGTATGTTGCTGCTTTTGCTTCTGAATCCTGAGTCACACACACTGTGAAGACACATGTGCACGAACCTTTAGTTATAACCGGACAGTCTGCTGATCTGCACATTGTCAGAGTCCTCTGGAGAGAAGTGATGATGGCTCCTTGTGCCTGCTACAGTTTTAACGTGTTCTAGTCTGCTTTTTAGCAACTCTTCGACTGATTTCACCTCCTCTTTCGAAACGTAGAATGATTGTATGCCAGAGATATTTTTCTGTACCCAGGCAAATAATTGAAGAGGTGTTAGAATGTGACCTTCTGTAGGGTGCTGCAGACTAGCTCGTGATGCCATGTGCTTAATGGTAGCACCGATACCATCACATACATTTTTACCATGACTTCTTGTGAAAAAATTCCATTCTGCATGAATCTGAAAATAGTGGTAATGTGTGCATAAATTTTTGAGATTTTTACAGCTTCTGTACTGACTAGCTGCTACATCACTGAAGCATTTCGCAAAATGTACGTGAGGCAGCTTGTTTTTCACATATGCCATGACAGTGCGAATGTGGGCATGAACTGCAATGACATCATGAATTAAACAATCACTAAAACCGCACAGGTTCATGATAGACACATCACCTGATTCACCTCTATAGTAAATCGCAAATGGCTGGGGAAATGCTTGACTGCTGTCTCAATGATATCCTTGGATGGCACCTTGAACTATAAATGCATAATTTTCAGAAAAGTCTAGTGTTACTATAATTTCATCTTGTTTCAAATTATCCTTACAAAACTGGAGATAAGCCGATTGTGCTGTTGCTGTGAAGCTGTGTATGGTCCGTTTGTCCATTTTTTGACAACACATTGCAACAAAATCTTCCACTGTACTTTGCTTTGTTTCAAGACTTGTGCGATCCATGTGTGTCCATTATTTATAAGAAACAAGTTCATCATCATCCATAAGGAGTTCACCATATGGCTCAACACAAAAGTTTTGTTTTAAGTACAGATAGTGTTGAGGATCAGTGGACAAACCATCGTACAATATGCGTTAGATGAGTATGTGCCAAGCAAGATCGTAAGAGATGGAAAACAGCCACCATGGTACAACAACGAGTTAGAAAACTGCTGCAGAAGCAAAGGGAACTTCACAGCAAATATAAACATAGCCAATGCCTTGCAGACAGACAAAAATTACGCGAAGCGAAATGTAATGTGAGGAGGGCCATGCAAGAGGTGTTCAATGAATTCGAAAGTAAAGTTCTATGTACTGACTTGGCAGAAAATCCTAAGAAATTTTGGCCTTATGTCAAAGCAGTAGGTGGATCAAAACAAAATGTCCAGACACTCTGTGACCAAAATGGTACTGAAACAGAGGATGACAGACTAAAGGCCAAAATACTAAATGTCTTTTTCCAAATGTGTTTCACAGAGGAAGACTGCACTGTAGTTCCTTCTCTAGATTGTCGCACAGATGGCGAAATGGTAGATACCGAAATAGACAACAGAGGGATAGAGAAACAATTAAAATCTCTCAAAAGAAGAAAGGCCGCTGGACCTGATGGGATACCAGTTCGATTTTACACAGAGTACGCGAAGGAACTTGCCCCCCTTCTTGCAGCGGTGTACCGTAGGTCTCTAGAAGAACGTAGCGTTCCAAAAGATTGGAAAAGGGCACAGGTCATCCCTGTTTTCAAGAAGGGACGTCGAACAGATGTACAGAACTATACACCTATATCTCTAACGTCGATCAGTTGTAGAATTTTGGAACACGTATTATGTTTGAGTATAATGACTTTCCTGGAAACTAGAAATCTACTCTGTAGGAATCAGCATGGGTTTCGAAAAAGACGATTGTGTGAAACTCAGCTCGCGTTATTCGTCCACGAGACTCAGAGGGCCATAGACACGGGTTCCTAGGTAGATGACGTGTTTCTCGGCTTCCGCAAGGCGTTCGATACAGTTCCCCACAGTCGTTTAATGAACAAAGTAAGAGCATATAGACCATCAGACCAATTGTGTGATTGGATTGAAGAGTTCCTAGATAACAGAACGCAGCATGTCATTCTCAATGGAGAGAAGTCTTCCGACGTAAGAGTGACTTCAGGTGTGCCGCAGGGGAGTGTCGTAGGACCATTGCTATTCACAATACACATAAATGACCTTGTGGATGACATCGGAAGTTCACTGAGGCTTTTTGCGGATGATGCTGTGGTATATCAAGAGGTTGTAACAATGGAAAACTGTACTGAAATGCAGGAGGATCTGCAGCAAATTGACACATGGTGCAGGGAATGGCAATTGAACCTCAATGTAGACAAGTGTAACGTGCTGCGAATACATAGAAAGAAAGATCCCATATCGTTTAACTACAATATAGCAGGTCAGCAACTGGAAGCAGTTAATTCCATAAATTATCTGGGAGTACGCATTAGGAGTGATTTAAAATGGTCTCTTCATGAGATATACGTAGGAGGGAGCAACATACTGCTTGACTCCTCGGTGGCGGTATGTTCTCGAAACTTCAACAAAAGCCCGTACCGAGCTACTGAGCATCTCTCCTGCAGAGTCTTCCACTGGAGTTTATCTATCATCTCCATAACGCTTTCGCGATTATTAAATGATCCTGTAACGAAGCGCGCTGCTCTCCGTTGGATCTTCTCTATCTCTTCCATCAACCCCATCTAGCACGGATCCCACACCGCTGAGCAGCATTCAAGCCGTGTTTCTTGACTTCTGCAAGGCGTTCGATACAGTTCCCCACAGTCGTTTAATGAACAAAGTAAGAGCAAGTGGCGTGATTTGATTCATGGGGTCACGAAGAGTCGGAACCGACTAAACGAATAGAGAGAGAGAAAATGGAATGATCATATAAAGTTGACTGTCGATAAAGCAGATGCCAGACTGAGATTCATTGGAAGAATCCTAAGGAAATGCAATCTGAAAACAAAGGAAGTAAGTTACAGCACGCTTGTTCGCCCACTGCTTGAATGCTGCTCAGCGGTGTGGGATCCGTGCTAGATGGGGTTGAGGAAGAGATAGAGAAGATCCAACGGAGAGCAGCGCGCTTCGTTACAGGATCATCTAGTAATCGCGAAAGCATTACAGAGATGATAGATAAACTCCAGTGGAAG
The DNA here is from genome assembly GCF_021461395.2 of Schistocerca americana. Taxonomy (NCBI): domain Eukaryota; kingdom Metazoa; phylum Arthropoda; class Insecta; order Orthoptera; family Acrididae; genus Schistocerca; species Schistocerca americana. The sequence continues at coordinate 19,043,688 of NC_060119.1, read as the reverse complement.
ACTCTGCAGGAGAGACGCTCAGTAGCTCGGTATGGGCTTTTGTTGAAGTTTCGAGAACACACCTCCATCGAGGAGTCAAGCAGTATATTGCTCCCTCCTACGTATATCTCACCAAGAGAACATGAGGATAAAATCAGAGAGATAAGAGCACACACAGAGGCATACCGACAATCCTTCTTTCCGCGAACAATACGAGACTGGAATAGAAGGGAGAACCGATAGAGGTACTCAAGGTACCCTCCGCCACACATCTTCAGGTGGCTTGCGGAGTATGGATGTAGATGTTCATGTGTTCTGCAAGATTTGCCTTACCAGGACACTTTTCACACCTGTGTATCATGCACTGGTAGGAACTGATGTCACACACTAGCAGCTCCACTGCACCTTTGTAATCCAGACCAGAATCCTTTGTAGCAGCAAACATCATCTTAGCATTTTGATGGGTCTCACATACACAAACATTGAGTGTGCCCCTCGCACTTACAGGCACATCCCATTTTGGGCAAAGATTGAAAAAAGATGATAAACCTACTTTGGTATTGGGATACTTTTCCTTGAATTCTACATATTGTTCTGAAATGTTGCATAGCAACAATCTTTTTTGCATCTGTACATGTACATTTCCCATTTTCACCGTTACATAGCCTTTTTTCCAGACGTTATTCGGTTATTGTCATTATTTTCATAAAACTCCGACACTAGCACCTTTATTTCTGAACTCAATTGCTTACCCTGAACCTGCTGAAGTTGTGGGAGCACTCCTTGGGTTGCTTTTATTTTCCTAGCTTGCTTCACCATATATGTAGAAACACTGAATTCCTTTGCAGTGTAGTCAATAGACCAGCTGGAAGGTGCAAGGGTAAAAATAGCTACTTTTTTCTGGCGTGTGGATATGGCACATTTTTCTTTCAAATCATGCACAATTTTCTCCAAATCAGAGCATTTCTGGCATGATTTCTGTTGCTTTGGCGCAGATAGTTCTTCCTCTTCCACCATTAGTGTGTCAGGTATTTTGTGTTTTAATTCCATTTGAGCTTCTTGTAGTTTTCTTCAACCATAGCTGGGCCTATCTCTTTTCCCAACTTTGTGTGTCTTCATGAGAGACAAAGCAAGAGCTGTCATTGAAGTATTTAATTGCTCATCCACTGTGGTTGTAGGTGGCCGATACTCTTCGTCACTGTCATGTGAATTATCAGAATATTCTTCATTTTTTAGCAGTGTAATACACCTGGAACATAAGTTTGGCCTGGTTTCATGTTAAGTCCCATGCACTGATTCACTTTCAATACTGATTTTATATCAATTTCTCTGTCTTCTTATGAATCCGAAATGGATCAAAACAACTTCTTTGTAGGAAAGGATACTTATCCACAAACACTTTCATATGATGATAACAAACACTAAAGTTTCCTGGAACTGTACTTCTTGTGCCCCCAGGGTGTATCCCAGATCTCCATAGCAACAAATCTTGGTCCGAATCATCAAGATCATACAGTACAAAGCGAATGCCACATTATGTTCCATATGTTGTTTTATGGCATTCAGATGCTTGTGCTCTACCAATACTGCAACTTGTTTGAACAAAAGCACCACTAGTACACTCTTCTGCCTCCATACTGACTTGCCACAACAGTACTGACCACTCTGAACTAGAACCTTAAAAACATGAGTAACCTGTAATTGTTGCTTGTTTCCTTTGTTGTTCCTGCCTAACAATGATTCATTCTGTCCCTGAAAACTACCACTGTTTAACTTTCTGTAGCCTAATGGTTCCCAACAATTGCTGCAGCTTTATCAGAAACAAGCTGTCTGCATCATCACTATTACTTGCTAAATCGTGTTAAAAGAAACGTAGCCAAATACATCTCTGTCAACTTTTATTGTACACAAATGCCTTGCAATAACAAGCTGAAATTTTGCCACATATTATATTATGATCTACTTATGCAGCAGTGTTTGAAATTTGGCTTGGATATCACTTGTCCCTTTTGTGCTACCACACTTAGAAAATTCAAGTTTTTCAGGTAATTTTTCAAATGTTTGTATTTCCGTGTGGATGTAACCCTGTTTGTGTGACTGATGTGGGCAAGATGAGTTCTGTGTGTGTTTAGCCACATTAGGCTTTAAAAAAATATATATATGATTTTTTTAATCACATCTTGGAATTTTTTATTTTCCCTCAGAAATATGTTGTTGGTGTTTTGATTCATAGAGTGTGTTCTCTTAGTGGATGTTTGGGTTCCAAAAAATTCACTAGACTGTGCAGAATAGTTCCAAAATTATTAATACCTGAAGTTGGGTCTGAAGATAGATTGCCAGATTCAGGTTGCAATTTCCGGTTCACACCACCTTCTTTCACAAGTCATAATTCTGGAACTAATTGGCAGGGGAACTTGAGAATATTTTCTCAATTTGGTTGAATAGACATGGAATGACCCAAATGCAGTGTTTCTTGATTTCAGAAAAGCATTTGGCTCAGCACCACAATTACACTTATTCTCAAAAGTACGAACATATGGGGTATCAAGTGAAATTTGTGTCTGGATTGAGGACTTTTTGGTAAAGATGATGTAGCATGTTATCTTGGATGGAGAGTCATCATCACATGTAGAAGTAGGTTGGAGTGTGCCCCAGGGAAGTGTGTTGGGACTCTTGTTGTTCATATTGTATATTAATGACCTTGCAGACAATATTAATAATAAAATCAGGATTTTTGCAGATGATGCAGTTATTTATAATGAAGTGCTATCTGAGAGAAGCTGTATAAATATTCAGTCCGATAAGATTTCAACAAGGTGCAGAGATTGGCAACTTACTCTAAATGTTCAGAAATTTAAAATTTTGCATTTCACAAAACAAAAATACGTAGTACCCTATGACTACAATGTCAATGAGGTACTGCTGGAATCGGCCAACTCATACATAGGGAAATGAAATGCAGGTATATGAAATGAAATGATTACATAAGTTCAGTCATTGGTATAGCAGGTGGTAGATTTGGGTTATTGGTAGAATACTGAGGAAGCACAATCAGTCTACAAAAGACATTGCTTACAAATCTCTCGTGCAACCCTTCCTAGGATACTGCTCATGTGTATGGGACCTGTACCAGATAGGAGTAACAGGGGATATTGAATGTATACAGAGAGAAGGGCAGCACAAATGTTCACAGTTTGTTTAACCCATGGAAGAGTGTCACACAGATAATGAAAGAACTGAAATAGCAGACTCTTGAAGAGAGATGTAAACTATCCCGAGAAAGTCTATTACCCAATTTTCAAGAACTGGCTTTAAATGATTGCTCTAGGGATATAGAACCCCTTATGTATTGCTCACACAGGGACCATGAGGATAAGGTTATAATAATTAGTGCACTCATAGAGGCATTCTAACAAACATTATTTCTGTGCTACGTATGTGAATGGAAAGGAAGAAATCCTAATAACTGGTACAATGAGACATACCCTCTGCCATGCACCTCATAGTGATTTGCAGAATATAGATGTAGATGTAAGTCATTGTTCTATATTTCACACACTTGCTATTGAACTAATGCATTAAGCAATAAACTTATCATTCTGACAATATCATGAATTGAGTTCTTATTACTAGACTGAAATATTTGTTCTCAAAGCAGATGAATAGCTGCAAGAAAAAATAAACTTTGATTGGAGCATACTTTAATTAAATGCTTTATGAAATTTCAATCACTGAAAACAGCTCCAGATATTTTGTCTGAAATAATTTAAACTACAGTGAAGAAATGATTTTTTAAAAAATTGAAAAAAAAATCCATAAAACAACAAGTGGCAGGAGGAGGGAAAAAAACTGTATCACTCTGATATCCTGAGTCTGTTGTGAAATCATACTTTCAGCACTCCATTTTTACATATAAGAAATTGCTGTTAGTGGCCTGCTTGTTAGACTCATATACACAATTTAGCACAATAACAGGTAGGAGAACTTTTGATAGTGAAATAAGACAAAATCAGTTCATTCGGCTTACCTGAATCCTCACGTGAATATTTGGTTTAATTTTGTACTTGTTTAGAAAAGTGCCGTGTGTGCTACCCAAATCATACACGTAAAATCCGGCAGAGTTCTGATCATCTCCATCCTTACGATACTGTACAATCGCATGATATCGCGATATTGTTGGGTGAGCCATTTGTATGTCACATGTCGACAAGCGGCCAATAACATAGAATGGCTTACAAGATAGTTCAATTCTTTCTATAATCCTTCCATCTTTTAGAACTTCAAAGCCATAATCTGCTTCCGGTATACCACTCCAGGTTGGTTCTTTGTAGGGGAGTGGTACAGACTTCTCTTTCAACTTCTGGGCTGGTGCTAATGATAGAAGTTTCGTGCTCTCGGAATCTGCCGTCCCTTTGACTGAAACATTCAAGTCTGGTGCACAATCGAGCTGCTCTTCATTCTCATCAGGAGAAGCACTCGCGCCTTTTGCAGATTCATTTGGATGAAAGTTCTTCACTTTCCCCACAGTTCTACCCCTTCGTGGACCTACTACCAGAACTGGTTTTTTAAAGCAGTCAGATTTGTTTTCTTGCCCGACAAATTTCATCCCATTACACCCTTCCATATCACTTGGATTTGCTTCAGAAGCAGAGTTTACCCTTAATACTGACCTATTCTCTTCAGTTCCATTTATGTCTTTCTTATTTCCTAATGATGTACAGTCCTTTGCTAGACTTATATTGCTTTCATCTTCTTTCCCGTCTTCTCCTTCTTTTCTTCCAGCCCTAATTTCTTGGCAAATATCGTAATTTCCATGCTCCGAGAGCGATATGTTTGTGGATTCTTCTTTCAAAAACTCATCCATAGCTGTCCACTTGCGCGCAGTAAAAGAAAAAACTGAACAACACTCAGAGCCACCTTAATTCAGGGATTCATCATAAAAGATCTATTTTTTTTCACTGTCACCAGAAACAAACAATAACATCTACACAATCCACCAGCACCTCAATTATCATATCCAAACAATTCACTCTCGCAAACAAATAATCCAAAACTGTTCGGTCACAAAGAAAGTGCATGGTCAAAGATTTTAAATTATTTCCAGTAATACCTGTCAAAACTGAATGAGTTTATGACTGAATGTATGTAATTCCTGCCGAGTGCCGAATAACATAATGAACTATTTCAAATCTAGAGTGAAAACGATGTGATTCGGCGTTATAATCTCTAAGCTCGAGTGTTTTTGGGGCGTTTGGCAAGCTGTTCAAAAAATTGTTTCCGATTTATCTTCTCATTGCTTTGTTTATTCAGCAATTGCCGTTCAAAACAATGCTATAAGGTGCAGTGGAAATTGTCAGATTTCTCTACCACCAGAACTTTTATAGAAAGTTGGTGTCGTTTGTGTAGACATACCATCAACGAAAAAAAATTAATAAAATGAATTATTTCAGTACACATTACGTAGAAATGGGAATGAGTCCCTGCTTCTCAATCCAGTGTGAACTACATTTTAATACAGTTACTTCCGATTTATTGTGGTGCATTGCATGTAGTGATGCATTTATGTAGGCCCGCAATATGATATGACATACACTGCAAATTTGACTGCGCATCTCAGAACAGGTCATTTAATGTCACGATTTTATTAAGAAAAGCTGCACGTCTGCATACCACAGGTGGTATGTTATGTTTTGACGATATACGTATGTCATTCCGTGTAATCTTATAGCGGATGATAAAGGCAACCATCTCAGATTTGTGTCAGTTTGGTGCATGGATACCTACATGTCTCAACTGTCAAATAGCATTATCCTAACCATGATGCATGGATACCTACTTGTCTCAACTGTCAAATAGCATTATCCTAACCAACCATTTTTGATGAATTCAGGTTTGAAAAATGTGTGTACTCAGTCGGACACCAATTACCGGATTTTCAGAGAACTGTTACTCAGTAATGAGTTGACCTACAGTTGTATGCATCTAGCATGTCGGTACTACTAAGGTGATATAATGTATAAAAATTACGATACGTCATTCAGATTTTTCATGAAAAATGTCGGAAAAGATTTTTGCATGCTGTGCTTTAAATTTGTGATGTAAAAAAAATCATAACTTTGCTCAGGAAAACGGTACAGGCCTCAGTTTGTGTACTGTAACTCTTTAGTCGTAGTATTAAATATAGATAATAATGAAAAGCATTTGGCATTAGTATCTCTTACCTGCCCTTAAAGATGACTCAGTAACAAACAAATGTCAATGGGATGAACTTCAAAGTCCAGGGAGGGGTGGGTTGTGTAGACAGTTGAATCTCAGCTTGATTTTCTTCATTTGGATTTGCAACTTCACTTGTTTACTCTGTTTGCAGTTAAAATTGTAGGATGTGAGGTCCGCCGGTTACAGTTTTGCATACTGGCGGACCTCACATCCTACAACCAAACCTTGATTTTTTACTTAAGTGTTTACATACCAGTCTTAGGTGGAAAGAATAACATCCGAACTCACTCTATTTATTTGTAAAGAATAAAATAATAAAGCTACTTACACATACCATTCACATTCATCACTACAGGGAATTGGTAAATAAAAGCCATGCGTATTCATTGAAAAATTGTTACTAAAATAGCTGTGGTTGACCCGTAGGTCAGAACTGTATACAGGTATGATCTGAAAATAGTTACAACCATTCTTCTTAATGTATTGTTGTATGTCACTGCTGAATGTCTTTGCAGTGTAAAGTAATACAAGAGACAGATTGGGTGCACAAATGTGACAATATACCCTTATTCTGTTATTGTATGTCCATCCTTTTGACTGGAGGTCTGTGGGACTACGGCTGTTCACTATTGTAAGAAAATAAAACACCTGTCTGGGGGACTATGGCTGTTTACTATTGCAAGAAAATAAAACTATAAAACTCTTCCACTTTGCATGTAACTTTGTTTTCTTTGACATCTATATCCAAAAATGAAATGAGTTCCCTTAAAGGTGAGAGATATAATTTTTTCATAGCGCTTATTGTCAAGTTTATACAACCATCCACTGTAACTTCATAACAAAGAGACATACACCTTACATATAACATTGGAGAAGGGGACTCAAACAGCATCTTTCCTATTAGACTATGAAAGGAATTGTGATGCAGCAGGAGACATGCAGTTAATCTCAACAACTTTAAATTCATGTGATACCTGGAAAAATGTGTCTTATGTACTAGTTTTCATATTATTTGCAAGCTATAAATTACCCAACTTGCAGCTGTTCCAACAAAGCATTTTAAGGTGCTCCCATTGCAACAGTGCCCCTGTTTTCATCTGTTTATAGAGACTCATCATTAGAACTGTGTTAGTAGCAATGACTAGGAATACATTGTGCGATAGTGTTTCTGAAACTGTCCTCATTGTACTGTACCTGTTTTCCAAGAAACTTCCATACGATCTGATCTCTTGCAAAGAAACAAAGATCATAGTAATGCCATGTATTTTGTGGAATGCCATTGTAAACAGCTCCTCATTAAGAAACGTAGAATTCAACCCGCTGTGAACAGATTGTAGTTTTATCGCTTGCTCCGCCTTCACGGAGCACTGTCGGAGTAGCATCTACTGCTGGTGTCGCAGAGCACATGGTACATGTAGCAAGAAAAGTTAAACACAGTAGTGGTGTAATTATTTTTCCAGAAAGCAGAAGCAGTTAAAATCTGTTTTATATATAATTGTGAATTATTTAGGACTAAAGGAGACAACTCACAGAAAGGCAGAAGCCTTGTGTCTTTGACAAGTGAAATGAGACCTAGTGATATTATATGAAAACGACAATTGTTCAAGACTTTGTGCAAGGATGGAAAGAGTATGTTACTGTCGTGATAAATAACAAGAAGAGTCACTTGCAGATAAGACTTATTTTTGTTAATCTGAAACAGTTGTACATGAAATTATCCACAAAAAATGAAATATATTTTTTGTTTTTTTCACAGAAGATCAAATCATGTGAAGGCTTCTTGGAAGATCGGTACAATACAATAAGGACTGTTCCAGTTCCACACCATGAATTTCTAGTCACTGCTAGTAATACCTTTCTAATGAAGAGATTTTAAACAAATGTAAATGGGAGCACAGTTGTTATGGAAGCACTTTAAAATGCTTTGTTGGAACAGCTGCAAATCGGGCAATACGTGGCTTGCAAATACAACGAAAACTGGTACATAAGACACATTTCCCAGGTATCACATGAATTTAAAGATGTTGAGATTAACTTAATGTCTCCTACTGAATCAGAATTCCTTTTGTGGTCCAGTAGGAAAGATGTTGTTTGTGGCCACCTTCTCCCAATTTATATGTAAGGAGGGTGTCCTGTCTTTACAAAGTCATAGTGCATGGTTATATAAGCTTGACACAAAGTGCTATGAAAAAAATCATATCTTCCACCTCTAAGTGAACTCATTTCATTTTCGGATCAAGAAGTCAAGGATAACAAAGATGTATGCAAGGTGGAAGAGTTTTAAAAATACAATTTCCTTCTTTATAATTGAACATTTTTATGGAACTGTTCTTTGCAGAATTTTTATATCTATGTCTACCAGCATATATGTAAAATATTAGTAATATCTCTCATTACTGCTTGCAGCTTTTCTTTGGTTCACTGAAGTTGTCTTTTTAATTTAAACTAATGGAATATGTGTATATCACTACTTTTGTGCACCCAGTCACTCTCTTGCAATTCTTTACACTGAAAAGACATTTACCAGTAAAATACACCATATGCATTACTAAAAATTATTAATAACTGTTTCCAGCTCATACCTGTTTACAGTTCTGACTAAAGGTCAACCACAAATATTTTAGGAACAATTTTTGAAGGAATACACATGTTGTTGTTGTTGTGGTCTTAAGTCCTGAGACTGGTTTGATGCAGCTCTCCATGCTACTCTATCCTGTGCAAGCTTCTTCATCTCCCAGTACCTACAGCAACCTACATCCTTCTGAATCTGCTTAGTGTATTCATCTCCTGGTCTCCCTCTACGATTTTTACCCTCCATGCTGCCCTCCAGTACTAAACTGGTGATCCCTTGATGCCTCGGAACATGTCCTACGAACCGATCCCTTCTTCTAGTCAAGTTGTGCCACAAACTCCTCTTCTCCCCATTTCTATTCAATACCTCCTTTTTAGTTATGTGATTTATCCATCTAATCTTCAGCATTCTTCTGTAGCACCACATTTCGAAAGCTTCTACTCTCTTCTTGTCCAAACTATTTATCGTCCATGTTTCACTTCCATACATGGCTACACTCCATACAAATACTTTCAGAAACTACTTCCTGACACTTAAATCAATACTCGATGTTAACAAATTTCTCTTCTTCAGAAACGCTTTCCTTGCCATTGCCAGTCTACATTTTATATCCTCTCTACTTCGACCATCATCAGTTATTTTGCTCCCCTAATAGCAAAATTCCTTTACTACTTTAAGTGTCTAATTTCCTAATGTAATTCCTTCAGCATCACCCGACTTAATTCGACTACATTCCATTATACCCTCCTTTCAAGACCCTGTCCATTCTGTTCAACTGCTCTTCCAAGTCCTTTCCTGTCTCTGACAGAATTACAGTGTCATCAGCGAACCTCAAAGTTTTTATTTCTTCTCCATGCATTTTAATACCTACTCCGAAGATTTCTTTTGTTTCCTTTACTGCTTGCTCAATATACAGATTAAATAACGTTGGGGATAGGCTACAACCCTGTCTCACTCCCTTCCCAACCACTGCTTCCCTTTCATGTCCCTCAACTCTTATAGCTGCCATCTGGTTTCTGTACAAGTTGTAAATAGCCTTTCGCTTCCTGTATTTTACCCCTGCCATCGTCGGAATTTGAAAGAGAGTAGTCCAGTCAACATGGTCGAAAGATTTCTCGTAAGTGTACAAATGCGAGAAGCGTGGTTTTGCCTTTCCTTAATCTTTCTTCTAAGATAAGTCGTAGTGTCAGTATTGCCTCACGTGTTCCAACATTTCTGTGGAATCCAAACTGATCTTCTCCGAGGTCGGCTTCTACCAGTTTTTCCATTTGTCTGTTAAGAATTCGCATTAGTATTTTGCAGCTGTGACTTATTAAACTAATTGTTCGGTAATTTTCACATCTGTCAACACCTGCTTTCTTTGGGATTGGAATTATTGTAGTCTTCTTGAAGTCTGAGGGTATTTCTCCTGTCTCATATATCTTGCTCACCAGATGGTAGAGTTTTGTCAGGACTGGCTCTCCCAAGGCTGTCAGTAGTTCTAATGGAATGTTGTCTACTCCCGGGGCCTTGTTTCGACTCAGGTCTTTCAGTGCTCTGTCAAACTCTTCGCGCAGTATCATATCTCCCATTCCATCTTCATCTACATCCTCTTCCATTTCTATAATATTGTCCTCAAGTACGTCGCCCTTGTATATAGACCCTCTATATACTCCTTCCACCTTTCTGCTTTCCCTTCTTTGCTTAGAACTGGGTTTCCAACTGAGCTCTTGATATTCATACAAGTGGTTCTCTTTTCTCCAAAGATGTCTTTAATTTTCCTGTAGGCAGTATCTATCTTACCACTAGTGAGATAAGACGCTACATCCTTACATTTGTTCTCTAGCCATCTGTGCTTAGCCATTTTGCACTCTCTGTCGATCTCATTTTTGAGACGTTTGTATTCCTTTTTGCCTGCTTCATTTACTGCATTTTTATATTTTCTCCTTTCATCAATTACATTCAATATGTCTTCTGTTACCCAAGGATTTCTACTAGCCCTCGTCTTTTTACCTACTTGATCCTCTGCCGCCTTCACTACTTCGTCCCTCAAAGCTACTCATTCTTCTTCTACTGTATTTATTTCCCCCATTCCTGTCAATTGTTCCCTTACGCTCTCCCTGAAACTCTGTACAACCTCTGGTTTAGTCAGTTTATCCAGGTCCCATCTCCTTAAATTCCCACCTTTTTGCAGTTTCTTCAGTTTTAATCTACAGTTCATAACCAATAGATTGGGGTCAGAGTCCACATCTGCCCCTGTAAATGTCTTACAATTTAAAACCCGGTTCCTAAATCTCTGTCTTACCATTATATAATCTATCTGAAACCTGTCAGTATCTCCAGGCTTCTTCCATGTATACAACCTTCTTTTATGATTCTTGAACCAAGTGTTAGCTATGATTAAGTAACATATTCGTTTTATTTATCAATTTCTTGCAGTGGTGAATGTGAATGGTATGTGCAGTAGCATTTTTATTTTATTCTTTGCCAATGTTAAAATTGAGTTGGGATATTCTTCTTTCCATCTGAGATTGATACAAGATATGTAAAAATTTTAGCAAAAAAGGAAGTTGAGATTCAACTGTCTACATACCCTTCTAACCCCCCAACCTCCCCTGACCGCACCCCCCCCCCCCCCCCCCCAAGAATTTTAAGGTTTGGCAGATTTGACTCTTCTTTACTAATTACAATGCCAAATGTTTTTCATTATTATTTATATTTAATGCTAGGACTAAAGTTACAGTGCAGAAGCTGAAGTCTGTACTGTGACTCAATGCACAGGTATGATTTGTTTAAAAAAATCACAAATTTAAGGCACAACATGAAAAAGGTGTGTTTTCAACATTTATCATAAAAAATCTGAATCATTTATCCTAGTTTTTACACATTATAACAACTTAGTGGCCTATATACTAGATGCATAAAAAAATGTCTGAGGGTCAACTCATTACTGAGTCGTAGGTCTCTGAAAATCAGGAAACTGGTGCATGACTCATGACTAGGTACATACTCTTGAGCTGTTGAACCTGAATTTATCAAAAATGGTTAGTTAGGACAGTGCAATTTAGCAATTTTGCTGTTAAGACATGTAGGCATCCATGTACCAAATTGACTCAATTCTGAAATGGTCACCCTAGGATCCACCATAATATCCGTGAGTTTACACCTAATGAGCAGTACAGTGTGTAAACTTTTAGATGGCAGACCTCTCCGTAGTCGTGAATCGGTAGAAGTCGGTAAATGTCGGGAGGCTTCGGTAGGCACGCAGTTTCAACTGCTGCCATCATTACGTAGCTCACTGTGTTGTACAAGGTAGCCATTGTCGTCTGCTTCGTTATTGTTTTGCCCTCTACTGTTCTGCTTGTTTTTATTGTGCAGTTGTACTAAACATTATCAAAATGAGTGAATAGGCAGTTGCTGGCCCATCTCGGGAGTCGCCAACAACCCCTACCGGTAGGCCTACGGTTGGATATCATTATAATAGAAGGAAACATTCCATGTGGGAAAAATTATATATAAAAACAAAGATGAGGTGACTTACCGAACGAAAGCGCTGGCAGGTCGATAGACACACAAACAAACACAAACATACACACAAAATTCAAGCTTTCGCAACAAACTGTTGCCTCATCAGGAAAGAGGGAAGGAGAGGGGAAGACGAAAGAAAGTGGGTTTTAAGGGAGAGGGTAAGGAGTCATTCAATCCCGGGAGCGGAAAGACTTACCTTAGGGGGAAAAAAGGACAGGTATACACTCGCACACACGCACATATCCATCCACACATACAGACACAAGCAGACATATTTATAAACAAAGAGTTTGGGCATGTCTGCTTGTGTCTGTATGTGTGGATGGATATGTGCGTGTGTGCGAGTGTATACCTGTCCTTTTTTCCCCCTAAGGTAAGTCTTTCCGCTCCCGGGATTGGAATGACTCCTTACCCTCTCCCTTAAAACCCACTTTCTTTCGTCTTCCCCTCTCCTTCCCTCTTTCCTGATGAGGCAACAGTTTGTTGCGAAAGCTTGAATTTTGTGTGTATGTTTGTGTTTGTTTGTGTGTCTATCGACCTGCCAGCGCTTTCGTTCGGTAAGTCACCTCATCTTTGTTTTTATATATATATAGATTTTAATGTACATGACAATTTCAGCTTCGTTTACGAACAACATTTAAAGCGAGTTTTACCTCCAAGCCTTTCGTCTGCTTTCGTGTAAGCGTGACGCGCAAATTGTAGTGCCAGCACTGCAACTGATAGGCATGCCTTGTCCCCCTCCCAACGGCTCATCCTCCTCACCAGCCAATGCTTGCTTCCTCCTCTCCCCGCACTCCCCTCACAACTCTGCCGTCTTACAGTTAACACACTGTACTGTAGTGAACGAATATGTGCTGTTGCAACTCACTGTCAATTTTCTGTAATATATACACAGTAAATGTACATTCATAATTACTGAGTGAGTCGATTTTCTATTACCATTTGTACAAACAAAAACAGGCTGTAAAATTTTTAATGTATGGAAGGAAGAAATTATTCTGTATTTGTGGTCATTCAAATAAGTACTGCCATTTGTGTTGGTTTGATAGCTCCCTGTTTCACATCTTTTATTAGTCAATGGCAGGCTTATGACCAGCACTTGTTCTTTTAATCTGAAGACAAAATGTCAGTAGTTGGGCATCTTTATCACATTACAAAAGTCTTCTGGTGTGATCCAAATCCACTAGGAAGAATTTCTATTGCAAGAGAATAGTGCCATTGGTAACTTTGAATGAATACGTCCCTTCATGGTCCTTGACTATTTTCCCTCTCTGTTAATCTTAAATGATAGTAATATCTAATATTTAAAAAAGTAATGGTGAATACAACAGGAGATGAAAGAGATTTCCACACAAACAGCAATCTTTAGGTTGGAATGTTACCTGAACAAGTAATACCTGTCTATTTCTAACTCCTGCAAATTACCTGTTTATATGGATGCTAGTGTTAGAGATTATTGCTTGTACTGAACATAATAAAATAGGGCTTAACACTTTTAACATAATGTGCTAATTCAGCGAAAAAGTAATACATGGTACCGTGTAGTAAATCTGAGTGGTACTGGCTGAATAATTTATTTGTACAGTTGACAGAAATGTGCTTTCTTTTTCATACTGCTATTCATGAAGCAATAGTAATACATAAGAAGAAAGTGGAGTATTTGGTTCATTCTAAGAAATATGAAAATAGCAGTTAATGCAAATTGACTTCATTGCCCTTGTACTGTGAAATTGCAAATGATATTCACCAGCAGTTAACACCATTTTGGTATAAATCCAGTTAAATTTCATCATTACACAATGATTTACAGTTTTTCAGTAGATGTGATTAAATAATATAAGTTTGTATAACTTGTGCCTTATACTTGATTCATTCTTTTCTATTTTCTCTGCTGAAATTTTTCTGCCAGATGTTTTTAGGCATATGCGATTGTACGTGGATGCAATATTGCAAACAAGCTGAGTCTAGTGCAAATCTTTTATTACATTTAAATTGTGATAATCATGAGATAGGACAGGAAATGGGCAGTCTACAAATTTCTTTTTTACACAATACAACATTTCTGTGAGACTTTATGGTGCACACTTTTTCTATTTGTTTGCTATCCAGCATAAGGCACATATTTTCCCCTTGGCACTTGCTTCCATACTGTATAAAGTTTGTTTTATTTGTATTCAATGTCAGCTTATTTGAATAAAACCATGACTGTATGTATGAGAGCACATTTTCTGCTGTAGTACACAATGATTCTTTTATATCACTAATAATGATACTCGTGTCATCTGCAAATAGTAGAATTTTGGCTGAGCTGTCTGGAGCCTGTATATCATTGATATAAATTAGAAATGACAATGGGCCCAGAATGCTGCCCTGTGGAACACCTATTTCAATTTGTTTTGGTTCAGATATGAGTTTAAAATTGTGAAGATTGTTGGATGACCTCAGCTCAACAACTTGTGATCTGTTTTGCAGAGAAGATTCAAACCATTTTTAACAGTACCCCTGATGCCTATTGCTTCAAGTTTCCCTAACAATATTACATGGTTCACAGTATTGAAGGCTTTGGATAAATCTAGATTAATTCCAACAACCTGTTTATTTGACTCCAAATTTCTTACTATTTCTGTTGTGTAGTCCAATATGGCTGTTTCTGTACTGTGCCCTGCTCGAAAACCATGTTGACCGTTATTTATTAGTTTATGTTTTTCTAGATATTTTGTAACCCTGATTTTCATTAATTCCTCAAGTATTTTGGAGATGGCTGAGAAGAGAGATATAGGACGGTAATTTTCTGTTTTACAGCTGTCACCATTTTCATATAGAGGTATCACTTTAGAGATTTTAAGTTTATCCAGAAATACCCCTTCACTGAGGCACAAGTTTGCTATGTGCACTTAACATATATGGCTTGCCACTAAACATAAATTCACACTCAGTTTTATTCGCTGATGATATGTCTGCTCTCATTGAAAGCAATCACTCAGAACAAATTCCCTCACTGTCACAAATCTACTAGACAATTTAGAAAACTGGTTCCAACTAAATGGGTTAAAATTTAATATTATAAAAACACATTTACTACAGTTTAAAACTAAAAACTGTAAGATAAATGAAATTCATATTTCTTGCAGAAACCAAGAACTGAAAGAATCAGATTGTGTTAAATTTTTAGGAATACATTTGGACCAAAATTTATCCTGGTCTTCACATGTAGAATACTTTGCTATGAAGATTTTGTCATATTCAACTAGCATGGAAATAAAAAAGCAGTTTTTCACAACTATTTTGAAGCTGTTATAAGGTATGGAATTATCTTTTGGGGTAATACAAGCAAAATCATTAGAATATTACAATTACAAAAATCATTTGTTAGAAATGTATGTAACACAAGACCTTAAGAATCTTGTCATCCACTGTTAAGAAATCTAAAAATATTAAGTGCCTCCTGTTTGTACATCTATGAACTGATTATTTTTGTATACAGTAACCCTACGTTATTCAGAGACAACAATTTTAAGCATCAATACAGCACTGGGAATAAGACAAACTTCATGCTTCCCACTCACAGGTTAAAGCTATAGCACATACCCCAGAATATATGGGCATGAAAATCTACAACATGCTAAAAAAGAAACAAATAAACAGCGTGAAGCTAGAGCAACTGAAACCAAAACTGCTCAAGTTATTAGTGGAGAAATGTTATTACTCCGTATAAGAATTTATGAATGATGATGTGGAAGTCTGAGCAAGGAAACATCACCTGTAAATTAAGCTTAGCAGTTTTGTGTCAAATAAATGATTGTAAAAATATGTTCACTATGTAAACACTGTTGTTATATGTTACTTTGTAATACATGTAAACTGGAGTGTTGATATATTGTTTTTGTAATACTGTATATACAAATTGTAGTTGTAGTGTAAATGTAATGTTGACAAGTCCCCAGTGCATCAGATCTGTGATTTGACTTTGTATGTTATGGGATAATAAAAATTGTGATTCTGATTGTGATTCTCTATCTTGAGTTTTCATTTTTTGATTAAAAATTCTGATATTTCTGAGGAGTTAACTATGGACTTGTCACCTATCTTAACTTTGGACAATTGTAGACTCCCAGCTATTACACGAAGTTCAGATTGTACAACTGACTGTACTTCCTTTGATTCATTTGTATGGTTCAAAATGAAATTTTTGTGTGCCATGTGTTTTTCTGCTTTTACCACTCTTATAAATACAGTTTATTACCTTTTTACATAGTTCATAAAATCGAAATTGTTATTTTCAGTTCAGTTCATTATGTAACTCACTTTTTGTGGCACTTGACATTTTTATACCACCTGTCATCCATTTCAATTTGCTTGCCATTTTTCTTGTGGCAAACCAGGGGTGAGGGGGGGGGGGGGGGTCAGATATTTCATCAAAACATGAAAAATCTGTCATAATTTTTAGAATTTGTAGTACAATGATCCATTGACCAGTTAACTTCTATAAGCCTACAATAAAACAAGTTTATGTTTTCCTTACTGAAGCATTTTTAGATGCACATTTTTTTCTAATGGCTGTTTCAGTTATTTTTAGTAGCTCCAATGTTGTTGTAGTGGTCTGCAGTCCTGAGACTGGTTTGATGCAGCTCTCCATGCTACTCTATCCTGTACAAGCTTCTTTATCTCCCAGTACCTACTGCAACCTACATCCTTCTGAACCTGCTTAGTGTGTTCATCTCTTCGTCTCCCTCTGCAATTTTTACCCTCCATGCTGCCCTCCAATACTAAATTGGTGATCCCTTGATGCCTCAGAACATGTCCTACCAACCGATCCCTTCTTCTAGTCAAGTTGGACCACAAACTCCTCTTCTCCCCAATTCTATTCAGTACCTCGCCATTAGTTATGTGATCTACCCATCTAATCTTCAGCATTCTTCTGTAGCACCACATTTCAAAAGCTTCTATTCTCTTCTTGTCCAAACTATTTATCGTCCATGTTTCACTTCCATAAATGGCTACACTCCGTACAAATACTTTCAGAAACGACTTCCTGACACTTAAATCTATACTCGATGTTAACAAATTTCTCTTCTTCAGAAAAGTTTTCCTTGCCATTGCCAGTCTACATTTTATATCCTCTCTACTTCGACCATCATCAGCTATTTTGCTCCCCAAATAGCAAAACTCCAATAATAGTGTGAAATGACCAGAAATAACTAAATCAATGCAGAATTTTTTTTCTAGTATCAAATGAATAATTTGTCAGAATGTTACCTATACAGGTTGCAGATTGTTTACTCTCTCTTGTGAATTCTGTGAAGTTTAGCTTGAAATGAAATGATTGAACCAGATCAATAAATTATGTTGATTCGCTGGTTTCATTTATTATGTTTATTGAAACTGTGTGTCGGGCACACAGTTTTAATCTGCCAGGAAGTTTCATATCAGCGCACACTCCGCTGCAGAGTGAAAATCTCATTCTGGAAATATCCCCCAGGCTGTGGCTAAGCCATGTGTCCGCAATATCCTTTCTTTCAGGAGTGCTAGTTCTGCAAGGTTCGCAGGAGAGCTTCTGTAAAGTTTGGAAGGTAGGAGACGAGGTACTGGCGGAAGTAAAGCTGTGAGTACCGGACGTGAGTCGTGCTTCGGTAGCTCAGTTGGTAGAGCACTTGCCCGCGAAAGGCAAAGGTCCCGAGTTCGAGTCTCGGTCGGGCACACAGTTTTAATCTGCCAGGAAGTTTCATATCAGCGCACACTCCGCTGCAGAGTGAAAATCTCATTCTGGAAACATCCCCCAGGCTGTGGCTAAGCCATGTCTCCGCAATATCCTTTCTTTCAGGAGTGCTAGTTCTGCAAGGTTCGCAGGAGAGCTTCTGTAAAGTTTGGAAGGTAGGAGACGAGGTACTGGCGGAAGTAAAGCTGTGAGTACCGGACGTGAGTCGTGCTTCGGTAGCTCAGTTGGTAGAGCACTTGCCCGCGAAAGGCAAAGGTCCCGAGTTCGAGTCTCCGTCGGGCACACAGTTTTAATCTGCCAGGAAATTTCATATCAGCGCACACTCTGCTGCAGAGTGAAAATCTCATTCTGGATATTTTCTCTAGTTGCTAGATCATTTTCCATTAGACCTACATGTTTTCTAGAGTGAAAATCATAAATAGGTGACAGATAACACACATTAAAATTCAAGTAATTTTGATTCACTGGACAGACACTGTTAGCCAAGATCAATTTCTGCGTGACACATCTGAAGTGATATGCATTGGGGTGGTTGTTCTAACTGCATCTGGACTGGATGCAGGAGAAAAAGAGCTCTAAGTGGTCTTGTGAAAGTTAATAAATATTTCAGAGAGATCTGAACATGAAGCATAATTACCATTGCTACATGCCAAACTAACTAACTGACTGCATATTGAAAATTATACGAAAGGCAAAAGCATTCCTTGCATGTAGCTGCAAAGGAACACTTCTTTTCTTTTTTTTTTAAATATAGTTTTCAGTATGTCTGAAAGTACCAAGCCAGTAAGCTTCAGTGGTAAGTTCTCTCTTTAGCAAATGGGTTTCTTGAGATAAATATATCAAAGATCCTGTTGATATAATACAAGAATTCTACAGCTTCTTCACTTCTTTTCAAGTGCATGTCACCTACTCTCCTTTTTTTTAAAAAAAAAAAAAACTGTCTGCCACAGCTCAGAGTTTGTGCTGTTAATGCCACATTTATTTTCCTGCTTACATAACTGTTATGCTGTTCAGATAATTTGTCTTGTCTGAAATGGTTTCAGTCAAGAGCCCTTCATGATGTAAGCTTAAAGCCTCTGTGTTTCACAGCAATAATGCACCTCTTTTGAAGCTCATATTTCTGGAAAGGGAACCTCTTTGAACCCAGCAGTGAATTAGCAAATACATGAAGTCACTTATGTAGTGCTTGCCTAAGGTTCTAGTTGCATATAGTCTTATTACCTGTGAAATGTTAAATCACTTTCCTTACTCCACCCATTTGTACAGTTGAAAGTAGAACATGAAATCATCATTTGGAAAATAATGACTTAATAGACCAATAGAAACTTTTTGCCAAACAGAAAAAGCAGATGATAGTAATCAGGTTGCACTTGGAATCTATGCTCCAACCAGAGATCTACATGCAGGTAGTGTAGAGCATGGAGGTATAGAATAAAGGTAGTGGCCCTGATGCTACAACTGTGAATCCAAGAAATTGTGTGGGTAGCCATCTTGATACGACCAAAATAGTGTTGTTCTGAACTAGAGTGCATAGAGTTGTCTCTAGTTTTTGGTAGCATTTTGAGCTATAATGGCGATGTGTTAGTGTTTGGGTGCATAGATCATTCTGACTATGAACCAAAATCTAAAGGAATTACATTTCTTGTATGAGTTGTTTTGCTAATGAGATATTTTGCCACTTTTATTGCGAACAAATTTTTGCTACTTCTTAACTTTTACAGTTGCATATTTTTCTCTCATACAATATTGGATTTCCAAAAGATGCAGGATGGAAAGTCCTGTGGGTGAATGCCATGAGTAGAAAGAACTGATGAGTATCTAAATGCGGTACTATATGTTCTCTGCATTTTCAAGAAGACAGAATCGATTGAATGTCACTTTCAACAGTTCATCTTAGGGAAAATGCTATGCCATCAAATCCTCCTGCTGAATCAAAATATTTTCCAAAGGTACGTTAATTAATGGATTCCAAGTTCATGTTCCTGTATCAGACAGACAATCGAGAAATGTTGAATGACCTATTCATGTTCTGAGATTACTTACTCACTTTAAAAGCTAACAATAGTTTAACCCTCAAATGGCCATGCCTAAGTGTAAAGATTGCCAACTGCAAATAGCATTGTCTTGCATTGTTCCATGGTTGTTTTACAATTGCAATCCTATACTGAAGCCCAGCCAGAGTATTGCTTCAGCTAACACAGTGATAGGTTGTGTCATACATCCAAGCGAGCAGCAAATATTGTAAAATAAACAACAGATGTATCGTCTTAGTGTACGTAGTATATCATGTGCCTGGTCATGTAAGTGACATTCTCGTAACTTTCAAGTGTAGCAAAATATAACCTATAGCAAATGGGTTCTTGTCACTCTGTGCAGGGTGAAACCAAAGCTGACTAACAATGAACGTGAGTGGTTATTCAATGAGGATCCAGGGTTCAACACCAGACAAGACAACGGAAATGATGACGACTGTGAGGAGAAAGAGGAACTTACCACACAAAGTGAGAACGATTGAAATTCTGAGCAAGGACACAATTCAGATGATGACCATGAACAGTCACTCCCCACTGACGATATTTTTATTGGGAGGGATAAAACAAACAAATGGAATAAAATATGTGGTAATACACTGAAGAGCCAAAGAAACTAGTACACTTGCTTCATGTCATGTAGGGACCCCGTGAGCATGCAGAAGTGTCGCAGCACATTGTGGCATGGACTCGACTAATGTCTGAAGTAGTGCTGACGGGAATGGACACCATGAATCCTGCAGTGCTGTCCATAAATCGATGAGGGTACGAGGGGGTGGAGATCTCTTCTGAACAGCACGTTGCAAGGCATCCAGATATGGCCAATAATGTTCATGTCTGGGGAGTTTGAAAGCCAGCGGAAGTATTTAAACTCTGTATGTACTGCTTTGTCCTGCTGGAATTGTCCAAGTCTGTCGGAATACACAATGGATATGAGCGGAAGTATTTAAACTCTGTATGTACTGCTTTGTCCTGCTGGAATTGTCCAAGTCTGTCGGAATGCACAATGGATATGAATGGATGCAGGTGATCAGACAGGATGCATACATTCTTGTCACCTGTGAGAGTCATCTCTAGATGTATCAGGCAGGGATCCTACATTACTCAAACTGCACACACCCCGCACCATTACAGAACCTCAACCAGTTTGAGAGTCCCCTGCTGACAAGCAGTTTGTCTTCGTACTTGAACACATCTATCCACTTGATACAATTTGAAACACTTCACCCGAAATGGAATGTCGTTTGGTGAGGACCTCCCGGTGGGTAGACCTGATTGCCTGGTGCAAGTCTTTTGAGGTGACGCCACTTCAGCGACTTGCGTGTCGATGAGGATGAAATGATGATGATGATGATGATGATGATGATGAAGACGACACAAACACCCACTCCCTGACCGGAGAAAATCTCCAACCCAGCAGGGAATCGAATCCAAGACCCCCAGCACGACAAGCTGGCGCACTGTTCACTCAGCTACGGTGATGGACGGCGACTCGTGTGACCGGGCAAAGACTCGTCTGACCAGGCAACACGTTTCCAGTCATCAATAGTTCAATGTCAGTGTTGACGGACCCGGGCTAGGTGGCTCTGAGCACTATGGGACTCAACTGCTGAGGTCATTAGTCCCCTAGAACTTAGAACTAGTTAAACCTAACTAACCTAAGGACATCACAAACATCCATGCCCGAGGCAGGATTCGAACCTGCAGCCATAGCGGTCTTGCGGTTCCAGACTGCAGCGCCTTTAACCGCCCGGCCACTTCGGCCGGCCCGGGCTAGGTATAACGCTTTGTGTTGTGCAGTCATTGAGGGTACACGAGTGGGCCTTCGGCTCCAAAAGCCCTTATCGTTGATGTTTCATTCAATGGTTCGCATACTTGATGGCCCAGCATTGAAATCTGCAGAAATTTGTGGAAGGGTTGCACTTCTGTCACATTGAGCGATTCTCTTCAGTCGTCGTGGGTCCCGTTCTTGCAGGATCTTTTGACGGCCATAGCGATGTCGGAGATTTGATCTGTTACCAGATTCCTGATATTCGTGGCACATTCGTGAAATGGTCATACGGAAGATCCGCACTTCGTCGCTAGCTCAGAGATGCTGTGTTCCATCGCTCGTGTGCCGACTGTAACACCACGTTCATACTCACTTAAATCTTGATAACCTGCCAATGTAGTAGCAGTAACCGATCTAACAATTACGCCAGACGTTTGTTGTCTTATGTATGCGTTGCCGACCGCAGCGCCGTATTCTGCCTGTTTACATACGTCTGTATTTGAGTGCGCATGCCTCTACCAGTTTCTTTGGCGCTTCAGTGTATGACTACAAAAAGCCAGATGGGTTAAAAGCGAAATAGAGGCTTTATGGGCAATATTCAGTTTGGAAATGAGTGGTGAAGTAGTAAGGTACATGAACTTATACTGGATGGTTATAATAAACGTGCTGCTACTAACAAGAGGTCCAGTGTTGTCTATAATTATCATATGGCAGCGAAGCTTGGTAGATATGCTGTGTGTTTGTACGATGGCATGACAGCCACTCTGTAATCTGGCAATAAGTAGCCTAAGTGAACACTATGGCGAAAAGAGAGACCATGCACTCTTCGTGAAACTTTTTTTCTGTGAATGGCAACAGTTACAGTGCTGTGCTGAAATAGTTATCGCCGACCGAAAGTTCTGAGGAGAGGCCCAATGTCATTGAATGGTTTGAAGGAAATGATGATATAATTCAAAAACACGAGTGAGCTTGGTGTGGCATCCGGAAGAGGAAGGCGTCCTACCCCGCTGCCAGTAATAGGCGAGACTGGTGTTGCTGTCACTGACGTGGCCCGCACAGTGCCGGTGTCACGCGAATTGTCGGCACCGTCGTCAAAGAGTACGGAAACCTCATCATCCGTAGCAGCATTCTTAATTTGCTCTTCGGTGCCTGGCACAGATTGAAGTTGCTGACATGTGGCTGGACAGTATACTGTGGAGTGACAAAGCACATTTTGCACTACAGTGTACAGTAAACGCACAGTACTGCAGAATCTGAGGTACTGTTAAATTGCGTCCTGTGCACTAAGAGCCACTGCATTCGACGTATGCGACTGTGTTCTGTGGATTCACAAGCACCTTTATCCTCGGTCTGTTCTACGTTGAACAGAACACACTCACAGAAGCTGTCTGGTGTACGGTGACGTCTGCACGTTATCGTGACCTGCTTGTAAGAGATGTGATTTCTGCTTTGGAAGAGTGCATCTGTGGAGAAACCACATGTTTTCGTGCAATACCTTATCATATCTATTCGTTGGCCATGAATTACTACACCTGTCTTGCGAATTTTCCCTTACTTTTTTCAGCGCCTCTTCAATGTATAGGTTAAAGATAACAGGGGATAGTGCGCAACCTTGTAAATAGTGTTTTATTCGTCTCATAACATACAATTTCTAATCATATGATTAGTGTACAGGAGACACGTCAAGAAAATGGATAACATTACTTAGGCCTAATTGTTACAAAGAATTTTAACGTTAATATAAACTTTTATTTTTCTTTCCTCCCTTTTGTAAAGGACAGCTACATTTACACACAAGACTATATGTAAATTTATCCTGCTCAAATGTTCAGTTCATCCTTCATGAACTCCTCAACAGTGTAGTAGCAGCGTTTGACAAGTATATCATATAGCCTTGTTTTCAGTGTCTCTAGGTTCATACTCAGAACATTTTTTCCATTTAGCTTGTTATGAATTGTCATTGCCATATACTGAGGAGACTGCACATATAGGTTTAAGCGATGAGTGGGGAGCATAAAATTGTCTTTGTTTCTCGTGTTATACGCTTGATTGAAACAGTTTTTCTCGAATAACTCTAAATTGCTATGTAGAAAGATGATAATATCATAGATGTATAAGGAGGGAACTGTTAATAACTGTTGTTTTTCAAATAGTGGGCGACATGATGTCCTTGGATGGGCAGTACACATGTTCCTTATTATTCTTTTCTGTAACTTTAGTATGCGCAATATTTTGCTTGAATTTCCCCATAAAATAATACCATGCCTTACAACTGATTGAAAGTAGCTGTGATATGCAATTTTCCTTGTATTCATGTCTGTTGGACCAGCTAATATTTGCATAGCAAATGCAAAGCTACATAATTTGTTTACCAGGTAGTCAACATGTTTATTCCAATTTAAATTTTTATCTACGTTTAACCCTAAAAACTTCACAGAATCTACTTCTTCTATATCCTGATTTTTATGTGTTATTTTAATTTCTTGGGGTTTTGACTGTTTTGTTCTGAACTCGCCCCTGTGGGTTTTCGGAATGTTCAATCTTAATCCATTCAGTTGGAACCATGTTTCTAGTTTGTTCATTGTGTTTATTATGTAGAGAGGGATGTTTTCTGGCTCCTGGTTTTCAATTAATACAGATGTGTCATCTGCAAATAAAATCGATGGAGCATTTATATTGTTCGGTAAATCATTAACATAGAATAAGAACAAAATAGGTCCTAGAATCGAGCCTTGAGGGACACCTTGGGCTACTGTTTTCCATTTTGAATAGTAATTTGCTGCATTTTATGAGACAAGCACTCTTTGTTTCCTATTTGATAAGTATGAAGTAAGCCAATTTATAACATTACCCTCGATCCCATACTTGTCAAGCTTATAGATGAGCAGTGCATGATTTACAGAGGCTTTTGGGAGATCACAAAAGGTTCCTGCAACTTTATTATGGTTGTCTAATGATGTGCCGATCTTGTCGATAAACTTGTTAATTGCATCAGCAGTACTTTTGCCATGCTGGAAACCAAATTGGTTTTCTGTAATAATATAATATTTCTCTATAAAATTTCGAATCTGATTAGCAGCAGCATTTTCAAAGATTTTTGATAGGACTGGAAGGAGGGAGATGGGACGATAATTCCCCATATCCTCTCTTGACCCTTTTTTGAGCAACGGTTTTACTTCTGCATACTTCAGCACCTCTGGGAAGCTTCCTTGTTCAAAGGATTGGTTTATTATTTTAGATAGTGGGTATCCCATTATTTTACACATAAATTTAAGGACTTTTGCTGGTATTCCATCCCAACCTGCAGAATTTTTGTTTTTTAGTTTTAATATAATTTTTTCTACATCTATTGTTGAAACTGTTTTGAATGTTGTGAGGCATTCAGAATTACGATTTAGTCCAAAGAGGCATACATTGTTCTCATAATCTGCGGCATTAACCTCTGGTTTCACTACATTAATGAAGAACTCATTGAAGCATTCTGAAATTTGAGCAGGATTTACAATGTTCAATCTTCAAGCTTAATTGTACTAATTCCATGTCTAGAGGCTTTGATACCTAATTCGTGTTTTACAACTGACCACACTGCCTTTGATTTATTCTCATGTTTTAAGATTAGTTTATTATTTGTCATTTGCTTTGCTGCTTTGACAACTTTCTTAAATGTACTTTTGTATTGTTTAACATACTCAATAAATTCAATTTTTTTATTATGTCTTAGCTCCTTATGTAGCTGCCTTTTCTTAGCACTGGAGATTTTTATACCTTTAGTGATCCATTTTAATTTTGTCATTTTATTACAATAAGTTTTTGTGGAAACATTTCATTGAAAACACTTAGAAAATCCCTTAGAAATGCTTCAAATTTTGCCGTGCATGAAATATTTTTGTCTAAGTGCCATTCTGTCTCCTTGAGCTTGTCATGGAATAGAGTCAAAGTTTCTTGGTTGAAGATCCTTTTTATATAAGCTTTTTTTACGTGGGACTTCTCTACCTGCTCTGGGTAGCTCAACGAATAATGCTGAATGATCAGAAATTCCTAGACCTAGACAAATTTTATATCCATCCTCAAATACGTAATTCGTTAAAATATTGTCTATGCATGTAGCTGACTGAGCATTTTCTCTTGTAGATTCATAAAAATTTAATTTGAAGCCATATTTTTTATTAAGTCTGTAAATTTTGATACCTCACATGTTTCATTCAACACATTGATGTTGAAATCAGCAGCAACCACAAGCTTTTTTCCTCTTTTCTTTACTGAGGTATTCTAACAAACTCTGAAATTTACGTAGGCAATGCTCAGTTGTCACCTTCCCTGGGATTCTATAAATTGATATTAAAACAACATTTAAGTCCTTTAACTTAACACAGCAACTTCCAAAAATACACTCTTCATTAAAACAATTGAAGTCACATCTTACATGCTAATCTAAATCAGAATGAATGAGTATGCATGAACCTCTTCGTGACTTATTTATCCTACAAAAGCTGGTAGCTACCTTGAAGTTCTCAATTTTGTTTAAGATTTTCATGATATCACTACTAAGCCAGTGTTCATTTAAACAAATTACATTAACATTTAGAAATTCAGATAAAAAAACTGGTAGCTCATCTAACTTAGAGCTTCTGTCACATGAGTATTCAGCACTTAAACTGTTTATATTACAATGCATTATATAGTTACTACTAAGATCATCAATTTTATTTTTTAAAGACCTAATATTTAATAATGAGCCATCCTCACAAAAGGGTAGGTCTGGATTCTTCTGTAGCGGTCCATCAGCTTGCTCACTTGGCTTGTACATTTCTTTGTCACTTTGATATTGTGTACTTACATCTGTAGTTACATTCTTGATGGCACTGGATCTGGATGGTGCTGAAGTGATTTCCCTGGTGCCAGCCATAAAAAATCACTGTTCCTCTCTGGAGCTTTCCTTGTTCTGGAAGACACACGTACAGCAGCTTGTTTTCATAGAACTTTCTGCTGTGGACTGCAAAGTTTCTGGACTGGATAAAGTGAGCAATATGCCGGTGTAATTGGCAAACAGGATAGTTTTTGTGGGACTCATATATTCAACTAAGTCGTCCACATAAATCAAGAAGAGTAGTGGACCTAAGATTGAGGCCTGTGGTACACCATATTTTATTGGTAATTCGCTAGAGAGAAAGGAGTTGTTTTATTCATTTTGTTGAATTCATACTGAAGTGCGGTTTTTTAGGTATGAACACAACCAGCTATGTGCTACACCTCTTACTCCTCATCTTTGTAATTTTTCGAGCAGAATTATAAATACTGAAGAAACTGTGTGCGTCGATTTTCATTTAATTCCTACAACTAATAAAATGTCTATTCAAGCACAATTACAAAATGATCGCCTAGAAAATGTGTCACAGAATTTTTGGTTCTATGGGTTCAGCAAGACTTAAAGTGGGACACACATATAAATAACTTGTCTAGAAAACTATCTTCTGTGTGCTATGCCTAAGAATTTTAAAGGCTACAACAAGCAAAACAACAGTACTGCAGGCATACTATGCACAGTTCCACTCACTAGTCCGATATGGGATCGTTTTGTGGGGATACTCAACTCACAGTGTAAAGGTTTTTAGAATGCAGCAAGAACTCTAAGAATAATTTATGGTCTTAAAAAGATGGGGTCCTGTAAATCCAGTTTTACTGAGCTCGGTGTTCTAAATGTACCAAATTTATTCATTTATGAAACTATCTTCACTAGCGACTACCTCCTGAAAACAGGCAAACTGTTACAGAACAAAACTGCACACAACTGTAGAACCAGAGGTGAATCAAATATACATCAAAATATCACAGAACAACCACCTATCAGAGGAGCATAATTAACATTGGTGT
Source organism: Schistocerca americana (assembly GCF_021461395.2). NCBI lineage: Eukaryota > Metazoa > Arthropoda > Insecta > Orthoptera > Acrididae > Schistocerca > Schistocerca americana. The sequence continues at coordinate 19,016,026 of NC_060119.1, read as the reverse complement.
AATGCTACACAGTAAGATACCAGAGGAAATAAAAGATGCTACTCATCCAATATTTAAAGCTAAACTAAAGGCATTTCTAATAACGCACTGTTTCTATTCTGTCAGAGAATTTCTGAATATGTAACTAAATTAATTGTAATAGGTACCAATTTTTAATTTGCCTACTATTTTGCTAATACTATGTATTATTGTAACTTATCTTTGACCTGACCAATATCAATTGTACAATTTGTGCTGTATGATAAAACTGGACCAATAAAAAATCAAATCAAATCATCTACATTCTTACACCCCAACAGACATCTCCGGTCTGACAGATGTGGATCCTCATGTCAACATCGCTCTGGATATATTGCGCGGCGGATCTACATTCGAACGTTAACTCGGGTCTCCAGCGGATCCTGGGAGCCTTCCGTGAGGCAAGCATAGACACAGACATACAGAAAACAGAGCAAACGCTCTCCAAATGTGGAGGTGACTGGAGACAGTCGAGTACAGTGCTACATTTTACCTCCCAATCAGTGCATTTGGGCTGCGTATTGGCAGCCAGAACACAGAACGATAGGTTATTTCAGGATCACATGGATAGATCTGACATAAAATCGATAGAATTCCGTAAAATGACGAGGGAATAGGTATAAATTGACCGAATATACACCGAAATGTTGTGAAATTGAGGAAGTACTTGCGTGTCTTCTGGTTCGCGTATAAGAATTTGTACATGGTAACAAGTATGCGGCAAGAGGGGGAATCCGGGAAAACGTCGTCATCGAAACGAAGGGAATCAGGGAGGTAGTCAATTTTTTTCCGTCGAGGCTGCATTATATTGTATGTCTATTGAGGTACCAGTGATACACGCGAGTTGGCTACTGTATTTGACACTTTTCAGGAAGACAGAGAACCATTAACCTCTTAACTTACGTGCATCTGCGTTAAAGGATAACAGAGAGTGATGGAGCTGTAAGGAGGTACGATTTAATGGTCAACTGATGCATTCTAGAGAAGGAGAAGTTGCTGCAGGTCAATTTTTCCACTGTTCTGTTCGGGTGCATCAGTCGCATGACATAGCCTGCGTTCTATTCATATACAGCCACGTGTGCTGTATGTAGTTTAAAGCACTCTCTGCTTGCGATCGTTAACGGTAAACCTGTCGATCGTGAGAGGACTTCCATCTCTTGTGTGATGAAACTTGACACATTGCTCTAAACGAACTTTGATTTATGTGATGCCCCCTGTCGCATCATGGGTGTAAAATTGAGACTTCAGCGTCATAACTAAGTTAGCGATAGGTGCTTGTGAGGCGCTACAATATCTGTCTACACATTTGCCCGACACATGTGCTGTTTACAGAGTTAGTGACGGAATGAGTTGTAATTTTCACATGTCGGAGGCTGCTGCTATGCGTTTATCTGTTTCCTTGTAGGAGGTATCCCCCGCTACTAACCGTCATTGTATATAGGCTTCATGCAGGCATCGTATTATTTTTGAACCGTGATCGGATGTGAACAGTGGGCGCTATACATCTCCGGAAAGCTATATTGTTTGTGTTCGTATCACGCAGAGCAAACGTTTTATGGAAGTAGTTTCTTCGTTTTACGGTTCGATAACATAGTTTACTTACCGGGAAGAAGGATGTATGTCATGCGCTTGAAATATATTTCTTACATTGAAACATTAACAGCGCTAAATTCCATACGACTGATAGGTAGGAAACGCAGGCGATCTAACATTTTAGCCCGTTTTAAGTGCAGAACGTTGTAGCCATAGGAGTGCATGTGTTTATGTTCTGTCTTACTAATAACTTCCAGGTAACGATCCTAGACTCTAGAACAATACTTGATAGCTTTGTTGATTTACGTAAAAATGCGTCGAACTCCATCTGTCTCGAGCTTCATCGCGCATAAAAATCATTCGTTTCTTGTTCTTCTTAACCGTCCGCTATTACATCACAACACTTTGAAATCTGTTACTATACATCGATAAGGAATGCTAAGCTCCTCGACATGGACGCATCTCTAGAAATCTCATGCATTTGAATGGGTGAGGACTCGGAAAGCTCCATTCATTGACGAGACATGGAGTGAAGCGGTATTCTTCTGGTCGGTTGCAGATTAATTTGGTAACGGTGCTGCAGGGCGGGTTGGTCAATGACAGTGTGAGGAGGGTCCTTCACTCTCTAAGTTCACCCTAACGCAGTGAGAATACTCTGACTCCCATACGCGTAGAGATAGATCATTAATTAAGCATTGTGCTCGAAGTTAAGAAATATGTGGAGTGCTGTCTGGTATACTTTGATGATTTATGTGTTCGAGAATTAATAGTGAATGGACATACTGCACAGTCATCTATCGACGTTCGCAGTGACATTCGCAAAGTGGAGAAGGGGCGGTTTAGTTATGATACTGAAATTGACAAACATGCTGTCACATCATTGGTCAACGCTGAAATTACTGTAAAATTGTTCGCACTATCAATTGTGATGCTTATTATCAGAGTATATCAATGGTGTGTTTTCCATCTCATCTGTGCACTGGCATACTGTTGGTTACCACATAATGACTGACTGATATCGCTTGTTTGAGTTGGGGAAAGAGTTTCGGTGGATGGGCAGCACCTTCTGTAGTGGATAGCATCGACACACTGATCGCTTACATGACTGCAATATGATGAATCAATCGAAATGGAACGTAGAGTCATCAGCTATTCCGTGACTAAGACAGGTGAGTTTAAATGTAGTTTGAAAACCTACACGAATGCCGTAAAAGTCTTCCAGTTTGCTTATGTTGTAACTCTCTTTTATTTAAAATCATCCTGTGTTTGTGGCATGTTATGGTAGCCACAGTAACAATATGATTTACATTGTGTGATGTCTAGTTTTCTGCGAGAGGCCGTGGATCAGAGCATCTTAATGTCAGATTAGGACCTGACATAGGCATCAAGGTCGTGGCAAAAAACAAAATGTATGAAAGTGTACAAAGCATGTTAGAAAACAATGTTTCAAACAACGACACAGGGTCACAGGGAGCGTCTCTTGCGACTTACAGTATAGTCTGTGGAATACGGCCATCCTCCTATAGTACGGCTGATGAAAAACTGCCCTGTGCAATGGATCAAAAACTGTATATTTAATAGGATCGTCCTGCATCGGCAACAGCAGCAGTTTGATAGGTAAATTTGATGACGGACAGGGCGTTTCGTTAGGAATGCTATTCTGGGAAGCATCACAACAACTCTCTCTCTGTGCCGGACCCATACCGCAGCTGTGGTTCATCGTACTAGCAACAACGCCTAGGCGGGTTCTATATCGGATGAAGTTAGCGGGGGTTTTATAGTTCGTAATTTTTCTCCATGATAGCATGTTGGGGGCATAGATGAGAACGGACACGGATCTGCTTCGGATTGTAGTTTCTGTATCTAATTCGGAGGCACACCCAATGCCCACATTACCACCGAATGGCCAAAACACGCTCCTGTTACACTAACTCAGGTCGTTCTATTTCTGCATGGGTTACAGAAGGTGGCAGGTATGTCTTTCTCCGACTTCTGCTCAGTTACGACCTAAATTGGAACGATCACATGTGCAAAGCTGTAGAAATGGGAGCAGTTGCAAGATGCGTAGAGGGCTGACTAAAACCACCTTGGAAATTTACTGTGGCAGACAGGTTCGAGAAAGGTGACTCATTTCGAGATACGAGAGTGCCAGAAATATGATTCACTTATGGGTGTGATCCGATGCAGGTATGAGGTTGAATAGAGAGACTTGATTCCAAGTAATGGACATCATTTCTAGCAGATAGTGTAACACTAGAGATCTGAAAAGCTAGTGTACATTTCCTTATGACCTCAATCAGCACATCATCTACTACTACTATTTGTGTTCCTTCTCAATCAGTCACCACCTATAACTCAGTGGATATATAGCAGAACCTCTGATATGGTATCAAGTCAGAATACGTTTCAAGTACTATAGAAATATCTAGGTGGGGCGGTGTGAAGGAGTCGCAAATACCACTTACATACCATGTCCCTTAGGCACAACACTTTCAAAATTCAGCGATTTTATAATGAGGTTGCATCGTGGGCTACGTGTAACTGGAGTGCTGATCTGATAATATACACTCCGGCAATCACCGTCTCTTTATTTGTCCAGATAGGAAAACCACCTCATTCAGAGATAATGTCGAACCTCGATTTATGAAGCCAGTATAGCTTTTAACATGGAAACTTGTGTACACCTGTAGAACCATGACTGCTTGTGACAGTAACATACAGTAGTTGTTGGGATCGAGTTTTTTTAACATCTCGCCGATTACGCTTCTCTTTCTAGGACACGGTGGTGGCACTTGCAAGAAAAACTTATGAGACATGTCCACCCTGGTTGATTTTTCTATTAGTATTATTTCGTATCGCCAGCGATAAGTTATTGACGAAGTATTATACTTAGTAGTAGGGGGTGCTTGATATGTTCGCATTTGAGCAATAGGCTTATAAAGTATGTATTTGTGTTCCAACATGTGCAACGGAAATGATCATCTCTAGTTGAAAGGAAGGTATGGATTTGACGTTGAGTACTGTGATAGCATGGGAAGAGTATGTCAAGTCATAAGAGTGGTCCTGATATTTCTATTTCCAGAGCCACAGCCATCAACAGAGTGTATTTCCGATACATCGCCCATTGTCGAATGTTGTTCAACTGAGACTGTGATTGTAATATTTAGTTGTAAGTACAGGGGTAAAAGCCTGCCCGATTAGCCAAGCAGTCCAGCACATGGCTTTCTGGAGTGGGAAGGAGTGCCTGGTCCCCAGCACGAATCCGCCCGGCGGACTTTTGTCGAGGTCTGGTCTGCAGGCCACTCTGTGGATGGTTTTTAGGCTTTTTTCCATCTGCCTCTCTGAATGTGGGCTGGTTCCCCTTATCCTGCCTCAGCTACAGTATGTCAGTGATGGCTGCGCAAACAAGTTCTCCACCTACACATACACCACCATTACCATACCACGCAAACATAGGGGTTACACTCGTCTGGCTGGTGTGAGATGTTCCCTGGGGGGGGGGGGGGGGGATCCACCAGAGCCAAACCACACAATAACCCTGGGTTCGATGTGTGGTGGCGGAGGGGTGAAGTGTACTGTGGTAGTGGTTGTGGGGTTGTGGACCACTGTGGCTGCGGTGAGGATGGAGCCTCTCCATCGTTTCTAGGTCCCCGGTTAACATAACATAACAAGGGTAAAATATATGTGTTACAGATTTCTTAAGATAAAGATTCAACCTGTACGTGCTTGGCCTGCAGCGCCGGTGACCTGTGCGGGGTGATTCGCGTTTCCCATTAATGGTAGGAGTTGTCAGACAGGAGATGCCTCTTGGAATGTAGGAATGTAGATGAATAAACAGTGTTGTCCTCTAGACCACCAAATAGTGAATTAATACTTAGTATGTGTTGGATAGCTTTCGTGATTCTGTGGAAATTTGAGAAGATTGAATATGGAGGTGCGTTTGCGTTGGATCGTTATTCCCTCCCATGTAATTTGTTTGGCTGACTGCTTCTGCACATTTTGCGCCTTTATTTAGCTGAGAGAAGATCGAAAAATGGTTGAAACGGCTCTGAGCACTATGGGACTTAACTTCTGAGGTCATCAGTCCCCTAGAACTTAGAGCTACTTAAACCTAACTAACCTAAGGACATCACACACATCCATGTCCAAGGCAGGATTTGAACCTGAGACCGTAGCGGTCGTGCGGTTCCAGACTGTAGCGCCACCCCGGCCGGCAGAGAAGATCGATTGTGGTGTGTGCATCTAGTGTGTGGAAGGCACGTTTGCTGGTTCTCTAGACATGAGAAACACTTAAGTTGACCTTGTAAATTATAGGGATGATTTGGAATTTACTACATCACCGACATGGGTATTCAAGAGTGGAAATATCAGTTTCCTCTCCTTGTTTCGATTTGCCGAGTAAATGTCTTCGCAGACATGACAAAATTCTATGTAGTCATTGGTTTACAGCACGCCCCACCCAGCTAAAGTTTCAGGTTTCTAGAGAAATAATTTCCAGTCTGCACTAGCCATCGGTAGGATGCTACCTAGTGCTTGATGTCGAGAAGTACCACGAAAATGGTAAAATATTATGGCGAACCACGTAAAAATACGTGTGTTCTTGTAATCCCCGAGTCTGGAGATGTGTGTAGAAAAGCGAGCAAGCAAGGAAGCAGGTTTGGAGCAGAAACAGTAACGTGTCTGTGCCAAGGGGAAACAAGCCCGAATTTGCAGAACAGCTCTGAGAGCGACTTCAGCCCACTGAGGGTGCTCTGGTCGTGCGTTGGGGGTGGATGACCTGTGATCGTCGGTTGTGGGAAAATATCTAGTGGTGTGAGAAGTATATATGGTACTATCTGTCTTGACGGTATATGTACAAATGATGTAAAACGGATGATTTTATTTGGCACAGGATACGAATTGTATGTTTACTACATCGATACAGTACGCGGTGATATACTGCTGGGTTGGAGATCGGTTTTGCGCACTAATATTCAAGCTCCTGTCCTCATAGGGAGAGCAGTGTAGTTGAGTTGGAGTCTTTCTATATTTGACGTTATGTAGCGTATGCGGTGATATATTGGTGGGTCGCAGGTTGGTTTCACGTCTAATATTCAAGCTCCTGTCAGGAAGGGTAGCATTGATAGATGGGGTACCACATTAGGTCCATGAGGAAGACTTCATTCGATGTTATTCTGCGCTATTTTCGTAAACAGTTTCTGTTAGGGCAATAATTTCTGTACATACAAGCTGAGACATCAAGAAAGCGAGCGTTAACGATTTCTGGGACACTATAAAATTTCCATAAGGTAAACTCAGTTCTTATTTTTTACATAGTGTTGAGTGGTACTTAAGTAAATAAATTAGTGAAATCAAAATGAAGCATAAATTAGAATACAAATGAAAAACTTGGTTTAGTCTAGAGAGTTACATACTGGCAAACAACGGGCAGAACAGCGGAGCAGAAGAGACAATGACCGTGAAGTCAGCAAGTTCCACATAAGCGGACACTGTCGATTCAGCCGTCAGGGCATCGCCCGACCAGCTCACGTGTTTCTCAGTTGTCACATGTGAGCAAAGGCCCTCGCCTACATTCCAAGAGCCAATGACCGACATTAAGAAGATTCTTCGAGAAGCTTTTCAACGTGACAGAAGAGGCAATGACCGTGAAGTCGTTCACCTCCTGTAAACTGAAGTGAATAAATACGCGAGACGCAGTGGGCCAGACAGACGAAGACGAGAGACGAAGGAAGAAGAGAAGAGTAGCAGTTGTTTTCAGTCAGTTCCGGTGCTGAAGACCGTCATGCAAGAAGAGACTACATCATACACAGACGCACCAAGTCCGCCGCTGTAATGGAATAGCAAGCAGCAGCCTTGGCGCCAGAAGACAGAAGTTAGAAGGTATTTGAAGTGTGATTTTTACGTACCCGGGTGACTCGTGAGGATGGGAACAAGACGGCCCCACATCAGCAGTCACCTGTGAGCTGGGATGAAGATCTGACAGTCGAAGACTGGCAAGCAGGAGTCCATTGTTCGAGTCCGGGACACTGGCCTTCCCCCCGCCGCGCCGCTCCGCTGGCCGACGCACAACACACGCGGCCGCTTAGAGAAGAGAAACACTGGGACTCCACATCCAAGGCATCACCATCCGATGCACGACTTCGCCCTCAATAATTAAACGGGCCACAGCGCGATGCGCGTCTCCAGTCAGCTGGGCGAGACGATGACACGAGTTACACACTGCCACGCCTGGTCAGACGCCGCCGCTGCTGCAGCAGAAGGCTTCGCAAACGACACAGCTGCCGCTCTCCGAACCAGAACATCCAGTAAGATACAGTTGTACAAAACTTTCAATAAAAGTTATCTTATGTAAAAATGCTGTTTCATTCTACCTCATACCTCAGCCAAGGAAGAACCCACCCTGCCCACATGTTGTTAAGAGAGAAAAATTAATTAATTAAATATTTTCACTCTGACAGAATGCTTTAGAATGCTCATCCTGACAATTGACTAGCATCAAAAGAGAAAACCTAGTTACATTTAGTAGCAGAAGTGCTACAATTAGTACCAGAACTGTTACAATAGTCATGTGACATCAGTATAAGATTGAGAATCTTGTTAGATGCGCTTGCGATGATTTGTAGATAGGTGCGGGCACTACACAGTGTTGTGTCAGTCACGCTGGGCAGTTAAGTGCGGTTAGACATGTTTCTCATGTCACACTAGGAACAATGCGCCCTGTGCTACTCTGTCATCAATGGTAAAGACACATGCTGCCCAGAAGCGTCTAGCATATGGGAGCTGCGTGAGCGCGCCTCGGAGTTCTGTGGCATCAGTATAACACTGACTGTATACCCAAAAATAGAAGCAACTTTTACCTGCGTCCAGCTGCGGCTCACGGCTGTGACAGCCATGCACGTTCCTGGACTGTTCGCGCTTCTGCCCAGTTGCATCAGCAGCAGTGCCTAGGTGAACCACGTATTTCGAGAGGAATTTCTCAGGTACCAAGTATGAAATGGATGTTGCTGGCTCATGCTTGAGGGTATCTGTGTGTGGTTTGACAGCTGACAGCAGGGCTGTAGGTAGCCTCCTGTGCGGTCCACTACGCATGGGGTGGCAGATGGTGTCTGTGAACATTGTTTGTGTGTCTGTTGCATATTTTGCAAGCAGGCCTGTAGGCGGTGCTATGCATTATTTGGACATTTTATAAGTACTGTGCATATCTACACATCAGTGTACTGCATTATTTAGGAAGAGTCTGTATGTCTGTACTGAATTTATTTTGGTAAATTAGGAGTTGTTTTGCTTCCTGCAGAGCGTTACTTAGGAGTAGTTTACAGGTCTGTGAGCTGTGCGGCGTGACCCCAAGCATGTGTTTTGTATCAGTGTGATGAATATAATCCATTCCTAAATAAATTGTTCCAAAATAAGTAAACTACACTCCTTCCTTACTCTCTCCAGGAGCCCAGCGCAGGCTGAGTCATTTTCGCCCATTTTCCCCCTCCAGACCACCGTCAGGGATTATGTCACAGGAGGGATGACAGCACCCTCTGGTGGCAGTATTGTGTACTAGGTCAGTTGGAGTCTAGATCTCATGGTGGAGACACTGCCTGCAAAATAAAAACTTATGACTAGCACAGGCCGAGTCGTTTTCCCGCCATCCCCCCCCCCCCCCCCCACACACACACACATCATCTTGGATTATGTCACTGACCGGACGACAGTGTTCTCTTGTGTTGGTACTGTGTACTACGTCTAGACCTCGTGGTGAACACACTGTTTGCCGCCATCTTGGATAACAGTACTTGCGTCATCAGCTGATGTCAAGGCTGCCATCCTGGATTACGTCACGGAATGGACGACAGTGCCCTCCAGTGGTGGTACTGTGTACTAGGTCAGTTGGAGTCCAGACCTGGTGGCAAACACAGTGGATGGTGGTGCTGCCTCTAATTGTTAAAATAATCATTTCAAGAGTTGCTTGTTAGCAAGCATGTTTGCAGAGTCTTGTGGATGAATTATTATTTTAACAGTTTATGAGCTGTTTGGCCCTTTGAACATAAATGTATTGCATTATTTACGAGTGGTTTGCAGTTCTGTAGACTGTGCAATGCATTATTTTGACAGTTTACAATTAGCAGGCGTGTGTGCAGAGCATTGTACATATGTAGGAGTAGCTTGCATATCTGTTTGCTGTGTGGTATATCACAGCGTGTGTTCTGTATCACTGTGATAAATATACTCCATCCCTAAATAAATTGTTCCGAAATGAATAAAGTACACTCCTTCCTCTGTCCAGCAGCCCAGTGCAGGCTGAGTCCTTTTCATGCCAATCCCTAGGAAGAGGTGGCGGTCGGCTGACTTAGGTTATTCGAAATACCCTTGCTTTCTCACTGTTTTCTTAGTTTAGTAAACATAGTGCAACTGACCCTGCTTAACCACCAAAATTCAGACTTGGCGCCAGTTCCTAGGAAGAGGTCGCGGGCAGATGACTTAGCTTAGTGGAGGTAGCCCAAGTGATCTATTTTCCCGCGATTTTCTTAGGTTAGTAGAGATAACCGCGGTGTGATGCATTATCGTGTCCTTGACTTTCCTCCATTTTTGAGTCGACTTACACAGCGAGCTGGATGGGGGCCTGCAGTTCAACATTCACTCTGAAATACGGTGCTACGTAATTTGGCATTTTTCCTCATTGTGAGGGATGAAAGAAGTGTTAAGTAACAGAAAATAGTCGTAGGAGCAACTTCGGATAAAACGGAGCTTCGTAGTTTGGAAGTTAATTCACGTTTTTGGTTATTCTATCCATCTCTTTCTTCGTAATTTTTCGTCATGATTTATGCGTGAGTTAATCGACTTAATAAGTTATCAAATAGAAAATTGACTGAGCCAAGGGTATGCTAGTCAGTGAACTCGGTACAAGAAGTAAATATAGGTAATACAGTGGCGTCCCACGTTATTTAAGTTAGAAATAATTTTGTCGGAATAAATTTGTTTTAATGGTCTATCTATTTGAATAATGCGATCTGTGCTAACCGCTGCACCTTTGTATTTCCGTTCATTGCAGTTCATATTATCAGCTGTATCAAGTCATGTCAGTTGATTTGCTAGATTACTGATAAAAGTCTACAGTCTAACTGGATTGAAGTTTTTAGTTTATTACAAACAATGTTTAAAATTATATTCTGGTGCGACGCTCCCCAACACAAACATTTTCATTTGTTCCTTCCAAGATACGTGCGAATTTCGGTGCGATTTCAGCAGCAGACTGAATGCGAGCATTATTTCACGAGCCATTCTTTCACACAAATTTACACTACCACAGCTAGAACAACGACCTAGAGTTATCTGCAATATTCGATTATCACTTTACGTTTCTCGATACTATTCATTGTCATTCGCTGTGCTAACACTTGATGAGTCTCAAGAGTGCAGCGTACATTTTCTTCATAGAAAACATGGTCGACAGCCGACACCATTGAGAATCCTCAGGCAGAAGTGACAAAGGACAGGGAGCTGACGATAGAACCCCACTAAGGGGATAAGAGCATTCCAGAGGCCGGCTTCATGAATGCAGGTGAAAACGAGTGAAAGGAACAGCATTTGCACGGTCTCAGAGCCACAACCGTCACACCTATGTCGACACCCGCAGTGCTGACTCAAACGTTGGCGATGGCGGATACAGAGCTGGATTTTATACTGTCTGACGCTACCAAACTTTTGCGAATCTGTCGGCATTACAGTTCTTAAAGTGACTGCGTTACACATGTACTTGTCGAGTATTTGGACGTCTGCTATACTTGTCCGAACTGAAATTTCTCGGACATTACGGTCAAGGGACGCATTAAACAATAATGTAAACAAATTATTATTATATTAAGATATTTGAAAAACACTACTGGCTATTGAATTTGCTACACCAAGAAGAAATGCAGATGATAAACGGGTATTCATTGGACAAATATGTATTATACTAGAACTGACATGTGATTACATTTTCACGCAATTTGCATGCATAGATCCTAAGAAATCAGTACGCAGAACAACCACAACTGTCCGTAATAACGGCCTTGATACGCCTGGGCATTGAGTCAAACAGAGCTTGGATGGCGTGTACAGGTACAGCTGCCCATGCAGCTGCAACACGATACCACAGTTCATCAAGAGTAGTGACTGGCGTATTGTGACGAGCCAGTTGCTCGGCCACCATTGACCAGACGTTTTCGATTGATGAGAGATCTGGGAATGTGCTGGCCAGGGCAGCAGTCGAACATTTTCTGTATCCAGAAAGGCCAGTACAGGACCTGAAACATGCGGTCACTCATTATGCTGCTGAAATGTAGGGTTTCGCAGGGATCGAATGGAGGGTAGATCCACGGGTCGTAACACATCTGAAATGTTACGTCCACTGTTCAAAGTGCTGTCAATGCGAGCCAGAGGTGACCGAGACGTGTAACCAATGGTACGCCATACCACTACGGCGGGTGATACGCCAATATGGCGATGACGAATACACACTTCCAATGTGCGTTCACCGCGATGTCGCCAAACACGGATGCGGCCATCATGATGCTGTAAACAGAAGGTAGTTTCATCCGAAAAAATGATGTTTTGCCATTCGTGCACCGAGGTTCGTCGTTGAGTACACCATCGCAGGCGCTCCTGTCTGTGATGCAGCGTCAAGGGTAACCGCAGCCTTGGTCTCCGAGCTGATAGTCCATGCTGCTGCAAACGTCGTCGAACTGTTCGTGCAGATTGTTGTTGTCTTGCAAACGTCCCCATCTGTCGACTCGGGGATCGAGACGTGGCTGCACGATGCAGCCATGCGGATGAGATGCCTGTCATCTCGACTGCTAGTGATACGAGGCCGTTGGGATCCAGCAAGGCGTTCCGTATTACCCCCTGAACCCATCGATTCCATATTCTGCTTACAGTGACTGGATCTCGACCAACGCGAGCAGCAATGTCGCCATACGATAAACCGCAATCACGATAGGCTACAATCCGCCCTTTATCGAAGTCGGAAACGTGATGGTACGCATATATCCTCCTTACACGATGCATCACAACAACGTTTCACCAGGCGACGCCGGTCAACTGCTGTTTGTGCAGAGAAATAGGTTGGAAAGTTTCCTCATGTCAGCACGTTGTAGGTGTCGCCACCGGCGCCAACCTTGTGTGAATGCTCAGAGAAGCTAATCATTTGCATATCACAGCATCTTCTTCCCGTCGGTTAAATTTGGCGTTGTAGCACGTCATCTTCGTGGTGTAGCAATTTTAATGGCGAATAGTGTATTTTCTGTAGTTAAAAATGTATCGTTATTTGCTTAGACTGGTGCAAATATTTTATTGTTGTTGACGAGTAGTTGGGTCTCGGGTGCGTCATGTCGAGGCGTTTATTAAAATCGCGGCGATCTGTGGACCATTTGAAGTGGTGGGGGGGGGGGGGGGGGGGGGAAGGGGGAGCTACAGTAAGGAACGGTGAGCCATGCCTGCGACTCCGGAATGCAGGATCCGCAGCTGAGCACATTCCAGTCCCCGGAGGCTGATACGCAGTGCCGGCAGCGAGTGGTTCGCGGCCGCAGCGGCCGGGCGCGGCGTGGGAGGAGCCGGCGGCGGCGGCGGCGGCGGCGGCGGCGGCGGCGGCAGTGCGGCGGCTCGGCAGTCCGGGCTCGGGCAGCCAGCGAACGGCCGGGCACCGAGCAGCCGCAGCCGCAGCCGCAGCCGACAGCAGCGCAAGCAGCCGCGCGTGCCCGCCCCCAGGTAGGTGAGCCGAGCACAGCCGGCGGGCCCGTGCTGTGCCGGCCCGTCCTATACAGTCTGCTGTCACTCCCAGTTTCTTACCATTTCAAAGTAATAACAATTATCGAATATGTTCACCGTAAAAAGTAATTACTTTCGACGGTAATAATTGCTTTACTAAGAAAAAAGAACAATAATTTACACGATATAGAGTCCAGTGCGCGATCACCATTTTGAGGATTTCACTTGGCACAGATCTGCAAACGAGGGCTCTGCGAGAGTCTAGGTGAGAGTAGTTGGCGACCGCGTTCGGGATATTTAGTTATTCTGTGATTTCTTCTGCTTTCTGTCTCGCCTCCGGCAGCCCCTCGCGGGTTCTGTGACGGCTCCCGATTAGTCGCCGACGTCGACGTGGAGCGGCCCGGCGCCGTGCGTAGCTCGCCATTTCATGGTGTTTCTGGGCTAGTTTATTGTGCGAGACGCTCCGGCGGCCGGCGGACACGGCCGCGCGCGGCGCGTGCCGCCCGCCCGCCCGCCCGCCCGCCTGCCGCGCTTCCAATTGGCGGGCGCGTGTGGGCGCCGTGTCCGCCCCGGCTGCCGGCTGCCGGCTGCCGGCTGCTGGCTGCCGGCGCTGCTGCAGTCGTCGCTCCGAGCCCGTCTCATTCCAGTGCAGTGACCAGATATCCGAGTCTCAAATGACTGAAACTGCCTTTGTGTTTTGCGGCATCGACTGCTTTTCAGTAAATCGACGTTAAACCCGTATGACAAAACACAAATTGCGTTTATTCACTTCACAGTTATATAACTCGAATATCGTCAGTACGGCAACGAGCTATTGACCACGATGTCGTAAATTCAGCGCAAATAGGATCTACAGAGAGATTCGTGAGAAAAATTTGGTGAGTATCCTCCATTTCCCTAGACAAACAGACCGAAAGTACCTCAGGTCTGCAAATCTATTTCTCTTTTCTCGGTACGTATTTTGCTACAGCAATGGACACGTCGCACATGACGAAATCTCGTAACACGTGTGAGATGCTTCGTCGGGCAGAATTCACGTTCGACTCTTTTCTAGTCCAAACAGTTTGTCTGCTGAACTCACTAATATACTCTACTGCGATACAACAATTCACATTTTCTTTAAAAAATCCTGGAACTCAGTTTAATTCGACGAAAAAAAAAATGAACTTGTAAAGTACTCACAACCAGTGGACCATTCTGCGATTGCGGACTATTTGGGGAAAGGAACCGACTAAGAATTGACAGCAGTGTGACGTTGTGAGAATGATTGTTTCGGTTGTGACGGGAGGACGAGAGCAAAAGTCCTCGATGTGCGTACACGCAGCCGCAGCGCGGATGGGGGGGTGGGGGGGGGGGGGGGCGGAGCAGTGCGGCCTCGCACGCCGCCATTGCACTGTCCCCGCGTCTTCCCACTCGCTCCTTGCCCCTCATTGTTCCTGTGACCTAGGCGGCTACACAGTGCTTTCGCAGATTTGTATACAACCGTCCGGTTATAACATCAGATCCAGAGGACTTTCCTGTTTTTGGTCATATTCTACTTGCGTTAACGTATCTCGATATCTGCCATCTCGGTATCCGTGTGCTGATTGACGCAAGAGGACAAGTAGCGTACCAAAGTGATACGTGTTTTCAGACATTTTCAGTTCGTCTGCTCCGATGCCACCGTATGTAACTGTGTTTATTGTCGTTATACAGTGCCGAATACGCGCTTTGTGTTCGGCGTCAGTAGACGACGCTATTGTTCGCGTAACGAGGCGCTTTCCAAAATTTTCCTCAAAGGACACGCAGGTGATTTCAAACTGATCACTAAAGAATGACAAGGCCGTTCGTTTCTATCGTGGCATTTGGAGCTCAGTATGCCCGTGGAACATTATCACTCCACACACCATAACTCCCATACCACAGAAACCGTCACGCTGGACAACGTTCCGGGAAACATTGTGTGTGTTCCTACCCCTCTCACCACTTGAGGGTACGCCCAGTATCGCGTCGGGCGTGATTGTTTTGGTGGTCCAGATGTTACGGTACGGGGACGAATAATGTTGCATTGGCATACTGACCTTCAAATCTTTGAACACGGTGCTTTCAGTGGTCAATGTTAGATTACCACTGCACTCTTTCCCCACGTGCGTTCTTTTTTTTAGAGACGCATTCGGCTCTGACTTGGTTTTTATGGATGACAACGCGACCGCATTGAATAGCACAGGTAGAGGGGCTCTCGAAACGAAAAGATATTCGATATTCGACGGATGAACTGGTCTGCCCGTTCCTCGGGCTTAGGTCCCATCGAGCGGGTTTGGGACGTATGCCGGCGCGTCAATTTTCACCGACGACGGTCCAACAGCCGCTGGAGGAACGGAGCGCGGGCCAACGTTGCAGAGCGGCCGCTGCTGCCGGTGGCGACCACACCCCCTGCTGACAACCGTGTCTCGCCTTTCGTAACGCCCAGGGGACCGTAACAAATCGCGCTGACTTCAATAAAAGTGTCGTTTTAATCGTCTTTCTGTTACTTTCCGTACTATACTGTGGCACTTCTTTCTAAGTACAGTCCACATTTCATTGACATATGTAACTTAGCAGTGACACATAGTGCTAAACTTACTTTTGTCCTTAAGTTTTGCACATCAGTGTATAAAGATAATAAAAATTTCAATTATGGAACTATCCCCAAATACATATGACTTTTTTACACACCTGTTGTGTACATAGTTCCGCGTAGTCGGCGCGTACACAACTTTCCCACTAGAGCGCGTCCCACTAAGCACAACGGCGCAGGCGCAGTGCTCGTCCGTCTCCGCACTACGAGATGGCGCTGCCTTAGAGACGGACCAAATTCTGCTTCCGCCGATCCGCGTATTAATATGTAACGCAGCCAATCAGATTGCTGCTAACGTAGAATCTTTTATCCTCACGGATCACACTCGCACAGTGATACATTAACGCCCGACGTATTATAACGAGTGTAAAGACCTCCGGTTAGTCAGTCTGCATTTGTCTGCATTAGTCTGTACCAGTCTGCATTTGTCTGTACCAGTCTATAGTCAAGTTTCAGTCAGCGCCTAATAAGATTATCATATTCCTGTACATAGCCATGAAGAGAAATGTATAGACACTTTGTCAAGTATCAGAGATATGTGAGAATAAGATTACCGTACCGAGACCAAAGGAACTTCAGAATGTCAATTGTAAACAGCATCCAGAATCAAGTTACGTAATGTTTATGCTTGTTATTATTTTAATAAATGTGTATGAAAATTAATCAAGTTCTGTTTAAAGTCGGTCACCGTCAATCTGCTACTCTAAGCGTGCAAGTGGCATTTCTATCGTCTGGCCTAACAGCAGAAGATAAACACGCCACGATAAGACCATGAGACATATTGCTGACACTCGCCTACTTCGTTAGAGCGACGATTCAAATAATCTGATGGTTTGTGTACCGGAGGTCTTACAGTACGCACACCACAACACCTTTTTACCCTTACATTCATTTTCTGTTCTTTGTATGTATCCATGTGTTCTTCTCTATGTACTAAGGCCACATAGTACACATTTTTACCAACTCGTTGGTCACATGTAATCATTTCGCTGTACATTACCTCGTCTGCAGCACGCTGCACACTGTCTCGCTCACGTGTTATAGAGCTGACTGGCGGAGATCGTGGGATCTGTATGTGGTGGGAACACATTGAGTTGGATGGAGTGTGGCTGATGGGGCTACGTCTGTGTGTGTGTGTGTGTGTGTGTGTGTGTGTGTGTGTGTGTGTGTGTGTCTGCGCGGATTTTTTAAAATTTTGTTACGATAAACTGCGACATAGCTGTTCTTCTGTTATTGCTCTTTTGGTCATCGAACATGTTTTCGTTTTCATGTATAGCCTTCTGTATGAAATACTCTTCCTTTAGAGGGTCTGTTCCCTTCGTTTTGTTGTTACGGCATAAGACAACCGTATCAGTTCCTCATCCCAGTGCGGTGGTGACTATCTTTCATAAGTGGAATGGATACACTCACTCTTCAGTGCCCTCATATATATTTTTAATCTGTTATTACGATTTCTTGCAGTCATTTCAATATACAGGGTGTTAAAAAACAAATATCCCATATCTTAAAGGGCTAAACCTAGTAATATGTGTCCAGTTAACAGGAGCATTAAGACACGCACCTTAAGAGGTGTGACCACTTGTACATCTTCGCTACTGTGGAACACATCTCTTTGACAGCAAGCTGTTTGCTGTTACAAACTATCTACAAAGTGCAGTAAACAAATGAAGATACATTCCTCACTTATCGTCCATCGACCCAGCATGCATAAAACATTTGTTAGTGTTGTTACTGTCAACCGTATCGACAATTCTCCGTAAGTGCAGCGCATTCGTTAAGCCTAATGGAACCAATTTACGATGTGACAAGTTTTTTAAATTCTTTTACATCGCAGATTTATGCTTGCAGTTGGCAGCATAATAAACCCTGTTAGTCGACACGGGGAATGACAGACACGATCTTCTGTTACGGTCTGGCAATTGGAGGCAACCGTCGAACCAATGTCCTGTATGCTGAAAAATGTCTCGAATGCGGGATACAATCTGCACAATTATTCTGCCATCTTTATCCTAGCAGACTCATCAAAACACAAACTGGCTTTATGGGAACTAATGTATGCAGTGCACTTGTGCAAAATTGTGAACACAAACAGATGTTTTCTGCGTGCTGTGACGGTGGAGGATAACAGAGGAATGTGTCCTCATTCCTTTACTGCAATCTACAGGCCCTGCCTAAGGGCAAAGGGCTTTCAATATAACTGATGTGCTTCACAGTAGGGAAGATAAACAAATGCTCATAGTTCTTAAAGGTATACATTTTAGAACCAGTGCTAACTGGACTTTTTTCCTTCTTTCGATTTATATTACCATCTCCGATAATATGTAAAACTTTTTTTAACAACTATTGCCCGTTAACTCGTATATTCCCGACTGTTCTATTTACCTTTCTCTTCTGTCACAATTTTAATTACATTTTATTATACTATCTGTCTTAAAGTGTACATCAATTTTGTATTTTTTGAAGATGTTAATAATCCTGTGTGTGAGTCGATTGCTGTATATTACGGCGTGCCATTTGTGCCTGTGGGGAGGGATGAGTTTTCTGGTGAGTGTGCATTGTGTGTTACTGTTATCTGATGTTGGGTCTGGATTGTTTTTAATTTTGCGATCTTCTGCTCATATTTTCATAGTGTCGTTTACCTCGTGAACTGTCTTGCTGATGCACGCATTGTTTGGTCCTATGTTGATGATTGTATTCCATTGATCTTGATACTTCTTTTCGCATGACAAAGGCGGAACATGTTTGGTAGAAAAGTTGCAAAAGATGGATTTTTTTTTCGTATTTATGTGATAAAGCATCCCTTCACGCACGCGCCCGAAAACACCCTCCGTATTTTGGATCTTCGCAGTAGCAACGGCTTTGCGGCCTTTGAGGTCCATTTGGGACTCTACTGGAATGCTGTACACGAGCTCCTTCGTACAACACCAAAAGAAAAAAAATATCTAGTGGATTTAAGTCCTGGGATCTTGCTGCCCGGCAAATTGGTCTGCGTCGCCCAGGCCGCTTATTTGATTAGGATATTTCAATAGGTTCTAGCTCAGCATAAGCTAGCTTACGCATTTATTTCCCTCGCTCGTTCATTAGCTCACAAAAACTTACCTAGAACCTACTGAATTATCCTACTATAGTCCAATTTTCAGGTCAAAACCACGTATTTTCATTTAAAAATAACAACTGAGGAGAAATGGCAGCGAACATTAACAATATACAGAGTCATTCTTAATAACGTTTAAAAACCCTAGAAGCATCGTAGCTGACGCTGAAACAATCTTATATAAAACACATGGGGCACAAACGGCAGGAAGTATCCCAAAAGCGAATGACAGATGTTGACCAAGTGACGTCAGAAGATGGCGCACGTGTTGCGGTTGTGCCTATCGGTCTGTCCCACTGGCTCATCCCAACCTACGTTAAGCAGTCGCATCCGCATGGCACTTCAGTGTATGGGTGTAAGGGACAAAAAGAAAGACACAAACTAAGAACAGCTCTTGCTTGGTTGCAGGGAGGACAAACATTTTGTAGCTTCTGCATTTATAAAAGATCAAATTTACAAAACCTGTTCGAAATTTGCGTTTCTTGGCCGAATACAAGTATCGCATCACGCACTCATCCCTTGACGCACGGATATTAAATACCTTCCTTATTTTGGATCTTCGCAGTGGCAACGGCTTTGCCGCCGGTGAGGCCAATTGGGGACTAGTGTATTTAAATCCGAGGATCTTGCTGGCCACAAAATTGGTCTGCGCCGCCTAGTCCACCTATCTGAGTAGCATAATTCAGTAGGTTGTAGCTCGGTTTTCGTGCATTAGCTCACTCGTTCGTTTCACTCTCTCGTTCACTACCTCACAAAAACTTCCCTAGGACCTACTGAATTATCCTACTATAATCCAATTTTCGAGGCAAAATCATGTATTTTCATTTAAAAAATTCCTATTTCATATTTACTTACTTAAAAAATTAATAAAAATTAATATTTTTTATTATCACAGTCACTAATTATAAATTAATTATATTTTCGCATAAAATGTGAACATAAGAAAATAAATCAAATGAACATATTGCTTTTTGGTTAATGTTTAGGCAGTCGCTCTTTGCTACTACTGAAAACTTTTTATATTGAAATTTATCTTCTTCATTTACATGTTATATATTAAATAAATTCATTATCAAAGAGTCCAAAAATGTTCAGCGTCATATGAACAAACCCCACACAGGGAATTTTTCAGCTTCCAGGCTTTTTTTCCTCAAGTCCCTTCCAGTGACTTTCTAATAGCTGCTCTTCTTCTGCATCTGTTACCCGTTGTCTTTAATTGAAGTGGCAGAGCTTCTGCAGCAGCATCTTAGTATTTGATGATCCCCACTGCTTGGGTGGCCAGCCCACTTCCGGTCTGGGTCAACTGGGAGCTCAGGCAGTTGTTTGCAGTTTGTATATATACTCAGTATTCGGCAGACAAAGAATGTTCAAATATTGTCATTTTCGTATGTTTATTTTGGCTATAAAGAAATTATTTTTTACAATTTTTGTATTTTATTTGAAGAGATGGTATGCAAATAATATGTAATGATAATTACAATAACCAAATTAACATTAGGAAAAATAAATCAAATTTAAAATCAAGAATACTCCCCTGTTAATTTAAATGGATCAAACATCAGTGTCATCTGTTGACAGAAGTTAGACCCTAGTTAGTTCATACTAATCCTTACAGATGCAGGTACAGTTCAATACACGTAAAATGAATCTGCTGTACAGTTTGATACATGTAAAATCCATGTAGTGTACAATTTGATGATACATGTAAATCGTATCTAGTGTATAGTCACTGAGAACCCAAATTTTTCATCAAATATACCCAAATCATCACTGTAGTAGGCTATACACCGAATGTCATTGAAATAAGTTAATAAACAGAAAAACTCGATTTTGATGACTCAGCGCTTTTGGACTTGTGAGTTTCTCAGGCAAATATTAACCGATTTCAAAAATTAAAAATGCTATCACAATCTACAGAAAAAAGCTATTCAGAAAAAAATAACAGAAATTGGATGTCATTTTCTAATTGACATAATTAATTATACAGTTCTTGTTTCCTCTACCTTTCTGAGAATACTTCAAAATGAACTGCAAACATGAAGTTAAGATTTGTATAACTTCTTAAATTTTTTATTAATTTATATAATCAAAAAATTTATATAACTAAGAAATTTCAGAAAGTATTCTGTGTTGTGCATTGTAAGTTAAATTTTTCTTACCATACACAACTATATAACCAAAAGTGTCATTCAGAAATTTATCACTGAAAGTTGCAGAAAGTTTCATACTTGTTTTCTGTGAAGTTACCACATTCTTTCTATGAGTCATGTTAATCACATAGATCAGATAATTTGAAATGAAATTATGTGCAGTTATATCAGTGTCTGATTTCAGTAGTGTAACTCGTTTAAAATCGAGAAATGAATTGTGTGCTTTTGTGTGCTCCTGTGGGAAAATTTCGCTTCTTCTATTTTAAAGTATATATTAGTATATATTCTGTAGATTAATTTCAACTCCAGCATCATTAAAACGAGGCCATCTAAGACTTACTTCTCCAGAACTACAACCCCTAGTAAAGATGACTGCTAAATCTCCTTAACAAATAATTTCTTTATATTTTTTAAAAAATACACCAAGTAGTCCAAGTGGATAAACTATTTCGTTTTTCTTACTTCTTATTTTTCTATTATTAAGAACATGTCCTTCTAAGCTTATTTTATCAGCAAGAAATGAAGTCAATTATAACATAGATGTTGACGAAATAGAGGGATGTTTGATTTTAGATAAAATATTATTTCCCTTCTTTATGGCCAAAAAAATCAAACAATTTTGCCATGTAACTATCGATTAATTTTTTATTGCATTTTCAATCATGTTGCATAATCTGATTCTGACCCATCATGATTAGCTATAACAGTTGTAAAGTTCATGTATAATTGTGCATGATTTGGATGAAGCCACCCATCACCAATATTTCTTTCAGTTTCTGTATCCTTGTTGAGTGCATTTAAATTCTTTTTCGTTTTCTCATCCACAGGAAATGAGTAAAACTGATACCTCTCGATTTTGTTCATGACTTATCAAGGATAAAATTTTTTAAGACTTTTTGAAGGAACTGTTACATAAGCACCATTAAAGTCAATCAGATTGTCACTGTCATCTGTCATAGCAATTTCTACATCTTGAATAGTATCAAAAATAGGAATATATACATATATATAATATAAGGTGGTTCATAAATTTTTGGGCTTCCAAATTCAACATTTGGTTTAAATGAAGCAATAATATTAGATTCTCTATGAGAATGATCAGTATGTTTAACAACCATTCCATCAGTTTATTAAAATTTATATTTATTAATTCGAATGGAATGATTTTGAAGAACATTGTTACCAAGGCTCGTTTCATTGGCTTCAGCACTTTGTCTACTAACTCCTAGCACACTTCCAATACTATCTTTTATATCCACATACAACTTAACATCACTCTCAATAGTAACTCTATTTAAAATTTAATCAGCATTAATTCGAATATATGGATTTTTTAAATGAATAAATTTTTCTAAATTTTTTAAACTATACTGGCCTACAGGAATTCCTGTCTTTTCTCTATGGCAGTATAGTTTATTATTTTTCAATGAAATAGTTGTATAAAAACCCACTAATGTAACTTTTTTGTAATCTTCTCTTATTGGAACACTTAATATTTCTTTAAGTATAGATAACATACCACTTAATTGAAATAATTTACGCACTTATACTAATAAAAATCTATCATAAAAATAAGAATCCCATAAAAGAAATAAAAAAGTAAACATGGTAAACTTTTAAAAAATTCTGTTTGCTGCACAATCATAGGACCAAGTGGTCATGGAAAAACTACATTACTGATCGACAGTTTTAGTCTATCGCCATGATGGTTGAACTGGGATAAAATTAATTATTTGTAGGTTTATCAAAAAGTTTAGGTCAACAAAAATATCAAAAATTAATAAAAAGATGTAAAACAATTGAAGACAACCACAAAAAATTACTACTTCTTGTTGAAAATAATAATTAGATTATTCGATTAGATCAATGTCTCGATAATTCAGTAGTAGCATTTGATAACTGCATACCTGAAAATCAGAATATAGTTAAAGAATATTTTACTAGAAGTAGATATAAGTAAGTGAATTGTTTGTATCTAGTTTAAACTTATTCAAAAATACCAAAACAATTAGTTAGAGATAATCTTAATTTTTTAATTATTTTCAGACAAAATGACACAAACTTAAATAATATTTATCATGAGTTTGTTGGTAGTGATTTACAGTTTGTTGGTCTTAAAGAAATGTGTACAAAATGTTGGAATGATCAGTTTGGATTTTTTTATGGAGACATGACAGGAAAACCATATGAAGAAATAAAATACAGAATTTCACAATAATATAAATGTTAAACAACATGAAACATAAACATTAGATGTTAAAAATATTTATTTAATGTTTTTTTCAATTCTAATGAATGCTTGCAAAATAACACCCAGAAGTTGTTAAAAAAGCTAAACGAAATAGAAAGAAAGCTGAAGAATTGAAAGAAAATTCAAGCATTGCGAAAAACATCCAAGAATAGATTTTGAAAAACATAAAAAAGATGATCAATCAGTTGTCGATGCTACTGAACAAGTTCAACAACGAATCGAAGGGTCAGGTCTTAATGTGATAAAACTTATTGAAGAAAACAGAGAAGTTGAAAAACAAATGATTCCCAATCATTGTCATATAGAAGATTTTGGAGAAATACCAGAAATTAAATCTTATGATAGTCAATAATATAATTATTAAGTGAATCAGACATACAGAGCGTATTGCAGAGATGTGAAGAAGAGACTAAAAGTAAAAACAAGACAGGTACTCTCAACAAATTATGGATTGTGATGATAAAAGAATAAATGTTAGTGAAAGAATGTTAAAGTATATTTATCATAGTAAAGATGAAGTTTTTGGATTGAGACCTGATGGTATACTTAAATATGCTGGTGGTCAATTATCAGCTGAATCCAAAGGAGATAAATTAGTTATTGGTGAATAGACATTTGAAGGAACAGATGTATTAATGAATCTGTTAACTGAAAAACAGATTGCTATGGACGATATGGGTGAAAAATTTGATGGTGTTGATTTATCTAAGTACGCAGATATATTATATCAATCAGGACCATTATATTCTGAGAGCGACCCAAATAAAATAAAATCGAGTAGAGGTAACAAATATAAGTAATTGATAAAAATTGTTGACGATAATTTTCCAAACTTAAGATCAACTATAAATTGTTCAGATTATTCAGAAATAAGTCTGAGTCATTCAAATGTTATGGAGTGGCACAAACGATTCCTTGAGGGGCGCTAGTCACTGGAAAACGATGCTTGTCCTGGACAGGCTCATTGTGTCAATGTGCAGCAGAGAGTGAATTCACCATGTGACTTTCATGTGTTTGGACCTCTAAAACAAGCCATTCGAGGACATCGATTCGCAATGGATGATGAAGTGTGTGACTGGGTCTAGGCCTGGATCTGACAGCAGCCTAGTAGCTTCTTTAAAGATGGAGTCGACCGGCTAGTGTCACAATGGGATAAATGTGCCAACAGTTTTGATGACTATTTTTTGAGTGTGTGTACTGTGTATAATTACATTTTGCAGTTAATAAAATCATTACCGTTATTTTACACTAGTGACTGGGTTT
Source organism: Schistocerca americana (assembly GCF_021461395.2). Lineage (NCBI taxonomy): Eukaryota > Metazoa > Arthropoda > Insecta > Orthoptera > Acrididae > Schistocerca > Schistocerca americana. Next base: position 18,991,385 of record NC_060119.1, on the reverse strand, counting down.
CATTTGATTGACCATTATAGAAAAACTTGTGAAGGCATTAATAATTAAATATTTTAGTGGTGTTTTAATGACTGATGAATTACATAAGCAACTGAACAAAAATGAATGTGGAATATTTCCAGAATGAGATTTTCACTCTGCAGCGGAGTGTGCGCTGATATGAAACTTCCTGGCAGATTAAAACTGTGTGCCTGACCGAGACTCGAACTCGGGACCTTTGCCTTTCGCGGGCAAGTGCTCTACCATCTGAGCTACCGAAGCACGACTCACGCCCGGTACTCACAGCTTTACTTCTGCCAGTATCTCGTCTCCTACTTTCCAAACTTTACAGAAGTTTCATATCAGCGCACACTCCGCTGCAGAGTGAAAATCTCATTCTGGAAACATCCCCCAGGCTGTGGCTAAGCCATGTCTCCGCTGTATCCTTTCTTTCAGGAGTGCTAGTTCTGCAAGGTTTGCAGGAGAGCTTCTGTAAAGTTTGGAAAGTAGGAGACGAGATACTGGCAGAAGTAAAGCTGTGAGTACCGGGCGTGAGCCGTGCTTTGGTAGCTCAGATGGTAGAGCACTTGCCCGCGAAAGGCAAAGGTCCCGAGTTCGAGTCTCTGTCGGGCACAAAGTTTTAATCTGCCAGGAAGTTTCATATCAGCGCACACTCCGCTGCAGAGTGAAAATCTCATTCTGGAAACATACCCCAGGCTGTGGCTAAGCCATGTCTCCGCAATATCCTTTCTTTCAGGAGTGCTAGTTCTGCAAGGTTCGCAGGAGAGCTTCTGTAAAGTTTGGAAAGTAGGAGACGAGATACTGGCAGAAGTAAAGCTGTGAGTACCGGGAGTGAGTCGTGCTTCGGTAGCTCAGATGGTAGAGCACTTGCCCGATAAGGGAAAGGTCCCGAGTTCGAGTCTCGGTCGGGCACACAGTTTTAATCTGCCAGGAAGTTTCGGATATGGAATAGTTAGCTTAGACACTTCTGATCAGCCTGGTACTTTCTGGATACGTTGTTTTAAGAATATGCATTGATTTTTTGTTCATACATTTGAAGGAAATATACCTATACAACTAGTTAACTATTTGGAAAAAAAATCTATGCTACAATATTGAGAGGAAATAAAACATCAATGAAGCAATTTGTGGTCATTTGTGTCTGTTTGTTTTATATCTGCTATCAGATAATTATAAATTTAAGGTTATATAAATTTAATGGTATATAACATTTGCGGAAATAAACTTAAAGGTCAGCTGATAAATGGTCGTATAAATTTGGAAAACATACAAAATGAATTAGAAGCAAAAACTGGTTCAAAAATAGAAAGATTAATTAAACAATTTCATAAAGAATTATGATGTTGTTGTTGTAGTCTTCAGTCCTGAGACTTGTTTGATGCAGCTCTCCATGCTACTCTATTCTGTGCAAGCTTCTTCATCTCCAAGTACCTACTGCAGCCTACATCCTTCTGAATCTGCTTAGTGTATTCATCTCTTGGTCTCCCTCTACGATTTTTACCCTCCACGCTGCCCTCCAGTGCTACATTTGTGGTCCCTTGATGCCTCAGAACATGTCCTACCAACCGCTCCCTTCTTCTTGTCAAGTTGTGCCACAAACTCCTCTTCTCTCCAATTCTATTCAATTCCTCGTCATTAGTTACGTGATCTACCCATCTAATCTTCAGCATTCTTCTGTAGCTCCACATTTCGAAAGCTTCTATTCTCTTCTTGTGTAAACTATTTATTGTCCATGTTTCACTTCCATACATGGCTACACTTCATATAAATACTTTCAGAAACGACTTCCTGATACTTAAATCTAATCGATGTTAACAAATTTCTCTTCAGAAACGCTTTCTTTGCCATTGACAGTCTACATTTTATATCCTCTCTACTTCGACCATCATCAGTTATTTTGCTCCCCAAATAGCAAAACTCCTTTACTACTTTAAGTGTTTCATTTCCTAATCTAATTCCCTCTGCATCACCCAATTTAATTTGACTACATTCCATTATCCTCGTTTTGCTTTTGTTGAAGTTCATCTTATACCCTCCTTTCAACATATTGTCCATGCGGTTCAACTGCTCTTCCAAGTCCTTTGCTGTCTCTGACAGAATTACAATGTCATCGCCAAACCTCAAAGTTTTTATTTCTTCTCCATGTATTTTAATACCTACTCTGAACTTTTCTTTTGTTTCCTTTACTGCTTGCTTAATATACAGATTGAATAACATCGGGGAGAGGCTACAACCCTGTCTTACTCCCTTCCCAACCACTGCTTCCCTTTCATGTCCCTCGACTCTTATAACTGCCATCTGGTTTCTGTACAAATTGTAAACAGACTTTCACTCCCTGTATTTTACCCCTGCCACCTTCAGAATTTGAAAGAGAGTATTCCAGTCAACAATGTCAAAAGCTTTCTCTAAGTCTACAAATGCTAGAAACGTAGGTTTGCCTTTCCTTAATCTTTCTTCTAAGATAAGTCGTAGGGTCAGTATTGCCTAGCGATTTCCAATATTTCTACGGAATCCAAAATGACCTTCCCCCGAGCTCAGCTTCTACTAGTTTTTCCATTTGTCTGTAAAGAATTCGCGTTAGTATTTTGCAGCTGTGACTTATTAGACTGATAGTCAACACCTGCTTTCATTGGGATTGGATTTACTATATTTTTCTTGAACTCTGAGGGTATTTCGCCTGTCTCACACATCTTGCTTCTTCTTCTTCCGTGTCCGGATGCACCAATTATATCTTCCCTTCCCAGTAATTAGCAACGTCGATTGCTTTGTCATTGACTTTCAAAATATCATCTTTAGTGCATGTCATAGACATGTCTGGGCAGATCAGTAGGTGGTCCAAGTCCTGTATTGCTCCGCATTCACACCTATCGCTATCACTCACTATCTTGCTCACTAGATGGTAGAGTTTTGTTAGGCTTGGCTCTCCGAAGGCTGTCAGTAGTTCTAATGGAATGTTGTCTACTACCGGGCCTTGTTTCGACTCAGGTCTTTCAGCGCTGTGTCCAACTCTTCACGCAGTATCATATCTCCCACTTCATCTTCATCTACATCCTCTTCCATTTCCATAATATTGTCCTCAAGAACATCGCCCCAGTATAGACCCTCTATATACTCCTTCCACCCTTCTGCTTTCCCTTCTTTGCTTAGAACTGGGTTTTCATCTGAGCTCTTGATATTCATACAAGTGGTTCTCTTTTTTCCAAAGGTCTCTTTAATTTTCCTGTAGGCGGTATCTATCTTACCCCTAATGAGATAAGCCTCTACATCCTTACATTTGTCCTCTAGCTATCCCTGCTTAGCCATTTTGCACTTCCTGTCGATCTCATTTTTGAACGTTTGTATTCCTTTTTGCCTCCTTCATTTACTTCATTTTTGTATTTTCTCCTTTCATCAATTAAATTCAGCATTCGTTACCCAAGGATTTCTACTAGCCCTCGTCTTTTTACCTACTTGATCCTCTGCTGCCTTCACTATTTCATTTCTCAAAGCTACCCATTCTTCTTCTACTGTATTTCTTTCCCCCATTCCTGTCAATTGTTCCCTTAGACTCTCCCTGAAACTCTGTACAACCTCTAGTTCTCTCAGTTTATCCAGGTCCCATCTCCTTAAATTCCCACCTTTTTGCAGTTTCTTCAGATTTAATCTACAGTTCATAACCAACAGATTGTGGTCAGAGTCTACATCTGCCCCTGGAAAGGTCTTACAGTTTAAAATCTGATTCCTAAATCTCTGTCTTACCATTATATAATCTATCTGGAACCTTTTAGTATCTCCAGGATTCTTCCATGTATTCAACCTTCTTTCATGATTTTTGAACCAAAGTGTTAGCTATGATTAAGTTATGCTCTGTGCAAAATTCTACCAGACGGCTTCCTCTTTCATTTCTTATCCCCAATCCATTTTCACCTACTACGTTTCCTTGTCTTCGTTTTCCTACTCTTGAAGTCCAGTCACTTCTGACTATCAAATTTTCGTCTCCTTTCACTACCCGAATAATTTCTTTTATCTCATCATACATTTCATCAATTTCTTCATCATCTGCAGAGCTAGTTGGCATTTAAACTTGTACTACTGTAGTAGATGTGGGCTTGGTGTCTATCTTGGCCACAATAATGCGTTCACTATGCTGTTTGTAGTATCTTACCCACACTCCTATTTTTTATTCATTATTAAACCTACTCCTGCATTACCCCTATTTGATTTTGTGTTTATAACCCTGTATTCACCTGACCAAAAGTCTTGTTCCTCCTGCCACCGAACTTGACTAATTCCCACTATATCTAACTTTAACCTATCCATTTCCCTTTTTAAATTTTCTAACCTACCTGCCCAATTAAGGGATCTGACATTCCACACTCCGATCAATAGAACACCAGTTTTCTTTCTCTTGATAATGACGTCCTCTTGAGTAGTCCCTGCCTGGAGATCCGAATGGATGACTATTTTACCTCCAGAATATTTTACCCAGGAGGACTCCATCATCGTTTAATCATGCAGTAAAGCTGCATGCCCTCTGGAAAAATTACGGCTGTAGTTTCCCCTTGCTTTTAGCCGTTCGCAGTACCACAACAGCAAGGCCGTTTTGGTTAGTTTTACAAGGCCAGATCAGTCAATCATCCAGACTGTTGCCCCTGCAACTACTGAAAAGGCAGGTGCCCCTCTTCAGGAACCACACATTTGTCTGGCCTCTCAACAGATACGCCTTCGTTGTGGTTGCACCTACAGTACGGCTATCTGTTTCGTTGAGGCACGCAAGCCTCCCCACCAACGGCAATGTCCATGGTTCATGGGGGGAAAGAATTATTTGCCATTTTTAAAGCAACTGAAGGATATATTGATTTTTAAAAGAGGAGAATAGTAGATATAAATGATCCAATAAACGGTTATGACGCTGGTACTAAGCAATACTTAGCAAAAGAATATGTTACAAAACCTGAATAAACATCTACATCTACATCTACATCTACATTGATACTCCGCAAGCCACCCAACGGTGTGTGGCGGAGGGCACTTTACGTGCCACTGTCATTACCTCCCTTTCCTGTTCCAGTCGCGTATGGTTCGCGGGAAGAACGACTGCCTGAAAGCCTCCGTGCGTGCTCTAATCTCTCTAATTTTACATTCGTGATCTCCTCGGGAAGTATAAGTAGGGGGAAGCAATATATTCGATACCTCATCCAGAAACGCACCCTCTCGAAACCTGGCGAGCAAGCTACACCGCGATGCAGAGCGCCTCTCTTGCAGAGTCTGCCACTTGAGTTTATTAAGCATCTCCGTAACGCTATCACGGTTACCAAATAACCCGGTGACGAAACGCGCCGCTCTTCTTTGGATCTTCTCTATCTCCTCCGTCAACCCGACCTGGTACGGATCCCACACTGTTGAGCAATACTCAAGTATAGGTCGAACGAGTATAATTTTTCACTAAAACACGTTTTAATGAAAAAGTTACACATATTCATCAAGATAATTTTAACACTACAATAAGTCTTGATGAAAATCGAAAAGCATGCATAAAGATCTTACATTTGCTTTAGATGGGTGTAACAGAGTAGAAAATATAGTATATGACAGACAAATAACTTAATTTTCTTTTATGACTGGAGATGAACAAAAAATACACAATTTTGAATATTATTTCAGGTTTGAAAGAATTATTGTTGTTAGTAAGAATATAATCAGAGATTTGGAATTGAAGGATTTTGATATTACAGTAAGTTTACGCGAAATAAATAAAAATAATCAATCAATAAATTACACAAATCAAATTTTGTATCTCCAAGATTAATGGACAAACTGTTCAGTTGATGTAAAGTGAATTATATATGTGGTGAAATAAATTAAATCTTATTATATTTTTATTTTATATAAATAGAAAACAATATCTACTGTCTGATGTGTAAAAAATTTACTGAAATACGTAATCCTCACAGAGTAACAACTCAAAACGAAAGACAAAGAATTGAAGGCCTTTGTACAGTATGTAAAAGTAAAAAGAGGAAAATTATTTTAAAAATGTTGTAGGTGAAGATCTAAATACATACGCTGAAGATGTGCCTAGTGCTTCAGGATGAGTGACAGCTAAAACAGTCTCCAGAACGCGTCCTTTTCATGAAGAAATTATTAATGAATTACATAAACCAACGAGGAAAAATTTTAAAAGAAAAAGTGTAATTTGTCTCGGTATAGATGACATCCAGCAAGCAAATCTAGTAGAAATGGGTGGCAGTCCGAAGCCTGCCGGTGCTGAGTCAGGCAATTTGAAAGGAAAAATAATAACGGATATAAATATTTATTAACTGTTATAGATGTTTTTTCAAAATTTGCTTGGGCTATTCCAGCTAAAGATAAAAACAGGTAAAAATTTACAAGCAGGTGAAGGTAAAGAATATTATAATAAAGGTCTTAACGAATTGAATAAAATATATATATTAATCATTATTCTAATTTTACAAAATTAAAAGCATCTGTTGTTAAAAGATTTAATAGAACACTTGAAGATAAGTCGTGGAAAAATTTTGACTTATTATGAAATTATAAATGGACTGATCTAGTCTTGAAATTACTTGATGAATATGAGAACACAAAACATGAACTATAAAAATGAAACCGATAAAAGTCAATGAAAGGAAATATAAACCAAATACTGCTGTATCTAATGAAATAGAGAAATTTATAAAAGGTGATAGAGTTAGAATATCTGTTATTCATTCTAATCCAGTAACATATGAATTAAGAGATTTAAATGGTGAAGAAATAAAAGAAAATTTTTATGAATATGTATTTCAGAAAATAAAATATCCCAATGTATAACTTGTTGAAAAATGTTTTGAATAAGAAAGCAGATAAAGTGTTAAATGGTTAGGATTTGATAATTCACATAATAATGGGCAAATAAAAATAATATTACTTTATAAAAAATTTGGTGTTATATATACCAAACATCACAAATGAGAAAATTAGCACTGTCTTAATTTTCTGTCTATAGGGTAAGGTGGGTTAAATCCAACCTAGTAATTTCTTGTGGCTATAAAACGCTTATCCAAGGTCGGATCTTAACGTTATAAACGTTAAATTACAGGTAATATGAAGGTGCAAATGTTTGCAAAATATTTTTGTTATACCATCAATAGTTTTTGAGATATCCTTATTGTAAGAAATGGCCAATTGTCGCCATTTGCAAAAATGGTGGGATAAATCTGACTCCCTATTTGTCTGGCTGATTTTACACAGAAATAATTTTCAATGAAATATTTTCTTGGGAAATAATTATAAGCTATTATGTTCTTTACATCAATGAACAAAATGTATTTAAAAAACAATGTTTAGAGTACTAAGTGTATTAAAAGTTGAGTGAATGTAAATTTTAATTGGAAAATGATTTCATTGCGTGGTGGTGCAACAGCAATGTCGATCTCGGAGTGTTAAAATCACTGCTACGTGAACATCGTTTTGATTGCATTTTGTTGTTAATCCGTTTTGTAACTTCATACAATTTTTCTAAAACTAAACAGAAATTCACTTCGTTTCCATAAATAAATAATTCCATACACATAGCGATAAAAAAAATACGTTCGGATTTTCCCCACTATTTAGCGGTCGGATTTATCCCACTACGCCATTTTTCATTTATCACAGATAGAAACAATTTACATGAAATTTCCAAAAAAACGATACATACACTAACTAGATCACTAATTGTACTAGAAAATCACTTACCGTTTGTTTTGCGATCGTTTTACTCAATAAGGTAAATCTAATGATGCAATTTGCACAAAAATTAAATTTAAACAATCGAAAACGCACTTGTTGTCTTTTGAGTGTCTAAAGGTCAAATGTGGCAAAGCTGTCAAGGTGACATTTTCGCTATTTCGAATGCTCTGTATGGTAACACTAATCCGAAGTTGCTTAGCTTTGCCATTTCTCACAAATAGAGGGCAGTTGGATTCACTCACACGGTCGGATTTACCCCATCTTACTCTATGTTATCCTGGTGGTGGTGTTGAAGACAATTGTAAGTTACTTACCATGGTATTTGAAATTTATTTCTGAATTTGTTATAGAGTCCTTTATAAGTTCTCTAACTCTTTCCATGTATTTCTTTTTGCATTAATTTTGTATCCTTTTGATTCATGAAGATTTTATAGTGTTTGTCTAACTATATTATTTTATCAGGATATTTTTCATAGATTTCAGAAATAATTGAAGATAGCTCCTGTCTAGTCAGATAATCTAATACAATGCTAACAATTATCTTATTGTTCACTATACCTATGAGTTCTTCAGATATTTATAATAGCTGTGTTTGTTGAGGAGGTGGTAATATGTTGTTAAATTTTTTATGTCTAACTTCATAATCATATAATTTTAGTTGATTCAACAAAAAATCAATTTGTGTGTCAATAAAAATATCTAAGTAATATTTTATATCACTAAAGTTCATGTTGTGCAATTCTTCACCTTCTTCTTTTCCATGTGACTTAAAAGCTAAATTAAATGACTCTTTGATAGTGTGATAATTAACACACTCTCTGATGTAGTAGTATCCAAATTTATTATCTGGATGTTCACCAGCATTTTATGTAGTTACTTTGATTTGATTAACTTGATTGTTGTTCCAGCAGCTTTATAGAAATGATCTTTACTGTTAAATGTTTTAGTTATGACATAGGTGATAACATTCTGTAACCTCATAACAGAAAAATAATATATAATTATATTATTCACATTTAGTGTAACCTCCCAACAGAAAACTCTCATTTAAGTTCCCAATAAAAAATTTCTTTCTGATAGTAAAATTTCAAGTTTTAATGTGACCTTCCACTAAAGACTGACTGCATATCGAGATTAATAAGTTTTCACAACAGCAGCGCTGCATCATGGCCCTGCAAAATCATCCTGAATAAACTGAAAAATTCTTACTTCTCAATTATGTCGCTGGATAACGCTATCTATATATCTGCTCCTATAGGTAATTTTTGGCACAGCCCAGTGCAATGCTGGCCACTAGAGTTTCATTTATAGGGAAACAACTGATTTACTTTTGCTTAATCAACATGAGTATGCACAGGAAAAAATTATAAAATGGGACTCAGACAAATGACTGGCAAAAGTTTTCTTCAGAACAAAAGTTATTATTTTCTTCAGAACAAAAGTTATTATTGAAACATTTCTGCAAGGAATTACATGGGACTTTAACATTACAATTGTGGTTAAATCAGTTGTGTCAATCAACATATGCATATGGCAACAAAGAACAATAATATATTTTTTTCTTTTGCCTTATACCACATCGCTCAGGCACCACCATCATTCAGCAGAGCCAGCTCAACACAACTCAACCGCTGCACTGCCCTGTCTGAACTCCATAACTCAAGTGCTCTGTGTGCGCTGCAAAACACGACTGCTCTCTGCGAGCTACTAAACTCGACTTACTGCCAACACTGCTCGGACCTGCGATTCTATTGTAGCATAGATATTCCATATCGCAGACAGTGTGTGAACAATCCATCGAAACTACATCTGCTCAAGTGCGCTAGCGAATAGTAATGAACCCTTAATGAACCCCTTACATAACCCTCCACTGGGGGTAAAAATTTGGCAGTAAAAATTTGGCAGCAATGGTGAGTCAATTGTACTTGCCATGAGCAACAAGTTTTTCTATTGAAAATAGATATAACATATTTAGTCTATACTCACAGAGTGTATATGACATTATTGATAAATAATATAAGCACAGAAGATATTAAGAAATGTCATAAAGTGCACACACAATGTAAAAGTGTTTAGCATTTTTACAAGAACTGCACATATTAAGAAATGAAATGAAGTGCACACGCACTGTAGAAGTCTTAATCAGTTTTGCATGAACTGATGAGAGAGAAAGAGATGAAATAAAGTGCATACACACTGTAAGTCTTTAGCGTTTCTACAAGAACTGGGAAAGGAATGGGAAGGATAGCATCATGGTTGTAGCACAGTGGGTTGCACATAGCTGCACTAAAAGTCCATATCTTTTTACAGAAGCACAACACCAAGTGGGACAATCTGAAATTCTCTTCCCTGAAATATTTACCAGTGTAGGCAAGACACTGAAATGGTGTATTAATATTGTATGTTATCATTTTGGTAGTACATGAGGTACACCCAACAGCAGGACCATAATGACATCTCTGTCATTGAAGGTGGTGGACAGCTTGATATGTCAACACCACATTTTTGTAGAACCCATACTCTTACATCAGTGTAGAATTAGTGCAAAAACCAAATAGAGTGCTCCATGACCATGAGGATGGACAGGATAAAGCAAAGCCTCGGTAATTGGTGGTAATGAGGTCAGAAGGTGAAGGATACATTGAGTCTCATACTAATCATCATTGAGAAGTGCATATTAGTATATCATCTTAGTTGAATAACTGTTGGCACTCAGTGTCCCGTTGTTTCATTATGTATTACAAGGCATTCATTGAGCATTACAAAGCATCATTCAGAAGTGTCTATTGGTAGATCATCTTAATTAAATAAGTGTTGGCATTCAATGGTTTGTTGTTTCATTATGTATTAGAAGGCATTCATTGAGCATTACAAAGCATCATTCAGAAGTGTCTCTTGGTAGATCATCTTAATTAAATAAGTGTTGGCATTCAATGGTTTGTTGTTTCATTATGTATTACAAAGCATTCATTGAGCATTACAAAGCATCATTCAGAAGTACTTATTGTTATATCATCTTAATTAAATAAGTGTTGGCACTCAGTGGCCTGTTGTTTCATTATGTATGACAAATGATATGGAAGTCATTCTTCAAAAACAGGAGTTATTGCATGTAGCAATAAGCTGCTAGTGCATGCATATGATATTATGCGAGTGACATAAGATGTATTTAAAATGTAATGCATCTGACCTAGTACTCAAGGTGCTTAGCCTAATCATACATACGGTTAATGGAAGCAATACATCAGACAGAATTGAATATTGCATTATATTTTGGATAAGCAATATTTTGTAGACTAGTATCATTATTTATTTGTGTACTGATAATAGTTGGGACTAGAAATAATTTTTTGTGTATTAGCAATGCATTGCGATGGGATTAATATTTAACTGCTGGAGAATGAAAATATTTGCCTTTTATATACTGCTGGATGTAAAGTAATGAAAGTCGTTTGTCATTCGTTATGATTCAGCTGCAGCAAGGATAGCAATCAAGTAGAGTATCTGTGATCACATTCATGAATCATGGAAACAACTGGGTAAAATGCAAGTACTGGAACAGGTTTAATAACTAAGTGCCTATACCATATAACATCAGGACATATTTCAGAAATGATCTTAATATCATGAAAAGCTTCTCCTGGAAAAAATAAAAAGTGGATTATTGAGCTGAAAGGAGAAATGTGTTCATTTTATGCTGAAAAGTTGTAAACTTCGAACTAACAGGTAATGGAACGTGTACTTAATATGTATGTACTCTGCTGTCTTTCCCAAAACATTCAGTCATTATACTACACGACATATGACATACTGTCAAAACGAACTGCAGCAAATACTTAAATGACTACATAGGAAAAAAATGGCTCTGAGCACTATGGGACTTAACATATGAGGTCATCAGTCCTCTAGAACTTAGAATGACTTAAACCCAACTAACCTAAGGACATCACACACATCCATGCCCCAGGCAGGATTCGAACCTGCGACCATAGCGGTCACGCAGTTCCAGACTGAAGTGCCTAGAACCGCACAGCCACACCGGCCGGCAACTACATAGCATCTCTTAACTTCATCATTATCATCATCTGCAAAGAAAAACTTCATCATTCATATTACCATATTCTTCATACAACTATTCATCATCATTCATTATTTCATATATTACAGAATTTCACACTTCTAGCATATTTCATCATTAAAATTAACATGTGTAGTTTTGTCCGAGAGCCTGCCACAGTTGCGTCACATTCTGAAAGAAACATAATTATTCAAGACTGCTATCATACAGTGTGTATAGTATATTCTTGTTAATGCTTGTTAATTCTGATCCATTTACTTTTCATGACAAAAAGATCTTCTTTCTTTCATTCTGATAGTAAAATATCCATGTCATTTTACAGTAAATACTGTGGTTGTTTAATTTATTTCTCTTACAGGGTATTGCTTTCTGAAAATGATGAATATGGATTATTGTCTTGCATTTATATCATATACTCATTGAAGGAACTCATGTTTCTAATGATATACTTGAGCATACAGCATAGCATGACAGAAAATGTATTAGGTCAAAACCATAGACAAAAATATTTTCAACTGCTGTAGTGTATACAAAATATCATAATGTAGTAGCATAAAAATGTAGAACAGTCAAGATACTGGGATATCATAAGGCAAAATGTGAAGTTCAACTGGTGTTTGTTGTATCTTAAAGACTACATAGTGCATACAGAGAATATTCTACTTTATATATGAAAACTATCATATATACATTACAAAGTGGAAAATGTCTCAGGCCTGTGATAATAGTGCATGGATTGACTTGATGTTCAACTTATTGGGTCTTTCCCAAGAAAGTTATGTCATTTAGAAAATGTGCACAGTCTGATATATAACGACAAGAAAAGCAACCTGCTAACCTTGCCTTTCCGGGAACTTGCCAAGAAAAGTGCGATCATATTCAGTAAATGGTCATATAAATGTAATTGTATCGGGAGAAAATGGCATTACAGTGTGATAAATTATAAAGTATGTTCATTCTATAAAGGGTTTAATGTTTGGAATGTGGTGGTTGCCCTTGGATTTTCTGGTTCTTAAAGTTTCAATATGTACTACATTGGGATGAGGAATGCTGCGAATTCTATATGGACCAGCGTATAGAAGCTCAAATTTACTGAATCTGCTCTTTCCTCTGTTGGATAAATAGTGCGTGCACTCTAATATCTTCTGTCCTATGTGAAATTCACGGCATTTACAAACCTGTTTTTGCTGTCTTCTGTGGCGCTGTACAGCACCCTTGATATTGTTGAGTGCAATGTCAATTGGGTGAAATGGCTCTGAGCACTATGGGACTTAACATCTATGGTCATCAGTCCCCTAAACTTAGAACTACTTAATCCTAACTAACCTAAGGACAGCACACAACACCCAGTCATCATGAGGCAGAGAAAATCCCTGACCTCGCCGGGAATCGAACCCGGAAACCCGGGCGTGGCAAGCAAGAACGCTACCGCACGACCACGAGCTGCGGACACAATGTCAATTATTTCATGGTGGCGTAGTCGACGAGATGTAGGAAAAGATAACCAATTCTTTAATTTTGTTGGGTGGTTCGACGTTTTTCAAGATAACAGTAGGAGATAATATAGTAGATTCATTTGGTATAGAGTTAATTACATCCTGGAATGAGAATATGTTTGTGTCCCAATCAAGATGTCTTTTATGGCAGTATATTCTACATAGTTTACCAATTTTTTTTTCATCAGTCGTTCAGAAGGATTCGAAGAAGCGTGGTGCTTGGACATATAGATCGGAGAAATGTTTCTAGCTTGTAACATACGTGTCCATGTCGCAGATCGAAACTGTGGTCCATTGTTGGAAATTACTTTCAATACATGACCTACATGAGGTAGAAAATGTTTTACAAATGCATTTGAAATAGATTTAGCAGTAGCTTTGCGTAGCAGAGTGAAGGTAACAAATTTCGAAGTGAGTTCAACAGTGACAAAGATGTAACAAAAACCTCTATTAGATCTGGAAATCGGTCCAAAAATGTCTACAGCGGTCATATGCCTTAATTTAATGGGTACAATATGATATAACAGTGCAATACGTGAAGTCGTGTCCGATTTATCTTTCTGGCAGATTTTACATGACACTAAAACTCGTAGAATACTTTTGTCCATGTTGGCAAAATAACAATTCTGTCGTAGGATAAGAAAACATTTTCTGGCTCCATAATGTGCGTAGCTTAAATGAGTATACCAAATTAATTTGTTAACCAATTCGTCAGCAATACAGAGTAGCCAGTTGTTGCTGTCAGGGCGAGAACAGTGAAACAGAATGTTATTGCGTACAGTATAATTGTTTCCAATGGTGACATTATTCCTATTGTGCCAAAGGTATTTAATTTCTTTCCACATGTATTTTTTCTGTTCTTTCGCTATGTCTCGTTGTGACGACGAAATAAGATTTTCAAATACGACTTGTTGAATATATATGAAGCTGAAATTTGTTTGGCAGAAGTTGGTTGTGACGTCTTGCTGATTGTTGCTGAGAGAACGGGATACTGCGTCTGCTGCAATATTTTTTGTACCGGGAATGTGAACAATTGTAAAATTAAATTCCTGTAAATAAAGTTTCCATCTGCTTGACCTGGCATGTGTAAATTTAGCGGAAATTAAAAACTGTATAGCTCTATGATATGTGTAAACGGTAGTATGTCTCCCATAAAGAAAATGCCTAAATTGTTAAATGCCCATACAACACATAATGTTTCAAGCTCTGTAACAGAATAATTGCATTCAGCGGGTGACAGAATGCGACTTGCAAAGGCAATGTTTTTGATTACTGTAGTACCGTCTTCTTCAACTTCCTGAAAAATATGTATGCCTAGAGCGGTGTTAGAACTGTCAGCGGCAATGGAAAAATTTTTGGTGGGATCTGGGTGTGACAAAAGCGATGCATGCCAAAAGTCATGTTTCAGATTAAGAAATTAAGATTGTGCTTAGCTATCCTGGGACCAAATAGTGTTTTTGCAGTCAACTGGCATAATCTAGGGGTGTCTAAAGCAGAGCAATGAATAAATTTATGAAAAAAGTTAATTAATCCTAAGAAGCTGCGTAGTTGTTTCTTGGACGTTGGAACAGTAATGTCACGTAACGTTTGAAGTTTTTCTGGGTCAGGTGCAATGCCTTCTGCTGATATTACATGTCCAAGAAATTTTATGGAGGTTCTGCCAAAGTGCGACTTGCTAAGGTTAACTGTGAGTCCTTGTGCACGAAAAGCTTGTAACAGCTGTTCAAGAATGAAATTATGTTGAGACCAGTTAGCTTCTGCGTTGAGGATGTCGTCTACATATGTTGTGATTCTATCTTCTGTACTTCTGTCGGAAGTATTGAATTCAGACCACGAATAAATGCTGCTGAAGAAATTGTTAGACCAAACGGTAATTTGCAAAGTTGATAGCAATCACCAAAACAGACAAAAGCTGTGTACTGTCTGCAGTTCAGATGGAGCTGGATCTGCCAAATTCCCGATTGAAAATCTAAGGTGGAGTAAACAGCAGTACCATGAAATTTCTATAGAAGTTCCTCTAGTGTATGTGGGCGATCAGTTTCATTAATAGTAATGTCGTTGACGTGACAGGAATCAAGTACGAGGCGAAGTGAGCCATCCTTTTTCGCAACAATATGGAGCGGGTTTATATACGGACTAACTGCCGGTTCAATAATCACTTGGTCTAGCATAGCTTGTAATTCTTTCTTAAGGGGAGCTGGAACGATGAAAATGACGAAATTAACGTTTCTTTGTTTTGTTTTTCATTATGAAATTATTTAGAGTTTTCTGAAGAAAAGAAATCTAGTTTTACCCTTCTAAGTGAATTCTAAGTGTGCTTTTTATCGCTGCAAAGTTGACGCTCTGCGTAAACGGTTGTAGCGACTTGGTGTGTCAACTGTGATGGCGCCGCTCGCTGGGTGCAAGCAGGGTATCTTTGCGGGATTAGACAGTGTTTTGTTTTCCAACATTGTATTAACGATGAGCATTTCATAGGGCCTGAAAAGAGAAATGATAAATACTTTGGTGTAGGAATTAGTACAACACAGGGTTAACACCCACACACACTCGCACCTACTAAACTACTTCTAGATTCATCCTCACATAGTCTAATACAACTTACAAGGATTAGAACACAGGTCCCATTACCCAGACCTGCTGTCGTTCACACGATGCGTTATACCACCGGTACGCCTACTCTCTCTGTTGCTCGCAGCAACTATTTATCGTCACAATGGAAAAGATTCACTGGCGTTCCTCGAACGTGCGTATTAAGACAGGTGTTACTTTATGGTATAAGAAAATGTAGATAACACAGCACTCCTGAAACAGCATCATAATTACACTTACATGCAACATGTACCTCACAAAACATAATATTATATATCATCAAGGCATAAGTACATCGAGATTAAATTACTCACTGCTTGGTGGAGCACAAGCTTCATCAGAAACGTAGAATTACATTAAGTACGAAACGTTGTATGGCCAGTCACTCACCTCCTCTTCCTGGTACTTCTTGTACCGCCTAAAGGTATACGAGAGACAGTTAGCAGGTATATTCCTTAAACATACACATTGGAACGAGGATTATGCAGAGTTCCAGAAAAACATATACAATATCCTATCTGGAAACAATTCACAGTATTCTTAATTGCCCTATTTATACTGCAAAACATAAGTAAAGCACGCAAAGCTGAAACCATCCCTCAAAAATAAATGAATAAATAAAAAAAAACAACACGTCAAATATGCCTTTACCTTGACGTTTCTTTGGACAGCTGCCAGGTCCCTAAGGTTCGTCGGAATAATTGGATGTATTGGCGTCCAAGAGGGTGGTCGACAGCTGTGGGTCGCTAAGCCTGCTGGACTGGTTCGTGCAGCACGCGACACAGTGGCCGGCAGGGCTTCCAGACTGTGATCAGCCGACGAACACGCCTAGGCACAGTGCACAAGTCACAGCACTCCCGTAGCTTTTCTAAGCATTTCTGCCCTCCTACGCGGCTGCCGCTCAAGTGCACGTACCGTACCAGTCTGTTCACAAGCTCCGTCACGTATTGTTAATAGTCACCTGGCTCCGTCAGTACCTCGCCTCTCAAATGAGATACCGGCGCGCACTACACAGTACCGCGCTAGGGCGGCATCGCGTTTGTCGTGCCACTTCTCGGTGTCTTGCGGCGCCTCCTCCTTATCCTGTTCGCAGCCGATATCGCTGAGTCAGGCAGTTGTGTTCTGAAATGTGACGTCCTTTATACTAACATTACTCTCGCCTGGGCTTCCTTCCTCCGTATCAGTAAGTCCTACTGAAACAAACGATCGTCCGCTACGAGTTCTTCTCGGCAGGAATGTGTCTGACACTGAAATTAAGTTCCTGGAGGTACCTACCTAATCTACAGCGTGCAGTTCTCGCCTTTATTAGGAACTGCAGCTCTGGTGGTCAGTGAGCACTCTCCCCATCCTGCTGAGTGGGGAAAACCGAAAGTTCTCAAATGCCCAGACGACCACTTGCCGCCTCGAGCTGGGTTACACAATAATTACATTTGCTGTGAGAGAGCACCCGGCTCGCGAAAAAAATGGTTTTCCAGCCCATTCGACAAACTATCAGCCACGAGGCGCAAGTCACGAATTCGCCTTGCACCTGCTGATCCCATATTCGGTCGGTGTTTTTTGGTGTCAGGGAACACAGACGTGGAGTGGATAGTAGGCTTAGGTTTATGAAATGCTTGTACAAACTACAGAGACCTACGAACCTCCTTAACTGTCGCTTAGCAGTCGCCCACGACTTCTCCACAATAAGTATCTTGTCGGTAGAAATCGTGACTCGCGTTTTCGAGCCATCTGATAAGATGCTATTTAGGCCTTTGATAAAGGCGGCTTAAGAAACATTCAGACCAAACGGGAAGCGGTGGAACTGGAAACCATTTCCGTAGCACAAGACGGCAGTGTACTGCAGGCAGGGCTGATCCGAGGCCAGCGGGCACGGTAGCTCAGCGTGTTCGGTCAGAGGGCTGCGTGCTCTCTGTAATAAAAAAACTGAGTCAGAAAACCAATGATCAATTTGAACGGATGTCTTGTGACATCCGCCCCGACCAAACGCAACGAACTATATCGATCAAAATGAGTAAAAAAAATTTAAAAAAAGAGGCGAACTGCCAATAACTCCGTAGGAGATCGATCGGCGATAGTATTTTTACCACGAGTAAGCGTTACAGGGATTTTTGAAAACCTTCTCCCCTGTTTGTCTCCGACAGTATCACCGTGTTAATCTGCCTGCAGTGCAGAATCAAGAGAACAGAGTTGTGACGTTTTGGGACAGCCAGCAAAGGTGAGTTACGGGAACTTGACGCTGGCTCGGTTATTCCCTGCTCCTTCATCTTATTTAATTCTTTCTCTATACTTGCTTTGTGAGTGGAATGGGGTACGATGTTGGAAAGAAGGGTTCGTGTTCGCGCACGCTAAACTTGTAATGAAACCTCTCTTCCGCCCGTGGCGTGTCCGAGAATGCGCCCACGCGTTCCTCTAAGACACGACGTAAAACCTTTCTGTCCGTGTCCGTGGTTCTGACACGAGTAGTACGCCTCTCCATAATACTAGCAAAAACAGTCCGCCGTCCGTGTTCATTAGACAGGGTATCCGTCCCATCGACCAGATTAACGGTGGCCTGAAGTTCAGGTTGTGACTCAGTTCGAGTGGGAAATCTGAGGCAGCACACTTCGGATTCTCTGCATAGCACGCATTCATCAAAAATTGGACTGACGGGTCACACTCGACATTCATCGTCATAATTCCACCACAAACGTCCATCACAGCGTTGTGGATACTCATAAAATCGGTCCCCAAGATGACCACAACATTCATCAGAGCTACTACACAAAAATTAACTTGTAATTCATTCCCCTGGCACGTAAAATTGATTCGAGATCGCCGTTTCATCTCCACGCTTTTCCCACAAATCGCGCCCGTCGCTCTCGTCTCTCGCACCTGGAAAACGGGCCACGCCCACGCCCCAGCCTGCTCACATGCCCTGATAATTGGAAAGAGGCTGCTGGTATCGAGAAAGCACTTCAGATGTACCTCCATAACTGAGATTGTCACATCCAGAGTTAATAACTGGAATTTTATTGCTCGGAGCCTCCTGCAACAGACCTTCCCTGCCGCCGTACTTGCCTACGAACAAGACTCTCCCACTTGACCTGTCCGTGACTTCTTCGTGCGCCGCATTGTTCTGACCCCTCGTTCGTCTTTGATGGTTTATGCCAGGGACCAGCGGGCTTAATTTGAACTCCTGGTAGTGACCCCACTATCCCGTCCTGTTTTCGTGGGGTTCCCAACGCGAGGAGTTCGTGAATATTTCTTCCCCCGTTCCCAGCGTCCCTGCCATTGCACTCATACGCCCTGTCATTACTGTAATAATTTCTCCGACAATTATTACTGTTATCGCCACCTGCTGCTGTTCGGTCGGTCTCGGCACGAGTGATATTACGCTCATTGCTACGGCGATCACATCCCTCCGACCGTGCCGCGAGTTTCGGCGCCACCGGGAACTGTAGTCGCGCGTTCGTGTCCCGTAAAGGTCTGTCGCGTAATTCGGCACGTTCTCCGCCGGCTCATAATCCGCCTCTCGCAGCAACTGCTTTCCACATGTCTGCATAATCCAGCAAGGATGACGCCTCGCAAGTGGGTGCGTAATTTCGTAATGCAAATGCGTTATCAGCTCCGCTGGTCCTTATGGGACGTACAAAAGTCATTCGCTCGAACCGTATTGTCCAGTAGTTGCGCAGGACACGTGAAATGCGCCTGCTTTGAGTTCTTAACGTAGCCATGCCGTCCTGTGCGGTCGAAAGGAGGGCGTGCACCGACCAACTATTTTTAATTTACATAGTGTAAACAAAAACGGAAAAATTCTAATCCAAAATCTGGCTGGTGCCTGAGCGTTAAAACAACCCACCACAACTTGTTAAACTAATAAAACTTCGTTTGTCGTGATCAGTTACATGGAAAGGAAACGTAAAAGAACGTACACACTGGACGCACACATGAAAAGAGAGAAATTAACCATCCCCATAAGGAAGCAATTGTGGCAAAGAGATTTCTATCGAATGAATAACTGAAGCAACATACAGGAACTCGCGTTCACAATACAGATGATGAAAGTGAAAGAACACACGAGTGAATAAATTACTCATTGAGCCACAACTTGTTGAAACAAATAAAAATCACTCATTTACGGAAGGACGAGTACACGGTTACGAAAGACAGAGGAAACTGCGAATAGATCAACGAGACCAGGAAGGCCAAAGGCCCCACTTGCTCAAGCAACACGTCGTCCTCACAAACAAAAGAGGTTATTCAAACTCCACAAAATTGTGGACATAAAGGTGCTCGATTAACACGCTATATGTTGATCATTTAATCTAATTAGGGTCACGCACTGAAATATGGAAGTTAGAGCTCACGGTTCACTGAACGAAAAACACATGGAGGAACAGAACACACGCAGAAATCGGTATTTCCGATCTCACGTAAAGCTGGGGCTGGAAAGAATAGACAGAAAAACATGCACATGAAGACACAATTATCCTCACATTTCCCCATGGTAGAGATTGCCCTAACTTGTCCTAATCATCGCGTTGTGGCGAACATTCCACGCAACAATGCTCCAGGGCGAACCCAGATAACAGAATAAATCGGAACCCCTGAAATTAGAGAAGCATTATGCTTTTAATTTAACACATGCTGGAAAAGTCAAATCGAACTCACCAACAGCCAGCACCAACGCCTGAACCCATCTCCGAACAGCCAACAGCAGAATGTCTCTAGCCATAGAGCATAAATAACATGGACTGTGCACACCCGTATCTCTGCCGTGTTGAGGTTTGAAACCAACATCTAAGACAAGTGATACGGGGCAAGAAGCCGAGTTTCCATCATTACGAACTATGTGGAATTAACAGTTACAGTTTTTCTCATTTATAACTGAAATTGCATACGTAGCAGTGCAGTTAACCGAATTTCTCTGAAATTTCTAATACTAATGCAATGGTTATCGGTTTTACATGTGCTGACAATTCTGTTTACAAGCAACAGAATTACGAGGTACTGGCAAGAGTAGAGCTGTGAGTACCGGGCGTGAGTCGTGCTTCGGTAGCTCAGATGGTAGAGCACTTGCCCGCGAAAGCCAAAGGTCCCGCGTTCGAGTCTCGGTCGGGCACACAGTTTTAATCTGCCAGGAAGTTTCATATCAGCGCACACTCCGCTGCAGAGTGAAAATCTCATTCTGGAAACAGATTTACAGTTTTGCAGTGAATATTTGTATTTGTTGAACCCTGAGGTTTCTAGTTCATCGCTTCCACCGGATTTAAAGACAAAACGACGATTCCTGAACAATACCTGTGAAACGTTTTGTTATGCTTTTATAAGAAATTAAATGCCTTACATCCGCAATGCCTGTTTTTACGTAAAGTAAGCATCTATATTTTATAACTTTTGGTAATCCAGTCAGATATATATATATAGGGTGTCCCATTTATCTTGACCACCCTAAATAACTGTTTGTCCAGATGCAAATTACAAAATGTTTCAAGCAAATGTTCTTTAGCCGTCAGGGGACATCAATCAGCATATTGCCTTCGTTGTAGCTTAGTCTTTTACAAAGATATGAACAGCGGTGTGACTTTTCTAAATGGCACCCTTTATTTTTTATTCGGCAGTTCATTTCCTCTCCTAAAGACCTATTTAAAAATGTATCACAGTGTACCACCCACTGAAACACAACGTTATTAAATACATAACAAAACATTGACGTTGACGCTCCTAGCGCTTAGAGCGTCTAGAATGTACACCAACGAAGAGAAGGTAGAAATGTTACTCATCTATGGGCAATGTAAGTTAGCAGAACAGTAATTGCAATACTGTTTTCTTATGTACGAGTACATTTAGTAAAGTACTTTAGTACTGTTGTGTAGAGTAGGCATACAGTAAAGGCTGTCCTTCTCACAAACGGCATCGACATAACGTTTCTTTTATTGTTGTTGTTGTTGAAGGTAGGCGAAATGCTACGCAGGCAGCGGAAGTGTACAGAGAGCGATATCCTGACAAGAACCCACCATCCCGACGGATCTTTCCTCGTCTTGTTGCGACGCTTCAGGAAACGGGAAGTTTCAAACAACGACAACGCAACAGTCGTAGCACTCGCACAGACGAAGCTGCCGAAGTTACTGTTCTCGCTTCCGTTGCTACGAATCCACGTGTGAGCACATGACTGCTTGAACACGAGACTGGCATTCCTAAAACCAGTGCATTTCGTATTCCTACACGTCACCGGTTCCATCCGTACCATGTACACCTACATCGAGAGTTGCACGGGAATGATTGCCAGAATCGTGTACAGTCCTGTCAGTGGGCACAGCAGCAAATCCTCACCAACCTGAACTTCTTCTCCAATGCTCTGTTTACCGATGAATGTTCCTTCTCAAATAAAGGACAGGTAAATACAAGGAACATTCATTATTGGTCCAGCGACAACCCACGATGGCTTAGACAGGTGGATCATCAGCGTCAATGGAGAGTTAACGTCTGGTGTGAGATGCTTGATACTACAATTATTGGCCCTTATTTCATCAGTGGTAGTATAAACGGCACAGCGTACGCCAACATCCTCAGACGAATTCTTCCTCCTCTTCTGGATGAAGAAGAGGAGGAATGCTTATGTGGTATCAACGCGATGGATGTCCACCACATAATACCTTGAGTGCATGTCGTGTTCTGAATGGAAGGTATCCTGCCAGATGGATTGGTCGAGGAGGAACATTTACTTAGATCTCCTGATTTAAATACTCTGGACTTTTTTCTTTGGGGATGCGTTAAAGACGTTGTCTACCGCGATATTCCATAACTCCAGAGGACATGCAGAAACGTATCGTGCTTGCTTGTAATTCTCTTCAAGGCAACACTGGAAGCAGTAAATAATTCTTTCATTCAACGAGTGCATCAGTGAATCGGTGTCCAGGGTGACCACTTTGAGCACCTTTGGATGCTCTACTCTTGGACATTGGTATAGGAGAGTCAAGCTCAATTTTGTGTTACGTTCTTCCTTGGTTTTCATTTGTTTTCTGACAACTCCAGCAAGTGGACGAGATTGTGATCCTGGGCTCAAAGTCAATATTGTGTTATGTAATTAATAACGCAGTGAGTCAGTGAATGGCACACTGTGATACATTTTTGAATAGGCCTGTAGGGGAGGAAATAAATTACCAAATGAAAAATACAGGGTGCCATTTAGAAAAGTCATACCGCTGTTCATATCTTTGTTAAAAACAAAGCTACAATGAAGGCAATCATGCTGATTGATGTCCCCCTGACGGCTAAAGAACATTTGCTTGAAACATTTTGTAATATGCATCTGGACAAACAATTATTTAGGTTGATCAAGATAAATGGGACACCCTGTACATAAATCTTTAATCTTTAATCAAGTTGTACTTCTAAGATCGAAGATACATCCCAACTTACAGCTCATGGAAATATCTCTGCAAGGATTGTGAAATAGTACACAGAGATTTTCGTCGGTTTTCCTAATCTGTAGCCTGCACAATAATGCTTCTCTCTTTATAAACGGAGATCATTACTTCTGTTTCCAGTACAAAGCACAAAATGTGATCTGAGACAAAATCCCATGAAAGAGGAGAACTTTCAGGCGTGTAGGATGAGTCAAGATTTACATTAACAAAAGATGAGCAAATTGTAGGCCTTAATCTGTACAGGTATTAACATTAATCTGCCTACCATTGTATTGATTAGTGTTATTCATGCCAACACCAGTTAAATTTAACTAAGAAACTTGGAAAGAAAGTTGTTCCTTTGCAAAATGGTGCTGCCTTCACAGCGATACTAAAGAGTTGCTGTTTGTCTTAGAAAATTATTGATATTTAAAAGAATAAAATAGTATTATATATATATCACTTATGTTGGTGGCAAAGCTTCTGAAATGGTAAAATGGTGCATAGAAAATTTTTACTTGCTTTGGAATGAATTTTCATTCCGCCATCCAGCATCAGAATCCCATCAGATCGACGAGAACGTTGACCGACGGCATTGTTTAGAGGCCACTGACCGATCTCAACATTAGGCAGTTTGAGTAATTACCTTGACCAGACGCTGATAGAAAAGATCTGTAAAACAGATCTGAGGGACGCTGAAATAAAAGTTTGATAAAGTAAATTCCGATTGAACACTAGCAGCGTTCGACTGAAGCCTGAAAAATTTCTAAAATGCAGTGTAATAAATTGGGAGGTGACATTAATGGAAGAGGAAAGTAGGTTCTTAATTCAAACACGGGTTTCATAATAAAATTAACGTAATTATGTAACCAAAAGTTACAGATACTATAGCGACACTTACATCTTATGTAACAGCCATCGAAAACAAGAAAGAGAGAGAGACAGAGAGAGAGAGAGAGAGAGAGAGCTCGCAGCTCCTGCTTTTATATAGTCCAAAACAAATTACGGCGAGTGCCTTCAACTTCCTTTACAGAGCGTAAAGTTTCAATGTAAAACATTTCTCTGCAACATTGTTTATCGGAACACAAAAAAAAAACATCCCATACATTAAATCATGGCCTTTCCTCCTTACTTTACTGATTTATTTACAGAGAGAAAATTTATTCTTAATGTATTTTAGCCTTAATTAAAAGTTTGGGGCATATTCTATTTATTACTCAAAAGTAACATTTCATTGCAAGCTTGAACACTTGTTTCTTATTTTGTCTCTACAAATACAGAACAAGGGTTCAACTGTGGTAAAATTAGTATACATTGTGTTATAGAGGAATAAATAAACATCATATTCCAATAGAATCATTAACAAAATACACTGTCCACTTGACAGTTCTTTTAGAGAAACTGTTCAGTACATACACTCTGCTGTCTTCGTGTGCCTTTTCCTACAGTTCGTTGAAATACATTTGTCTTTTAGAAAATGCTCATTAACTTTTAGTAAATATACAGAAATGCAATATTAGAGACATAAGTTCTGTCTGAGTTTGTTAACTCTATTCCTTTTGTACTGATTTTTTCAATAATCTTGACGCTCTTGTGCGTAACGACGAAACACGCGGGCGCGCCCAATTGACACATCACAACACCTTCTGCATTTGGAGCACTCTGTTGTGGAGGCGTGACAGTCGACTCTGGCGGAGGGCGATTCCAAGAAACATGCTGCCCAACTGAACGCACATCATAGCTTGAGAGCGTGCGAACTGCCCTGGTGGCTGGCTGGCCACGGCTCCAGCCCCGACCCGCTTGCTCCATACACGTGACGACCGGCTGCGGCCGTTGATACATGAAAATCAAAGCAAAGCAGTATCAGCTCCACAAAAATTAGTTCAATATCGCACAGCTGACCTTGGGAAAATTTGATTAGCGCAATAGATTTCACTTTCGTATGTATTGTCCTTGCGATCAAGTTCTATCTTTAGGGACCTTTACTTCCCACTACATTGTAGTTGGCACCACTGTCTACAGACAAACAAAGTGAGTCGGGTATTGGCTATATCGGTGTTCTGTGGGTATAGGGTTCTTGTTCGTTGAGTTTATCAACGAACAGTACTCGTTTATGCTTTTTAGTGTTCACAATAGGTGTTTCAAGAACGTCACTGCTTAGAATTGTTACGTAAAAAAAGATTTACTCAGTGTATAAATGCAAAGTTCGCGTGTGGCGACGATTAGTCACGCTTTACTACTACGGTATTTGTTTATTGACGAGGCCGTTTTTTACTTGTCCATTGCCTCGACAGTGCAGTAATGTCCTTTATAAGCTTTTGTGTGCGGATACATGTGTCAACGTGCGTGTACACATCGAAGACAAGTCGTGTACACAGGACTTCTCACTGCGTTGGCTGCCGTGCACTTCACAACGGTGAGTTTGACATTTAAACTGTTCACGTAACACAAGTCTGTTTCCTGGACCGCTTTTACTTCTTGTGCAAATTAACTAGCATGGTTGTTACATTTGTCTTTCTTGCAAGTGGCGTACTTTACATGTGTTTTTGGTATGTTAGCCGTGTATTTTACAATGCATTGCTCGTCGTATGATGTTCACAAAATTCTTTACTTCCCTCGATTTATATTTCAGAGATTGAGTATAATTACATAGATTATCGTCATGCTACCATGTACCCATGAAATTATCCTATTCTAGGTACGGATCGGCAAAGAACAAAGCACAACCAAAATCCTAACAACGCAGACCGCGATAACAAAATTAACCCATGCCTCCGAAATCGCATGTTGCAAAAATCTAAACTCCTGCTCCGCATGAACTCACTTAACTCATGGTCTCACATTTAACATATACTGGATCATGCTGATGGAACATACCAATTATCTAGTTCAAAACAGAATTCTTATCAACTCACATGAAATAAATAAGAGACTAGCATACACGTAAATATTCGCACACAAAATAAAATATCAGTCCTTGTAGTAGCTTCTGCTTGACTTATCAACTAGAAATGCTGTCTTTCATACTGCTTACATGCTAATACTTACAGTTTAAGTATAGCTGTTGCATGGCTTGTACATCTTCCCGTCAACAAATGATCAGTCCTAATTTAGTGTCACTCTATACAGCACAAATGTGACCAGAGAATGCACGCTGTTTATATACAGTTCACTACCAGGGTTAACTAATTGTTCTTTACTTGGTTGTATTCAATCTATAAGTGTATCTCATATTTATTCCATAGAAATTAAACTTGAAAAAAATACTTACCCCATGATAACTAATTACACTGACTATTACTGTCTCTTGCTCTGTATACACTTAGTTACAAGTAACACTTCATCTGTCTGTTTGTACTAGGCTACAAATTATAAAAACGGAAGCTTTCGATTCTACCCGTCTGCTTTGACCCGTGACGTAAGGGTGTTGTGGTGTGTGACGTCATTACGGCGCAGAGAGTGAGTTGGTTGTGTTTGTAGATGTCGTCTTGTCGTGTTTGATGGCGTCCTCTGCGTGCGTGCGTGCGTGTGTGTGTGTGTGTGTGTGTGTGTGTGTGTGTGATGATCAGCCGAAATTTGTTGGTGGCAAGTAATTGTTTTTTTGGGTCTATTTTTCTCGAGTTCTAATACTTTGTGTATTGAAAGTGTTTTAATTTATGTAACGATGTTTGAGTTTTTAATTTTTGAGGTGTTGTGGTTTTGTTTTTGTTTTTCGTAGTTGTAGGTGTTGGTTTTTTCGTATCAGTAGGTATAGTTAACCTGTATAGGTCAAGGGAAATGACCGATTATAATTTCCGAATTTTTATGTGTAGGTATAGGAGTTTTGGTACTGTCAACTGTGGTCAAGGAAAATGTCTGATTCCAATTTCCGTAGTTTTTGCTGTAGGCGTTGGTGTTTTGGTATCGTCAGCTGCTGTTGACCTATAAAGGTCAAGGGAAGTGTCCGATTCCTGTAGATGTTGTAATTATTTTTTTGTTCGTCATCTGGTGTGTTTTGGGACCGTGGTGTGTTTTTTTACTGTTATATTTAGCTTGTCTTCTCCCTAAAACCCCCAATTTCGCGCAGTTGTCTCGTTAGTTTGATTTTATTTTTAGAGGGAGGCGTTATTGTCTTATTTATACGTTTTTTCGTGTTTGTTACCGTGTGTATGTAGTGATAGGCGCCATTTCCGCCATATTGATGACGTCATGGGTCCAAGCAGACGGGTAGAATCGGACACTTCCGTATTCCCCTTCAGTTCTCATTTGGTTTTGTTCATCAATTTCCTTTATCCTATACTGTAAATGATCTCTACAGAAATATCTTCCGTAATGAACTTGTCAAACTTCTAGACTTCATATAACTGATGCTGAAAATAATCTTTTCACTGACAAAATACTCCTAAGTACTGTTTATATTCAGGAAATACTTAAAACTAAAAGGTCATTACTGCCTCTATGTCAAACATTTGTCAGTAGTTTTATGCAACTTCATTGGTAATATTTATGTCTGTTAGTTTTGTTACACTAGTACACATTCTTCATTGTGCAATAGACCTTCGCGGTATGACAGGTTCAGCATAAAACTTCACAAAGTGTATACATTCACAATACAGAGTGGTGGATAAAATATAAAAGACAAAATACTTTGACATCTGAGCAAACATGCTTACCGAACATATTTTTTCAGATCCTTTCGTTGATCATGAAACTTCTTTGGCCTGCTTCTTACTGGAATAATTATTTTGTTGATCGATGGGTCATCAAGAACAAGGCGCACCCCTCCGCCTGCCTTGCCCACAGATAGCAATGGGCTGCTGCATGACGGAAATGAAGGGCTCCATAATACGCCACTGTATCACCTGGAGATCCTGTTTGAACCACGAGACGGAATAACTTGCTTGGCTGTAAGTTCTATGCGATATGAGTTCCATCTGGTAAACGTAATCCTTATTCACGACAGGCTTTAACGAAAATACTTGGACGTGAATGGTCTTGCACCCACAACACTTTATTCTCAATAATTTTAACTTGTATTCCTTGACACACTCTGCTGTGTTTCGCTTCTGTCTTTATCAGATTCAAAACAAACTCCTCACCTAACTTCATATGGATGGCATTTCCCATGCGGGAGGTCGATCTTTACGTCCCTTCCCGCATGAAGTCCATGTTACGAGACAAAACACGGTTAAATTTTTCACGACGAGAAACGTGCATTGATCCGGTCCGTACTAGAATGCTATACCTATCCGTGGCTTTAATGTAACAGTCTGGCCTTTGGCACCAATAGCACTAGATACCACGCAGATTTGAACTGGCAAAGTTGGAATTAAAGACTGCGCTATTTTCTAAAGAAATTATCGTGCACCGGTATCTAAAATCAACGTCGTGGGAATACCTCCCACAACTGATTGAACAGCGACTTGTGCGTACTCCGAGGGACCTTCAGTATTATTGTATGCCTCATTAAGCAACTCTTGACGGATGTCAGTCTCATACTTATATCGTAGCATGTCTGCCTGTTCATCCAAA
Organism: Schistocerca americana; assembly: GCF_021461395.2. Lineage (NCBI taxonomy): Eukaryota > Metazoa > Arthropoda > Insecta > Orthoptera > Acrididae > Schistocerca > Schistocerca americana. Next base: position 18,962,610 of record NC_060119.1, on the reverse strand, counting down.
CTGTTGCCCCCACTCCGTACAGGCAGCTCGATACAGTCGCGGTTAGTCTGACGCGCCGGACGTTGTCGTCGGTGGCGTTTCAACCACCTCGACTATCCGGACGTCCTGGTTACAGTTATTCCTATCCTGGTTTACAGTCGCACATTGCCCTTGATTATTTTGCGACCACTGATTATTGTGATCTTGATTGTTGTTATTTTGTCGGTTCCCATTTCGATTATTTTCATAACAGCGATGCTAGCGAGCCGGCCGGAGTGGCCGAGCGGTTCTAGGCGCTTCAGTTTGGAACCGCGCGACCGCTACGGTCGCAGGTTCGAATCCTGCCTCGGGCATGGATGTGTGTGATGTCCTTAGGTTAGTTAGGTTTAAGTAGTTCTAAGTTCTAGGGGACTGATGACCTCCGATGTTAAGTCCCATAGTGCTTAGAGCCATTTGAACCATTTGATGCTACTGGTTATTTTCTGATTTGCGTGTCGGGTTTGCGACGTACCGCCATTACTCCGTGACCCGCCGTAACGGCTGTTATTGTGGCCGTTATTCGCGGACTGCGACACATTGTTGCCAGTGCTTCTTTTCGCATCTTCATGTATTAGGTCCATGGTATTGAGCACTGACAGAAAGTATTCAAGGACGATATCAGAGACCGTAATTAACTTTTCCCATATGTGCACAGGCAACTCTGCCTTCAAAACGCGTAATATACAGAATCTTCGTGCGCAACCGGCTGGTCCCAGTATCTCGTTAAATTAATGTATTTTTCGAAATACTTTCTAAGTCCATCCTGCTTTGGGTTGTAAATTTCTGGACTGAAGACCTGTTTTCTAAGCCGTTCTTGTATGCCCCCACTGACCAGGACTTCGCAAGAAAAGCCTTTTCAAATTGTTCATAATGTATACAGTTTTCTGCGGCTTCGGTAGCCCATAAGGCACCGTCCGCTTGTAAATGTGAGGCAACGAATTGTATTCTCTGCCTCTTATTCCATGACCTTGGTAATACGTTGTGGAGTGAACGTATAAAAACTACCGGATGGACTTGTTCTGTGTCTGGGATAAAGACCTGAAATTGTCCGTGTTTTAACAGGCTTTCTTCCTGAAAGATCTCTGTTAAGATTACACATCCCTCCATCTCATCTCGCAATTGTTGTACAGCGGTGTTTACAGGCTGCTGTTGTCCCTGAACTTTGCGGACCTGCATTCGTACCGACAGTCGGTGCTTCGCGTGACCGCTGTGGTGTTGTTTCCACCGCACGGTGCACTACTTTCACCTATGGAAGGTCGTGATGTAGCGTGTGCTTTTTTTTCTTTTTTTTTGGGGGGGGGGGTCATCAGCCTTCTGACTGGTTTGATGCTGCCCGCGACGAATTCCTCTCCTGTCCTAACCATCTCAGAGTAGCACTTGTAACCTTCGTCCTCAATTATTTGTGGATGTATTCCAGTCTCTGTCTTCCTCTACGGTTTTTGCCCTCTACAGCTCCCTCTTTTATTTTTATTAATTTTTTTTTTTTTAAAAAGGTGTGTTGTGCGTTGGCAAGGGCTCTACCTCCGGAGGAGGTTGGTCCCTCAAGTGTGCGGGGTAGGTTTTCTTACTGGGGACACCATTTATTTGAAACAAAAAATGGGACACCTTGTATTCATTTGAGGGCCTTTGGCCACAGTTTATTGGTCCTTGAGGCCCACAGTCTTGGTATTTTATATATACTTATTGTTGCTTCGTTGTTCTGTTGTGGTCTTTCCGATTGATTTGCATCTTGGTTCTTAGTTGTATTGTAATATGGATAGCGGAACTCTTATTTTATGCCAAGGGGCTGGTTCTACAGTTGCCAATTCTTGTAATTGTTGTCTGGTAGGTCTGAGCCTTTCTATTTTTTCGATGAGTCTTCTTGTGGAGGTATTGATTTGGTTGTCCACTGTCGGCATGTTTAGTTCTTCGTGTATTCGATTTGTACTCGTCCACCATGGGGCGTTAAGAATGAGCTTTAAGCATCTGTTTTGAAGTGTCTGAAGTGGTTTCCTGTTGGTTTTACTGGTTATGCCCCACAACGAGCAGCCGTCGAGCATCATTGGTTGGACTATGGCTTTGTATATGTTTAGTTTTGTTCTTTGAAATATTTCTTTGCTGGCCAGAGAGGGTAAATTGCGTGGATGATTCTTGATATGCGTTGTCGTTTTTGTTCTATGTGTTGCTTGAATAACATTTTATTGTCTATTGTTACGCCAAGGTATTTTACTGATGTTGTCCATGGTATTTGCGTTCCGTTTAACTCGATGTGGTCGTGGATTTGTGGTCGACGGCGTGTAAATATGATGGCGACTGTCTTCTCTGGGTTTATTTTGATCTTGTTTAGTTTGGCCCATTTTTCTGTGTGATCAACTTGTTTTTGTAGTCTATTTATTGTTGTTGATAGTCGTCTGTGCGTTTCTAGAAGTGCTGTATCGTCTGCGAATTGCACTATTGTCGAGGTTTCTGTTATCGGGATGTCGTTTACATATACGGTGAATAGGGCTGGCGAAAGTACCGAACCCTGCGGTATTCCTTCCTGTAGCACTTTGTGTGCTGATCGTTTGCTATCTATCTGTACAAAGCATCTCCGGTCGTGTAAAAAACTATCAATCATTTTGATGTAGCATTCAGGTACGTCGGTCTGGTCTTTTAGTTTCGTGACAAGGTAGTCCTTCCATACTTTATCGTATGCTTTTTCGACGTCTAGAAAAACTGCGGCCGTATACTTGGAAAGGTTCATGTTTTGTGTAATATATTCTGTAATACGGAGGACCAGGAGTTCTGCTGACAGTTTTTCTTGGAATGGGAATTGTTCTTGTCGGATGATGTTGCCGTCAAGTAATGGTTGTCGAATTCTTGGGAGCAGGATGCGTTCCAGGAGCTTTGACATTGTTGGGAGTAGGCTTATCGGTCTGTAATTATGTGGTTGTTTCAGGTCCTTTCCAGGTTTGGGGATAGGTACTATTTTGGAGATCTTCCACGCTTGTGGGAAATAATGGTTGATTAAACAGGCGTTGATGATTCTGGTCAGTAGGACTAAGGGCTTTCTAGGCAGGTTCTGGAGTTGAATGTTGGAGATCAGGTCCGGTCCAGGAGCGGAGTTAGTGCCGAGTCGGTTGATAATTGTTTTTATTTCCGCCGGAGTGGTTAGTTCTGGTAGATCGCTAGGTGGTGTCTGACGTATATTCTGGACTGTAGCTGTCACATGTTGTTGATATTGCAGTATGTCATGTTGTTGGTTTCCTTGTGGTTCTATTGTATTTTGTTGTTCGTAGGTGGCTGCAAATAGTTCTGCCTGGCTGAAGGCGTCGTAGATGAGGTTGTTATTGTGCAGTAAGGACGGTTTATGTGTTTTTGTGGGTCGCAGGTTTTTAATTAGTTTCCAGTCGTTTTTGTTTCGGAGTTGCAGGGTGCTCATACGGTCTTCCCAGACTTCGGCTCTCCATTCTTGTACACGGTGATGTATTTGTTTTTTAAGTCTGTTTAATTGTCTTCTATCTTCCGGATTGCGTGTTTGGAGCCATCGGCGTCTAGTTGCGTTTTTGAGGTACTTGAGATCTTGTATAAGTGGTGGCAGAGTGTGAACGTTTGTTTCAGGAAATATGTTAGTTGTAGATGCTTTCTTATAGGCTGTTTTAATTTTGTCTGTTAGAGAGCCGATGGCTTCTTCTACTTTTTGTGTAGTTGTTAGGTGTAGTGTGGGACGAATGTTATTATTTATCCATCTCTGGAATTGGTCCCAATTTATTGTGGTTTTGTGTCGTGGGTGAGGCGGTTCTATTGCGTTACCGATGTGGCCGATTACAGGTAGATGGTCGGAGGTGAGATCTTGAAAGGTTCGGAGATGTAGGTCGGGATCGAGGTTCTTGGTTATGCAGATATCTAGGACGTCCGGTTGGTGGCGGTGATTGAATGGAATGTGGGTAATATCTTCAGGAGCGGAAATTGCAGCATTCAGTCGTTCTTGTAGGTTATATAGTGTGTTTCCGCGTGCATTGTTTCGTCGGGCATTCCACGTGGTGTTTTTTGCATTTAAGTCGCCGGCCAGTAAGATTTTGTTGTTGTTATCAAATATTTGTAGCAAGTCGTTTTCTTCGAATATTGCTCTGGGGCTGAGGTATGCAGTCACCAGGGTTATTTTTCCTTGTACTGTTTCTATTTTAACTATTGTGGCTTCTAATGATGTCATTCGTGGCGTAATTTCAGGATTGTGTCGTATACGTGAGCGAATGACGATGGCCGTTCCGCCTCCCTGTCGGTTGGTTCGGTCTGTTCGGTGGCATACCATATTCCTGAGTTTAAAAGATTGTGTTGGACGTAAATGTGTTTCAGTAACAAATACTATGTCGATCTTGTTTTCTTCTACGAATTCATTTAATAGGTCTTTTTTGTTGTGTATCCTGAGGCGTTAAAGTTACAAAAACGAAGATTTTGTTTCCTGGTAGGTCTAATTTCCATTGTCGGCACCAAAGAATTTCATTACTCCACCGACAATTGCCATTATTTTTGATAGTATGTCTGGTGCAGTCATAATTTGCTGAAATGTGGTGGTGATGATTGATATGATGTTCGTGCACTGTGCATTTTTCCAGAAGTTTTTAGTATGGTTCAGGAAGTCGAGGAAGGAAGCAGGTCCAGTTGTTTGGTTTGAGGTTGAATTTGGCGCCTGTTGTGTCTGGGTAGTTGAGGGTGATTCCTGATTTGTCTGGAGATTTGCCCATGTTTTGCGTCCTCTGTGACTGGCTTCAGCTGGAGTTGGCATTGGTGTGTTCTTTATGGCTGGTTGAATTGTTGCTACTGCTGGAGTGGTGGTTCTTGGTTATTGGGCTTGGTAAATGCGTATTGCTTTCTGGAATTCTTCGCAGCCGCGAAAGGATGCTGGGTGGCCATCTTGATTGCAGTTTACGCAGTGTGATGTAGCATTTACTGGGAGGCTGCATTCTCTTGCTCTACGGGCGCCACCGCAGCGGACACAGCGAGTCGGCATGGAACAATACTTTGCGGTGTGAAAGAAACTCTGACACTTTTTACATTGTGGTGGACCGTCTTTATTTTGATAAGATTCAACTGTCACCTTTGTGTCAAGGATGTAGCGGACGTGGTAAATGGCGTCATTTTCAGGTTTTCTGTCAAGTGTTACGCAGAAGACGTCCATGGGTCGTAATTGTTTTGTATTATTGTCTCTTTTCTTGTATTGGTGAACGTTTCTTGGCTTGAAGTTGAGGTATCGTAAGTCTTTGTCTACTTCTGCTTCTGTGACTGTTTCTGGTAGACCTTTTATTACTACTTTTAGGTGTCTTTCACTTTTTGGTTGATGAGTAAATTTGCAAATGTTATGGTGATGAAAGAAGTCGAGTGCTGTCCGTTGGTCTTTCATTGAGTCAAAGTGATATTTGATAGTGTCTCCTTTATAGATAGCCTGTATTGGTCCTTCCATGTGCTTTTTCAATGGTGCGTTGAGCGTTAGGTAGTGGCCTTTGTATTGGATAGTAATGGGTGGGATCGTTGGTTTCTTTGGGATGGCTTGAGGAGCGTTTGATGATGATGGAGTTGGTTGGGTTGCAGTTGCTGGATTTCTGGTACTATTGCTTCGTTGTGTTGGAGGTGAGAGAGGTTCAAATCGGTTTTCTGTTTGAATGGTGAACTGTTTGTGCGGTGCTGTGTCGTTTTCAGTGTTCTTCCGTTTTGCTGTTTTCCGTGGGGGAGGGGTTTGGAAATCCCCTTCCCCATCGTCTTGTTCCATCTCTTCTTGCTCAGATGACTCAGATTCTGAAGAGCGGTAGTACTGTGAAATGTTGTCATCATCGTATGGTTGATTTGTGTCTTCATTGGTCGAGTTTTTTTCTGTGTCCTGTCGTGGAGCGTCGTGATTGGTTGGTTGGTTTTTGCGGGAAGTCGCCATGTTGCTGTCTTGTTGTGCCTGTTGTAGCTTCTGAATTTGTTGTCTGAGTGCATGTTCGACATCTGTTTCCTGTGTGTTGGTGGTGTTTGGCTCAGACCTACTCGCGAGATCTACCTCAGCCCTATTGCTAATTCTTTGCCTGGAAGGCCGCGGACGTACAGCTCGCGGGGGGCCGGCCTGCTCTCGGTCGGGCCCCTGCGTCTGAGGCCCTGGGTCTTCATCGCTCCCTTCGCTATCCATTCTATCCCCAGCTATTCCAGGGAGGCTCTCCTGAGTCCTATTTCGCCCTGTCAACCTATCGACACGACAATTCCGCACTACGTTCACAACGGTGCGACGTAAAAACGCCGCCCCTTTGTGACCGTCACACAGCTCGCGCTGCTCGGCGCCCGATGACAGCTCCCTCTAGTACCATGGAAGTCGTTCCCTCATGTCTTAACAAATGTCCTATCATCCTGTCCCTTCTTCTTGGTGTATTCCACATATTCCTTTCCTATTCTGCGTAGAACCTCCTCATTCCTTATCTGTCCACTTAATTTTCAACATTCGTCTGTAACACCACATCTAGAATGCTCTGATTCTCTTCTGTTCCGGTTTTCCTACCGTCCGTGTTTCACTACTGCTGTACTCCAGACGCACATTCTCAGAAATTTCTTCCTCAAATTAAGGCCGATCTTTGATATTAGTAGGAATGCCCTTCTTGCCATTGCTAGTGTGCTTTTGATGGTCTCCGTGCCCCGCCCGTGATTGATTATTTTACTACCTAGGTAGCAAAATTCCTTAACTTCGTCTACTTTGTGACCATCAATCCTGATGTTAAGTTTTTCGCTGTTCTCATTTCTACTACTCCTCATTACCTTCGTCTTTCTTCGATATACTCTCAATCTATACTCTGTACTCATTAGACTGTTCATTCCGTTCAGCAGATAGTGTAATTCTTCTTCACATTCACTCAGGATAGCAATATCATCAGCGAATCGTATCACTGATATCCTTTCACCTTGTATTTTAATTCCGCTCCTGAACCTTTCTTTTATTTCCATCATTGCTTCCTCGATGCACAGACTGAACAGTAGAGGCGAAATGCTAAATCCTTTTTAAACGAGCACTTCGTTCTTGGTCGTCCGCTCTTATTATTTTCTCTTGGCTGTTGCACATATTGTATACAACCCGTCTCTCCCTATAGCCTACCCCTACTTTCCTCGGCATTCCGAACATCTTGCACCATTTTAAATTGTCGAACGCTTTTTCCAGGTCGACAAATGCTATGAATGTGTATTGATTTTTCTTTAGTCTTGTTTCCACTATTAACCGCAACATCAGAATTGCCTCTTTCGTGCCTTCACCTTTCCTAAAACTGATTGTCATCTAGCGCATCCTCAGTTTTCTTTTCCATTCTTCTGTATATTATTCTTGTAAGCAACTTTGATGCATGAGCTGTTAAGCTGCTTGTGCGGTACATTCTACACACCAAAGTGAACAGTCGTTTCGTTGCCACTTCCTCCAATGATTTTAGAAATTCTGATGGAATGTTATCTATCCCTACTGCCTTATTTGATCTTAAAGCCTTCCAAAGCGCTCTTAAATTCTGATACTGGATCCCCTATCTCTTCTAAATCGACTCCTGTTTCTTGTTCTATTACCTCAAACAAATCTTCCCAGTCATAGGGGCTTGCAATGTCTCTTTCCACCTATCCGCTCTCTCATCTGCATTTAACAATGGAATTACCGTTGCACTCTTAATGTTGCCACCCTTGCTTTCAATGTCAGCGAAGGTTGTGTAACCTCCCCACAAAATTTTTAAATAAATATTATGGATAATGATTCTGATTTAGTGTAACCTCCCCACAAAATATTAAATAAATATTATTGATAATGATTCTGGTTTAGTGTAACCTCAAAACAAAATTCTTTCACTGTGTAACCTCACAACAGAAAAATTCCTAAACCTCTCAACAGTAAAAATTATAATTATGTCGTTCACATTCAGTGTAACGTCCCAATAAAAAAAAAAAATTCAGTAACCTGGTAATAAAGCAATGTAACTAACCTCTCAATTAAATTGTAGCTCACTTATGGCTTTTCAATAATTCACTGTGAATTGAACCTGGTAAATTTTGGACGACAGCAGTGCTGCGTCATGGCCCTGAAAGATCATTCTGAATAAAAAAAGGAAAAATTCTTACCTCAATGAAGTCGGCGGATATATCTGCTTTACAATAAGTTTTTCCGGCACAGCTCTGTGCAATGCTGGCCGACCTATCTGTCATTTATGAAAGGGTGCAACTGATTTTTCTATTGCAATAATCGGGATGATCATGGATCGGAGAAATTAGTAAATTCTTTAAATTGAAATGAATGGTTGTTAAAAGTTACTTTTTATGAGTAAGATTATTATTACGAGAGTTTTAAAACATTTACATGCGACTTTAGATAACATTACTACATATGCGCGAGGCTGCTTTTTACCTTGTACAATAATACTCAGGTTCCGGCATCGCTGCACCGCGACCGGCCAGCCAACACGATACACCAGAGCAGACTCCAGACCAGCAACAACTTATGCTACAGCTATACAGTTCCTACTGCAGTCAACACTGCTCTCTGGTCAGAGACCTTGCATATCGCAGGCAGCGCATGAGCAATACATCGAAATTACATCTGCTCGGACCTCTTACAGTTGTTTTGACTTTCCTGGATGCTAAGTCTGCCCTCCCGACAATCATTTCTTTTTTCGATGTCTTCACATTTCTCCTGCAGCCATTTCGTCTTAACTTCCCTACACATCCTACTTATTTCATTCCTCAGCGACTTGTATTTCCCTATTCCTGAGTTTCCCGGAACATTTTTGTACTTCCTCCTTCCATCGACCAGTTGAAGTATTTCTTCTGTTACCTTCTTTATACCTATGTTTTCCTTCCCAACTTCTGTGATGGCCTTTTTAGAAATGTCCATTCCTCTTCAGCTGTACTGCCTACTGAGCTATTCCTTATTGCTGTATCTATAGCCTTCGAGAACTTCAAGCGTATCACGTCATTCCTTACAAGGGAACCTCCCCATCGCACCCCCCTCAGATTCAGTTATAAGTTGGCACAGTGGATAGGCCTTGATAGACTGAACACAGATCAATTGAGAAAACAGGAAGAAGTTGTGTGGAACTGTGAAAAAATAAGCAAAATATACAAACTGAGTAGTCCACGTGTCGCATAGGCAACATCATGGACAAAGGAAGCTCAGGAGTGTAGTGGTCCCGTGGTAACGTGAGCAGGTGCTGAACTAGAAGTCCTTGGTTCAAAGCTTCCCTCGAGTGAAAATTGTATTTTCTTTATTTTTGCATAGTTATTATCTGTCCGTTCGTTCATTGACGTCTTTGTTCACTGTAATAAGTTTAGTGTCTGTGTTTTGCGACCGCATCGCAAAACCGTGCGATTAGTAGACGAAAGGACGTGCCTCTCCAATTGGAACCGAAAACATTTGATCGCAAGGTCATAGGTCAACCGATTCCTCCACAGGAAAACACATCTGATATATTCTATACGACACTGGTGACGGCATGTGCGTCACATGACAGGAATATGTTGTCGACCCACCTAACTTGTACACTTGGCGAAGGGGTAAAAAGATTCTTCTACCTTGCCCGATTTAGGTTTTCTTGTGGATGTGATAATCACTCCCAAAAAAGTGATGAAAACATAAGAGTTTGTCACATAAACTGAAAATAAAAAATTAAACTTCTCACTCGATGGAAGATTTGAACCAACGACCTTTCGTTCCGCAGCTGCTCACGTTACCACGAGACCACGGCGTTCCTGCGTTCCTAGTGTCCTTGACGTTGCTTATCTTCCCATGAACTACTCGGTTTGTATATTTTGCTCATTTTTTCATAGTTCCACACAACTTCTTCCTGTTTTCTCAATTGATCTGTTTTCAGTTTTTCGTGGCCTATCCACTGTGCCAACTTATAACTAAATCTGAGGGGGGTGCGATGGGGAGGTTCCCTTGTTAGTACTTCCGTATTCCACATCTTTGCGTATTGATTCATCCTGACTAATGTCATAAACTTCAGCCTACTCTTCATCACTACTATATTGTGATCTGAGTCTATATCTGCTCCTGGGTACGCCTTACAATCCAGTATCTGATTTCGGTGTCTCTGTTTGACCATGATGTAATCTAATTGAAATCTTCCCGTATCATACGGCCTTTTCCAAATATACCTCCTCCTCTTCTGGTTCTTGGACAGGGTTTTCACTATTACTTTACTAGCTGAAACTTGTTACAGAACTCAGTATTTCTCCTCTCTCATTCCTTGTCCCGAGCCCATATTCTCCTGTAACCTTTTCTTCTACTCCTTCCCCTACAACTGCATTCCACTCTCCCATGACTATTAGATTTTCATATCCCTTTACATACCGTATTACCCTTTCAATATTCTCATATACTTTCTCTATCTCTTCATCTTCAGCTTGCGACGTCGGCATGTATACCTGGACTATCGTTGTCGGTGTTGGTTTGCTGTCGATTCTGATAAGAACACCCCTATCACTGAACTGTTCATAATAGCACACACTCCCCCCTACCTTCCTGTTCATAATGAATCCTACTCCCGTTGTACCATTTTCTGCTGCTGTTGATATTAGCCTATACTCATCTGACCAGAAATCCTTTTCTTCTTTCCACTTCACTTCACTAACCCTGAGCCTTTGCATTTCCCTTTTCAGATTTTCTAGTTTCCCAACCACGTTCAAGCTTCTAACATTCCATGCCCCGACTCGTAGAAAGTTATCCTTCCGTTGATTGTTCACTCTTTTTCTCATGCTAACCTCCCCCTTGGCAGTTCCCTCTCGGAGATCCGAATGGGGGACTTCCCCGAAATCTTTTACCAATGGAGACATCATCATGAAACTTCTTCAATTACACGTGCTTTATGTGGTCTATTTCCAAGACGAGCGTTTTCGTTTGTTTTACCGTGCGGAGTTCGGCCATCGCTTCGCTCCCAGCGCGTTGTATTGCGACTTACCACTCTGAATTTATTTTATCGGTGAGCATTTTGTCTTTCTGCTCAAGCCACTTGGCGACTTCGGTATTTAATTTTTCACTTTTCATATCTAGCTCGGTTTTTAGCACTTCTTCTTCTGTTTCCACGGACAGGCTGTCGACACGTTGTGTTAATTCGCGCATTGTACTTCCATCGTCTTCTATGTTGACTGCATTATTTCCACATCTTTTGATAATTTGGAAACGGTTTTTGGTAAATTCTTATATGCTTCCTTTAGGCTGGTAACTTCGGATGCTATTGTTCCAAAAACAGTGTATAATTTTTAGTAATTCCTGATTTACCTGAGTGGAAATTTGCGTGACCAACTGTTTGTCAGTTCAGTCAAGATATTATTTATTTGAGATGTCAGCGCCACATCTCTCTCAGCAAGAGTAATTGCGGTAATTGGCTTTACCAGTTCTCTATCGCGAGCATTAATCGTCTCAGAGTTTTATTAAATAATACAGAAAATGGATCTACGACGGGAGGAGGTATTTGGTCGGCACTTTCAATTGCATGTTCCTGTGTATTAGCTTCTGCCTCCACATTCTGAGCATCGGATTCTGCCACCGTCTGTGCTATTGTTACCGCCATCGACGTTATTTTCAGTAACACTATATTTGCAGAATCCATGTTTAAATTTACCTATCTTTAATCAATTATTCAAAATGACAGTCACAATCGCATTATTTATTTTGCCGCCAACCGGTTTCAACCCGCGATGGGGTCATCTTCAGGGCAATTTACACTGTAAAATTATAATATTAGTAAGTAATCATGTACGTAATCTATAAGCAATTAGTCAAAGTTACATAAATAAACATATTTTTATACCCATTTGGTCGCTCGCTGGAGTCGTAACCCTGCCTGTGCACGGTTGGTAACTATGCATGGTTGGCTCTCTGCATGAGCTGAAATAACGGCCAACAACACGTGGGCAGACGGTAGTTACATGCTTAAGCAAGAAATCGTAAATTTTAATGTTTGTTCCAGTTGTAATTTAAAACATAATAAATAATAATAATAAATATAACTAATTAAACCTCGAGAAATTTACAATTATTTAAAATTCAGGTAACTGTTGTCCCATTCATTTTTCACATCATTTGTGGATAGAGCAGAGCCCTCTATCTTTTGTGGTTGGAACACCGTTGCCATGTACGGTAGTATATATCAAGCCCATGGCAATACCGTTGGTCACCGTGGAGGGCGTTACCGTCTGGCCACGTGTTGTTGGCCGTTATTTAAGCTCATGCAGAGAGCCAACCGTGCGTAGTTACCAACCGTGCGCAGGCAGGGTGACGACTCCAGCGAGCGACCAAATGGCTATAAAAATCTGTTTATTTATGTAACTTTGACTAATTGCTTGTAGATTGCGTACATGATTACTTACTAATATTATGACTTTACAGTGTAAATTGCCCTGAAGATGACCTCATCACGGGTTGAAACCGGTTGGCGGCAAATTAAATAATGCGATTGTGAGAGTCATTTTGAATCATTGATTATAAGTAAATTAATCGCTGTTTATCTCCATACAACTATGTTGTCTAAAAATTTACCTATCTTTGTCATAACAGAAATTGAAAATATACTTCGAAATAAAATCTCTTAACAATACACTGAATAATTACCGTAAATTCATAAAAAACAAATTGTTGTATTACTAAAATGAGAGCATGGGTACTTCAAACTAAAACAATCCACTGTCACTCCTTTTCATCTTGCTTGCACGCAGCGCACAAGTAGCCATATTAGCCTAGCAACAGTGCCTACTGCATTTAATAGGCTGCAAACTACCCAAAATGCAGAAAATGCAAAATTGGCCATGCGTTAAACGAGCTACGCGTTGCAGCCCACAAAAGCGGAGGCAGCTGGTAACATGTTGATAACCGTACCTTATTTTCTTGTGTTGGTGCTTGGAGCGTCCTTTAGTTCCGTTACGTCAGTTAATTTCATTTGTGCTTCGTGTAGCCGTCATCAGTTTTTTCTTGACTCTAACAGTACAGTCGACTCATGAAAAATAGAACAAACAAGCATCAATTAACGCCACACGACTTTTTTTTTTTTGTTCGAGCTACACATTGGCTGCGTCTATATAATATTACAGATATTTAAGAAAAATAAAATAGTATTATATTTATCATTTCTGCTGGTGGCAAAGCGTCTGAAATGGTAAAATTGTGCATAGAAAATTTTTACTTGCTTAGTAATGAATCTTCATTCCGCCATCAAGCATGGGATTCCCGTCAGACCGACGAGAACGTTGACCGACGGCACTGTTTAGAGGCCAGTGAGCGATCTCAAAATTACGCAGTTTGAGTAATTACCTTGCCCGGATACTGGTAGAAAAGATCGGCGAAATAGATCGTAGGGACGCTGAAATAAAAGATTGAAAAAGTATATGGCGACTGAACAAAGTAGCGTTCGGCTGTGGCCACCAAAACAATTCACCAGCAACTGCAGCCTGAAAAATTTCTGAAATGCAATTAATAATTTGAGAGGTGACAGTAATGGAAGAGGAAAGTAGGTTCTTAATTGAAACGCGAGTTTTATAATAAAATTAACGTAATGATTTAACCAAAAGTTACAGATACGTTAGTGACACTTACATGTTATGAAACAGCCATAGAAAACAAGAGACAAGAGACACACAGCTCGCAGTTGCTGCTTTTATATAGTCCAAAACAAATTACGGCGAGTGCCTTCAACTTTCTTTACAGAGCGTAAAGTTTCGATATATAAACATTTCTCTGGAACATTCTTTATCGGAACAAAAAAAAAAAAAAAAAAAAAATCCCCTATATTAAATCATGGCCTTTCCTCGTTGCTTTGAACATGATGTAGCTTCTCGCTGCCTATTCTCACATCATAATGTAGCTTTATTTCACAATACTCAATGAGTACAACTTAATTCAGTTGATGAATGTGATTATGAAGGGGAGGAGCATTTGAAACATGTTTGTTCAGCTGAAGGAAAACGTGATTCCGTATTTCCTGCAAAGCTGAGATAACTAATTTCTTCCGTTTTTTCCGTTCAAGATACCGGTACTAGAAACTTTAGAACATGGTGAAATTTGCAAGTTGCACTCCAGTTATTTTTTCAGTTTGCTAGCCAAATACAAAGTGGAAAAAACTGGATGAGGTATGTATTCACAGTCGTTATCTATTATAGTACCAGAACAATTAGCACTAGCAGAGGTACCAGTTTCACTGTGTATTAAAAATCTCTTGGAAGCACCTTCATTGATGTTCTGCTTGTCCACTAAAAGACACTCCCAGCAGTTCTCTACTGAGTTTATATGCCAGTACCAGAGTCCTTCGTGGTGCATATCTGCTTCTGACAGCGTCATACACAACTAGAGATGCATGTAGACTGTTAACTATAGGTGTAAAACCGGTTCTTGTTGAGTGAACCAGTAAAGTTCCCTCACCAGATTCTTTTAACATGAACTGTCAATTTTTGCTTGTTTTACATACCCACATCATTGTAAGTGATAAAAGGCGAAAAATATAAACGCTTATTTTGCATAAAAAACAGACATTATGGCTATAAATGAATTTCATTTCTTACATAAGCATAACATAACATTTCACACGTTTTGTTGAATAATCGTCACAAAAGTAATGCTGCCTTCCAAACTGATATTTTATTTTCTACTCTTGTGAAAGCAGTCGACTAAAAGACTCGTAGTGCAACAGAAACAGGTATTCATGAAAAAACTGTGATTCTGTTGCATGTAAACAGGACTGTCAGTACCGTACGTTTGATCTGGCCACATGTAAAACCGGTAATCACTCGCATTAATATCAGGAATTTCGGAGAACTTAGGTTAACTGCACTAGTACATGTGCAATGGCAATAACGTAAATTGTTTTATTGTTAAAATCAAAGCTTGTGCAGACAAAATGAGATTCTACACTTGTTAACTCGTGATTGGGTGTGGACGTACTAACGAGAATTGCATCTTGTACTGGACTCTGCTGTTACGGAGTCTTACTTATTACTAGTACTACAGCAAAATACAGAACTTTTCAGTATCTCTTGCAGTATGGTGTAAGTTAAGATGTATGCTCCACATATGTGGTATAACAGCATTTAGTCTGTTCTGCTTAACAGTCCTCATTTCATACATGAAGTGGTACCTCACACCATCGATAATCATCTTGGCACGATTTTAATTTTATTGTACCCACAACATACATAACCAATTCTTAGAAGGCCTACAGACTTCCGATCGTGTAGGACTCCATAATAACGACTTCCAATAGAAGGTGCAGTTCTCGTTCGTATTTACACACCTGGTTACGAGTGAACAGGTGTAGGAGCGTAGTTTGTCTGCCGAGCGCGCGCACACCTGCCTGCGGCCTGTCTTTCTCGTAGGCCTCGACTGAACCCCACGCGAGGCGCCGCGGCGCGTACTTGATCGAAGGAATACAAACATAAATCTTGCCAACACAAGTAAAATGCAGCCAAGACTTGGTCACTCTGCTAGGACAGTGTTGTTGTTGTAAGTTCTTCCTGGCGGTATGTTGCGACTACTATATATAAATGCAAGTATAGGATACATGATGTACGAGATTTCTCAGTACGAAACTGTGATACGATAACTGCCAAATACGGTGTTTTACTTTTACAAATTATTTAGGTATAAAGGAGACGAGTCACTGAAAGGCACACACACACACACACACACACACACACACACACACACTGCTGTCTTCCTACATTGTGCTCAGTTGAAATGGCTCTGAGCACTATGCGACTTAACTACTGAGGTCGTCAGTCCCCTAGAACTTAGAATGACTTAAACCTAACTAACCTAAGGACATCACACACATCCATGCTCGAGGCAGGATTCGAACCTGCGACCGTAGCGGTCACGCGGTTGCAGACTGAAGCGCCTAGAACCGCTCGGCCACTCCGGCCGGCCGTGCTCAGTTGGCTGCCACATGTTTCCTGGCCCACGGTCAGTGTACGGGGGTGAGGGGTGGAGAGAGGCGGGAAGCAGGGAGAGGGTTGGGGGAGGCGTCTAGCGGATCGTGGGAGAGTGGGAAGCCGTCGGTGGGCTGGGTAGGCGTGCAGGTCCCATTTTAGTTTTGTAAGGCTGGGATCCAGCATGACACAAAGATAAATTAGTGGTTGAGAAGTACCGCCATAGGGGACCGATCGTGCTGAGGTTGTGGTTATGTCCGGCACGTGGGCCATACGTGTTCTAGAACTGAAGAGTTTAAGTAGAAGAAATTTTTAATTGAGAGTAAAGTAGTCGCGCCAGCCCTAGGGAGTCGGCAGCCGAACCGTTCCTCCACCCATCCGAGGAGGGTACGTATACCGGTGGTGAGAAGTCGCTTGCGTAGAAGACGGTTTGCCCTGGTGGGAACTTAAAATACAATTAAAATCCATGGGCAACAAGTACTGAAATATTTCGAGATTGTCGGAAAGGAGGCTCGCAAAGCTTTAAAAGGTTTAGTACGTTTGTACTGTGATAGTGGACTCAGACAGACCTTTAGCAGTGGGGCTGGAAGGTGGGGGGCGGCGCGGGTGGACGGGCGCGCGCCGGCGCCGACGTGGGGGCGTGCCGTGGGCGTGGGCGGTGCCGTATAGGGACACGAAGGTACGCGCGGCCAGAGGAAACTTTTGTTGACAGTGAACCTCGGCGAGTCACATTCCAGGTAACGTATACATTGCTTGTAAGCGCTGCACACTATTAGTTTCAGAAAACTGATAGGAATATTAATGGAAATAGTACGTGTTGAGTCAGTACAACAAAATTCTTCTGACCGCTGTGAGAGAATTATCTTGAAACGTAAAACAGCTATTTCAAAAATCACCCTACACTACAAATTTTTTTACATTTCTAACTAGTAATATTAAGCTAACGTAAGACGTCGATTATCTTTCATTTGATACAGCTCGTATGAAAAACGTAAGAAGATAGCTCGAGTTTCAATGTGTTAGAAGACCTGCTTGAAACCTTAAAATTTGAAAATATATCGAGTGGACAAAGATATGTAAAAGTATATGTTACACATCTAACAGTGCCGTTAATCGTGGACTGTAAATGTTAGTGTGACGTAAGGTAACGGACGCTTTATAGCAAATAAGTGCAGGAGGGAATGGAGGGGAGGGAGAGCGGTGCCGCCTGAGCTCTCCTGCTCTGTGTATCCATAGATGGGTGTCGGCTGGGCTGCGGCTCGGGAGGCGAGTTCTGGCCTCTGCTTCTCGCCGCAGCCCACCTACGCAGTGTCCGCCAGTTCTCAGCGACCGAATCGATGCCGACAGGGAGGCACCGAACAGAGTACAGGCGGCTGCGGGAGGCACAGCCAGCTCACTTCCACTAGGAGCCGGGTCCACGAGTCTCTTCAGGTACGCCGCATCCGCTCGAGACATTTCACAGATCATTGAATACCGGTAACGTGATGTTAGAAACTGTGTAACTTACTGCAGGTGCAATTCTGAAAACGAAAAGGAACACTTTGCAAATCTGTTTACCTGGAGAGGTGACGGCTACAAGGAACTTCACGACACAGCGAACCGTAGGGGGCAGTGTGACTGTCCTTGAACGGTACTACCGTAGGAGATCCAGCTAAGGATTCGGTGGAGGGGGGTGGAATGGACGACGGAGAAAGTACTGCAGATGAAGAAGGCAAACAGAAATGTGCCAGAGCGCGAACTGACGAGTTTACTGCGGACGTGGGTCGGAGGTAAAATGAAGCGCGGTGCGTTCGTGAAGATGAGGATACAAAGTAGCGCTGCCCCCTCGCAAAAGTACTTCCTCGGCACGAGGACCTCTCACTCGAAACTGAATTGTCAAGCGACGCTGAAATCGTTCCGTGTTCAGATTGTGACGATCCTCGATGTTGTCCGCCTCCTTAGCGAGGCATTTTGCAGGCCGTCGCTCGCTCTATTCATAAATATATGTCTGAGTGAAGCTACTCGACAACAAAATAAAAACAGTGAATAATAGATGGAGTATCAATGAGAACATTGCCTTATTTAAGTTTACTCTTATGTGTTTAAACATGTGTGAACAGAAAGAAGAAAAATAAAATTTAAAATTATGTGTTGCCATCAACAAATAAATTGTAAACGAATGCACACCTTAGTCTGTCAAGTGGGGTAAGACGTCAAACGGGCCGACTTCGAGGAGGAAAGGCACCACAGGACATTTTAATTTGCACTGTCTATACTTTTACAAATAAATTCATAAAACTTTGTCTGCATGACCAGGAAGGATTCAGGATTCACACTCATAGCAGTGGAAGTTCAAAAACACGAAAAAATAATATTTTTTAAATGTGAAATTTCATGATTTTTTTCACTTACTGTTGGCTGCATTTGTTGCTAGAGGTACACTCTCTTCATAAGTAAGAGAGATTCTTCGATGAATTTTGCGCAGCCTACAAACCATACTTACAGGTGTATGAAACTCTAGAATTTATTTAATCTATGGACAAATTAATGGACTGTTACGTTTTAAACTTCGTGTTTAGGGAAAACTCGAATTTTATAGTTAATTATCTCAATTTTTACCACAGTTTTTAACATATTTGGGAAATTCTAGAGTTTCATACACCTGTAAGTATGGTTTGTATGCTGTGCAAAATTCATCGAAGAATCTCTCTTACTTATGAAGGGAAGTGTGCCTACAGCAACAAATGCAGCCAATACCAAGTGAAAAAATGATAAATTTCACATGTAAAAAAAAATTGTTTTGTTATGTTTCTGAACTTCCTCTGCTATGTGTGTGAATCCTGAATCCGTCCTGGTCGTGCTGACAAAGTTTTATGAATTTATTTGTAAAGGTATAGACAGTGCAAATTAAAATGTCCTGTGGTGCCTCACCTGCTCCAAGTTGGCCCGCTTCGCGTCCTCCCCCCCCCCCCCCCCCCCCCCCGCCCCCCACCTTAAACGACATAAACCCAAAAGCCAATATATTTGTGTAATCAAAATCTTAAATGAAAGATATTGGCTACTCACATCGTCTAAAAGACAGACCACATATTGATTAACTTGTCTTTTAGACGGTGTGCTGGCCAGTACGTCCCATTTGAGATTTTGATTACACGAATGTAACGTCTTTCGGTGTCAATGTCGTTTAAAAGCGTAAAGTGTGTATTATTTAGAATATTCTAATATATTTATTCATTAGAGTACGCTGTTTTAAATTTTATTTTTTACACCTATAATTAAATACAGATGAGCAACTTTTTGAGTGATTTGTTGGCCACAAACCTTTTCCGATGTTTCACGAATTGATACTGTTAAGCTATCGTTTATGGTCCTCTGCATCTTCGCAGGCTACTACCAGTCATTTTGCTAGGGTATAATGCAGTTGTTCAGGGTGTGCCTTCTAGTGGGTGCAATGATTACGGGGTATCTACCTTAACATTGTTAAGACTGTCCTCCGTTTCGACTTGCCTATTGGCGTGTAACCTTAATACCTATGATATTTGCTGACTCTATGATATATTAATTTCTCGTAATGGAACAAAGCGAGGGACCGCTAAAAGCCGTCGAGAGGCGAACGGCGCTCCGCTCCAAAGCCCCGCGGCACCGCCCCTGCTGCGTCTGTTGTGCACTGGCCGACACGAAAGTACGACCTGCGCTTAAGCTGCTCTTCGCAATGCCGAAAGAGTTTCTCCCGCGTCGAAAATTCGGTAACATCATCGAGAAATGTACAGGGCTATTCAAAAATAAGGAACAGATTTCAAACATTTACTGCTTCTAAACTACAAAATATAGAAACACAATTCCAATGTTCCTGGAAAGAGAAAAGTTCAGATTTTTTACGTATTCAATATGAGCATCATGTTTTACACGACAAATGTCAAAATGGCGCTTCATTTCCTGCCACACACGAAGCAGGTGGTCTTTCGTTTTGGAATTCGCAGCTTCATCAGTGCGATTTCGCAGACTTTCAAGAATGTCAGGCACAGACGGGATGAAAACGCGCTGTTTTCCGTACCCCCACAGGCAAAAGCCTCAAGGTGTGAGTGACGTCTGGAGACGTGGGAGTCCACTCATATTCTGCTCCAGTCCGACGCCCCGGCACGGCGTCACTCAGGTAACGTCGGACGTGCCTGCGGCTGTGTTACGCAAAAGACCGCGTTTTTCTCCCCCCTGTGCCTCACATTCTCCAAAGTCTGCGACATCGCACTGTTAGTGAAGCTGTGGAGTGAATAATGAGAGACTATTTGCTCCGTGTGTGGCAGGAAATGAGCCACCGTTTTGATATTTGTCGTGCTCACATTGAATGCATAAAAATCTGAACTTTTCTCTTTCCAGGAACGTTGGAATTACGTCTCTATCTTTCGTAGTTTGGAAGCAATAAATTTTTGTAATCTGTTCCTTCTTCTTGAATAGCCCTGTATTTCAGTGAACCGCACCGACTGGTCAGCCCACACAATCTGCTGCTTGCATATGGCCGACATCCGCTTTGTTCCGTGAAACCTCTCCACTTTACTGCTGGGTGCGAGTGCCACTGAAGGTCTGAGGCCTGTAATGCAGGAGGCAGTCCGAATCATCGTCGTGTAGGTCAACACCTACTAGACGCTAAGGACAAAGTAAAAACGTAATTGCCATATCTTAAAGTTTTTACGTAAACTTTCTTATCCTAAAGAAGCAATCGGGAACGTTAGTTTTGTCCGAGCAAAAAAGTTGATATCAGAAGCATCTGGAATCTCAGAAAGAAGAGTGCAAAGTGTTTGCGACATCGTAAGTTTTTTAGTATTTATGTGTGTGTGTGTGTGTGTGTGTGTGTGTGTGTGTGTGTGTGTCTGTCTGTCTGTGTCTCAGTGCGTGCTGTTTTCCTTTCGTCACGAAAAGCAAATTAATTTTATCGTTTTGTTGCCAAATTTCCAGCTGGAAGTTTCTTCGAGGTCCAACAGAACATCTACATCTACATCCATACTCCGCAAGCCACCTGAAGGTGTGTGGCGGAGGGTACCTTGAGTACCTCTATCGGTTCTCCCTTCTATTCCAGTCTCGTATTGTTCGTGGAAAGGATTGTCTGTATGCCTCTGTGTGGGCTCTAATCTCTCTGATTTTATCCTCATGGTCTCTTCGCGAGATATACGTAGGAGGGAACAATATACTGCTTGACTCCTCGGTGAAGGTATGTTCTCGAAACTTCAACAAAGGCCCGTACCGAGCTACTGAGCGTGTGTTCTGCAGAGTCTTCCACTGGAGTTTACTTAACATCTCCGTAACGCTTTCGCGATTACTAAATGATCCTGTAACGAAGCGCGCTGCTCTCCGTTGAATCTTCTCTATCTCTTCTATCAACCCTATCTGGTACGGATCCCACACTGCTGAGCAATACTCAAGCAGTGGGCGAACAAGTGTACTGTAACCTACTTCCTTTGTTTTCGGATTGCATTTCCTTAGGATTCTTCCAATGAATCTCAGTCTGGCATCTGCTTTACCGACGATCAACTTTATATGATCATTCCATTTTAAATCACTTCTAATGCCTACTCCCAGATAATTTATGGAATTAACTGCTTCCAGTTGCTGACCTGGTATATTGCAGCTAAATGATGAGGGATCTTTCTTTCTTTATATTCACAGCACATTACACTTGTCTACATTGAGATTCAATTGCCATTCCCTGCACCATGCGTCAATTCGCTGCAGATCCTCCTGCATTTCAGTACATTTTTCCATTGGTTACAACCTCTCGATATACTACAGCATCGTCCGCAAAAAGCCTCAGTGGACTTGACTTCCGATGTTATCCACAAGGTCATTTATGTATATTGTGAATAGCAACGGTCCTACGACACTCCCCTGCGGCACACCTGAAATCACTCTTACTTCGGAAGACTTCTCTCCATTTAGAATGACATGCTGCGCTCTGTTATCTAGGATCTCTTCAATCCAATCACACAATTGGTCTGATAGTCCATATGCTCTTACTTTGTTCATTAAACGACTGTGGGGAACTGTATCGAACGCCTTGCGGAAGCCAAGAAACACGTCATCTACCTGGGAACCCGTGTCTGTGGCCCTCTGAGTCTCGTGGACGAATAGCGCGAGCTGGGTTTCACACGATCGTCTTTTTCGAAACCCATGCTGATTCTTACAGAGTAGATTTCTAGTCTCCAGAAAAGTCATTACACTCGAACATAATACGTGTTCCAAAATTCTACAACTGATCGACGTTAGAGATATAGGTCTATAGTTCTGCACATCTGTTCGACGTCCCTTCTTGAAAACAGGGATGACCTGTGCCCTTTTCCAATCTTTTGGAACGCTACGCTCTTCTAGAGACCTACGGTACACCGCTGCAAGAAGGGGGCCAAGTTCCTTCGCGTACTCTGTCTAACATCGAACTGGTATCCCATCAGGTCCAGCAGTTAAACAGCGACCACTGTTTTTATTATTCAGTCAAAATCATTTCACACGCAGTATTTTATTTTTTGATCTCGAAGCATCTTTCGGTTTTCAAAACAAGATATGTGTCTGTAAACTTAGAGAACGTTCCAGGATTTCCTTCGAGGTCACTTTCTTAGTTCATATACTCTTTTCCAAAGGGCGAGGGAAGGAGAAGAAGTGTTTGGCAAATTACTCGTAAGATACGTTTCCGTGTTGTAATTTTGTTGTTGTAACTGGCAGTGTGAGACGCCTGCTAGAGCAGGTGCAGCGCTGCGGCAGCAGTCCGCAGGTGTCCGCGCCGGGGGAGGCAGCGTCCTAGGCTCTGGCAAACACAGGGGGCAGGCAGAGGAATGTGAGGGTTGGAACCCCATTGGCCCGTAATATAGCTGCGATTCTTCTCGCAATATTGGCATATAATGATTGTATAGTCTCCAGTGGATTGTTGGGCCACTCATCGATCACCTAAAATATTCACATAACCGTTGGCTATAACACGACCTTCGAGAGTAATGATGGGACCAGCACAATGCCATGATATGGCTGCCCACACCATTACACTTCCAGCTCCATGCTTAGCCGTTGTAGGCTTCTTTTTGGGTTCTCCAGACGTAAACCCGGTCCGATGTTCGACATAACGGAGACGTTGACTCGTCGGACCGTATGACGTGTCCAGTGGTCCCGGATGTGTCCTCCTGACACCGTGTTTTACGCTTCTCCGCGTCGATTGTCGTCACTAACGGTTTCGGTATAGCAGATCGTCCACGAATATTCGCTTAATGGAGTTGTCGGCGGGTGGCGTCGATAGATACGGGGTCTCGAAGACGGCTATTGAGTTCTGCATTCACTTTAGCCGCCGTAGTTTTGCGTTGTTTTGACAATTGGTGTTATCGTACGACGATCTCTGTCATTTAGTTTCGATTAGTGAACAAAAAAAATGGTTCAAATGGCTCTGAGCACTATGGGACTCAACTGCTGAGGTCATTAGTCCCCTAGAACTTAGAACTAGTTAAACCTAACTAACCTAAGGACATCACAAACATCCATGCCCGAGGCAGGATTCGAACCTGCGACCGTAGCGGTCTTGCGGTTCCAGACTGCAGCGCCTTTAACCGCACGGCCACTTCGGCCGGCTATTAGTGAACAATATTACGTTTACACGATAATGTCTTTCCGTGTTTTGTGTAGGCTGTCACGACTGTTGAAACAGTTGCTCTTGAAACATTATATAAGCTAGCTGGTCGGTTACTGATGCTCCAGCTAATCGGGCCTCCGCAATCTGCCCTCTTTGGAGCTGTCTTAGGTCTTTCACTGCACGTCGACCTCGGCCTCTGAATGCAAATACGAAGTGTAAACAACCTGCACTGATGCCTGGTCTGTACTGAACGCGCACAGTACAGCGCGACGCGTGTCTTGCCTCTTTGCCTCTGTCGTTGGGCGTCACCCATTACTACCACTGTTCGCAATATTTTGCCTGTCCCCTGTACATTTCAGCCCTTGCCGGCCACGGCTACACGAGTGACAATGATGCAATTTATTCGTCTCTCGTTACGAAAGATTTCATCTTCACACAGAGGGTACGATTTCTGAAGATCAACTCGTATGCAAATCGGTTGAGAGGGATTCACGTGTGTCAACTGTTGTGCGAGACATCGTGAGAAGATATCTCGAACCGAGTGTGGTCCGCGAAGAGGCGCGTCGCGCAGGTGTTGCAGAGCGTGTTTCCCGCGGTGCGAGTGGGCCGGCCGGCCGGCTGGCTGGTTTCCCTGGCTGCTCCAGGCAGAGCGGTTCGCCCGCCCACAGAGGGAGCCCGGCAGCCGGCAGCCGCGCCCCACTTTCTCGTTTGCGTCGCACCGTCGCTGCGTCCCTGCTCTACTCCGGAGGCTGCTGTGAAGACGCGTCCAGCGGCTTTGTCCGGTGTATACGCGACTGACGAGGTGTTCATCTTCCACTTGGTGCTCACCTTGTAGTGGTACCGACAGTGACGTCACATTTCCACTAGGACGACCGAATACGAGTGAATGAGGTGTGTGTGTGCAAACTGCTTGCTCGTCGACGTCCTTAGGTGCCTACACGGGCGATACGCTCCACTTGACGTGTTGTTCGTTGCCGACGTTAGCGCTAGGCCGTGGTGCTATCGGTGTGACACGATCATCTGCACCTGTCTCGAGGCACCTGGCCCCTATCCGAATGCACGCTTTTGGAATTTTCACGGTAAACTTGTCCGTAATGCTCAGCACCTTTCTTGTAGCGCCTTTCCCCTGTAAAGATCACAGACTGACAAGCAGTACTACATAATCGAAGATGGGGCGTTTTGAAAGCCTTCTTTCGCGGACGGATTGCATTTCCGGACAGTTTTTCGAACGAACCTGAGCGTATTTTCCGGTTTTTGTGCAGTTTCTTTTACACGACCAATCCATTTTAATGCGCTCCGGGCGGTCGCTCTTGCTTCTTCTGCAGTAGGCGCTGTATCCAGCGATTTTTCACCAATAGTGTAAGCCAATCAAATGAAAACGAAACAGGTGGAAGAGTTAACTAAAGTGTTTATTGTTTAAAATTAATAGTCGTAGTAGTTAATAAATTTATGCCACTGTGAGACAAGACCATCAACGTTTTCAATGAGAAATGTCTGCTGTTGCCTGAGGAACCGTGATTGTAGCGAGGCGTTCGCACGTCTCCATCCGATGCAGATCGACGGCTGCGTCTCTCTTTCTCCAGGGCTGCAAAAATAAGGAAATCGCAACTGTACGGAGCATTTCAGAATTGCGTAGTGTACTCGAAGCGACGATGTCGACGTCGGGCGTTACCCTGTAACAGGGTGTGTAGCGTTGCTCTTGGGGGACAAAAATAAAAAGAATTGTTACTTTTTTTTTTAATGTCGAAAAAGTGAATATTTTGGTGGGCCACTTGGCAACAGAATCAGGGATTTATTACGCTATTATAATAACATACGTTGACCATTAAATACCTGAATAAGAGCAGCATATTGATATATATATTTGAGATCGCTCGGAAGAAACATTATCATTTCTGTGCATTTTTATAGTCGCGATGTAGTCATACCCGGATCAACACTAAGGGACCAGAAGATTTATAGACTTTAAAAGAAATGCAACACTACACAATTAAAAAAAGTTGGTTCAGAAATAATAGGAAAACGATAATGTTCCTTCTGCCTCATGCTGCGTTCGGCCCATCAGCGTGATCGTAATTTCTGATGATGAAGTAACACAAAATAATTAACAGTTAAGTAAATAAGGAGATGGACTCATCAAGGTTAATTTACGAAAATAAGCACACTTATCTTTAACACACGTTTTTTTTAATGCTACGTACCTTTTCATATTAAATTACAATAGATGACCATTGTGGTTAAATACTTTATACATAACAGTCAAAATGTCCTCTTGACGCTGTCTGTTCGATATCAGTTACAAGAAACTACATGTTTTCTGATTGGAAAAAATAACAATTAGCATATTCACTAAATATTTTTCACATAAAATATAAAATACAGTTGCGGAACGCAGCAAGTCCGCGTCCGCCTCTCATGGAATACAAACAGTAAAAGGTGAGGCGCGAAAAGCCTCATTTGTCTTGAAACAACAGAATTCTTTTTTTATACCATTAATCGATACATGTACATAGAGATTTACTGGCACCGCGCAAGAAGGGCAAAGATAAAGAATAATAGATTCTGTCGCTGCTATGCGATGATTCATTTCTTTTACTTTACAATTTTTCGATAACTTTAGGCCATCAGGCGTTTACTATTGAGCGTATATTAATGTTTGTGAGGCGAAAATTACTAATATTACACTGCCTCCCATGAGGAGGGAAGGAATACCGAAGGTATTACTTTCATCCTCATGCCCATTGGAATATTTGTGATTTTCGGGTGTAACACACAGGTTATTAAAAGTTTCATTTCATATTAATTCCATAGTAAAAGAATTAACGTTTCAATTTGTAATTACTGACGGTGGATCATTGTGAATTTGTTCTGTTTTCTATCAGTGTTTGCATGGATTCAGTCTTTCTTGGTGATTCTTAAAATTAAGGCTATAAGTACACATATTTACAAAATTTATAAGGAAATAGAGTCACACTTCATTTTTCATCGTTGCAAAAGTAATTTGACTATCACAACTGGTACACAACTTTCTGTTTTGACAGTATTCATTATATTGTCATCGTCTTGTCGATTGATTGCCTTGTCCGTCGTCGCACTTAATTATACATTTATTTTCGTCACACATACACTATTTATGATAGACTTTGATTGTAGAGCGGCCACTGGTGATGGCTTCGACAAGGAAGTCCATATCTTTCACTTTCAGGGCTCGAGTGTGGCTCTCCGAATTATTTCCCATATGAAACAGATAAAATATCTTATATTAGAATAGCTTACAAAACTAATTTTATATACATGTGGGATGGGATATAGGAAGGATCGGATCCTTTGACGTATTTTCGTGTGCTTATTTTCATTCGTATCGTGACCTCTCGTCAAAGTTTACATTTCAACAGTGTTCAGAGGTGACCTTGTGACTTGTCTCTGTGTACAATCAGTCATTATAATAATTACGTTAACTTCTCTATTTTAGAGTCTCTCGGAAGGTTTATGATACATACTAAATGTTTTCAGTACTGGGTGTGAA
Source organism: Schistocerca americana (assembly GCF_021461395.2). NCBI lineage: Eukaryota > Metazoa > Arthropoda > Insecta > Orthoptera > Acrididae > Schistocerca > Schistocerca americana. Next base: position 18,935,632 of record NC_060119.1, on the reverse strand, counting down.
TGTTTTTGCTACAGAATGTAGCGCACAGCAACTGTGTTGGCGGTTGAACGTTTACATTATTTCGTCACGTGGTGGCTGTCGCCTCCACTGTTGCGAGCAATCTTGAAATTCAGTCTGTGCGCGCGCACGTGACCGGAGCTTTCTTGCAGAGCGTTGATTTCGCGCTTGAGGTGCCGTGCGTCGCTTTTGTTCGGCGGATCGTGGCTTTGTGCTTTTTAGATTGCTGGAGGGAGCTTCTGCCACCGAAACTGCCTCACATCACATCCTGTCCACTATCCAGTTACGGATTCACAGGTAAGTGGTAGCTACCGCTGCAACTGCATGTGTGGAATGACACTGATTATTACACACTGCACACATCAACGAAATTTTCACACATATGGTGCAGTAGAATACTGCCACTGAAAATCGTCGAACTTTAAAACTTCACTTGCACTGTGGTGAGCGTCTGCGTGAACGGTGTATTAACAGAAATTCTCGCGTCATAACATCACACGGTGTTTACAAGTTGATTTACATACTAATATTTACAAGAGTTCATTTAAATCGATAAATAATCTAATTGACCACTTTGAATCAAAACAATTGTTTCTTAATTAGTCTTTTTTTTTTATTTATGCCTACGGTCACAGGTAGGCTATTATAAGTACTTTTTCTTTGACCAAATCCATTCCAATCTCCTTTACAAATTAATTTCATTCATAGTAATCTTTATCACGCTTGCTTATTCATTTTGTAGGACCAATACTTTTTTTTTTTTAGTGCTCGTCTTGTTTAGTGTCAAAAGTTTTTCTCGTATGTGCTTGTCTTTAAAGAAAGTTCGAGGACAGATTTGAAAATAGCAATTCCGCCTCTGAGTTTCGTGTAGAAATACAAACAGTCGAAAAAAAATGGGAAAAGCGGGCCTACTCGCGGATCGTCGACAGAATCTAAATTACTCCTCAACCAGGTCGAAAATTTAATTTACATTGCGCATTACAAAAGCAATATTCGCGTCACCTCTTTTGTCTGGACGTTTAAGTATTTCCTTTTAAAACAGGCCATTAATTTGTCCTAGATTAAATTTCACTTACTAATACTAAGCACATATAATCATCATTTTCATATTACTATTTAGTGAGAGAAGTGCATTATTCGCTCCTTCCTGCTCATTCTCAAATTACTATTTAGCGAGAGAAGTGCATTATTCGCTCCTTCCTCTTTCCTCATTTTAGTACCTCGGGGCTAATTAATACCTCTCGAGTACATCATTTTCCTTACATACTAACTTATAACTGAAATTGAAAATCGCCTCTAGGACATGTCCTTCTGTTTACATAAAGATTATTCATGTAAATACTTGTCTACAACTTATTCTGTATTTTATTTTCCAGACACGTTGTTTTGATACATAAGGTTTCCTTTTAGCACCGGCTAACGTCCGTAGTCAGTTCAGATCCGTTCTTGTTACTCATTGGTTAATCCTGATCTCCAATACCTTAGAATTTTCTTACAGCTTAAATTAACTTAATTCCTGGCGTTATAAAATTTTCTTAAATCTTGATGGTGGAACAATCCTTTGATTTTATTCGTGGCAGGGTCAGATAACAAATAGCTACCAATGTGTGGTTTCCTCATTATCACAAAGGGACCTTCATAAATGTGTTGCCACTTACGATTCTTCTTTAACAACAGGGATGGTTTAAAGTGAGTCCTGACTAATACCTTTTCTCCTTCTTTGAAATCTATAACTCTGTTTATCTTCTTATCAAATGCCTTTTTTCGGAGGTTAGCATACGTTGTCAATGATATGAGAGCTTGCCTGATTTTTGCGTCTAGGTCCAATTCGTTGTCTTGTAACTTTGGAAGGGGGTCTATCCATTCATTCCTCTCTTTTGATCTTGACATTAACTCATGTGGCGTGAATCCGGTCGACAGATGAGGAAGGTGGTTTACAATCTGTTCGAATGGTGTTACGAAGTCTACCCACTTAGATTGCTTATTCGGAATGTACGTCCTTATAAATCTGTTAAATTCTTTGAAGATTCTTTCTGTCGGATTCGATTGCGGTCGAAACAGGGATATCAAAATTTGTTTGATTCTATGGCGAGCAAGAAATGCACGCCACGGGCGTGATGTGAAATTTGAAGCATTATCAGACAAAATTGATTCTGGAACCCCGAATCGTGGGAAATAATCATTTTCAATGCGACGAATTATTGGATTTGCACAAGAAGATTTTACTGCGTACAGTCTTATGTGCTTAGAAAAATTGTCCAGGATTGCTACTAAGTATTTAGCGCCTCCCCTGCCGGTGGGTAGTGGACCTGCTAAATCAATACTAAGAAGCTGGTTTGGCCTTTCAGCAACTATTGGATTTAGTGGAATTGAAGTGGAAATGTTTAAGGATTTTGCCTTTTGACAGATGACACAGTTTCTCAATAATTTATGAATTCTCTGGTGTAGATTCGGAACATAACAGTAAGTCGAGATTTTCCTTTTACATTTTTCTGGTCCGTAGTGACCCCATGAAATGTGAGTGTACCACAGAAGATGTTCAATGAAATTTCGAGGGATGCAAACACACCACCTCTCAGATGACTCAGACGTCTTATGAAATAGCACTTGGTTATGAACTTTATAAAACTTGGACAACTTGTGGGCTGGATTTTCGTGAAGAATTTGTATAACCTTTTTCCATTTTGGATCTGTATTTTGAAGAATCTGAATCTGCCTACATAACTGAAGAAAATACTTTCTGTGAATTGGATCTTTCATTAACAAGACTTTATAATTAGACATTTGTTCCACCAGTTCGCAGGTTTCTAGTAAGCCCTCAGGTGAGCGAGAAAGTGCGTCTGCTATAACATTATCTTTACCTTTTATGTATACAATGTCAAAGTCATATTCCTGCAGGAATAAGCACCATCGAGTAAGACGAGGGTGTTGCAACTTGCATGTAAGGAGGAATGATAAGGCTTGATGGTCTGAATAGACTTTAATTTTTCTTCCATAGATATAATAGTTAAATCGCCTAAAAGCCCATATTACGGCAAGTGCCTCCAACTCCGTAACCGAATAAGACTTCTCACACTCTGATAACACTCGACTCGCAAAGCTAATCACTTGGATTTGCTCGTGTCCATTTACTAATTGAATCTGGAAAAGACAAGCGCCGATACCCACAAAGGAAGCGTCTGCAGTAATACAAAATTCCTTATCCATCTGAGGATGATGGAGAATGTTACTGTTAACCAGACTGTCTTTAATTTTCTTAAATCCGTCTTGGCATTCCGGCGTCCAATTCCAATGTGAATTCTTTTTTAAAACGTTGTGAAGAGCGGGATTGTTCAATACCTGATTGGGAACAAAACGTCTGAAAAATGACGTAAGACCGATAAATCCTCTCAGTTGCCTTTTTGTAACAGGGGTTGGAAAGTTTTTTATAGCAGATAATTTTTCCGGGTCGGGTTTAATTCCTTCAGGGGTGATGATGTGCCCTAAAAATTTAATTTCACTTTTTCCAAACTTGGATTTCTTAAGATTTGCTGTAACACCATACTCTCTGAATCGTTGAAATATCTTTTGCAGAAGGGCCACATGATCTTCCCAATTTTTCGATGCTACAAGAACGTCATCCACATAGACTGTTACCTCATCTAAAAGTTCAGGACCTAGTACATAGTCAAGGGCAGAAATAAAAATTCCGGAACTCACATTTAGTCCAAACGGTACAACTTTGAAATGGTAAGATCTACCTGCAAATATAAACGCAGTGTACTTCCTAGACTCCTGCGCAAGTTTTACTTGCCAGTAACTGCTTTTCAAATCAAGGGTACTCAAATACTTAACTCCATGAAACTTCTGCAAATGCTCTTCAAGAGCCTCTGGTCTCGTTCTTATGGGTACTATAATTTTATTGATTAATCTTGCATCTAGGACTAGCCTTACGCTACCATCTGATTTTAGCACAGACAATAAAGGACTCGAATAAGGTGAATGAGATACTTCTATCACATTCCAGCGTAACATTTTCTTGATCTCGCACTTGACAGCTTCGCGTCTCGCATATGGAATGGAATAGCTTGTTCTACAGTAGGTTGAATGGGGCAGGACATCCATTCGATATTCAAAGCCTTTTATTAGTCCAGGTTTCTTAGAAAATACTTGAACGTAATCTGTTAACAAATTGTAAAGCTCATTCTTCTGTTGTTTGGATAATTCAATGGACTCACTAGCTTTACCGTATAATTCATTCTGACCGGGAATTAGGTCTTTATACTCATCGTCATTAACACTTTCAAGATCTGTCATGTCTTCTGTCTGACTGTACTGTTGTCTTTTAGTCCATGGCCGTACTGCTGTTTGAAGCACCCCAAAGTTTGTCTTCACCTTACTTCTTAACAAATTTACAGTTACTTGTTGCTGGCTCGCTACTAGAGTACAGATTCCACACTCAATGTCAATTTTAGCTTTCGTCTGCCTCAAGAATTCCATACTCAGGATACATGGCACTGATAGGTTTTTAACAATAAGAAAAATGCACGTTACTGAAATAGACTCTATCTGGATTTGAAGCTGAGTCTGAAGATTTACACGTTGTGTTAGTGGACCAATTGCTCCCGATATGGTGCAACCTTGAATTGGAAGTGATAAAACTTTGCATACAGAGGATATTTGCTTAAATAAACATAAAGATAAGACATTTATATTAGCTCCTGTATCTACAATAGCTGTTACAGGTATGTTGGCAATTGATACCCTTATGGAAGCTTGAACTTGTTCGTCCCATACGTCATCATTGTCTTTCGTCTCAGTGTCTGCTACTAGATCATCCCGTAAGTTTGTCTCTTTGTCATACCTAATTGCTTTAATTTCGTGTGGACTAAGGGACAGGGTGCCCCCATTCAAACCTGCAGCATCCTCTAGGAGGCTCAAAGGTGCTGCTTTTAATTTTCCGCTCGACGCTTACTTTCCTGCTGATTTATATTTCTTAATGTTTCTTCCGTCTGGAACTGGTGTTGGTTTTGTGGTACGAACTCGGTTGGAAACGGATCTTGTTGTCCTGGCGTATTCGCTTGCGCATAATAAATTTGCGTATTATGCGGGCGTTTAGGCTTCAGAGTTCCCGAAGGTCCGTTCGCTTGTTGCGTGAAGTGTATATTTTGTGGCTGAAAGGTATTTTGCTGTGGCTTGTGTTGATTGTAACCGTTACTGAAAGGTGTACATTGGTCTCCACCTTGATTATGCCATTTATTTCTTTTCCACTGACGATTTGAATCGTAAGACTGATCGTTTTGATAATTACCGTTGATCGGTTGCGTGTTTCCATATTGCTGGGGCTGTGTGCTATAATGTGTATTTTCGTACTGAGGTGGTGACGAATTATATATTGGATTGTATCTCTGGCCGTTATTGTACTTATTTTTGTATTTGCTGTTGGAGTACGTAGTGTGTTTATTTTTGAAACCGTTGTGGGGTTGGTACTGGCTGTCGCTGTGACGCGCTTTCGCTCGGCCACCATTGTTGCCTACGTATTCTGTATTGTGCTGGCCGCCTGCACTGAAGTGGGCGTTGCCAACATCAACTCTAGCGTCCTCGTAAATCAGATCTAACGAGTCTAACACAGATAGGAAAGTGTCCGTATCGTCCTCAGACACGTTTACTAACTTTTCTCTGATCGCAATCGGTAGCTTAGTTTTTAGAATCATAATAACGTCTTTGGCGGTGATCGGCGAATCCCAGAACTTGATTTTCGCTAAATACTTTTCAAAATATCTTCTCAAACTACCGCGCTTACTGTTAAACACTTCGGCGTTGTAAACCTCTTTTCTCAGGCGCTGCTGCACACCAGAACTCCAGAATTTAGCTAAAAACATCTGTTCAAACTCTTTGTAACTTTTACAAGAGTCGACCATTTCGGTTCCCCATAAGGCAGCATCGCCTACGATAAATCCACTAACAAATTGAATTCGCTGGCGGTCACTCCAGCTACTCGGGAAAATTCCTGAAAAATTTCGGAGGAACACTATAGGATGAATTTCTCTTTTCTGTGGGTGAAAGGTCGGAAAAATACGATGTTTGATCACGCTTTCCTCCTGCATCAAACTGACAAAAGTGGATGGGCTGGTAGTCTGGTTAACTTGTGCTTCTATAGAACTATGAGTTTGAGCGTTATCAAATGGTGAACGGTAATGTACCTGCTGTTGTTCATTACTTCGTGGTGAATTATTCCAGTTTCCTGACACGGGAGGTGGGGAATTTTCAACTTGACATTTTAGTGTACGAACTTCATCAACTATCTGTTGACGCCATTCAGGTAAATCTTGAGCTAACGCTCGTCTTATCTGGCCTAATTCTGACATCACCGTGTCTCCTGTTTTTCCAGGGGCTGCCAATATTTCAAAGGTCATGTTTTTGACAGTTTCCCTGAGTTCGTTCTTGACCTTGTTTTCTATGAATCCGTCTTTGTTTTTAATCCACTCTTGGTAGTGATCAGACAATGCTTCAGCATGTGCCTTAACAGTATTCTTTATTTGGTCCTCTACATTAAGAGTCTCAATCTGTTTCGAAAGATCATCAACAACATTCTCGATCGTGTCTACTGCGGTTTTAACTCCTTTGACCTCATCAGAGATTGCAGTATAATCTTCTTTTAAGGTCGCAGCTTGTTTTTGATATTCTATCACTTTTGAATTAATCTCTCCCTTGGCTGCTTCGATTTTTTCATCTAACCGTTTTGAAATATCCTCTATTTTTGACTCTACTTGTGTGTCAATTTCTAGCCTCATGATCGTGATCTGACTGCTGATTTGGCTTTGGACATTACCCAACAGGGTATTTAAATCAGCTGTTATGTCTGCCTTTAGTTCGGCCTTTACCGAATTTAACCGTGTATTTAGGTCATTTATCTCCGTTTGCAGATCTGTTTTTACTGAATTTATGTCTGTTTTTACCGAATTTATTTCTGTTTTTACTGAATTTATGTCTTCTTTTACTGAGTTGCACAGATTTGTAAGGACCTGATTTTTATTATGCCGTCTTTCGGCCTTCTCTTTTTCTTCGCGGGCCTTTTCATCTAATTTTTCCTGCTTTTCACGTTCCTGTCTTTGCGCCTCTCTCTGTCTTTGACTTTCGAACTTGCGTTCCATTATTGCTTCGATCATTGCAGCCAAGTCATTTTTTTCAAAAGCGGGAATAGTTTGCACACTAGGACCAGCTTCTAAAACTTCGGTCGAGGCTGCTTCTGCCTCCGCTCGTGTACCTATCGCGCGTGATCGTAATGGATAGTGAGGTCCATTCGCATCACCGCTGTCGTCTGGTTTTGTTTGTGTCCGCTGTTTACCGTCAGCCATGTTCATGAATTATTTGTCAAACGTCAAAATGCTACAGATATTGTTTGTCACTGCCGTCAGTCGTTTGTCTGTGACGTAGTGCTATGGCTTACTGGGACCTAAGATAAAATTTTAACTCTGGGTAACAACTGACGTTCATTTACGCCAAGAAGACAAGATGGTTCCTACTAATTACAAACAAATGAAATATCACACGTTTTACCAGTTTTGAGCGTAGTTATCCGCCATATCGTAATTTTTTTTTATGCACTGACAACAATGTTACACTTTCACTGAATTTAACTACGTAAGAATGGACTATGGACAAATTGAAATAAAGCTGTTTCAAGGCAAGGAAAGACAGGTTTACGTTCTGATCAACTCGAAAGATGCTACGTCACTACGAAAGCTTGGCTACTGCGTATAAAAATTTGACTTACTATGGCTGTCTTGATAATGATACAGCTGGATACTCGCGTTTTTTTGGTAATTTCATCAATGGTTCTTCTGAATTAATTAAAAGGTTTTCCCACTTCTCTTTCTCGGTTGAATTGTATCCACATGAAAAAATGAAACAGTTATTAGAACAAGCAAAGAAAATTTTTTAAACACATACATGAAATGATTTTTTGATCAAGTCCCTGTTCGGGCGCCAAGTGTAGCGTTGCTCTTGGGGGACAAAAATAAAAAGAATTGTTACTTTTTTTTTTAATGTCGAAAAAGTGAATATTTTGGTGGGCCACTTGGCAACAGAATCAGGGATTTATTACGCTATTATAATAACATACGTTGACCATTAAATACCTGAATAAGAGCAGCATATTGATATATATATTTGAGATCGCTCGGAAGAAACATTATCATTTCTGTGCATTTTTATAGTCGCGATGTAGTCATACCCGGATCAACACTAAGGGACCAGAAGATTTATAGACTTTAAAAGAAATGCAACACTACACAATTAAAAAAAGTTGGTTCAGAAATAATAGGAAAACGATAATGTTCCTTCTGCCTCATGCTGCGTTCGGCCCATCAGCGTGATCGTAATTTCTGATGATGAAGTAACACAAAATAATTAACAGTTAAGTAAATAAGGAGATGGACTCATCAAGGTTAATTTACGAAAATAAGCACACTTATCTTTAACACACGTTTTTTTTAATGCTACGTACCTTTTCATATTAAATTACAATAGATGACCATTGTGGTTAAATACTTTATACATAACAGTCAAAATGTCCTCTTGACGCTGTCTGTTCGATATCAGTTACAAGAAACTACATGTTTTCTGATTGGAAAAAATAACAATTAGCATATTCACTAAATATTTTTCACATAAAATATAAAATACAGTTGCGGAACGCAGCAAGTCCGCGTCCGCCTCTCATGGAATACAAACAGTAAAAGGTGAGGCGCGAAAAGCCTCATTTGTCTTGAAACAACAGAATTCTTTTTTTATACCATTAATCGATACATGTACATAGAGATTTACTGGCACCGCGCAAGAAGGGCAAAGATAAAGAATAATAGATTCTGTCGCTGCTATGCGATGATTCATTTCTTTTACTTTACAATTTTTCGATAACTTTAGGCCATCAGGCGTTTACTATTGAGCGTATATTAATGTTTGTGAGGCGAAAATTACTAATATTACAGGTGGTGCCGTCCCTCAACACTTTGGCACTCGATGGCGCGCTGCGGTTTTTCAAACTGTCGACCTACCGTTGTGCGTTAACTGTGGCGCCCTGATCCAGAAAGCCAGTGAGCAACTTGCAGGGAGATGGTGACTGTGTGTGTGTGTGTGTGTGTGTGTGTGTGTGTGTGTGTGTGTGTGTGTGTGTCTGCCGGAGCCGTCAACGTCGTCCACTGTATAGTGACCGCCCTGTACGTGTCCGCAAGCTGCCAGTCCTGTCCGGTGCTCGGTGAGTTTGTTTCATGTGCACAAACGACGGAGCAGACTGCACCGATTTTTTTCCGTAAATGAAGGAACTGACCACCGATATCTACTGTCCTGTGGAGTCTGGACGTCACGGACGAGGTGAGCTGGCAACATTTCTGCTTGGGAAATTTATCAGAGACTAGATTTTCTAAACAGTTGCGTTACGATGCACGTGACGGGCGGAAAATTTCATTTTCTTAAGGTATCTTTACTATTTTATATTTCGTAATGGGAACATGCAGCAAACCCATCTCTGCCTGTCGAACTGACACGGCTAATTGCGTTCCGTCGCTCCGTTTTCGACGTCAAGTCGGAGGATGCGGTGCGGAATTACGGTCCCTCGCGAAAAGAACTCTTCGTTTAGTCCAAAAGAGGAGGCGAAATTCTGGGGAGCGAGCTGCGCGAGACGGCCGCGAAAAGGGCGGGCCGCTCGGTGAACTACCCGTTTTTCGGACCTTTTCATCGCTTTAAGACTTTTCAGTCGGGTACTGGGGACATTCGTGGCCATAGCTCGCCAATAGGAGGTTGCAGTGTATCGTAGTCGGGCCACCTGAGGAGGGAACCTCCCCATCGCACCCCCCTCAGATTTAGTTATAAGGTGGCACAGTGGATAGGCCTTGAAAAACTGAACACAGATCTGTCGAGAATACAGGAAGAAGTTGTGTGAAAATACGAAAAAAATAAGCAAAATATAGAATCTGAGTACTCCATGCGCAAGATAGGCAACATCAAGGATTAAGTGAGTTCAGGAGCGCGATGGTCCCCTGGTTGGCGTGAGCAGCTGCGGAACGAGAGGTCCTTCGTTCAAGTCTTCCCTCGAGTGAAAAGTTTAACTTTTTATTTTCGCAAAGTTATGATCTGTCCGTTCGTTCATTAACGTCTCTGTTCACTGTAATAAGTTCAGTGTCTGTGTTTTGCGACCGCACCGCAAAACCGTGCGATTAGTAGACGAAAGGACGTGCCTCTCCAGTGGGAACCGAAAACATTTGATCGCAAAGTCATAGGTCAACCGATTCCTCCACAGGAAAACACGTCTGATATATTGTATACGACACTGGTGACGGCATGTGCGCCACATGACAGGAATATGTTGTCGACCGACTTAACTTGTAAACTTGGCGAATGGGTAAAAAGATTGTTCTACCTTGCCCGATTTAGGTTTTCTTGTGGCTGTGACAATTACTCCGAAAAAAGGGATGAAAAGATAAAGAGTTTGTCACATAAACTGCAACAAATGAATGCAACAGTTACACAGTCGCACAGTTTTCCCTGTGCTCTGTCAAAACTTATGTTTTTAACGTTTTCAAATTTTTCCGTGTGTAGACGGTCAAATCCTGCATATGTCCAAACAAATCTGAACATATACTGGAATTTTGGAGAGCGAAGTTGATTACGTGTGAGTGCCTGAACTTTGGTAATTGTGTGGAAATAAAAAATTAAGCTTTTCACTCGAGGGAAGACTCGAAACGAGGACCTATCGTTCCGCAGCTGCTCACGCTAGCCACGGGACCGCGGCGCTCGTGAGCTCAGATAATCCTCGATGTTGCCTGTCTTGCAGATGGAGTACTCAGTTTCTATACTTTGGTTATTTTCTTCATAGTTCCACACAACTTCTTCCTGTCCTGTGCCAGCTTATAACTAAATGTGAGGGGGGTGCGATGGGGAGGTTCCCTTGTGAGAAGGCATACACGAAACGCAAACGAAGAAGTGAGAGCGAGGCGGCGGCGCGCGCAGCCTGATCCCCGGCAGCGCCGTAACGGGCGCGGCCGGCTCCGCCCACGGCTGAGCCAGAGGCTGCCCTGGCGCTGGCGCTGGCGCTGGCGCTCCCACGCGGCGCGCCGGGGGCCAGCCGGCCGGCGGTGGCCGTGGGCGGCGGCGGCGGCGGCGGCGGCGGCAGTCTTCTGCCGCACTTTGCTCTCCTCCACCCTGTCCTCGGCACTTGCTGCAGGACAATCTTCCTCACTTTTCTTGTTCGAGGGCAAAACAGACTCTCTGCGCAATAAAACTTGTACTTTCATCTTGTGATCACGCCACGTCAAAGGACCTTTTCTGGTTCTTTTTCAGATAATCGCTTTTCTGACTGATTTGGTGCGGCACACCACGACTTCCCTCCTCGAGCCAACTCCGTCTTCTAACTTACTACAATGCCCTTAAATATTTGTGGCACGCCTCCGAATCTCCATTTTCCCCCTACTATCTTCGCTCTCTGCGACTTCGTCTTTCTGGACGGAATCTCTCTGATGTCTCGACACACTTCCTTTCGCGCTATCCCTTTTTATTCTCAGGGTTTTTCATACGCGCCCGCAGTCGCCAATTCTGTGGGGAACCATTTCGCACCTTAGGAGTCCGCGATGATGTTGAAAACTTCCGGGGATGACTGGTAGGGGTAAATACGTCAGTTTGAGGTAAGGTGACAGGTGGGGAAACGTGTGAGTCGACAGTCGCCGTGAGACCTCCGCCGGTGGTCCCGCTGTCGCTGGGAGAGTAGGGTGGGGTGCGCAGCTGGTGGCGTCGCACGCGCGGCCGCCTGCCCGCGGGGCCACTGTGCGAGCCGGAACGCGGCTGCCCGGCTTCTTACAGCCATTCTTACAACCAAATATTAATGTACACCGGAATACTTCCGCGATCCCACATCCAATGAAACAACAATAATTCCATTGTCTTTGAACCAACAAAATTCAATAATATACAGTGACTAAATATTTTCACCGTCAACCTCTGAATTAACAACTTTTAATCGCTTGTGCAATTTCAACATACGATATCTGAGACTACGTAGCACTGCACTATATCCATCACCTCTGACAGCTAAGTATCTGTATCTATTTTATTTCTCGGTTTGTTACGCCTTTTACATTTTTTTATTACTAAATGTTTGCCACAACATCGCGTACCCCACAATCACACAGCAAATACACATCTCATATTTTGTGCTTTTTGTCTATTTATTTAATGACGACTCTACTACTTTCCCAGCGACTTTATTCAAATGTTGGCTACGTTGTTGTTGTTCTGATCTACAGTCAAATGTTTCAAATGACTCTGACCACTATGGGACTTAACTTCTGAGATCATCAGTCCCCTAATACTTAGAACTACTTAAACCTAACTAACCTAAGGACATCACACACATCCACACCCGAGGCAGGATTCGAACCTGCCGCCGTAGCGGTCGCGCGGTTCCAGACTGTAGCGCCTAGAACCGCTCGGCCACCTCGGCCGGCTGATCTTCAGTCCTGAGACTGGTTTGATGCGCCTCTCCACGCTACTCTATCCTATGCAAGCTTCTTCATCTCCCAGTACCTACTGCAACCTACATCCTTCTGAATCTGCTTAGTGTATTCATCTCTTGGTCACCCTCTACGATTTTTACCCTCCACGCTGCCCTCAAATACTAAATTGGTCATCCCTTGATGCCTCAGAACATGTCCTACCAACCGGTCCATTCTTCTTGTCAAGTTGTGCCACAAACTCCACTTCTCCCCAATTCTATTCAATACCTCCCCATTAGGTTTGTGATCTACCCATCTAATCTTCAGCATTCTTCTGTAGCACCACATGTCGAAAGCTTCTGTTCTCTTCTCGTCCATGTTCCACTTCCATAGATGGCTAGACTCCATACAAATACTTCCAGAAACGACTTCCTGACACTTACATCTATACTCGATGCTAACAAATTTCTCTTCTTTCAGAAACGCTTTCCTTGCCATTGCCAGTCTACATTTTATATCCTCTCTTCTTCGACCATCATCAGTTATTTTGCTCCCCAAATACCAACCCTACTTTACTACTTTAAGTGTCTCATTTACTAATCTAATTCCGTCAGCATCACCCGACTTAATTCGACAACATTCTTCTTATATCCTCCTTCCAAGCCACTGTCCATTCCTTCAACTGCTCTTCCAAGTCCTTTGCTCTCTCTGACAGAATTACAATGTCATTGGCAAACCTCAAGGTTTTTATTTCTTCTCCATGGATTTTAATTCCTACTCTGAATTTTTCATTTCTTCCCTTTACTGGTTGCTCAATATACAGATTGAATAGCATCGGGAGTCGACTACAACACTGTCTCACTCCCTTCCTAACCGCTGCTCCCCTTTCATGCCCCTCGACTCTTATAACTGCCATCTGGTTTCTGTACAAATTGTAAATAGCCTTTCGCTCCCTGTATTTTACCCCTGCCACCTTCAGAATTCGAAAAAGAGTATTCCAGTCACCATTCTCAAAAGCTTTCTCTAAATCTACAAATGCTAGAAAAGTAGGTTTGCCTTTTCTTAATCCAGCTTCTAAGATAAGTCGTAGGGTCAGTATTCCCTCACGTGTTCCAGTATTTCTATGGAATCCAAACTGATCTTCCCCGAGGTCAGCTTCTACCAGTTTTTCCATTCGTCTGTAAAGAATTCGCGTTAGTATTTTGCAGCCGTGGCTTATTAAACTGATAGTCAACACCTGCTTTCTTTGGGATTGGAATTATTATATTCTTGTTGAAGTCTGGGGGTATACGCCTGTCTCATACATTTTGCTCACGAAAATGTAGAGTTTTGCCAAGACTGGCTGTCCCAAAGCTGTCAGTAGTTCTAATGGAATGTTGTCGACTCCCAGGGCCTTGTTTCGACTTAGCTCTTTCAGTGCTCTGTCAAACTCTTCACGCAGTATCCTATCTCCCATTTCATCATCATCTGCATCCTCTTCCATTTCCATAATTTGACCTCAAGTACATCGCCCGTGTATAGACCCTCTCTATATACTCCTCCCACCTTTCTGCTTTCCCTTCTTTGCGTAGAACTGGGTTTCCAACTGAGCTCTTGATATTCATACAAGTCGTTCTCTTTTCTCCAAAGATGTATTTAATTTTCCTGTAGGCAGTATCTATCTTACCACTAGTGAGATAAGCCTCTACATCCTTACATTTGTTCTCTAGCCATCCCTGCTTAGCCATTTTGCACTCTCTGTCGATCTCATTTTTGAGACGTTTGTATTCCTTTTTGCCTGCTTCATTTACTGCATTTTTATATTTTCCCCTTTCATCAATTACATTCAATATGTCTTCTGCTACCCAAGGACTTCTACTAGCCCTCGTCTTTTTACCTACTTGATCCTCTGCTGCCTTCACTACTTCATCCCTCAAAGCTACCCATTCTTCTTCTACTGTATTTCTTTCCCCCTTATGCTCTCCCTGAAACTCTGTACAACCTCTGGTTTAGTCAGTTTATCCAGGTCCCATCTCCTTAAATTCGCACCTTTTTGCAGTTTCTTCAGTTTTCATCTACAGTTCATAACCAATAGATTGTGGTCAGAGCCCACATCTGCCCCTGTAAATGTCTTACAATTTAAAACCCAGTTCCTAAATCTCTGTCTTACCATTATATAATCTATCTGAAACCTGTCAGTATCTCCAGGCTTCTTCCATGTATACAACCTTCTTTTATGATTCTTGAACCAAGTGTTAGCTATGATTAAGTTATGCTCTGTGCAAAATTCTAACAGACGGCTTCCTCTTTCATTTCTTCTCCCCAATCCATATTCACCTACTACGTTTCCTTCTCTTCCTTTTCCTACTGTCGAATCCCAGTCACCCATGACTATTAAATTTTCGTCTCCCTTCACTACCTGAATAATTTCTTTTATCTGATCATACATTTCTTCAATTTCTTCGTCATCTGCAGAGCTAGTTGGCATATAAACTTGTACTACTGTAGTAGGCGTGGGCTTCGTGTCTATCTTGACCACAATAATGCATTCACTATGGTGTTTGTTGAATCTTACCCGAACTCCTATTTTCCTATTCATTATTAAACCTACTCCTGCATTACCCTATTTGATTTTGTATTTATAACCCTGTATTCACCTGACCAAAAGCCTTGTTCCTCCTGCCACCGAACGTCAGTAATTCCCACTATATCTAGCTTTAACCTATCCATTTCCCTTTTTAAATTTTCTAACCTACCTGCCGGATTAAGGGATCTGACATGCTGACTATAAGTGCTATTATAAAACTGTGCTAATCTAAAACTGATCAAAAGCGTGTGATAGTGGACAATTCAAAAGAGAAGCAAAAAACGCTTCTGTCAAGAAGGCATAAATAATGCTTGGAACACAATTTAGTGACAGTTCGTTCTCATTTAATGTGAGCACGTTTGTGCAAGAATACTAAATTACTTGTCTATAAACAAACCTTTATTTGTAATTATTGCAATGATCTGAGTATGACTGAATACATTTCTTCGTTCAAATATTATTGTAATATATTACTTTAGTCCAGGAAGTGGTCAAGTTGTATCAGATCGTGTCAGTAGAACTTAAGAACGATGTACTTTTGATGTGGATGGCCTTCAGACAGTACCAGAACACTACAATAGTCGACTGGAGACCGACACTTTTGCAGTGAAGCGATTCCAGCACATGAGCGCTGGAGGAAGTCTTGCAGGTGACCGATTCAGTACTCCAAATTTGAAGGCGCTCACAAGAGAACCGAATGTGCCCCGAAATAAGATACTAATTTCTTAAGCTGCTATTATTGAACTGAGGGTACACATATTACGAGTTACCACTCTTTGTGCAATGGAACTAAGGATAAACAGAATCTGAGTTACCGCCCGTGGTGGTATGAATTTCCAAGTGATTCCACGGTGGGCACAGTGGAGCCCTGACAGTTCTGAGTAGGCTGCATGGAATGTTGTAGCGTTGTCTGAGTAGTCAGTGACTGGTAGGCTCCTACCTCATGCAAAGCGCTGCACGGCCATCAAAAATCTGTCAGTGGACATATCAGTTGCAAGTTCAATATGAATGGCCGGTGTTGTTGCACATGTGAATAGGACAATGTGTGACCTTTTTGTTTGGTGTGCAGATTTGACATATAATGGTCCAGCAAAATCGATGCCCGTTACTGCAAATGGTCTTGAAGGCTGAACTCTGCCCAGTGGTTGTGGGGCCTCCATACCGGCGACTGTGTACTATCTTGCACGGTAGGCAAGAGTGAAGAACTCTGCGAACAGCTCGTCGTCGTCGCAGAATCCAAAATTCTTCTCGCAGTTCCCGTAACACAATCTGCACACCGAGATGATGCAGTCATACATGTGTATGTCTGATGAGAAGCTCAGTGAAATGGTGACGTCCATCCAATATAACTGTGGATGCTTCTCTGAGGGTGACAGTGCAGCACATTGCAGCCTACCACCAAGACGAAAGATGCCATCCGATATAAAAGGGATTGTGTCGAGCGATCTTTGATTCCTTGGGCAATTGTTCTCCCTTACACAGTGCAGACAGTTCACCAGTGAATAGTTCCTCTTGAACTCTTCTGATCCAGTAGGTGCGGGCATTTTGTAATTCAAAGGCACTCAGGCTGCCAGATATTCTATTTTTGTCTCTTGTTGTGCTGATAAATCGAAATACAAAGGCAGTACTCCCCGATATGAACTGAACCTTGCTATGTCCAGTAGTGGTTCAGTGATGGTGATAAGTAATATTTGCTCTCGTTTTGGCTTCTGGTATTGATGGAGTTGCGGCTGGGATGTCCAGTGCCCAAAACCGCTTGTCATCTGAAAGCCACAGTGGACCACCCCACCAGATATCAAGAGTGGCTAGCAGATTTGCTTCTAATCCGCAGGATTTTGGCTTCCCGGACAGTGCCTCCATTGGCTGGGTGTGTTGTATGTCAATATCTCTGTTGCTCGATTACAAATAAAGGTTTTCCAATTGTTTGGATCACTCTGTACCCATTCCAAAGTGACTGTCGAGTCGCTCCACAGGGTAGCTCTGTTGGCATCAAATCATGTTTCCTGGCAGAAGTAATGAAGGAGTCGTGATCCGATCAATGCAGCGAGTAACTCCAACCTGGTCGTGGGTAGAGTTACCTGCTTGATGGGGGCCAGTCCGTTCTTGCTACAGACGAGGTGCACAGTGTATCGAGTTTCAGTAGCTGTCCTTATATACAAAACAGCGCCGTAGGCTCTTTCAGGTGCATCACAGAATACATGCACCTCTGCAGAGCCACCTGTGCCCAGCATCTATCCATCTAGGAATATGCAGTGATGACAAGTGATGAAGCTTTGAGACCCACGAGTGCCAACGACATGCAAGATCCGTGGGCTACACTTCCTCCCATGTAACACCCCTCAGTCTTAGAAAATTAGCTTTGAAACGATCCCAACAGGAGTGAACACGTAAACGGGGTCATAAAACTAAGCAGCTGCTCGAAGAACATTTCTCTTGGTAACTGGTTTGTCCATTAGATCTTCAGCTATCTTCTTGTAGTCACTGCAGATAGTCATTTTCCGTGTTCCAATTAATTCCTAAAACTTGTTTCAAGGCCTTTGACATACCATATTGCCTTCAGATCATTCGAATTAGTTGCCCATTTGGACAATGGAAGACTTACCTGCTGGAAGAGTATTGTCAGTTCACGGTAAACAGTTGCAGCGGTGTCGCCTTCTCTAACACTCGCTACGAAGTCGTCCACGAATACTGAGTTGTTTACAAGTCCTGAAGCTTGCCGATATTTTTCACTGTTTAGTGCTGCTAGCTCCCTTATGGCAGCTGACAAGAGGAATGGGTTCAATGCAAGTCCAAATGGCAAACGTTTGAAGCGATATGTAATCACGTCGTTTGTGGTCATGGAGGCACCATTTCCAGCTTTCTCGACACGATACCAAAAGAACAACGTGAGGTCTCTGTCTTCTTCATTTAACGTTAACTGCAGGAAAGCTTGGTCCACATCACACACTAATCCCACCGGAAGTGTGCGGGATGGTAATAAGACTGCCAGAATATCCAGAAATAAATTTGGTCCCTTTTCGAGGGCATCATACAGCGACAGAGACTCTGGCTCATGAGAGGATGCATCGAAGACTATTCTGTACTTCACACTTCCACTGCTGCGTTTCTTCACGATGTGATGTGGCGGGTAGAATGTGTTTCCAGCAGTACAGTCCTCAGGTGCTATGTCTACCTGGTTCTTCTCAATATATTTCGACATAGTCCCATGGTAAATGACCTTCAGCTCTTCATTCCCTCGCTGCTTGTCTTACAAGGAGCGAAGGCGCGCTTCAGCAGTTGTGCGGTTGCAGGGGAGAAGCATACCCTTCTTTCGAAGCAGGGATACAACTCTGCGCCCGTTATTCCACACAGTATGACCCTCGGAATTCCTGATAAATAGGGTGTTAATGCTGGCTCTTGATGTTCTGTTATCCCGACTGTCTCCAGGTCCCAAAATCGGAGCACTGACTCATCAGACATATCACTGCAGCTGCCGTGAATAAAGTTGACGGTTGCTCTGCTGACGATGGTGCTAGATCTGTTTCCACTGAGAACGTATCCGAAGATTGTTGGGAGAAGAACCAATGATGATGATACCTTGATTGGTTGTTCCAAAGTCACGATTCTCTAGTAATAATCAGCTCCAATCAGGATCTCAATAGGTAGATCTTCAGTGTCTCCTTTAGGATCTGCAAACGGTGTACCACCCATCAAGGCCACATCTCCTACATCTTGTGGCACTATTGGTTGCTGTGAAATTTTTTTTGTGCTTTCAAAGGCCGTCACTGATACGTTAAACTTCATCTTCTTCCTTGAGAGCGATGAACTGTAAGTGGATTCGAAAGTACTTATCTTCAGAGTAGTGCTTCCAATGACACTTAGTTGGAGAGATTCAATCAGTGAACGGTGAATGAAACTCGATTGGCTCCCTGTGTCCAGGATGGCACGTGTCTGTTTTCTCTTCCAGTTGGTCCTGTGATACACGAGCAGTTGCAGGTATGTGAAGTTAGAAGTCAAAGTTTCAGTTTTATTTACTGTTTGTTTACTGTTGTGTTTACTGTAAATGTGATGCCCCCCTTACATTTCGCACAGGACGCCTCTCCCCCTTTGAAACACTGATTTCTGTTGTGGCCACGTCTCAGGCGTAGGAAGCAACGGTTCATTTTCTTGAGGGCGTCTATTCTTGCCTGCAAGCTTGCAATCTTTTGTCAGTCTTGGCCCCAGTGCCCTCTTTCGCCGCAATACACACAGAAGGGCTCTGAATTCTGTTGTTTCTTCTTGTCATCGTTTTAACCTTCACATGGGAGGCAGATGCTTTGGTACATAATTTTCGTGTGGAACAGTATCTCGACGAATTTTGGGTGTGTTGATAGCTCCTTCCATCTCTTCATTAAAGAACTCCATAAGGCGGGTAAGGTTCCCTTCTTCAATCTTTTGCCTTCAGGCATGTGAATGGCAATTATTGCAGATTTCTTCAGGAAAGGGTCGAAGAAGTTTGGGTGCAAGCACTCTCCCATAAGTGTCCACATTTTCTCCTAGTGCTCGTGGTGCTTGGATGCGCTTATGGCACTCAACGTAGGTGGAATTGAGAGCCTCTGGAAGTCGAAGTGTTAAGATTCTCCAAGAAATCCAGGTGACTTTGGATAATTCTGTTCTTATCCCCATATTTGGATTTCAAAATTTGCTTAGTCAGGTAACTTGTTCATAGTTGATGTGGTGTCACCGCCAAACACCACACTTGCTAGGTGGTAGCCTTTAAATCGGCCGCGGTCCATTAGTATACGTCGGACCCGCGTGTCGCCACTGTCAGTGATTGCAGACCGAGCGCCACAACACGGCAGGTCTAGAGAGACTTCCTAGCACTCGCCCAGTTGTACAGCCGACGTTGCTAGCCATGGTTCACTGACAAATTACGCTCTCATTTTCCGAGACGATAGTTAGCATAGCCTTCAGCTACGTCATTTGCTACGACCTAGCAAGGCGCCATTATCAATAGATATTTAACTTGTGATGCCTGTACCGTCAGACCAATGTTCACCAATTATGGATTAAAGTTAAGTATTACATCAACTACGTACTTTATTTGCTACTAAAAATTCCCTTAACTTTTCCAGACCTCAGTCTGCGTGAGCTTAACGCGTGCATTTCGGCCTCCTTTAGCAACACGGTGTTGGCTCTTGAGCCAACCCATCAGTTGACACCAACGGATTCTCCTCTATGGAAGCTGTGAGCTGCCCTCAAAATCGAGGCCAAGCTTCTGTGTCCCCTGAGAGTGGGTGCAGTTTGATAGTAGGAAATTTTGTGTCCATACAGTCGTGTTATTGAGCCGCTGGCGTCGCCTTTCTGTCCCCAGAGCGCGCTCCTCCTAGAAGGCCTTCCGCCTTTCAGAGGGCGCGTTTGCATTTATCAGTATATTCCCCACGAGAATAAAGCGGCCTATGCGCGGCCGGCACGGTGGTTCCTCCATAGTCCAGGCGGACTTTCTGAAGGAAGCCACAGTGTTTGATGTCAATTCCCCCCCAGGTTCGCACCACAGACGGCCGCTAGCAACGTTACTTGGTCTGGAAACAGCGCAAGGTATCCTCGGCAAGTACGATCCAGGAAAAGGGCGTTCACTGCAAAATCTCGATTTCCGCCAGGTTCTTGTAACTTGTTAGCGTTCAGTAGTCTCACTCCTCTTTATAAGTGCAACCTAATTCCTATAATAATTCATGAACTAGTTTCCCTAAATCAGGAACGTCACATTTTTATGTGAATTTGCTTACGTTAAATAATATTAGAACTATGATGTATAAGCTCATCATTTGGCCAAAATGGCAATGTTAATGATTCAACTCTAGTGAGTATGGTTTTAAATGTTTTTTTTTCTGTAATTGCTATTAACAAGCAAAGGAAAGAACGTTGCTAAAGCCATCATTTATTTACGCGGAGCCACAGCCGTGCAGAACAGCTGCAGCGCGCAGCTCTCGCGTGCTCCCACAGCTCAGAGATGCCTCTCTCAGTAGCGTGTCGCCCGCGGCACGGAGTAACATCTTTGCCTGTGCCCGCGGCCACGCTGGGCTCCCGTACACCGACCGCGGTCAACGAGTTTACGTCGAAGAGGACATTACAGCCAACGGCGCGGTGATGGAAGGGAACGTCCGAGCATTCTCTTCAAATGATACGGTAGGCGTCAACGGCGGCCGTAAAGCCGGAAGCCTGCGCCGATTCGACCGAGGAATCTGTTCTTTGCCGTCAGTACTTCCGCAGCAAGTGGGTTCCCTCGTTAACTGACTCGCTTCTGCGATTGGCCAGCCGATATACCTCCTTATCTTCATCCGAGGTTTCCACGCTATCGTAAGGCTCTTAAACATGCTGTGACCCGCCTCTCACAATGGATAAGAAATTGATACCAGACACATCCCTTCCCCCAAGGAACCACCAGGAACTCATCAACATCACCCAGGGGAACCCCCCACATCTCTCCTTCTCCTCAATAGATGACGATCAAGCACCCCATCTTCATCTTTTATAACTGGGGCATTTAAATGGGAGTCATTCCTTCTGGAACTGGGTAGATTAGGGAGACGATCGAGCTGTATCTATTTGTTAGTAACAAGTTACTATGTTATGTAATGTCGCCTCAGTTGTAATTGTTAGTAAAAATTTAATATGATGTCATTCTAGGCACCAGCGGAGCCCACACACCATCAGATATTTGAGTACTATCATTCTTCCACAACTTTATGTATTTGTCCATATTTTCTCGGTTTTTCTCCAATTTTACGTAATTTTCTCCCATTTTCAAATTTTCCATATTTTTGAAACTTTGCGTATTCTTTTCCAATTTTTCATATTTTTCCGAAATTGTATCCACTGACGTGAGTTCCATTCCACTGCTCCCGACATCACATCAGCTTTGCATCACGTCACATCGCGTCATATTGCATCGTGTTGTGTCTGAACTGTTTCGCTGCTAAGTCACCAGTTTATTACTAGTGTGTTTGTGTGTGTGTGTGTGTGTGTGTGTGTGTGTGTGTCTGTGTGTGTGTGTGTGTGTGTGTGTGAGACGTCATAATGTGTGTCTTAGACATGAACACGTTGGCAGAAACAGTGACATCAGGCCATGTTAATGGTATCATAATAAATTCTGTAACCACTACAAACCTCCAACGAAAGTTACTGGGCACTGATGACCCAAAACGTTATGAGCACAGCCCACTGGCACGTTGGATGCCGCCTGGTGGCTTTGTGGGCACATGAGGCGCTAACGAAAATATGTTACCAGAGCAGACACGGATGGGGGATCATCCTAGTGAAGTTATGGGCTGCAAATGGGGAAATCCATTGCCATAAATGACTTTGACAAACGGCAGATTATTATTATTATGCACAGCCTGTGAACGAGTATCTCGAAAACGGCGAAGCTGGTGGAATGTTCACGTGCTGCTGTCGTGAGCTTCTACGGAAAGATGAAGAAGGTCAGTCAGTGTAACTACCAATAGGTGCTGAATGGTTGCTTGGACATCCGTGGCTCTTCAGAGAAGCCGGCCAGGGTGGCCGAGCGGTTCTAGGCGCTACAGTCTGGAACCGCGCGACTGCTACGGTCGCAGGTTCGAATTCTGCCTCGGGCATGGATGTGTGTGTGGTGTCCTTAGGTTAGTTAGGTTTAAGTAGTTCTAGAGGACTGATGACCTCAGACGTTAAGTCCCATAGTGCTCAGAACCATTTGAGCCATTATTTTGTTCAGAGAATGTGCGGTTCAGAGGCTTGCCTGCTCTGTAAAATAGGTTGGATGTGATCTGTGGCATCTCTGCCGAAACAGCACAACGCTGACGCACACACATGTGTTTTGGATCACGCTGTCCACCGTACATTGTTGAACATGGTCCTCTGCAGCAGACCACCGCTATATGTTCACCAAACGACGTTATCAGTTACGATTCCAATGGGCAGGGGACTATCTGGATACGACCGTCGTTCAGTGGAAACGTGGTGGCTCTTCGGTGAGTCACATTGTTGCTACATTACGTCTCTGGTCGCCTCCACAAACAGCGTCATCGAGGTGAGCGGCGACTCGAACGTCCAGGCGCCACGGGCGCAGGGTGGTGCGAACAGGATTGTGCTACGGTAGGCATTCTCCCGCTTTTACATGGGACCGACGGTAGTAATCGAAGGCACGCTGATTGCTGCGTAGTACCGGCATCCCTTCGTGCTTGCTGTCTTCCCCGACAGCGATGTCATCTTTCAGAAGTCTAATTGTCCATGTCTAGGCGTCAGAACCGTGCTACAGTGGTTTGAGCACCCTTGTAATGAACTAACGTTGATTTCTCATCGACCAGATTCGCACGATGTAAATTCTATGCGACCCATCTGCGCCGCTATTGGCGCCATCACCACGTACGCACATCGGCGGCTCGTTATTTACGCGAATTACATGACCTGTACGTACACATGTAATGTCACATACCTCCATAAATTGTTGGATCCGTGATACACAGATATGTTCCGAAGACGGACGTACAAGCTATTAAGCAGCTGGTTATAACGTCTTGGTTGATCAATCAATGTATGAGAAATTCCATACCTCAATAGAAAATTCCCCTGCTAAGCCACCACCACATTACTAGGTGCTGTAACATCATAGGAAAATTCTGAGGCCTCTTACGAAAGATACTGTGCGTATAGCAGATTGCTACAAAAAATATGCAACTACAGAGACTGTCGATCAGTATATCTAAATTTGATTCTTGTGAGTTATTAGGTACTTTGAAAAATGTTAGTCTGTCCACACATCTCGCTGAATTGAGTGTACCCATCAACTCACTCAGGTTAGCCTTATGGGAACACATAACAGAAGTACCGCAGCTCGATACACAAACACCTGCAAAGCTACCCCTACAGTATAGGGCCTGCTGAAACTAGCTCGTTATCATATTGATGGAAATAATGACTTCATAGCAAAATTCTGATGCTTCCAACCAAAGATGCTGTGTATGTAAAGGAAATAGCACACCCAGAGAGAGACAGCTGAGCATTATCTGCAACCACCCGAACGACAGGGACGTCGGCTACAGGGCAACCCAGTCCTCGACTACCGACGTGTGTTGTACAGCCGTGCACACTGCACCCCTCAACACAGTAAGGACCGAGAATGGAGGAGCATCGTAATTTGTCTAATCTTCTCAGACCTGGTTGCAAGAACAAAAGTCATTACTGCTAAATCGGACCTTCCGCCCACGGGAGTGACGGCAGACAGATTTCAACACGTCGGTGGAAATCCGAAAGAACGCTACACCTCGATTACGAGAAGCTGCCCCTCCCGCCCTGGATTTACTGGACAAACGAAGTCTAACAAGCCAAGTAAAGAGTCGGTGGGCTGTGGAACTCCCGAACGACAGCGGTCCCCACCGAGTCGCTGGCTCCGAACCAGAGGGCTCCACAGTAGGACAGACCGTCTCCCCAGAAATGGTTTAAACATTTGCATTATTTACACCGGTGACCGTCAAACTGCGGCCCGTGCGCTGCATGCGACCCGCATGAAGTACTCGTGCAGTCCACAGTTCTCAGCCGTTTTATATGCACGTATGCATATGCATGCAGTATGCAGTATGCATCTAGCAACAGACGAATCCAAAAACGTCAACTGTCGTTAAGAGCTTCTTAAGAGTGTAGTTTTGCTGCACGGTAATAAACAAAAATACAGAGAGAATAATATTGTAGAATGTACTTAGTTTTCATTGACGTTGGTAAATTCGGCCGTGAACTGAGAAAAATTTGTTGCTTACGTCATGGGCAGAGCAATAAGTAGCACGGCCCGTGAGGTCATAGAGGATCTGTGTGGGGGAATGTGTTATTGTTCATCTCAGGGGCGTCAGAGAGCTCTCGCTGCGGTCCAGGAGCAGCGAGGCCGAAGTAGAGCCGAGCACGGGAGCACTGTCTGCAGGTCAGGGCGTCGGCTCGGGCACTCAACGTCGTCGAGTAATATTCGAGTCTCAGGCGGATATGTTCTGTTAGTCCATCAAGTGATGGTTTAACGGTCAACGGCAGTTGTAAATTATCAAGCACTCCAGTGGCAGAGTATCGTATCGAGATAAGTAAATCCTTTTGTTCATTCATGTAATAAACTCAACCAATGTTTCGTATGTTGTACCAGAGCAATTGAGGAACCCACAGTTGTGGCTGGACGATCATCTGGTTATAACAGAACTACTGCAAGTAGGAGAGCTGCCAATGCTCATGTGACCATCCCATTGTTAACATTAGCTTGACAGAAATATGGGATGCACTGGTGCGACTGTTGTATTCATCATCCACACACGTGAAAATTAATGGGCATATCGGGAAAAATTTATCGACAAAATAACAGTCCTGCGAGAACACTGATTGTGGATGAGGTCCGCCAGGGCTCCCAGGCAGAATGAAAAGACGTGAATCTCGCAGTATTAGGTCACTGTAAGAGTACGTAGATACGGGGTATGTATACACATCCCCGTCACTGAAATGAGACTGAGCGATGGTAACACTGCAGGATAAAAAAAAAATCTGTTTCTAGTTACCTAGTCGTCAATGCACGGACTTCACGACACATCTGCTGCAACAAGATGTATGCAATCATAGAGAGCTACAGCTGCGCCATCTGTCGATAAGCCTCCGAAAGAATTTACGATGAGGTGCTGAGCAAGTCTGGATGCGATGCCATCGCTGTAATTACCGCAGGGGCCGTGGCGCTGAGCCTGCAGCCATCCCTGAGAACCCTGTGCGCGTGGCCGCTCCCGCCGACCCGCGCCGCCTCGGCTCCTGTCCACTTCTCTTCCGGACGGCTTGTCCTGCTCGGTGGCGCCGCCTCGCCTCCGCGCCGCGGCCGGTGGGACGAATTTTCGTGGCGCGCGTGTCTCGTTTGGACAGTGCTGCGAGCAAGTTGGGGCTCACAGCTGAAGCGGTCGGGGCTACGGTTGGCCGATTGTGCGGAAAACGACCAAAGGCTCCGTCCCACGAGAGGCTGACGGCTGCTGGTTTTCCATCGAAAGTGTGTCGCCGCTGCCGCCCATTGTGTTGCCATCCGTCCAAGTGACGTCTCGGTAACAAGCTGTCAGTTGGCGATCCACTTCCAACCATTTTCACTTGCTTGTGATTCCGTCGGGAATAACCATTCGTTGATCGGTCAGTAGTCTCAGCGGACGACGTGTATTGGATCGTTTGGCCGCTTCTGGGTTCTGTGTGCCCCTGATTACACGAAATTCGTCCCTGTTGCTGCCCAGTGACTGGTTTTAGTGTTGTTGACTTGATTGTGGTATTGTTTTTTGGTGGATATGTGAACGGGTCGTACCAGTAAGAGTCTTACTGGCATAGATAGGACATTCACTGCGCCGAGTTGTTAAAGCTTTTTGTTGTACTGCGGTTTAGAATTACATTTGCCATCCAGTGGGGTGTTCGTTAGCCTTAGTTGCACAGGGAGATGGCTGTCATGTAGTGGACACTGTGGACTGTCGATGAGTGCAGGTGCAGTAATTATATCTAGTGAAATTTTTAAATGAGTAGTACATTTCAACGCTGTCGGACTACTGGATTTGTGGAGGTAACTTGTAATTACCTTAGATTAGTCTTGTGCTCAAGTGTTACCCTCTTCTTTAAATGTCTGTCAGTATACATATATATTTTTCAGAGTTCTGGGGACATTAATAGTTTTATTACACTTATCTTTGATTTCTTCTTGGACTTGGGCGTTATATTTTATTTAAGTGCTTATAATTTTTTTTTTTTAAAAAGGCAACAGGTTTTCAGAAGGTTCAAGTTGTGAATTATCCTTGTGTCTTACGTGGTTACTGTCTAAGTTGATCTAACGCCAATACCAGGTTGTCAGTTTTGCAAGCTGGGCTGGTTAGCTACACTGTATGCTAATCCAGCTGCTGACTGTCCGACCAGCTGACGAATTCCTGTGGTGTTCCCATCAGCCGTCTGGTTTGACGACGGGCACAGTTCTGCCCAGGAGCTGGTACCGGCACCTCACCGGCAGCACTGTTCCGTGCCGAGTTACGATTGCGTGTTGTCGGTCACCTAAGTTCTTACGCTTATTGCGATTCTCTGTCCCGGGCACCTTCTCGATTTTCCATTCCTCGTTAAATTTTCCCTTGCGTGCTGTCCCCTCCCGGAATCGAGCCTCAAAATTGTGCAAGTAGGGAAGTTTCAACCATCAGACAGTTACTAATTTCCACCAAGTTAAACTGTATTGCAAGTTTAGTTCCCCACACACAGGTTTTGGCTGATCTTCTTCATAGTTTGTGTTTTTCATCAGTAGCCTGAAGTTATTCCTGTCACGTATTATTTCTTCTGTAACACCTATTTTGTTCGCATCTTTCTTTACTGCTTCTATCCATCCTACAGTGTTCTTTCAGCTTACTAACGTAATTACAAGTTTTCTTTGTAATCCGAGTTTCTTCCATTCTTTTTAAATGTCCATAAAATTTTAGCCGTCTCTTCCTCATTGTATCTGTGATCTTTTCTGTATTTTTGTATAAATCTTCATTTGTCCTTTTAATCCACCTATTTCATTGTTTTTCTTAGAACCCTGAATTTTTCTTACTATTTCTCACTCTTTTTTCTAGTTCTCTTAATTCGCCTTTCTTATTCAATGTTAGGCACTCTGATCCATACGTTGCTTGCGTCCTAATAACTGAATTATAATGTCTAATCTTCGCTTTTATGGCTACTGATTTCTTATTGTACTCCCTTTGTGTTAATTTATATGCAAATTCTAACTTTTTTTATTCTTTCTTTGTTTGTTGTGTTATCCAGTCCATTGACTTGGATCCACTCCCACAGGTATTTGAATTTATAAACTCTTTTAATTTTTCCATACTTCGTTTTCATAAGCTTTTCTGTATTATGTTTGTGTTCTATATACTCGGTTTTTTCGCAGAATATTTTTAGCCCTGTCTTTTCAGCAATCTAGTGCAACAGATCAAGCATCTGCGTCTGTTCGGTTTTCAGTTATCAATCCCATATCATCCGCAAAGGCTAAACATTTCACTTCAAATTTATTATTTTCCTTGGCCCATGCTTATACCATTTGTGCCTCTGTTTTTAATGTGCTTTCCCATGTTTTTATTATTTAATAGGTTTGTTTATAAATAAATAAATCTTCTGCTACCAGTCACGATTTTCTTTATTTTACTATTTGCACGACGCGTTTCGAGAAATAATTCCCATTTTCAAGTGCGTTTTTATGATGTGTGTTAAGCGATTTCTTTTGATGTTGTCAGTGTGTGTGAGTCTGCTTCATTTTGTTGACTTTTACTGTAATACATAAGAAAGGCGATTTTTAGTTGGGTATCAATATTTTCTGTGAGGTTAGTGGCTAAGGTTTGAGAACAATTTGTACTTACAATTTTCTAATGGTCCATTTGTGTAGAGAGTCACACACACTGAACATCACACACAACTTGTACATTTTACACATCGAAAATATCTTATATAAACAAAACAGTTACAAAGATCTTCTTATAGGTAGTTCACAGAGATAACATTATAGGTCTTCCACAGATTATGATATGCTTTTGTACAGAGGTTAATTTATCTTTACAATTTGGCTCATGAATTACTTATACTGATTTTACAATTGTGCTTATTTCTATGTTTTACTATTTTTATTTAAGTATATTATCGAAACATCTGAAGAAATTCACTGATTCACTTTCAAGTTTTTCATTTAATATTTTATCTTCATATTTTCTGTAATGTGAATATATCTCCTGTTCTTCAAGCAAATCCATTTTATGTCCTTTATCTAGTCGGTGGAGTACTTTGACATTTTGCTCTATTTTTCCAAATGGGTGTCCTGTATTATGTATGTGTGTTGCTATTGCTGATGTAGCGTGTTTGTTGTGGGTGTATGCTCTAATGTGCTCTGTGTACCTGGTGTTGATATTTCGGCCTGTTTGTCCTATGTAGAACTTGGAGCATTCCTGGCATGTTACCTTGTATATTCCAGAGTCTGAATATGGATCATGATTACACTTTATATTATGTATTAGTTTTTGGTGTGGTTTATTGGATGTAGAAAACCCAATTTTTACTCTGTGATTTTTGAAAATATTTGCAATCTTCTGTGATACATTGCCTATGTATGGAATGCTAGATATATATTTGTTTTTCTCTTTTTCTTCTGTGGTGCAGTTTGTACCTGGGTTTCTCTTCATTTTGTCTAAGATTGTGTCAACCATGGAAGCATTGTAACCATTGGCAACTGCAATCTTCTTCACTGTGTTTATTTCTTGTTGTATATTTTCTTGGTTCAATGGTATTTTTGTTGCCCTATGCAGCATTGACCTGTGAGCTGCCTGTTTAGGAATATTTGGGTGACATGAGGTTGCAGGGATTGTGGTGTCAGTCATTGTGTTTTTCCTATAAATTTTTAATGTGCATGTGTTGTTGTGTCTTGTAATATTTAGGTCCAGAAAGTTGATACTTTTATTTTGCTCATGTTCCACTGTAAATTTGATTTTCTCATTTAGATTATTGAAATGATTAAGAATGTCTGTGATGTCTTTGGTATCTCCTTTCACTAACAGTAGTGTGTCATCTACATATCTCCTATAAAATTCTATTTTCCTTAGGCAGGGTTCCTGCCTGTCAAATAATTTTTGTTCTAAGTGATTTATGTATATGTCAGCTATGGTACCGGATATACATGATCCCATTGCTAGGCCATCTGGTTGCTTATAAATGTTGTCATTAAAGGTAAAGTAGTTGTAACTTAGGGTTAGCTGAAGGAGTTCCATAAATTCGACAATCTCTGTGTATGAAAGTTGCGTAAGGTTCTTTTGTATTACTGTTAGAGCTTCTTGTATGGGTATGTTTGAATAAAGGTTGGTGATGTCAAGTGATATAAACTGTGCATCTTGGGGGAGTTTTCTGGTTCTTAGTTCTTTGGCTAGAATCATGCTGTTTTTTATGGCATATGTTGTTTCATATGTGTAATTTTTCACCAGTCTGCGGCGGCGATCCTGTGTGCCGACGGGCCAGAGGAAGCTGGCCGCACGTCTCCTGTGAGTCTGCCGCTAGCCTGTGCCTGTCGCCTCACAACCTCTTTGCCGCACGGTGTGCTGGCGCCAGCGCATTCCCCCCCCAGACCGTTGTCGTGTAGTGAGGCCGCGAACGACAACGGGGAGGGAGGGAGGGAGGCAGGGCGTACTCCCGGTCGTACCCCGCCATCTGGCTTGCGAGGCAGCAGGAACGCCCTCTGGAAAACTGCTGCCAGGGCACACGACGGCGGCGGCGGGTCCGTGTCCGTGGGACAGTGGGGCCGAGGGCTCGCGGACCATCCGCTCCTCCTAGGGTGCTCCGGTGGCACCAGTGAGCGAATACGAAGGCCGCGCGGGCCCGCGAAGGCGTCAAAAGCAGCAGAATGACGGAGCAAATGACATACGTGAATTTGGTTCTGGTGGCGGCGCTGCAAACCGTCGGGACCTGCAAGTCAGTACACCTAAGAGCCACTGCGTTCCTGGATTGCGCCTTTTTCCCAGCGCCACGGTTGCCATAATCCCTGAAAAGAACGAGTTCGCGCGGCGCAAACCGGTACTTGCGGACCGTTGGCGGCGCCGCACGCTGCGGTGGGTGCAGCGAGTGTAGGAGAGCGACCGATGGCGGCGGCCACGCACAAGTTCCGCCGGTGTTGGTCCGTCTCGTGGGTGGCAGCGGTAGGAGGCGAGCAAGAGTTGGCAGCGCCTGTTCCCGTGTATCGGTTGTGTAGAGCTTGGCCACCTTTTGCGTACCAAGCGTTCTGCGTCTCCGTTGGACTGCGGGTGAAAAGGAGCACTTGTGAGATGACGAATGCCATTGCGTTCACAAAAATTTTCAAAACCACGTCAAAGGAACTGCGGTCCGTTGTCCGACACTTCTGGCAAATCTTCGATGCAAAATAATGAGGACATTGCTCGAAAGGTGCTACGTGATGTGGTAGAGTTCATTGGCACCGCAAATGGAAACTTGCTAAATGAGTCTACCACTATAACCCAACGAGCGTCCCAGAATGTACCTGCAAAGTCTACATGTGCTCGCTGCCGTGGCGATTGAGTCTTAGGCCGAGCTGACGGAGCGGATTGGTTCTCCGAGCATGCGCTACACTGTGACGTCATCTGTTCAATGTGGGCGTGCATGCCCTGCGAAGTACAGTGCCGTTGCCAATCTCCTCGGTGGAGCAATGGCAACACATCCTTTTGCAACATTTTGCGAATAACCACACTGGATTGTCCATTGTCATTTTGAACTAGAATTACACCTTTTTGTACTGAAAGACTATGCCGACGTGCAAAATATCGGCGCACAACTGAGGTCTGGCTACTGTTCAATGAACGAGGCCAGGACGTACGAATGTATTCCAACAAAATCTTGAGGTCTGGAACTGCTTCCGAGGCCTGTGCTATTTTTCTGTAGTCCTGCGCATCGATTTGGCAACGAGATGCGTCACATGCATCAATATCACAGTCTGGGTCAATCGGAAGGCGAGGCAGGACGTCTGCATTGCCCACGCTTTGCCGTAAGTCTGTACACAATTACATACTTATACTGCGAAAGCAACAATTCCCAGCGTTGCAATTTTTGAGCAGTTCGCGTAGGAACCGGCTTTGACGGATGAAACGAGGACTGCAAAGGCTTGTGATCTGTCAGTAAATAGAACCGGCGAACCTACAAATAGTGATGGGATTTAGTCACACCATACACAATAGCGAGAGCTTAATTTTCTATTTGAGAGCAATTGCACTGAGTTAACAACTTCGAGGCAAAAGCAATACCTCTCTCTTGCGCACCATTTCTGTGCGAAAGCGCAGCGCCGATTCCGTAGGAAGAAGCGTCTACACGCAAAACTACTGGCTTTGCAGGGTCAAAAAGCACTTAACATCTGTCACTAAGCAAAGCGTTTTTGAGTTTCAGAAATGCGTCTTGGCACAACTGAGTCCACACAAATGCAACTTTTTTGCGACGCAAGTGATACAATGGGGCCGCGGTCTGTGCGGCATTCGGTATGAACCAAATGTAGTAAGTACGTCATCTTGCCCGGTGCTGACTGCAATTTCAGACAGAACGCGAGGAACAGGCAGGTCACGGATTGCAAGCAAATAAGGTTGGAGCGGGTGCACGCCCTCACTGTTTATCACATGACCTAAGTAGTGTAGTTCAGTGTGAAAAAAGTCACGCTTTTCGAGACGACACTTCAGTCCTGATTCTCACAACACTCGAAAAAGAGTACTAAAATTGGCAATGCGTTCCTCTGGAGTACGACGTGAGACAACAATATCGTCTGGGTAATTTGAACAAAATGGCACTTTTGCAGTCAGCTGTTCCAAGTAACGGTGAAAAATGGCGGGCGCAGAAGCACTGCTGAAGGGCAAACGCAAATACTTGAAGAGCCCGAAGCGTGTATTTACAACAGACGCTTTCTGTGATTCTTCATCCAATGGAATTTGCATGAAGGTATCAGGCAAATCTATCTTAGAAAAGTAAAACGTCCTGTACCAAGGCTGTCCATGAGTTCCTCAGGCGAGGTAACAGTCAACAGTGTCAACTCTGTCTGTAGTTTGACTGTAGACTTCAAGTCAACAGAAATGCGAATGCGACCCGAAGGGTTAGGCAACAAAACTAGTGGACTTGCCCATTGACTAGCTTGAATGGGAGCAATTACATCATTATCATGCAATTCTTTCAATTCACTGGCTACTTTGTCTCTTAAAACAATTCGAACGCGGCGGGCCCAGAAAAACTTAGGCTGTGCATTGTCTTTCAGTGTAACATGCGCTACGAAGTTATTAGCTTTCCCCTTTCCTTCTCAAAATAGTTCAGGAAATTCTTTAAGCAAGCTATCTACACTGTCTCGTGGTACAAATTTAGAGACCGACAGTTCATTGTCGTGAAAGCTAAGGCCAAAAGAATCAAAGGCATCTGAACGGAAAATGTTCTCACTGTCTGTCGATTTCACGACAGTAAAATTCACCGTCCTAGTGTGAGACTTGTGAGCTGCAGCCAAACTACACTGTCCAAGCACTGGAATTTCCTGTCTGTTGTAGCCAGTGAGGTGCTTGCTAGATATAGAAAGAAGTGGTGAGCGTACCTGTTTGTAGACGTACAGAACATAGTTTTATATCCAATTATCAGTCCCGATTATCTGGAATACATGTACAGCCACACAGTTCAAAAGTCTTTACTGTAGTTCTCGGTAAAATGATGGTTTACACCCCACATCTGCCTGCCTTAGCAGCCGTCAAAGTGTACGGCAAACACTGGGATGCGTCTCAGCTTGGCGATATGATCAGAATGGGCACCAACCGCAAATGCTTTGTGCCTATTATGATGATTCACTCTAGTAGCAAAGAAACTTTAGGTAAAGGTCCCTATGACGACACCATCAGTCACATGATCTTCTGATCATATTTTCTAACGACATTGGCCTTGCATTCCAATTACACTATTTTGTATGTCTGCCACGATGTTGATACCCTCCAGAGCCAAGGGTAGGGTGGATGTGATTTTTTTGACACCCGTAGTATTCCTCAAAACGCATACGAATGGAACAAAATCACTTTTGACGCCATTCAGGTCTAGTTTAAATCAAGAGCGTAATGGCTTATTTCAGTAACAATAATATGCGAAGGTTCAAAATTTGTTTAACAGAGCGTGCTGACAAGATCTCACGGGCTGACAGGTAAGGGTACAGGGCGACCCTGAGGTTGGGATATCGAGATTTATTCCTGACTTACCGCACCATCAGATGGACAGTACCTGGGCTGACAGCTTCTTCGACCGGTAAAGTACTTCTGTAGGTTCCCGACCGCTAGCCCTGGACCACTTAGCACGCTTGTGGCTAAACCGAGGTTTAGCCGAAACTAGGCTGGTGATCCAGGGCTAATAATCCGGAACCTACAACAGTATTCTACTTTAACCCAATCTCTTCAGCTCAAACTTCTCTCAAAAAAATTCTCAGTTTAACGCAATCATTCACCTTTGTTCACCATCGGTCACATCTTTATTTTCTTACGTTCACCATATAAATAGAGCGAAACGAATGCTAGTCTCTTCATCAGCGACAAGATTTTATAAAACTGGACAGTCACCACACTGCTTTAGCTGTTTGGAAGTAGAAGACAAAATTCAGTACGGGAAAAAAATGTTCACAGAGTGAACTCTATATCATGAAATTAAATCGTATTATTTTTCAATTATCTTCAGCCCCTTCAGTTTAAACTGTCCATCTTCAAAAAATTGAAAATCCCATTCAGTAATCAACTTCGAACAACAGTCTGGTAAAATGACTTTAAAATCATTATTGAGCTCCATGCAAATATCTCACCATACCACACCGAGTAACGGTGTATAAAACATTGACTTATTTTTTTAATCTCTTTCGAGCAACTTGCGTTGTTGAGCTTCTTGAGCAGAGTCTCCATTTACACAGGGAAAAAGTAAGCGAAAATAAACTCATTGTCAAAAAGTGCAAAACATTCCCTATCGAACACCTTCCACTCAATGATCACTGAGGCCTCTGCCTTCTGTATGTCAACTCTGCACGGAGTCTCATCTCTGAATTAACAGCGCCGCTCCATTATTCGGGTTGAAACGCGCCCATGGCTGGCGATAATTCGTACAGAAGCGAGGATAGAAAATGTTCTGTCAAGTGGCTAGCTTTCCTCAAACCACTGACGCTTGATGAATTCATGATAATGGCCAAAATCCTTCTGTCTACGTACTCAGTATCGAGGTTTGACAGTAAATAGGCTCAAAGATAGTATATTATATAGTTGGTATTGAGTGATGATGAACTTCTTTCGAGAGCGAAAATGAGACATCTAGTGACTGAAGTTGAAATTTAATTAGTTCATGCTAACGCTCTTTACTACGCTTCGTACAGTTCAATATATGTAAAATGCAGCCAGCGTGTACAGTTTGATAAATGTAATTTGCGTTTGGTTAAAATTTGACTCTAAAAGACGCTAAATTCAGTTGCTGTAACAGGACTGCAGAATACGCGAGGAGGTAAACTTCTGACGATGTGCGAGCAGTGTAGCAATAGGAGTGAGACAGGAAAATACTTCCTCGTGCCGCTCGGCAGAGCGCTTGTGTTGAGATGGTCAGTCACTGGTCAGCGACTGGAGGTCAAGAAGGAAGCGTGCCAACACCGACCAGATAACTGGAGGCCGCTCCAGGGAGAAGGAACTGTTATGCAGCTGACACTACTAAATAGATCGATTTTTTCAAAAATTCTCAGCAAGTATTCTGTGTTGCGAATCGAATGTCAGATTCTTCTTACCATACATAATCACGTATGAGACTGTATCGTTTGGAACATTTTCGTTGAAGAATGCGCATAATTTCATCGCTGTTTTTGGAGTGGTTAGGACATTCATTCTCTTGCACATATTGATCGTATCGATCGGCTAATTTTGAACGAAGTTTAAGGGATTCACGTTCACCTAGTTGTTAAAGTGTTTTTCTCTTAAAATCTCTGAACGCATCGTAAGCCTTCAAGAACCTATTTGGTGGCCAAGATTCCACAATTCTTGAGGAAAAACTTCGTTTCTTCCATTTTTGACATAAATATTCTGCAACTTGACATGGTCAAACAACAAAGAATTAAGCAGCTGATTATTCTTTCGGTTGGTTTGAAAAACAACGAAGATGAAGTATGGCATGTCTAATTCGGCATAATTGTAGTAATTCGTGTTGTGCAGCTCAAAATTTCGTTTTCCCTGTAGTCTGGCAAATTAAATTGTTTGGGGCTCAAAGAAAGAGATTGGAATTTCTTGTTCTAGTTCAAGCAAATTTTCTGGCTCATATCTAACAGCAGGAACACGAATTTCCATATTTTGAACTACAGTTTTTACTTCCAGCGTCAATGTAATCAGACAATCTAAGAAGCACATCTCCAGCACTTCAGCGATAGTGGAAACAGTACTTCTTGTTCCTTTCTCCATATTTTTTTAGTATGTAGTATGTAGGATGTTCGATTCTAGACAAAGTATTATTTGCCTTCTTTATGGTGATGACATCGAAAAGTTTTGCCGCATAATTGTTGATCAATTTTTTATTGGATTTCCCATCGTATGTTGGATTGTCTGACCCGTCAACTTTAACAACCTCAGAGTTCATGTATAATTGTGCATGATTTGGATGGACCCAACCATCACCAATATTGATGTTAATCTCAGTCTCGTGGTTGGGGAGATTGAAGTTATTTTTGTCTTCTCACTCACGGGGAATGAGTAGAATTGATAGCTCTCGATGTGATTCATGATGTAGTCTACAACCACGTTAGCTAACGATGATATATTTACGAAAAAATTTCGCTGAACCATTTTTAAAATTATGGAGACACGGGTCACCATTGAAGTCGATCAAACAATCAGCTTCAGTTACTTCTAAGTTTCAACGACGTCAAAAATTGGAACATTTACGGGATAAGGTGGCTCATGAATAAATGGCCCTGCAAATTCTGCATTTGGCTTAAATGAAACAATGATGTTGGTTTCTCTATGAAAAATGATCTGTATACATGGCAAACATCCCATCAGCAAGATTGAAATTTATATTGATCAGTTCAAATGGAATAATTTTGGGAACGTCATTACCAACAGTCTTTTTATTGGCTTCAACAGTTTGCTCACTAAACCCAAGCACACTTTCAATACTATCTGCAATATCCATGCATTATTTTACATCACTCTCAATAGTTACTGTCTTTAAAATTTCATCTGCTTTGATGTGGATATTAGGCTTCTTTGAGCGAATGAATCTATCTGAATTTTTCAGACCCTTATTGACCTAGAGGAATTTCTATTGTCACTCCGTCGCAGTAAAGTTTATTGTTTTCGACGTGATGTTTGGTGTCAAAAAAGTTGAGTAGAATCCGACCAACGAGACAGTTTTTCAATTTCATATTGGAACAGTCAATCGCTTCTTCAGAACAGACGAGGTACCACTCCGTAGAAAAAGACGACTGCCAACACTTTCTTTAGACTGTGACAAGAGACTCATTTAAGTCGATAAAAATTCTAGTTTAGACAAGATGACTTTGACAGTCGCACAGATTGTGAGCCAAAAGTGAGGATTCCAGAAAAGAAGTAAAAGAATAAACATAGTGAACTTTCGCCAAGTTCAATCCGATGTGCGATAATTGGGCCAAGAGGGTGTGGAAAAAGAACATTAATGATTGACAACTATATTTTGGCCCCTGGTTGGTTGAATTGGAAGAAAATCAACCACCTGTATGTATACTCCAAAAGTTTCGACCAGCCAAAGTACCGTGGATTTATAAAAAGACACAGGAATGTGGAAGAAAAGCACAATGAGAAGATTGCCACATTTATCGAAAACAGTGATGAAGTTATTCCACTGCATGCATGCCAAGATGATTCAGTTGTAGTTCATTCTCGAAAATCAAGACATAGTCAGAGAATATTTTACGAGGGGAAGGCATAAAAGGATAGAACAACATTTTTAAGGTGACAAGGGGGTATGTCGACTTTAAGGGCAGACGACTTGCGAATGAAAAAGATGCAGAAAATGGTTACGATGCTGTTACTAAACAATAGTTAGAGAAACAGTGTGTTACAAAACCTAAACACACGAGTATTCTGACACAATTCACTAACTATGTCACAAAAAACTCCTTGCTGAAGGAATAATTCAGATTCATAAAGATGTTTCTAACACAATAACAAGTGTTGATCAACGTACGAAAAGCATGAATACAGATCTTAGATTTGGCTTAGAAAGGCTCAATAGACAATGAAACATAGTACATGATAGACAAATAATTGAATTTACTTTCGTGGCTGGGGACGAGCAAAAAACGCACAATTTCGATTATGGTTTCAGGCTTAAAAGAGTTATTGTTGTGGTGTAAGAATGCAAACAGAGACTTGGACTTTGATGACTTTGACATCGCTATAAGCGCAGCTGATAAGCTATATGAAGTAAAACAATGGAAATCAGTCAATCGTGGTACACAACACAAATTTTCTAGTTGTGAGATTGAATGCCACAGTTAAAACGGTTCCTGCAGATATAAAGTTAATGATATTTGGTGAAATAATTTACAATTTGATCAATTTTTCGCCTACTTAAATGGAGAATCATCATCAAGCGAATCTCGTACTTACGGACGACCATATTTACTGTTTGAAGTGTAAAAGGCACACTGACACACTTCATCCTCATAGACTGACGACCAAAAATGGACGACAGAGAATTGAAGGTCTATGTTCACAATGCAAAGCGAAAAAGAGCAAGTTCGTTAAAAAAATTTTGTAGGCTAGGGTCTCAAAGAAGAAATCATTGCTGAGATGCATAAGCCAATGAGAAAAAATTATGGAAGAAGGTGTGTAGTCTCTTTTGGAGTTGATGATCTATGGCAGGCTGACCTAGTCGAAATGGGCTCTGGAAACTTGAAGGGAATTTCGAAGATAAAGAGAGGATACAAGTATGTATTGACCGTCATCGACGTCTTTTCAAAATTTGCGTGGGCTGTTCCAGTTAAAGACAAAACAGGCTAGAATGTGGCTGATGCTCTCGAAAAATTTTCAATGCCAGGCCACAAAATCTGCGGACAGACAATGGGAAAGAATTCTATAACAAAGAGTTTCATGCGCTGTTGAACAAGTACGGCATCAACCACTAGTCAACCTTCACAGAGATGAAAGCATCTGTTGTTGAACGATTCAAAAGAACATTGAAAGAGAAGATGTGGAAGAATTTTACTCTTCAAGGAAACTATAGATGAGTTGGACGCGTTTCAAAATTAGTTGACGTATACAACAACACGAGACATACGACTATAAAAATGGCTCCAAGAGACGTAGATGAAGAGGCTGAAAAAATCTTGCTCAAGATCGTTAACACGACAAATTCTCCGGATGTCGAGCCCAAATTTAAAATCGGTGACAAAGTGAGAATTAGTAAACTGAAAGGACTTTTTGAGAAGGGCTACACGGCCAACTGGTCAACCGAAATTTTTGAAATCGCGTCTTTTGTCTATTCCAACCCAACCACATATAAATTGAAGGCTCTAGATGGCGAAGAAGTGAGAGGAGATTTTTATGAGCATAAGCTGCAGAAGACAAAATTTCCTGACGTGTATCTCGTTGAGAAAGTTTTGAGAACGAAGGGGAGTAGGGCATATATTAAATGGCCAGGCTTCGATAATTCACACAACAGTTGGGTAGATAGAGGCGCAGTCTTCGAACATGTTTGAAGACATAGTTAATTTTTTTTATACATAAATGGAGAGGCAATGCAAATTGTGCAAGTATTGTAACACAGAGAAGTCAATCGATAACTTTACTTCGCACAGATACACGAAAGAGGGCTATAGAACGATGTGTAGACAATGTTTAAATGGATACGAGAAAAAAAGTTAGAACGAGAGATGAATTTCTTGTGCCTGTGGAAAAACCATCGCTAAATACTACTATAAGGAACGTTTGCATCGAATTCCGAGTGAAGAACATTTGAAAATACTTCTATCGATGGCTGATGCTGAAGCAGTTGCACTGCTGCCTCCCTCTACAAAAAATGCCGAATTTGCCAAGAAATTAAAGATTTAAGCTGTTTCTACGTCAATCTATCCCATAAAGATAATCATGACAGTAGTTGTAAAAAGTGCATTCTAGCACACATGAAAAATAAAGAATTGGCGCAAGCTGAGGTAGATTGAAGTCTACGTCTATTGATTTTTTACCCCTTATAAATAGAGCAACCCCCAGCTGGAGAACTTGGCAACTGCTGAAGTCTACGTCTATGTGTACCCTTCAAGCCGAACTAGAAATAATTTTTATTCTTCTATTGCATTTTGTGTCCTTTAAGTAGAGCGACCATTATGGAGAACTTGACAGATGCTCAACTCCGTGACTGTTGCAGGAGACATACTCTGAGTGGC
Organism: Schistocerca americana; assembly: GCF_021461395.2. NCBI lineage: Eukaryota > Metazoa > Arthropoda > Insecta > Orthoptera > Acrididae > Schistocerca > Schistocerca americana. The sequence continues at coordinate 18,895,719 of NC_060119.1, read as the reverse complement.
CACAGCAGACTGAACAACGCTGATCTAATTAGACTTGTTGGGGCACATCGTCGGCCGACACGAGGTGTAAGACGTCCTGCAGGGCGCAGTCTTCGGAACAGATCGCCATATTCTGAAATTGGAGGCGATGACGAGATTTTCCATTCTCTACCGACGTGTTTGCGAAGATAAACCGTTAAAAGAATATTTCCACTTTCTACCGATATGTTTGCGGAACAGAAAACTGAAGATAAACCGTTGAAACAAATATTTCCAAATCTCTACCGATATTTTGCGAAACAGAAGACTAGAACCAATAAAAAAAGTATTATTTCCCTTTTGCACTGATTTATTTGAGAAACTAATAGACAGGAAAACAGAGATTGTCTAGTTGATAAAGCATTTGCAAACAGATTACAAACCATACATTTTGAAAACAGTATTGACTCAGTTGAACCTGATCATTTCTTGACTGCAGTGAAGACGAAAATACTGAACATTGTGAAAGACAACCTGAGACTACATCGTGGTTTGAAGATAAATTTCAACTTATTTTGTGAGTACAAATTGTAAACGGATGATAAACTTCAGGAATTTGGACAACAAACACAAAACTATAACATTATGACAGAGAAGGATTTTAATATAAAATTCGAGTGTGGGAAGAGAGATATTTTAGCGAAAATATCTAATTTTTTAAGCACACGGATCAGGATGGGCATTAAATAGAGTTATTGGTTTACGACTACCAATTAACAGAGATGTTCACTGAGGGGGTCATCCTACATTGAGTTACCAGTTAAAATCAAAATCAACGTAAAAAAATGATGATCAAAAGTGTTTTGTGCGGGCTATAAAATCAGGTTTGTATCTTGTAGACACACATTCAGACAGAGTATCGAAGTATAGAAATGTCGGCTTTGAGGTCTGTAAGAAGCTTGAAAATGTTCAGTTTCCTGTGGTGGTTGGTCGCATTCCAAAAATCGAGAGAAGAATTAGCGTGTCGGTCAGCGTCTAATCTTTTGATGAAAACTATCAATTGCGTTGTTGTTGTTGTTGTTGTTGTTGTTGTGATCTTCAGTCCTGAGACTGGTTTGATGCAGCTTTCCATGCTACCCTATCCTGTGCAAGCTTCTTCATCTCCCAGTACCTACTGCAACCTACATCCTTCTGAATCTGCTTAGTGTATTCATCTCTTGGTCTCCCTCTACGATATTTACCCTCCACGCTGCCCTCCAGTACTAAATTGGTCATCCCTTGATGCCTCAGAACATGTCCTACCAACCGATCCCTTCTTCTAGTCAAAGTATCCCTTAAAAATCACGAAAAGTAGGGAGGGGAGACATGTAAATCTGGCTGGCTCTGAGCACTATGGGACTTAACTTCTGAGGTCATCAGTCTCCTAGAACTTAGAACTACTTAAACCTAATTAACCTAAGGACATCACATACATCCATGCCCGAGGCAGGATTCGAACCTGCGACCGTAGCGGTCGCCCGGTTCCAGACTGCAGCGCCTAGAACCGCTCGGCCACCCTGGCCGGCACATGGACAGGGACAATTTGTACTACTGTTGGATAAAAAATTTCTCTCGGCTTGTCTCGAGTCAAATCAATAATGTAGAATAATGCAGAAGTTGGATGCGCATCCATCAGATTGTTTGACTAAGAAGACATTAAAAGTAGAAATGCCAATGGAAGGATCATACGTACATTTTGAAAATTATCAGCATATGCAGACAGCTTCTTTCGTCATTTACGCTGATTTTAAAAGTTTACTGTTGAAGATGGATAATTGTCAGCCAAATCCGGAAAGCTCGTATACCACGAAATATCAAAAACACGAGCCCAGCGGACTCTGCTGCTACATCAAATACGTGAATGGACGCTATAAAGACCCCGTCGTGTACAGAGGGCCCAACTGCCATAAGAAATTCATAGAATGCATGAAGCAAGAGGTTGAAGAGATTGGAAAGATTTATTCTGAAATTGAAGAAATGAGACCATTCACTCCTGAAAAACAATCAAGACATAACAAATCCAAAGTTTGTACACTGTATAAATATTACTCACATAAAAATAAAAGGTCAGGCATCATGATCATTTGACTGGAAAATACATCGCTCCATTGTGCAATGCCTGCAGTCTTCAGCTAAAACATCCAACTTTTGTACCAATCTACTTGCATAATCTGTCTGGATACGACTCACGTCTATTCGTGAAAGAACTTGGCTACGATGACAAGGAGATAGACCTAAACCCACACAATGTAGATAGATACATCAGTTTTGGTAAGAGAACAGAAAGTCTGAAAATGAGATTTATTCACACGTTCAAATTTGTGGCGTCATCACTCGACGAACTTTCATCGAATCTGACTAGACATCAGCTGAAAAACATCAGAAAATTCTTCCCAGAAGAACTGTTCAACTTGGTGATCAGCAAAGGACTACATGGACTCTTGGAAGAAATTTGAAGACACACAATTACCACCATAAGAAGAATTTTAAACAAATTGAACGACTGAGAAATAAGTGGTGAAGATTAGAAACATGCAAAAATGGCCTGGGAAAAATTTGGTGTGAACAGTCGTGGGGAATATCATGATCTGCACCTTAAAACAGACGTGTTACTACTGGCTGATGTCTTCGAGAATTTCAGAAAAACTTGTATGAAAGCCTATGATTTAGATCCATCTTGGTATTTTACTACACCGGGTTTGTCTTGGGATGCGATGCTGAAAATGACTAAGCAGTCGCTTGAGTTGCTACATGACTATGTCATGATTTTGATGGTTGAAAAAGGAATACGAGGAGGATTATCACAGTGTTGCAACAGATATGTCAAGGCGAAAAACAAGTATCTGAGCGATTTTGATGCTAACAAGACGTTGAATTATGTGGCATATTGGATGCAAACAATTTGTATGGTTGGGCTATGTGTCAATACCTGCCTTTTGCGGATTCGAGTGGGATGATCCGAAAAGCTTTGATTCTGAAAAAATAAGTGAGATGTAAAACACTTCTCAGGAAGGATAAATATTCGAAGTTGATCTAGAATATCCAAAGGAGCTGCACGATTTACATAAAGATTTGCAGCTGAAAATAAGATTGTACTCTTACCTGGCACTAATGAGAGCAAGTCTACGCTGAATGACAAACATAAATATATGATCCACTATAGAAATCTCAAACAGTACCTATCTCGTGGGATGAAGCTCACAAAAATATACAGAGTCGTAAAATTTAAGCAATCTGACTGGCTAAAGAAATATATAGACTTGAATATACAGATGAGAACCAAGGCTACAAACGACTTCGAGAAGGACTCCTATAAGCTCAGGAACAACTCAGTCTTTGGCAAGACGATGGAAAATATGAGAAAGAGAGTAGACATAAAAATAGTTTCAGATGGAGAAACGTGTTATAAACTTATAGCAAAGCCAAACTTTAAAGGTAGAACCGTATTTAACGAAAATCTTGCTGCTTTCCTTATAATGAATAAGACAAAAATCACATTTAATAAGCCTGTCTATGTTGGAATGCGCACACTCGCGCTGTCTAAAGAACTGTTGTATGATTTCACTACAGGACAATGAAGCCAAAGTATGGGGAAAATATTGAGCTGTGCTGCCAAGACACGGACAGCTACATGTACAGCATTCAGACTGAAGACTCCTACGAGGACATGAAATCGATGCTTGATTGCTTTGATACGAGCGACTATTCAAAGGACAATATATACGGCATTCCTCAAGTAAACAAGAAAGTTGTAGGAAAAATGAAGGATGAGTGCAACGGAAGAATTATGAAAGAGTTCTGTGGCCTAAGGGCGAAGATGTACGCCTACAGGGTTGGTGACAAGGTGGAGGAGAAATCAAAAGGAGTTAAGAAATGTGTGATCAAAAATAGAATCAGCTTGGAAGATTATTAAGACTGCCTGTTCAACGATAGAGAGCAGTACAGAAGGATTAATATGATTCGAAGTGAAAGACACGAAATCTGCACATTTGAAATAAACAAGAAGGCGCTGAGCCCACACGACAACAAAAAACATCTAGAAAATCGAGTAGATACACTGCCGTATGGACACTACTCGTTATTGTCATCTTCATCATAATCAGAATAGCAAACATATTCATAATCATCGTATTCATCTTCTGATTCAAATACAGCCATTAAATGAGGTCTGTTGTAAATCATTTCTGTTCTCTCTTCAACAGTGTAGACCGTTGTAGATCTGTTGTTTTCTGAGTCCATTTGCACTTTCTCTTCAGCAGTGTAGACTGTTGTGGAGTTGTTGTTGTTGGCGTCCATTTACAATATACAAAATTTAATGGTGATTAAAAAAAATAAAAAATACTTGTGAGTGTGAACGACGGTGAACGAAGGTGAATGCTTGCGTCAGCCTGAGAATTTTTTTGAGAGAAATTTGAGCTCAGAGATTGGGTTAAAGTAGAATACTTTTGTAGGTTCCGGATTGTTAGCCCCTGGATCACTAGCCCAGTTTCGGCTAAACCGGAAGGTTTAGCCGAAAGTAGGCTAAGTGGTCCAGGGCTAATGGTCGGGAACCTACAAAAGTATTCTACTTCGATCGTCGTCCATTCACCATTGCGCATTCATCCTCCACCAAAACAGAAAATTGTATGTGTCGACGCAGTAAATTTTCCACAGTTGTCAGAGAGAACAATAGAAAAAAATTGTTAAAAGCAAGATAAATCGTTAAAAAATTAGGCAAACCGCTGAGTAGCGTTAACATATGTGATAGATGTGTATTGCTTCTGGAGCCATATCACTTAACATGGCTTCCAAATATTTTACGATTCCAAACATAAATGACTGACAACTCCTAAGTGTTAGGAGTGAATACTACAACATTGAGAATGAAATAACATTGCTGTCTCCTCACCCACACAGAACTGGTAGGAGTACAACAGCTTCATCTTGTCACCATGTTTCTCTCTGGAATGCTACGTCCTCCCAGTGATGCAACATATATGGTGTTCCTTCCTGTCTTATACCTGGTTGTTACAGCCCCTGTTTCTCCATCTTGATAAATAGCAGACACCATATATATTTTTTCGAAGAAGTCTGTGAGCCCTTCATCAATATTTAGCGAAGCTCTCTCTGTCAATTTTGGAGCAGATGGGGCTGTTATTTCAGTAATTCTCTTCCTTGGTTCAAACTACTAGCTCTCTTGGAAAGTATCCAAGAGATCTCTAGACACTTTGATCTAGTGCTTATTTCACGAAAATTTCGAATACCTCATATGGGTAAATACAGATATTCTGTATGAACATGTCATATCCATATTTTATCAATTTTTTTACTTTTTTCCGCATCTTCCACTTCTTTCTGTTTTTAGATATATTTTCATGTTTGTAACATTTTTCAATACAGGATATGTAAATGTGCAAGTGCGCATATGCTCTTATTGTTTTTTCTACCATCCAACTGAGATACAGAGCCCCAACTCATGCAGGCTATATACAGACTATTCTTCTTGCTCGGAATATCAAATCTAAGCTCCACAGCCATTGCAAAAAGATAGAAGTATGTGCATGGATTGTTGTGGGGTAGACTGCTAACATCATTCTACTGTAAACAAATACACACACACACACACACACACACACACACACACACATTCTCTCTCTCTCTCGCATGCGCCCCCCCCCCCCCCCCCCCCACACACACACACACATCACAGTTACATTATTTTGTTGGTCTCTTTCGGTGCATCCTCACTCCCCTGCACAGATGCTGGAGGGGGTGTTGGGAGTTGGGCAGGAGGTGACGGGCAGTGGGGGACGTCGGCGGGCAGTGAGTTGTGGTCGGCATTGGTTCAGCAGTGTTGGCGGCATCAGCAGCGCCAGGTGGATCTGTATTGTGCATTAACCCAGAATTTGTCGCCTAGATGGACCCGACCCAAACATTACTGCAGGTTATACATTTGTCGATCCGTACTGAACATTATCTGGGAATTATTGCTCAGATGGAGCCACCCCCAAATGTTACCCAGATCATACATCGGTGTATCCATACCGAAAATCAGCCACGAATTTTTCTTGCACCATTGGATCCACCCCAACTGTTATGCTAGACTTGGTGCAGGTGGATCCACTCCAAACATCGTCATCAAATGAACCGTATGGTAAATGTATACCTAATAATATTCCTGACACAATGTGGTTGCCACACCGATGTAGTTGGACCCAGCTTTTGGATGCAACTGCGAAACTATTCCCAGGACGCTGCTGTCGGCAGGCACCTGTGGCCCATCGCCCAACACCAGCCCTCATTGCTGTCCCACCAACCACTGATGCCGAGCCGAGTCCGGTATCATTGGGGAGGAGGGAATGGGGATGAGGATGCCCTGCATGAAAGTGACCCACAAGATAGCGTAACTGTGCAGTGCTGTGCAGTGTGGCAGCGTGTGTGTGTGTGTGTGTGTGTGTGTGTGTGTGTGTGTGTGTGTTCGTTCCTTTTCAACTACAGTGAACTTCATGAGGGAATAGTCAGGATGCCCAACTCCTTAAACAGACGTCCACAAGATGATCATGGATGAGAGAAACATACACTCCTGGAAATGGAAAAAAGAACACATTGACACCGGTGTGTCAGACCCACCATACTTGCTCCGGACACTGAGAGAGGGCTGTACAAGCAATGATCACACGCACGGCACAGCGGACACACCAGGAACCGCGGTGTTGGCCGTCGAATGGCGCTAGCTGCGCAGCATTTGTGCACCGCCGCCGTCAGTGGCAGCCAGTTTGCCGTGGCGTACGGAGCTCCATCGCAGTCTTTAACACTGGTAGCATGCCGCGACAGCGTGGACGTGAACCGTATGTGCAGTTGACGGACTTTGAGCGAGGGCGTATAGTGAGCATGCGGGAGGCCGGGTGGACGTACCGCCGAATTGCTCAACACGTGGGGCGTGAGGTCTCCACAGTACATCGATGTTGTCGCCAGTGGTCGGCGGAAGGTGCACGTGCCCGTCGACCTGGGACCGGACCGCAGCGACGCACGGATGCACGCCAAGACCGTAGGATCCTACGCAGTGCCGTAGGGGACCGCACCGCCACTTCCCAGCAAATTAGGGACACTGTTGCTCCTGGGGTATCGGCGAGGACCATTCGCAACCGTCTCCATGAAGCTGGGCTACGGTCCCGCACACCGTTAGGCCGTCTTCCGCTCACGCCCCAACATCGTGTAGCCCGCCTCCAGTGGTGTCGCGACAGGCGTGAATGGAGGGACGAATGGAGACGTGTCGTCTTCAGCGATGAGAGTCGCTTCTGCCTTGGTGCCAATGATGGTCGTATGCGTGTTTGGCGCCGTGCAGGTGAGCGCCACAATCAGGACTGCATACGACCGAGGCACACAGGGCCAACACCCGGCATCATGGTGTGGGGAGCGATCTCCTACACTGGCCGTACACCACTGGTGATCGTCGAGGGGACACTGAATAGTGGACGGTACATCCAAACCGTCATCGAACCCATCGTTCTACCATTCCTAGACCGGCAAGGGAACTTGCTGTTCCAACAGGACAATGCACGTCCGCATGTATCCCGTGCCACCCAACGTGCTCTAGAAGGTGTAAGTCAACTACCCTGGCCAGCAAGATCTCCGGATCTGTCCCCCATTGAGCATGTTTGGGACTGGATGAAGCGTCGTCTCACGCGGTCTGCACGTCCAGCACGAACGCTGGTCCAACTGAGGCGCCAGGTGGAAATGGCATGGCAAGCCGTTCCACAGGACTACATCCAGCATCTCTACGATCGTCTCCATGGGAGAATAGCAGCCTGCATTGCTGCGAAAGGTGGATATACACTGTACTAGTGCCGACATTGTGCATGCACTGTTGCCTGTGTCTATGTGCCTGTGGTTCTGTCAGTGTGATCATGTGATGTACCTGATCCCAGGAATGTGTCAATAAAGTTTCCCCTTCCTGGGACAATGAATTCACGGTGTTCTTATTTCAATTTCCAGGAGTGTATTATTCTTACGGCACATTTTTGAGCATGAAGGGTTTCTTTTTTAAAGATGAGTTACCCAGGAACATTATTTCAATTGACATCGAATCGAATACAACCATGCAATATATATCAACTTACTTATTCGTCTCTCTGCAAGGTTTGCCATGATTCTTAGTGCAACTCTGGCTGAACTATCTTAGAAGTTCCAAAATGTGCTTTTTCTAGTTTAAATTCTCGTCTGTATGAACTCTTAGGAACTTTGAAGTCCCCACCCTATTTCTTACTTTCTCACCATGTGTTACTCTTACCATTTGTGTAGTGCCACTAGATGTGTAAACTGAATACGTTGTGTCTTTTTAAAGTTGAGGGTGAGACCATTCACGGAAAACTGGCAACTAGTTTAATGGTCTGTGGTGACTTCAGTGAACAATTTTGTAAATTTCTTCTGTTTTTGTATGTGTCTTGGATTGATTACAGTACTAGTCTCACCTGCAAAAAGAACTAATTCTGTTTGTTGTATATTAGTCAAGATGTTTACATATATGTGGAGCAATAATGAACCTGAAACTGACCCTTGGGAACCCCATACATGATTTCTCTCCAGTCAGAATAATGTCCCCAAATTACTTTGGTTGAATTAGGAGTAAAACTTTTTCAATTCTTTTGGTTACATACGACGTTATCCATTGGTTGGCTATACCATCAATCCCAAACAACTTGAATTTATTTAGGAGATTTTGATTAATACAGTCCAGTGCCTTAGATAGGTAGCAGAAAACACGATCTGGCACTATTTTGTACAACAATTTAATGCTTCTAAAATTTGGTGAGTGAACATGTAAATGGCATTCCCATTAGGGCAACTCTTCTGAGATCCAAACTGAGATTTGCTGAGGATGTTATTGTTCTAAGGAGAGTTACTGTCCTAGAATATATCACATTCTCAAAAATTGTGAAAAATTATGTCAACGGTGAAGCGAGGTCGGTAGTCGTTGACATCTGTTCTGTCTTCTTTCGTAAGAGGGTTTTGACAACGGCGTATTTCAGCCTCTCTGAAAAAATACCTCGAGCTAGTGATGCATTACATATTTCGGATAAGACGGGTCTTACTACATGAGAAGTAATCTTTAGTACTGTGCTGGAAACACCGTCAAAACCAGATGAACTTTTATTTTTGAGCGAACAAATTCATGAGGATACTTTCTACTATATTTAAAAAAGATTATTAAATATATTTGTCGCCTGTGACATCATTTGTAGCCCTTCCGTTGCGCTCAGTGGTGATGTTATCCCGTTCTGTGGCTGGTCGTCCTGCCTCTCATTTCACTACACTCTACAAAGCCTTAAGTCTGTTGTCAGAATTATTGATTTCTGGCATTATGTGCACTTTTAGCATGCAGCTTCTATAGGATTTTTCTTTTCCTTTAACAAGCTACTTTAATCCCCCGAGTGATCATTTTGTTTAGATGGGTGTTTAATGTCCCTCTTGTGTGGGTTATGTGGAAAGCTGTTTTCAAATAATGATATGAATTTATCATGGAATAGCTACATTTTATGTTAGCATTTGGTTCACTACAAATTTCATTCCAAACTGTTGTTAAAAACATTTTTCCTGGAATGATTAATTATTCTGAGTTCCGTTGACAATTATCCGCACTGTAAGGCACAAAGTTATTTATCCTAACTAACTGTGTATCATGATCAGAGAGAGCATTTGGTGCTAGGTAAACAGTTATTTACTTGCTTTTAGCTTCATCAAAGAAAACCTTAGAAGTTAAGATCCTACTGTATTTATCCATCAGTTTTGCATAATTAGTTACTAAAATGAAATTGTAGGATCCAAATAAGATTTCCAGATCATTTTTCCTATCACAGATGTAGATTTCACTGAAGTCACCACAGACTGTTAACTAGTTATTGCAATATGACAGATAGCATAGTAAGGAATCAAGCTAACCATACTTTTTTGTGAAATCTTAAGCAATTTATGGGGCTCTCGTGTTGTTTTGACTTCTTTCAAAACAGGGTACCCCAGAATCCTGGTTATATCCTAAAAAAGGTATGACTAACAACAGGGATCTTGCTTTCTCTTAATATTATCTACATGAAGCTCAGGCAACCTGCCTTTCCCTCTCCCATTCAGGTGCAGGCCGTGTCTAGTAGTAACAGGCACCGAGCTCATATGAGATTTCATTTGAGTCAGAGTCAGGAAGAGCCTGCTCAACTCAATGTTCAAACAGCTCATAGCCACAAAACTCACATTTCTGTGTGCAGCTGCTGCTCCTACTGCGTCCAGGTCAGCCCTAACGTCGCAGTTGCTGTCCATAGCCAGGCTGTAGCCCGCTCCAGCTGCTACAGTAACCTGACCCTCTTTGCCAAAATCTTTGCACAAATTTTCTATGTCTTCTGTCACCTGGCTAAGGCTGGTAGTTGGTTGCACATACTTGTGACCTAGTTCCCTGCTCCTAATTTGCCCTACACCCTTCCTATTCCTACTACCAGCAGCAAGACTCTTTTCTTCCTGCTCTTTTGATACCGACATACGCTCCGTTTCTTTGCTAGAAGTCTACTGCACCTTACTGTGACCTACAGTTGAATAAGGCTCTTCACCTTTTACTTCAGGTAACAAGTCAAATTATTATGATACTGTAAGCTCCCATGTAGACGAAGAAGTTTTAGGGCTGTTCCTCTTCCTCCCATTTCTGGTTACCTTTACCCAGTTCCCACAACCTTTCCCCCCCTTAAACCTATCTAGTTCGAATTTAGCTTGTTCTAATTCAGCCGGAAGGGCACAGTTCTCTTTCCTTTTTTGCAGGACCTACAGTTCCACGGGCTAGCCTCGTTGAGTCCCTCACTACAGTCACGCCAGTGAAGTTCCAACCCACAGTCTACAATTACCGTTCCCTCCCTGTCCATCCTGCAGCAACACCCACAATTATCACGCGTGCAACACCGATTACACGCTTAAAACAAAATTAAATCACTTGACACTCGTTATGTTACACGAATATTCGTTTCTTATGAGCCACAAAAGGTTTATGATATAACGTAAAATGTTAATTATTTCCACTTACAATAAGAACGCACACCCAAACCTTCAAATGTCAGAGATACAGAGCTGTACCAAATGTCGTATATCGATAGAGTATCAACCAAAACTCCTATATAGTTCGTGCTATGTGCTACCTTCCATCATAACTGACGTAAACGTTAATTGAAAGTAACACCAGAACTACCAGAGGACAAGGATACCAAATTAGTGAGTGGCGAGTTCGTCTGGGTAGCGTGCGTGAGTTCGTACAGCGTGATACCGCCGTACCCGGGCATCAATTATCACCTACGACAATTTTTTACCTACATTATGCGTGACACTATTTTGACTTCTTTCACTTTGATTCTTTGAAAGTAGTAGACACACAGAGTACACTTGTAGTTTCACAGAATATACATTCAGAACAGAAAAATAAACAATTGTATCACAGTGCGGAAGTAATAGTAGTATTGGTAATAATATAATAATAATAATAATAATAATAATAATAATAATAGATACAAAAAAAGTGAAAATAGAAGGAAACAAAACCAAACATTCAACGCAAACCAAAAGAAATTTTACCAGACAATAGATAACACACACATTAAATAGACAATCCACCAAACATAGAAGACATGGAACACTTCTGGAGCAACATATGGTCAAACCCGGTACAACATAACAGGCATGCACGGTGGATACAAGCAGAAACAGATACGTACAAGATGATACCACAAATGCCTGAAGTGATAATTTTGCAACATGAAGTCACCCAAGCAATTAATTCTACTCACAATTGGAAAGCCCCTGGAAAAGATAAAATAGCAAATTTCTGGCTAAAGAAATTCACCTCAACACATTCACATCTAACTAAATTATTTAACGGTTACATTGCAGACCCGTACACATTCCCTGATACACTTACACATGGAATAACTTATCTGAAACCTAAAGATCAAGCAGACACAGCAAACCCAGCTAAATATCGCCCCATAACATGCCTACCAACAATATACAAAATATTAACTTCAGTCATTACACAGAAATTAATGACACATACAACACAGAACAAAATTATAAATGAAGAACAAAAAGGCTGCTGCAACGGAGCACGAGGATGTAAAGAGCAACTGATAATAGATACAGAGGTGACATATCAAGCTAAAACTAAACAAAGGTCGGTACACTACGCATACATTGATTACCAAAAAGCTTTTGATAGTGTGCCCCACTCATGGTTACTACAGATATTGGAAATATACAAAGTAGATCCTAAATTGATACAGTTCCTAAACATAGTTACGAAAAACTGGAAAACCACACTTAATATCCAAACAAACTCTAATAATATCACATCCCAGCCAACACAGATTAAGCGTGGAATATACCAAGGAGACTCATTAAGTCCTTTCTGGTTCTGTCTTGCTCTGAACCCACTATCCAACATGCTAAATAATACATATTATGGATATAATATTACTGGAACATACCCACACAAAATCACACATTTGCTATACATGGATGATCTAAAACTACTGGCAGCAACCAATCAACAACTCAACCAATTACTAAAGATAACAGAAGTATTCAGCAATGATATAAATATGGCTTTTGGAACAGACAAATGTAAGAAAAATAGCATAGTCAAGGGAAAACACACTAAACAAGAAGATTACATATTGGATAACCACAGCAACTACATAGAAGCGATGGAAAAAACAGATGCCTATAAATATCTAGGATACAGACAAAAAATAGGAATAGATAATACAAATATTAAAGAAGAACTAAAAGAAAAATATAGACAAAGACTAACAAAAATACTGAAAACAGAATTGACAGCAAGAAACAAGACAAAAGCTATAAATACTTATGCTATACCAATATTGACCTACTCATTTGGAGTAGTGAAATGGAGTAACACAGACCTAGAAGCACTCAATACACTTACACGATCACAATGCTACAAATATAGAATACATCACATACATTCAGCAACAGAAAGATTCACATTAAGCAGAAAGGAAGGGGATTTATCGACATAAAAAACCTACATTATGGACAGGTAGATAATTTAAAAAAATTATTTCTAGAACGAGCAGAAACTAGCAAAATACACAAAGCAATCACTCATATAAATACATCAGCTACACCACTGCAATTTCATAACCACTTCTACAACCCTTTAGATCAGATAACATCAACAGATACGAAGAAAGTAAATTGGAAAAAGAAAACACTACATGGCAAGCACCCGTATCATCTAACACAGCCACACATCGATCAAGACGCATCCAACACATGGCTAAGAAAAGGCAATATATACAGTGAGACGGAAGGATTCATGATTGCAATACAGGATCAAACAATAAACACCAGATATTACAGCAAGCATATTATTAAAGATCCCAATATCACAACAGATAAATGCAGACTTTGCAAACAACAAATAGAAACAGTAGATCACATCACAAGCGGATGTACAATACTAGCAAATACAGAATACCCCAGAAGACATGACAATGTAGCAAAAATAATACATCAAAAGCTTGCCTTACAACATAAACTTATAAAACAACACATTCCCACATACAAGTATGCACCACAAAATGTACTGGAGAACGATGAATAGAAAATTATACTGGTACAGAACCATTATAACAGATAAAACAACACCACATAACAAACCTGACATCATACTCACCAATAAAAAGAAGAAATTAACACAACTAATCGAAATATCCGTACCCAATACAACAAATATACAAAAGAAAACAGGAGAAAAAATTGAAAAATACATCCAACTGGCTGAGGAAGTCAAGGGCATGTGGCATCAGGATAAAGTTGACATTATACCAATTATACTATCAACTACAGGAGTCATACCACACAATATCCACCAGTACATCAATGCAATACAGCTACATCCAAACTTATATATACAACTACAGAAATCTGTAATTATTGATACATGTTCAATTACCCGAAAGTTCCTAAATGCAATATAAGACATACCATACAGTTAAAAGGAAGTGACGCTTGATCAAGGTCCGCGTCACTTTCCATTTTTAACCAGACTTAACGTCTGAGAAAGTAAAGAAATAATAATAATAATGATGATGATGATGATAATACCTGACAATAGTAAAAATAAACGAAACAATAAGATTAATAATAAGTACATAACGTTCAAAAATCAGTGCAAACACGACACCCTCCCACACACACCCTTGTGCACTCACGAGAGCCTACACAGACGCAAATATCACAAAGCCGACGAAAGTGAATTCAAGAAGGAGATGTCTGTGGGCCGCACTCTTGAAAATAGAGGTTTTAAAGTTATTGTAGGGGGTGTACAGTCTGTTCACCGGACCACCTATATATACACATTTATTTCATTGCTCCAAAGCTGTTTGTTGTCCTTCAGGAACCTCGTTCATCGACTACTAGTACACGTTAGTCCATGTTCTCAGCACCAGATGTAATGGTCCACTCTCACACCTCCGGCAAAATGACCAAACAACTGTTCAGGATATTTGTACAAGAAACGGTAGTGGAACAAATCAGCGGAGAGAAACTTCGGCTAAAACTAAATTTTGCGGGCCACACAAAGACGCTGGTGTTTTTCATGACCTGCACGTACAAAATAACGTACCAGAAGACAAAATCACAATTCAGCAAACGCAACCTCCCTTGATCTTCATTTCTTCATAATGTACAAGCATACGATTTGTCAAATGTCCTACGCTGCTCGAGAGTGTTTGGAAGAGATTAGTCTCCAACAACGGAATAATCTTCTTAAAGCAGCAGTTCCTCACATGCAATCAGTTGCGTTCTCTGCGTTTCTATAATTCTCACCATCTCGGGTGGCTAATGGCTAAACTCCTTGATGAACACAGACCCTTTGAAATTTCGACAAAGTTGTTTCAGACACAAGCTTTCATTCAGCAATGTACATGGTGGATGCGCAAATATGGGAATTCTCAAATTTGCTTGGTGTACGAAAGTAATTTGCTTCGCCCACTTCTTCGTATGCAACCGTTATTGTGAAGCCTTTGTTCCTGAATGAACGTCTCTCTCTCTCTCTCTCTCTCTCTCTGTATGTGTTTGTGTGTGTGTGTGTGTGTGTGTGTGTGTGTGTGTGTGAGGGCATGTTTAGATTGATTTTAGAACGTTAAGTACTTATTATTAATCTGTTCATTATTACGACTATTAGTTTTATTATATGTATTATTATTATTATTATTACTGGAAATGTTTCTTTATTTTTCTGTTCTGATTGTATATTCCGTGAAGCTAAAAGTGTGCACTATAAGTTTACTACTTTCAAAGAAACAAAGCAAAAGCAGACTGCCAAAGCATTTTCACGCATAATACTGTTAAAAAAAAAAAATTCGTGGTGCGACAATCTCACGCACAACCAATTCACCCACACAAGTCACCCTTAGTAATAACTCACAGATACGCTTTTCCTGTCCTCTGGTAGTTCTGGTGTTACTTTTAATTAACGTTTACGCCCATACTGTTGGACGACAGCACAAAGCACGAACTAAACAGGAGTTTTGGTTGGTACTCTATCGACATGCAGCGTTTGATATAGATCTGAGCGTCTGTCATCTGGAGGTTTGGCCGAAAGCACTCACTTAACTGCAGTATCTGTTAAATTAACTCCTTCACGGAAGAATGTAATTTTTAATGTAACTTTAATGTGCAAAACTATATGTAAACAAACTACTAGTACTAAAGAGTCTGAATCAAACGACTTACTATTTGCGCTACTTTCCAGAAATATTAACTTAATGAATGGGAACACGGTACTTAAATTGCCGCGAGAGGAAAACAGAACAATTGTACGGGATTGTTTAACTACTGAAAAACGTAAACAAAAAAGTTAAAAAAAACGGCCATTCGTACTAGTTCCGTGTGCACGAGGAAAGTGTGATGTTATTTTATGCTGAATGTTGTGGTGTTGACTCTCAATACACACGAGCTGCCAGTCATATATATTTGGGGTTGTATAAACATTTGGATGCGATATGATTGCAGAAGTGACACGTATGAATCATTTATCCTACTAAAACAGATGGAATCACGAGAAGTTTGCATAGGAAGCATACATGACTTAGATCGAAAGCTAATACAATTGATCTGCGTTTTGGTTAATTTTCTAACGATTTGTCTTGCTCCAACAATTGTTCGATCGTTCTCGCCGATGGTATCTGTTGTGGAAAATGTACTGCTTCGACATACGTACAACTTTGTATTTTGGAGGAGGAGGAATGCACTTTGGCAAATGTAAGACGTCCATCTCATGGTGCGGTGGGTTAGGTTTGAATCTGGATATTTCTACCTCAGGTTCAGCATGTGTCGTTATCAGTCGATCAGTGAGCTTCTGTCGTCACACTCTGTTTCAACAATTTTTTCTGTCATACGATATTATTATTTAAATAAGCAGTCTCACTCTTGATGTAACGTGAATCTCGATGACATTAAAAATGGTTTCTTATATTTATTCCATTCGTACGTTAGTATTGTAGTATTAGCCTTTTTGTGTCAAATTTTCTTTTCTAGCGCAAACGTTTAGTTGTAATGGCACAAGTGATGTATATGGATCAAAGACTCATTACAACTGTGACACAGAAGGGAGAGAGAGAGAGAGAGAGGGAGAGAGAGAGAGAGAGAGAAGAGAGAGACAGAGAGAGAGAGATGATATTTATGACTGGTGATACAGAAACTCTGTGGATAGAGTGCGAAACATTACGCGCGCTACGGAGGAGCAGTGTGCTGCGTGTGTACTTTTGGTTCAGCAATTTCGGAGACCATGATCGCGGCGGAACTGTAACTAGCGGCATTGTAAGCTGCCGTTTTTAATACATAATGTAATTACATTAATTGTGATAGCATTTTGTCTCATACAAGAGTATGATATGTCCTGAAATGTAGCTACGAAGATCATGTATGGAAAAATATAATTTCACGAATGGAAAAGTTACGTTTAATTCTTTGGTTGTTTTAACTTTCCCCTTGTCTGTGGCTCAAAATATTATTTGGAATGTTGTAACTCTTAGGGAACTTTGTTTGCTGGGAAATCAGTAAATCCTGCACCATGCCCATTTATGCTCTAGTTTGAGGGATTAAATTCTGGAAATTAAAATTAATACACAACCTGGACACTGATCCACATGCTGCAGAGTGAGAACGTCCTAGCACCGAAGACGGCGTACGATTGTGGCTGTCGCTATTTCAAGAATTTTCAGAGTCGACGATCGCCGAAAGTGTGAGGAGCAACAGAAAATTTATACCAGGTGCCGACTTCGATATCGAGAGGTAGGCAGAGTATGATTATGAACTGCAACTATCTAATCATTTTGTTATACAGACTCGAGAATTCAAAATAGGAACTAAATTTATACCTGGGGGTGTGCGAAATATTTGCGTTAAAATGTTGGGGAAGCGACTTCTCTCGCCTAAAAGTTTTCATTCAAGTAACTAGGCATTATTCTGTTGCCAGTTTAATTTCTCTACCCATTTAATGGAAGTTAAATTATTACGTCTGAGTAGTGTGCTACTAATGCGATGATCAATTTTGTAACAACGAGAACGCGCGTGTAATTACTGCATTTCCCAATTTCAGTTTCAGTTGTGTCTGCGTCCTGACACTTGTGGATCTTGTGCTTATGACTGATATAATTCTGCAGTTCTCCACTGGAGAAATTGGTAGTTTTGATTTTCGTTATAGATTTTGGAACAAAGCGCTCGAAATCACATTAGCCGAAGCCCCCGTGTCTAATGTCACAGTGACTGGAATTCCTTCGATTGTAGCAAACTCTTCCGACACTGGCACGAAAGGATAAACCTCGGCACATTGGTAAATCCTCACACAATTGCTCCGACAATTCCTTTCCATCGTTGTACAGCAGCATCTGCAACAGCTGGTCGTAGCCTCTGTTCGAACCCCTGACCGCGTCTCTAGGGATGTAGGTGGTCACGATTAGGGGGATGTCAAATTGATTCCGCATTTTTAGATTTCCAGAAGGCTTTCGACACCGTTCCTGGCAAGCGTCTTGTAACCAAACTGCGTGCCTACGGAGTATCGCCTCAGTTGTGCGACTGGGTTCGTGATTTCCTGTCAGAAAGGTCGCAGTTCATAGTAATAGACGGAAAGGTATCGAGTAAAACAGAAGTAACATCCGGCGTTCCCCAAGGAGGTGTTATAGGCCCTCTATTGTCCCTGATCTATATTAACGACGTAGGAGACAATCTGAGTAGCCCTCTCAGATTATTTGCAGATGATGCTGTCATTTACCGTCTTGTAAAGTCATGAGATGATCAAAACGAATTGTAAAATACTTTAGATAAGATATCTGCATAGTGCAAAAAGTGGCAATTGACCCTGTATAAGGAAAAGTGTGAAGTTATTCACATGAGTACTAGAAGAAATCAGCTAATTTTCGATTACACAATAAGCCACACAAAAAAGAAGGCTGTAAATTCAACAAAATACTTAGGGATTACAATTACAAATAACCTAAATTGGAGCCGGCCGGGGTGGCCGAGCGGTTCGAGGCGCTACCGTCTGGAACCGCGCGACCGCTATGGTCGTAGGTTCGAATCCTGCGTAGGACATGGAAGTGTGTGATGTCCTTATATTAGTTAGGTTTAAGTGGTTCTAAGTTCTAGGGGACTGATGACCTCAGAAGTTAAGTCCCATAGTGCTCAGAGCCATTTGAACCGAAATTGGAGCGATCACATAGACAATATTGTGGGTAGAGCAAACCAAAGACTGGGATTCATTGGCAGAACACTTAGAAGGTGCAACAAGTATACTAAAGAGACTGCTTACACTACGCTTGTGCGCCCTATTCTGGAGTACTGCTGTGCAGTGTGGGATCCGCATCAGGTGGGACTGAAGGATGACATCGAAAAAGTACAAAGAAGGGCAGCTCGTTTTGTATTATCGCGAAATAGGGAAATAGTGTCACAGACATGATGCGTGAACTGGAGTGGCAATCATTAAAACAAAGGCGTTTTTCGTTGCGACGGGATCTTCTCATGAAATTTCAATCACCAGTTTTCTCCTCCGGTTGCGAAAACATTCCGTTGGCACCCACCTACATAAGGAAAAATGATCATTACGATAAAATAAATCAGGGCTCGTACAGAAAAATTTAAGTGCTCGTTTTTCCCGCGTTCCGTTCGAGAGTGGAACACTAGAGAGACAGCTTGAAGGTGGTTCATTGAACCCTCTGCCAGGCACTTTATTGTGAATAGCAGAGTAATCACGTAGATGTAGTTCGCTGAACGCGCGTCGCTGCAGCTATTTGCGTATTGTGTCACCTCCGTAATTATTGGTGTCTGCATGTGGCAATCTCCTGTTATAGACAACGGCTGATTCTGTTGTTGCTGTTGCGGAAAGTTATTGTTCCAACACTGATTAGTCGACGGTTGCTAGTTATTAGGTTGGACTGGATTGTACCTCCGATCGCCTCTATTAAATTTGTTTCTGGCCGGTCGGAAGCCATTACCATTTCGTTTCCATTCTTTTTCTTCCAACTATTGTTTGGGTTACCATTTGGTACATTGCTTGGATTTGCATTATCCCTTTGGTTGATTCTTTGTGCATTACTGCCATTTCCAGGGCCACTTGGTGAGTGATGAACACCAATACCCGTTATTCGATCCTGATGCGGACTTCAGGTCTTCTCGAAACATGTTGATCGAATCTAGTACCGATAAAAATTCCTCCAAATTTTCGTCACACATTAACTAGCTGATTTATGACACTGATCGTTTGTATTCCTTTTAATATTTTCAACATATCGTGTTGTGGTAACAGATCATCCCAGTAGCAACATTTATTACGATGTTTTTCAAAGTACTTTCTTAACGTCCCTTGCTTCAATGAGAATTGTTCAGAGTGCAGTACTTTGCGCAACCTTTGTTGAATTCCGCCCTACAGTGTTTTGCTAAGAACACTTGTTCAAATTCATCGGAAGTCCAACAATATTCTCGTGCGTCGGTTGTCCGTAGTGCACCTACAATAAATTTTCAACAGGCAGAAGGCCCACAGCTTTATCTTCAGACAACATAAGACTTGCACAATTTAGAAAAACTTACTTATAAAACGGCTGCAGGCCTTTGTTTTTAAAAACACAATTACAAGCATACAAATTACAACCATCGGCTAAGAGCTATTAAAAGTACACAGTTAAACGCTAATAAGAAGGCAGACGGGCACCAGCCTTTTCAGTAGTTGCAGGGGCAACAGTCTGGATGACTGACTGATGTGGCCTCGTATCAATAACCAAAATGGCCTTGCTGTGCTGGTACTGCGAACGGCTGAAAGCAAGGGGGAACTACAGCCGTGATTTTTCCCGAGGGCATGCAGCTTTACTGTGTGGTTAAATGATGTGGCGTCCTCTTGAGTAAAATATTCCGGAGGTAAAATAGTCCCCCATTCGGATCTCCGGGCGGGGACTACTCAAGAGGATGTCGTTATCGGGAGAAAGAAAACTGGCGTTCTACGGATCGGAGCGTGGAATGTCAGATCCCTTAATCGGGCAGGTAGGTTAGAAAATTTGAAAAAGGAAATGGATAGGTTAAAGTTAGATATAGAGAGAATTAGTGAAGTTCAGTGGCAGGAGGAACAAGACTTTTGGTCAGGTGATTACAGGGCTATAAATACAAAATCAAATAGGGGTAATGCAGGAGTAGGTTTAATAATGAATAAAAAATAGGAGTACGGGTAAGCAACTGCAAACAGCATAGTGAACGCATTATTGTGGCCAAGATAGACACGAAGCCCACATCTACTACAGTAGTACAAGTTTATATGCCAACTAGCTCTGCAGATGACGAAGAAATTATGGCTACGCTCCATACAAATACTTCCAGAAAAGACTTCCTGACACTTAAATCTATACTCGATGTTAACAAATTTCTCTTCTTCAGAAACGCTTTCTTTGCCATTGCCAGTCTACATTTTATATCCTCTCTACTTTGACCATCATCAGTTCTTTCGCTCCCCAAATAGCAAAACTCATTTACTACTTTAAGTGTCTCATTTCCTAATCTAATTCTCTCAGCATCACCCGATTTAATTTGACTATATTCCATTATCCTCGTTTTGCTTTTGTTGATGTTCATCTTATATCCTCCTTTCAAGACACTGACCATTCCGTTCAACTGCTCTTCCAAGTCCTTTGCTGTCTCTGACAGAATTACAATGTCATCGGCGAACTCAAAGTTTTTATTTCTTCTCCATGACTTTTAATACCTACTCCGAATTTTTCTTTTGTTTCCTGTACTGCTTGCTCAATATACAGATTGAATAACATCAGGGAGAGACTACAAGCCTGTTTCACTCCCTTCCCAACCACTGCTTCCCTTTCGCGTCCCTCGACTCTTATTAACTGCCATCTGATTTCTGTACAAATTGTAAATAGCCTTTCTCTCCCTGTATTTTACCCCTGCCACCTTCAGAATTTGAAAGAGAGTATTCCAGTTAACATTGTCAAAAGCTTTCTCTAAGTCTACAAATGCTATAAACGTAGGTTTGCCTTTTCTTACTCCTTCTTCTAAGATAAGTCGTAAGGTCAGTATTGCCTCACGTGTTCCAACATTTCTACGGAATCCAAACTGATCTTCCCCGAGGTCCGCTTCTACCAGTTTTTCCATTGGTCTGTAAAGAATTCGCGTTAGTATTTTGCAGCTGTGACTTTTAAACTGATAGTTCGGTAATTTTCACATCTGTCAACACCTGCTTTCTTTGGGATTGGAATTATTATATTCTTCTTGATGACTGAGGGTATTTCGCCTGTCTCATACATCTTGCTCACCAGATGGTAGAGTTTTGTCATGACTGGCTCTCCGAAGGCCGTCAGTAGTTCTAATAGAAGCCGGCCGTGGTGGCCGTGCGGTTCTAGGCGCTCCAGTCCGGAGCCGCGCTGCTGCTACGGTCGCAGGTTCCAATCCTGCCTCGGGCATGGGTGTGTCTGATGTCCTTAGGTTAGTTAGGTTTAATTAGTTCTAAATTCTAGGGGACTGATGACCACAGCAGTTGAGTCCCGTAGTGCTCAGAGGCATGTGAACCAAGTTCTAATGGAATGTTGTCTACTCCCGGGGCCTAGCTTCGACTCAGGTCTTTCAGTGCTCTGTCAAACTCTTCACACAGTATCTTCTCTCCCATTTCATCTTCATCTACATCCTCTTCCATTTCCATAATATTGTCCTCAAGTACATCGCCCTTGTGTAAACCCTCAATATACTCCTTCCACCTTTCTGCCTTCGCTTCTTTGCTTAGAACTGGGTTTCCATCTGAGCTCTTGATATTCATACAAGTGGCTCTCTTTTCTCCAAAGGTCTCTTTAATCTTCCTGTAGGCAGTATTTTCTTATTGATCATTAATTCTACTCCTGCATATCCCTATTTGATTTTTTAGTCATCTGACCAGAAGTCCTGTTCCTCCTGCCACCGACGTTCACTAACTCCGACATATCTAAGTGTAACCGATCAGTATCCCTTTTAAATTTTGTAACTGCCTACCCAATTAAGGCATTTAACATTCCACGCTACGGTCCACAGAATGCCAGTTTTGTTTCTGCTATTGACGACATCCTTCTGAGCAGTCCCCACCCGAGATCCATATGGTTGACTCTTTTACCTCCGAATTATTTTACTCAAAAGGATGTTATCATCATTTAACCATACAGTACAGCTGCACGCCCTCGGGAAAAATTGTGGCTGTAGTTTCCTGTTTCTTTCAGCTGTTTGCAGCGTCAGAACAGTAAGGCCGTTTTGTTACAAAGCCAGATCAGTCAGTCATACATTGTTTGGTGCCACCAGCATTCAGTTACTGGCAAAGTATTATACTTAATAGAGGAGTGTGACAGATTCGCTGTGATCGGCAGGCGTATAAGGTTTGTGTTCGGGTGTAAAGTTGTAATGACATGCAAAGTAAATGTGTGTGGTCATGATGTTGGTGTGGATTTCACGTAAGAGATTACGATTTCAACGCACTATAGCCGTAAGTCAAATGAAAGATTTTGCGTGTAAAATTATGTCCAGTAATAAGACGGATGTAGATATTGATATTTCCAGAGTCACTGCTGTCGGGAGGAGGTATTTCCAGTACTTTGTTCATTATCGAATGTCATCAAATTGGGACTGCAATCGTAATATTTCATAGTAATAAACACGTGGCTGTTCCTAGGACGACACCGTTTGGAGTGCGGGAGGCGTGGTGGAGGTAGCTGGCTTAAGGCTCTCGGGAGCGGCGGATACCAAGAAGAGTTCCAGCCGGTTGGCTAGTCGGCCCTTGCCCGCAGGTGCAGGAGCAAGTCCCGGTGGGAGCGCCCTCTGATTGGGTGAATAGTGAACTGATACTCATTATGTGTCGGGCTGTCTCCGCGATGCACGAGTTACGAGTATTCTGGGATTTTTATGTCGACATTTGAGAAGATGCTATATGGCGAGTGTCGGCGCTGGTCGTATTGATAACATCGGTATTCAAACCACTTGGGTCGTCCTGGACGTGCTCGATGACCGGTACGACCACCGAGGTGCGAGAGTCCCACGGCGCTCGACGCCTGGCCCAGGGCGCTCGCTGCTGTGGCCGCCTGGGGGTGTGCGAGCGACACCCAGCCGTGACGTGGCAACTGCTGCTGCGAACTGGCTCGTGTTTAGTGCTTCTCAGTGCACTGCAGTGGCCTCTTGTTTCGCAGCCGAAAGATGGCAGTGCTATTCGTTGTTGCTCAGCTCCAGATTTCTATGGTATTTTCTAACTGGCTTAAAAACTTGATACTGACGCCCGCCCCCCCCCCCCCCCCCCTCCAATTTCCCCCAGTCCCTCGAGCGGTTGTGATAGGACTCAAAAATGCAAAGAAACCGATTTTTCAAAAATGTGTAGGGCATATTATTTGATCTTAAGTGTGCCAAAGTCCAGTGCACAACTCTTCACATAGCACTCTTCTATCGCGTGTCACTGTATTTCGCTCTGTGGAATTCAAACGTGTATATTTTGAAATGGAAGTCATCAAGCCTATGTTCAGGACAGTGGAAAGTAAAATGTCCTGTGGCGTCTCTTCTGCTCCCAATCGGTCGGTTTGACACCCTACCTCTTAAAAAAGACTCACAATTAATACTGAGTAGGATTATTTGTGGCTGGGAGAATAGGAACTCTTCAGAAAAATTGCACTCTTTATTGCCCATTAATTTCTCTTTTGTGTGACATAAAATTAACTGTAGGAAACGCCGAACCATTAAAGACTAGAGACAAGAAAAACAGTACATTTTTCTTCATTCCTTGGTTCCAGAATTTTTTTCTCTCTCATCTTGCTCAAGCTTTACACTGTGTGCTCTCCTTTCTGCGAAAGAATGTATTACCTCTTCAAAGTTCGTCAAAAGTTTTTCTACATGAAAAATTAAAAATGTCGTTGCCTAATACTGAAAATGCTGTTAATAGGAATAGTATCCAAGACTGGTCTATTTTGTCGATTTGATGATGTCTGTTTTGTCACTGTCTGCTAGATAGGCCTTTCTAATACAGCAGCAGTTGTAACACAAGCCAAATCGTCGTTTTTGCGTACGTCATTTACATAGAAAACACGAAAGAATATAAATCGTGAAGTACGTATATCAAATGCCTATAAAGCCTACTACAAGTTTTATGTTAGGAAATAGTTTGACATTTCATTGCACGTTCCAGTTTCTCAAGCATGAAATCGAAGAAGAGTAGTAGTAGTAGTAGTAGTAGTAATAGTAAGAAATTTTTATGTGGATTTGGAATCGTCATATTCTTTCATATACGAGGGTAAGTCAATTATTATCCGCCAAGTCCGCCCCTGGTAGCTGAGTGGTCAGCGCGACAGAATGTCAATCCTCAGGGCCCGGGATCGATTCCCGGCTGGGTCGGAGATTTTCTCCGCTCAGGGACTGGGTGTTGTGTTCTCCTAATCATCATCATTTCATCTCCATCGACGCGCAAGTCGCCGAAGTGGCGTCAAATCGAAAGACTTGCACCCGGCGAACGGTCTACCCGACAGGAGGCCCTAGTCACACCACATTTCATTTCATTATCCGCAAAGTAGTTACAAAATTTTATTGTAATGAAATAGGAAACTTACAAGAACATAATGTTCCGACATAGTCTCCTTGCGTTTTAACGCACTTGGTCCATAGTTGTACGCGCTTCCTGATGTCCTCATAAAACAAGGTTGAGCTGCGAGCCAGGAATACAGCGCTTCTTTCACTGCTGCGTCCGAAGCAAATCGACGGCCCCTTAATGCCTGTTGACCAATCAAGTAATAGAAGGGGCAGGATCGGGACTATATGGAAGATGATCCAGTACTTCAAATTTGAGTTTCTGGAGCGTTTCAGCAGTGCGGGCAGCAGTATGCGGACGGGCATTGTCGTGCAACAACACAACACCTTCTGACAGCAATCCTCGGCGTAAGCATCTGACTGTAACGTACACTGTTTGTTGTTGAGCCCCTTTCCCCATAATGCTCCAGTACTGGACATTGTGAGTCCCAATAAACCGTAACCATCAGTTTTCCTGCGAACAGTTGGGTCTTGAACTTTTTCTTGCACGGCGAACTTGGATGTTTCCATTCCATACTCTGCCATTTACTCTCCGGCTCGTAATGATGGATCCATGTTTCGTCAGCAGTAATGATCCTGCCTAAGCAGTTGCCCCCTTCATTACCATAGCGAACCAAATGTTTTTTGCAAATGTCCAAGCGCGTTTGTTTCTGAAACTGTATGAGTTGTTTTGGGACCCAAGTCTGTTGTGGATGCTTTCGTAGGCAGAACCGTGACTAATTTGCATACGGTGTGCCACTTCGTCAATAGTTAATCGTCTGTCTAAGAGAATCATTTCACGTGAACGCTCAATGGTTTCTTCATTTGTTGCGGTAAACGGTCGTCCGGCTCCTTCATCGTGCGTAACACTTGTGCGACCATTTCGGAATTTTTCAATCCATTCGTAGACACTCCGTTGTGCCAAAACACTGTTACCGTACTGTACCGAAAGTCTTCGTTGAATTTCGGCCCCTGATACCCTTTCCGACCCCAAAAAATCGGATCAATGAACGTTGTTCTTCTTTGGTGCAAACAGACAGCGGAGCAGCCATGATTAACAGCACGCCAGCGATAACGAAACTAACCTAGCAGCTAGAAAATTGCAAAGATATAACAACAAATAAACAAAGCATGTGTCATGCACGTAAGACTACAGTACTACCAAAATAAACAAAAATATAACTAAATTGCGGATAATAATTGACTTACCCTCGTAATTTGTGTGATGTTCTCGCTTATTCTCCTTCCTCGTCCTAAGAAACAATTTGTTGGCACTAATTGTGTAACTATTCCTGCCGGTGTCAAATCTTTTCTCCGGTTAGCTTCATTAACGCTGCCAGAATCAGCGGTTCAGTTATACCGCGTTTATTCTCCGGTTAGGCGTTGTTACTTCTTCGTACAACGCTTTTTCCGCGATATTCCGAGAATAGAACTTAAACGGCTGCTAACCAGGCATTGTACATCTGGCTCCTAGTAGTATAGCGTTCCGGCAAAAATTTTCTGCCAAGATTACATTTTCTTGGAAACATCGAGAAGATTAATGTGTAATCTTTCTTATCTGTCAAACTTGTTAGTCATTTAGTCTCAGTCTGTGGATGTCGCTAATAATTATAGCGCTGACCATTCGCTCATCCAACCAACCGTATAAACAAAGAGCGATTGGCATTCGCCCGTTTGGATTTTTTCGGCTCAGCTCGTGTAGCCCTGTCTCCCTCCGTCTGCGGGAAAGTTTTTTATTTCTGGATGAGACGGGGATTCCCCTGCCATAGACATCACGTACACTATGCACGCATTCAGAAATCACATTACGAATCGTTTAAAAATCAACATAGAATGTGTTCAAAAATGTTCAAATGCCAGTTGGGACGTGTTTCTAATTCATGTGGATAATCGATAGACCAACGCGCGCTGCATGCTGTGCGCTTTGTGAAACAAGGTTTTTTTTCTCCAAGTATACGAAGTTGGCGCCCTCTGAAATTGTCGGCCTGGCCAGATACCCGGGTCTGTGCTTCCCATATTCGAGCCTGTCATTGTTACTATCACATCACGTGGTAGACGCTTCCTCCTCCTCCTCCTGCTCATTCTGGTTCCTGGTGCAGCTGAGAGAACCAACTTAGGGGTTGTATAATGCATTAAAAACCTAGTCACAACATCGAATTCCTGAGTGATCAATTTACTGTTTCTGATAGTGGTATTGCAAGCGTGCACACCAGTCTAACCTCTCTGCAGATTTTTTTGAAGCAAGGAAAAACTGTTCCACACAAAGGGTACCGATTTAATTAATTAGACAGTCAATCTGATAGAGTGAGGGGACATTTTCAAGATATCCACAGCTGAGGGTGGAGGGGGCGTTAACCAGGTATCGTCTACAGGAAAAATGTGGGATCTGCCACATAAGAGACATTACGCAATTCTTCTTATGTCTTTGTTCCATACGCAGCGGAAGTGTGAGAAACAAGGCATGTAGCGAATGCATGAGAGACGAGGGGGACAGGGAAGAGGGATGGACAGGAGGATTGGTCGGGGGGGGGGGGGGGGGGACATGTTTCCCTGTGTGTGTTTGGATACGTTGGGTCACACAAACGGGAAGCATCTGGTTGAGAGAGAGAGAGATGGAGAGAGGGAGAACAGATGTTTCGACAGGAATTTCTCAGGTATCAAAGAGTTGCCGCAACCTGACGCTTTTGCTTTGGGATTAGCGCGAGCCAGCTGGTGCGTACTGAGGCAGGCGACAGCGGCTGGCGCGTGGGCTGGCCGAGCGGACGCGCGAGCTTTGCGACAGAAAGATTTTCGCAGTGTAACTGCACTGGAGAGCCGAAGAAGCTGGTACACCTGCCCAATATCGTGTCTGGCTCCCGCGAGCACCCAGAAGTGCCGCAACACCACGTGGCATGGACTGGACTGATGTCTGAAGTAGTGCTGGAGGGAACCGACACCATAAATCATTCCGCAAGACTGCAAGGGGTGGAGATCTCATCCGAGCAGCATATTGGAAGGCATCCCAGATAATGCTCACGTCTGGGGCGTTTGGTGGCCAGCAGAAGTGTTTAAACTTACAAGAGTGTTCCTGGACGTGTGGGTTGTCGCATTGTCCTGCTGGAATTGCCCAAGTTCGTATGACTGCACAATGGATATGAATGGATGCAGGTGATCAGACTGGATGCTTACGGTCGTGTCGCCTGTCAGAGTCGTATCTAGACGTATCAGGGGTCCCATATCACTCCAACTGCGCACGCCGCACTCCGTTAGACCAGCTTGAACAGTTACCTGTTGACATGGAGGATGAGGTTGTCTCCATATCCGTGCACGTCCATCTGCTCGATACAGTCTGAAACGAGACTCGTCCGACCAGTCATGTTTCCAGTCATCAACAGTCCAGTGTCGGTGTTGACGGGCCCAGGCGAGACGTAAAGCTTTGTGTCGTGTAGTCATCGAGGGTACACCAGTGGGCCTTCGGCTCCGAAAACGCATGTCGATGATGTTTCGTTGAATGGTTCACACGGTGACACCCGTTGATGGTCCAGCATTGAAATCTGCAGCAGTTTGCGGAAGCGTTGCACTTCTGTGACGTCGAACGATTCTCTTTAGTCGTCGTTGCTCTCGTTCTTGCAGGATCTTTTTCCGGCAGCAGCGATGTCGGAGACTTGATGTTTTTCCGGATTCCTGATATTCACGGTACACTCGTGAAATGGTCGTACGGGAAAATCCCCACTTCATGGCTACCTCGGAGACGTTGCGTCCCATCGCTCGTGGGCCGACTATAACACCACATCCAGACTCACTTAAATCCTGATAATATGCCATTGTAGCAGTAATAACCGATCTTGTTTTCTTATATAGGCGTTGGCTGCCTGTTTACATATCTCTGCATACGCATGCCTATACCACTTTCTTTGGCACTTCAGTGTATGTGCGGTGAGTTATGTTGATGGCATCCCTTGTACGACAGTAGTAAAAAAAGAGCGGTCGATTTAATTAATTCTTTTCGATGTATTTTACAATATCTGCATCTTCTCAAAGAAGAGAGAATGATGAACAAGAGAGATGCAACACCTGCATATTGAATTAATAAACATTATACCCTCTGCTATGCAATTCTACATCTACATACATACTCCGCAATCCACCATACGGTGCGTGGCGGAGGGTACCTCGTACCACAACTAGCATCTTCTCTCCCTCTTCCACTCCCAAACAGAACGAGGGAAAAATGACCGCCTATATGCCTCTGTACGTGCCCTAATCTCTCTTATCTTATCTTTGTGGTCTTTCCGCGAAATGTAAGTTGGCGGCAGTAAAATTGTACTGCAGCCAACCTCAAATGCTGGTTCTCTAAGTTTCCTCAGTAGCGATTCACGAAAAGAACGCCTCCTTTCCTCTAGAGACTCCCACCCGAGTTCCTGAAGCATTTCCGTAACACTCGCGTGATGATCAAACCTACCAGTAACAAATCTAGCAGCCCACCTCTGAATTGCTTCTATGTCCTCCCTCAATCCGATCTGACAGGGATCCCAAACGCTCGAGCAGTACTCAAGAATAGGTCGTATTAGTGTTTTATAAGCGCTCTCCTTTACTTATGAACCACATCTTCCCAAAATTCTCCCAATGAACCGAAGACGACTATCCACCTTCCCCACAACTGCCGTTGCATGCTTGTCCCACTTTATATCGCTCTGCAATGTTACGCCCAAATATTTAATCGACGTGACTGTCTCAAGCGCTACACTACTAATGGAGTATTCAAACATTACGGGATTCTTTTTCCTATTCATCTGCATTAATTTATATTTATCTATATATAGAGTTAGCTGCCATTCTTTGCACTAATAACAAATCCTGTCCAAGTCATCTTGTATCCTCCTACAATTACTCAACGACGACACCTTCCCGTACACCACAGCATGATCAGCAAACAGCCGCACATTGCTATCCACACTATCCAAAAGATCATTTATGTAGACAGAAAACGACAGCGGACCTACCACACTTCCCTGGGGCACTCCAGATGATACCCTCACGTCAGATGAACACTCACCATCGAGGACAACGTACTGGGTTCTATTACTTAAGAATTCTTCGAGCCACTCAAATATTTGGGAACGAATCCCATATGCTCGTACCTCAGTTAGGAGTCTGCAGTGGGCACCGAGTCAAATGCTTCCCGGAAGTCAAGGAATACGGTATCCGTCTGATATGCTTCATCCACGGTTCGCAAGATGTCATGTGAAAAAAGGGCGAGTTGCGTTTCGCAGGAGCGATGCTTTCTAAAGCCGTGCTAATGCACGGACAGCAACTTACCTGTCTCAAGGAAATTCATTATAATCGAACTGAGAATATGTTCGAGAATCCTGCAACAAACCGATGTTAAGGATATTGGTCTGTAATATTGAGGATCCGTCCTTTTACCCTTCTTATATACAGGCGTCACCTGCGCTTTTTTCCAGTCGCTCGGGACTTCACGTTGGGCAAGAGATTCGCGATAAATGCAAGCTAAGTAAGGAGTCAATGCAGTAGAGTACTCTCTGTAAAACCAAATTGGAATCCGATCAGGATTATTTATTTTCAACACATTCAGCTGCTTCACAACCCCAGGGATGTCTATCACTATGTCCTCCATACGGGAATCTGTACGAGACGGCGGTATGTTTGTACGATCCTCCTGCGTGAAAGATTTCGCAAATGCTAAATTTAAAATTTCAGCTTTCGTTTTGCTGTTTTCCGTTGCCAGGCGAGACTGATCAGTGAGTGACTGGATGGAAGTCTTCGACCCGCTTACCGATTTTACGTAAGACCAGAATTTCCTTGGGTTTTCAGCAAGATCTTTTGTTAAGGTATGACGGTGGTAGTGGTTGAATGCTTCGCGCATCTCTCTTTTTACAGCAGCACGAATCTCTACTAACTTTTGCCTGCCCTCATTCTCCCGACCTTTCTTGTACCGCGAGTGCAACTGTCTTTGCTTGCAGAGCATTCTCCGAACTGCGCTGTTAAACCACGGTAGGTCTTTTCCGTCCGTAGCCGACTTTTTCGGCACATACTTGTCCAATGCGTGATTTACAATGTGTTTAAAATTTGCCAATAATTCTTCCACGTCCATCGTACCGGAAGTAAATGAAGTCGATTCATTTACTAAGTGGGATGCTGACAACTGCTTATCTGCTCTTTCTAGTAAGAATACTCTCCTAGCCTTCTTGACCGACTTTCTAAGTTTCGTAACCATAGTCGTAATGGCAACATGCAATTGAATTTCTCGTCGTGAGACCCCTCCTTTCCAGCACAGACCCGCCAATTTCCTTGTGTGTGTGTGTGTGTGTGTGTGTGTGTGCGTGGGGGGGGGGGGGGTTGAGGGATTTCGCAGAGGTGGAGGAGTTAATTAGTTGCTCTATTAATTAATTAGTCGATCAAATTGAAGTTAGCGGGTGAAGGGAGGGAGTGAGTGGTGAGGAACTTTGTCGGCAGGACTGATTGTCTCCAGGGGGCGGTAAATAAATCCCCAGGGGGTCTTAAACCACTTAGCAGAACAATGGTTAAGATCATAAGTCAATCAGCGGTCGCAATTTAATTAATTTGCATATCAATTTGATACCAAAAGTGGCGCAGAACACTAGGTTAAGAGCCTGTGAATCAAAAGAGAATAATAGGTTAAGGGCTGACATGGAACAGGAAAATAGGTTTGTCCCTGAATGTGTGCTTGCCACTTATGTAGGAGGTAGACAGTTATTTACTTTCGCTCTGTCCTTGTAGTACGCAGAATTAAGTAACCGTAAACAAGAAAGTGCACATTAATACTGTTCAATTTGCGCGTGTTTCTCGTTAGACCACTTAGTCAAAGTGGTAACGCAAAGAGAAATTTGAATGTGTGCAAGGAATTGAATGTCTTAACAGTGAAACTTGGCGAAAGAAGGCAGTCGAGGCAGAGAACCCCGGATGGGGCGCCAGTGTCTGGGATGGTGGGGGAGACTGCACGGTGGGGCCTGCACGCGCGGTTCAGAAGCGTGCGCGGCGCGGCGCGGCGTGGCGTGTCGTGCGCCGGCCCACCCACCCACCTAGCGAGCGAGGGGGGCGGCGCGGCTCGGCACGCGAGAAGCACACTCTGCGCCTCAGATGCAGCAGTCTGCGTCTGTGCACCTTACGTGCGTAGCAGACGGTGCCTTCTGTGGTATGCTAGTCAGCAGTACCTTCCGGAGATGTGAAGAATGGCTACACACGCATCTCTGTGTAAGCTGTAGTCGGCTGCAGGAGCGCCCTGGATTCCGTCCGAGTCAGTCGAGGTTACCGGACGGAACCAGCCGGGGGCGAATCTACAGCCTCGTGTCGCGCCGAGCAGCTGCTAGCAGACTGCAGTGAGGTGAAGCTTTTTTGGAAGATTAAAACTGTGTGTCGGACCGAGACTCTAACTCGAGCCTTTTGCCTTTCGCGGGCAACTGTAAAACTTCATTCTGGAAACGTGCCTCAGGCTGTGGCGAAGCCACGTGTCCGCAAACTTTTCTCCCAGTAGTGCCAGTTCTGCAAGTTTCGCAGGAGAGCTGCCAAGTTTCGAAGGTGGGAGGTGAGGTACCGGCAAAAGCGGAGCTGTGAGGAGAGACCGATAGAGCACGTGCCCGAGAAAGGCAGGGGTCCCGAGACCCTTTCTCCGCCCGGCACACAGATTTTATCTACCAGGGAGTTTCATATTAGCGCACACTCCGCTGCAAAGTGAACATTTCATTGTGCACGTGAGACCCTGACGTAGACGGAACGCCTCAGGAGCGCAGCCACTGCCGGCCTTCACCGGCACTCTGTCCAGCTCCACCTGGTCGTGCGGCTGCGCTCACCTGAATGGACAACAAATGGCTCTGAGCACTATGGGACTTAACATCTGAGGTCATCAGTCCACTAGAACTTAGAACTACTTAAACCTAACTAACCTAAGGACATCACACACATCCATGCCCCAGGCAGGATTCGAACGTGCGACCGTGGCGGTCACGCGGTTCCAGACTGAAGCGCCTAGAACTGCACGGCCACACCGGCCGGCTGAATGGACAACAACGCGGCCCTTAGACGCCCTCTGCTGCTGCTGCCGCCTTCTGTTTAAGGGTAAATAATACACTCGTTTCTAGGATCGGTGTATAAATTTTTTGTAACTAGAACAATAAGTCAGTACGTAACACACAAGTGCGACAAAAAGGAGAAAAAAGGTGCAGATGGAATTACAGACAGATCATCTGTGTTATTACTTTCCAGTGGAGTACTTCGGACATCACACTAGAAACGACAACAAAGAGCGTACTGGTTTTTTTCTGAGAAGAACATCACGTTTGATCTCAACAAGTGCTTCCAGGAAAATGAAACGGAAAATAGTGTTAACTAGGTCCATGTGGAGCTATAGGTATAGTTAGCTGTTTCACCAAAGAGCAAGCGAAGTGGACAGGACGCGACGCTCGTAAAGCGTTTCCGGATTGGGACTGATGACGTGGGCGCGGCGCGCGGCCGCTCTACCTTACTGTCTGCCGTACTTGTTGGCGCCCGCCGTGGCGGTCACTTCCAGTACAGCACTCGTGGCTGCCGCATCGCGGTCGCGGAGTGGGGCCGACGCAGTTCCAGATTTGTAGTTTTAGCTTGGCGATGTCCACTATGGAAAGACGGTAGTTGCTGTTATTCTGAAGAACCTAGGTAAATTCTAGGCAAACAGTGCAACTGAGGCTGTTAATTATTAAAATTAATATTTATACAGTTGCTGACAGAGCGGCAAAATGTTGAAGATATTTATACTATAATTTCTCTCAGCATAGGTACATTTTCTGAATTGTGAAAAATATAGTGATGATAAATGAAAAGCACCAGTTTGCTTTTGTTCTACAATACATTGTAGAACAAAAGCAAACTGCTGCTTTTCATTTATTACTATAATGTTGTTCTACCAAGAACCGACGGAAGATTCTGTTAATATGAAAAATATTGTGTTGTGATAATCGGAAACGTGAAAGAGTATAACGGATATTTTCATCTCTAAAACATGAGTCATGACGCACGAGCGGCCGCACATGTGCATCGATTCGTTGCACGGATTCCGCCCCCGGCCGCCCCTCCCGGGTGCAAAGGTCGCCACGGCACCTATGGCCGTGTTGCTGAGATACTTGTCTTTTCGAGACGACTATCTGGGCGGGCACCCACGCCAGCAAAAGGTCGGCGAAAAAAATAATTCACGCGTTGTCTGACACAGCCATTAGCGCCATGCAGTACATAAACGGGTATGTTAGGGCCTTACTAACCGTGTCTTCTGACAACTTGCTTAAGACTCCGTCTACTTCAGAGTTCGCCGAAGCTGCACTTGGTGAATTTCTTGTAAGTACACTACGAAATGGTTTCTACTTTGTACCAATTGAGCATTAAGACTCGTCGTTGTTCATGGGTGGTCTTCGACAGAACGCACAATTTTATAGCATACTCGGATTGATAAATATTGCGGTGCAGGGTGCAATTATTCGAAACAAAATGGATGAAGTCGGTTTTTTACTGATGAATGTGCACTGCCTAAAATGTTGATAAATGAACACTCCCAGTTCTGAATCGCCAAGTGTACGCAACTTGACGACGATTTAAGTCGAATCCTTACACATTCTGTCATAAAGTGTACACAGATCGACAACTATCCAACTCGGCAAGTGGGTTCTCGCATACGATATCTCACTAAGACTAACGTGGCGTCTGTAACGTCAGGTTGCAGCTGTCGAGACACGTGACACTTGTCTGGACGTAAAACTGGACAAGATAGACTACTCTCTCTGGTGGTGGGCTCGGGCAGCCTCGGCCGCGCAGGCCGGCGCGGACCGCACCCAGCCAGAGGCGCCTGCTTCTCTGCTCGTATGTCTGTCTGTCCTCGCGACACTGGCGCCGCGAGGGGCTCTCGGAGACGGAATCTCGCGTTCTTCATATTTTACATTGCATTCGTTGCAACTCACACGTTATATGAAGCGCTACATGTCGTGCGGGATCCAGCATTTAGAAATAGTTATGAAAACAACAGCTGCTACCGCAGGAGAAACACAGCGAAGAGTGAGACAGTAAAGATAAATCACAGACAGGAAAGTGTAGATGGGCGTGATAGAAAGGTGGCAGAGGGAGACAACTAGAAGGGTGATGGAATGCAACAGAAGAGAGACGGACAGGGAGAGGGGGAGTGTCTGAACTGGGGGGGGGGGAGGGGGGGCGGCGAGGAGCCAGGACACGGACACCTGCTTCGCTGCCTCACTGAGGGAAATGGCCGTTAGTGATAGCTTTTGAAATACGAGTTAGAAAATTCACATTTTCATTAAGTTCAACGGCGTCAGTAATTGCGTGGAGTCTGCAATGAAACTTGTTCCAGAGGCCGACAGCACCGACAGAGAATCGGTTTAAAATGTTTTTCTTTTCCGAGCGAGCACAGCTAGGGTGCTAGATAACTGAGATCTCGTGATGCGACCCTGGTGAAGCCACAGGTGTTCAGATTCTTAGCGTCGGCTGTCGCCTGGCCGCAGATGACGCAGGCAAGCCAGTTCTCACTGCTGGTGCGCAATACTGGAGAACCGACAGAACTTTACTCGTCCGGAGTCACTCCTCAGTTCTTCGCCGTCTTCTCTTACGGTACTGGGATACCGCCGAAAGGAACTCTGCCGCTCTGAGATTACTTACTTAGTTACTCTCTATAGTTTCGAGCAGCTTACCGAGTCTGTAACTGTCAGAGCAAACCTTTTACATAAACAAAAGTGTAACTGCTCGTTTGTAAAAAATCGTAAATCCCCGAAAGTTCTTCACCGATTGCTTTGAAATTTCGACACAATTTTGCATTAAAGTACACGGACTGTTATACCCAATTTTTTAAAATATACGTATGTTGTACACACACACACACACACACACACACACATATATATATATATATATATATATATATATATATATAGTGAAACTTTGGTAATCGATTTACTTAAAATTTTTACGCAGTACTCTAATGAACATTCGAACGAACATCGGCTGTATATTTTTAGTATATATGATACACTAATAAAAAAGGAGACGACGCACAACGAAAGATTTGTCCGAATGAGACACAAATCGGCACATATCGTGTACAGCAAATAAATATGATTACAATTTCAGAAATACGGGAAGACTGAGTCGAGAGAAAGGGCTTCACAAACTGGGTAACTTGATAACGCGTTCGTCCACCTCCTGGTCTTACGCACGCAGTCATTCTGCTTGACATTGATTGACAGAGTTCGTGGATGTCCTCCTGAGGGACATCGTGACAGATTCTGTCCAATTAGCACAACACATCGTCAAAATCCTACGCTGGTTCGAGAGCCCTGCCTACGACGCTCCGAACGTTCTCGGTTGGGAAGAGATCCGCTGACCTTACTGGTGAAGGTAAGGTTTGGCAGTCACAAAGACGTGCAGTATAAACTCTCGCCGTGTGCTGAAATGTAGCCCTAGGATGGCTTGTGGTGAAGGGCAACAAAACAGGGCGCACAATATCGTCGACGTGCAGCTGTGCTGTGAGGGCGCAGCGCGTGCCAAGCAGAGGGCGCCCGCAGTCGCCGCCGTCGCTTGTCGGCCGACAGTGACACAGTAGCCGTCGCTGACCAGGAGGCTGCAGACACCGGGGCTCAGTTCGAAGCGGGACTCGTCAGTGTCCGGCCAGTGAGACTGCAGGCCGAAGACGTGCGCGGCTGTGGTGGTGTGCCAGCCCACCAGCCGCGCGGTGCACAGTCCGACAACCTGGAGTGCCGGTCACGGGTGCTGCTTAGTTTCGTAGCAGCGCCCATTTGATAGTTATCCGCAGCACGCGACGACATTCTACTCCCCGTTTTGTTTCCCTTCGTGGCAAGCTATCCTGGGCTTACACTCGAACAAGCTAATGCCCGCCGCCCACACATGGCGAGACTTTCTGCTGCTCGTCTTGGCGCTCGGCACGACATCCCTCCGGAGGGCGTCCAACAGCTCTGACGGTCAGTGCCAAACAGAATAGTTGCACGCATCGTAAAGGCCGAATGTGGACCAGAGCGTTACTTGAACTGCTGAATTTGTGAAGGTCTTTCTCTCGAATATATCATCCAATTTTTCTTGCAATTGCATTCATTTGTTTGTTTGTACACGAACATCATCTGTATCGATTTCCGTCTCATTCCGATAATTCCTTCGTGGTGCATCTTTTTTTCGTCTTACGCTACAGAATATGCAATAAGACTGAACAAGGCTCCAGACGGTCAGACAGAGGGTGAAAGGGGAGATGAAGAGAGGAGTGGGAGGAAATTGAGATAGAAAGCGGACAGGAGGAGATAGACATAAAGAGAAGGCAGAAGGGAGATGAAGGGGTGAAGATGGACATCAGCTGCTTTTCTGTTCACCGAGCAGTGCCATCTGCCCTCAGCAGGCTGACGGACCCCACACCAGAAAAATCTGAGGTGCTTACCGGAAATCAAAACTAGCCATTAACACTAACAACTACAACAGGAAGAGTCAGCTACTTCTGGGTTTTATGCAACCCACAACACCTTCTAATACCACACCCAAGAATTTTTATATTCTCTCACTCGCTATATGCAAACTATTACTCCTACAGAGAAAATTAACAGGACCTTTCTGTAGGGAATTTAATGCAGTTGAATCTTGTACGTTTTCGCTGGAAGCCACAATTTTTCGAATTATTCGAGAACAATGTGTTTGTAGGTTACTTATGTACTGTTTTCTTGAATAATTGGAGAACTACAGCTGTAGCGAAAATCTATCCCAGTACAAAATTTAACTACGTCGCATTTTCTACAGAAAGGTCCTGTTTATTCTTTTCTGTAGGACTAAAAGTTTCCGCATAGCGATCGACAGTATATGAAAATCTTGCACCTGGTACCTGAAGACACTGCAGGTTCCATAAAACCGAGCGGTAGGGGCAACTGAATCACCGTGAATGTGATCGTTTTTGATTAAAATAGCTCGTGAAGTTTAACCATCTGGTAAGGTAGTAATGAGATGCAAAGCTTCACATTGAGGATACTGATTGCCTGAAAAAATGGCAAATAATAATAATAAAAATCAAACTCAGTCTCTTCTTCTAATAATGTACAATTCTCTTAAACATAAAAGTCCTCTTGACAACTAAAAACTAATTGCAGCTAAAATCTTCGTGAGCTGCTAAGACGCTCTCTATCCACTCACTGTTTTCATTGTTCATTTTTTAAATTTTTTACCAATGTACATTATTTCAGTCTTTAATATGAAATCTCTCCTGTGAGAAAAAAAAAAATAAAAAAAAACCACGTAGTTTAATCCGTGAAGTCAGTTACGCTTATGAAAGCTCCCTTTGTTGTTTTTTTTTCCTTTATTGAATTTCAATTCCCCCGGAAGGGGGCGGGCTGGCAGCAGCTTAGTATGCCGCTCTTCAGCCTACAGACTTTGTTCGATATATGAAGAGAATAAATAATAAAAACAGGCGATAAAATCGGAGACTTAAAGAGTGACATGGCGAAAAGAAATCGTGGAACTTAAAACAAAGAGGGATGATGACGCTAAGAAAATACATACGAAGCAGACAGGTAAAACAATAGACAGACAATTAAAAAAACACGGCGACAGTCTGGGTTCTGTTCGCAAAAGACATAAAATTCACACCCAGCGACAGCATGGTTTCTGTTCGCAACACGAGAAAGACGAACAACACTGAACAGTTACTGGAACACTGCACTAAAACGGTGGCAAATGTGACATACCACAGCCGAGAGCAGGTGGGGGGAAACTGGACAGATGATGGGAAAATAAAAAAAGGGGGGGAGCCGGGAAAGGAGCTGATGGAGGATGAGGACCCATAAGAGGGGTGGGGGGCGCTGTGCAGACACTACAGAGAGTGGGGTAGGCAGAGGAGGGGAATACAAAAGGACTCGGGGGGGGGGGGAGAAGGGAGGTAGGGAGGGGTGTAGTGGGGAGAAAACAGGACGGAAGGGGGGGAAGAGGGAGCCCAGGGAAAGGACAGAGGAAAGGAGGGGGAGTGAGGATCAGAGTTGATAGGAGGGATAAATGGAGGGAGAGAGGGCATCATCCGGGAGGGGGAGTTGATGGAAGCCACCTTGGGAAAGGATGGAGGGTAGGGGGGACACAACGGTGAAGACGTGGCAGGGGGCGGGGATGGGAGAGGAGAGGAGCAACCAGGGGGTGAGGGGGTTCAAGACGGCGGGAGGTGTAGGTGATGCGGATATGTTTGAAGAATAGGAGCAGATGGGGGAAAGGAATGAGATCATAGAGGATCCGCGTGGGGGACGGGAGGCGTATATGGAAGGCGAGGCGGAGTGCATGACGCTCAGGGATCTGGAGGGATTTACAGAATTTGGGGGGGGGGCAGATATCCAGGTGGGACTGGCATAACAGAGAATGGGACGGATTAAGGATTTGTAGGTGTGGAGGATGGTAGAGTGGTGCAACCCCCATGTCCGGCCAGAGAGAAGTTTGAGGAGTCGGAGGTGGTTGTGGGCTTTGGATTGGATGGAGCGGAGATGAGGGATCCAGGTGAGGTGACGGTCAATGGTGAGGCCAAGGTAAGTGAGGGTGGGGGTGAGGCGGACAGGACGGGCGCAGACAGTAAGGGAGAAATCCAGGAGCCGGAAGGAGCGAATGGTACAACCTACGATGATTGCCTGGGTCTTGGAAGGGTTGAGTTTCAGGAGCCACTGGTTACACCATGCAGCAAAAAGGGTAGGAGCGAGGACGAGGAATGCGGTGTCATCAGCATATTGCAAGAGGTGTACTGGAGGGGGGGGGGGGGTTGGGGCATATCTGCCGTGTACAGGAGGTAGAGGAGAGGGGAGAGGACAGAGCCCTGGGGCACACCTGCAGAGGGGTAGAAGGTGTGGGAATTGGCATTATGGATGGTAACATAGGAGGGGCGGTGGGAGAGGAAGGAGGCCACCAGACGGATGTAGTTGATAGGAAGGGCGTAGGTTTGGAGTTTAAACAGGAGACCGGGATGCCAGACACGGTCGTCGGCCTTTTCGAGGTCAAGGGAGACAAAAATGGCGGAGCGATGGGAGTTAAACTGGAGGGAGAGGAGATGAGTGAGGCGGAGGAGTTGGTCATCAGCAGAGAAGGAAGGTCGAAAGCCAAATTGGGTGTTTGGGAGGAGGTGGTTTTGGCGGAGGTGGTGATGGATGCGCCGGGAGAGGATGGATTCCAAGAGCTTGCTGAACACCGATGTGAGACAGATAGGACGATAGGAAGAGGCATCAGTGTGAAAGCTCTGTTTCTGTGATTATATTTGGCTTGCCGAACACATGACGGATTAAGAAGTGTACGCTCGGTGTCTGGCGGACGCTTCAGCGCCCTCCTTCCGACACGCTGCACCACTCAGGCCTATTTCGTATGCTTCACAGCGGGGAGCGCAGTTCAGTAAGAAATGCAATACATTTTTTCTCGGCTAAGTTCGATTGAAAATCTGCGGGAGTTGTTGTGGGACATCGTGGCGCGTGTCCGCTTCAGCCCCTGTAGTCTCACGAAGTTCCGATAGGTGGCGGCGTTATGCGTAGTCTTGAAATTGGCGTCCGTTACGGAGGCGCGTTCCAAGCAGAGAGCTGCCACTTACAAGGGAACCTCCCCATCGCACCCCCGTCAGATTTAGTTATAAGTTGGCACAGTGGATAGCCCTTGAAAAACTAAACACAGATCAATCGAGAAAACAGGAAGAAGTTGTGTGGAACTACGAAAAAAATAAGCAAAATATACAAACTGAGTAGTCCATGCGCAAGATAGGCAACATCAAGGATCGTTTGAGCTCAGGAGCGCCTTGGTCCCGTAGTTAGCATGAGAAGCTGCGGAATGAGAGGTCCTTGGTTCAAGTCTTCCCTCGAGTGAAAAGTTTACTTTCTTTATTTTCGCAAAGTTATGATATGCCCGTTCGTTCATTGACGTCTCTGTTCACTGTAATAAGTTTAGTGTCTGTGTTTTGCGACCGCACCGCAAAGCCGTGCGATTAGTAGACGAAAGGACGTGCCTCTCCAATGGGAACCGAAAACATGTGGTCGCGAGGTCATAGGTCAACCGATTCCTCCACAGGAAAACACGTTAGCAGGAATACTCTCTCTTCTGTGCGCTGTCGTCGACTGACGTCGTGTGTTTCGATGTTTGTTTAGGTGTAGTCCCCCTGCTACGCCGCAGTTACCTCGCATCGGACGGACGGACGGACCGGCACTCGAGGGAAGACTTGAACCAAGGACCTCTCGTTCCGTAGCTGCTCAGGCTAACCACGGGACCACGGCGCTCTTGAGCTCACGCTATCCTTAATGTTGCCTATCTTGCGCATGGACTACTCAGTTTGTATATTTTGCTTATTTTTTTCATAGTTCCACCCAACTTCTTCCTGTTTTCTCGATTGATCCGTGTTCAGTTTTTCAAGGCCTATCCACTGTGCCAACTTATAACTAAATCTGAGGGGGATGCGATGGGGAGGTTCCCTTGTGAGCTTCTTTTGGCGGAAAACTAGACGGTCGTAGATATTCATAGGCGCTTGCAAAAGTCTGCGGAGACTTGGCAGTAAACAAAAGCTTGGTGAAACATTGGGCGAGGGCGTCTGCCATCGTCGCAACGAGCTCGCACAAACCTGTCGGATCTGCCGCGAGCCGGCCGACCGCACGCCGACGAGACTGGTGCAGTGCTAAAACGTGCGGACACTGTCATTCGAGGTGGTCGACGGATCAAGCCGAACACCTCGCTGCTCACCTGGACTGGACTTGTCTGCCGGTAGCGCTGACACACTCGTCCACCTGCTGAGTCCCTCGCCGCCTGAGGAAGGCCCATCTGTGCCGAGTTTGCTTGCGCCTTACGAGGCCGGTCGTGACAGTTTCTGTCGAGCATCGTCAGAGGCGGTGAAACGTGCGTTCATCACTCCGAACCGGAAACAAAACGCCCATCCACGGAGTGGCGCCGGGGTACCTCTCTTCCGTAAACAAAAGTTCTAAGCCGTACCCCTAGTCGATAAGCCCACGGCGACAGTCTACTGGGACTCTGATGAGGTTATTCTGTTTGATGGCCTCTTTCGTGGTGCAACGATCAACTCGGAAGTGTACTATGCTATCCACAGGAGATTGAGGAAACCACTTCGACGTGTTCCTCGTCTTAAAAATGCAAACCAACTTCTCGTTCTCCACGACAAGAAGTCTGTGCACCCGAGAGGAGCTCACAGAACTTGGTTGGATTGTTCTCCCTCGCCCACCGATCTCGCACCTTCCGACTTCCACCTGTTCGGCTTTGCGACGGATACACTCCACGGGAGGGAGTAGAGGGATGTCGGGGAGGTTACTGATCCGGCAAGGCGTTGGTTCCGTCGTCGACCAGTATCATGCTGGCATACAGACCCTCCCAGTATGGGAGCGTAAGGCCGTCCCATTGAACGGAAATTATGTTGAAAAATAGGGTTTTGATGCTAAAAAAATGGGGAATATATGGTGTTTGGAATCCTGAATAAAACCAGCCCAACTCTCAGGAAAAAAAATGTGTTGCATTAATTATTGAACGACCTTCACAGATTTCAAAAGCGTTTTCGTATTCACGATTGAACCTCGTTTTTATTTCCGGATATCAGTTGTGTGACAATGTAAAATCGTGCACTCTGGCGTTGACATTGTGTAAAGTGCCCAGCTCTGCAAACGTAACTAATATGTTTGGGTGGTGGAGAAGTCGCCATTCTAGCTGAAGAATATCCGCTGTGTCCTGTTAAGGAGGGACAATTTCTGTCTCGTGCAGCTCAAAATTTGGACTCGACCGCGACAGACGAAGCTGTGGGCAAGTGAGCCAACGAGGTGGCGGCGGCGGTTAGCCTGCGTCCTGCGATGAATTTCCTATCGTTTTTCTTTTGTTGCTCACGCGTCAGTAGTAACGGCGTACGAAGTAGTTTTAATACTTTCGCCATTCAAAGATAGGGAAATAAGAGCTCGTACTGAGGTGTTCAGACAGTCGTTTTTCCCTCGCGCGATCCGCGAGTGGAACAGAGGGGGGGAGTTGGAGGAATATCACTTTGGCGCGAATTGTGCCCTCCGCCACACACCGCTTGGTGACTAGCGGAGTATATATGTATATGTGTCGGCAGCAGATGATGATGAGCGTTATCTCAACTTTTAATCAAATTCTTATGTCGATGATTACCTGTCATCGGTTGGGGCGGGAGGTGTTGCACTAGTTTACGATAAATATAGCACTTGGGCTTATCCTATGTAGCAGCTCTCTGAGCAATGCCCATCAACACAGGTGAATCTCGCATCAACAGAAGGAAGGTCTATCGTTGCTTGGTGACTGGCGTCGTCACCAGCTGTGAGGATATTGTTATGCGTGCGCGTTGAAGTGGAGCGCGGGTTTGTCGAGTCGGAGGCCGCCTTCATTTGTCGGGATAGCTGTGGCGCGATAATGGTAATCTTAAAATAGTCAGGCTCCACATGTAGCATGGGGCGGCAAGTAGCACGTGTTGTGCTGTGGAGAGCAGCGAGGCAGAACAGCTGTGGTACGGTCGACTGCAGTTAAAATGTAATTGTTCGTCAAGAAAACTCGTTGCGACCGATCAAGTGACCTCATCGTGTGAACGGGTAGCACGGCTTTCAACGCTGTTAGTTTATTTCGCTAGTTACGATCGAGTAAATGCCGTCGGCACGCCGTTAACGCCGTTTGGTTATGATTAAAACGTAGCTACTCAGAGAGGTACAGAGTGGACTTTTACTATCGTATGGCAGAGACACTTGGTAGATATTTTAATGCGTTAATGTGGAAACGATTTACGCTGGAAAAAATTAGTTCCAATGTTGGTTACCGAGCGCAAATCTGTTGGTGAAAATGCAAGAAAGACGTATAGAAATGTTTCCATTTATAAAGGATTAGGAACGGGACGTCAAACAAGTGCCAAAGGCATCACATCGATTTAATTTGTACAATATGAGCACGGGAGACTCGACGACATGCTGGATCAGCAGTTCCTTGCGGCAGTTACGGTGGAACCTGACGCACGCGTCCCGTATCCCGGCCTTCAGATGAGATGGAGACAGAACGTGTTCCCGGTAAACGCGCTCTCGTAGATATACCCAGCGCCAAAAGTCAGACGCTCTCAGATCAGCTGATCTGGACAACGCCTGGAGATGTGGCTGCACTGAACAGGTGTTTCACTGGGCGAGCGACACGAGGTGTGGCCCCAGCTTGCACGATAACAGTGGTTTTCACGCAGCTGCGCTCCCCCAAAGCAGCAACCACATGCTGTACGAGGACTGACAGACCTTCTGGGTGTGTTCTCTTCGAAGAATAACGTACCGAGAATAAAGGTGCTTGTGAATCCACACCAGGCACTCGCATACGGCGAGTGCAGTGGCTCTTCGGTTTAACAGTACTCGGAATTCGTCACTTCTGTGTATTCGCTGCATCCCGCGTGACTCCACGGAGTATTTACTGCAC
This sequence comes from Schistocerca americana, assembly GCF_021461395.2. Classification (NCBI taxonomy): domain Eukaryota; kingdom Metazoa; phylum Arthropoda; class Insecta; order Orthoptera; family Acrididae; genus Schistocerca; species Schistocerca americana. The sequence goes on along the minus strand of NC_060119.1, from coordinate 18,851,226 downwards.
GTCATCTGCTTGGACCGGCGCCAGAAACCGATGAGTAAATTCAGAACGTTGCTGCGCGTCATGACGTTTCAGTTGCTGCACCGTCTGGCCCTCGTACGGGTACCGGTGTAAAATAGACCACAAAACTTGGCGTACTGTACGTATTAAAGAGGTACCTGTTGTGTCGGACGTGTCCGACAGAGCAGCGTAACGACGTCGCTGGTGCATACATTTATATAAAATAGACGATGGAAAGTAGCGGCTTTCTGCAACAGAAGGCACTGTGATAATGCAGTGGCGGAAGTTGAAAATTTGTGCCGGACCTAAATTCGAACCTGACACATTGCTCCATGATAGCGATAGCTCTCTGACGTTGGTTTCAGTGGGGCTGCGCTGGCAACTTCGCAGGTTCGAATCCTGCCTCGGACATGGATGTGTGTGGTGTCCTTAGGTTAGTTAGATTTAAGTAGTTCTAAGTTCTAGGGGACTGATGACCTCAGATGTTTAGTCCCATAGTGCTCAGAGCCATTTGAACCGAACTTGTACGGAAATCGACAACTTGCGACTTGTCGATGAACGAGGACGAGGACGATGGACGAGGGACGCTGCACTGCGGCATGCGGTGAGCTGGGAATGCCGGTCGGCCGGGACGCAGGTCCGGGTGGCCGAGGCGGTTAGGGCAACCGTTCTAGAGAAGCGGAGCATCCGGGTTCGAGGCGCGGTATGGCATAAATTTTCTACTTTTCGCCTCTGGATTTCCACAATTTCGTGTGCGCCTGAAAGTCACTGGTTTCCCACCCATACTTTACATTTCCATGTACACCTTTCCGTACTGTTGACCACGGGATGGGCACTTCTCGCGACACTGAACGGACACTAACCCTACCCTGGGCAAGTGCCGCTCGGTCAGTCATACCGGCAGTAAGCGACCTCGCCATCGACTTGCACCGGGAGAGGACGCCTTCGTGTTGCAGGTGCGTCACTCAGCCCTCCCGTGTTCTCCAACTGTCACCTTGTTTGCATCCTTTAACGACAATGGGCCCTCCTGAGACCTCTCAGTCGGCGATACTCTATGCGGCTCTGTAACTGCTGTAGTTCACGTAAAACAGCTTCACTAACAGTGTGTGGTCTCTTTTCTCGATAGCCATACTGCTCGCTCACCTTATACTTTGTCAAATGACACTGTGGCTGTCATACCATTACACAAACACTGTACAGCGCCAGATTTGCATCTGGTGGCCACGACTGAGACTAATTTGTTTTCCAGCGTCAATCGGTTCCTCATTAACGCATTAGCATACGTATCAAGTTTCCCTACCGTATGATAGTTACAGCCGGCACTAGACCTCCACGAGTAGCTGCGCTTAGATCAGATAGTGACTCGACACTACCCAGAAACTATCAGTGCACCTCCTCATTAGTCACGTCATCTGCCCATCTTCAACATTCTTCCGTAGCACCACACTTCGCGTCTTCACTATTTTCTGGCCATATTTCACTCCCATACATCGCTACTCTCCAGACAAATACTTTCAGAAGAGACTGCCTAACACTTAAATCTATATTTGATGTTAACAAATTTATCTCCATCGGAAATGCTTTTCTTGTCATTGAGTGTCTACATTCTATATCCTCAGTGCTTCGGCCATCATGAGCTACACTCCTGGAAATGGAAAAAAGAACACATTGACACCGCTGTGTCAGACCCACCATGCTTGCTCCGGACACTGCGAGAGGGCTGTACAAGCAATGATCACACGCACGGCACAGCGGACACACCAGGAACCGCGGTGTTGGCCGTCGAATGGCGCTAGCTGCGCAGCATTTGCGCACCGCCGCCGTCAGTGTCAGCCAGTTTGCCGTGCCATACGGAGCTCCATCGCAGTCTTTAACACTGGTAGCATGCCGCGACAGCGTGGACGTGAACCGTATGTGCAGTTGACGGACTTTGAGCGAGGGCGTATAGTGGGCATGCAGGAGGCCGGGTGGACTTACCGCCGAATTGCTCAACACGTGGGGCGTGACGTCTCCACAGTCCATCGATGTTGTCGCCAGTTGTTGGCGGAAGGTGCACGTGCCCGTCGACCTGGGACCGGACCGCAGCGACGCACGGGTGCACGCCAAAACCGTAGGATCCTACGCAGTGCCGTAGGGGACCGCACCGCCACTTCCCAGCAAATTAGGGACACTGTTGCTCCTGGGGTATCGGCGAGGACCATTCGCAACCGTCTCCATGAAGCTGGGCTACGGTCCCGCACACCGTTAGGCCGTCTTCCGCTCACGCCCCAACATCGTGCAGCCCGCCTCCAGTGGTGTCACCACAGGCGTGAATGGAGGGACGAATTGAGACGTGTCGTCTTCAGCGATGAGAGTCGCTTCTGCCTTGGTGCCAATGATGGTCGTATGCGTTTTTGGCGCCGTGCAGGTGAGCGCCACAATCAGGACTGCATACGACCGAGGCACACAGGGCCAACACCCGGCATCATGGTGTGGGGAGCGATCTCCTACACTGGCCGTACACCACTGGTGATCGTCGAGGGGACACTGAATAGTGCACGGTACATCCAAACCGTCATCGAACCGATCGTTCTACCATTCCTAGACCGGCAAGGGAACTTGCTGTTCCAACAGGACAATGCACGTCCGCATGTATCCCGTGCCACCCAACGTGCTCTAGAAGGTGTAAGTCAACTACCCTGGCCAGCAAGATCTCCGGATCTGTCCCCCATTGAGCATGTTTGGGACTGGATGAAGCGTCGTCTCACGCGGTCTGCACGTCCAGCACGAACGCCGGTCCATCTGAGGCGCCAGGTGGAAATGGCATGGCAAGCCGTTCCACAGGACTACATCCAGCATCTCTACGATCGTCTCCATGGGAGAATAGCAGCCTGCATTGCTGCGAAAGGTGGATATACACTGTACTAGTGCCGACATTGTGCATGCTCTGTTGCCTGTGTCTATGTGCCTGTGGTTCTGTCAGTGTGATCATGTGCTGTATCTGACCCCAGGAATGTGTCAATAAAGTTTCCCCTTCCTGGGACAATGAATTCACGGTGTTCTTATTTCAATTTCCAGGAGTGTATTTTGCTGCCCACATAGCAAAACGCATCTGCTACTTCAAGTGCCTCGTTTCCTAACCTGATTTCCGTTGCATCACCTGATTTTATTCGACTACATTCCATTATCCTCGTTCTGCTTTTGTTTTATATCCTGCTTTCAAGACAATGCCACTCAAACCCTTGCTGTCTCTGACAGAATTGGAGTGTCATCAACAAAATTCAAAGTTTTTATTTCTTTTCCCTGAGCTTTAACTCCTGCTCCAGATTTTTCTTAGGTTTCGTTTCCTGTTTGTTCAGTATACGGATTGAATAACATCGGGGATAGGCTACAACATTGTCTCACTTCCTTCTGAAACACTACTTTCCTTTCATGTCCCTCGACTCTTATAACTGCCGTCTGGTTTCTGTACAAGTTGTAAATAGCCTTTCGCTCCCTTTATTTTACCGCTGCTACCTACGGAATTTCAAAGAAAGTATTAGTTAATATTGTCAAAGGCTTTCTCTAAGTCTATAAATGCTGTAGAGGTAGATTTGCCTTTCCTTAACCTATCTTCTAAGATAAGTCATAGGGTCAGTACTGCCTCGCCTGTTCCTACATTTATCTGGAATTCAAACTGATTTTTCCTGAGATCGGCTTCTACCAATTTCTCTATTTTTCTGTTGCATTACATTTCATTAATGCTTGTGCCAGTGACCATGAGTGTGACATTTCGTAATGATGTGAAACGTGTCAGTTTAACATAAGTTTTCTTTACACGATAATTTTTTTTACTACTTCGTACCTAAAAATTCACCTATTAATTAGATAGAGTTGTCATTGAGAATTTTTTTAAATTTGTTTTTAAATGTGGTTGGCTGTCTCTCTGACTTTTAATGCTGTTTGGTAAATGACCAAAGATTTTTGTGGCAGCGTGATTCACCCCTTCCTGCGCTAAAGTCAGTTTCACCTAGAATAGTGAAGATCATCCTTTCTTCTAGTGTAGTAGCTTTTACTATTATTTTTGAATTGGAATGGGTTATTGATAACAAATTTCGTTAGTGAATGTATGTACTGCGAAGGTACTGCAAACATCAGAATTTCCTTAACTAAATGTCTGCAAGGTCATCATAGGCTGTTATTCTGGTTACACGCTATTGTGCCATGTGCAGTTTTTCTCATAATGATGAGTTACCCAAGAATATGATACGATGTGAAAGCAGTGAATGGAAATAGGCATAGTAGGCTAATTTACTAATATATTTCTCACCAAAATTTGCAATAACCCTAATAGCATAAGTAGCTGAACCTAAACGTTTCAGCAGATCATCAATGTGTTTCTTCCAATTAAATTTTTCGTCAATGCACCCATCCAGATATTTTGAATATTCTGGATTAGCAACAGACTTCTGTTCAAAGTTTATATCAATGGTGCTATGCCATGTACTGTACAGAACTACATGTACTGTGTTTTCTCAAAATTTAGTGAGAGTCCATTTGTAGTGAATGACTTAATAATTTTCTGAAAGGCACTCTTTACGATTTATTCAGCTAATTCTTGTTTGTTGGGTGTGATTACAGTGCTTGTATTATCAGCAAAAGAACTAGCTTTCCATCTTCATAAATATGGAGTGGCAAATCATTAATATGTATTAAGAACAGTAAGGAACCCAGGACTGAACCCTATGGGACCCCGATGTTGATGCCTTTCCAGTTAGAGGACTCTGCTGACTGTCTGTATTATTAGTTTCAACCTTTTGCATTCTTGTAGTTAAATATGAATTAAACCGTTCGTGATCTTTCCCACTTATCCCACAATATTTAAGTTTATCAATAAGAATTTCATTATTTACACAGTCAAAAGCTTTTGAGAGGTTACAAAAAATCCCAGTGGGTGATATTTGGTTATTCAGAGCATGTAATCTGTGATCAGTGGAAGCGTATACAGCATTTTCTGTTGAAAAGCCGTCCTGAAAACCAAATCGACATTTTAATAATACTTCATTTTTACAAATGTGTGAAGCTACTCTTGAATACATTACTTTTTCAATAATTTGGATAAAACTGTCAGAAGTGACATTGGGCTGTAGTTGCTAGAATCACACCTATCCCCTTTTTTATGCAATGATTCAACAATAGCATATTTCAGTCTATCTGGAAAAATGCCCTGTTTCAGTCAGCTACTACGTATGTGGCTGAGAATCCTAGTTATCTGTTGGGACCAAGCTTTTAGTACTGTGTTAGAAATACCATCAATTCAATGTGAACTTTTACTTTAGAGTGAGTTTATGATTTTCTTAATTTCAGTAGAAGAGGTGAGTTCAGATTCATTTTTATCAAATTTCATAGGTATTGCCTCTGAAATATACAGCCTTGCACATTCTAATGAACAGCTGGAATCTATTCTCTCTACAACACTTGAAGTGTGGTTACCAAAAGTATTTTATTCTTCTGACTTTTTGTTAACAAACTTTTCATTAAGTCTGACAGAAATGCATTCTCCCCCCCCCCCCTTACCCATGAACCATGGACGTTGCCGACGGAGGTGAGGCTTGCATGCCTCAGCGATACAGATAGCAGTACAGTAAGTGCAGCCACAACGGATGGGGTATCTGTTGAGACAAACGTGTGGTTATAGGGGAGGAGCTGCAACCTTTTCGGTAGTTTCAGGGGCAACAGTCTGGATGATTGACTGATCTGACCCTGTAACATTAACCAAAACGGCCTTGCTGTGCTGGTACTGCGAACGGCTGAAAGCAAGGGGAAACTACAGCCGTAATTTTTACCGAGGGCTTGCAGATTTACTGTATGGTTAAATGATAATGGCGTCTTCTCGGGTGAAATATTCCAGAGGTAAAATAGTCCCCCATTCGGATCTCCGGGCGGGGACTACTCATCAGGTGAAAGGAAACTGGCGTTCTACGGATCGGAGCGTGGAATATCAGATAATCGGGCAGGTAGGTTAGAAAATTTAAAAAGGAAAACGGATGAGTTAAAGTTAGATATAGTGGGAATTAGTGAAGTTCGGCGGCAGGAGGGACAAGACTTCTGGTCATGTGAATACAGGGTTATAAGTACGAAATCAAATTGGGGTAATGCAGAACATACAGGTACCACATAGAGCATCAATGATTTGGTTCAAAATGGTTCAAATGGCTCTGAGCACTATGGGACTCAACTGCTGAGGTCATTAGTCCTCTAGAACTTAGAACTAGTTAAACCTAACTAACCTAAGGACATCACAAACATCCATGCCCGAGGCAGGATTCGAACCTGCGACCGTAGCGGTCTTGCGGTTCCACACTGCAGCGCCTTTAACCGCATGGACACTTCGGCCGGCATCAATGATTTCATTCGACATAGAAAATATGTATACCTCCATCCCTATCACAGAAACAGTAGAAATCATAGAACAAAATCTCTCATCCCACAGCAACCTCACCACAGACCCAATAAAAGAAATAACAGATATGCTCAGACTGACAAGTGAACAAAACTACTTTCAGTTTAAGAAAGAATATTATCTACAAAGTGATGGACTGCCCATGGGAACCCCAATATCAGGAACACTAGCTAACATTTTCATCACTCATCCAGAAAATCAATTATTTGAAAAGATAACCACTAATGAAAGTTTCAGAATCATATATTGGTACAGATACGTGGATGACATTATTTGTCTGGTAGATGAGCCAGGTGAAAAAATAGATGAACTCCATTCGGAAATAAACAAATTTCATCAGAACATAAAATTCACACTTGAAAATGAAAAAGAAAATCATATAAATTTTCTTGACATTACAATAAAAAAAGAAAATGGCAAACATACATTTAACATCTTTAGAAAACCAACAGCCACAGACACAATAACACATTCCAAATCCAACCACACCCACAGCCAGAAACTTGTAGTACTAAGACACATGTTGCATAGATTAAACAGAATCCCACTCAACAAGAGAAACTATGAATGAGAAATGAGTACAATCATACAAATAGCTAGGAACAACGGATATGACACGCATGTGGTACACAGGCTCAATCAAAAAATAAAAACACACATACTGAGTCGTGGTCACCTTTGTGCTGAGACGGCAAAGACTAAAAAATCCACCGGTTAGTCCCTCAACCGTTAGAGGTAAAACTCAATGGGACCCGGGGCAAGTAAGGCTAGCAACCTGCTTCCCTGGTACTTTAAATATGATGCTGGCAACAATCAGAGCAAAATGCCTCAGACCTTTGGAGGTGACGGAGTCCCACCTCTAATTGACAAACCAGGGACTCCTAAGATACGACTCGGCAAACGAATGGTAATGAGATGGGGAGCTATTAATATCAATGGGGGCTATTCTGGGAAGAAGGTAGAGGTGGCAGAGGCTGCAAGTAAGATGGGGTTGACGTTTTAGCTGTCATTCGAGTAAGGGGTGAGGAAGAAGAGGAAGTGGGAGAATACAAGGTCTACCTGTCAGGAGTCAAAGCAGGAATAGCACAATGGGTTCTAGGGCTTTACATCAGGAGAGAAATGGAACCCAGCGTAGTTGCAATAAGGTATGTAAACGAACGACTGATGTGGATAGACTTGACAGTGTCTAGCAAGAAAATTAGGAGTGTGTCAGTATTGTGAAGGGACAGATCAAGATAAGATGGATAGTTTTTATGACGCACTCAGTGATGTAGTTGTTAGACTTAAGGACAAAAAATGGTTCAAATGGCTCTGAGCACTATGGGACTCAACTGCTGAGGTCATTAGTCCTCTAGAACTTAGAACTAGTTAAACCTAACCAACCTAAGGACATCACAAACATCCATACCCGAGGCAGGATTCGAACCTGCGACCGTAGCGGTCTTGCGGTTCCAGACTGCAGCGCCTTTAACCGCACGGCCACTTCGGCCGGCAGACTAAAGGACAAGGACAGTGTTCTGCTCATGGGTGATTTTAATGCCAGGATTGGAAATCGAACAGAAGGGTATGAAAAGGTTATGGGTAAATTTGGAGAGGATATGGAGGCCAACAGGAACGGGAAACAAGTCTTGGATTTCTATGCCAGTATGGGCTTAGTAATCACAAACTCCTTTTTTAAACATAAGAACATTCACCGGTATACCTGGGAAGGCAGGGGAACCAGATCTGTCATTGTCTATATAATAACAGATCAGGAATTCAGGAAGGCTGTGACGGACACACGTGTATTCAGGGGATTCTTTGATGACACTGATCACTATTTAATCTGCAGTGAAATTGGGATTGTGAGGCCGAAAGTGCAGCAGGTCAGGTCCATATGTAGGAGGATAAGAGTGTAGAAACTTCAGGATAAGGAAATCAGGCACAAGCACATAGCAGTGATCTCAGAAAGGTACCAGTTAGTTGAATGTAGTCAATTACAGTCATTGGAAAAGAGTGGCTAAAGAATGTCTTGGAACAGCAGTGTGTAAAGGTAGCATGAAGCAAACAGCGTGGTGGAATGACACAGTCAAGGCAGCCTGTAAAAGGAAAAACAAGGCGTATCAAAAAAACCTACATACTAGAACTCAGGTAGACACAGAAAGTTATGTTGAAGAAAGAAACAAAGCCAAACAGATAATTGCAGCATCCAAGAAGAAATCTTGGGAAGACTTTGGAAACGGGTTGGAGACTTTGGGTCAAGTTGCTGGAAAACCATTCTGGAGTGTAATTAGCAGTCTTCGAAAGGGAGGTAAGAAGGAAATGACAAGTATTTTGGACAGGTCATGAAAACTGCTGGTGAATCCTGTTGATGCCTTGGGCTGATGGAGGGAATATTTTGAAGAGTTGCTCAATGTAGGTGAATATACGATCAGTAATGTTTCAGATTTCGATATACTCGTACAATGGGATAGGAATGATGATGGAAATAGGATCACATTTGAGGAAGTGGAGAAAATGGTCAATAGATTGCAGTGCAATAAAGCGGCTGGGGTGGATGAAATTAAGTCGGAACTCATCGAATACAGTGGAATGTCAGGTCTTAAATGGCTACACAGGGTAATTGAAATGGCGTGGAAGTCGGGACAGATTCCATCAGACTGGACAAAAGCAGTAATCACACCAATCTTTGAACATGGAAACAGAAAAGATTGTAACAACTACAGAGGTATCTCTTTAATCAGCGTTGTGGATAAAATCTTCTCAGGTATTGTTGAAAGGAAAGTGCGAGTATTAGTTGAGGACAAATTGGATGAAAATCAGTGTGGGTTTAGGCCTCTTAGAGGTTGTCAGGACGAGATCTTTAGCTTGCGGCAAATAATGGAGAAGTGTTAAGAGTGGAATAGGGAATTGTATCTATGCTTTATAGCTCTAGAAGACGCATATGACCGGGTTCCTAGGAGGAAGTTATTGTCTGTTCTACGAGATTATGGAATAGGAGGCAAACTTTTGCAAGCAATTAAAGGTCTTTACATAGATAGTCAGGCAACAGTTAGAGTTGACGGTAAATTGAGTTCATGGTTCAGAGTAGTTTCAGGGGTAAGACAAGGCTGCTACCTGTCTCCACTGTTGTTCATATTATTTATGGATCATATGTTGAAAACAATAAACTGGCTGGGTGAGATTAAGATATGTGAACATAAAATAAGCAGGCTCGCACATGCAGATGACTTAGTTGTGATGGCAGATTCGATTGAAAGTTTGCAAAGTAATATTTCAGAGCTAGATCAGAAATGTAAGGACTATGGTATGAAGATTAGCACCCCCAAAACGAAAGTATTGTCAATGGGAAAGAGATACAAACGGATTGCGTGCCAAATATTGTGAAAGAACTGGAAGCGAGGTGTAGCAATGCTAATGCAGTGAGCACTCAGCTACGTTCTACTCTCTTCTGCAAGAAGGAAGTCAGTACCAAGACTAAGTTATCTGTGCACCGTTCAATCTTTCGACCAACTTTGCTGTATGGGAGCGAAAGCTGGGTGGATTCAGGTTACCTTATCAATAAGGTTGAGGTTACGGATATGAAAGTAGCTAGCATGATTGCGGGTACTAGTAGATGGGAACAATGGCAGGAGGGTGTCCACAATGAGGAAATCAAAGAAAAACTGGGAATGAACACTATAGATGTAGCAATCACGGCGAACAGGCTTAGATGGTGGGGTCATGTTACACGCATGGGAGAAGCAAGGTTACCCAAGAGACTCATGGGTTCAGCAGTAGAGGGTAGGAGGAGTCGGGGTAGACCAAGGAGAAGGTACCTGGGTTCGGTTAAGAATGGTTTTGAAGTAATAGGCTTAACACCAGAAGAGGCACCAATGTTAGCACTGAATAGGGGATCGTGGAGGAATTTTATAAGGGGGACTATGCTCCAGACTGAACTCTGAAAGGCATAATCAGTCTTAAATTATGATGATGATGATACAAAACAAACACAACATTTCCAGAATACAAGAAAACTCACAAGCTGAAAACTTACAAACACACTCAACAGACACACACAGTGACAGCACCACACAGAAAAGAACCAGATGGTACACCATGACCTACACACATACACTAACACACAGAGTTGCAAACATCCTAAAGAGACAGGCCTTCAGAATAGCATATAAGCCTGGGCAAACCCTCCAATCACACCTAAGCCAGCCAGCTACCGAGAGGGACAAATTCCAACGATGAGGAATATATAAACTTGAATGTCAAAGTTGTGATGCAGTATACATAGGCATGACATGCAGGAATTTTGGAACACGATAGAAAGAACATATCAGATGTTGGAAGTATGAAACAAACCATTCCTCATTTATAGAACATTTAAAACACCATACCCATTACCCTACAAACATGAAACAAGAAATGAAAATAATGAGAATAAGCAAACATGACAAACATCCTATACAAACGCAAGGAAACTTCCACATCCAGAAAGCCATAGCAGAAAACTAACACGTGATAAATGAACAAACACACATCAGCACAGGCTCCCTACTACACTTAATAAAGGAAATAAACTAAAACAAAAAAACTCTTCCCCTTTCATCTTCTGGGCACACACGCACATCCACACCCACCCACCCACCCACACACACACACACACACACACACACACACACACACACACACACACACACCACAAAAAATTATATCACACCAAAACACACACACACGCACACACACACAAACGCACATACAAATGCATACACGAACAGATCTCAGATACTTCAATAATTACACTCGAAAGTTCGGCAATAACATTCGTTCTTTGGCAAAAACATTTGATAGTCTGCAACAGAAACCTAAACATTGGATTGAAACAAGCGTTCAGTGAATAGTGCTGTGGAATGTGGGAAAAAACCGAAAATTGGCATTCATAAGAAGAAGAACAACATCAAAAACGCAATAGGAGCGTAATATGTAAGAAATTGTCCATGCAACCTGTAAGTATAGTTCAAAACATTACTACTTAATAGGAAATAGCAAACCACCAGAACTGTTTATAACCTATAGGTACAGTAACAAAAATGTAAATTAAATAGCAAACATATGTACATATTGCAGGCCACTGATGATGCCTTGCAGAAAATAAAGGCGAAACGCTTATGGCATTAAAATTGAGTTGCTGTTAGACGGTCCATAAGTAAAAATTATCAATATACCGTAATGCAGGAGTGGGTTTAATAATGAATAAAAAGAAAGTAGGATCACGGGTAAGCTACTACGAACAGCATAGTGAACTCATTATTGTAGCCAAGGTAGACATGAAGCCCACACCCATCACAGTAGTAGAAGTTAATATGCCGACTAGCTCCTCAGATGAAGAAGAGATTGAAGAAATGTATGATGCGATAAAAGAAATAAGTAAGATAGGAAAGACCAAATTTTAATAGTCATGGGGGACTGGAATTCGATAGTAGGAAAAGGAAGAGAAGGAAAAGTAGTAGGTGAATACTGACTTGGGGTAAGGAATGAAAGAGGAAGCCGCCTAGCAGGATATTGCACAGAGCATGATTTAATCGTAGCAAATAATTGGTTTAAGAATCATGAAAGAAGGTTGTATACGTGGAAGAGGCCTGAAGATATGGAAGGTTTCAGATAGATTATATAACGGTAAGACAGAGACTTAGGAATCAGGTTTTAAATTGTAGGACATTTCCAGGGCCAGATTTGGACTCTGACCACAATTTATTGGTTATGAACTGTAGACTAAAACTGAAGAAGTGCAAAAAAGTAGGAATTTAAGCAGATGGGACTTGAATAAACTGCAAGAACCAGAGGCTGTAGAGAGTTTCTGAGAGAGCATTAGGGAACGATTGACAAGAACAGGGGAAAGAGATACAGTAGAAGGAGAATGGGTAGCTTTGAGGGATGAAATAGTGAAGGCAGCAGAGGATCAAGTAGGTAAGAAGAGACGACGGCTAGTAGAAACCCATGGGTAACACGAGAGATATTGAATTTAATTGATGAAAGGAGAAAATATTAAAATGCAGTAAATGTAGCGAACGAAAAGGAATACAAACGTATCAATAATGAACGTTTGGAAAATTAGTAAGCAGGGATGGCTAGAGGACAAATGGAAGGATGTAGAAGTATGTATCACTGGGGGTAAGATAGATACTGCCTACAGGAAAACTAAAGAGACCTTTGGAGAAAAGAGAGCCACCTGTATGACTATCAAGAGTTCAGATGGAAAACCAGTCCTAAGCAAAGAAGGGAAAGCAGAAAGGCGGAAGCAGTATGTAGAGAGTCTATACAAGGGCGATGTACTTGAGGGCAACATTATGGAAATGGAAGAGGACGTAGATCAAAATGAGATGGATGATATGATACTGTGAGAAGAATTTGACAGAGCACTGAAAGACCTAAGTCGAAACAAGGCCCCGGAGTAGACAGTATTCCATTAGAGCTACTGATAGCCTTGGGAGAGCCAGCCGTGACAAATCTCTTCCATCTGGTGAGCAAGATGTACGAGAGTGGCGAAATACCTTTAGACTTCAAGAAGAATGTAAAAATTCCAATCCCAAAGAAAGCAGGAGGTGACAGGTGTGAAACTTATCAAACCATCATTTTAAAAAGTCCGGTTGCAAAATACTAAACGAATTGTTGTGGTGTTTAAAGCTTTCCCGGCGTACTGATTGTTCCATCCGGCAGTTCTCCCATGTTTTTATGGAACTAAACGAATTCTTTATGGACTAACGGAAAAACTAGTAGATGCTGACCTCGAGGAAAATCAGTTTGGATGCCATAGAAATGTTGGAACATGTGAGGCAATACTGATCCTACAACTTAACTTAGAAGATAGATTAAGGAAAGGCAAACCTACGTTTCTGGGAACAACTTAGAGAAAGCTTTTGACAATGTTGACTGCAATACACTCTTTCAAATTCTGAAGGTGGCAGGGGTCAGATACAGGGAGCGAAAGGCTATTTACCATTTGTACAGAAACCATATGGTTCAAATGGCTCTGAGCACTATGGGACTTAACATCTATGGACATCAGTCCCCTAGAACTTAGAACTACTTAAACCTAACTAACCTAAGGACATCACACAACACCCAGTCATCACGAGGCAGAGAAAATCGCTGACCCCCGCCGGGAATCGAACCCGGAAACCCGGTCGCGGGAAGCGAGAACGCTACCGCACGACCACGAGCTGCGGACAGAAACCATATGGCAGCTATAAGAGTCTAGGGGCATGAAGGGGAAGCTGTGGTTGGGAAGGGAGTGAGACAGGGTTGTAGTCTACTCCCGATGTTATTCAATCTGTATACTGAGCAAGCAGTGCAGGAAACAAAAGAATAATTTGGAGTTGTAATTAAAATCCGTGGAGAAGAAATAAAAACTTTGAGGTCAGCCGACGACATAGTAATTCTGTCAGAGATGGCAAAGGACCTGCAAGAGCAGTCCAACGGAATGGACAGTGTCTTGAAAGGAAGGTATAAGATGAACATCAACAAAAGCAAAACGAGGATAACGAAAAGTAGTCAGATTAAATCGGGTGATGCTGAGAGAATTATGTTAGGAAATGAGCACTTAAAGTAGTAGATGAGTTTAGGTATTTTGGGAGTAAAATAACTGATGATGGTCGAAGTATTGAGGATATAAATTAAGATTGGCTATGGCAAAGAAAGCGTTTCTGAAGAAGAGAAATTTGTCAACATCGAGTCAGGAAGACTTTTCTGAAAGTATTTATATGGTATGTAGCCATGTATGGAAGTGAAACATGGATGATAAATAGTTTAGACAAGAAGAGAATAGAAGCTTTTATAATGTGGTGCTACAAAAAGATGCTGAAGATTAGATGGATAGATCACGTAACTAATGAGGAGGTACTGAACAGAACTGGGGAGAAGAGGAATTTATGGCATAAGTTGACTAAAAGAAGGGATCGGTTGGTAGGACACGTTCTGAGGCAATTTAGTATTGGTGGGAAGCGTGGTAGGTAAAAGTCGTAGAGGGAGACGAGGAGTTGAACACACTAAGGAGATTCAGAAGGATGTAGGCTGCAGTAGTTATTCGGAGATGAAGAGGCTTGCACAGGATAGAGTAGCATGGAGAGCTACATCAAACCAGTCTCAGGACTGAAGAACACAAGAAAAACAGAAATACAGTATTCCTGTGCTCTCCGGTTGCCCTGTTTCCCTTTTAACAATGTTCCAAATTCTTTTAATCTTATTATCAGAGGTGCTTATCTGAGACATAATGCACTTATTTCTGGACTTTTTAATAAAATTTGGTAACACAGTAAAGTAGTTTTTAAAATGTTTTACTGTTTCTCAATCATTACTCGTTTCACCTATAAGATACATTTTCTTCCTCTGTGTACAAGATGGTTTCTTACAATCACGTTTCACTGTCTTCTTAGGGAAACTGTTTTCAAATATACTCACAAAGGTATCACGAAATAGGTTCAGTTTTAAACTAGCATCAGGTTTCCTGCACTAGCGCCGTTTACGTCCTCGTTGCGTGCTGACAAGTGAGTGGTGAGTTGGACGCTCTTGCAGATTTGAAAATGAATCGAACATAAATATGATGCAACCGTTTGGCAGAGACACTTTGAAGTTCGTGCTTGATGGACGCTTTGCAAGACCTACAGTTTTCGAAGCAGAACAGTTCTTGCGCTGTGTAGTAATGCTCAGTTTCACTGATGTAATTGGGATCCACTTATCGATTGCGAGTAGGACAGTTTCTATAAAAATGGTGAATGCTCAATGCTGTGACAATGTCGCTGAAGGATGTGGCGAGTCGTTGAAATTTAATCATCAGCTTTGACATCACCAACGTTTCCACCATAGTGATCGGGATTAAAACGGTCCGGGTCTTTGAACTACCCTTTGACAAAACTGCGGAACAGAATAATTGCGTCCTCAAAACAAACGAGAAGATCATTAGTAATTCTGCGGAGAAGTGGACCACGTTCCAAACGTTTACCGTTTTAAATGGTATCAGGTAAATAAGAACAGATGTTGAAATGGCTCTGAGCACTATGGGACTCAACTGCTGTGGTCATCAGTCCCCTAGAACTTAGAACTACTTAAACCTAACTAACCTAAGGACATCACAAACATCCATGCCCGAGGCAGGATTCGAACCTGCGACCGTAGCAGTCGCACGGTTCCGGACTGCGCGCCTAGAACCGCGAGACCACCGCGGCCAGCCCAACAGATGTTGAGAAGCGCATTCCATCGTGAGTTTATACATGTGGTTACACGGCTATTCTAATGTAAGATGGGCAACCGCGTACTTGCGCTGGCTGTGGACACACTGGATGCGTTCGGTCCGAATGTATACAGCGGAGAGTGACGCAGCTACCGGCAGGGGGAGCAGTCACTGCCGCGGCGGTGACGACCTCACCAGCGACGTGTGACGTGGGCTGCGGTCAGCTGTGGCCGCGCTGCTACGGCATCTACCTGTAGCTTCCCAGTGGTGAGGAGTGGCGACAGAAAAGTCGGTGACCAAAGCTTGTCAGTAAACACTGGCACTGCCGAAGCACACACTGTCGTTCCTTCGCCTGAGAAGGCGCCCGACACGGAAGGAGGACGTTTTTCCACGAGTGAGGGAAATTCTGCACAAGACACACAGCGAGATGAGGACCGAGCTGCTGTACAAGATCGCAGCACGGCCTCCGAGAATGAGGAGCGTCAGAAATCCGGACCCTCTCCCAAGAAGCAAGAATAACGGAAGGTAGCGTGAAAAGGCGCAACACTTAGGTCGCAAAATCGGTGGTACGACATCTGAAAATCCAGATGTGGACCCACAGACTCCAAACACAGCGGGCAAAGACGACATTCGAAAAGTGGAAACGTAAACCCAACAGGATGACGAAACGAACCGGTCTACGAGTAAGGAACCGAAGAACGGGACTCGATCTCAGCGTGGGCCGGAGAAAGACTTGTCTCAGTGCAGTGATTAAAAAAAAAAACCAGGGCAGATGAAATTGTGGAATTTCCCGTAGACGTGGAACTGAATAAAGTGTCAAATCTATCGAGAGACATGGTTTCAGCGCAGAAAGACGAGGAAATGAGGGACGAGACATCGTCATGTCCACTACGTGAAGAGCTTTCGTCTTCGTCGACCTCGACGTCGTCGATAGGCCATGACGACTTGTGTACTTAATTGACACGACTTCCTTACCACGCCTATAGAATCGGAACGTTGAATATAAACAAGATCCGTTGCGAATTGAACCTTAAGAACTTGCAAGATATGCTCTACGCCGCCGAAATCGATGTTATTATGTTACGAGAAGTAACATATATTGGATTGGGTGCAATAACAGGTTATAACACAGTCGCACATCCAGGGAACGACAGTAACCTCGGAACGGAGACACTCACCAAAGAAGGAATCATCGTCAAAGATGTCGAGAAGCTGGCAAACGCCAGGGGCTTAGCAGCCACCATTAACTATACGCGTTTTATAAATACCTATGCACCACCTGGCATCGGAAACAGGAGGCGAAGAGCTGAATTTTATAAAGATGACATAGTCCTTCGTTTTGGTGGCCGATACGAGCATATAATTTTTGGAGGTGACTATAATTGTGTGCTGTCTCCAAAAGACCAAACGCCGCATTTTAATAATTGTGCAGAACTCGAAGCCGTAATTAGAGGAGTCCGCTTGGTTGGCACCTGTGAGCTCAAGGCCGGTGCACTGCCGGGCCTCACTTACGTCACGACTCATTACGCGAGTCGCACTGGCAGGATCTGTGTAAGAAGCGTCCTACAAACGGAGTTATGGCCCACTACCTTTTCGAATCACGCTGCATACATATGTACCGCGAACATAAGACGGCAACACACGTACAGGGGACGAAGGTATGTGGAAGTTGAACGTGGAACGCCTGAAAGACCCTGAACGCCGTGAAATCTTCAATATCGTATGGCAAGCGTGCAAGAAACATTTCGCTTCCTATACGTCGCCACTGGGGTGGTGGTCGAAATGTGTCAGACCTGCGATAAGATAATCGCTGATGAATTAGTCCCGCGAGAAGGACTTGTGGCAGAAACGGACGGTACAATATTACTTGCAAGTTCTTCGAGATCTGTACCAATCTGACGTGTCAGTAATTGCTAAATATGTGGAAATAAAACGAATTCAGGCTAATCTTCTCGGGTTGAACCGGAAGCAGCTCGAAGGTCATCAAGTAAGAGCAAGACTTAACGACGCCGGAGAACGAGCATCTACGTATCATCTGATAAATGAGAGGAAGGGGCAACGCAGGAAAATAATAACCGAACTAAGATCTTCTGACAGCAGATTACTGACACTGTGAAGTGACATCAAGAACCAAATTCACAAATACTTCGCAGAGTCGTTAGGCAGTACGACAACGGATATCACGGCGGAAAATGAAGTCACGACGGGATTAACACACAGACTGGACCCGGTAGAAGCAAACAACCCAACTGAAATTACACAAGAATAAGTTCCAGGCGCTATAACACGATGCCCGAAAAATAAATCTCCTGGGCCTGACGGCATTCAGGCGCAGTTTTATCAAACGTTCAGAAGGCAGCTGATTCCTAAATTAACGTGTATCTGTGACAAACTCATCAATCCCGCCAATGGCGTCCCAAATGACGTCCTTGAAGGAACACTGGATCTAATCTCGAAACATCCTGCAGGAAAGTCGGTAACAAATTAAAAGACCTATCACTGTCCTTAACTCTGACTATAAAATATTTGCCGGCATCATAAATGAAAGATTAATATCACTGCAGAACACAGTACCTGGACAATATCAGCCGAGCGTGGGAAAACACAGGTCCGTCTTGACAGAAAATCCTAGGAAGATATGGTCTTACGTTAAATCAGTAAGTGGTTCGAACAGCATATCCAGACACTTCGGGATGATGATGGCATTGAAACAGAGGATGACACGCGTAAAGCTGAAATACTAAACACCTTTTTCCAAAGCTGTTTCACAGAGAAAGACCGCACTGCAGTTCATTCTCTAAATCCTCGCACAAACGAAAAAATGGCTGACATCGAAATAAGTGTCCAAGGAATAGAAAAGCAACTGGAATCACTCAACTGGACCTGACGGGATACCAATTCGATTCTACACAGAGTACGCGGAAGAACTTGCCCCCCTTCTAACAGCCGTGTACCGCAAGCCTCTAGAGGAACGGAATGTTCCAAATGATTGGAAAATAGGACAGGTAGTCCCAGTTTTCAAGAAGGGTTGTCGAGCAGATGCGCAAAACTATAGACCTATATCTCTGACGTCGATCTGTTGTAGAATTTTAGAACATGTTTTTTGCTCGCGTATCATGTCGTTTCTGGAAACTCAGAATCTACTCTGTAGGAATCAACATGGATTCCGGAAACAGCGATCGTGTCAGACCCAACTCGCTTTATTTGTTCATGAGACCAAGAAAATATTAGATACAGGCTCCCAGGTAGATGCTATTTTCCTTGACTTCCGGAAGGAGTTCGATACAGTTCCGCACTGTCGCCTGATAAACAAAGTAAGAGCCTACGGAATATCAGACCAGCTGTGTGGCTGGATTGAAGAGTTTTTAGCAAACAGAACACAGCATGTTGTTCTCATTGGAGAGACGTCTACAGACGTTAAAGTAACCTCTGGCGTGCCACAGGGGAGTGTTATGGGACCAATGCTTTTCACAATATATATAAATGACCCAGTAGGTAGTGTCGGAAGTTCCATACGGCTTTTCGCGGATGATGCTGTAATATACAGAGAAGTTGCAGCATTAGAAAATTGTAGTGAAATGAAGGAAGACCTGCGGCGGATAGGCACTTGGTTCAGCGAGTGGCAACTGACCCTTAACACAGACAAATGTAATGTACTGCCAATACATAGAAAGAGGGATCCTTTATTGTATGATTATATGATAGCGGAACAAACACTGGGAGCAGTTACTTCTGTAAAACATCTGGGAGTATGCGTGCGGAACGATTTGAAGGGGAATGATCATATAAAATTAATTGTTGGTAAGGCGGGTACCGGGTTGAGGTTCATTGGGAGAGTCCTTAGAAACTGTAGTCGATCAACAAAGGAGGTGGCTTACAAAACACTCGTTCGACCTATACTTGAGTATTGCTCATCAGTGTGGGATCCGTACCAGATCGGGTTGACGGAGGAGATAGAGAAGATCCAAAGAAGAGCGGCGCGTTTCGTCACAGGGTTATTTGGTAAACTTGATAGCGTTACGGAGATGTTTAGCAAACTCAAGTGGCAGACTCTGCAAGAGAGGCGCTCTGCATCGCGGTGTAGCTTGCTGTCCAGGTTTCGAGAGGGTGCGTTTCTGGATGAGGTATCGAATATATTGCTTCCCGCTACTTATACCTCCCGAGGAGATCACGAATGTAAAATAAGAGAGATTCCAGCGCGCACGGAGGCTTTCCGGCAGTTGTTCTTCCCGCGAACCATACGCGACTGGAACAGAAAAGGGAGGTAATGACAGTGGCACATAAAGTGCCCTCCGCCACACAGCGTTGGGTGGCTTGCGGAGTATAAATGTAGATGTAGATGTAAATTTAGAACTCACTGTGCGACTACAGAGATATCATTTCAATTGCTGCCACCTCTAAAGTAAAGTGCGCCATCACATCATTGGACTTTGAGAAAGCGTTCGATAGAGTCGATTATGCTTATCTTTTCCACACCATGCGTGCCATGAACTTTCCGCAATGTTTTCTCGACATTATTAAAAATTTCCTCCAGAATCCAAAATCCACAGTTATGGTAAACGGTCAATCTAGCAGGCCCATTGCGATGAAAAGCTCGGTTCAACAAGGGTGCCCGATGTCTATGTCACTCTTTGCAATATCCGTCGAGCCATTACTCCGAGGACTCATTGTACGCGGCCGTAGGTTTGTTTGCAGGGTGTATGCCGATTACGTAGCATTTATTGTTAAAGACGACGACGATATAGAGAAAGCACTCGACTTAATAAACGAATGTTAACTATTATCTGGTGCGGAACTGAACAGAAATGTTGTTGTTGTGGTCTTCAGTCCTGAGACTGGTTTGATGCAGCTCTCCACGCTACTCTATCGTGTGCAAGCTTCTTCATCTCCCAGTACCTACTGCAACCTACATCCTTCTGGATCTCCTTAGTGTATTCATCTCTTGGTCTCCCTTTACGATTTTTACCCTCCACGCTGCCCTCCAATACTGAACTGGTGATCCCTTGATGGCTCAGAACATGTCCTACCAACCGATCCCTTCTTCTAGTCAAGTTGTGCCACAAACTCCTCTTCTCCCCAATCCTATTCAATACTTCCTCATTAGTTATGTGATCTACCCATCTACTCTTCAGCATTCTTCTGTAGCACCACATTTCGAAAGCTTCTATTCTCTTCTTGTCCAAACTATTTATCGTCCATGTTTCACTTCCATACATGGCTACACTCCATACAAATACTTTCAGAAACGACTTCCTGACACTTAACCTATACTCGATGTTAACAAATTTCTCTTCTTCAGAAATGCTTTCCTTGCCATTGCCACTCTACATTTTATATCCTCTCTACTACGCCCATCGTCAGTTATTTTGCTCCCCAAATAGCAAAACTCCTTTACTACTTTAAGTGTCTCATTTCCTAATCCAATTCCCTCAACATCACCCGACTTAATTCGACTACATTCCGTTATCCTTGTTTTGCTTTTGTTGATGTTCATTTTATATCCTCCTTTGAAGACACTATCCATTCCGTTCAACTCCTCTTCCAAGTCCTTTGCTGTCTCTGACAGAATTACAATGTCATTGGCGAACCTCAAAGTTTTTATTTCTTCTCCACGGATTTTAATACCTACTCCGAATTTTTCTTTTGTTTCCTTCACTTTTTGCTCAATATAGAGATTGAATAACACTGGGGAGAGGCTACAACCCTGTCTCACTCCCTTCCCAACCACTGCTTCCCTTTGATGTCCCTCTACTCTTATAACTGCCATCTGGTTTCTGTACAAATTGTAAATAGCTTTTCGCTCCCTGTATTTTACCCCTGCCACCTTCATAATTTGAAACAGAGTATTCCAGTCAACATTGTCAAAAGCTTTCTCTAAGTCTACAAATGCTAGAAATGTAGGTTTGCCTTTCCTTAATCTAGCTTCTAAGATAAGTCGTAGGGTCAGTAGTGCCTCACGTGTTCCGATGTTTCTACGGAATCCAAACTGATCTTCCCCGAGGTCGGCTTCTACTAGTTTTTCCATTCGTCTGTAAAGAATTCGCGTTAGTATTTTGCAGCCGTGACTTATTAAGCTGATAGTTCGGTAATTTTCACATCTGTCAACACCTGCTTTCTTTGGAATTGGAATTGTTATATTCTTCTTGAAGTCTGAGGGTATTACGCCTGTCTCATACACCTTGCTCGCCAGATGATAGAGTTTTGTCAGGACTGGCTCTCCCAAGGCTGTCAGTAGTTCTAATGGAATGTTGTCTGCTCCCGGAGCTTTGTTTCGACGCAGGTCTTTCAGTGCTCTGTCAAACTCTTCATGCAGTATCATATCTCCCATTTCATTTTCATCGACATCCTCTTCCATTTCCATAATATTGTCCTCAAGTACATCGCCCTTGTATAGACCCTCTATATACTCCTTCCACCTTTCTGCTTTCCCTTCTTTGATTAGAACTGGGTTTCCATCTGAGCTCTTGATATTCATACAAGTGGTTCTCTTTCCTCCAAAGGTCTCTCTAATTTTCCTGTAGGCAGTATGTATCTTTCCCCTAGTGAGATAAGCCTCTACATCCTTACATTTGTCCTCTAGCCATGCCTGCTTAGCCATTTTGCACTTCCTGTCGACCTCATTTTTGAGACGTTTGTATTCCTTTTTGCCTGCTTCATTTACTGCATTTTTATATTTTCTCCTTTCATCAATTAAACTCAATATTTCTTCTATTACCCAAGGATTTCTACTAGCCCTCGTCTTTTTACCTACTTGATCCTCTGCTGCCTTCACTACTTCATCCCTCAGAGCTACCCATTCTTCTTCTACTGTATTTCTTTCCCCCATTCTTGTCAATTGTTCCCTTATGCTCTCCCTGAAACTCTGTACAACCTCTGGTTTAGTCAGTTTATCCAGGTCCCATCTTCTAAAATTCCCAACTTTTTGCAGTTTCTTAAGTTTTAATCTACAGTTCATAACCAATAGATTGTGGTCGGAGTCCACATCTGCCCCTGGAAATGTCTTACAATTTAAAATCTGGTTCCTAAATCTCTGTCTTACCATTATATAATCTATCTGTAACCTGTCAGTATCTCCAGGCTTCTTCCATGTATACAGTCTTCTTTTATGATTCTTGAACCAAGTGTTAGCTATTATTAAGTTGTACTGTGTGCAAAATTCTGCCAGGCGGCTTCCTCTTTCGTTTCTTACCCCCAATCCATATTCACCTACTACGTTTCCTTCTCTCCCTTTTCCTACTGTCGAATTCCAGTCACCCATGACTATTATATTTTCGTCTCCCTTCACTATCTGAATAGTATCTTTTATTTCATCATACATTTCTTCAATTTCTTCGTCATCTGCAGAGCTAGTAGGCATATAAACTTGTACTACTGTGATAGTCGTGGGCTTCGTATCTATCTTGGCC
Source organism: Schistocerca americana (assembly GCF_021461395.2). Taxonomy (NCBI): domain Eukaryota; kingdom Metazoa; phylum Arthropoda; class Insecta; order Orthoptera; family Acrididae; genus Schistocerca; species Schistocerca americana. The sequence goes on along the minus strand of NC_060119.1, from coordinate 18,828,206 downwards.
TCAATAATGCGTTCACTATGCTGTTTGTAGTAGCTTACCCGCATTCCTATTTTCTTATTCATTATTAAACCTACTCCTGCCTTACCCCTATTTGATTTTGTGTTTATAACCCTGTAGTCACCTGACCAGAAATCTTGTTCCTCCTGCCACCGAACTTCACTAATTCCCACTATATCTAACTTTAACCTATCCATTTCCCTTTTTAAATTTTCTATCCTACCTGCCCAATTAAGGGTTCTGACATTCCATGCTCCGATCCGTAGAACGCCAGTTTTCTGTCTCCTGATAACGACATCCTCTTGAGTAGTCCCCGCCCAGAGATCCGAATGGGGGACTATTTTACCTCCGGAATGTTTTACGCAAGAGGACGCCATCATCATTTAACCCCCCCATGAACCATGGACATTGCCGTTGGTGGGAAGGCTTGCGTGCCTCAACGATACAGATAGCCGTACCGTAGGTGCAACCACAACGGAGGGGTATCTTTTGAGAGGCCAGACAAACGTGTGGTACCTCCAGAGGGGCAGCAGCCTTTTCAGTAGTTGCAGGGGCAACAGTCTGGATGATTGACTGATATGGCCTTGTAACACTAACCAGAACGGCCTTGCTGTGCTGGTTCTGCGAACGGCTGAAAGCAAAGGGAAACTACAGCTGTAATTTTTCCCGAGTGCAAGGACCAATGAAAGGATTTGTCACTAAATGTCTTGGGGTGGAATATACCAGGAATATCCGGCAGACATTCGCAGCCCACTACAGGAGACTCCTCACCACCATCCGTGCCTGTGTACGTCTGCACAATCTCCATACTCTTGATGAAAGATAACGAGTGGCTCTCGTTAACATCTGTTTATACTCTAAAATAAACTACGTGGCGCAAGGCCTGCCAATGCTGAGAGAAGTGGCAAACAGTATTTTGGGTGCCTTTGGCCACTTGCTCTACCGCGGCCATATCATCAAAGTTAAATACCAGGCGTTGACTTTACCGACTGACAACGGTGGATTGAATCTTATGGACGTGTACAATAAAGCACAAGTATTGTACGCCTGTAAAACATACAAGTTGTGGAAGCGGTCAGCTAATAGCGTTACAGCATTTCTGATACATGAAATAGTGCTAGCCAGCCGGGGGGGGGGGGGGGGGGGGGGGGCATCAATAGACGTTCATCATATCCCAGATTAACTTTTCTTCCACCTAAAACATTTCTTCGCAGAATATAGCTGCTTTAGAAAAGTCAAGAAAGTCTACCAAAACCTAATGAAATTCCGGAACAAGAACATCATAGAACAAAAATACGTTGGTTACTTTTGGCATAATATTCGGAGGAACATCCACCATACGCATTACCAGCCAAAAAGTGGGGACATTGTGGTACTCTTTTGTTAACAGAAAATTTCCAACGAACTCCAGACCATATTCAATTCATCAGGCAGATTCCCCTTTGCAACCTGACTGACACAGGTGAACATCAGTTTGACTGCGGAACTGCAAATAACGTACAGAAGCCATTCAGAAAAAAATTAGCATTTATCGAGAGAAAACCGTCGTATATAATAACGCCAACGCGCCTTTTGTACCCGGATGAAGAACTTTACCCTGACTCGGAGAAAAATGCCGTCAGCTGGTTGAAGGGACACGCGGTATCTTACCCACTGTCCAGTAGAGAAAGTAGAGGAGGAGATTTTCCGACGTACGTCTCTGACCACTACCACCACCACAACACACTACGTGTCAACAATTACAGTGATACGTGCGCCAATTTCCTCAGAAGAACTGAGATGTGAATTACTATTTTCGACGATGAGAGTAAGAACATGAAACAAAGAGACAATCTGATCTATGAGATACACGTTTGATTAAATAACGAACATCACTTTACAGAAAAGTTTTCTTTTCGGAAAATGTTTCAGTAATGTAGAAGATTATCTTTCCGTTTATTATTGTACTTATTATAACTACGGATATTGTGGTTTTCGGTTATTCATCTAATAAACAGAGAAATACTGCCATAAAAAGTCGAACTGTTGCAAGCTTTCCTTAATACTTCCAATTGTTAAATCATTAATTGAAAACACTATTCTCGAGGACTGCTGCGCTTTATTGTATTGAGCTCTGTCATATACTGTTAACTATAGTCCGATCATCATAAGAGTAAGCCTTATGTAAACAAATAGAAACGCGATGATTGGTCAGAAGCCGTAGCACGCGTGCACTGGTAGTGTTACGCTCTTGGAAGTATGTCTTACTTATGTACTAGATATATTAAATATTACTAAATTACGTTAAATGAAACTTGAAGATATTCAAATGTGTTAACAGCCATCTACGTTTTTCTTAATTACGCTTCGGTTAGGTATCTTTTGTTTCAAAAATCGTGTGGGGTCACAGTCTCTGCACTGTTGTGCTCGAGCTGTGGCGCTGTCAACACACGGTGTGACATTGGCTCAGGCTGCTTTCTGCTCCGTAGTGAAACACGCGTGTGGCCCCACACGTGTAGAGGACGGTTAAAAAGTGCCGGGAAATAGGTTGTTGTTAATGTTTGACATAAATTTATAGGGACAATTGGCTATGAAGTTTTCCAAGGACTGTGCTAGATACAGTTGCAACGCAAAGACAAGTTAATGTACACTGGAATCGCTAGGGCAGTAGAGTGTTGACTTATTGCAGCACATGGTCCGCTGGTTCAAGTCTTGTATGAGTCGATTTTTTTTCTCGTTCAATTTGAATTACCTACATCTCGTAATTGTAAAATTCATCATCATTTTTCATTAATAATGCACGTCTTCTTGTTTTTAATTACGTATTGCACGGGGTATTCCTGTTTTAATTTGAAATATAAATTCCCAGTCATCGATATCTTATGAAAGACTGTTCACCAAGGTTGCTTAGATTAAGAAAACATAACAATTAAATTTTTTTAGGCAAAAATGAAAAACTAAATACTCTTTATTTGGACTATGTCCATTGTTTTATACCACAGATGTCTCGTAGAAACATGAAAAACAATAATTTTCACAGCATCAAGCACACCAAACATCTGCTGCTGTTTTACATTGGCCATTTTACTGTTACATTATGAACACAACAGAACTGATCTGGAGCCAAGATAAGGGATTTGGACCGAGAAATAAGAAGACTGTTAAGCTGCCAGACGTATTGGATCTGACGCACGCAGCTTTTTCATGTCACTGCCGGACGTTGGTGGGATATCGAGTGACGCGTCGTAAAAGAAGAGGAGAAAATGCGGCGCCTGGCTGGCTTCGTGGATTCTGTTGTTGATCGACTCGTTATCAAGGTAGCAGGTGACAGTTCCAGAACTGAAGTGTATTTTTCGGATTCGGATAAGGAAGGAGCTAAGAGATCACCAGACGACTGACTGTAAATAGTACTTTCAGTGGCTTCAGTATTCAACAGCATACTTTTGCATCACACATGGCTCGCTCAGAAAAATTACGGTGTTTTTAGTTAGGAATTTTCATCACTCTCGTTTGTGATTATAAAATTATCTCAAGTGCGAACGAGAGCATTCTATGCTTTCCTTCTGGTCACCTAACAAGCGCGCGGTAGTGCTGGAGTTTTGCCGAATAGCCGGTCTGGGTGGCCGAGCGGTTCTAGGCGCCACAGTCTGGAACCGCGCGACCGCTGCGGTCGCAGGTTCGAATCCTGCCTCGGGCATCGATGTGTGTGATGTCGTTAGGTTAGTTAGGTTTAAGTAGTTTTTTGTTCTAGGGGACTGATGACCTCAGAAATTAAGTCGCATAGTGCTCAGAGCCATTTGAACCATTTTTTTGCCGAATATTATTTCATTCTCTTTTTAAAAATTACATTCGAAGCTATATTGTTTCTTTGTCCGTCTCTTTTTACGTCTGAACTGCAACTTCTCACATCATTGCAGGCTAGTTGGACCGCTGGCTGGTCAGTGTTGTCCCAAATGTAATGCGCCGGTAAAGCTGTTGCCCTGCATTACCGCTCAGTCTGTGTGCGTGTAACACAGCATAAAACGTATCCTTGTGATCGCACTTGACTGTACTGGACACAGCTTGGCTTCCGCTCCACGTGAAACGAAATCCAATGACATCCAAGCAAACCCGGAAGAATGTTTACATCAGGTTTATTCTTACGATGAACAAAGTATAGCTGCGCATCGTGATCAGAAAGATCGTTCTTAGCAACCAAAGTTTTTATTTGATTAAATTTATATTGGTCTATAAAAGTATTATCTATGAATACATGCTGCTTTACTGCACTACCCGAGAAGGAAAATCTGATGTGAAACTGAAAGAACCAATTGTCACGCTTTCTGTCAAACTCTTTCAGAAAATCGACGTTGACATCCCGCAAACAATATTATGCTTCCCTCTGTCTGACAGATAGCATAACAAAGAATCAAAGTTTTTCAGAAATTTCGCTGTTGGGACCCATACACAGCTACAATCATAAAGTACCGCTATTTAGTTCAAGCTCACAGCCTGAAGGCACCCCCCACCCTCCCCACTCGTACTAGACCTCCAGAAATGTCTCAGTGTAGCCGGTGAGTTCGCAGGTGGTGATATACAGAGGGGGCACATAGTATAACTGGCCACGCTTCTCCACTCGGGCTTTGCGATACTTGAACCGGTCTAGACCGCCTTTGAGGTGACCCAGTGAGCCAAAGGGTACGAATTCTCCCTACCTGTTGTGTGCAGATGTTCTCATAGTTTTATGTACCCTTGCAGGGCCGTAGCAGCGTCGTCGGTTTCTGAACGTGCCCTACTGCTGCTTATGTTTTACATAATGAAGCGTCAACAAGTTTTTTTTGTGCAAATAATTATTGGACAGAATGCCACTAAGGTGCGTTTATTGGAGAAACCCCATGAAACCAAGGAAACGTTTGTTAGCAAATGTTTGTGAATAACAATTATTTGATTCGCGCCACAACGAATGTACTTTCTCTGAGTATCTCTTCGCTGACGTCACGAGCGGTTTCTTCATCGGCACCTCATCCCACTGGCTCCCAAAAAGGCCAGATGGCGAACCAACTTTGCTAGCTCGCGCGGGAACCTACCTTACGTACTGCAGCGCTGATACATTCACTTCACCTATGTGAAATAGCAAATTTGGAAATAAAATAAAATGCGCTCTTATCTGCAAATAAAGGGTTATTTCTTTTCAAAAATGCGTTTTTTTTCGTTCAGACAAAATCGTAGCATTACAAACGTGTTGTTAGGTAATTTTATTTTCTGCCAAGTACTTTAAATAATCTATTTCTCTTCAAATAAAATTTTAGTAGTTTGACACAAGTCTTTAAACGCAAAATCTACTGGTTATGAAATCTTATTACATTTGCACCACCTGAAACAGTTTTCTTAGCTTACGATTAGGGCCTATTAGTATTTGTATAATCTTTGAGTTTTGATTACCATGCTCTCCTAAATTTTAACTACCAAAATTCTTTCACAATATCACACTAATACATATCAGCAAAACATATCATAGGAAGCACTTCAGTCATACTCATAAAGACAGATAAACATTAGATTTTGTAACGTTTATCAAGTAGATACAATTTGTTTAGCAAATATCATACGAGTACAGTCTGTTTACCTTTAACAGCAATCTAGAAAAATTATTACAAATGTTTAGCTCACGTTTTCAAGCAACTAGCTGGCTGTCCCACGGAAGTCCATTGGAGCACAATATTTCAGAATTTTCCGAAATACACAAAATATACGAAATACACAACACATTTCATAAAACTACATAGGAATTTTTTTCTTTTTGCACTGTTATGGTGTTGCCCTGATCACCACTGAAATTCACAGACTACGTACAACTCGAGGTCGTACTGTGATAAATCACTGCACTGACACACTTATTTGGGAAGAAGCACTATTATTCGCCACCAAAATTGTTGGTGTCCTCTACGATTTTTACCCCAAACACTTCCCTCCAGTACTAGATTGATGATCATTTGATGCCTCAGAATGTGTCCCACCAACCGATCCCTTCTGCCCGCATCTCGTGGATGTGCGGTAGCGTTCTCGCTTCCCACGCCCGGGTTCCCGGGTTCGATTCCCGGCGGGGTCAGGGATTTTCTCTGCCTCGTGATGGCTGGGTGTTGTGTGCTGTCCTTAGGTTAGTTAGGTTTAAGTAGTTCTAAGTTCTAGGGGACTGATGACCATAGATGTTAAGTCCCATAGTGCTCAGAGCCATTTGATCCCTTCTTTTGATCAGGTTGTACCATAACTTTCCCTTCACCCCAACTCTGTACAGTACCTCGTAATTAGTTACGTGATCTACCCATCTAATCTTCAACATTATTCTGTAGCACCACATTTCAAAAGATTAGACAAGAAGAGACACCAAATCTGTACTCGATGTTAACAAATTTCTCTTCTTCAGAAACACTTTTCTCGCCACTGCCAGTCTACATTTTATATCCTCCCTACTTCGAACATCATCAATTATTTTGCTTCCCAAATAACAAATCTCGTTTACTGTTTTAAGTGTCTCATTTCCTAATCTAACTACCTCAGCATCACCTGATTTACTTAGACTACATTCCATTATCTTCGTTTTGGTTTTGTTGACTTTCATTTTATTCCTCCTCACAAGATACTGTTCATTCCGTTCAACAGCTCTTCCAACTCCGTTGCGGTCTCTGACAAAAAATGGCATGTCATCAGGAAATCCCGGTTTATATTTCTTCTCTCTGGACTTTAATTTGTAATCCATATTTTCCTTTTGTTTCTTTTACTGCTTGTTCAATATACAGACTGAATAACATCGGGAGTAGACCACAACCCTGTCTCGCTCCCTTCTCAACCACTGCTTCCATTTCGTGTCCCTCGACTATTATAACTGCCATCTGGTTTCTGTATAAATTGTAAATAGCCTTTCGTTCCCTGCATTTTACCCCTGCCACCTTCAGAATTTGAAACAGAGTATTCCAGTCAACATTGTCAAAAGCTTTCTTTAAGTCTACAAATGCTAGAAATGTAGGTTTGCCATTCCTTAATCTAGCTTCTAAGATAAGTCGTAGGGTCAGTATTGCCTCACGTGTTCCAATATTTCTACGGAATCCAAACTGATCTTCCACGAGGTCGGCTTCTACCAGTTTTTCCGTTCGTCTGTAAAGAATTCGCGTTAGTACTTTGCAGCTGTGACTTATTAAGCTAATAGTTCGGTAATTTTCTCATCTTTCAACTCCTGCTTTCTTTGGGATTGGAATTATTATATTCTTCTTGAAGTCTGAGGGTATTTCGCCTGTCTCATACATCTTGCTCACCAGATGGTAGAGTTTTGTCATGACTGGCCCTCCCAAGGCTGTCAGCAGTTCTAATGGAATGTTGTCTACTCCCGGGGCCTTGTTTCGACTTAGGTCTTTCAGTGCTCTGTCAAACTCTTCACGCAGTATCGTATCTCCCATTTCATCTTCATCTACATCCTCTTCCATTACCATAATATTGTCCTCAAGTACATCGCCCTTGTATAGACATTGTCCATTCCGTTCGACTGCTCTTCCAGGTCCTTTGCCGTCTCTGACAGAATTACTATGTCGTCGGCAAACCTCAATTTTTTTTTCTTCTCCATGGATTTTAATTACATTTCCAAATTCTTCTTTTGTTTCCTGCAGTGCTTGCTCAATATACAGATTGAATAACGTCGGGAGTAGACTACAACCCTGTCTCACTCCCTACCCAACCACAGCTTCCCCTTCATGCCCCTTGTCTTTCATAGCTGCTATCTGGTTTCTGTACAAATTGTAAATAGCCTTTCGCTCTCTGTATTTGACCCCTGTCACCATCAGAATTTGAAAGAGAGTATTCCAGTCAACGTTGTCAAAAGCTTTCTCTAAGTCTACAAATGCTACAAACGTACGTTTGTTTTCCTTAACCTATCTTCTATTATAAGAAGTCGTAAGGTCAGTATTCCCCGCCGTGTTCCTTCATTTCTCCGGAATCCAAACTGATCTTCCCCGAGGTCGTATTGTATGAGTTTTTCCCTTCTTCTGTAAAGGATTAGCAGTCATGACTTATTGAACTGATAGTTTGGTAATTTTCAGATTGTCAGCACCTGCTTTTTTTGGAATTGGTATTACTATATTCTTCTTAAACTCTGAGGGTATTTCGCCTCTCTCATACATCTTGCTCACCAGATGGAAGAATTTTGTTATGGCTGGCTCTCCCAAAGCTATTAGTAGCTCTAATGGAATGTTGTCTACTCTCAGGGCCTTGTTTTGACTTAGGTCTTTCAGTGCACGGTCAAATTCTTCACGCAGTATCATATCACCCATCCCATTTTCATCTCCGTCCTCTTCCGTTTCCATAATATTACCCCCAAAGTACATCGCCCTTGTATAGACGCTCTATACACTCCTTCCACTTTTCAGCTTTCCCTTCCTTGCTTAGGACTGGTTTTCTGTCTGAGCTCTTGATATTCATACAGGTGGTTCTCTTTTCTCCAAAGGTTCTTTAACTTTCCTGTAGGCAGTATCCATCTCATCGCTAGTGATACATGCTTCTACATCGTTACATATGTCCTCTAAACATTCTTGCTTATCCATTTTCCACTTCCTGTCAATCTCATTTTTTAGACATTTGTATTGCCTTTCGCCCTCTTCATTTAATGTATTTTTATTGTTTCTCCTTTCATCGATTAAATTCAATATCTCTTTGTGTTACCAAGGATTTCTACTAGCCGTCATCTTTTTACCTACTTGATCCTCTGCTGTCTTCACTGTTTCATCCCTCAAAGCTACCCATTCTTCTTCTGTTGTATTCATTTCCCTGTTCTTGTAAATCATTGCCTAATACTCCCTCCCTCTACAACCTGTGGTTCTTTCAGTTTATCCAGGCCCCATCTCCTTAAATTCCTGCCTTTTTGCAGTTTCTTCAGTTTTGATCTGCCGTTCATAACAAATAAATTGTGGCCAAAATCCCCCCCTAAATGTCTTACAACGTAAAATCTGGTCCTAAACCACTGTCTAACCGTTATATAATCTATCTGAAATCTTCCGGTGTCTCTCGGGTCTATTCCACATATACAACCTTCTCTCATGATTCATAAACCAAGTGTTTACTATTATTAAATTATGCTCTGTGCAAAATTCTACCAGGTGGCTTCCTCTTCCATTCCTTTCCCCTAGTCAACATTCACCTACTACTTTTCCATCTCTTCCGTTTCCTGCTACTGATTTCCAATCCCCCATGACTATTAAATTTTCGGCTCCCTTAACTACCTGAATGATTTCTTTTATCTCATCACACATTTTCTGAATCTCATCCTCAACTGCAGAGCTAGATGGCATATAATATTGTACTACTGTGGTGGGTGTGGGATTCATGTCGATCTTGGCCACAATAATGCGTTCACTATACCGTTGACAGTAGCGTATCCGCGTTCTTGTAACTAACTACATTGGTTCTGCCCAAGTGGCTAAAATTCAGAATTTTTAATGAACTGCTACCTTCATGAATTAGATAACTCTTTCCAAATAATTATTATGCAATAAACAATTCTAAAGTTACGTGACAGTCAATTAATTTCATTAGTTCTTCGAAAGTTATCCTCTTTTAATTACTTTATTCTTTACATAATTTGCTCTTTAATAACAACTATGAAGTCTTGGTATTAAATTATTTACATGGTTGGTTCATAAAGAGTTGCTGTGTTTTCCCTACCGCAGTCGTGACGTGTTTCTGCTTGTATTTCGCTGGCCACGTCGCACAATTACCTGGCTCGGCTTTTTCAGCTACCAGCTGTGCACTGCACATGTCATTAACCTCTCGCAGCCTGTGCAATCCCTTATAAATAATGGCCTTGCTGAAGTCAAAATATGCCAGCACATTACATCCCTTCGAGGGTCATTCAACCCATGCCTTTTGTTTTCAAACACGTAAAATGGGCATATGTTATTTCAAAATACTTTGTCTCTCAGCAATTTAATAGAACTGCTATTTATAATGTATTTTATGAAACTTCTTGGCAGATTAAAACTGTGTGCCGGACCGAGACTCGAACTCGGGACCTTTGCCTTTCGCGGGCAAGTGCTCTACCAACTGAGCTACCCAAGCACGACTCACGCCCCGTCCTCACAGCTGTACTTCTGCCAGTACCTCGTCTCCTACCTTCCCAACTTTACAGAAGCTCTCCTGCGAACCTAGCAGAACTAGCACTCCAGAAAGAAAGGATATTGCGGAGACATGGCTTAGCCACAGCCTGGGGGATGTTTCCAGAATGAGATTTTCACTCTGCAGCGGAGTGTGCGCTGATATGAAACTTCCTGGCAGATTAAAACTGTGTGCCAGACTGAGACTCGAACTCGGAATCTTTGTTCTGCTAGGTTCGCAGGAGAGCTTCTGTAAAGTTGGGAAGGTAGGAGACGAGGTGCTGGCAGAAGTAAAGCTGTGAGGACGGGGCGTGAGTCGTGCTTGGGTGGCTCAGTTGGTAGAGCACTTGCCCGCGAAAAGGCAAAGGTCCCAAGTTCGAGTCTCAGTCCGGCACACAGTTTTAATCTGCCAGGACGTTTCATATCAGCGCACACTACGCTGCAGAAAGAAAATCTCATTCTGGAATGTATTTTATGCTCATGTTTGTGTCTTTCAGGCTGTATATTCTTTATTATCTTACTATAGAGATATTCCGTCTGGTAACTGATATTCAGGCACTTCAGAGTTTGGAGGCTTCCCTTTAATTACCACGGAGTCTCTTATCATCGACTACACTGTATATGCCCCTTACTATATGGGATTCTGGACGTGTTAACTCCACTACATTAGGGTGTGGCAGCCTCCTGACTACATATCATCCTTCAAAAATTTCGTAAATGAGCCCTTATTAGTACCAGATCGCCCACAATGAATTCCCTACGTGTTATATATTTGCTATGCGTCGCCTTAGAATACTCTCCCTTTGCTGTTCTTCCAAAATCAAGCCAGTATTTTTTGGGAATTTTACTAAGCGTTCGATCATGGTTTCAGGTCTTTTACCCATCAACAATTCATAAGGCGATATTTCTCTTGTTGACTGTGGAAGTTCATTCAGTAACTCCTCAAACTCTGTAACATTGCCAAAAGGTGTACTTAGTCTTCCAAGCTCTTTCATAACTCTCTCCACAGGGTTTGAAGACCGATAGACCCTGGATATATACACTATGTGATGAAAGTATCCGGACACCTGGCTGAAAATGAGTTACAAGTTCGTGGCGCCCTCCATCGGTAATACTGCAGTTCATTATGGTGATGGCCCGCCCTTAGCTTTGATGACAGCTTCCACTCTCGCAGGCATACGTTCAATCAGTTGCTAGAAGCATTCTTGGGGACTGGCAGGTCATTCTTCACGGAGTGTTGCACTGAGGAGAGGTATGGATGTCGGTCGGTGAGTCCTAGCACGAAGTCGGCATTCCAAAACATCCTAAACGTGTTCCATAGGATTCAGGTCAGAACTCTGTGCAGGCCAGTCCTTTACAGGGATATTATTGTCGTGTAACCACTCCGCCACAGGCCGTGCATTACAAACGGGTGCTCGATCGTGTTGAATGATGCAGTCGCCATCCGCACTCTTCAAGAGTGGGAAGCAAGAAGGTGCTTAAAACATCAATGTTGGCCTGTGCTGTGATAATGCCACGCAAAACAACAAGGAGTGCAAGCCCCCTCCGTGAAAAGCACGACCACACCATAACACCTCCGTATGTTACTGTTGGCACTACACACGCTGGCAGATGACGTTCACCGGGGATTCGCCATACCCACATCCTGCCATCGGATCGCCACATTGTGGACCGTGATTCGTCACTCCACACAAAGTTTTCCCACTGTCCAATCGTCCAATGTTTAACCTCCTTACACCAAGCGAGGCGTCGTTTGGAATTTACCGGCGTGATGTGTGGCTTATGAGCAGCCGCTCGACCATGAAATCAAAGTTTTCTCACCTCCCGCCTAACTGTCATAGTACTTGCAGTGGACCCCGATGCAGTTTGGAATTCCTTTGCGATAGTCTCAATAGATGTCTGCCTATTACACATTACGACCCTCTTCAACTGTCGGCGGTCTCTGTCAGTCAAGAGACGAGGTCGGCCTGTACGCTTTTGTGCTGTACGTGTCCCTTTACGTTTCCACTTCACTATCACAAAGGAAACAGTGGACTTAATGATGTTTAGGAGAGTGGAAATCTCTCGTGCAGACGAATGACACAAGTGACACCCCATCACCTGCCAACGTTCGAAGTTCGTGAGTTCCGCGGAGCGCCCCATTCTGCTCTCTCACGATGTCTACTGAGGTCGTTGATATGGAGTGCCTGGCAGTAGGTGGCAGCACAATGCACCTAATCTGGGGAACGTAAGTTTTTGGCGATGTCCGGATACTTTTGAACTTTTATATCAAGACTTTTCAAGGTATTCTTCCAAGGTGTTGATGAAAACTAGGACCCATTATCACTATTTATTTAGGTCTGCATGCTGTATGCACATAATGTTGCCCTAATTTACTAGCTATTGCTTTTCCGGTACATTTCCTCATAGGGTACAATCTTAAAACCTTAGAAAACACGTCCCTTATTACCAACACGTGTATAAAACCTTCTCTGGTGGTTGGAAGAGACCCAAACACATAGACTGCAGCTAGCTCACGTACCTCTTCTGGTATAAAATTTGTCCTTTACTGCTGGTTCTAGGTGTTTTCGTTTTCTGACACTTTTCACATCTTTCTAATATTTTTCTAGCCCTCTTTATGATATTGTTAAAAATCCAAGTTTCTTTTAACTTTTCTGAACACTGTTTGGGGTTAAAATGACCATAGCTCACGCGTATATACCATAAGAACTGCTCTATGGTATGTTCTGGTATACATAACTTCCAGTCTTCCCACCCTAAATTACTTCGGTGTTACTATACCCCTCTTTCCACAAAATAATATTCCCTTACTTTGGGCTCCTGGTTTTCTTCCCACTTTTGCTTTACCATAGATCTTTTTCTTGTTCTTTTTTTGATACTGGTTTTATATGTGGTCTCAGCTTAAAAGGTTGATGAGGCTTGGCTTTAAATTTGTAAGTTTCTCCCTTCATTAATTCTAGTTTATCAGAAAATACATCTTTATATTTTAACAACACATTTTTCTAGCTCTCTTTTCCCATTTGTATCAGTAACATCAATATTCTTTACTTTATTCTTTATTTCATTTATTATCTCTGAACCAACATCACTCTGGTTCTGATTCCATTTTATCCGTGAAATACCTTCCTCTTTACATACATCCCACTGAAAACAATCTCACATTATTTTAGGTAGTATTTATCCTGAACTTCCCCTTGGGACTAACCATGTTACCAATTTCTCTGGCGGCCGTGGTGGCCGAGCGGTTCTAGGCGCTTCAGTCCGGAGCCGCGCGACTGCTACGGTCGCAGGTTCGAATCCTGCCTCGGGCATGGATGTGTGTGATGTCCTTAGATTAGTTAGGTTTAAGTAGTTCTAAGTTCTAGGGGACTGATGACCTCAGATGTTAAGTCCCATAGTGCTTAGAGCCATTTGAACCATTTGAACGAATTTCTCTCCAAGTACGGCTTACCGTTAGGGTAATGTAATACTAACCTTTCCTAGACCCATAATTGCTGCGTGGTCCGCCAACAAATTTGTCTCTATTATCAATCCAATACCAAGATTTGGGACCACAATAGCACTAATCTACAACAAAATTCCTTTAACATTTACCCCTAATAACACTTGATTTTTTTATTTTATGTCTTTTCCCTCCTACTGCACCTTGTAAGGGCGATAGTGGTACCTCACGTGGTGATCGAGCGCCCCCCCCCCCTCCCCCTCCCCTCCCGCCGGCTACAGCACGTAACTCGGTACTTGTATCAATAACAGCAGCTGCTTTAATTCCATTAATTTCCATGTCTACAACCGGTTGGTATTCCTCTTCTTCAAAACGAACTTCTGTAATATCCCCAGGACTTTCCCTTATCAACCCCTTCATAGTCAATAATCCGTCACTTTTCTGAGCTTGATTTCGGACCTTACACAAACTCCTTTCTGGTTTTACGTTCCCTGGTGTCCCCTTTCGTGATTTATTTTTGTCTCGTGTTCATTACGTCTCTCATTTTGTTCTTGATATCGCCTGTTATTGTGATTGTTTATTACCTACTCGGTTGCAAACTCCTCTGTTGAACCCATTGCCATGTCTGTCGTTGTCTGTCCCATTCTGATTTCTGTTGTGGTCCCTCTGCTCATTATGGGTTCTCTTTTGTTTTCTCCAATTACCGCTTTCTCTCGATGTCCAATTTACTCGTCTCCAGCCATTACTGGATGTTTCCTTCACTGAAATTGCATCCAGCTGGTCTAAAGTTTGTAAAATATCTTCTGTTCCTTTTTCGATATCCATATTATTTACACCAATAATATCTTTTAATTTTGGATCGGATTTCTTTTCAACCGCTTCAGCAAAGATATCAGTGCCTCTGTCAGTAAAATCACTGACCTCTTTCTGAATACTGGCTACATTTGTGATTATGTCTTTAGTGTATTTGTTTCACTGAAGATATTCTATTAGGTAAAGCTGTCTCTGCTCCATCTAATTTTTTGTTTACATTGGAGATCGACGCATTGAATTTTTCAATCTCCTGTATGATCTAAAATTTTTACATTCTCTTTTATTCTGTAACAAAATTTACTATGATTTACTACGGCTGCTTCCCAGTGGTGACGTTTTTTTCCAGGCTCTGAGCCACTGCCCGCTGTTCCTTGATTATTTCATCTACCACTCTGAAATTTTGGTTAGCATCTCCAATACATTTATCCAACCTATCAGCTGTCTTCTTGTTAATTTCTTTCATGATTTTTATCAATTGTTCTTTAGTGTCTGTAGCACTTTTCTGTATTCTCTTATTAGTTGCTTCGAATTTTTGGGTAGTTTCTTCTATTTTCATGTTAGTTTCCGTAGCAGTTTCTGATGTTTTGTCGGTTTCCAGTTTTTTGTTTAGTTGTTTACTTTCCCTAGTACTTTCCTCTTATGATAGCTGAAAAATGGCTTGCATATTTCTGAATCATTAATTCTGTTAGGTTCATTTTCTGTCGTCATGCTTTTCTGAACTAGTGTCTGGGTGTCTGACTCAGCAGCATTGTCTATGGTAACTATTTAATGTGACTCCCTGCCCCTCGGTGCCTATGATATCATTCATAGTGACTACAGGGCCTTCTTTTGATTTTGCAAGCGGAAATACATCATGCGTCTCTGTCAAGTCAGAGCTCACCTGAGGCATATTCTCTCTAATATTTGGTTCGCTCATTTTCCTCTTAGTTGTCCTACTGCTTCTAAGTAAAATTTACTGTATACAGCACCATTATATCACTTTAACGTACTTTGAAAATTGTGTATTTTCCTGGACACAGTAATGCTCCGCTGCCTCGCCAAGCGTCGAACCCCGGACATACACGTTGGTACCTCCGGTTAAGCGGCTTGGTTTGGCACGTTGGACGTCTCTGTCTTGTTTCTTCTACTACGATCTCTTCTCGACGATCGTTCGCTGTTCTTCTCTAGCGAAATGTTTGTACTCCAGTGACGCGAATTATATTTTTCGCTATGCGAAACTTATCACTTTACATGACACACTTCCTTCAATGTTTGAAAAAAATGGCTCTGAGCACTATGGGACTCAACATCTTAGGTCATAAGTCCCCTAGAACTTAGAACTACTTAAACCTAACTAACCTAAGGACATCACACACACCCATGCCTGAGACAGGATTCGAACCTGCGACCGTAGCAGTCCCGCGGTTCCGGACTGCAGCGCCAGAACCGCTAGACCACCGCGGCCGGCTTCAATGTTTGACTCACTCAGTTTTAATGTTATACATTGCAATCACTTGTAACAGTTATTGTTCGCTTCTCGCTTCTTTTCTCGTCGCTTTTTTCATCGAAATTGCACTTCCTGTTTTGCCCATAAATTTGCAATAAACAGTTTTTTCCGCCGTAAGCTATCTTTTACAGTCGTATTTCATTCACAAGATCCCTCAAACTGCGACGACATGCAAGAGGCATCTAGTGCAGTCTATCCAAATTTGCGGGAAATTCACTCTCCCACCAGGGGTGCCAAATGCAAGAGCTCCCCACTCGTAGTAAACCTCCAGAAATGTCTCAGTTTAGCCGACGAGTTCATAGATGGTGATATAGGGAGCATACAGTATAATTGTCCACGATTTTCCAACCGACCTTTCCCATAATGAAGCCAGTCCGTCTTTGAATTGACCAAGTGAGCCGCAGCGTACGAATTCTCAGTGCCTGTTCAGCCTCAGGAGGCTAAGTACACCCCGTACCATACCTTTCCACCACAGAATATCAGGTGGTTACTACCAGTCGGACCTGGGATCACCATGTTGGGAGCCCACAACGCGAAACAGCTATCAGAGGGCGGGCCCGGTTTCAGGATGACGTCAGATGTACTACAGAAGGCATTCCGATACGATATGGTGATGACTGATGAGTGACAAGGCGGAAGAGTACGAATATAGTGCAATGGACGAATCCATCATCTGCTGGTGACTGGTAACTTAACAGCAGGCTGAGCGCTGTGTACACGCACAGGCTCAGGGAGGAGTTTTGTGTGAGCTGGCCGCCCCCCCCCCCCCCCCCCCCCCGCCCCCCTGCCTGTCCACGGCAGCAGGCGGCGCTGGGTTCGCGCCCAGTGCGGCCTTTTTGCGTCCTGCCTGCGGCGACACCCGCGCAACGTTTGTTATTTAAAATGCTCGCTGTAACTGGTAGCTTCGACTGTCACCCACATTCTGTATCTTCTGCCATACTTCCTGACGTATCGCGACATGCTCTGAGCCTTTATTCTGACCACATGTTGCCTTTTCTCAGCACAATTCAATTAAACGCTCGTTTCCATCAACAAGAGAAACAACGAAAGACGCTTAAAAAGTTGTGAGGTTGAACATCTTTAATTACACTCAAATTCTTTAGTAAATGCACACAAGACGATCACTAATAAATAAAATAAATAAATAAATAAAAACAGCTATTAAACTGCTGGCTGTGTAGTGCAGCTGTTGTGATTTAATTTGTGTCTTCATTTTTCACGGAAGACTGTGGAAAGCAATTACGATGTCATTCTTCCACATATATTTAAAGGAAGATTTCCACCACTGGCAAGTCAGTGGGAGAAGTGATTTTGCTTTTGTAGACTGAGATACGATGTCGTATTTTAAGTGGGTTGAATCTGATGATATTGCGGAGATTAAACTGCCATTAGTCCAGCTGTTCCGCACCGTATTACGGTGATGACGATTGATGAGCGTTAAGTGGCGCCCTCAAAGTGGAGAGCCAGGGCGACGAGCCAGCCCGAGCGTCTTCCTGTCACTGTCTCCAGCCCACTGTCTACGTTTCTCTTCACGTACAGTGCTCCCAGCACTGGTTCTCGAAGGCGGAACTTCTTCCGGTTTCCCGTAGCTGGCCTAACAAATTCTGAAGGTATTCTTAGGTATTTGGCAAATAAACTATGGTACATGTTCCATTACGGATACCCAGTCTGATGCAGGCCTTGTTAACTGGTGAACCATTCCAGTACTAGGTGGACACTTAATTCTGCGTGTTCCCCTTTAAACACTGGCCTCGCACCTGTGAGCCAAAACACCGTGACCAGCTGCTTGACGACGTGTTTTCCCACCACTGGAAGGCCCAGGAGTCAACAAGTCGCCGGTAGGCTTCTGAAAGCGTGGCGCATGTCGCTGGTCACGTGCGGCCCGTGGCACTAACCGGACTTCACTATCGTGCTCCTCAGGCCACTGCGACATCATTCGCGCTTTACGAGGTGCGACAATAAAGTAATGAGACTGGTTTTCTTTGCAAGATGTGGCAACCCTGCAGGCTTGCGTAGGCACAACATCTTCGATCTTGGTCTATAAGCTGCTTCTAGTCCAAGCGGCACATCGATGCAACTGCTCAGTCGTGAGTTGTGCTGGAATAAGTTAACACGTGTTTGTGTCTCTCGTCACAGAAATGGAACCGCATAATATTGCGCAACTGTATGCCATTTCTTTTTGCGTTAAACTGGATGAAAACGTGACGACAACTTACGGTAAGCTTCAGAAGGCTTTTGGAGAGGAGGTTATGTCAAGAGCTCAAGTTTTTCGTTGGCATAAAATGTTTAGTGAAGGCAGAACGAATATTGAAGATGAAGACAGCAGTGGACGACCATCAACCTCACGGACGGATGTCAACTTGGCCAGGGTGCGTGAACTCGTACGATCTGACTGAAGATTATCCGTGAAAATGATTGCGGAAGAACTGAACATCAATCGAGAAACGGTTTGTCTAATAATAACTGAAGATGTTGATATGAGAAAGATTTGTGCAAAAATGGTCCCCAAAAATCTCACACCACAAAAGCGAGAACACGGAAAAATATGGCAGCCGATCTGTTAGAGCAAACGGAAATCAATCCAGAATTGTTGAGCCGTGTTATCACTGTTGATGAAAGTTGGTTTTTTTCAGTACTATCCAGAGACAAAACGCCAAAGTTTGCAATAGTGCTCAAAGGGATCACCCAGACCAAAAACAGCTCGCATGTCAAAGTCGAAAGTGAAATACTAGCTTGTGTGCTTCTTTGATTCCGAGGGAATTGTTCATAAAGAGCGGGTGCCTCCTGGACAAACAGTTAACCAATATTACTACATAGAAATTTTAGAAAGACTTCATAGGAGTTCTTCGTGTCCGTATCAACATTGCTGATAATTGGATTTTGCATAACGATAAAGCGCCATCCAAAATTGTTCTGTCAGTACAGCAATTTTTAACCTCAAAACAAATTTAAGTACTACCACAGCCATCTTATTTACCAGATATCGCTCCGTGCGACTTCTTTCTATTTCCAAGAGTCAAAACGGCGGTCAAGGGACACCATTTTCAAACAACGCAAGATGTCCAAAAAGCTGTGACGAGGGTCTTGGAGGATATTACAGAATATGAGTTCCGGAAATGTTGCAATCAATGGCAGAAGCGCTGGAAAAAGTGTGTGCAGCCAGAAGGGAACTACTTTGAAGGAGACAACACTAAACTTGACTAAAACTGTGAGCAACGTTTTTTTCACATCGGTCACATTACATCAGTCTGAATCAGAGGCTCAGACGGTTCTGCGACCGTGTAGGCTGCAGATTCCTCGACTTGCGCCATAGGGCGTTGGGGTTTCGGGTTCCGCTAAATAGGTCAGGTGTCCATTACACACAGGAGGCGGCTACACGGGCAGCAGGGGCTGTGTGGCGTGTACTGGGCGGCTTTTTAAGGTTAGACAGTCTTGGGAAACATCAAAAAGGTCTCCAGTCTCAAAGGGTACAGGGCAAAGAAACGACGAGTCGGTATCGTAGTTGTAAATTGTCGTAGCTGTGTTGGAAAGTACCAGAGCTTCAAGCGCTGATAGAAAGCACTGAAACTCAAATCGATATAGGAACAGACAGCTGGCTAAAGCCGGAGATAAATTCTGCCTAAATTTTTACAGAGGCGCAAACCGCGTTCAGAAAGGATAGATTAAATAAAGTAGGTGGTGGTGTGTTTGTGTCTGTTGGAAGTACTTTATCTTGTAGTGAAGTTGAAATAAATAGTTCCTGCGAATTACTATGGGTAGAGGTTATACTCAACAGCCGTACCAAAATAATAATTGGCTCCTTCTACCGACCCCCGACTCGGATGATATAATAGCTGAACGCTTCAAAGAAAACTTGAATCTCATTACAAATAAGTACCCCACTCATACAATTATAATTGGTGGAGACTTCAATCTACCCTCGATTTGTACCCCACTCATACAATTATAACTGGTGGAGACTTCAATCTACCCTCGATTTGTTGGCGAAAATACATGTTCAGAGTCTGTGGTAGACAGAAAACATTTTCCGAAATTGTACTAAATGCTTTCTCTGAGAATTACTTCGAACAATTAGTTCATGAGCCCGCACGAATTGTAAATGGTTGCGAAGACACACTTGACGTCTTAGCCACTAATAATCCTGATCCCCGTCATGAGCGGGCCGGAGTGGCCGTGCGGTTCTAGGCGCTACAGTCTGGAATCGCGTGACCGCTGCGGTCGCAGGTTCGAATCCTGCCTCGGGCATGGATGTGTGTGATGTCCTTAGGTTAGTTAGGTGTAAGTAGTTCTAAGTTCTAGGGGACTGATGACCATAGCATTTAAGTCCCATAGTGCTCAGAGCCAGAGCGTCATGACGGACACAGGGATTAGTGAACACAAGGTCATTGTAGCGAGGTTCAAAACCATATCAACCAAAACCACAAAAAATAAACGCCAAATGTATCTATTTAAAACAGCATATAAAAATTCGCTTGATGCCTTCGTAAGAGAGAGTCTCCACTCCTTCCAAGCTAATTATGTAAGTGTAGACCAGATATGGCTCTAATTCAAAGATACAGTATCGACAGCAATAGATAGATTCATACCGCATAAGTTAATTAGAGACGGGACTGATCCACCATGGTACACAAAACACGTTGGAACACTGTTGCAAAAGCAACGAAAAAAGGATGCCAAATTCAGAAGAACGCAAAATCCCCAAGACTGGCTAAGTTCCACGGAAGCTCGAAATTTAGTGCGGACGTCAATGCGAGATACTTTTAATAGTTTCCACAATGAAATTGTGTCAAAATATGGTAGAAAACCCAAAGAGAAAAAACAGTCAATACCGTCACTTCGCGATAGCGATGGAAATGTTACCGATGATGGTGCCTCTAAAGCGGAGTTACTAAATACGGTTTTCCGTAATTACTTCACGAAAGAAGACGAAGTAAATATTCCAGAATTCGAAACTAGAACAGATGTTAGCATGAGTGACATAAAAGTAGATACTTTAGGTGTTGGGAAACAAATCACTTAAGAATGGAAAGTCTTCCGGCCCAGATGGTATACCAGTCAGGTTCCTCTCAGAGTATGCAGACACAATAACGCCTTTCTCAGCAATCATATACAACCGCTCACTTGACGAAAGGTCTGTTCCTAAAGACTGGAAAATAGCACAGGTCACACGAATATTCAAGAAAGGGAATAGGAGTAACTCATTGAATTACAGACCCATATCAATTTGCAGTAGGATTTTGAGGCATATAATTTACTCGAATATTATGAATCACCTTGAATAAAATGACTTATTGATACATAGCTAACACAGATTCAGAAAATATCTTCTTGTTCCCATGAAGTAATGAGTGCTGTCGACAAGGGATCTCAGATCAATTCCATATTCCTACATTTCCTGAAGGCTTTTGATACCGTTCCTCAAAAGCGACTATTAATCAAATTGCGTGCTTATTTAGTATCGTCTCGGTTGTGTGACTGGATTCGTGATTTCCTCTTAGAGAGGTCACAGTTCGTAGTGACAGTCGGTAAATCGTCGAGTAGAACAGAAAGGCAAGGTAGTGTCATAGGCCCTCTGCTGTTTCTGATTTATATAAATGATCTAGGCGATAATCTGAGCAGCTCCCTTAGATTGTTTGCAGATGACGCTGTAATATACCGTCTAGTAAAATCATCAGACGATCAATTCCAATTACAAAATGATCTAGAGAGAATTTCTGTATGGTGTGAAAAGTGGCAATTAGCACTAAACAAAGAAAAGTGCGAGGTCATCCACATGGGTTGTCAATTCGACTGACAATTACGAGCAACTTAAATTGGAAAGACCACGTAGATAATATTGTGGGTAAGGCGAAACAAAGACT
This sequence comes from Schistocerca americana, assembly GCF_021461395.2. Taxonomy (NCBI): domain Eukaryota; kingdom Metazoa; phylum Arthropoda; class Insecta; order Orthoptera; family Acrididae; genus Schistocerca; species Schistocerca americana. Next base: position 18,806,516 of record NC_060119.1, on the reverse strand, counting down.
ACGCTTTGTTGGCAGAACACTTAGAAGATGCGACAGTCCCACTAAAGAGACAGCCTACATCGCACTTGTCCGTCCTCTGCTGGAATATTGCTGCGAGCTACGGGATCATTAGCAAGTAGGATTGACGGAGGACATCGAAAAATTGCAAAGAAGGGCAGCTCGGTTCGTGTTATCGCGCAATGGGGGTGAGAGTGTCACTGATATGATACGCGAGTTGCGGCGAGATCTATTTATGAAATTTCTAACACCAACTTTCTCTTCCGAATGCGTAAATATTTTGTTGACACCCACCTACGTAGGGAGAAATGATCATCATAATAAAATAAGAGAAATCAGAGCTCGAAGGGAAAGATTTAGGCGTTCCTTTTTCCCACGTGCCATTCGAGAGTGGAATGGTAGAGAGGCAGTATGAAAATGGTTCGATGAACCCTCTGGCAGGCACTTAAGTGTGAACTGCAGAGTAACCATGTAGATGTAGTTGTTGACGTAGACTTTATTGTCGCACCCCGTTATCGTGCTGGTAGTTGGCACCGCTGTTGGGAAAGACGTGGAGCGTGACGAGGCGTCAGTGGCCATCAGCGGTGTCCACGTGGTCCACAGGTGTCGCCCTGTCTCGGAATGCGGGAGCCCGGGTGGTACCCTGACCCTGCGCGGGGTAACACTGGCTCCACTGTTGGGCATCGGCCGCGTGTTTCGTGCAGCAGCCGCTCGCCCTGTCGTCGTACTCTGACAAGAAAGGTGATTCGTGTGACCAGGAAACACTTTTCCGTTGATTTACGGTTCGGTCTCGATGATGCCATTCCCTACGCAGTCCTAACGTGGGAACGTGTGGACGAGCCCGTCTTCCACAACACGCGCTGAGCGACGTGTTCCAAAACATTTTCGCTCGTACATCGTAGCACTGCGTCGTCAGACAGGCAAAACCCTGCTTTTCAGAGTTTTGAAGCGTACGGCAGGGGATCTCCCCATCTGCGGTTCGTGTCACCGTTACAATGATTCTCCATTCCTTTGTGAACCATAACTCGATTGACAAACTTTCAGAGGTGGTAGTACGGAGCAAAACAAGAAATAAATATTTTACCGACATTTGCTGTACAAGAGGTATGAGCACCTGTTTAGTAGAAGAGGTGTTTTTCACAGCAGTAAAGACGAGCTCACAGCTCTTACGACATGCACTTGAGAGTGCACGTTTCTAGACTTTTTTGGCCCGCACTGACGCCGCTGTAAGACTGCCGGCGGAGTCCCGGTCCACGCCGTGTTGTCTCCCCACCGCGTCGCCTACTCGCAGTTCCAGCACCTGCTGGCCTTCCGTCTCTCGGCGAACAGCCACAGTGTTCTACTCACAGCTCATCAGCGTATTTCAGCAGCTTCTTAGTCGACAGGAGGAATCGTCAAATGTAAACAAATTTTGTCTTTTTTTTTTATAAAACTGTTTCTTATTGCCTAATAGAACTTGCGCTGTCAGAGTTGTAACCGGGAAAATTATTTATTATCGGTGTTCTTCCGCGCATTTTAGCACCAGTGCTGACTCCACTAAAAGGAAGAAATAATTGTAATTTAAAGATAGTTGTCGTATACTAGAACTCAATGATTCGGGTCCCATAAAATTGAAATTCTCTACTTTCCGAAACCGTCTCATGTGCTGAGAGTAGGTTCAATCAACGGCGGGAGAGTGCAGACTGCAAAAGTGCTAACTTTCAGTTATTCCATAATCAGAAAGAATACAGCTCACAAACTAGAAACTTTTTCTGTAGTACCAGATAGTTCATAGGTTCCCGTTTTATTCACTCTCGTGTTGTCCTGTGTCTGCAGGATCTTTTAGCTGATGTCGCTCGAGCACCTGCTCGTATGCTTACTTTTATTACATTGCAGGACTTGTGCAAAAAGATCTAACTCTTTTATTTTGTTTATGTGCGTCTTTGTAAGTACTTTCTGGTGTTGCCACCTTGCGCTTTTTTCTACGCTATTAGTGCACTAACGTTTGTGACTGGGCGCTGATGACCTTAGTAGTTCAGCGCCCTGAACAAAACAAGAAAAAAAAGATAATATCTCCCGAGGTCGCCCTATAACACCGGCTACCAGTCTGGTCACGATGCTTCAGATTTCCTTCAGTATTTGGCGAGATCGAGCGGCTTAGAATCTCTTCTGACTACGCAGCACCTCGTTCCGTCTTCTCCGCTGGCGATCGTCGAAATCACTCGCGATCACTGAATGACAAACAGCACTGCGAGACTCTGGTCCATCAGTGTACAAAGTCACATCTGCTGTCGAAGCGAAGAAATGCGTATCCACTCTGTCAGATTCAGGCAGCTGAGATTTATCTTAATCCGTTTGAGGCCCTCAGGGGCTCAGAATTCGTTTCCTGGATAAGTGCTGGGCGATCCTCGGGTTACTGACGTGAGATGCGGTGTGGTGAGTGCCGCCAATCCCCTGTCACCCTAAGCTCTAGGCGTGTTTCAGCGATGAAGCGTTTTGTGTCACAGGAGGTGATGGTCTGTTTGCCCGCACGGATCGCGGGGGTAGCAGAACCTCTGTAACAAAAACCCTCAAACTCAACGTGTGCTGTGCGCTGCTGAGGTGCGTAGCCGTTGAGGAGGATCAGTCGCTAGCGGGCAACGTCTGGGGAAGCTGCTGCACCTCAGCTGTACAGAGCTTACTCTGGCTGGACTGCCTTTCCTGCCTGCTCGCGGGGACACCACGAAGCATAAATCACATATTTCTACTACCAGTGGTTCGGGTTCAGCCTTTGGGCAGTATTAACACCCAAATTCCTAACAGGCCTCGGGTGGTTAGTCCACCTGGGTCATCATCTCTCAATATCAAGGACAGTATTCAAAGTAACGGACCACATCCTGTGATAGAAACGTTCCTGGTGCCATGAAACGTGTGGAAGGTTCTTTTCAAAACTGTTGCTGTTGTACAGAGTGATTTTTTCCACCGTTTTCAAACTCTAGTTATTGAGCGATGAGAGGACACAGAAAAAAAAGATCTAATCAACTTATGTCCCGAAATGCATGCTTTCCACGCTAGAAACCATTTATTCGATCATGCTTTGTTACAGAGGCTGCGGTCTGATACGCGCTGTATCATGCCGCCACAGTTACAGTATGCACATTTTCCTCCTGTAGGGTGGCACTGTTTCTCATACGTCATGCTGTAGCGGCCGCTCCTGCCATAGTAATTGGTAGTGTTGTGTCCGATTCACTTCTCTTGCTGTCTCACCTTGTAGTGGACGTGATACAGCGTTGTACACTGGCTCCGTATTCGAATTGAGAGTGTGCCTTCATGGTGTTTACTTAGGGAAAGGCAAATGGCAGTGGGGAGCAGGCAGGCAGCAAAGTTGTATCAGGAGACCTATATCCACAGACAACCGCAGCGTTCGCCGTTTGTCTGAGACAGGGTCGTTTTAAGGATGCAGGAAATCGTGAAGGACATACCTGAAATTTTCGGACACCAGACTTGGAGGAAAATGTGATAAACACTGTGGAAGGCGAGCGCCGTGTCAGTACCACGCAGTTGGTCCGCAAGTATTGGGTAAGCCAGACGACCGTGTGGAGCAATCTCCATGACAATTGTTACTACACTTAACAGCGTGTGCAGGACTTACTAGCGACAGACGTCTCTCATCAGTAGTAGTTTTGTCACTGGTTTCTTCAAAAGGCAACCACGATTTCGGGATTTGTGTCATCCATCCTATTCACGCCTGAGGCCTCCTTCACACGGAGTCGTATATTCAGCTTTCATAACAGTCATCTGTGGGATAGTATGCAGAACCCTCGCGGTATGGTGACTGCGAATCATCAGCACGGTGCCGCCGGAGTGTGTGGGTGACCATATTTTGGGTCCAGTCTTTCTTCAACATCGCCTCAGAGGCCGGAACTATCGGCATTTCATGCAGGTGACTTTACCTCCCTTGCTGGAAGCAGTGCCATTGATGATCAGAAGGGTTATGTGGCTGCTACATGATGGTGCTCCAGCCCACTTTGCCATTAACGTCCAGACGCATCTCAATCGTGTCTTCCCTGGTCAATGAATTGGACAAGGGGTTCCAGTTGTAAGGTCTACTCGTTCACTGGATCTCAACCCGTGCGATTTCTGGCTATGGGGCCATTTCGAAAGTATTGTGTATGCAGGGCCCATGCCAGATGTGGAGACACTGGAACAGCTTAGTCATGCTGCCACTGTTCCGATGGAGCGAGACCAATGTGCACATCTGAGACAGAACATGCTACACCGCGTACATGCATGCGTTGAGACACATGGAAACCATTTTTAACACATACTGTAACCGTGGCTGCGTGGTACAGCTCGTATTAGACAAGTCTCTGTAATAATGTATGATTGAATAAATGGTCTCCAGCATGGAAGTCATGCATACGTGGCCATAAGTTCATTAGACTCTTCTTGTTCTATATGCTCTCATCGATAAATCCCTAGAGTTTATACACAGTGGAAAAAATCACCCTGTATATCGATAAAGCTCTTGAGGGACTTGCAAGAAACTCAAGTGTATCAAGAGGCTGCGAAATGACACTCTGCTGCTGGAGACTTTGAAGGCTCCGCAAATACAGAAGCTGTCGAATGCCAAGCTACTTGGAGAGTATCCCATCAGCAGTAAGCTGCAGTGTTAAAGGAGTTGTAACACTCTGGGGCGTTATGGATGTGGATACAAAAGAACTGCAGCGAGAATGGGAAAGTGCAAAGGTCACTTAAGTCCAGAACGTTATGAAAAGGGGTGATGGTGAATTTCAAACGTCGGCATATTTTATCCTGACATTCAGTCTAGAAAAGTTACCTTAGTATAATGGAGAAGACTTTCTCCAACTTATGGTTAGAATGTATGTCCCAAATGCAATGTGCTACTTCAAGCGCCAACACTTTGGTCACAACCATAGTGATGGGTTGTAAGAGTCACGAAGATGATGTGGTACTGCTGCTCATGAACATGGTTTCCAATGCAGTGCGCCACCCACATATGTTAACTGCTACCAGGCCCATCCAGATTGGAGCGGGTACTGGCCTGTCTTCACCAAATAAAAGGAGATTCAAGAGATAAGTCGCCCTATGTGTGTCTCAGTCTGATGTAGGAAAGGTATTTAAGGCCGTTGAGTCGCCAACGTTTGTTAAGTCTTTTGCCTCGGTGTTTGCAACCTGTCCAGAAGATCAGTGATCAGTGTTACCACTCAGACCACATCCATCTGCATCTGTAAGTGCAGCTGACACCTTGCGCCGCTGGTCCCGCAGCCCATCCTTCCTGTCGCTGAAGCACTGGAAGTTGCCGAAGATAACGGCGTCGTACATAGCAAACGCTCATTGCAGACAACGAAAGGGAGTGCTTTTGTTACCACCCCAGAATGGCAGCTGGGGACAAAGGGCAATTGGCCAAAACAATCCGTTCTGAAGCCATCAGACCGTGTGATATTGGTGCTGTCCGATGCATCTGATGATGACCATACCGTCGCCTGAGGGAACCAGCGAGTCCTTCATGTGATAACTCCCTCCCCCTCTGCTGGATTCTTCCCAACACCTTGGAATGACGAGAGCGAAGATATGGCTTCTATACTGCAGTCAGGATCCAGCTTTCTGGCGGCACAGAGTGACTGCTGAGAATGGCAGTTGGGATTTCCGGTCCACCACTGATGAAGAGGAATAACATCTACTGTAATCCATTTCCTCTTGTTTTTGGGTTTAGTTTTCACAACTATCTTTTCTGCTGCTCCAGTTTTGTGTTACTCCGCCATGTTGGAAATTTTTAGCTGGATTGTGTGTTTCTTATGCATGATGCCCAGGTCTCCTGGGGCCTCCCAGATGTATCTTCTTCGCTTGTGTTGATGGAAAAGTGTATTTGTAACAACTAATCGGTGCCTGGACCAAGGCTCAATTAGTCGGGCTCCTCTTTCATTTCGTCTTGCAAGTCCATAGTTGCCCACAATTCCCTTTTCTGGTTATTCACCCACACTTGCATTCCAGCCCCACATGAAAATCAGATTTTAATCTCCATTAACATGTCCTGTCACATTACTTACGTCTCCGTATATTTCGCCAACTACCGCATCCTCTTCTTTGGACTTTGGTATATAAAGTTGTATTATAGTTGTCTGCAGAGTCAGGCTCCAGCTCTTGGCTCATAAACGAGTACAACTACAGACCGACAAGTTTTCATATTTTTCTTTATTTTCCTCGTAGCATATTTATTAAATTTCGCCCGTGTTTCTCTGTTTAAGAGGTTTAATCTCGCGTATTTGTAAGTGTAAATTCATTCAGTCTGTGGCGCAGTAGTTGCTCACCGATCAGCCAGCTACGTAGCTCATTAACGCATCAGCGTCCATTGCTGACACATCGGGAAGGTAGCAAGTTGGATATCTGTAATTGTCTGCTTTTGTAGTTCACTTATTCAGTTAGTGTTGCTAGCATGGCTAGGATTTGTACATGCTGTGTGCGGATGCAGGAGGAGCTGGCCACAGTTCGTGAACAGCTGAATGTGCTTTTGGCTACAGTCAGTCTCCTTCACGCTGCAGCCTCGGGGAGAACCTGGCGAGCCGCTTGGAGCACCTCAGGCGCCGCTTGTCTTGCCCACGGGCTCTGGGTGCTTCCCAAACACCTTGGTGCACCTGACCCTGACGCGCTGAATCCACTCTCATAGCAGGGTGAGGGCGCGTGGCAACGCGTTGGCGTCGGTCGAGGCGGAGACTGGCCGCCTGGCCTCGCCCATTCACCGTGTGAGTGGAAATGTGGCTGCTCCTTCAGCAGGGTCCGAGCAGGCACACAGGGGAGGCGTTTAGTTATAGAGCCCCTTCGCAGATACCGTTCTGGGCTGGAAAAAACGCTAGTGATCACTTAGTATGTCTGCCGTGGGGCGTCATCCGAGAAGTAGAGGCTATGGAGCGGGCTCGGTGCAGTCGTCTGCATGTTGTGACTCACGTTGGCACCAACAACGACTGTCGCATGGGTTCTGAGGCGATGCTCAACTCGTACAGGCAGCTGGCGGAAGTGGCGAAGACTGCTCGTTCCGCACGCTGGATGCAAGCAGAGCTCGAAATTTGCCTCATCGTTCTCAGAGTTGATCGGGGTTTGCTGCTGCCCGCGACGAATTCCTCTCCTGTGCTTACTCTTACTCTTCAGAGTAGCATTTGTAACCTTCGTCCTCAATCATTTGCTGGATGTATTCCAATCTCTGTCTTCCTCTATAGTTTTTGCCCTCTACAGCTCCCTCTAGTACCATGGAAGTCATTCCCTCATGTCTTAACGAATGTCCTATCATCTTCTCCCTTCTTCTTATCAGTGTATTCCACATATTCTTTTCCTCTCCGATTCTGCGTAGAACCTCCTTATTCCTTATCTGTCCACCTAATTTTCAACATTCGTCTGTAACACCACATCTCGAATGCTCTGATTCTCTTCTGTTCCGGTTTTCCTACAGTCCATGTTTGACTATCATACAATGCTGTACTCCAGACGCACATTCTCAGAAATTTCTTCGTCAAATTAAGGTCGATATTTGATATTAGTAGACCTCTCTTGGCCAGGAATGCCCTTTTTGCCACTGCTAGTCTGCTTTTGATGGTCTCCTTGCCCCGTCCGTCATTGGTTATTTTACTACCTAGGTAGCAAAATTCCTTAACTTCATCTACTTCGTGACCATCAATCCTGTTGTTAAGTTTTTCGCTGTTCTCATTTCTACTACTTCTCATTACCTTCGTCTTTCTTCGATTTACTCTCAATCCATACTGTGTACACATTAGACTGTTCATTCCGTTCAGCAGATCATTTAATTCTTCTTCACTTTTACTCAGGATAGCAATGTCATCAGCGAATCGTATCATTGATATCCTTTCACCTAGTATTTTAATTCCACTCCTCAACCTTTCTTTTATTTCCATCATTGCTTCCTCGCTGTACAGATTGAAGAGTAGGGGCGAAAGGCTACAGCCTTGTCTTACACCCTTCTTAATACGAGCACTTCTTATTATTCCCTCTTGGTTGTTGTACATATTGTATATGACCCGTCTCTCCCTATAGCTTACCCCTACTTTTCTCAGAATTTCGAACATCTTCCTCCTTTTTACATTGTCGAACGCTTTTTACAGGTGACAAAAGCTATGAACGTGCCTTGATTTTTCTTTAGTCTGCTTTCATTACTAACCGCAACGTCGGAACTGCCTCTTTCGTGCCTTTACTTTTCCTAAAACCAAACTGGTCGTCATCTAGCGCACCCTCAATTTTCTTTTCCATTCTTGTGTATATGATTTTTGAAAGGAACTTGGATGCGTGAGCTGTTAAGCTGATTGTGCCGTCTTCGGAATTGTGTGGATGATGCTATTCCGAAAGTGAGATTGTATGTCGCCAGACTCATACATTTTTCACACCAACGTGAATAGTCGTTGGATTGCCACTTCCCCCAATGATTTTAGAAATTCTGATGGAATGTTATCTATCCCTTCTGCCTTATTCGACCTTAAGTCCTCCGAAGCTCTTTTAAATTCCAATACAGGATCCCCTATCTGTTCTAAATCAACCCCTAGGACAAGAGAGTGGCCTGAACGTCTGTCTGCTCCTCCGCCATCTTTGACAAGGCCGTTGGTAGAATGAGTGTCTTCTTATGCCGGAAGTCTCCGGCCGCCAATGCTGATTATTAATGAAAATTTAGCAGCGGTGGGATACGAACTCGGGACCGAAGACGTTTTGATTATGAATCAAAGACGCTACCTCTAGACCACGGGTGCATTCGCTCCTCGGATAACAGAGTATTTTGGGAGTGCACGTGAGGGTTCTTTATGCTAGGCGGCTGTGTGAGGGGCTCTGGTGAACATTTACCTGTCGATAGGAGGCAGGGGAAGTCAGTGGCATTCGACTGTCACAGTTTTATCAGAAAACTGTCCAAGTATTCGTTATGAAGTCCCCGAATGTGCAGGAAATTTCTCGCGCCCACATTACTCGTGGGCCCGAGAGCGGGCCGAAACGTGGAATGGAAAGCCTTGAGATATTTAGCAAGTCATGGGACGTATATCGGAAAGAAATATTAGGGGCAATGGGAAGGGGTGTGTTCGCTGCAGTTGACAAAAATATTGTCTCTGTTGAGGTGGAAGTTGAGTGTGACAATGAAGTCATCTGGTCGCGTTTAACAGGTGTAACTGAATCCAAGTTAACTGTTGGATCTTTTTACCAGGCAACCCATTCTACTGGAAGAGTTCTAGAATAATTCAAAGAAAGTGTACGGCCAATAGATTGTAAATCTATGACTGGGATGCCTTTGGATTGCTTGCGGGAGGTACAGACAGACAGTCGCGCGAAATACTTTTGAACACGTTTGCTGAAGACTGTCTTGGGCAGCTAGCTGGGCAGCCCACACGCAGTGGAAGTATCTTACACCTTGTAGCTAAAAATAGGCCGGACGTTATCGTCAGTGTAAAAACGAGGATTAGTAATTGCGATGTCATTATAGCAACTATGATTACAAAATGGTTGAAATGGCTCTGATGTCCTTAGGTTGGTTAGGTTTAAGTAGTTCTAAGTTCTAGGGGACTGATGACCATGGATGTTAAGTCCCGTAGTGCTTAGAGCCATATGGGTCTGAGCACTATGTGACTTAACTTCTGCGGTCATCAGTCCCCTAGAACTTAGAACTACTTAAACCTAAGTAACCTAAGGACAGCACACACATCCATGCCCGAGACAGGATTCGAACCTGCGACCGTAGCGGTCGCGCGGTTCCGGACTGTAGCGCCTAGAACCGCTCGACCACTTCGGCCGGTTATGACTACAAAAGTTAATAAATCACTCAAGAAGGCGAGGAGAGTGTTCCTGCTACATAGAATACATAAGCAGGTATTGGCATCTCATTTAGACATTGAAATGGCATTACTTAAGTTCCAGTAAGATGGATGTAGGGCAACCATGGGCAAAATTTAAGCAGATTGTAAATCGTGCTCTGGAGTGTTACGTGGCTAGTAAGTGGATAAAGGCTGGAAAAGACCCACGAAATTCGCCAGATGCTGCGGAAGCACAGGCTGTTGCACTTTCCGTTCAAAAGGGAACGCGCAGTTGACTACAAGTGAAGTTTAGTACAGATTCGTGCGTCTCTGAAAAGATCTATGCGCGAAGCATACAACAAATACCATCGTCAGACCTTATCACAGAACCCGAGAAAATTCTGGTCTTACGTAAAATCGTAAAGCCTTCCGTACCGGCGACTTAGTAATAAGCATCCCTGGTTTAGAGAAACAAATGAAAGATTTTACAGAAAATAAGTCACCAGATCCAGATGGAATCCCAGTTGGATTTTACAGAGAGTACGGCACTAGCTTGCATTTACCGTGATTCCCTCGCCCTGCACAAAGTCGCAAGTGACTGGGAAAGCGCGCAGCTGACGCCAGTATATAACAAGGGTACGAGAACGGACCCTCAACATTACAGACCAATATCCCCAACTTCAGTTTGCTACAGAGTCCTTGAACATATTCTCAGTTCGAATATAACAAAGTTTCTTGAGACTCAGAAGCTTATGTCCACCAATCAGCACGGTTTTAGAAAGCATCTCTCGTGCCCATCTCAGCTTGTCCTTTTCCCACATGATACACTGAGAACTGTGGATGAAGGGCAACGGGTACATTTCCTATTTCTAGATTTCCGGGAAGCATTCGCCACATTGCCACATTGCAGGCAGTTAACAAAGGTACGAGCATGTGGAATAAGTTCACAGCTGCGTGAGTGGCTCGAAGGCTTCTAAAATAGTAGAACCCAGTATGCTGTCCTCACCAGAGACAGTGGTATCGTCAAGAGTGCCCCAGGGAAGTGTGGTAGGATCGCTGTTGTTCTCTGTATACACAAATGATTTGGCGGACGGAGTGGCAGCAATCTGCGGTTGTTTGCTGGTGATGCTGCGGTGTGTGGAAGGGTTTCGAAGTTGAGTGACTGCAGGAAGTTACAAGGTGACTTAGACAAGATTTCTAGTTCGCGTGATGAATCTCAGCTAGCTCTAAATGTGGGAAAATGTAAATTAATGCGGATGAGTCGGTAGATTAAACCTGTGAAGTTCGGATACAGCAGTTTTAGTGTACTGCTTGACACAGTCAAGAAGTTTAAATATCTGGACGTAACGTTGAAAATCGATATGTGAGAACTGTGGTAGAGAAGGCGAACTGGCGACTCGGGTTTATTGGGAGCATTTTAGGAAATTGTAGTTAAACTGTAAAGAAGACCGCACATAGGACGCTGGCGCGATAGATTCTTCAGTATTGCTCGAGTGTTTGGGATCCATGCTAGGTCGGATTGAAGAAAGGCATCGAAGCAATTCAAAGGCGGGCTGTTAGGTTTGTTACCGGTAGGCTCGAACACAAGTGTTACATAAATACTTCGGGAACTCAAATGGGAATCCCTGGACGGAAGGGAACTTTCTTTTCGAGAAACGCTATTGAGAGAATTTAGTGAGCCGGCATTTGAAGCTGACTGCCGAACGATTCTTCGGCCGCCAACTTACATTGCACTCATCACGAAGATAAGATACGAGAGATTAAGGCGGCCTCGATCCACTTGCGAGTGGAACAGGACAGGAAATGACCTGTAGTGGTCAGGCTGCACTCCGCCACACACCGTACGGTGGCATGTATGTAGATGTAGGTTCAGACATAGATTATCACAGTGTCCCTTAGTTTGCTTTCAAGTTTGACTAGTATTATCCTAGAACTGTTCTGCACGTACTCCTTGACACATGAGCCAGTGTTTTTTCTTACCATTTCTCGAACTCCTCCCTCTTCAGCTATGTCTTGATCAGTTCCGGTGTTCGTGACTCGGTGTTCTCTTCATTATATTCCTTAACTGAGCACTCCACATAGTGCAAAAGGCAGCACTTAGTTGTACTTATTTTAACAACTTCTGTTCAACTACTGAACTGAAGTGCTAAGCCATGAGATATGGCATTTCTTACATGTCAAAGAAGTTAATGTGGCAATCACTCGTTGAAAATATATGTATATATACATTGTGCAAACGATAACTGTGGTAAGGAAAGTCTAGAGAAAAAAATTTTGTTTTAACAAGCCAGGAAACAGCCTCAAATTGGCCCGAAGAAGCCGCCGTGCCAGCTGCTGGGTCCACTCTCGCCCTCTTATGCCACTGACTTTCGTTGACATCAGTCCATTAACCTTCCCTGTAATGAAAGCAAAAATACTGTTAGAGACATTATCCAAAGACTAATTATGTTTACCGTTCGATCGAAACTTAACCGTTACAAGCACAGTAAACTCCTAGTAAGCAGGCCAGAGAAGCACGACTATTTAATAGTTCATTTTACATGTTAAACTGCACAAATTGTAATGTAAAATGTACCCAAACGTCAATTTTACAATGTGTAAGTGCACAGCTAAGCCGATGGCGTAAGAGGGCGAGGGGTATTCCAAGACATCGCACTGCACGTATGTGTAGGCCAACTTGAGGGTTTCTCCAAACTGTTCGTCTCCATTTCGCCAACACCATAATGGTACATCATAAATAGTTAGTCTACAGTTAACATCCTGTATATGTGACACACGCTGACACAATAAACACACACACACACACACACACACACACACACACACACACTTAGATTAGATTGCTATTATGTTTAAGCTGACGAAATAAATAACAAGTGACAGGCATTAGCAAACATGCAAAAAGCATTTTAAAAAATGAAGAAACCGCAGGACAGTTGCTCAATCCACAATCATTTATTGTTACTTAATTATGACATTATTCAGGCAGATTAAGGTGTCTATATTTCTTAAATGTGCAGATCCTCTTCCTTCTTCGTGCTGCGGTGGTTCCGTCTCCCTTGTGTTCTTACTTCCCGCTTTCCTACTTTAAACAATTTATCCGTCTCATGTCTTGTTTGGCACCGCGCCTGCGCTGTGTCGTATGCCGCTTCAGCACTCACGACCAGTATTTACCGTTACACAGTTTTCCTCTTTGTGTTCCCGGTCGTGCAGGAGGGACGGTTGTTATGGACTTTTTGCCTTTTCACACGGAACCTTGGCTTCCATGACAACATTGGGGTGAAGATGACCTCAGATGGTTAAGTGATTTTACTGGTAAGTTCCCTTTTAAATTGTTTTAATTTAGAGCTTTTAGCCGCATAGTTTCTTATCTGATATTTCGGACGTGAAAATACCATCCCACTTACACGTAACAGAATATTTTTTTTTATTACGGTTTTACACCGTCGCGTACACAGTAACAATTGCGGCTGCTCCGTAAGAAGAACTCTTAGTGGTAAAAAGCAACACGGATATACTGTAATTATGAATCTTCGGAATCGGATAGCAATGGAAATACTATCGACGACGTGCTGGCAAATCAGAGTTACTAAACACAGCCATCCGAAATGACTTCAAAAAAGAAGTTGTATATATTCCAGAATTCGAATCAAGAACAGCTTCCAAACCCAGTAATGTAGAAGTAAATATCCTCGCAGAAGTAAAGCAACTTAAATCACTTAACAAAAGCAAGTCTTCACCTCCAGACTGCATACCAGTTAGGTTCCTTCCAGAGTATGCTGACAGAATAGCTCCATACTTAACAATCATATACAACCGTTCGCTCGAAGAAGGATCCGTACACAACGACTGCAAAGTTGCACATGTCACACCAACGTACAAGAAAGGCAGTAGGAGTAATCCACTGAATTACAGACAGGCCCGTATCGTTAACGTCGATAGGCAGCAGGATTTCGAAACATATATTGTGTTCGAACTCGAAGAGAACTGTTTATTGGCACACAGTAAACGCGGATTTAGAAAACATCGTTCTTCTGAAATACAACTATCTCTTTACTCACAGGAAGTGTTGAGTGTTATTGACAAGCAATGTCAAATTTATTCCGTTTTTCTGGATTTCCGGAAGGCTTTTGACGCTGTACCACACAAGCGGCTTGTACTGAAATTGCATGCTTACGGAATATCGTCTCAGTTGTGTTTCTGGGTTCGTGATTTCCTGTCAGAGAGGTCACAGTTTGTAGTAATTGACGGAAAGTCATTGAGTAAAACACAAGTGATTTCTGGCGTTCCCTAACGTGGCGTTATAGGCTCTTTCCTGTTTTTTCCCTATATAAACGATGTAGGAGACAATCTGAGCAGCCGTCTTAGGATGTTTGCAGATGATGCTGTCGTTTATCGACTAGTAAAGTCATCAGAAGATCAAAACAAATTTCGAAACGATTCATAAAAGATATCTGTATGGTGCGAAAATTGGCAATTATTCCTAAGCGGTATTATACTTCGGTTACACGATAAATCAGTCAAATCTAGGCCGTAAATTCAACTTTATGCACAGGAATTACAATTACTAACATCTTGAACTGGAAGGAACACACAGAAAACGTTGCGGGGAGGGGTAACCGAAGCCGGCGTTTTATTGGCAGGACGGGTTAGAAAATGTAACCGATCTACTAACGAGACTGCCTGCACTACGCTTGTCCGCCCTCTTTTAGAATACTGCTGCGCGGTATGCGATCCTTACGAGATAGGATTGACGGTGTACACGGAGAAAGTTCAAAGAAGGGCAGCACTTTTTGTATTATCGCGAAATAGGGGAGAGAGTGTCTGTGAAATGATACACGATTTGGTCTAGACATCACTAAAACACAAGCGTTTTTCGTTGCGGCGGTATCTTCTCACGAAATTCTAATCATCAACTTTCTCCTCCGAATGCGAAAATACTTTGTTGACGCCAACCTACATAGAAAGAAACGATCACCATAATAAAATACGGGAAATCAGAGCTGACAAGGAAAGAGATAGGTGTTCGCTTTTTCTGCGCGCTGTATGAGATTGGAGTAAGACAGAATTATTATGAAAGTGGTTGAATGAACCCTCTGCCAGGCACTTGAGTGTGTAGATGTTGATGTAGATGGCACAGTGGCACGTCACGGGCGGTCTGCTCTGTCATTTGATTTTCATTGTGCCAGTTTTCAACAGGACAGTGCTCACCTATGCACGACTCGTGTGTCTTCGACCTTTCTGTGTGACTACTCGTATGAGGTAATTTGGTAGCCTGCAAGATTTCCAGATATGTCCTGATAGAACGCGCCAGGCCAGAGGAGGTTACAACGCTACACTGAAAGGACTCCTACTGTCAAGCTCTCCATAAATTTTATTCGATATCCTAATCACTGAAATAACATCACATACCTTCTCAACTTGTGACGGTTCACTTCTTTTCCTCCTGCCCTTCTGGGTACTTTAGTTTCATTGTCAGGCATTGTAAACTCGTACGGCCTCCTAGTTGTAAAACAAATGTTTCTGCATAAAAATCTGTCATAGTGCTTTTATCTACTAGGAAATCAACACCCAGTATGCAATCAGCTACCAGCCTGTCGAAAATAAAGAAGGTCTGACACACTACCTGTTCTACAACTTCTAGATTTGCCTGCAGCTCGACAGCTTTGCTTTGAGCACATATTGCAACCAATATTTTCTACCTGCTAGCAGGTAACGTTACCACTGCCTTTCATTCAGAAATTCGTCTCATCAGGGTAGTCGAGATAAATATCATCTCGGATCCTGAATCAATAATTGCCACTAATTACCACTTACGAATTCCTTCAGTCTGAGTGGCGGTCGCTGACCACTTCTCATTGGATGCGAGCTATAGACAACTCAGTTGGATAGCTTGCAACTCGTCCCACATGTCCACGCCACCATTATAGCGTGATTTGTCGACTCTTCACACACACTCTCTTAGGCCACCATACAGGTGGTAGTAGGGCGTGCGAGAGCGGCGGCGGGTAGGAGGTCACTCGTCCTCCAGTTCTCCCAGTCACGTTCAGGATAGGGAAGGTGACGACGTGGCTCGCCTCTTGTAGTGTCAACTCCGTGGCAACACGCGTGTGTGGCGAGGAACCACCAGTCTGTGGACTTGCAAAAGATCAACGTGCTGTCAACTGACCGTGCTTGACGTTTACTGTCATCTCAAGTACGTCACGACACCTCAAGTGGACAGTGGGGAGTCGCGGAGCAGCTCGCACAGTCGCAGGTTCCCACAGCGAGAACAGGATCTCTGGTGCCGGGTAGTGGCTATTTAGCACAAACTGCGTTGTGGTGCGGACTGACTAATGCATTGTGCTGTGTCAAAACGCACGGGTTACGTTCGCCTTTACAATTGATGACCATCCGACCCGATAAATGGCTAATAACACCCGGTGGTTACTATAAATATAAGTTTACGATGTATTAAGGGCGACAAAACATTTTATACATGATCCGTCGACGAAAAAAAAACGGGATGAGCGCGCGGCGACTTTGCAACAGCTCCCCATCGCTGGGTCCAGAGACGCTGCCTGAGCGACGCGCAGCAGCCAGCCGCTGTCGTAGAGAACCGACAGCATCGACGAATAGTTAATTCATTGTCAAAAGTTGGCGTGGCGCTGCGTGTTTGTTCGTGTAAACGGTTCCTGTTGCATGACGTAAGAAGGTAGTTATTTCCCGAGTAGACCTTTTACCGACTAACTTGATATTCGGGGTAGGTGTAGGTCGAGTACGATACCGACCCATTGCGTGGTGTATTGGGACCCGAAGTTGGTGTTTAAGGCTTGGGAGAGGGAAAGACGTTTTGCTAGTGGAACCAGTATCTTATTTTGGTGCAGTTCACGGAGGCAGCGTGGATACTTTGTCTTTTGGGCCCCTGTTCATATACGTGGCTGTGACGGTAGTTTCCTCCCAAAGCTGAGCTACGGAATGTACATAGGCTCTGTGTGATTTTATAAATAGTCGCGGATGAGACACTGGTTTTGGCGAATTTATGTGCTACGGCGATAGATTTATCGTCGTCCTGTGGACAGTTCCGTAGTAAGGAATAGTTTGCTGTGATAGATACAGCGTGAGCCGTGTTAGAGAGAAGGAGATTTGCAGTTGATGATTTTTTGGGAATCGTTGGAACCGATATGCTGTCCGTGGTCTACGATTAGTGGTCGCGGCTCGCCCAGAGGTAATTGGGTTGTTGGCTGTTTTGTTGGAGTGGTTTGGTAGTGATTGGTGTGTGTCGAGAAGGGAAAGCCTCGAACACAGGTTTGTTGTTGCTGTTTAAATACCATGATCATACAGTGGACATAGAATTGGCTTGTATACATTCGAACTGTTTCAATGTAATATAATAGATCGCACCAGTAGTTGAGTTGATAAGAGACGAGAAAAAAAAGGAACCATTTTCAAGCAAGACACATCTAAACGAAAACTTTGCTGGTGAAAGTCACGAGTGGCCTATTTCAATTTAGGGAACTTAGCGTGTCGCGTTTTGCTAACGCCTGAAGAGGCTCAGATTTGTGCTAAATTGTTACTCAAGGTTAGGATTAAAGAGGCGGTGGCGCCTAGGACTTTTTTTTAATTTTTTTTTTAATTACTGAAGTTACGTTTTTGTGGGGTGTGTTAGTCTTTGCTGGCACTTGCCTACTTTCGTGAAGTAAATTGTATTGAGCTACCTAGACCCAATAAATACCAGTTTCCTTGGGTTAAAAGAAACCTTTAAGTGTGTTCAATTAGTAGCTGTTGTGTGTAGCTATATTTTGTGAGAAAAGCAAAGGGATAGTTTCAGGGATATTAATAGCGCTTTGCATGATACAATTTTACGATGGCTCTTGTAAGTTTTGCCTGATCAGAAAATTCATTAATTGAGTTGTTCCACGCTAAATATACGGAGGGTAGATATGCTAAACAGTTAAAACCATTTCATTTATGGAAAGAGTGTCCTAAGTAACTTCAGTTAGACTTGAAGTTGTAGAAAGATATCACGGAAAAGTAAGCGACTATACTAATAACGAAGATTAGACAATCAGTGGGATACGTTACATCATATTATTTACATAGCAACGCTGGACTAAACAGAAAGAGATTTAAGGGAGGCATCAATTATCTTAATCCTTATAGATATCGGTGAAAACAACTTAAGGTGAATTGGTCGTAACACGAGGATAAATTGGATATAAATATTGCAAGTAATAAAAAGATTACGAGACTTTTCCAGAGATGTTGTTGTTGTTGTTGTGGTCTTCAGTCCTGAGACTGGTTTGATGCAGCTCTCCATGCTGCTCTATTCTGTGCAAGCATCTTTATCTCCCAGTACTTACTGCTACCTACATCCTTCTGAATCTGCTTAGTGTATTCATCTCTTGGTCTCCCTCTACGATTTTTACCCTCCACGCTACCCTCCAGTGCTAAATTTGTGATCCCCTGATACCTCAGAACACGTCCTACCAACAGGTCCCTTCTTCTTGTCAAGTTGTGCCACAAGCTCCTTTTTTCCCCAATTCTATTCAATACCTCCTCATTAGTTATGTGATCTACCCATCTAATCTTCAGCATTCTTCTGTACCACTACATTTCGAAAGCTTCTATTCTCTTCTTGTGCAAACTATTTATCGTCCATGTTTCACTTCCATACATCGCTACACTCCATACAAATACTTTCAGAACCGACTTCCTGACGCTTGAATCTATACTCGATGTTAACAAATTTCTCTTCTTCAAAAATGCTTTCCTTGCCATTGCCAGTCTACATTTTATATCCTCTCTACTTCGACCATCATCAGTTATTATGCTCCCCAACTCCTTCACTACTTTAAGTGTCTCATTTCCTAATCTAATTCCCTCAGCATCACCCGACTTAATACGGCTACATTCCATTATTCTAGTTTTGCTTTTGTCGATGTTCATCTTATATCCTCCTTTCAAGACACAGTCCATTCCGTTAAACTGCTCTTCCAAGTCCTTTGCTGTGTCTGGCAGAATTACAATGTCATCGGCGAACCTCAACGTTTTTATTTCTTCTCCATGGATTTTAATACCTACTCCGAATTTTTCTTTTGTTTCCTTTACTGCATGCTCAAAATACAGATTGAATAACATCGGGGAGAGGCTACAAACCCTGTCTCACCCCTTCGCAACCACTGCTTCCTTTTCGTGCTCCTCGACTCTTATAACTGCCATCTGGTTTCTGTACAAATTGTAAATAGCCTTTCGCTCCCTGTATTTTACCCCTGCCACCTTTAGAATTTGAAAGAGAGTATTCCAGTCAACATTGTCATAAGCTTTGTCTAAGTCTACAAATGCTAGAAACGTAGGTTTGCCTTTCCTTAATCTTTCTTCTAAGTCGTAAGGTCAGTATTGCCTCACGTGTTCCAATATTTCTACTGAATCCAAACTGATCTTCCCCGAGGTCGGCTTCTACCAGTTTTTCCATTCGCCTGTAAAGAATCCGCGTTAGTATTTTGCAGCTGTGACTTATTAAACTGATATTTCGGTAATTTTCACATCTGTCAACACCTGCTTTCTTTGGGATTGGAATTATTATATTCGTCCTGAAGTCTGAGGGTATTTCGCCTGTCTCATACATCTTGCTCACCAGATGGTAGAGTTTTGTCAGGACTGGCTCTCCCAAGGCCGTGAGTAGTTCTAATGGAATGTTGTCTACTCCTGGGGCCTTGTTTCGACTTAGGTCTTTCAGTGCTCTGTCAAACTCCATGCAGTATCGTATCTCCCATTTCATCATCATCTACATCCTCTTTTTCTTCATATCCATAATATTGTCCTCAAGTACATCGCCCTTGTATAGACCTTCTATATACTCCTTCCACCTGCTTTCCCTTCTTTGCTTAGAACTGGGTTTCCATCTGAGCTCTTGATATTCATGCAAGTGGTTCTCTTTTCTCCAAAGGTCTCTTTAATTTTCCTGTAGGCAGTATCTACCTTGCTCCTAGTAAGATAAGCCTCTACATCCTTACATTTGTCCTCTAGCCATCCCTGCTTAGCCATTTTGCACTTCCTGTCGATCTCATTTTTGAGACGTTTGTATTCCTTTTTGCTTGCTTCATTTACTGCATTTTTATATTTTCTCCTTTCATCAGTTAAATTCAAAATTTCTTCTGTTACCCAAAGATTTCTACTAGCCCTTGTCTTTTTACCTACTTGATCCTCTGTTGCCTTCACTACTTCATCCCTCAGAGCTATCCATTCTTCTTCTCCTCTTCCATTCCTGTCAATTGTTCCCTTATGCTCTCCCTCAAAATTCTGTACAATCTCTGGTTTAGTCAGTTTGAGCAGGTCCCATCTCCTAAAATTCCCACCTTTTTGCAGTTTCTTCAGTTTTAATCTATAGTTCATAACCAATAGATTGTGGTCAGAGTCCACATCTTCCTTTGGAAATGTCTTGCAATTGAAAACCTGGATTCTAAATCTGATACCTTCTAGTATCTCCGGGCTTCTTCCATGTATACAGCCTTCTTTCATGATTCTTGAACCAAGTGTTAGCTATGATTAAGTTATACTCTGTGCAAAATTCTACCAGACGGCTGCCTCTTTCATTTCTTACCCCCATTCCGTATTCACCTATTATGTTTCGATCTCTGCCTTTTCCTACTCTCGAATTCCAGTCACCCATGACTATTAAACTTCCGTCTCCCTTCACTACCTGAATAATTTCTTTTATCTCATCATGCATTTCATCAATTTCTTCATCATCTGCAGAGCTTGTTGGCATATAAACTTGTAGTACTGTAGAAGGCATGGGCTTCGTGTGTATCTTGGCCAGAATAATGCGTTCGCTGTGCTGTTTGTAGTAGCTTACCCTCACTCCTATTTTTTTTATTCATTATTAAACGTACTCATGCATTACCCCTATTTGATTTTGTATTTATAACCCTGTATTCACGTGACCAAAAGTCTTGTTCCTCCTGCCACAGAACTTCACTAATTGCCGGCGGGGGTGGCCGAGCGATTCTAGTCGTTAAGTCCCATAGTGGTCAGAGCCATTTGAACCATTTTTTGAACTTCACTAATTCCCACTATATATAACTTTAACTTATCGATTTCTCTTTTTAAATTTTCTAACCTCCCTGCCCGATTAAGGGTTCTGACATTCCACGCTCCGATCCGTAGAATGCCAGTCATCTTTCTCCTGATAACGACGTCCTCCTGAGTAGTCCCCGCCCGGAGATCCGAATTGGGGACTATTTTACCTCCGGAATATTTTACCCAAGAGGACGCCATCATCATTTAACCATACAGTAAAGCTGGATGCCCTCGGGAGGAATTACGGCTGTAGTTTCCCCTTGCTTTCAGCCGTTCGCGGTACCAGCACAGCAAGGCCGTTTTGGGTAGTGTTACAAGGCCAGATCAGTCAATTATCCAGACTGTTGCCCCTGTAACTACTGAAAAGGCTGCTGCCCCTCTGCAGGTCCATGGTTCATGGGGCATGGTCCATGGTTCATGGGGGGGGGGGGGGGGGTTCCAGAGATAGGTGCTGCATTATGAGAATTTTGTGGTGTGTGAGAAGAACTGCAAGGTAGAGGTAACATTTAGCTTGACATAATATGAACAGGTATTGTATTTACAGTGGTTTGGTGTTTTGTTTTGTCGGTTGGTACGATAACGGGATTTGTTATCGAAATCTGCCTGTCTCGTAATTGCTGCTCTATATTGTTTGTCAGTGTCATTGGAATGTTTAGCGTGTCTATTCGTGGTGTAATAGTGTCACTGTACGATTACGGCGTCGTGTGTAGTAATGGGGCTATTTATTACTATTCGACATTTGAGTCTGCCGTCTCGTCAGTGTTTATGATTGCTGCAGTATTAATTATCCGAGGGTTGACCTGTCCTCAGTTTGTCTTTTAAGAGTGCAACTACGGTACGAGCTAGACATGGAGTATTTGCCGGGCGCTCCGCTGGTGTAGAGGTCGACCGGTTCGCTCAAGCAGTTCTGCGCGGCAGGAAGCCGTACATCAGCGGCATAGCGACGTTGGTACAGTCGATCCGTTGTCGTCGTGAGTTCGGTCTTGAGTACCGCCAGTTGGCACGTTACAGTGTACGATTCTGAATGAGGAGAAAAGAGATGAGTTTACACCGTAGTAATGTGCGACGGATTCCTCAAGGAAAAGCCTTGACGTATTGCGGTGTTGTTCCAGTACGACCAGTTATTAGGGTAGTCGTCGCGCTGCAAGTGCCCGTGTTCTCAGTGACAGCTTGGTGGCCCCTGCGACACGACTGAGCCGCCGCCGGCCCCTCGGACTGCGAACACACCGATCCGCCTCTCACGTTCACGTTCACGTTCACGTCCACGTCCACGTCCACCGCTTCCGCGCCGTCGCGTCCGCAGTCGTGCTCTGTCCTCAGGGCCAGTTCAGTACAAATACTGAGCTATTACAGTATTACGTTACAAAATTAGTGCACAGAGTGTCTCTAAAATTATAAAGTGAATCACATGTTCACAAGTGTAGCATGAAATACAATGAAAATCACAAAAATAAAGGAAGTTCCCTCTTTACAGAATCTAAGTAACTATTACCTTTATAGCATTCTATGTTTACTCCTCTTTAATAATCGTCTTTTACGAGTATACTGTTGATATTGTATATTGTATCTTATTCGCAATTAGTGCCTCTTATGACAAATCAGTTGTTGGACTTATTGTACATCGAAAAAATATTTTTCGTCGCAGGTGTAGGGTCGGTACAAGAATAGTGGGAGATGTTACAAAATGATACTAGTCTCATGTTCCACACGTGCATTAAGTGTAACAATGTCAACTATTTTCGTGTTCATTTTATCCCGTCTGTTATGTAGACACTGCATGTAAACTAAGAGGTAGAGCCGGCATTGTCTGCAGGGAAAGCGACTTTTATATCAAAGTTTTTGAAAAGAGCCAAAAGTTTCTCTTAGTAATTTTTGTTTACCGGTTTCGCCCTTCAAATGAACAAGAATATCGTCAGAATATACTCGTTCACTGTAGAAGACACAGACTGAGACCGACTTTACATACACATTCTGTTTCCAGTGTGCTGACTTACGTTTGAAGTTGTCTGGACAGCTCTAAAGATTAAACTGGCTGTACTGACTGCAGCACTCAAACTTACGTTTAACCTACAGTAGTAAATGATATCGACAGCGGCAAAGACTAAACTGACTGTACAATAGTACCTGTAACATCTACGGTATATTATGTTCAAAGACTGTTTACACGCGCAGAAAACAAAATTTGCAATTTAGTCGCCTCTTTTATGGGCGTCTGTATAGACTTTTCATATCTGAAGATACTTGTTGATCTTTTAAAGAAATACGAGTATGTTTACAAAAATTAAAATATCTTTCAAAATATACGAGTATTATAAGAGTACATGTTTAAAAATGTCTTTGTAAATATGCGTTCAAAATTACCGTCTTCAAAAATATTTCCGTAACGATAATACTGCATACTCAGGTTTTCGCCTTTGATGGTATCATTCTTTCGTATCCAGCCATCATCGTTTATCTTCTGTCTTCTTCGCTAGAGCTTCATGCACTACAAGGTTTACCTGTCAACAAAATCTCACAACATGAGAAAACAATATCCTACCTCAAATTACGCACAAAGCAAGCCGTTTTATGCCTCTTAAAATATCACGTGAAGACGTGACCAAGTCCTCGCAATATTACCTTGTGAAAGAACTCACTTGTATAAGAGCAGTCATTGCTTTGACTTTATTCTGGGAATCCAGCGTGCTCAGAAATCTGTGTCTCTCATAACGCTGTTTCATTATTAGTTTTCCAGCTGTCGTGCTTCCTTCCTCACCTATATGGTACTAAACGACAAACCAGTAGATGTTACTTTAAATGCGTCTTGATTGCAATTTTTTTTTTTTATTATTCATATGACCGGTTTCGGTTCATTCAGAACCATCTTCAGATCTGTAAAAATAATTATACTAATTTACTATTTCACGAAAGCAAATCTTTTTCATCCTATCTTATCGACATCAAATGTACCAGAACGTACCTGATATTTAAGTTACAGGAGTAACCCGTCCAATTCAGCAACTTTCACATGCTACGTCACATAAAATTGGTTGGCAGAGTGCACGTCATTTATATTAATTATAACACTATTACCGACAGGTGGCGTCTGGTACATTTGTTACATTCCATTTGCACATACTGTATTCAGTAGATCTTTTTTATATTAAAAATATTTAATTAAAATATGTAGATGTCAAAGCTAAAATCTGTACTTGTCAGGATTAAAAAACAGTAAAATTATCATTTTTATACGATCTAACAGGCATAGGGCGATTTATATATCTATGGTGCTGGTGTGAACTTGTTTTCTTCTACGGTCTGCTTCCGTGGTTCCCGCCACTTTGGTGTTGTTCCGCGGTCCGCTCAGTCGTCTGCTGTCCATCGCCGCGGGCAAGAGGGCCGCACAGGAGGGCCCCGTCAACGACGCCAGGCGTTGCACGCGTCTTCCGGCTTCTCCACCGCGCACCATCTCTCATCCCTCGGCCTGGATCTCCATACGCAACAGTTGTCATCTTAGTAGGTCGTCATAAATGCTAAAATAGGCGTTATGATTGAATTCGCTTTGTTCGTTGAGGATTAAATCCGGATCTTTATTTTTGTTGGTGTATATTTCGATCTCTTCTAAAATGTTAAGGAACCGTCCCTTGTGCGCTCTATGCAGGATGTCTAAGTTATTTTCAACATTCGTGACTGAGTGCTTTGTCGCAGCCATATGCGCCCCAAAAGCTGTTTTGTTTTGCGAGTAGGTGTGCTCCCTGAATCTGGTTTCAAAGTTCCTACCAGTCTGCCCTATATATTGTTTACAGCAGTCATTACATTTGATTTTATATACACCTGAATCCTGAAATTTATTCCTACTATTACATATTCTATGCCGGAGCTTCAATTTTAACGTGTTATTTGTTCGGAATCCTATTTTAACGTCGGATTTACGAAAGCATCTTTCAATTTTGTCTGCAATTCTTCCATTGTAAGTGAGAGCTACATATTTTTTCTTGTTGTTCCTCTTAACTGCTACTTGCCTTCCTTCTGTTTGTTCCATTTGCCTCTTCTTTATCTTCCTATAAATATTCATCACCTGCTTACACGTATATCCGTTCGCTACGGCCACTTGTTTTAAAATACTTAACTCCTTTTCTACTTCGTGTTGGCTTAGTGGCAATCTTAGTAGCCTGTATACCATCGAAGTAAAATATGCCCATTTGTATCGCGGTGGGTGACAAGAGCGCTCGTTGATAACTAGATCTGTACACGTAGGTTTTCTGAATATGCTAAATTCATGCTTCCCATTTTTCTTTATTAGTGTTAAATCTAAGTAATCTATACGGTTGTTTTCTTCAAATTCCATGGTGAATCTAATTTTCGGGTGATGAGAGCTCATTTTTTGTGCTAAGTTTTCGATATCATTTTTATCTCCTTTGTATAATAAAATGGAGTCGTCCACATATCTCCTGTAATATACAATTTTCTCAGCGATATTAGGATTTTCATCAAAGAATTTGTTTTCTAAGTGATTTACAAAAATGTCAGCCAGCGTCCCAGCTAAACTGTTCCCCATTGCCAACCCGTCTTTCTGTTGATAAATGTTACCATTGAAAGTAAAGTAATTGAACGACAAGACATGTTCCAACATTTCCACTAGTTCAATCACTTCCCCCAGTGCCAATTTACCATGAGTGAGGAGATTGTTCTTAATGATCTCAATCGTTTCTTTTACGGGAATGTTTGTGTACAGATTGGTGACATCCAATGAAGCTAGTGACGCATTCTGAGGTATAAGTACGTCTTTAATTTGCTCGGCAAATTCGTAGCTGTTGCTAATGTTGAAAGTCCGACGATATGTATATGCCGCCCTCAATCTGTTATTTAGCTCTTTATTTAATTTATAACTTGGGCTGCTGGTGTTATTAACGATTGGGCGAATCGATTTTTCAACTTTATGGAGCTTTATTTGTGATCGTAATTCGGGGATTCGCGGATTCATTACTTTCAGTTTAAACTTTTCCTCCTCTGTGAATAGAAACACACTGTTATCTATTTGTTTCCTTATTTCTGTTTGAAATTTCTTGGTTGGATCTTTCTTGACTTCTACTATTCCGTTTTCCATAAAGAACTTTTCAGTTTTTCTCTATATAGTCTGTATCGTGTATTAAAACCATAGTGCCGCCCTTATCTGCCTTTGTGACGATAGCCTTACGTGATTCTAACTTCTTATTCAAGCCCTTAAGAGTTAGTAGTTCGTTTCTGTTCTTGTGAGCAGAGTGCATTTCGTCTATAATCGACTTCTTTACTTTAATTGCCGTGTTTGTCTGTTCGTATCTATTCATATTTGTGATATCACATGCAATTTTCACTTCTGCGACAGTCTTTTTTATTGTATTTGAGTTAATTGCGGGATTTAGGTTATATTGCAGGCCTTTATTTAAAAGATTCTGCTCATCTTTTGTTAATTCTATCTCAGTTAAGTTCACGACCCTCTCACTAAAAGTATGCAACTTTTTATACGCCGTTTCGTTATCAGTATTAAAATCTACACCTAGGTTAAAAAGCTTCTTCTGATGTCTGTTTAGAGTTAATTCTCGCTCCCTGCCAATTCTATTTTCAATCTCTCTGCTTACGTATGTGAACTGTAATGGAGATAAAATGTCACCTAAAATCAAGTGAAGATTAAAAGCTTCTCTATTTAACTTGTCTTTCATTTGATATGCTTCTCGAATTTGAGTTTTAATCCATAATACTTCACTTTTGTTTTACTATTTGTGCTATGTTTGACACATTCCTGATTTTTACTTTTGCGTAGTTAGGAGTAATCCCTGCGTCTAAGCATGTTTTGTTAAATTTTATTTTCAAGTTTTCTTTCATTATCTTTGTCCTAATACGTAAGAACTTCGTAATGTATCCCGAAGCCTGACGTGGCACAAACTTTGCAAAAACAGACATAATGTCTTATGGGATAACAGCAATCAGTGATTTTATAATGTTACTTTAAATCCGTCTTGATTGAAATTTTTTTTAATTTTTTTTTAGATGCCGTATGTAATCTCGTAGTGTTGCTGAAGGTAGGACTATTGCAAATTGGTGGACGTCTGAATGTACCACAGCGCAACGCGTTTTCCCGTAATGGTGGCTCGCCCATGGCACTCCTCATAGCAACCTCGCTAGCCTCCTCAAACTCGTACTAATTGGTTGGTTGGTTGTTTTGGGGAAGGAGACCAGACAGCGAGGTCATCGGTCTCATCGGATTAGGGAAGGACGGGGAAGGAAGTCGGCCGTGCCCTCTGAAAGGAACCATCCCGGCATTTGCCTGGAGCGATTTAGGGAAATCACGGAAAACCTAAATCAGGATGGCCGGACGCGGGATTGAACCGTCGTCCTCCCGAATGCGAGTCCAGTGTCTAACCACTGCGCCACCTCGCTCGGTCAAACTCGTACTAATCGTCCTCTTACAGAAAACAAAAAATCGTCGCCCACTCTGGGTCGGTACGGACGAAATACAAGAGCACGTGATCCGAAATCCGGTTGCTGGTAGCGTGATAATCGCAACAGGTTTAGAAATATAACACTTTGAGGATGCATGTCCGTTTCCTCTTCTAACGCAACAGTCACCCAACACGTGGCACAAATCTGGTTCCCAATGCATCTCACATCGCCAAGTCCGAGCAATCTCCCACATGTGATATTTTTAATACATACTGACGTCATGCATATTCTAATTGTGACACAAAGTCATGCAGGAAAAATGCGACCTCATTTCAAATAAACAGGAGTACTGCACAGCTGCTGTATCGCTCGCTAAATGAGGAACTTACTTGCTGAATAACGAATAACTATTTGACGCGTTTCAGGTAGAGCCCATCCTCAGATTGTCACGAACGTCTTTGTGACCAGATACCTAAAGACAGTGTGTAACAAACAAAGTTGTCGTGACTGCTGTCCTGTGATAGAAATGCACTCTCTCTGCCCGCTTTTCCTCCTTTGTATGCGAGTGCTGGTGGTGGTTCTTGCTTGAATCCATCTTCTGAAGTGGTTAACTGAGTGTATGGCCATTTCCTTATTACTACGTGTACTTTTCCTTCCCTAAAATTTCAAAGATGCTACTGCAGGCGGGTGTAAAATGAATGTATGGAGCAGAAAATACTGAACGCGAAAATGATGATTTGACCCTGTCTGACTACCCCCTGAAGCAGATCTTAGGATCTCTTAATGGTGATATTATTTCCTCCTTCTTGCTCTTTAACATATAAATTACAACACAAAGGAATGAGTAAGGGAACTAGAAACTACAAATGCTGTTTCTGCTTATACATTTATTGTAGATTAAAACTCGTTTATATATTACAAATATTTATATATCAATGTCCAATGGACATACAGAGATAAAAATTAATATCCTAACTAATATTCTTGATAAATTACCCAAATCTGTACGTGATCACAGCTGTTTAGCTTTGTAGCCCTAATAAGCCGAACCAATTAGCAATATCACTGTATGTGCTGCATCCGGTGCATCGGAGTGATGGTTCTTGTACACTTCTGTGATGATGGAAGACCTCCAGCCACAAAATATTAAAAAAAAACCCTCATTCAAACAGTAGGACGGCAGAAGACAGTCCCTCTGACTAATACATTCTAATCCTGTCTTCTCCTCTCTGAGTTCTACAGACGAGAAACGCGAACTCCAAGCCACAAGGACGGAGTTCAGATAACGTCTCAGAAGAAGTGCTCTCAGTCACTGAACGCTGCATACTCATCGACGACTCCCTACCCGGAGGTGAAGTCCAAAATCGTATAAGTTCGCAACAGTACAGCGCCTAACCGTTCTAACTATAAAATCTCCTGAGAGCAAAGACTGAAAGTCCATCTGTAGCAACAAAGCTGACACTGAGCGACCATTACACACGGGCACTAAAAACGGATGTCCTCTTTCTCTCCACCACTGGCTTCCCAGCAAAGCTCGGCTCCCCTCCCTCGTAACTGCAGAAGGCGAATCGTATTCTCGAAACCACGGAATATCCTCCATCTCTACAGATTCTTCCGAACGCTGACCAACCATATTTTAGTCTTTTGTCGTCCACCACGGAAAGTTCGCAAGGAAATACCTATCCTCGTTAATTAGGAATACATACAATGGTACACATCTCAGAGTAAAAATCGTCGGCAATAACGCAGCCTGCGTGATTTCCAAGGTAACACATCCTCGTTCCTCACTGCTTCATAAAAGATTTTCAGAGTTCCGGCCCCGCTTCAACACCAGCGTTCCGCCGCTGTACTGTGCTTCAACGCAGGATCAACACACCTGTGCGGGCTTTTCCACCCAGGGGTTGAGTCACGCCTGCCGTTTCTTTTACAGTGGCATTCCAACCACTAATAGTATAGGCAATCATTCATTATGCCGTTTTGATAATAAAGACACTGCGTCACGTATCATGCAATAAGCGTTAACAACTATTTACAAGGTGTACATGACAACGTTAGTCTTTCTTAAATATTCACATATACGATGTACAACCTATCAAATAATACCTAATTCCGGTTGTAAATCACGGCAAAATATGTAGATGAGTGCTCATAAGGTGCGAAATTATGGCCACCTTACAACACCCCCACCTACGAGTCACAGCTTGGAGGAGGAGTTAATTTCAACAAATGTCTCATTTTGTTGGTGTTCGTGTTGTGTCTAGACAAGACAGCCTGGACACAATGAGAGGAAGCCGAAAGGCACGCGCTAAGCTAAAGCAGGATGGCGTGAGGTCTGAAACAGGATACGTAATGAATGCTATAAAGAAAAGTACGTAGCTTTTGGAATACTTAACTTTAATCTATCCTTGGTACATCGCTATTGACGATATAAGTGAGACTCCATAGATACATGCAATGTTACTAATGGCGCCTTGCTAGGTCGTAGCCATTGACTTAGCTGAAGGCTATTCTAACTATCTGCTTCGTCAGTGTGCTTCGCTAGCTACGTCGTCCGTACAACTGGGGCGAGTGCTAGTCCGTATCTCGAGACCTGCCTTGTGGTGGCGCTCGGTCTGCGATCACACAGTGGCGACACGCGGGTCCAACATGTACTAATGGACCGCGGCCGATTTAAAACTACCACCTAGCAAGTGTGGTGTCTGGCGGTGACACCACAGTTCGTATGACTTTCTCCGTGTCTGTTAAGAGTAAGAGTAACAAATTCTCATTTCGTGGCAAGGTGAGAAACGAAGGGTAGCTTGGCATCTGTTACTGAATCGACCAGTACCGTCTTCCTTTGATTTTACGATCCGTTTTTACTGTATTCATTCCATTTTTGCTGCCTGACGACTCTACTACGAAAATCCCAGTATGGCTGAGGTATGTCGATGGGAAGTAGGTGCTGCCCCATGTTCACTAGTTGGTCTGCACGTTCGTTGCCCTTAACTCCATCTGGCTTCTTCTGCCAAAACCTAGTAAAAAGACTGGCAGTTATTATGAAATTCAGCAACTAGTTTATTTTTTTTAAAATGCAACTACCGAGAAGGCAGGTCAAGTATTCTCGAATATTCGCAATAATGTGATTTCTGATGTATTCCCACCTTGACTGATCAATGACTGGATATTGGGATACATGTCTAACGTACGTATTACTGGTAAAAAGATAAATATGTAATTATTATTTTATTGCGAAACATGCAAAAAAACTGCAATGAATGGCCGACTCGTATGAAACTCGGTGGCTGCATGCATTATAATTTCTTACAACGTGTGGCAAATGGTACTGTTCCCACGCTAGTTTTCGACAATAGTTATGACGATTCTATAGCATCAGATGAATAAAGCCACATGATTGCCTCGGATGATTAGGTTATTGTAAAGAGCCATACGTGAGCAAAGACAGAACGTTAAACAAGCCACATTCAGTGAGCACTGCTCTCAAACGGTTTCTGCATAGTGTGAGAGAGTCAACGGTATCACATTAGTTTCTTTGATGTTTCAGACAACATCCGAAAGTACCGATCAGTATAGAACAGTGAAATTACCAAAATGGTGGGCGCGTCCCCAGATGGCGGAAGGGGAGAATGCCTTCCAGATGTGGATGGTAGGAGGGAAACGAAGTACCTGCCGCGGACCAGCACCAAAACTGCCGTCCCGCAGTCGGATGTCGGCTCATCGAGGACTAGTAGGCCCACCGCTTAGGACTGTGGATCGGCGACGTACTCTCGTGACTTCCGTCACATCATCGTGGGTCGATGTCGAAGTATAAAGGAATGGAGAAAGGATAGGGCGTACCCCGCAGGCGACGCGCGTCATCCAGGCCCGAATGACGTGAGAAGTGAGCAAGGCTACCGACTTTTTCAGAACGAGGTCGGCTAAACAAGCGAGCTCTAGTAACAAATTTTGCCACTCTTAATGTCGGCTCTACCAATGGAAGAATACGTGAAGTAGCGGCAGCATTAAAAAGGCGTAAAATTGACGTCTGCACAGTGCAGGAGACCAGCGTTAAAAACCATTGCGATATGTTAGCCACAATTCATACACAGTATGTATCACCTAAAATGAACCAAACGTAAATTTGGCAAGCGACTACATTTTTCATTATAAACTTTCCTACAGATGCGCGATGTTTGCTTATTCTCGGAGAAGCGTGAAAACTATGAGCAATTACGGAAAGAAGGCGTTTATTATCAGGCTGCGATATATGGCTATAAAACGAACAGAACCTTATTTGTGTGTAATACAAAAGATGTCCTCTTTATAGTAGCAATGTCCCCTACATTAGCAAATGTTTGATAATTTTTACTATTTAACAATTGAGTAGCATCTTAAACTGATCAGAAGCATACAAAATAAATGAAGTAGTCTTAAAATGAAATCTAGTGATTACGATCTAGTGAGTAAAACAATAAACCATTTCCAAAACGTGGCTTCTGCCATGTCTGATCAATGCAAAAACAAGCGGTTGAACGATTATTTGCAGTTCTCTTGGTCCCAATTTTTTCAAAAATATATTAAGAATGTTTGTACATAAAATTTTTCTTCTTAAAAATGAATTAAAAGTGACAATTCTTTCCTTTGGCATTACGCTGTTGAGCATAGTTGCACTCCTTTGAGAATAAGGCCACTACTGCGGCTTCGGGCTTGCTGAAGTCGCAAGTGGACTTGAGCGAGCGGTCCCTCCGCCACTCACCGCTTGGACGCGGCACTCACCTGCCCAGCCTGCAGCCCACGCCTCTCCCCGCTTCTGCCCGCATCACGTGTGCTTCTGAAACAGCAGCAAGGTATAGCCGGCAGGTTTCGCAACTGTACCCCAGATCGTGATAATCCCAATGACAATTTCTGCCGTCAGTGAACGCTAGAATGAATATAAATGTTAGCATGCAGTGCGGTTTCCACAGCAAAACTTAGGTGTAAATCCTCACTCAGACAAACTCGTTAATCTTATCTTCCACAAATCTCGTTATCCCTAATCTTAAATTTAACACTCTGCTAGTGCATTATCGTAGGTCTGTCCATGTGATAATCTATGTTGGGAAGTGCTCTATGTATAGCACGTTCAGAATGGGTGGCGTTGTCCAAATTAGAATGCACGAAAGACATAGAGGAAGGCACAAGGAAGGCACAATTCCTAACATAAATGTAGCGCTCTGTTGACAAAAGCTGACATCTGACAAATCGTCAAAACATCTCAGCAAGTATCCTAAGATATAATTTGCAACTAGCAGTAGGCCAAAAACACGTAACAACATATGCACTGCTTTCAATGATCGTGCAACATATTTTCCACAAATAATTCTCACGTCACACTCAAAAGTCGCCTCTCAAGTCACAATGCAATCCACTGCACCCCTCAAAATTCTAAAAAGAAGGGGAGAAATTTATAGTTTCCACAAAGAAAGATTCAATATCTCACAACAAAACTTGTTTCATACAACACTTGGACAGTGCGTCAAAAGAAGATAGGGTGAGGTATCATTAAAGAAAAATACAATTT
Organism: Schistocerca americana; assembly: GCF_021461395.2. Lineage (NCBI taxonomy): Eukaryota > Metazoa > Arthropoda > Insecta > Orthoptera > Acrididae > Schistocerca > Schistocerca americana. Next base: position 18,773,771 of record NC_060119.1, on the reverse strand, counting down.
TAGAGGAACGGTACATGATGTTTTATTATCTTACATACCCTTAACACTTTTGATAGAGAAAAGTACGTATCATTAGAATCCACCAATGATTCTCGATTTTAGCTGACTTCATTATCTAAAACATTTGCAGAACAGACATTACACTCATTCCGTACAGGGTTATTAATCCATTTGTTTCATGAACGACAAAGTGACTCATGGTCGCTCAGCCTCTCTGCTTTAACTTCTCGGGGTCTCAGTTTTTTCATAACTTAACTGGTTCTGTAGTGTCATATTCAGATCACTTCTCCAGAAACGGCATTTTTTTTTTATAAATGTCTTTATTTACTCAAGGGCAGCATTTTGTGAAGAAGGGAGATGGTGTTTCCTTTCTTAAAATTTGGCGTTGCTTAACTCAGCCTGATCACTTTGCCTTCTACTGTTTTTGCAACCTCTCCCAGCTTTCGTCAACTGATTTCAATTGGGAATTTTCTGTATAATGCTGTAATGTGTTCCCTTAATTGTTTTGTGTCTGCTTTGGCTTTCCTGTGTCTGTCCTCAGATCGTTTCCTGTCGGGATTTCGGCTCTCTCTCCTGCTTGTTTCCTATCTGTTTCTGCCTTTGTATGCCTCTTTTCTTTCCCGTCAGCTTCTGTTTGTTTCCTGTCTGCTTCAGCTTTTGCTAACATTTGTTTCACCCTGAATGGAATATACTTCATGATTCCGAAATTTGGGCTAATCTGTTCCACGATCGATTCCATTCTGCAAGTTACACTAATTTCAGTCTGTTCGGTTGTCAGTGCAGTTTCATGGGTTTCAGGAGACGCAACTGCCTATGACACCTCTCCCGCACAGAATTCCGACACGATTTCTGCAATTCCATTCGATCCTCCAGGCTAAAAACTCTCCTAGCCTCTATGGCCGCGACGTTTGAGGCGCCATGTCACGGATTGCGTGGCCCCTTCCGCCGGCGGTTCGAGACCTCCCTCAGGTATGTGTGTGTGTGTGTGTGTGTGTGTGTGTGTGTGTGTGTGTGTGTGTGTGTGTGTGTTGTTCTCAGCATAAGTTGTTTAAGTAGTGTGTAAGTCTAGGGACTGATGACCTCAGCAGTTTGGTCCCTCAGGAATTCACGCACATTTGAACATTTTCTTCTAGCCTCTCTAGGTCATGCTCAACTAGTCCTCTCTATGTATAAATGAAATGAAAACAAAATCTATTACAGAGTGAACTATCACTAACAAGAATTTAACATAAGTGAACACACTGAACACAACGATATCTTCAAACACTATATAAAAATTTTTACATGCTATATAAATTTTTCGACTAAAATGCCCCAAAATACAGGTAAACAAAAATAGTATAACACATGTGCCGCACTGGGATAGGATAGGGCTGTAGATTAATGTGCGAGCTATGAAACAGAACAAAAAAAATTACCATAAGTTTTTACATGCCAAGATATGTCAGACTATCCATCCTAACTGCGGAGTATCAAACGAAAAGAAGTGATCCTGGCAAGGTCGCCACTAAAACAGCCACAGTAGTGGAATGATGCCATGATGTCAGAGAAATTTTGTTTTCATGCAGAAAGGCAAAAATGTTATACTCAATTGTTCTCTGGAGACAGCATAGCAACACGGCATTCTCCGCCCTCAACTAGGCTAGGCACTAGCTTTGTCCACAACAGCATGAAGCAGGCTGCAGTTTCACTTTGCACGAAAATTGCCCATCTTCCTACAGAGACTCATCTCTCATAACCAGATTCACTGACTGCCTTCCACTGACTGCAGTTGTCTAAGACTGTACCAGGAGTGCTCCTTCCCACCATCAATAATGTAAAGCTTTTCTTCCTAGGCCACGTGACCAGTACACTCACTAACAAAAACCGTAAAATAATGACAGAAAATGAAACACTATCGCATAGCATGTATAACAGTAATTCACAACGCCATCAAAATGGTGGATGGCGAAAAATTCAAAGATTAAGCTTGGTGGTATGTTTAAAAATTAAAGATTGTGGGTGATGGGAAATTTAAATATATACAACATGACAGTTTCAGGAGATGTGTTTTCAGCCAATCACAGCGCAAGGCGGCATATTCCATTATCTATCAAAACTTTCCTAATCACACTCCCATCAACACATCCAACCGACCCACCTTTCCACATACACACACACACACACACACACACACACACACACACACACACACACACATGCAGATTCCTTTACTTTTGCATCATGTTGATAACTATCCGATTATTATTTCCACAAGCTTCCGTGGATTCCATTTACAAAAAATGCACACGCACACACACACACAAGATGTATATAAGTTTATTTATGTGAATTAGTGCCATCTGCGAAACCATTTATCAAAAAATTATGCAGAAGGTATAACTTGTAATATTGCATGCAGTGCCTTCAGCTACCTAGTTTCAGCTACTTTTCAAGGTCACTATCCAAAGACATTCGAAAATGACGTTCGATTAGTATATTTGGCATGTAGTACAAATTCTGAAAGGTTTTGAAACGGTGATACTCTCCAGGTTCATGATGAACTGCTCTTCGATCAAGAAAGAGTGCTTTGCAGTTTTTTTAATACCGCCAGGTTACACAGTTAAGTTGAGCAAGTTTGCATAAAATACTGCTGTGCCTTTTGTTGGTGTTACTGATGATGATGATGATGATGATGATGATGATGACAATAATAGGATACAACTATAAGACAGAATTTCAGGTGTTTACAATTATTTGATAAATAATACAACTGTGTGTATGTATGTGTGTGTGTTTAAATGTTTGATTAACAATTGAATACTGTTGAACATTTTTGCGATGTTCACCTTGTGGAAACAGTGACTGGATACCTCTGAACACGATGCAAAAATAAAAGTCTTTCTTCGTGTGGGAGTTTGTGTATATGTGTGTCATTACGAAAATTTAATAAATAATGAAATAACTCCATCTTGCACTGTGATTACTGGAAAAATATTTCCGGCACGCTCATCTTACACTGCTTTTTAAATTTCCCACAAGCCACCATCTTGCATATTTTTAAATTTTCTGGCATCTGTTACCTTTTATTTTAAATTCCCAACACTCTGTGATCTTGATGTTGTCATGTGTTCAAGGTTATTGATGAAAGCGTACGTGCATATGTCAAGGTCACTGAAGACGTTGTGCGTTCGATGTGAATGACCTCACCAGAGAGCGTGGCTTGTGACATCGAAAATGTAATAAATTAAAACTGTTTGACTGAGTGTTCCAGAAATTCCTACTCCGAATTATTGAAATGCTTAGGAAAACATCTGTCTAAGGCTATAATTAGAAATATAACATACACTGTATGTAGTGGTTACCTAAAAACTGCAGGGACTGTAATATTGTGTGAAATAGTGGACAGTCTGGACTTACCGATTTATATTTATTCCTGACCCTCGTCTTGATTACTCTAATGTATTGTACGTCACCTTTTTACATAGAGATGAAACTGAACACATGTTTCATACTGGTTTCAGCAACCTAAGTGAGTAGGCTTTCACTTTGTTGCGTGCTCATGAGTCCCCCTGAGGGGGGACACTTTCAGAATTTTACAGGTAATGATCTTGTCAAAATAATGTCTGCTACTGAAGTGTGGGGGGGGGGGGGGGGCGCAGCTCGCCGAACTCTCCCCCCGCCTTTCAGTTCTCACTCCACGCAATGGTCGTCTCCGGAATATTTGTGAGCTCCTCTTCTTACTCTTTGTGTAATGTGTTTGTTTTACTGGAAAGTTACCACGCAGTTTTTCCCTTTGCGCCTCTGTTTCTCGACGACAGCCTGGTTGCATAACACTGAAATCGCGCCGAGATCCAAGATAAAGTTGCGGTGTTCCTTCTTTTCCTTTCTTTTTCTTTGTTCTTCGCTCATTCCTGAACACCTCAAGTAGCCGTGCGAGTTCGGATGCACTCGCGTGCGTAAATATCGCTCTCCACGAAGCAGCTGTTGCAGCGGCACGGTGGCACCGGTGAGCCACGTGACCGGCACTTACGGAAGGAACAGCAATGGTGGCGGTGCGCAAAGGGAACGGCGGAAGACGCACCACCACTGCTATACGTCTGTTCCGTCCAGCGCAGCTCGCTAATGTCTCGTCCACAGTGTCCTAGACGCTAGTTCGACAACGTGGCCATCTTCCGTGTCCTCAGATGCACGCTTGTTTTCACTAAACCGATTACTCCTATAATTTCCGCTGGACTCATATTCTGGGAGGACGACGACTGAAACCCGCGTCCAGCCATCCAGACTTAGATTTTCCGTGATTTCCCTTAATCGCTCCAGGCCAATGGCGGGATGGTTTGTTTGAGAAGGCCCGGCCGATTTCCTTTCCCTCCCTCGACTCCACCCGAGCATACGCTCAGTCTTTAATGACCTCGATGTCGACGGTATATTAAACACAATCTTCCTTCCTTCCTATAATTTCCGCATTATAATGTGTCAGGATTTTGGCCTCTTGCTCTTATGTACGGCTCTTCTAATGCTGAAAATTTCGGTTACAGTGTTTCAAGCTGTGCAGGAATGTTACCCATGGTATAAACATTTACAATACTTTTACATACCAAAGAGAAATATATCGCAATCTGTCACGTTAAGATTTTATACAGAAAACCGTTCGCAAACTGGCGAAAGAGACATTCCGACATCAGCTGAAATCGGACATTGAGATAAATCCAATGGCGAAAAGTGAACCGGTCCAGGGTTCCCTGCCTATTACGAACCGCTTTCTCTTAACATATATAAACTAGCTTGTACAAGAGTCATCGAAACTGTAGTTCAAAACTACGACAAAAATGTATGCGTCTTTATAATGATCAACTATACATTATACAGGCTACTTTTTTAGACGTCTACAAGCAAAAAACGAAATAGCCTCTCAAGCAACAACAAATCTCTTTTGACGACCACAATATAGCGAAGAGATTCCCGGCGCACGGGTGGCACGTGGACGGACACATCTTCTCGGCGAAGATATTCGTAGTTCGGGGAAAGTTTCATCAAAGAGTCATGCCGTTCTCGGAAGAAAGCTCTGTAGTCGAGCAGCATTTCGGAGAAGATGGTATACTGACAATCCTTTTATTCATGACAGAACGTGGGCTTCATAGGTGGAAAATCTTTTGGGCATAATAACGTCGTTACCGACAAGGTACAGGAGGCGCGCACTCCCGTACCAAGGCAGCCACCGTGAGTCATGGAGCACGGGATAGAGACTCAGAATGACGTTGCGGGTGTGGGCCCTCATCACTAGATGATGTGTGTCCCCACCGGCGATGCTGGGCAAATCAGCATGCACGTGGCTGTACATGAGGGTACGTGAGAGAGGAGGCGTGGTGCGGGCAACGGCAGTGGGGGCAGGGCGGGACGCGGGCGTCGGAGCACCAGCCAGTAGGCCGGTGGCGCTGTTGTGGCGTTCAGCCCACAGCTGAACCACTGTGCTGGCTGGCGTACAGTGCAGCCGGCCGCTCGTGCACCGCCGTCGACAATCACCAACCGACCGATGCTTGTGAGCGCAGTCGAGGTGTCAAACTGTACCTCGAGGATACGTCCAGCGCAGACGAAATAGCCCAACGCCTCCGGTAGTCCTTGTGCCATCATTGCCGTCATTGGGAAAATATGAGACAGGTGCGATGTCCTGGATACCACGAAGGTCTCGATCGAGGTGACTCGTTTGATTGCCGTTCGGAATGCCTGTAAAAGGCAGCTACAATTAATCGCTTCTCTGCAGCGCACATTGCTAGTAAAAAGGATGCCCAGGGATTCGAGCGTGTCCATCGCTTGCAGGGACTCTTGGAGACCACCACCAATGTTCACCGTCCTTGACCTGTCCGTTTTTGTACAGCTATCCGTCGCCATCGCGTATGGCACAGTCCATTCCAGTAGAAACTTCACCTCGTGACCTGATGAACCGCATTTGCCGTGCAATGAAATGTGTGCCTTCGCAGCGTTATTCCTGATAGACAACGCTTCTCTCCGCACATAAATAGATCAAAAGCAACTGTATATAAAGATCATTGAAACTGGGGCGTAGTTCTTGCACCCCAGGCAGAGTTCAGGGCACGTGGTGTAAGTGGGGTATCGAACTTTGGAATGAAGCACTCTGTTGAAGTTACCACAGTTGCCGTAGCGTCACAGCAACAGAAGCGAGATCTCCGACAAACAGAAACGCGACCGGTCCCATCTTTTGTTCGTGCCAGACGGGACACAAGTGTTTGCAATCCGTGTACGTTGTGTGGTTATCGCCAATCCTCTGCCTGACAGCAGATCCGTCGCCTCGTCAGCTCTGCGCCATTTTGCACCAGTATACCCGTGCCGCTACCGGCATCATCAGCAGGCGTAACATATGAAGCACACACTGAAGCGCCAAAGGAACTGCTATAGGCGCGCGTATTCAAATACAGAGATGTGTAAACAGGCAGAAAAGGGCGCTGCGGTCGGCAACGCGTATATAATACAATTGTCTGTCACAGCTGTTAGATCGGTTACTGCTGCTGCAACGGCAGGTTATCAAGATTTATGAGAGTTTGAACGTGGTGTTATAGTCGGCGCACACAGCATCTCCGGGGTAGCGATAAAGTGGGGATTTTCCCGTACGACCATTTCACGAGTGTACCGTGAATATCAGGAATCCGGTAAAACATCAAATCTCCGACATCGCTGCGGCCGGAAAAAGATCCTACAAGAACGGGACCAACGACGACTGAAGAGAATCGTTCAGCGAGACACAAGCCTTCCGCAAACTGCTGCAGATTTCAATGCCGGGCCTTCAACAGGTGTCACCGTGTGAACCATTCAACGAAACATCATCGATATGCGTTTTGGGAGCCGAAGGCCCACTCGTGTACTCTTGATGGCTGCACGACACAAATCTTTACGCCTCGCCTGGGCCCGTCAGCACCGACATTGGACTGTTGATGACTCGAAACATGTTGCGTGGTCGGACGAGTCTCGTTTCAAATTCTGTCGAGCGGATGGACGCGTACGGGTATGAAGACAACCTCATCAATCCAAGGACCCTGCAAGTCAGCTGGTGAAGGCGCTGGAACAGTGCGGGGCGCGTGCAGTTTGAGTGATATGAGACCCCTCCCTGATACGTTTAAATACGACTCTGTCAGGTGACACATACGTAAGCATCCTGTGTGATCACCTGCATCCATTGACGTCCATAGTGAATTCCGACGGATTTGGGCAATTCCAATAGGACAATGCGATACCCCAGACGTCCACAATTGCTACACAGTGGCACCAGGAACATTCTTCTGGCCACCAAAATCTGCAGACATGAACCTCCTCGATCATATCTGGGATGCCTCGGAATGTGCTGTTCAGGAGTCATCTCCACCCCTTCGTACTCTTACGGGTTTACGGACACCTATGTAAGAAATGGTTCAAATAGCTCTGCGCACTATGGGACTTAACATCTGAGGTCATCAGTCCCCTAGAACTTAGAACTACTTAATAGCTCTGTAAGATTCATGGTGTCAGTTCCCTCCAGCACTCTCCATTCGTCGCTGGAAAGGTCTCCATGAGCGCAGTGTCGACAACTGGCGTCTTAGGCGCCGGTATGACTTCAGTCATAGGATGTCCGTCGTCAGCATTGGCGCTGCTGTCGCGGTGACACTGTGGACAGGGGCGCCACGCTGTGTGGGCACAGGCTGCGTGTCTCGGTGGGTGTCAGCCAGTCCACTATCGTCTGGACGAGGCCCAGCACCGTCTGTCAGTGACGGTCGTCCCGTCGCTTTCTTGTCGGATAGTGGCAAAGAATTTTAATGGCACAAACACTGCCGCGGACGCTATCAGGGTGTCAACGTTTATGCCTCCATCGGCATTTTCGTTAACTGTCGACATAGCTGTCGGGACAGGAGTGGAGACGGTGATGGGCGCAGGAGTCACGCCTTTCCCCTGTAGTGCATGTCACGTGCAGTGTGTCACTATCGCCCGTCAGAGTCAGCAACGTGCCGATGTCGTTCTTGAGCGCTGCCACGTGTGTTACACCTAGGACGTCGGCAATGGGGGAGGGATCGGATACACATGTGAGAGTTGTGTTATACTTCTCTGCCGACATTCAGACGGACGTGGTTTTCTTTGGTGCATTCTGCGCAGGTCTTCGACTGCCCTTCATAAATAATGATGGCTCTGCATCCTACAAAGTGCAGCCACGACAGAGTGGGTTTATTTAAAGTAACGCGGACCTGACGCACTCCATTAAGGAATGGGTACTGCTGAATTAACTCGATTTCTCCGCAACAGGTTGTAACGTAGCAAATTACTACTAATTGGAAGCTCAGCTTACTGTGGAGCCGACAGGAGGGGAGGCGTTCGCTTTCAGGTCGGCACAGCTGACGCCGCCTCCTGGACCGAGCGGGCCGTCTACTTGATTAACGCTGCGTGCAACGGGTTACACGTGCTCTGTGAATCTGAAGTACTAGTATGAAATGAAATGTTAATCCATCTTTTTCATATTTTGTATACCGAATTGTATGGATAACTCAACCATACTGGTAAAATATCAAATAAATAACTTCAGTAGTTTCGGAGATATAGATTTTAAGCTAAAAACATAATAACTGTCCTCGCGTTGTGAAACCCAACTAGGGACTGCAATGTACGAGGTGTGTTCAAAAAGTAACGGGACTTTATATTTTTATGAAAAAATATTTATTTATTCATCAGTCTTATAGATCTTATATTTATCCCTGAGACACTTAAGTCTCTTCTTTATCTACGATAATGTTGGGGAGGGCACTCAACTTTGGTAGTTCGTGTAGCATTGTGGTGTAATGGTTAGCATTTGTGCCTAGTAAGCAAGATGACCCGGCTTCCAGTCCCGGCCGCGGCACAAATTTTAATTCATTTCTTCTGCTTCGATCTTTATTCATCAATATTTATGTTGTCCCCTTCTTCTAATCCTCGAAGCACTTCTCGTAAGCACTTTTTGGTACAGCCTTGAGTACTTCCAGCGATGCAGTTTTTATTTCCTCAGTCGTTGAAAATCTTCGACCTTTCATCGGTCTCTTCAGTTTTGGGAACTGGAAAAATTCGCAGGGGGCCAAATCCGGTGAATATGGTGGCTGAGGCATGATTGTCGTGTTGTTTTTGGCCAAAAAAAATTTCCCACAATTTCTGACTTTTTTCCGTATTGCTTCTCCTAAACGGCGCATAACGTCAAGGTATTCCTTATTGACCATACTACCTCGAGGCAAAAATTTATCATGCACTACGCCAGGGTAATTCAGAAAAAAAACAGGGAGCAAAACTTTGACATTTGATCGAACATGGCGTGCTTTTTTCGGTCTTGGCTCTCCGAGATGCTTCCATTGGGACGGCTGGGCTTTGGTTTCGACATCATAACCGTAAACCCATGTTTCGTCACCAGTTGTGACCCTTTCGAGGAAATCACGATCATTATTGACGTCATTCAAGAGCTCCCGAGCGATGCTCATGCGACGGTTCTTGTGATGAAAATTGAGAAGGTTTGGAACAAACTCCGCTGATACACGTCTCATGCCCAAACATGCGAAAAAAAAAAAATGCATAACACTAGACGACCGATGTGGCAACATTCTCAGCAACTTCTCTTACGGTAATACGACGATTTTCCAAAACAATTTTCTTCAGGGCTTCGACGTTATCATCTGTTGTTGATCTGCTGGGGCGTCCAGAGCGAGGTTAGTCATTGGCATCTTTTCTGCCATCTTGGAAGCGCTTGTACCACTTGTACACATTTTTTTTACTTAGAGCAGAAACACCGCACGGCACTGTACACATTTCAAGCGTTTTAGAGCGCTTGATTAAAGTTTTCACACAAAATTTGATGCAAACTCTTTGCTACATTTTTTATAATAATCGAAAACCGCCGAGCACACTAAAGCAAACGAAGTACGCTGTACACTTGAAACTGTGAACATATGTTCGGAACATGTGTGCCAACATAACAATAAAAAAGATCGATAATCGAATGTACGTTGCCCGCTCAGTTTGACAAGTCACCTTACATTTTGAAGAGCCCTCGTATTCATCTGTAGTATCAATTGAAACTACAATCAAGACAGGTTCATATAATCAAATTTTCTGGAATTTTCTTTGGTTTCATTGCGACAAATTTCAGGCATAATTAACAGTACACTGGAAAATTATTATTTCATTGTGTTTTGGTTGTCTGTGTGTTTTGGAGAGACAAAGAGAGTGAATGGAGGATGTAAAGGGAGAATGAGATATTTTATAAAAACTATGTAAATGTAAGTGTGAGACTGTTGGGTAATAGGAGAATTTGTGAGGTATATCCGAGTGGGCTTGATTTTGTAAAGGGCAGCCAGAAGGGGCGTTGAGTGTTAAATTTGTTAGTAATTTTCTTGTGGAAAGGAATCGTATTTTGTTTTCATTAAATTTTATCTTGTTTCGGAATTACGAGATTTTTAGTCTAAATTACGTGTTGTAACCTTATCGGCTGCTATTAGACATACCTCGAGTGTAGCAGTGCTCGAGATGATCTGATTGACTGCTTAACGTACTGACCAATAGAAGTCCAGCATTTCCCGCTCATTTGAGTTGGGCTTTGTGCCTCAGTAGTAGCTCGGGAGCAGTCTTCTGGTAAACACCAATAGTAAATCGTACTGATCAAATTTGTACCAAAAAGAAGAAATTGCACGTTTGATTGGTTATCGTGCAGTTCATGAAAAGGACTACAGCGTTGAGTATTTTGAGAAAGTGAGTGATTTATTTTAGCAGATCTAGTGTGTGAACATTTCAAGTCGGACGGTAAACTCCGCGTGGCGGATTTCGAGACACTGTGGCGAGCACCTCTGTACAGGACGCCTACTGAATGTGTCGACTCCCAAGTAGTCTGGGTCAGTGGCTGGCTGTTCAGGATGTTTAAAATATCGGGTCGCACTCTTCTGGCTGCTTTTGGGTGTGAACTTGGTATAGGGACAGTTAGTAACATTGCCAATTGATGTCTGGATATTAAGTACAGACTTGATAGCCATTTTACTTGTTTTAATAACAATGAACCAACTAAAAGGAAATTTCTGACATTTTTGCAAACGATTCGTGCAACAACCCCGAACGCTCGATAGTTTGACTAACTTTCAACTACTGCCCATGGACTGGAGTTCATGGGCTTTGCGTGCTGCGTATTTAGTCGAATTTTCGTCAACGTTGCTTTTTTCGGTTTGTTAAAAGGATAGTGAGAGACCAAGCCGCCCCGCCGCAAAGTCCGTGCGCCGCCCCGAAAGGACGAAGCGCTGACGCCTCCTCACCTGCGGGCCACTCGCGAGCAAGTTCGATATTCCGGATCGTCTGCAATGCCAGCCCAGCTTGGTCGATCTGCACAGCACACACATTACCACCTGAGTGGCAGAAACTGAGCCCGTTTCTTAGTCTCCCAGAGAATCCTGTAACAGACTGCCCCACGTAAAAGATTGACGCAGACCACTCTACTGACTATAGAAAGCTATATTCGAAGAAGTTCGTCACTTAGGATCGTTGCTCTGTCTCGGAGAAAACCTTCTACTTCCAGAGCTTTTGGTAGAGCAAATTTACTCCTGAAAATCAATTGCAATGTCGGTGTTCTGTACGAGTTGGCGATTCTAAAACTAGGAGCGCGGAGCGACCGAAGCGAGTAGGCGAGCACTGAGCAGCACACGACGTGCAGCAGGGGGCAGTCCGCACACAGACACACTGACGGGTGAAAATTTGTGACAGACCGGGACTCGAACCCAGGTTTCCTGCTTATCGCCTTAACCACTTCTAGACCGACACAAATTCGCACATATCGCGCACGACACGTGTAATGTTCCCTGTCCTTTACCTTCATCACTAGGACGCTCACCTGGTTCCCAGAACAGGTCGGATGAAGAGTGCATCCGTACTGAAGACAGTCTTATGCCAAAAGAACAGACAGCACACGTATAAATATATACGCGTTGATGGCAAATAATAATACTTTCAGTGCTGGTGGACTCTTCGTTTGACCTCCTGTGGGAATGAGGTGGGTCTGTGAGCAATGAGCATAATAGACAGGGGACACTACATGTGTAGAGTGCGACGTGTGGGAATTGATGAGTAGAGTGACTAAGCCATTTCTGGGCCAGGTTGTTAGTGTGGACTGCCTACTTCAGGGGCAGGTGTGAATTCAGGGGCAAACATATTGTTCTCCTTTGATTGACAGGTATTTAACCTATTGTCCTGTTAAGTGGTTGTCCATGTCACCTCCCTTAACCTATGGTTCCCCCACCCTCTCCCCCCAAACCCCTCTCCCCCCATGCTGCTAGAGGTACACTTTCACGTCTGAGTTACTGGAATAGGCCCTTTAACTACTATCAGATTATTGACTACTTAATTAAGTTGATCAGTTAATTAACCCCCTCCCCTCTGGTAAACCCCCCTCCCCTCCCACCTGGAAAATGCGGGAAAAAGACTCAGTACATCGGTCATTTGGACAGAAATCGATTGCTGTGTATCCAATATTCTTTTAGAGGATTCAAGGCAGTGCATGCAATATATGGAAAAGGATATATTGTTTATTTATAAAAAAATGCAGTTTGTGGGGGTAGGGTTTCTCTTGCTCGTGATTCTAGGCTGTTTGGAAACATCTAGGTATTGCAATTAAATGGGGCAAACATGTTGCATAACCTAATGTTCGGCACTGTACTCTGGGTGTCTTAACCTAATGTTTGACCCTTTGTCGGCAATTAACATATTGTTCTGTTAAGTGATTTCCCATGTCACTGCACATAAACTAGTGTACCGCCTTTGATACGAAATTCAGTAATAAGTTATATCATCCCACTATTTTCTGGTACACTCTTCGAATTTCACATGCTTTTGAACACCATTTCCGGCGCATTCTTCATTGTCACCCACATCCTTAAACTATTGTTCCATGTTTTACATAAAAAATTATTCAAATTAACTTAGTGTTCTGCGCTTAATCACCTGTTCTGCTCCATGTCGCCCTCACACACAGCCACCCCTTAACTATTGTACCGCCAACACTACATTGATATAACACATGTATTGGATAATTTGTGGCATCCTATTTCTCTTACACTGCTATTCTTCTGTATGTGTGTGTGTGTGTGTGGGGGGGGGGGGGGGGGGGAGGGCGGGAGGCTTACCAGTTGGGTCCGATTCAAGAGATTGAGAAGGTCCAAAGAAGAATGGAAAGATTCGTGACTGGTACATTTAACCATCGCGGGAGCGTTATAGATCTCAGTGAAAGTTTGAAGTGGGTCACACTTGCAGATAGACGATGCGCTAAACGCAAGAGGCTGCTAACTGCACTCCAAAATCCTATCTTCGCAGGGATGTAGAGCATACATTATTACCACCATCTTCCATATCGCGCAATGATCACCAGTCAAAGATAAGGGAAATTGGAGCTCGTACTGAGGCGTTCAGACAGTCGTTTTTCCCTCGCGCGAACCGCGAGTGGAACAGAAGGAGGAAAATATAACTTTGGTGGGAATAGTTCCCTCCACCACATATCGCTTGGTGGCTAGCAGAGTATGTATGTAGATGTAGATGGAATATTGTTTAAATAAAAGATCGCTAATAATAAAAAACACATCCAGCCACTCGCCGACCGACACTAATCCAAGAGACCGGTGCACTGGCGCCCCCAACTAACCTACAACGCGGCAGTTCGGGCGCTGCAGGGATGAGGTGGTGACATTTCTTTCATACTTTACACCTGAGAAATTCCTATCAAAATAAGTGTCGACCTATGTATCATTGCTGGTGCGATGACGCATAGCTATAGTGCGGTCCACGGCCTAGAGATTTCGCAATGCTTCCTAGGACACATTCCCAACGGCAACAACCAGTCCGTCAGAGAATTTACCCATCAAGCTACCGGTGTGGGAGCACCATCCGCCATTTTTTTCTGCAGACAAGACTTTCAGAGGCAAAATTATTTTGCACAGATCGCTACATTGTACTGACAGTTAAACCCCGCAAAAGTTGTCTACAGATCATCAAATACATACAAGACTCACAAGAATATTTAACAGTCTAACTAAAATTAAATATTACGATTGCTGCTGCAGCCTGACACCGATCGATGTACAGGTAATGTCTCCTCTGGAACATTTTACACAAAAAGTGCAGTTGTCTTTCATATCTGTAAAGTCCCAGGAAAAATTATGGTATACATACACTCACACATGCAATATGTCTCGATTCTCCTCAGTCCTAGCAAATTATCTGACAAAGCCGTTGAATCAGCGCTTCTGCAAGATGTTGCCAAGATTCTCTCAAACACGTGTTATGAAGGACAGACATCCAGAACCGTATTCAGATTATGAATACCGCACCCGACGACATAATGCTTGGAACGGCATCATCGGCGCGGTTGGTGTACTGTAATTAATGTCACTATCGATATAACAGCAAGGAAAATGCTGGGGTACGCTTAGGGGTGCCGATGAGGGGGGTGTATTGTTACAGCCGTATTCCCCGTCCTGTTTCTCCACTATAGCAGATACAGTTAAACACTTGCATTTCTATATTGTGCAGCTGTTTACCGAAATGAACCTATCGCCACTTAGGTTCGGATATACTTCTCAGTACGTTGAAATCACAATGCACCACGTCCAATCTATCCTTCCACTACGGGTAGACATACGAAATCTCTTTTTGTTTTTACCTGAATAGTAGTTTTATTACTTCCCACAAACATATGTCGGAACATAAGCCACGGTACCTTCACGTTCAAGCAGCAGTAAGACGTTTTTGACTATCAATTATATGTGTATAAAAAAAATGATACGTCTACACTTGTGCCAGCCGGTGTCATTTTTGCACAGCGATAAAGCCTCCCGCCATTACGTATTAGTCGATGAATAAAGGACGTAATTACAATTTAAAAAAGCTCTAGAGTATTTTCGGTTTATCGATTTCACCACTTCCACGAAGCCTTTTGTTATTTTCGAAACTTGTAAATCCAGCCAACACAGTGGCGTCTTTTTATATTCAGACAGCCAAGTCGAGGTTTGTGTCAGTGCATTCCATGCATATCTTCCACCACACACACACACACACACACACACACACACACACACACACACACACACACACTGCCCCCCCCCCCCCCCCCCCCGAACAAGAAATCATTGTGAGTGCAAACTATACCAGAGTACTTTCATTCGGAGTTAATTTTCACGGACGGAGCAGGTGGTGGAGAAACCGCAAAACTGTTTTAGTCTAAGAGCATTTTTAAGTTCATGTTGCTTAGCACCGTACCTGTGTAACACTTTGGAGCTGGAGTAGGATCACCGCTGGACGGATATGTCGTCTCAACAGGTAAAAATTGAGTTTGTTACGAAAAACAAAAGAGCCTGTTAGAGCATCATAGGAATATTTTGTTTATTATATGTGCGAGAAATGCTGATACAGCCCTGTTTAGATCCTATAATGTGGTGTGCTGGAGCTGAATTTTCAAGAAGGAATATTATGTTATGTATAAACCTCCTATAGACCTGAATGCAAATAATGCTTTATTACAATCGTGCAGTAGACTTGTGATAGTCTGTTTCAGCGCAGTAGCTTTATCTAACTGAATAATCACTACGATCTCATTGTCATACCGTTATTCAACTTCAAGTGTGTCCTAGACGTCCGTGAATATGGCAATGCTGAAGTTCTGAGGAACGGTACTGAGTGTAGTGTGCAAAGTACGATCATGCTTTAGTTGTCGCTATTAAAGGGGGATAGGGACTGCGCGACTCTGCTTGTTCAACAACGAGGTGTAATCACACATCAGAAAAAATATTCCATAGCTCTTACTTCGTTAATGAGAACTATGGATTCAGGGGGAGAGAAGATGTCACTGCTTACAGGGTGTCTGAGTTGGTGAAATCAAGAAATGCCTGTAATGTGCTGTTGAATATTTATATGAAACTGATAGAGTCGGCGCCACGTGAACGCTTTTGATTATTTCATGTTCTTTACACAACTTGTACCATTACTACGTGATATATATTTTACTTGCACCTGACGTATGAGCCACGCTTGAAGCTCTGTGACTCGAATGCGAGATGCCACACTGATGGGCCGCTACCAGCGTCCCTTACGTCACTTTAGTTTAAGCTTTACAGTAACGCCATTCTCTGTTTTCTGAGTTTCATAAAACGAGGGAGGTGTGACTATAAAACAGAGTGCAGATGGGTAGATAGCAGATATTAAGTATTATTTAGCTGACGTAAACCACTTAAAGAACTGGACATTACTTTGTTTCGAATTTTTCAAATAGAGGCAGTTAGTAACAGCAGCGAAATTACCGAATGAACCGTCATACCGTTAAAAAATCATGATTTCTCTGAAATCGGTGAACTATTCTTTCATACTAACAGCAATTCTAAAATAATTGTTAGCGCCCGACACCGGCAGACAAATACGTAGCTGCAGCTGTAGGAAAAATTCCGCAACCATCTGGACGCAGGCTGTGCTCGCAGACGGGCACCGACGTGTCCAGCGTGGTCAGACTGGCACCGTAATAATAATAATGATGGGTGTTCTGTAGCCCGGTAAGGTGCTGTTACTTCTTTAATGACCTATTTCTTTACTTCTTGATTTCTATGATGGTGAGCGTAGACAGTTCATATTTAAAGATGTTCCGTTAGCAGCGTACACTTAACTTATAGCAGACACATTTTCGGCAAGCGTTGCGTCGCCGAGACCTTTCAAAGAGGTGAAGTGTGATAAAGCACGGAAGAGTGTGAAGTGGCTAACACGTTTCTATCATGGAATCAACTGCGATGATCCTGGTACACCTTATAAAGACTTGGAGACTGCGCGTCGAAAATTCGACCACACGGACACGATTATTTATGTCAAAGGCACGGAGAAAGTCATGTGGCTCAGGTGAATATTCAAGTTTGCAGCTATTCAAACCTGAAATTCTTTGGCTGTCCTGCTCTGTCAACTCAAGAAGAATAAGTGTGAAGAAATAGTGTTATGTCCGCCTATGAAAATGTAAAATTACTTTTAAGTTGGATGAGAAAAAAATAATTTTTCTTCCCTAAGAATCCTTGTATACTTGTTCAAATAACTTACGGGTTTGCTGCCGCGTGACGTCGTCGGACACCGCCGATGTTTCGACAGCAGCACACCCTGCCATTCTCAAGGCACAAGTGCAAGGAACAAGAAATGTGCTAGCAAATTTAATATCTCGGTTCATAGAGGAGAAACAAGGAAGATACCACACACAGAACAAGTGTCAACACAACCAAAGATAACCAACATCAGAAATATCGATGGTTACTATTAATCAACAGGTGAGGTAGCGCTAATTCTGTCCCTCTGTTTTCTGATGAGAGACAGAGCCGGATTCCAAGCAGCATTCAAACAAAATCCACCATCTCTGTTAATAAGGTTGCTTGATAGTCTGATTTCAACAGCTTCCTTAATAACACTATCCCAATAGTTTGACGTGCAAGCCATTGGGATAGTGTTATTAAGGAAGCTGTTGAAATCAGACTATCAAGCAACCTTTCACATTTCTCGCCCCTCGCCTGCAGGGAAGTCTCTGAAAATGTGTGTGTTCAAGGCGGTACGTCATGTAGCCACGCGTCCAATGAAGATTTAACTGCAGAATGTTCACAGATATATTTTAGCAAAAACATAATGATTAGGGTTTTTTAAATAAGAACAGTGGTGTAGGGTAACGATTTTTTTCCCTTTATTCATTTCAATTCAGTTCTCGAGTTTACAATTTAGTTAGTGATGTGTAATATATGTATAGCTATTGAGATACATTTCAGTTCAATGCAGTGATACTCTTAAGTTATTATTATTATTATTATTGTTGGCGAATTTTCCCTAAAAGGAAATCGTTAAGCTTATGACTTTGAAAGCTTGTTCTTCTTGTCCTTCCAGTACTCCTTCATTCTCTTGGAGAGGGCCTCTTTTCTCTCCTCAGACCATTCTTGTTTGGTCCGCTGTTTTAGCGCTTCTGACTTTACTTCCCAATTGTCTATGTGTTTTCGGAAGGTGCTTCTGTCTGTGGTGTTTGTGGTGCCAATTGCTTGTAGGTCTTTTCGGACTCCTTCCATCCAGGGTGTCGAGACTTTAAGTGTCTTGATGTGTTCTAGAGTTTTCTTGGTGAGTCTTGTTTCAGGGAGTCTATCTAAATGTCCGTAGAATTTAAGGCGCCTTTTTCTCATATCGTTCTCGATGTTCGAATATGCTTCTACTGTTGAGTTCTTCTGTAGTCTGTAACCATCTGGTGTGGGTCTTCCTCCTAAAATTTTCCTCATGATTTTGCGTTCTTCTTTTTTGATTTCTTCAATTTTGATTTTCCTGTTGAGTGCTAGTGTTTCGCTGGCATACAGTACGGCGGGTTTGATCACTGTGTTATAGTGTCTGATCTTGGTGTTTCTGGAAATGCATTGTTTGTTGTAGACGTTTCGTACCATTCCTAGTGATTTCCGTGTCTTCTGTTGTCTGTCTTCGTAAGCCAGTTTCTCTGTTCCGGTCGGTTCGATGATTTCGCCTAGGTATCTGAAGTGTTTGACCCCTTTAATTTTGCCGTACTTGGTTGTGATGTCGTCGCCTTCTCTTGTTAGGACTTGCGTTTTTTCAAAAGAGATTTGTAGGCCGACTTTCTCGGCGCATTCTTTCAGGATTTCGATCTGTGTTTTTGCTGATGTTGGGGTCATAGGTCAGTATCGCTAGGTCGTCTGCGAATGCTAGGTAAGGGATTTCTAGTCTTTTCCTTCCTAATGTGACTGGTCTCCAGGTGTTTTGTCTCCTGACTTCAGCTTCCCATTCGCTCATTACTTTGTCCAGGACGATGTTGAACAATAGCGGGGATAGTCCATCTCCTTGTCTTAGGCCAGTGTGGATTTCAAAGGGGTCCGAGATTTCGCCCATGAATTTGACTTTGGATTTTGTATTGGTTAGTGTCTGTTCGATTAGTCTTCGGGTCTTTTGGTCTAGGCCTTTTTCTCTGAGGATTTGGATGAGGGACTTTCTGTCGATCGAGTCGTAAGCCTTTTTGAAGTCGACGAAAGTGCAGATGATTTTTTTGGGGCTTGTCATGTGGGATTTTATGATTGATTTCAGGTTGAAGATTTGTTCGGGGCAGGCTCTGTTGGGTCTGAAACCCGCTTGGTATTCCGAGATGGCGGGTTCCAGTTGTCCTTGCGTTCTGGTGAGAAGGCAGGTTGATAGAATTTTGTAGATGACCGGTAGCAGGGAAATTCCTCTATAATTGTTTGTGTCTGTCCTGTCACCTTTCTTGTGTAGCGGGTGAATGAGTGCGGTCTTCCAGTCGTCAGGTATGATTTCGGTTGTCCAGGTGTTCTGTATGATTTGTGTGATTTCGTTTAGCGAGTTTGGTCCTAGGTTCTTCAGCAGTTCTGCCGTTATTCCGTCTTCACCGGCTGCCTTGTTGTTTTTCAGTTTCTTTATGCAGTGGAGGATTTCTTCCTTTGTTGGTGATGGTGAGTCTTCCGGTGCGTTGGCCGGTTCTCGGGGTTCGAAGGTTGAATTAGGTTCCGGGCAATTTAGTAATTTTGAAAAGTACTTCGCGAGCTCTTCACAGTTTTCTTTGTTGGTAAGTGCCAGTTTTCCGTCTTCTTTTCTGAAGCAGAGGTTCTGTGGTGAGTATCCTTTGACTTGGTTGGCGAACGTCCTGTAGAAATCCCGTGTGTTGAAATTTCTGAAGTCTTCTTCGATGGAGTTTAGCTGATCGTTGATGTATTTGCGTTTCTCTTGTCTTATTGTTTTCGATGTTTGTCTTCGAATTTCATAGAAGTTGTCCCGTGTTTCTTGTGTTTTGTTGCTGTTGTAGTTTGTGAAAGCTGTTCTTCGATTTTGTAGGGCGATTTCGCAGGTAGTGTTCCACCAAGGGTGCCTGGGTTTTCTAGTCAGCGGGATCAGTTCTTTGGCTGTGTTCACAATTTTTTGTTTAAAGCTGGTCCAATCTTTCGCCTCTTGTTTTTCCCAGTGTTCTGTGATGTTCGATTCTCTGATCTTTCTTGTATCAAATTTCGGTGAGGTCAATTTCTTTTTGTGTTGTCTTCTTGGTGTGAGTTTGATTTTGATTCTTGTTAGGTAGTGGTCCGAATCTATGTTGGCGCCTTTTCTCACTTGGACGTCGTGGATTTCTTTCTGGTATTCATAGGAGATTGCCACGTGATCTATCTGGAATTCGCCTAGTGAGTGGACTGGTGATCGCCACGTCTTTTGTTTCTTGGGCTTTTTCATCAGGGAGGTTGACATGATTTGGAGGTTGTTTTGCTGGCAGAGTTCGATCAGTCTGGTGCCGTTTTTGTTGGTGAATTTGTGTGCAGGGAAATTTCCTACTGTTTTTCTGTAGCGTTTTTCTCTGCCGATTTGTGCGTTGAAATCGCCTAGTAGAATTTTCGCGTTGTCTTGGGGTATTTTTGCCAGGGTGGTTTCGAGTTTGTCCCAGAATTTGTCTGTTTCTTCTGGTTTGTCCTTGTTGTCTGCGTTCGTGGGGGCATGTACGTTGATGAGGGTGTAGTTCTTGTTGGCGTGTTTGATTCGCATGGTCATGAGCCTGTTGTTGATCGCGTTGACTTCTTTTACTGAGTCTAGGATGTTTTTGTTTACTGCGAAGGCCATGCCGAGGAGTGCTCCTCCTTTGCCGATTTTTCTGTTGGTTCCACTCTTGAAGAATCTGTAGTTTCCGTAGTCTATTGTGTCTGAATCCGTGTATCTTGTTTCTTGTAGCGCTAGGATCGAGATCTTTTGACTGGTGAGTTCCGTTGTTAGATTGTGTAATTTTCCCGTTTGTATTAGTGTCTGTATGTTGAAGGTGCCAAAGTATGTGTGTGTTTTCTTGGGTAGTTTGCCAGAGCGCTCCGACTCGCCCTTTAGTACATCTCCAGGTCCCCCAGAATCCGAGTGCCTGGTTGCCGTCTTGCGACGGGTGGGTCGTCCACCTGGGGTAATGTTGTTTTTAGGTGTACTTGCCATTATGCTTGTAATTCGTCTGGCTTGCGCCAGTTTGGTAGAACCAGGGATTTTCAGTTCCTGGAGCTCGTATCAGCCGCACCATTGGTGACAGACGCTGGCCAGAGTACCGGTGGTTACCACACAGACGTGTCTGGGCTTTTGTGTTAGTTTTCTTCGTTTCGCCGGTTTTTATTCCGGGTACTTATCCTCGAGGATGTGATAGTTTTGGTCCGCCCCGAGTATTTGATTTCCTCGGTGCCACCCATATCTGGGAGGCTTTCCCCTATCCGCCACCTGGGGAGGCGCCCGATGGAGGATCTATCAACCTCACACGGGCTTAAGTTATTATTATTATTACTGATTTTAAACAAAAGACAGTTACAACATAAGGAAACCGGAAGAGTTTGCTCGCGTTGTGTAGAGTCTCCAAACCACAGTTCGTAGCTGATTAATGAGCTCTAAATTTAGACTCATCTCTCACACTGACGGCATAGCTGATAATTCTACGTTCCGCTTCGACTGATTCCTCATATTGTAGTCGTGTACGCGATCACTGCTTCAGTGCTATCCACCCCAGAAGGTATAGCCCAGCCGGCAAAACTCTCTCTCCATCTCAAACAAGCGATGTCAATCATTATGTGTTAACCAATACTGTACCAGTGGACGGATGGGATGGGAAAGACAACATTGATGTACTCTAATAATAAACATCACAGTCAATGGTGCGAACAATTTTAGCAATTTTACACTAATTTCAACACCACCCAATGATATGACAGCATGTTTCTCAATTTCTGTATCATAGCTAAAGGACCCCTTTCTCCACTTTACGAGTATCATTGCGAATGTAGTTAGATGACTGTGCAGTGCGTCCAATCAATCTTAATTCTCGAGCACGAACATCATCAGAGTATATCAGACAACGCTCTACATATTTCTAACACCCTGAGCATAGTGCATAATTCATGCTGATGAGCTTCACAGAGCATTCTCGCTTTCTTAGGGTAAAAATAGATGGTGGAAGACCCTCACACACTGTCATTGACCAGCCCACCCTGCAGCACCGCTACCGATTTAATCTGCATCAGCCCGGAAATAGGTCGCTACATTCCACATCCCGCTTTCCGAGTCCTCGCCCATCCAAGTGCACAAGATTTCTCGAGATGCGCCCATGTCGAGGAGCTTAGCACTCATTATCGATGTATAGTAGCAGATTTTTAATTGTCGTGATGTAATAGCAGGCAGTTAAGAAGAACAAGGAACAAATGATTTTTATGTGCGATGGAGCTCTAGACGGATGGAGTTCGACGCATTTTTACGTAAATCAACCAAGCTATCAAGTCTAAAGTATTGTTCTAGATTCTAGGATCGGTACGTGGAAGGTATTGGTAAGAGAGAACATAAACATACTGTTGCGACCACATGTAGTAAGTGTTGCTTCACGCAGTGGAGAATGGCAAAACAGAGGCACGCTGGCGACCAAGGCGTTGCGAGGTAGGCAGGCACAGACAGCCTTGCTGACAGCAGCAGTCTACCAGCAGGCTGACGCAGACCGAGCGCCGAGCGAAGCCTGGAGTGTGCTAAGTAAGGGGAAGTGAGGCCAGCACGCTAAGTTACGCTGCAATATACTCCGGGAGTAATAAACAAAAAGCCACCACTGAGGGTAAAAAAACGTCCTCCTGCCGGATATAAATATTGGATCGCATGCAGCGACAGAAGCCATTAGGAAGCAGTTCGGATCTGACGACGGACGTGGTCCATGTCCGAATGTTCAATCTTCGTAGGTGACGATTCCGGAAGTCCGTACCAGCTCGCAGGAGTCATCTGTTCGGCGCCAGATGTCAACTTCAGCTCTGGAGGTCGGCCCGAGTTCGGTCGGCACCACGGCTGACTGACTACAGCGAGAACTTCCAGCAGGACCGGCCACAGCTCGGTCTGGGTCACAGGTGCAGCCACTGTGTTTGCAGCTAACAAGTGGTGCAGAAGTGGTAACAATACACACTCTGCATTCTGCACGTAAAACGGGCTATAATGTTAGATCGCCTGCATTTCCGACCTATCAGTCACATAGAATGTAGCGCTTTTAATATTCCAATGCAAGCAATACATTTGAAGCGCACGACATACATCCTTCTTCCCAGTTTCTCTACGATAACCTATGTTATCAAACCGTAAAACGAGATAACTACTTCCTTAACACACTCGCTATGCATGATACATGCACAATGTAACTTTCCAGAGATATATAGCGTCCACTGTTCACATCTGATCACAGTTCAGAAATTATATGATGCCTGCATCAGTTCTATATAAAATGATCGTTAGTAGTGGGGGATACCTCCTACAAGGAAACAAATAAAAGCATAGCAGCAGCATCAGACATGTGAAAATTACAAGTCATTGAGTCCCTAACTCTGTAAACAGAACATCTACCAGGCAGATGTGTACACGAGGATTGCAGCACCTCACAAGCACCTCCTTAACTTAGCTATGACGCTGAAGTCTCGATTTTACACCCGATGGAGTACATCGCATAAATCAAAGTTCGTTTAGAGGAATGTGTCAAGCCTCATCACACATGAGATGGAAGTCCTCTGATGACTGACAGGTTTACTGTTAACGATCGCAAGTAGACAGTGCTTTAAACCACATACGGAAAACATGGCTGTATACGAGTAGAACGCAGGATATGTCTTGCGACTGCAATCTTTAACAGTAAACCTGTCGGTGATACAGCGCTGATTCAACGGATTTGTCAGATAATTTGCTAGGACTGAGGAGAATCGAGACATATTGCATGTGTGAGTATATGTATACCATAATTTTTCCTGGGGCTTTACAGATATGAAAGACAACTGCACTTTTTGTGTAAAATGTTCCAGAGGAGACATTACCTGTACATCGATCGGTGTCAGGCTGCAGCAGCAATCGTAATATTTAATTTTACTTAGACTGTTAAATATTCTTGTGAGTCTTGTATGTATTTGATGATCTGTAGACAACTTTTGCGGGGTTTAACTGTCAGTACAATGTAGCGATCTGTGCAAAATAATTTTGCCTCTGAAAGTCTTGTCTGCAGAAAAAAATGGCGGATGGTGCTCCCACACCGGTAGCTTGATGGGTAAATTCTCTGACGGACTGGTTGTTGCCGTTGGGAATGTGTCCTAGGAAGCATTGCGAAATCTCTAGGCCGTGGACCGCACTATAGCTATGCGTCATCGCACCAGCAATGATACATAGGTGGACACGTACTTCGATAGGAATTTCTCAGATGTAAAGTATGAAAGAAATGTCACCACCTCATCCCTGCAGCGCCCGAAGTGTCGCGTTGTAGGTTAGTTGGGGGCGCCAGTGCACCGGTCTCTTGGATTAGTGTCGGTCGGCGAGTGGCTGGATGTGTTTTTTATTATTAGCGATCTTTTATTTAAACAATATTCCATCTACATCTACATACATACTCTGCTAGCCACCAAGCGGTGTGTGGTGGGGGGGCACCATTCCCACCAAAGTTATATTTCCCTCCTTCTGTTCCGCTCGCAGAGCGCACAAGGGAAAACGACTGCCTTTCCCTTATCTTGGACTGGTGATCATTGCACGATAGGAAAGTTGGTGGTAATAATGTATGCTCTACATCCCCGGCGAAGATAGGATTTTGGAATGCAGTTAGCAGCCTCTTCCGTTTAGCGCATCGTCTATCTGCAAGTGTGTCCCACTTGAAACTTTCACTGAGATCTATAACGCTCCCGCGATGGTTAAATGTGCCAGTGACGAATCTTGCCGTTCTTCTTTGGACCTTCTCAATCTCTTGAATCGGACCCAACTGGTAAGGGCCGCCCCATACAGAAGAATAGCAGTGTAAGAGAAATAGGATGCTGTGAATTAAAAAAAATAAAACTGTCCAATACATGTGAAGAATATCGATTTAATTAATTTGCATAAATTTTTTATATCAACATAGTGTTGGCGGTACAATAGTTAAGGGGAGGCTGTGTGTGAGTGGGTGACATGGTGCAGAACAGCTGATTAAGTGCAGAACACTGAGTTAATGTGAATAATTTTTTATGTAAAACACATTACAATAGTTTAAGCGTGTGTGTGACAAAGAAGAGTGCTCCAGAAATGGTGTTCAAAAGCATGTGAAATTCGAAAAGCGTACCAGAAAATGGTGGCAGGATATAACTTATTACTGAATTTCGTATCAAACGCGGTATAATAGTTTATGTGCAGTGACGTGGAAAACCACTTAACAGCACAATAGCTTAATTGCCGACAAACGGCCAAACATTAGGTTAAGTTGTCCAGAGTACAGTGCCGAACATTAGGTTATGCAACATGTTTGCCCCATGTAATTACTTCTTGCAAAGAGCTTAGAATCGTAAGCACGAGAAATCCAACCCACACAAACAGATTTTTTTTATAAATAAAGAATATACTCTTTTCCATATATTCCATGCACTGCCTTGAATCCTGTAAAACAATATGCCATACACAGCAGTCGATTTTCCTCCAAATGACCGATTAACTGTGTCTTTATCGCGCCATTTTATGCGTAAGAGGAGAGGGTGGGAGGGGAGGGGGGTTTCCCAGAGGGGAGGGTTAGACTAATTAATTGATTAACTTAAGTAAGTAGTCAGACAACTGATAGTAGTTAAAGGGCCTATTCCAATAACTCAGTCCTGAAAGTGTACCTCTAGCAGCGAGAGGTGAGGATGTTTGGGAGGGTAGGGGGTGGTGGAACAATATGTTAAGGGAGGTGATATGGAAAACCACTTAACAGGACAATAGGTTAAATACCTGTTAAAGGAGAACAACAGGTTTGTTCGTGAGTGCATAGCTGCCCCTTATGTAGGTAACCTGCAGTAAGAAAATGGCCCAGAAATGGATTTGTCCCCCTACTTTTGTGTGGGTCTGGAAGGGTACGTGGATAGGCGAAGTGGTTAAGCCGACTGTTCTAGGTAAGCGAGAAATCTGCGTTCCAGTGCTCGAGCAGCATAAATTTTCACTATTTCAGTGTGCGATAACTCTTGATGTCGGAGTCTGTCTTTTGTCACGTGTTTTCCGCTGCCTGATCATGAACGGTGTCTCTTCTTTCGGACATGCAAGGTTTTATTACTTCTCTCTGATACATTTGAAACATGGCAGTTCACAGAGTTACACAAAGATCCGTATAAATAGGTTCAAAATGACTCTAAGCACTATGGGACTTAACATCTGAGGTCATCAGTCCCCTAGAACTTAGAACTACTTAAACCTAACTAACCAAACGATATCACACACATCCATGCCCGAGGCAGGATTCGAACCTGCGACCGTAGCAGTCGCACGGCCACCGAACTTCACTAATTCCCACTATATCCAACTTTAACCTATCCATTACCCTTTTTAAGTTTTCTAACCTACCTGCCCGATTAAGGGACCTGACATTCCACGCTCCGATCCGCAGAATGCCAGTTTTCTTTCTCCTGATAACGACGTCCTCTTGAGTAGTCCCCGCCCGGAGATCCGAATGGGGAACTATTTTACCTCCCGAATATTTTACCCAAGAGGACGCCATCATCATTTAACCATACAGTAAAGCTGCATGCCCTCGGGATAAATTACGGCTGTAGTTTCCCCTTGCTTTGAGCCGTTCGCAGTACCAGCACAGCAAAGCCGTTTTGGATAGTGTTACAAGGCCAGATCAGTCAATCATCCAGACTGTTGCCCCTGTAACTACTGAAAAGGCTGCTGCCCCTCTTCAGGAACCACACGTTTGTCTGGCCTCTCAACAGATACCCCTCCGTTGTGGTTGCACCTACGGTACGGCTATCTTGTGTCGCTGAGGCAAGCTAGCCTCCCCACCAACGGCAAGGTCCATGGTTCATGGGGGGAGGATTGTCACGTACACCTTGTAAATAGTTGTTAACGCTTATTGCATGAAAGGTGACGGAGTGTCTTTATTATCAAAACGGCGTAATGAATGATTGCTTATACTAGTAGCGGTAGGAATGCCACTGTAAAAGAAACGGCAGGCGTAACTCGAGCCCTGGGTGGAAAAGCCCGCACAGGTGTGTTGGTCCTGCTTAAACACAGAAAGTGGCCATGACAGACGGTTGGAGCACCTGAGCGCCGAAGCACAATACGCGGCGTCCGGCCATTGTTGTAGCGGAGCCGGAAGGATAACTGGATCATACTTCGGAAACTCTGAAAATCTTGGACGCAGCAGAGAGGAACGAGGATGTGTTACCTTGGAAATCACGCAGACTGGGTTATTTCCGAGGATTTTTACTCTGAGATATGTACCATTGTATGTATTCCTAATTAACGAGAATAGGTATTTCCTCGCAAACTTTCCTCGGTGGACGACAAAAGACTAAAATATGGTTGGTCAGCATTCGGAAGAATATGTAGAGAGGGAGAATATTCTGTGGTTTCGAGAATATGATTCGCCTTCTGCAGTTACGAGGGAGGGGAGCCGAGCTTTGCTGGGAAGTCAGTGGTGGAGAGAAAGAGGACTTCCGTTTTGAGTGCCCGTGTTTGACGGTCGCTCAGTGTCAGCTTTGTTGCTGCAGATGGACTTGCAGTCTTTGCTCTCAGGAGATTTTATAGTTAGAACGGTTAGGCACTGTACTGTTGCGAACTTATACGATTATGGACTTTGCCTCCGGGTAGGGAGTCGTCGTTGAGAATGCAGCGTTCAGAGATTGAGAGCACTTCTTCTGCCTATGCATATCGCTAATTGCTTCGTCTTATTAGGGCTGTAAAGCTAAACATCTGTGATCACGTAAATAAAGTAAATAAATCTTATTTCCATTGAGGTTGCTCACCACTGTAGATCATCTTTGGAAGTAGTGTCTTTTAGTGTTTGGTACGTAGATGATATCAGTCATCTCCCATTATTTATATTAGATCGCGTAGCCGTAATAAGGGGCAGAGTTGGGCAAATGATCAATCATATTAGTTAGGAAATCCATTTGTATCTCTTTATGTCCGTTGGACATTGATATATAAGCATTTGTAATATATAAAGAGGTATTAATCTACAATAAATGTATAAGCAGAAACAGCATTTGTAGTTTCTAGTTCCCTTACTCATTCATTTATGTTGTAATTTATATGTTAAAGAGCAAGAAGGAGGAAATAATATCACCATTAAGAGATCCTAAGATCTGCTTCAAGGGGTACTCAGAAAGAGTCAAATCTTCATTTCCGCGTTCAGTATTTTCTGTTGCACACATTCAGTTTACACCCGCCTGCAGTAGCATCTTTGAAATTTTAGGGAAGGAAAAGTACACGTAGTAATAAGGAAATGGCCATACACTCAGTTAACCACTTCAGAAGATGGATTCAAGCAAGAACCACCACCAGCACTCGCATGCAAAGGAGGAAAAGCGGGTACAGAGAGAGTGCATTTCTATCACAGGACAGCAGTCGTACGAATCAAATCGATGGGGAATAATCTGGTTCTGCTGAAGGCCTCCACCTTCTCACACCCACGGGGCTCCCACACAATAGATTTGTTACGCCAGATATCCGCACTTGCATGAAAACTTCGAGAATCCACAATAATATCGTCACATGTGGATTGCACCACGTTGTTCCACTGGGACAAATCCAATTCTGATCAGTGCAAAAATTGCACATAATCGTCAGCTATTACTGCCGTCTCATAGCACAAAGGCACTGTGAGACCCACAGTGTTTCGGATGAACTGAACTTAAATGTTTCAGGCTAGGCACAACGGACAAAACGCAAATTTCGGAAGTTGCTAGCAGAGCTACGTAGGGCTACGTCTGTACTCACCAGTAATCAGCAGCAGAATGCCTTCCTCTCCACGAAGGTTCCACCGACTACTAGGTGCCGGTCGGAATGGTCGTGCGGTTCTAAGCGCTACAGTCTGGAACCGAGCGACCGCTACGGTCGCAGGTTCGAATCCTGCTTCGGGCATGGATGTGTGTGATGTCCTTAGGTTAGTTAGGTTTAATTAGTTCTAAGTTCTAGGCGACTGATGACCTCAGAAGTTAAGTCGCATAGTGCTCAGAGCCATTTGACTACTAGGTGAAAACGGAAACCAGAGAGAGCGTGCGTCACCAACCTGACGGACAAACACCACCACCTCCAGAAAGACTAGAGCTCTCTGCCCAGGTACAAGGATCCTGAGTTGGTCATCCTGCTCTCCCCTCCTAGCAGCGAGCACACAGCTCTCTCTCCAGCAGACGACGACTAACTCAGCTTCCACCACAAACGGATAGAAAAGACATTCAAACACTCATTTGTTCACATTCAAGCCGCGCGGGATCAGCCGAGCGGTCTAGGACGCTGCAGCCATGTACTGTGCGGCTGATCCCAGCGGAGGTTCGAGTCCTCCCTCGGACATGGGTGTGCGTGATTTTCCTTAGGATAATTTAGGTTAAGTAGTGTGTAAGCTTAGGGACTGATGACCTTAGCAGTTAAGTCCCACAAGATTTCACACACATTTGAACATTTTTCATATTCACACACACACGACGGTTCAGAGAAAGGAATAGGCATACATGTGGAAACGTGGGACATAATAAGTGACACGATATAATCAGACACTGATGACCTTTTGCAAAATACTTGGTTCTGTGGGAAGAGAGAAAACATTTTTTTGCCGTCAGTCAGCCTTCTTGGGGCGGTTCAGACGCTCAGCCACAGTCACGCGGTGGGCCACGTAATTCACAATTGCTTCAGTTAGTGGGAAGTTCTTATGGAACGCGTGTGTTGAGACGTTTCATCACCCCGAACCCCCGTAAAAAGGTTGCGCAGGGAACGTCGTTGCCATGGAATGGCTTTAACAAGTAATCTTGAAAATTCAAATATTAAACAAATGAGAGAACGGCTAAATCAGGCAGTCAGAAAATTTTGGGGGTCACAAAATTTCCTTACATTCTAAAACAATGAATTGACATTTGTGCTGTGGTACCAAGTTAAATGGAGTTAATAATGACCTCACCCGGCTCGTGATGGCTGGGTGTTGTGTGCTGTCCTTAGGTTAGTTAGGTTTAAGTAGTTCTAAGTTCTAGGGGACTTACGACCACAGCAGTTGAGTCCCATAGTGCTCAGAGCCATTTGAACCATTTTTTGACCTCACCCGGTCGCAAAGTGGACAGTGCTTCTGTTCACAACGTACCACGGCAAGGAAAACAAAATCTCATCATGCAAAAATGTGTTACTAGAATTTACTTGTGGTGCCAAATTAATGCAGTTAAAACGACCTTATTCGGTCCAAGGAATTGACAAGTAAAATAGCCAAGTCACCACTGCAAAGCTGGCCTGTGTGGACGAGCGGTTCTAGGCGCTACAGTCCGGAACCGCGCGACCACTACGGTCGCAGGTTCGAATCCTGCCTCGGGCGTGGATGTGTGTGCTGTCCTTAGGTTAGTTAGGTTTAAGTAGTTCTAAGTTCTAGGGGACTGATGATCTCAGCAGTTAAGTCCCATAGTGCTCGGAGTCATTTGAACCAGTTTTAGATTATAAAATTGCAAAACAATTATTGGCTACCAAGCTACCAATACCATCATCTTTACGACACTCGTCATCCTCTGGCACCTAGTCTATGACAGCAACCGGCTTCCCTTGTGAGCCGTGCGTGGCTCGCGCACGTGCCATCTCTCATTTTACATCCTTTTTTTGCGTGCTGCCACCTCGTTACGTTAGTTTCAATTTCTGTTGTCACCGAGTTGCTGCTTTGTCTGCTATTGAGCGGCAGCAGCAGCGCCTGTCGATGTAGCCCTCACGTGTTATCTCTGCTGCACTGCTGTAACTTCCCTGTTGTCGTCTGTCGTGAGTGAGGTGGAACGTGCCAGGAGTGCAGTTCAGATCTGCCAACGAGTTTAAACGCACGTGCCGTGCAGTTCGGACCTGGCAGTCGTACAGTTGGAGCAGAAATGAGGCTTGGATAGTCATGACTCGCCGCACCGTTGCCGGCACACATGCCTCGAGCCGGGGACGGACTTGGTTGAGCGTCGGTCGGCCGCCCTACCGGACGACGTGAATTGGCTCGCAGATAGCTTATGGGTTGGCTGTGTGTGTGTGTGTGTATCGATTCTCGACATGTCTTCGTGATTTCACAGCCACTGCTTAGTGTCGTTCAAGTGTTTGTCAAACTGTGTGTTTAATTGGTGTGATTTCCACTGACAACTTGTTTTAAATGTCGTCGGCGTACTAGGTCTCAGGAGTAGGTCGGTTGGTGTGGATGAGGCAGGAAATCTCCGCGCGGCGCAGCGGGCCGGGCCGGGCCCGCTGGCGGTCTCTGCGCAGTGCCGGAGTGCGTGGGAGCTGTTCAGATTGCTGCGGGGTTCATGGCTCACCGACCCGGGACTTCAAAGTCGAGTGGCGATTTTATTACCGAAGCCAGACTCTTCTCACTGCGCCATTGGCTTTCATGGCTGGCTGTTGGGGGTATTCCTGTGAGCCACAGCGAGTGTTCGAGTTGGCGAAAGTTTGGCCACCATCCGGCGGAGTATAATTGTATTTTGGTTATTTGAAGTCCAAGTGCACCAGCGGAATTTTCTGCCTTGTGGCCTTTAGAGGTCCGGTTACCTGCCCTGGCCGCTGACGTAAAATTCAGGCAGTGTCCTTTCCTCACCGTGTTGTCGCTCTCCAACACGTGTGTGTAGCTTTGACAGCTTATGCATACTTGGTTGCGGGCGGCTACGCCTTTTACATTTTGGCTTTGGAGTTCGTTGTGCACTAGCCGGATGGAAAGCAAGTCGTCTTGCCGGTGCGTCCGTTGACTGTCTCTTGGTTGGGTTGCCGGCGGATCGGATATAGTTGGGACGACTACCTGTCTCCCCTAAGCTAACGTTAATATTTCAAGTGCAGACCGATCCCCGGAAACTTCTGAGCGATGCTGGCTGTACTGGCAATTCTTATTGGTGTTCGATTGTGTATTTAAATGGCTTATAGCCGATGGTTTGAATTTGTATGCTTTTAGTTGGGTTTTAAATAACGGGCCTTCAGCCACTTTAAAATTGAAAGTTCCTTACTTGTCAAGTCTTGCGTTGTTTGGGCGTTCAGCCTCATTTACAATATGTATTTTAGATAAAGCTTTCGGCCTTCTGCCTTTTGAAAATTTATTGTAGTTGTGTTTTTCAACAATGGGGCTTCAGCCGCTTTAAAATTTTAATTCCTTACTTGTTAAATCTTAGATTGTTTGGGCCTTCAGCCTGTGTAAAATATTGTTTAAAGATAAAGATTTGGGCCTTCTGCCTACTAAAAGTTATTTTAGTTCTTTTAAGTAATCGGCCTTCAGCCGTTTTTAAATTAAAGTTCTCGTCTTTCAAGTATCTGAGTGGGACCTTCAGCGTAATTGAAGATAAGGCCTTCTGCTTTGTGTTATTTTTTTTTAAATTAATTTTACCTGCAGTCTTAAATCATGGGCCTTCAGCCGTCTTTAATTTAAACTTGTTTGCTTTCCAAGTGTTAGATTTCTTGGGCCTTCAGCCAAGTTATAGAACTTACTTACGGGAGACCTTCTGCCTTCTAAATATTCTGTTTTGAGTCTGAATTTTAAGTTAATGGGCTTCCAGCCGTTTTTAAATTTAAGTGGTCGTGCCTTCATAGTGTTGCCTATTCAGCCGATAACTATGTTGAAAAATTTTTGCTGTATTGTTTCGACAACTAAATAAAGTTAGTGTAACTGACAGCCCCCTTTTGGCCGCTTTCCGCAATTCCAACTACCTGTTCCGTCCTGCGAAATTAAGCATCGCGTTTTACAGGTGCTGCTGCACATCTGTTAGTGGTAAAGACACAGGCCACGTTACAGGAAAACTGTGTCCATCGACGCAGCCACACGTTTGTTCTGCAGCGTCTCCTAGAATATATACAGCAGCTGGCGAAACAAAGACGACAAAGAGTTGTTGTTGTTGTTGTTGTTGTTGTGGTGGTCTTCAGTCCTGAGACTGGTTTGATGCAGCTCTCCATGCTACTCTATCCTGTGCAAGCTTTTTCATCTCCCAGTACCTACTGCAACCTACATCCTTCTGAATCTGCTTAGTGTATTCATCTCTTGGTCTCCCTCTACGATTTTTACCCTCCACGCTGCCCTCCAATACTAAATTGGTGATCCCTTGATGCCTCAGAACATGTCCTACCAACCGATCCCTTCTTCTGGTCAAGTTGTGCCACAAACTTCTCTTCTCCCCAATCCTATTCAATACTTCCTCATTAGTTATGTGATCTACCCATCTAATCTTCAGCATTCTTCTGTAGCACCACATTTCAATAGCTTCTATTCTCTTCTTGTCCAAACTATTTATCGTCCATGTTTCACTTCCATACATGCCTACACTCCATACGAATACTTTCAGAAATGACTTCCTGACACTTAAATCAATACTGGATGTTAACAAATTCCTTTTCTTCAGAAACGCTTTCCTTGCCATTGCCAGCCTACATTTTATATCCTCTCTACTTCGACCATCATGTTACTTTGCTCCCCAAATAGCAAAACTCCTTTACTACTTTAAGTGCCTCATTTCCTAATCTAATTCCCTCAGCATCACCCGACTTAATTAGACTACATTCCATTATCCTTGTTTTGCTTTTGTTGATGTTCATCTTATATCCTCCTTTCAAGACACTGTCCATTCCATTCAACTGCTCTTCCAAGTCCTTTGCTGTCTCTGACCGAATTACAATGTCATCGGCGAACCTCAAAGTTTTTATTTCTTCTCCATGAATTTTAATACCTACTCCGAATTTTTCTTATGTTTCCTTTACTGCTTGCTCAATATACAGATTGAACAACATCGGGGAGAGGCTACAACCCTGTCTTACTCCCTTCCCAACCACTGCTTCCCTTTCATGTCCCTCGACTCTTATAACTCCCATCTGGTTTCTGTACAAATTGTAAATAGCCTTTCGCTCCCTGTATTTTACCCCTGCCACCTTTAGAATTTGAAAGAGAGTATTCCAGTCAACATTGTCAAAAGCTTTCTCTAAGTCTACAAATGCTAGAAATGTAGGTTTGCCTTTCCTTAATCTTTCTTCTAAGATAAGTCGTAAGGTCAGTATTGCCTCACGTGTTCCAGTGTTTCTACGGAATCCAAACTGATCTTCCCCGAGGTTGGCTTCTACTAGTTTTTCCATTCGTCTGTAAAGAATTCGTGTTAGTATTTTGCAACTGTGACTTATTAAGCTGATAGTTCGGTAATTTTCACATCTGTCAACACCTGCTTTCTTTGGGATTGGAATTATTATATTCTTCTTGAAGTCTGAGGGTATTTCTCCTGTTTCATACATCTTGCTCACCAGATGGTAGAGTTTTGTCAGGACTGGCTCTCCCACTGCCGTCAGTAGTTCCAATGGAATATTGTCTACTCCGGGGGCCTTGTTTCGACTCAGGTCTTTCAGTGCTCTGTCAAACTCTTCACGCAGTATCATATCTCCCATTTCATCTTCATCTACATCCTCTTCCATTTCCGTGATATTGTCCTCAAGTACATCGCCCTTGTATAGACCCTCTATATACCCCTTCCACCTTTCTGCTTTCCCTTCTGCTTAGAACTGGGTTTCCATCTGAGCTCTTGATATTCATACAAGTCGTTCTCTTATCTCCAAAGGTCTCTTTAATTTTCCTGTAGGCGGTATCTATCTTACCCCTAGTGAGATAGGCCTCTACATCCTTACATTTGTCCTCTAGCCATCCCTGCTTAGCCATTTTGCACTTCCTGTCGATCTCATTTTTGAGACGTTTGTATTCCTTTTTGCCTGTTTCACTTACTGCATTTTTATATTTTCTCCTTTCATCAGTTAAATTCAATATATCTTCTGTTACCCAAGGATTTCTACTAGCCCTCGTCTTTTTACCTACTTAATCCTCTGCTGCCTTCACTACTTCATCCCTCAAAGCTACCCATTCTTCTTCTACTGTATTTATTTCCCCCATTCCTGCCAATTGCTCCCTTATGCTCTCCCTGAATCTCTGTACAACCTCTGGTTCTTTTAGTTTATCCAGGTCCCATCTCCTTAAATTCCCACCTTTTTGCAGTTTCTTCAGTTTTAATCTACAGGTCATAACCAATAGATTGTGGTCAGAGTCCACATCTGCCCCTGGAAATGTCTTACAATTTAAAACCTGGTTCCTAAATCTCTGTCTTACCATTATATAATCTATCTGATACCTTTTAGTATCTGCAGGGTTCTTCCATGTATACAACCTTCTTTCATGAATCTTAAACCAAGTGTTAGTTATGATTATGTTGTGCTCTGTGCAAAATTCGACCAGGCGGCTTCCTCTTTCATTTCTGTCCCCCAATCCATATTCACCTACTATGTTTCCTTCTCTCCCTTTTCCTACACTCGAATTCCAGTCACCCATGTCTATTAAATTTTCGTCTCCCTTCACAATCTGAATAATTTCTTTTATTTCATCATACATTTCTTCAATTTCTTCGTCATCTGCAGAGCTAGTTGGCATATAAACTTGTACTACTGTAGTAGGTGTGGGCTTCGTATCTATCTTGGCCACAATAATGCGTTCACTATGCTGTTTGTAGTAGCTTACCCCCATTCCTATTTTCCTATTCATTATTAAACCTACTCCTACATTACCCCTATTTGATTTTGTGTTTATAACCCTGTAGTCACCTGACCAGAAGTCTTGTTCCTCCTGCCACCGAACTTCACTAATTCCCACTATATCTAACTTCAACCTATCCATTTCCCTTTTTAAATTTTCTAACCTACCTGTCCGATTAAGGGATCTGACATTCCACGCTCCGATCCGTAGAACGCCAGTTTTCTTTCTCCTGATAACGACATCCTTTTGAGTAGTCCCCGCCCGGAGATCCGAATGGGGGACTATTTTACCTCCGGAATATTTTACCCAAGAGGACGCCATCATCATTTAATCATACAGTAAAGCTGCATGCCCTCGAGAAAAATTACGGCTGTAGTTTCCCCTTGCTTTCAGCCGTTCGCAGTACCAGCACAGCAAGGCCGTTTTGGTTATTGTTACAAGGCCAGATCAGTCAATCATCCAGACTGTTGCCCTTGCAACTACTGAAAAGGCTGCTGCACCTCTTCAGGAACCACACGCTTGTCTGGCCTCTCAACAGATACTCCTCCGTTGTGGTTGCACCTACGGTACGGCTATCTGTATCGCTGAGGCACGCAAGCCTCCCCACCAACGGCAAGGTCCATGGTTCATGGGGGGGACGACGACAAAGAGTATGTGACTAATGAGCTGTTTTAGTGACGACAAAGAGTATGATCACTAAAACAGCTCATTAGTCACATACAACAAGGTAGCAGATATCTTGCTCGAAATCAACTTGATCACTTTAACTAAGAACAGTGGAAACATGAACATTACTTCAATTAGGATGGCGATCTCAACTATGCTATTGAGAAATTCTGTGATTGATTAATTCTCCGTCGGACATCAAAATAAAAGTAGTGGTTCTTGACCACTTACTAGCTAGAGATGTGACACGGAACCAGAACATACAAATACTGTTCTCGTTATGCAGATGACCGTAGTCGCTGGCGTCTTCTATCCTCGATGCGCAGCTTGTTGCCAAGTGAGACGGAAGGCGGATATCGCCTCTTCAGCCGCAGGGCGCTGAGATGTGCCGTGTGGTGCACTTGCCACCAACTACTGATATACTGAGCAGACTTACGACATTCCTCGTTGGGAACTCGACATTGAAACATTGAATACATTAAAGATCCGGACGATATTCGTCAACAACCATTTACATGAGAAATACACTGATTACGAAAGGCTAACACACAACAGAAAAAATAATAATTCAACAATTTAAAATACAAATTGACGCGACGCTTACATGTAGGGAGGAAGTATTTTATCCGTAATTAACTGCACCATATTGCACTCAACTTGGCCTCACCGGTTCTCCTTATGTTTTGTATCGTTAATAATCGCGCGATGCCACACTTTCGGCTGTGTTGGCCAAGGCACAACCTCCTTAATCCTGCTCGGTGGTTGCTTGTTCTTCAGAACTAGTACAGGTGGTAGCGTAGAAGAGGCATTGGGTAACTCCTAAAACGTACTCAGGTGCACGTCTCAGGTACGATGGTCCCTATTACAGTGTAGTTTGCGCAGATTATTAACTTCCTTTATCGTGCGTTCGCTCGGGTTCGAGGCGGCGTGAAATAATGAAATGAAAATGGGCCTAATTCGGTGTTTCCTGAGGATTCATTTCCAGTGCGCGGATTTGCAACTGGGGTCCGTCGTCCGAAATCACTCGCTTCACCGGACCGACTACCTTTAAGAAGTGATTGTTGAGAGCCGTCGCAACCGCCTTCGCTGCCGCTCTCCTCAGGGTAGTGAGGCAGACGTACTCTGGCGTCAGCCCCCAGCTGCTCCGCGAACGGTCGAGTGGGCCGAGGAGGCCGGCGGCCCCGACTTCCCTACGTCTCCTGGCGACAACTGGGTGTGGCGCTGCGGCGTACTGCACGGTGGGCGGCTTCGCTCGCTGACAGGGCTTGCATACCCTAATGACGCAATGGTTTCTCCTCAACGTGTCATTGAAGTAGCAAGTCTCCCGCAGCTTTTCATAGCAGCTCCGTGCACCAGTGTCCGTAGCTCAAATTCACGTACCGTACCAACTTGCTCACTAGCTTGTGAGGGATGACGAGAAGCCACCTGTGGTAGTCAACCCCTAACTTCTTGAACAGTATGTCATTCTGCACTAAATAATGATGTAGTGCGACGTTGTTCCTATCGTGCCACTTTGCTTTCACGTCTCGCAACAGCAACACCTCATCCTTTTCTCGTATCCGAGCGATGCCACTTAACGACATCGTAACATGGTTTTTGAAGGCAACCCCACGCATATACATGACACTGAAGTTGTTCTCACCAAGGTCACCCTCTTCCACATCTTCAAGGTCCACCGGAACGCGTGAGAGGGCGTCCGCTATGATGTTTTTTTTTTTTCTGCTGTAATATACTCGAACGTGAAATCGTATTCCTGAAGCAGCAGGGTCCACCTTCCGTGCTTCCCGTGTCCTGTCTTTGCTCTCATCAAGAACTGCAATGCCCGGTGACCCGCAAATACCCTCGTTGTCCGTCCGAAAAGCTAGTAACTAAATCTTTGGAAAGCCCAGACTATGGCCAGGGCTTCGAGTTCGGTTATGGATTACTTCCGTTCCGCACGAGGGAGAACCCAGATTGCGAAGGAAATCGTTTTGGACACCGCGGGATCGTCCCGAGAGAGAATCCGGCTTGCGAACGAAATCGTTTTGCAGGACGCAGGATGGTGTCTGTCCTGTCCGTCTGGAACAACACCGCACCAACTCCACTCAGCGAGCTATCCGTCATTTGACAGAAGTCTCGATTCAAATCAGGTGGAGTAATGTAGGAGCGTTAACCAACACCTTCTTTAGGTCTTCAAATTCGTCGATAGCTTGCTGGTCCCAAATTCACACCTTGTTCTTACTAGTCACTGAACACAGCCGCGGAGCAGACGCCAAGTTCACACTCACTAACCTTTTATAGAAGTTACAGAGGCCAAGAAACCCCCGTAACTGCTGTTTTGTCTCTGGTGTCGCACAGTTAGCGATTGCTGCTATTTTCTCCAGGTCCGGCTCAATTCCATCAATGGACACAATATGCCTCAAGAATTTGATGTCTTTTCTCCCAAATTGAGATTTGTGAAAGTTTACCTTCACTCCGGCCTCGCCAAAGACACTGACGCGTTTGTGTTTGTTTCCATCAGGTTTATTCTTACGATGAAGGCAGTACAGTAGTTGTTTGAGTGTGGAGTCTCCCCCTGATAAGCTAATGAATACGTAGGCAAATGTCTGATAGGAGTGCACGGAGGCGTGATGGCGGCGTGCCGCGTGTGTCCGCAGGATGGGCGAGAAGCAGCCGCCGCAGCAGAAGCACAAGCCCGTGTGGCGCACGGGGCTCGCCCCCTACGGCCGGTCCGCCGCGTCGGGGGCGGCGGGAGCGGCGTCGGCGTGCTCCAGGGCCTGCTGCCGGCGCCGCAACACCTCGCACTCGCCGGCGTCCGCCAAGGTAAGGCGACCGCCAGAAAGGGCGCTGCTACCGCCTCCACAGCCTCCAGTCTCCGTCTTGCCCGCGCTTCCGTCTCGCCGCTCCTCTCCCACCCTCTCTTTGTTCCTCTCCACTCCACGTCGCGGTAAATCCAATGTGGGTCACGTATATCATCCCTCACACAAATGTTTACATATGGCAAGTTCTCGGTTTCAGTACCGATTTTAATACTTATTTCTTTCCGATAATTTAATTTATCTTAATTTTATCCATTGTTTTCCAGTGTTTCGTCCGCGACTGTTTTACTTTCGTAAAATGAAGAACAAACCGCTTTCAGTCACAAGCTGCGTTTATTTACTGCACTATGCATTTCGAGCCCTGGAGGCTCATCTTCAGGTGCTTTTTAGTGATTTACATCAGGTTTTTTAGTTGTTTGCAGTTTAACATTGTATGATGTCTCCTTCCGTTGTAACTTTCATTTATTCCGCCACTTGCTATGCCACTCTTTCTCCCTAAGCCATTTGTTCCCACTTTCTTTCCTTCGGTCCCTTACGGGAAACGCAAAGCAGATCACTCACTAGTTTCAGCTCTCACACTGGTGTTTGCACCTGAAAAGCTGTGATTTCGAAACCCAACATTGCTACTGATTTCAATTTTCGCTAATTTTTGCCTTATCGAAAATTTAATGCTATTTCGACCTGTATACAAAAGTCTCATTAGCTTTACCGATAGCAATTAGCGTCTGGGAATTCCTCGGCTCGACATCTCGTTGGGGCATTTTCCTGCTTTTGTCGTACTAGTTCTCGACGTCGAACTTACGACCTGTGTAATGGAAATTGGTAACTGGCACCACCAGATGTTAAGCCTAGGATGCAAATCGAAACTGACGCAAGTAATAAAACAACTCTGAGAGTGTGAAAACAGCAGAAAATATTTGAAAATATGAAAGATTAGTTAAACCTGAAAACGGCTCCAGTGTTGGGGCTCCAGCTCTGAACTTTTCAGGAGTGAAAGCCTGTGCGACGGGGCCGTACAAGTGGGCGGTTTTGAATTTCAGACGAGGGAGCGAAGTGAGGGCAGTGGGAAGCGAATAGCGTCTGGAGAAACACTCGTGTCGGCAGTTGAAAGTTAGTTGGAGGAAGCAACAGACAGCTGGAGCCTCCTGTGCTGGTGGGGAAGAGACGGGAGGGAGCCGCGTGGCGTGCCTGCCGCTGCACACGTCCAACCCCCCCCCCCCCCCCCCCAGGAGTCGCTGCGCCCTCGGCGACACGTCACACCAGCGGGAGCTGGTGATCTCATGTTTATGTTTAGGAACCCGTAAACACAGGAATAAGAAGTGAACTCAGGACAAATTTCGTATAAAACGTGTCAGTAAGAATTCCCTGCCGCTTCTGGACCAGATCCGACCTTTGACCTTTGCCCTTTGGGCTGCTTACATGCGAGAGCAGGGACAATCTCATGACGTCATCAGTGATCTTTCACCTTGTCCGAGTGAAATCGTTAATAATCTTCATTGCGTGACGTCATCAATGATCTCCAGTGCGTGAAATCCCCCGCTCTCCCTCCCTCCCCTCCAATCAGAGCACAGTATTTTATCGCGAAATAAAATGGAAGAGCCAATGATAGCCCAGCATTTCTCCGTCCATTAAAATGGAACAGCAAGTTGGTACGCAACCCTGGAGCTGCCACGTCGGCCTCATTCAGAAGAACTCTTTACCGGAAATACCTCACGATACTGGCAATACCGTTCGTACTTACAGTACTTCCACGTCTGTATTATTTATCAAAAATGTTTCTAAAAAATCGTCGAAAAAACGGTCTAGATTGCGATGAGTATTTTACTAACATGACCGGTTTCGGTCTAGGCTTCGGTCATATTCAGACAGCACCATCAGCTGAATTTGACGATGCGTAGAACAGACCGTTGAACTGCTGAAACTGCGACTGAGTCAAACTGACTGTCCCACGCATCGTCAACTTCAGCTAATAGTGCTGCCTGAAGATGGCTCAGCAAGGCCGAAACTGGTCATTTTAATAAAACGCTCATCGCCTTCTAGAATGTTTTTT
Organism: Schistocerca americana; assembly: GCF_021461395.2. Lineage (NCBI taxonomy): Eukaryota > Metazoa > Arthropoda > Insecta > Orthoptera > Acrididae > Schistocerca > Schistocerca americana. The sequence continues at coordinate 18,732,793 of NC_060119.1, read as the reverse complement.
CACTGATTTTATAAAGATTACAAGATCGCTGTACCCAAAAAATGTTTATGCCAAATAATGTACCTAAAATTCTGCCTGATCAGGTAATCTCATCTCACATGTACGCACATAGCATCAGAAATGTATAAAGGATGTAACCTGCACTATTTTCACTACTCTGTTATGTATTAAAAATACGTTAGCATCTACAATTCTATCAGATCAGTACTTTTCATCACACACACACACACACACACATGCACGTGCACACATACAAACATAGGGCCGGTGAGAGCCAGGTTTGGGAATGGGGTAGGATCTGTGACTGGGTCCCATCTCCGAATACAGCTATCCAGTTTTGTTGCTATTTTGAAGAAGTTTTGACGTGATTTAAACCTAACACAACTCGGGGAATGCTGAAAATACAAAAAAATAATACTTATCAGGATGAAATATACACTAAATGTAATTGAGGTGTCAGGTCAGAGGGGTTTTCTGAACACAATTTCGACACAAAGCAGCTCAATAGGCTGTGCCGTGGAAGGGGTAGGCTAGCAATAGAACAGAGCATCACCATTGACTAGACACTCATTTATTGAACACACATGTCAGGTATTACCCAAAAGGAACAATCAGTACAAATTACAAAATAATATTCTTTTCCTTTAAGTCACTCAAACATTGAAACAGGCAAATAGCAATCATTTAACACAAAGCCTTTTAAGAAAGCAAGACTAGAAAATTTGAATGATGAGTTAAAATCATATTTAAATAGGCTCTGACCGAGCACATGTTTTAAAACGAAATACTTCCTTTAAGGAACCAGCGATGAAAATTATATAATCCTCAACAACCATATTACATCCAAGACATTTAAGGTTAAACAGAACATATAACATCAGTGAGCTGCAGTCCCAAGTTTTAAGCAGCACGTTTCAGATGGACTGCACTGCAACAGTATAATACAAGTCCCTCAGAGGATCTCCCCACACAGGAAGTTATTGCCGCGATCGACAAAATATCAACATTATTCCATGTACAGACCTAAAAAAACTAAAATCTCTCTTAAGTTTGGTACGGTTAATTCCCTTTCAACATAACATACATCACAAGTCTAGCCCTAGGACGGCACCGACACCCCGCAATTTAGCACGCGAAAAACTGCAGCGATGCACTCATCACGTATCCTTACACAATCCAAGAACAGAGAGCCGGCTCCCCAATAGCGGAACATTTAACCACGCGCATCGTGCGGGTTTCCGGGATGCTGATCTCGCCCTTAAGCTCAACACCAGTTCAAATACTAGTCAGCCTACAACCTTGAACCACCATACACATTCCTTCAGTTACTGCATAGAAAGCCAATGTGATAGGCAAACAGACCAGCATATGATAAAAGATTAAGCAATTTCCTTACTAGACAAGTAGCCGTAATATTTTTTTTTAAAACGTGAGCGCAGCCACAATCGAAAAAGACAAACAACGCCAATCATAAGGACAGTAGCACATATGTAAGCAGCAATGGTAAGTTCTGCTTAGACTGGCTACAAATCAGCGCGTGATTTAACACACCAGAGAACAGTCTTTACAACATAACCATCAATACAATAGCAAATTACTCACGATTTAGTTTCGCAAAGCCATAGACAAAACGTGGAGAACATATCACTTAGACCAACATAATGGTGCTCCCTCAGTTACCCCAAATAACTGACTCCCTTAGTTGCACAGCAAAGAACCAGACCTAATGAAACCACCACAGTTTTCGCCTCTAAATTGTCACAGTACAAGTGAGACTCAATCACAAATGTAATTTTACATCACCAGTTCCCGTATAGTCAATACAAGCGCCCGATTTTCACCCGTTTATAACGGCAGGCAGAAACATCGTACGGAAAAGAGCGTAGACACGAGCTCTTACCAATTCACTTCTCCGAAAGCAGCCACCGCAACTCTCGGGAACCACTGGGACACCCAATGCAAAAATCGTTACTCCTTCACACAAATTACAGGACGCCCGCTTCCCGCTGCTTCCTACGGCGCCTTCCGTTCAGAGCCAACTTTTATACCTCCGTGCGATAGGTCCGGTCCCACACTCGCTGCGTCAACCCGACAACCGTCTTCCGCCACGTCCCGGAGCACACCCCCCACAGGACCTCGCCTCGTTACTCCTCGCGTAGGCCCCAGAGGGCGCTGCTTACCGCCCTGTCCGTGACAGGAAATATAAACCACCAGAGTGGCACTATCGATATGAGTCGCCACGGCTCAGTAATCACTTATTAAACACTAGACGTACGTTCCCAGATGTCATGCATACAATGATACTACACGTGGCACGAGATACTGCCTGCGTAATTCGAGCGAACCAACAGTTGTTCGTGGCGCAGCAGGTTGAATGAGACCGCAAGTGAGTGGTGCCGCGGGCCGGGCAGCACTCTGAAAACCGACCTCCCTGCAACACTGTCAGTGGCGCTTTACCAGCCTCTCGTTCAGCAAATGTGTGGATCACGCCATCAAAGTCTAGCAAATTATATTCACTTGCCAAGCTCCCCAAATCTGAGATGCTATTGACGCATAGTTCACCTGAGACAATTTTTAACACGAGCGACAGTGCTGAATGAACCGCTGTTTCATTTACAGCCGTGGAACGGTGTAAACGATCCGCATACTTTTGGAAATAAACTTGAAATTTTAAGCTTGTCTATTTTGTTCTTAATTTCTCCTTTAAAACCTGTTGTGACATGATTAAGATGTTCATTGATAGACAAGCGGCATCCCTCAGTGACCTGACCAGCTGTCTTCGATGAGTATTTCCATAAAAACCCAGATGTTTCATCTACAGTATAATCTTAACTGTTTCACATCAGGTTTTCAGGTTAGCTACCTGATTGTAATGTCGATTTAGTTTTGCGAATTTACATCTTTTATTTTATACGCGGTTTCATGGTGAAATGATTCTTCTTCTTAGTGCGCACTTGTGGAAATTAAGGATCGGAATTAACCATCTGAAGATGAATCTGAAAAGGCTCGAAAACCGGTTCATGGAATAATAAGTAACTATTGAAAAAAAGTGACTGATTACAGTTTTATGTATTTACAAACTAGTAATTACTGTGAAGTGCCTGAATGCATTAATTTTTCTTTTATCAGGTGTGCCTAGTGTAAGGAAAATCTTTGTTTTCGTTATCCGATGGAAGTTTTTGACGACTATAGGAAATAAACAAGGAACTACTTTGTTGTTAGCAGAAATTAGCGTAAGATTTGTGCTACAGGAATTGTTGTAAAATATTTAATGTCAACCAGTTGAAGGGTCGACTGACGGATGTATTCCGTAATGTAAAATCGTACACTGCCTTGATTTTCTTTCCTCTCCTTGTCAGTTGTATAACACTTACATCTCTGCTGCGGATATGAAGTACAAATTATTGAAAAAAGTAACGATTTGAAACCTTCTGCTTGAAATTCACGCGTGCGCACTGCGTGCTCGGCGCCACGCTGCGGTGTGTCCTCCGGTCACGGCTGCGCCTGCGTGCTCGCCGGGTGGGAAGGAAGGGTTGTACGAACAGCTACCACGAGCTCTTCTTACTGTGTCAAAAATAAGTGACTTTAACACTGTTTAAATACTTGTAGTGCTCCTTAGCATCCAAAATTTTGATAGCGCATTACTTTCGGTGTATTTTTCCTGTGTGAAAAATCTCAAGTTTCGACATGTTGGATTTGACCATTCACTCGTCAGCTGCATGTGCTGCACGTAATGCTGTGAGAAGCACACACAGAGGTTTGAGCTGCCCCACATGTTACTTCCATTACAGTAGCCGTGGACTGGGCGAGTTGGCGCAGTCGTCATCACACTGGACTCGCGTTCGGGAGGACGACGGTTCAAATCCGCCTCCGCCCACACTGATTTCGGTTTTCCGCGATTCCCCTAAATCGCTACACGCAAATGCCGGAATGGTGGCTTTGAGTGGGCGCTGCTGACTTCCTTCCCCGTCCTTCCCTAATCTGATGGGGCCGATGACCTCGCTGTGTGGTCTCCTCCCCCGAATGAACCACCCAACCATAACCTTGTTCGCCGCATTAACCGATAGGAATCGAGTGTTTGACGAATACCGATCTAATTAAATCTCCAACAGAAACTCCTGTTTTCTGATTGCAATCTACGAATTCCAAAGCCGTTCATTTCTATTCTGTTTATCAGTATTCCTACTGAAGTAAATCTAATGCAGGATGAATGTTATCTTTTCACCACGATTTGAATCTATAGTTACATGAACAATAAATGACTAGTATTCTCATTTTGCCTCTGGTCCAAGATGGCACTGCTGTCGTGATGGACACAACTATAAATAAAATAATTCAGAGCATCACTCGACGGATAATGCACCTGTAATTGCTTTCCATCGTTCTTCGGTTGTGATCTAGCTGTTCTGTTTCACAAGAACTGCATCGAAGGCAGTCAAGAGATCTTCCTTGAAAAGCCCGCTAAACCCGCTGGGCGGAACAGGTGATTAGGATTGTGGAAAGGGACAAATACGGTTGGGGTCAGTTTCACCTTAAAATTGCAATTTACTGTAATTTAAAAACGCATTTACAACCAAAGTGCACATAGCCGAACTTTTACAACTACGAGTTTCAGACTCCAAATCTTTCACGGATGAAGGCCTCCACACAAGAAATCTTAAAGTCAACAAGGTGAATTTCAAGTGACTGAAAAAACGCAGTTATAATTTCAAATAAAATAGTTAAAATATGTCATCGCTAAGCTGAAAGCCTCAAGGCAAGGGTGGATAGACAAACATAAACAAGATGCAATACAAACGGCTGAAGGCTCACAATAAAATTTTCAAGATTTTAAAATAAACTACCACGACCTTTCAAAAGCAGAAGGCCACAATGTTTGTTGTTGTTGTTGTTGTGGTCTTCAGTCCTGAGACTGGTTTGATGCAGCTCTCCATGCTACTCTATCCTGTGCAAGCTTCTTCATCTCCCAGTACCTACTGCAACCTACATCCTTCTGAATCTGCTTAGTGTATTCATCTCTTGGTCTCCCTCTACGATTTTTACCCTCCACGCTGCCCTCTAATACTAAATTGGTGATCCCTTGATGCCTCAGAACATGTCCTACCAACCGATCCCTTCTTCTAGTCAAGTTGTGCCACAAACTCCTCTTCTCCCCAATCCTATTCAATACTTCCTCATTAGTTAAGTGATCTACCTATCTAATCTTCAGCATTCTTCTGTAGCACCACATTTCGAAAGCTTTTATTCTATTCTTGTCCAAACTATTTATCGTCCATGTTTCACTTCCATACATGGCTACACTCCATACAAATACTTTCAGAAATGACTTCCTGACACTTAAATCTATACTCGATGTTAACAAATTTCTCTTCTTCAGAAGCGCTTTCCTTGCCATTGCCGGTCTACATTTTATATCCTCTCTACTTCGACCATCATCAGTTATTTTGCTCCCCAAATAGCAAAACTCCTTTACTACTTTAAGTGTCTCATTTCCTAATCTAATTCCCACAGCATCACCCGACTTAATTCGACTACATTCCATTATCCTCGTTTTGCTTTTGTTGATGTTCATCTTATATCCTCCTTTCAAGACACTGTCCATTCCATTCAACTGCTCTTCCAAGTCCTTTGCTGTCTCTGACAGAATTACAATGTCATCGGCGAACCTCAAAGTTTTTATTTCTTCTCCATGAATTTTAATACCTACTCCGAATTTTTCTTTTGTTTCCTTTACTGCTTGCTCAATATACAGATTGAACAACATCGGGGAGAGGCTACAACCCTGTCTTACTCCCTTCTCAACCACTGCTTCCCTTTCATGTCCCTCGACTCTTATAACTGCCATCTGGTTTCTGTAGAAATTGTAAATAGCCTTTCGCTCCCTGTATTTACCCCTACCACCTTTAGAATTTGAAAGAGAGTATTCCAGTCAACATTGTCAAAAGCTTTCTCTAACAAGGGGAGGCCGCCAATTGTGAAATTCAGATTCGATTCATACTGCGCATAATAAAAGCTAATGGCTACGGGTGTAACGTGGCAAAGCACCAAGATGCACTTCTCAGCCGTTGTCGAGAAAGTCGAAAGTTAAAAGAAACCGTTGCGGTGAAATGCTCTCTACGATTAATAGTTTTCTCCAGCGTCGTGGCGCAGCGGTAAGCGCTCGGGTTCGTAATCCAAAGATCGCCGGATTGAATCTCGCGCCATGCAATTTTTTTTATAATTAGTTTTTTGTAATTCATATATATATATATATATATATATATATATATATATATATATATATATATACTATTAATGAAATGCTTATGCATGTTGGTGAAGGCGGATCGCTCTCCAATTGTATCGCCTCCATTTTTCCGTTTGTTTAACAGGGTGTAGCAAAGCTCTCCCGTCCGCACTGATTTTCGACGATGTTATAAGTTGCGGTAGGGACCGCATCTACCTTATTTCGAAGTTAGCAGGCAACTACGCTCGTTACGCGGCGGCTCGTTTCGGCCCATTCAACGTCTGTTCTTCAAGTGTAACGAGCGAGTAACGGAGTTTATATTTCATACCTGCCACAGCAAATTTGTGTTCGTGGGGTCTCTATTCCAATTCGAACGTTTGACTTACGCTATACGTATTCGTTTCGGAATATCGTTTCTACGTCTTCGGTTAACTATACGTGGTTAACATTATGAAGACAATTAATAACATTTGTGAAATACAACTTTGTTTGCGGAAAACATAATGATGTTCGAAGTCGCCAATTTTTCCACGACAAACGACTTTCAACAACTTATTATATGCACAATTGTTGCCACTGATTGCCGGGAATTTATTTATATATATATATATATATATATATATATATATATATTATTTGAATTGCAAAAAACAAATTCTAAAAAAAAAAAGTTGCATGGCGCGAGATTCGATCCGGCGACCTTCGGATTACAAACCCGAGCGCTTACCGCTGCACCACGACGCTGTAGAAAGTTATTAATCGTAGAGAGTATTTCACCGCAATGGTTTCTTTTAACTGTCGATTTTCTCGACAACGGCTGAGAAGAGCATCTTGGTGCTTTGCCACATTACACCTCTGGCCATGAGCTTTTATTATGCGCAGTATGAATCGAACTGAATTTCACAATTGGCGGCCTCCCCTTGTAAGTCTACAAATGCTAGAAACGTAGGTTTGCCTTTCCTTAATCTTTCTTCTAAGATAAGTCGTAAGGTCAGTATTGCATCACGTGTTCCAGTGTTTCTACGGAATCCACACTGATCTTCCCCGAGGTCGGCTTCTACTAGTTTTCCCATTCTTCTGTAAAGAATTCGTGTTAGTATTTTGCAGCTGTGGCTTATTAAACTGATTGTTCGGTAATTTTCACATCTGTCAACACCTGCTTTCTTTGGGATTGGAATTATTATATTCTTCTTGAAGTCTGAGGGTATTTCGCCTGTTTCATACATCTTGCTCACCAGATGGTAGAGTTTTGTCAGGACTGGCTCTCCCAAGGCCGTCAGTAGTTCCAGTGGAATGTTGTCTACTCCGGGAGCCTTGTTTCGACTCAGGTCTGTCAGTGCTCTGTCAAACTCTTCACGCAGTATCTTATCTCCCATTTCATCTTCATCTACATCCTCTTCCATTTCCATGATATTGTCCTCAAGTACATCGCCCTTGTATAGACCCTCTATATACCCCTTCCACCTTTCTGCTTTCCCTTCTGCTTAGAACTGGGTTTCCATCTGAGCTCTTGATGTTCATACAAGTGGTTCTCTTATCTCCAAAGGTCTCTCTAATTTCCCTTAGGCAGTATCTATCTTACCCCTAGTGAGATAAGCCTCTACATCCTTACATTTGTCCTCTAGCCATCCCTGCTTAGACATTTTGCACTTCCCGTCGATCTCATTTTTGAGACGTTTGTATTCCTTTTTGCCTGTTTCATTTACTGCATATTTATATTTTCTCCTTTCATCAATTAAATTCAATCTTTCTTCTGTTACCCAAGGATTTCTACTAGCCCTCGTCTTTTTACCTACTTGATCCTCTGCTGCCTTCACTACTTCATCCCTCAAAGCTACCCATTCTTCTTCTACTGTATTTATTTCCCCCATTCCTGTCAATTGTTCCCTAATGCTCTCCCTGAAGGTCTGTACAACCTTTGGTTCTTTCAGTTTATGCAGGTCCCATCTCCTTAAATTCCCACCTTTTTGCAGTTTCTTCAGTTTTAATCTACAGGTCATAACCAATAGATTGTGGTCAGAGTCCACATCTGCCCCTGGAAATGTCTTACAGTTTAAAACCTGGTTCCTAAATCTCTGTCTTACCATTATATAATCTATCTGATACCTTTTAGTATCTCCAGAGTTCTCCCATGTATACAACCTTTTTTCATGATTCTTAAACCAAGTGTTAGCTATGATTATGTTGTGCCCTGTGCAAAATTCTACCAGGCGGCTTCCTCTTTCATTTCTTAGCCCCAATCCATATTCACCTACTATGTTTCCTTCTCTCCCTTTTGCTACACTCGAATTCCAGTCACCCATGTCTATTAAATTTTCGTCTCCCTTCACAATCTGAATAATTTCTTTTATTTCATCATACATTTCTTCAATTTCTTCGTCATCTGCAGAGCTAGTTGGCATATAAATTTGTACTACTGTAGTAGGTGTGGGCTTCGTATCTATCTTGGCAACAATAATGCGTTCAGTATGCTGTTTGTAGTAGCTTACCCGCATTCCTATTTTCCTATTCATTATTAAACCTACTCCTGCATTACCCCTATTTGATTTTGTGTTTATAACCCTGTAGTCACCTGACCAGAAGTCTTGTTCCTCCTGCCACCGAACTTCACTAATTCCCACTATATCTAACTTTTACCTATCCATTTCCCTTTTTAAATTTTCTAACCTACCTGCCCGATTAAGGGATCTGACATTCCACGCTCCGATCCGTAGAACGCCAGTTTTCTTTCTCCTGATAACGACATCCTCTTGAGTAGTCCCCGCCCGGAGATCCGAATGGGGGACTATTTTACCTCCGGAATATTTTACCCAAGAGGACGCCATCATCATGTAATCATACAGTAAAGCTGCATGCCCTCGGGAAAAATTACGGCTGTAGTTTCCCCTTGCTTTCAGCCGTTCGCAGTACCAGCACAGCAAGGCCGTTTTGGTTAGTGTTTCAAGGCCAGATCAGTCAATCATCCAGACTGTTGCCCCTGCAACTACTGAAAAGGCTGCTGCCCCTCTTCAGGAACCACACGTTTGTCTGGCCTCACAACAGATACCCCTTCGTTGTGGTTGCACCGACGGTACGGCCATCTGTATCGCTGAGGCACGCAAGCCTCCCCACCAACGGCAAGGTCCATGGTTCATGTGGGGGGGGGGGGGGGGCGCAATGTTTAAGCTTGAAAAATAATTTTAAGACTAAGGGTCCAAGCCGCAATGTTTAAGTTTGAAAGGTAATTTTAAGAGTAAGGGTGAAAGGCTGAAGGCCCACAATTAATTTTCCAATATTTAAAAAAAATATAACCATAAGCCTTAAGTTTTAAGTAGCTGAAACTGGACTAAAAGAAAAGACAATACAACGACAATAACCTTTCAAAAAAATGGTTCAAATGGCTCTGAGCACTATGGGACTCAACTTCTGAGGTCATCAGTCCCCTAGACTTAGAACTACTTAAACCTAAGGACATCACAAACAACCATGCCCGAGGCAGGATTCGAACGTGCGACCGTAGCATTAGCGCGGTTCCGGACTGGAGCGCCTAGAACCGCTCGGCCACCACGGCCGGCAATAACCTTTCAGCAAACTTACTTACATAAAACACAGTAAAAAAAAAGATTTTTTTAAAATCACTTGCTATGATAGATTATAAACAATTAAACACCGGTGAGAAAGACCGTAAAGACAACCGCACTCAGAAGCCTCGCTCTCTGCCCTCGTTCACCTAGGTGAGACAGGTGGTGAGCCCAGCTACACTTGAACCGTTGGAACCCAACCAAGGGAGAGCCATGGACCGATCGACAAACGACTTGTTTGCCACCAATCAGTACATGAGAAACAAAATGTTACAGGCGCGATTATCCACAATCAAATGTGTATATGTAACAACCTGTGAAAACTACACACCGTGTTGGACAGCGACAAAAGGTGACGAAAGGACACTGCCTGAAATTACGTTAGTGGCCAGGGCAGGTAACCGGAACATTAGTGGCCATAAGGCAGAAAATTCCGCTGGTGCACTGGAATTGTAGTTAACCAATATAGTTAATTTCACCGCATGGCGGCTAAATTTCAGCAATACAAACACTCGGCGTTGCTCACGGGAAAACCTCCCCAACAGCAAACCACCGAAACGAACGACACAACATGAATGGACGTGGCTTGGTTACTTAAAACGACTACTCAACTTTGACGCCCTGGGTCGGTGAAGCACGAAGCTCGTAGCGATCGGACAGCTCCACACACGCTCCGACACTGCACGGGAACCGCCAGCGGAGCCAGCCGACTGCACCACGTGGAGATAACTTCCCTGATCCACAGCAACCGACCGACTCTTCTGAGAATGCGGACAACATCTAAAATAGTTGTCAGGAGAAATGAAGGCAACTACACATTAACCTGACAAACACTTGCACGAAGACCTGAACGATACCCAACAGTAACTAAGGACGCACGAAGACCAATCGGGAGTCGATGCGCGCACACACACACACACACACACACACACACACACACACACACACACACACACAGCCGGCTCATGAACGATCGGCGGGCCCAAACGCGTCGTCCGGTAGGGCGACCGGCCAACGATCCACGAAGACCGTGGCCCGGCTCAAGTGATGCGTGGCGGCAATGGTCGGGCGAGCCATGTCGACGCAGACCTCACTGCTGCTCCAACCCGCCTGCACCAGTGCCGCACTGCGACTCCCCGACTGGCAGGCCCGGACTGCGCTCCAGACACGTTCCAGCTGACTGGCAGACCCGAACTCGCGACCCGAACTTGCTTACGTCAGACAACGACCGGCAAATGATAGCAGTCGAGCAAAGGTACTACGAGAGGGGATATATCGATACGGGCTGCTAGCGCCACTCACGGTCAGGCAAAGCAGCAACTCTGTGACAGCAGTAATTTAAATTAACGCCGTGAGGTGGAAGTACGTTAAAAACAGGGTGTAAAATACATGATGGCCAGAAGACGAGCCACGCACGGCTCGTTCCGTTATTTAGTTCTCCAATTTTCAGAGATGAACCTCTGAACGCCAAACATGTCTGACCAAAAAGTAATGTTCCATCACGTAACAAGTGGGTTCCCGTGCAAGTTGACTATTCTACAGTCATTTCATTTCTTCACATTCATGATTCCTCCAGGACAGTGCATACACACACATATATTTTATTTTGTGTTTATTCTTGAATGCAAAACATTTTCTGTGTTGTTCGTGTGAAATCACCTTGTGATGGAATCAGAAGTGTTTTATATCTGAATGTTATCGGCAACCCTACCAGATTGTAACGCCGTTTCACAGTTGGTATCGTGTACATTTGTTGGCAAATTTTTTGTAGATTTTCCAACAACATTTAAAGAAACTGCAGTTTACACTGCATCACAAGGTAGTTTTAGGGCACGACGAGTATAGAAAAAAATGTGCATTCAAGATTAAATGCGAACTATAAATGTATTGACTTGGCATGTAAGAATCATGAAAGTGAAGAATGGAAGTGGAAAGCATTCTGTGTGCTGGTTCTGGGGTAATTTTCTTTAATTTATTATATGACAAAGTTTATTTTTAAATAAGAGTCGATATTTGCCAGTAGAGCACCTTGGGGGATCCAAATTCTTGAGAGACTTGGGCCCCTGTCAGACTTGGGCCCCGGTATTTTTGCCCCTCCCGCCGCCCCCCCTCCCCCCTGTCGGGCCGTCTCGTCGGACCCTCACACACACACACACACACACACACACACACACACACACACACTCTGTGTGATGTGTGCATACAGTGGAGTCGTTGTCGTGGAAGCTACCGCGTAACACAGTGTAGGCGAGCAGCCGCCGGCTCCCTGTGCCCAGTACGGCTGCCGCTGCTTGTTGCGCTCTCGCTGTGTTTATCGCTTACTCGAACGTGGACAATTAAACTTTTGTTCTCCGTGGCGGCTCTATTGGTCGTGTGTACCATTGCGACACAACTGGTGCTCGGTCCAGCCGGCTGGTCCGTCAGGCAGTGCTCAGACCCCTCCTCGAGGAGCAGTAGCTGCCCATCGCTATCACGAATTTTTCGGCCTCGCCGACTATACAACCACTTCTTTTCAAAATCCTTCTTTATTTAACAGTTCCCATAAGACAATAATCAAACTCTTCGATAGACTAATCGTTAGTGTCACAATGAATGAAATGGCACGGATTGTTACCGGATGCTTGAGGCCAACCCCAGTGCATAAGATGTACTTCATCATGGGGATCGCACCGCCCAACATACGACGTAACATCGCTGCCCAAGCCGAAAAAACCAAGCAAGAAAAGGACATGCGTCACGCTTTATATGGACACCAGCCTGCTGACCAACGGCTCTGCTCGAGGAAGAGTTTCCTGTCACGTACCCGAGCCCTGGAAGGGTCGGCTGCAGAGAATCGTTTGAAAAGGTGGGAAATGGACCTGAGAAACCCCCATAAAGACGTAAAAGAAGAGCTGGCGCCTGGTGGATACCTACCGTACACAGTCTGGAGAACCCTAAACCGTATGAGGGTAGGAGTGCCAAAGTGCAAGACAAACGTGCAGCAACGGGGTTTCCTAAAAGAGAACGAGAACACCCTCTGTCTGTGGGGTTCTGTCCAGGATCCTCAACACCTGCCTATCTGTCCGTATTCAGACCAGCCCTGCACAATGAATGACTTATGGGAGGCAAATGACAAGGCCATATTGGCTGCTGATGTTTGGAAGTTTGAAGTGTAGTTCCGGACACGGAAAGTAAGTAAGTGTCACAAAGTCGAGAAGTAAGTAAGTAAGTAATTCCATAAAATTCTCTTTTGGTTTTTTTTTTTTTCTTTCGGAACGACAGCCATTGTCGTCCCGACCTCTTCTTCTTCGGCTTCCGTGGGAACGGCAAGTCGCGACGCCAGAGTCTAGACGTCTCCTCGCTCGCGCCTCGTGTCTGTACTGTGCTCGCGTTTGGTTTTCGTTCCCGTACACAAATAAAAAATGTGGTCAAAGCGTAGCGCCTCTCCTCTGCCGCTGCTACCGTAAATTATGGTTTCCATACGACCGTCGTTCATTGGCACAGCGTACGCGGCGGTACCACCACACTGGGAGGCTCGCAACAAGTGTCTTCGGCAATACTCGGTCGCTTTCGGTAACACTGATACAAACACGTGTAAGGCTTTACTGTTTTCTTTGATTTCCACTCGGATGTGGCAGTTGTTGTGCCAATTATTCAGGCTCGAGGAACCGACGTCTCTTTCGTTCTGCGAAATGTTGTCGTCCAGTAAGCGTGCGCGCGCGGCTGCGGCGCGTGTCGTGTTCTGTTGCTCCAAACAGCTGCATCAGCCGTACCGCCCTCGGGCGGCCCAACTCCCCGGCCCGAGTCGCAAACGTCAGTTTCTCATCGATGCCCGTCACGGCTCTTCTGCCGATTCTACGGTCCTCGAAACCACAACGCGGAGGCTGCTGACAAGGAGGTGCGTCAGCGCGCACTGCAGCGTGCGAACCCGCCTTTGGCTGGAGTATTAAACGTGGCTCAGCCTCTGGAGGCAGCTGGTGCTGCTGACGGAGCTGCGGCTGCTGCTCCTGTGGCCGACAGCGAGGCGCCGGCAGTGGCAGGGCGACGTGGCGGCCGGACGACCGCACTGTCTGCAACGAACGTGTGTCGTTGCCAGCCCTCTCCCGCAGGTATGGGCGTCAGTGTTCATTATGTGTCTCCAGGGCTTACAAATAATAACAAACTGTTTACTGAGATGCGAGAGAAGGATGAAGTGCTGCGACTACAAGTGGACGTGGTTCCAGCAGCTGTGGACTCAATATGTCTGCCGTTGTCTCTGGTTACTCGCCGTTTGGTGAGTTACGACACGCAGCATATTCCAGTTCAGGGACAATTTACGGCTCCCATTGTGTATATATCTGTAGTTCGTTCCTTGGCTTTTCTGGTTGCGGATCTTGCTAGCGCCAACAATTTGTTCGGTGTGGATACTTTGAATGGATTTTTTTCCATTGCGGATGTAGTGCATCTCGTTTCGAACCACGTCCCTTACTAGCTGTTGGTTCTCTGTGTTCTGAGTTTTCATCTCTTTTTTTTCGGATAGGTCAGGTTGTGCCACATTACCTATTTGGACTCTGTTACTGACTCCAACTGCCATGTAGTGGCAGCTTCGAACTGGGCAGGTTAGACTGTCCAGTATAGTCTGCTCCTTTTTTGCAACCTACGTGCAGAAGTGGATCTCGCAGGTCGTTTGTGCGCGCAGGTAGGATTAGCGGTTGTAACGGCCGAACAGGTAGCTGCGAGAGCCCGTAGCGGACGGGCGTGTATGTCTTCCAGCTAAGCCAGGAGCCGCAGCTGTCACGCTTCCTGTGCATGTTGTAAAGTTTAATGTAGTAAACAATTAAACGAGACAACTTGTTCCGTTCAGTTATTGTGAGTGGAAACAAGGGGAGGACAGTGAGACCTCTCGCACTATACACTCACACTCCAATGTGCCACGACGGGAAGAAGAGGCCGCGCGCACAGAACCTAATAGCCCGGCCGCGGTTTTTACGTGCGCGCTATACTTCAGCGGCCATGTGTGATCAGGTGAAATGAGAATTGGAGAAGCTGGCGCCGTTGGGGTTCACACGGCCCGTTACGTCGAGTGCGTGGTCACCCCCCTACCCCCCACCCCCACCACCACCATCGCGATTCTTAAAACAGCGAATAGTGTCAGCTTCCCCTATGTGGCGACTTAATTTTGACCTCACTGGCAGCTCGACCCGCGATTTGGTCGTCATCGACTGTGACGTCACGACGTGCTACGCGTCAGGAGGCAGTTGCACGGGCGACGCTCTCTTCTCCGCGGCCTGCACCTCGGCGTCCGCGGGAACGCGTCTGTGTCGATTTTGCGGGACCGTGCCGCAATTATTACTGGTTGTTTGTTATTCGCACTTAATCTAAATTTAAGTACGTTATTCGCCGTCCTTCCACATCAGTCACGGCTACACTTCAGGCCCTCTGAATTTTATTTTTCTATAGAAGGATTGCCTTATATGCTTGCGACTGATAACGGCCCACAGCTCGTTCGTGTCTCAGACCTTCTGCTAGTTCTGTGCCTGTGAAGCGTTCGCCACGTGACGACCCTATCTTTCCACTCTCGAGTTAATGGCAAGGCAGAACATTCGACTATGTGACAGCCTCTTGCACGGACGACGGCGTTGCTACAGGGTGGGAGCAGAGCGGCCGGCAGCCACGTACCCTCCTGCCACACCTGTCTGCGACGGCACAGCCCTGCCCGCAGTACAGCCGTGAGAGCCTGCGGCCTGGTCTCGAGGCCTCCGCCGGTCCTGGCGGCAGACAGCGCGCACGCAGCTGCTGCAGGTGCCGGCGCAGCCTCGCACCACGGCGGTGCCTGCAGGCCCCCCCGCGACTCGCCCGCCACGTCCACTACCCGAGCTGTACACTCTGTGCGGCAGGTGCCCGTTCTCACAACGTCTTCTCCTATTCACTCTTCTGTTTCTGTGTTTCTCATTTACACCAATAATAATACACTTTTGTTCTTAATGGCTCCATTAATACGTCTGTCTAGCATTACAAAGCATGTAGGATTCTGTCTGTTATGAAACTTCAAACAGGGAATGTCAGGCGTACTAATAGGTTACGAGAAAAAATACCGAGTTCTGTTCCTCGTAATATATTACGGAGCATTACGTTGATCTCGTTTTGCGTGTTATATTTTGTGTGTCAGTTTCGCGAGTGTACATATTTGTTTTCAGTGCTCCGAATTCTGTAATAATCTGGACTGATAATTACCGAGAAACGTGGTAAACTGGTTCCTACAGCCCAATCCACTCGCATTCGGTTCAAATTTGCGTCCACCCATCCGCATTTTAAGTTTTCAGTGATTCCCCTAAATCGCTCGAGGCAAATAGTCGAATATATGAACGCGCGGCGTCTGCGCGAAAGAACAGACACCGTGCAAAATCTGCACGTCCCGTTTCAGCTGGCAGCAGTGGTAGTGATACCCCTGTGCCCGTCGCATTCCGTAACGTCGTAAGTAATTTGAGGTTGCATCACACGTTAGGCTATCCGTCACTGTGTAAGATATTTTAACATTTTTTTGACTCCATTCGTTCCTATAATGGGAACTTATGGGCATTAGAAAAATATCTAAAATAGTCGTTATAATAATTAATTACTTATTTATCGTATGGCAATAATAATTAATAATTATATTATATTACAATATAATAATTATTATAGTTGTGATTGCAGATATGTGTTTACCTTCCCGTCTTGTTACTAGATTGATACCACTCATTTTTCACACTTTATCCTGAGTTTTTCCAAAAAACCCTGTTATTCTGAAGTTTCAAGAAATTATTTTGGGAATCATTCTTTGCTTGTACACATACATTTCTCAGCTTTTATACGGTGCATCGAGTGAGTCTGGTGCAACGACAGTATTTGGTGAGTTTTGCTGAGAACAAGATTACTGTTCAGATACTGCGGCTGATCTGAATCGCCCTCCGGCCCACCTGGGAACGCAGTCCGCTGCCTCGGCCACACGCTGCTGAAGACCGGCGTCTCGCCCGGGGTCTACAGAGGACAGTTTGGATGAACAGGACGGACCGTAAAGAAACGCACGGGCCCGCTGCACTGACTCCTTTATTCTACTCTGCCGTAGCCGTTTGTGCGGACCGCCCACCAGACGCCGGTCCAGACTGCTCGCCGCCCACCTCTCAGTGTGTCTGGAGCTGGAGCTGGAAGGGCGCGCGTGACGGCCGCCCCTCGGCTGAGGGGAGGGAGCCGGCCTCCACAGCGGCGAGCTCCGCCCTCGAAACAGGTCGACAGGACACACTGACGTCAAGACGCGGCCATCTTACCAGCCTAACACAGCGTCCCACTCCAGTGGCAAATTAATCACAAACACATTTCTGAAGGGATGCTCTGGCCTCTGCACTCATCTGTGTCCCAATTCATCTATAAAGTTTTTTTACTGTTAAACGAAAACGGAAATGAATACAATTATTACATGCTAAAAGGACGTAATAATGAAAATAAAAGGAAATGAAATTGCGGGCTGGCCTCAGCCTGGTGCGTTTCGCGACCTTCCACTCCTGGGAAGATTTGTGCTGATGATGTCACACTTAGACCGATTCTAGAGCGACTAGCGACAAGCAAATTTTGAAAAACGATTCACCGAGAAGGTGGCAGAAATTAAGTAGTGAGTCTTGTACTCTGCCGATACGACTTATCCTTTCTATTTGAAATCCAACAACTCGCATTCGCACCGAAAAACCCGTCACTCTCTCTCATATACAATTCCGGCACGAACTCATATGGTACTATATAATGTCAACAGCAGCAGCCGACACATCATACATGCCTTTCAATAAGACTAGATTTACAACAGTGCCTAGTGTACGGCTCGCGCGCTCCGGTGAAGCCACTGCTCTTCACCCCCTCGTCCGCTCATTCCAGAGATCTCGCCCCCAACGAACGCACACAGACATCGCCCACGTCACTCAACTAAGAACAGTGAAACCCAAGTATTAGCGTATTGATTCAGAATAATTAACTGCAACACACTGGTATTCATTAATAAGCACACAATAAAAAATTTACAACAATACCTATGACATGTTGCCAACAAGAATTAAATTTCAACCATTTGAAAATATTTTCAGAATGCCATACGTGTTCACCGAACGATTACACAAGCGAAAATTTCTTATTAAATCACGCACAAATACATAAACGGATACCAGATAAATGGATTAATCAGATATGATTTCTACAACGCTAGTCAAATAAAATAAGAGAGAGAATAGTGTCGACCTGAACGTAACTCCCGAGGCAAAGCCGTTTAGCACTGCAACTTGTCAGCTCGACAAAAGAGCGCACAGCACATACACGAATGAGCCAAAACTTTATGATCACCTCCTTAATAACTTGTTTATCCACCTTTGGAACGAAATACATCACTGACTGTGCGTATCAGGGATCCGACAGTTTGTTGGTAGATTTGTGAAGGTGTGAAGCGTTAGATGGGCCGCCGATTTGCGTACTCAGTGATGGCGCCCGATAGCGACCCACATGGGTTTCATATGATTTACTTCAGGTGAATTTGCTCGCCGAGACATCGGCCTGACTTCATTGCAATGCTCCTCAAACCACTGTAACATGCATCTGGCCCCGAGACACGGACATTTGTACTGCTGAAAGATGGCATCGCCGAGGGGGAAGACATCGAGCCTGAAGGGATGCACACGGTGTACAGTTGCGAGCCTGTCTTTGTTTACCGTCACAGGTCCCATGCGAGCGCAGCAGAACGTCTTCTATAGCACGATATTGCTCCCACGAGCCTGTGTTAGCGGCGCGCTGCACGTTTCGTGCCACCATTCAGCTCAGTGACGGCGTTTGTGGAGGCGACCAGCGGCGCTACCGTAGTCATAATGTGACCGACCCGAAGAGCCGACACGTTTTCATTGACCGGTCGAATCCCGATCACCCCGTGCCGACTGCAATCATAACCGACGGTGTCGCTGCTCATCACGTGGACACGCTGGGGTGGTCCGCTGCGGAGCTCCGTGCCCAGCAGTGCACGGTGAACGGTCGTCTCCGACACATTTGTGCGTGCACCAGCACTCTACTCTTCTTGCAGAGGTGCCACAGATCACCATCTATACTACTTAACAGAGCAGACAACCCTACGAACCCCACCATCTGTGGAGAGTCGCGGACATCTGCTGTCCCATCTCTTTCCGAAGATGCTCGCGACAGCAGCACTCGTCCACAGGCTGTGTGTGACAGTGACCTGCCCTTTGTCACAGTCGCTCGTCTCAGTCTATTTTCCCATATCTTCGCTAGGACTTCCCCTGTCCGTCTCTGCTCCGCTTACAAACTTTCCTTTCGTTCCCACGTCGCGTGCCCGCAACGCCATCAGGCGGTAACCAACGTCGCGGTTGGCAGTGGCCATAATGTTTTCGCTGATCACTGTACAATACACATGACATGGAAACACAATACACACACATCAAAAAAGTTTTGCATCACCTCGGTTCCGAGAGTCCCGGAACCTGTACAGAAAATTGGAACACAGATCAACATAAACATCATTTCCGCTCTTTTTATTGCTCATGAAAACCACATATTGCGTTTTGTACCACCAAACAATGAGACCTTCAGAGTTGGTGGTCCAGATTGCTGTACACGCCGTTATCTCTAATACCCAGTAGCACGACCTCTTGCGTTGATGCATGCCTTTATTCGTCGTGGCATACTATCCACAAGTTCATCGAGGCACTGTTGGTACAGATTGTCCCACTCCTCAACGGCGATTCGGCATAGATCCCTCAGAGTGGTTAGTGGGTCACGTCGTCCATTAACAGCCGTTTTCAATCTATCCTAGGCATGTTCGATAGGGTTCATGTCTGGAGAACATGCTGCCCACTCTAGATGAGCGGCGTCGTTGTCCTGAAGGAAGTCATTCACAAGATGTGCACGATGGGGGCGCGAATTGTCGTCCGTGAAGACGAATGCCTCGCCAATGTGCTGCCGATATGGTTGCACTATGCGCCGGAAGATTGCATTCACGGATCGTATAGCCGTTAAGGCGACTTCCATGACCACCAGCGGCGTACGTCGGCCCCACATAATCCCAGCCCAAAACAGCAGGGAATCTCCACCTTGCTGCACTAGCTGGACAATGTGTCTAAGGCGTTCAGACCGGGTTGCCTCCAAACACATCTCTGACGATTGTCTGGTAGAAGGCATATACAAGACTCATCGGTGAAGACAACATGATGCCAATCCTGAGCGGTCCATTCGTCATGTTGTTGGGGCCAACTGTACCGTGCTGGATGGTGTCGTGGTTGAAAGATGGACATCGCCATGGACGTCCAGAGTGAAGTTGCGCATCATGCACCTTCTGGACACAGTTTGAGTCGTAACACGACGTCCTGTGGCTGCACCAAAAGCATTCTTCAACATGGTGACGTTGCTGTCAAGGTTCCTCCGAGCCATAATCCGTAGTTAGCGGTCATCCACTGCAGTAGTAGCCCTTGGGTGGCCTGAGCGAGGCATGTCATCGACAGTTCCTGTCTCTCTGTATCTCCTCCATGTCGGAATAACATCGCTTAGTTTCACTCCGAGACGCCTGGAAACTTCCGTCCTCGAGAGTCCTTCCTGGCACGAAGTAACAATGCGTACGCGATCGAACCGCGGTATTGACTGTCTAGGCACGGTTGAACTGCATACAACACGAGCCGTGTACCTTCTTCCTGGTGGAATGATTGGAACTGATCGGTTGTCGGACCCCCTCCATCTAATAGGCGCTGCTCATGCATGGTTGTTTACATCTTTGGGCGGGTTTAGTGACATCTCTGATCAGTCAGAGGGACTGTGTCTGTGATACAATATCCACGGTCAACGTCTGTCTTCAGGAGTTCTGGGAACTAGGGTGATGCAAAACTTTTTTTGATGTGTGTACATACAGAGAACAAAGAATGAAACTACAAGTAGGTTCCATACGGACAAGTTGGCATCTCATTCATTAAGCCCATGAGTCCTTCATGAACATTCTCCCATCACGTGCAAGACAACAGAGGTTGCCACACAATATAGGCAGACACTCAGAATTACACTACTGGCCATTAAAATTGCTACACCAAGAAGAAATGCAGATGATAAACGGGTATTCATTGGACAAATATATTATACTAGAACTGACATGTGATTACATTTTCACGCAATTTGGGTGCATAGATCCCAAGAAATCAGTAGCCAGAACAACCACCTCTGCCCGTAATAACGGCCTTGATACGCCTGGGCATTGAGTCAAACAGAGCTTGGATGGCGTGTACAGGTACAGATGCCCATGCAGCTTCAAAACGATACCTCAATTCATCAAGAGTAGTGACTGGCGTATTGTGACGAGCCAGTTGCTCGGCCACCATTGACCAGGCGTTTTCAATTGGTGAGAGATCTGGAGAATGTGCGGGCCAAGGCAGCAGTCGAACATTTTCTGTATCCAGAAAGGCCCGTACAGGACCTGCAACATGCGGTCGTGCATTATCCTGCTGAAATGTAGGGTTTCGCAGGGATCGAATGAAGGGTAGAGCCACACGTCGTAACACAGCTGAAATGTAACGTCCACTGTTCAAAGTGCCGTCAATGCGAACAAGAGGGGACCAAGACGTGTAACCAATGGCACCCCATACCATCACGCCGGGTGATACGCCTGTATGGCGATGACGAATACACGCTTCCAGTGTGCGTTCACCGCGATGTCGCCAAACATGGATGCGACCATCAAGATGCTGTAAACAGAACCTGAATTCATCCGAAAAAATGACTTTTTGCCACTCGTGCACCCAGGTTCGTCGTAGAGTGCACCATCGCAGGCGCTCCTGTCTGTGATGCAGCGTCAAGGGTAACCGCAGCCATGGTCTCCGTGCTGATAGTCCATGCTGCTACAAACGTCTTCGTACTGTTCGTGCAGATGGTTGTTGTCTTGGAAACGTCCCCATCTGTTGAGTCAGGGATCGAGACGTGGCTGCACGATCCGTTACAGCCATGCGGATAAGATGCCTGTCATCTCGCCTGCTAGTGATACGAGGCCGTTGGGATCCAGCAAGGCGTTCCGTATTACCCTCCTGAACCCACCGATTCCATATTCTGCTAGCAGTCATTGGATCTCGACCAACGCGAGCAGCAATGTCGCGATACGATAAACCGCAATCGCAATAGGCTACAATCCGACCTTTATCAAAGTCGGAAACGTGATGGTACGCATTTCTCCTCCTTACACGAGGCATCACAACAACGTTTCACCAGGCAACGCCGGTCAACTGCTGTTTGTGTATGAGAAATAGGTTGGAAACTTATGTCAGCACGTTGTAGGTGTCCCCACCGGCGCCAACCTTGTGTGAATGCTCTGAAAAGCTAATCATTTGCATATCACAGCAATTAAATTTCGCGTCTGTAGCACGTCATCTTCGTGGTGTAGCAATTTTAATGGCCAGTAATGTACTTATTTGTAGGAACTTGCAAACAAAAGTATTTCACATTATTATTCATAAACTCGTGAGTTAATGTTGAAAAATAGACGTAGAACAAACGTAAGGAATTAGGGAATCGGGTGTCTCTGACACTATTCTTTCTTTCTTTATTTTTTTTTTTTCATCAGTCTTTTGACTGGTTTGTCCCAACGTCATCATCTCAGAGTAGCACTTGCAATGTATTTCCTCAATTATTTGTTGGGTGTATTCCAATCTCTGTCTTCCTCTACAGTTTCTGCCCTCTACAGCTCACTCCAGTACCATGGAAGTCATTCTCTCATGTCTTAACGGATGTCCTATCGTCCTGACCCTTCTCCTTCTCAATATTTTTCGTATATTTCTTTCCTCTCCGATTCTGCGCAGAACTACCTCATTCCTTACCTTATCAGTCCACCTAATTTTCAATAGTCGTCTGAAGCACTGCATCTCAAATGCTTCCATTCTCTGCAGTTCCGATTTTCCCACAGTCGATGTTTCGCTACTATTCAATGCTGTGATTGAAACGTACATTCTCAAAAATTTATTTTTCAGAGTAAGGCCTATTTTTGGTATCAGTATGCTTGTCATGGCCAGGAATGCCCCTTTTGCCACTGCTAGTCTGCTATTTATATTCTCCTTGCTCCGTCTATCATTGGTTATTTTGCTGCGTAGGTGGCAGAATTCCTTAACTTCATCTGCTTCGTGACCATCAGTCCTGACGTTAAGTTTCTCGCTGTTCTCCTTTCAGCTCTTTCTCATTACGACTGTCTTTCTTGGATTTTTTCTCAATCCATATTCTGTGTTCATTAGAGTGTTCATTCCATTCAGCAGATCATATAATTCTCCTTCACATTCGCTCAGGATAGCAGTGTCGTCAGCGAATCGTCTCATTGACATCCTTTCACCTTGACTTTGAATCCCTCTCCCTGCCTTTCTTTTATTTCCATGACTGGCTGCTCGATGTACAGTTTGAACAAAAGGGGCGAAACACTACATCCCTGTCTCACACCATTCTTAATCCGACCACATCGTTCTTGGTCGTCTACTCATATTATTCCCTCTTGGCTCTTGCACATATGTATATTATCCGTCTCTCCCTGTATCTTACCACTATTTTTCTCAGAATTTCAAACATCTTGCACCATTTTACAATGTCGAACGCTTTTTCCAGGTCGACAAGTCCTATGAACTGTCTTGATTTTTATTTAGCTTTGCTTCCTTTATCAACCGCAGAAGCAGATTGCCTCTCTGGTGCCTTTACATTTCCTAAAGCCAAACTGATCGTTACATGAGACATCCGCAAATGGCTCTGAGCACTATGGGACTTAACGTCTGAGGTCTTCAGTCCCGTAGAACTTAGAACTACTTAAACCTAACTAACCTAAGGACATCACAAACGTCCATGCCCGAGGCAGGATTCGAACCTGTGACCGTAGCGGTCACGCGGTTCCAAGCTGAAGCGCTTAGAACCGCACGGCCACGCCGGTCGGCTGAGACATCCTCAATTTTCGTTTGCATTCTTCTGTATATTACTTTGGTCAGCAACTTGGATGTATGAGCTGTTATGCTGGTGGTGGCATCATTCTCGCACTAGTTAGCTCTAGCAGTATTCGGAATTGTGTGGATGATACATTTCCGAAAATCAGATAGTATATCACAAGACTCATACATTCTACACACAACGTGAACAGTCGTTTTGTCGCTCCTTTCCCCAAGGAATTTAGAAATTTTGATGGAATGTTAACTGTCGCTTCTGCCTCATTTGATCTTAAGCCCTCAAAAGCAATTTTAAATTTTGATTCTAATACTGAATCTCCTCTCTCTTCGAAATCGACTCCTATTTCTTGTTCTATCACGAATGTTCCCCGCGCAGAGGCCTTCAGTGTTCTCCTTCCCCCTATCCGCTCTCTCCTCTGCTTTTAACAGTGCAACTCCTGTTGCACTCTTAATGTTACCAACCTTGCTTTTAATTTCACCGAAAGTTGTTTTGACTTTCCTATATGCTGAGTCAGTCCTTCCGACAATCATTTCTTTTTCGATTTCTTCGCATTTTTCATGCAGCTACTTCATCTTAGCTTCCCTGCACTTGTTATTTGTTCCATTCTTTAGCGACTTGTATTTCTGTATTCCTGAATTTCCCTGAACATTTATGTGCTTGCTTATTTCATCGATCAGCTGAATTATTTCTTCTGTTGCCCATGGTTTCTTCGCAGTAGCCTTCTTTGAGCCTATGTTTTTGTTTCCAACTCCTGTGATTACCCTTTTTGTAGATGTCCATTCGTCTTCAACTGTTCTGGCTACTGAGATATTCGTTATTGCAGTATCTATAGCCTTAGAGACCTTCATGCGTATCTCGTCATTCCTCAGTACTTCTGTACTCCACCTCATTGCGTATTGATTCCTCGTGACTGCCTTAAGCTTCAGCCTACTCTTCACCACCAAGTACTTTGTCATCTGAGTCTGTATCTGCCATGGGTACGCCTTACAATCCAGTATCTGACTTCGGAATCTCTCTCTGTCCATGATGTAATCTCACTGAAATCTTCCCATATCACGAAAATGATCCTATCCACGCTGTTAAAGAGTTGCCGTGACGTCGGTGCGCAAAAGAGTCTCGTAGCGTGTATCAGTGATGGTACAGGTAACACGACCGGCAGGACCCATCTTCTCGAAAAACTACGGCCCTGCGATAAAGGATGCGTCAATCCGCACCACGCATTCAACTTTGCAGAATTAACTGGTACCGATTGATGTGCGTGCGCGGTCTGTAATTGTACGTTATTTATATGTCCTGGTACATGGAAATGTGCTTCCACAGAAAGTTTCATGGCCGTTCATTGTCCACTTCCACGCGAGGAAGAAATTCCAGAGCGTGCGTTTGTCTTGCTGGCACGTCAGCAGGAAGCAACTCCTGAACATGGCTGATTACGTATGGATAGCAATGCGGGATGTTTCATAGGATTTTAGGCATCCCCAACGATCGGCCAGTTCCCCGCGCACTGTATCTTTGCAGACCACCTCTCGAATCATCCTGCAAAGCTGTGGCCACATCTTCGACAGACGACAGCCCTCCCTCTGCCACATTACACTGTGTTTTCGAATTTTGTTATCCTTTCCTCCAGAAGCTTCGCAGACGTCGGACCAGTGCCTTCTTTCATACCAGGGAGTGTCAGGAACTTCTGCAGGGCTACTGGTGTACAGTTACCAGCAGCGCGCGATCCTGCATGGAGACAGTTGCGTTGGGCGTATCGGACGCAAACTCAGGAACAGCCGTGTGGCACGTGTCTGTTCGAATGCGTGTTCCCGTGCTTACAGCGCCATCTATTGGTCAGTTTTTTTTCACGACTTTCCCCCTGTGTCGCCAATATTGTATTCAAATTTGACGTAATTCTTAGCAGTAGCCCTCTTTCTACAGCGTCTTGAAACTGGAACTGTATTACTGACACTCGTGGAATCCTCCTGCCATTCCTCATCTCACCTTCTGGTCTTTTCGTTCCGTAACGACCCGTCCTGCAATGAGCCTCCCTACAAATGAACTACATGAAGAACCGACATACAACGACTGACAAACAAAATCACATAAGAGCAACGGTCGTAACAACTTCTACCTAATATTATTAACGTTCAAGAGGAAAATTTTAAATTCAGGTTATACATAAAGTCCGGGAACACTGTTAATTATTTATTGCACAAGAACCAAATATTGTATAGATATCATACATACGTCATTTTGAAGAAAAACCCGGAAGGTTTTTTTTTATGTATACCGCCACAGCTTAGTTTGGTAATTTGCCGATAGCGCTAGTCGCAAACATGGAGAGTTCAGGTGCGGAGCGAGCTTTCTGTGTGCTGGAGTTCGACAAAAACAAGTGTGCTGTTCAACGGATGTTTAGAACCAAGTACGGTAAGAAGCCACCAACAAGGAAGGCCATTTACCACTTGCACGACAAATTCTTTACGACGGGTTGCTTGTGCCCGGCAAAGAGAAGCGGACGTCCCAGTGCGTGTGAAGTGAATGTGGAGCGCGTACGAGAGACATTCATAAGGAGTCCAAAGAAATCGGTGCATCGTGCATCCCGCGAACTTGGAATGGCTCCAGTGACAGTGTGGAAAGTCCTGCGACAGAATCTGGCTGTGAAACCATTCAAATCGGAGGTAGTGCAGAAGCTCAATGACGACGACAAAGACAAGCGTTTTGAGTTTTGTATACACCTGTAACAACTGAATGAGGATGGGAATGGCATTGTTGATCGCTCAATTTTTAGCGATGAACCCACTTTTCACACTAATGGGAAAGTGAACAGGCATAATTGTCGAATCTGAGGGACAAAGCATCCACACGAATGCACTGAATTTGAGCGTGATTCCCCTAAGGTAAATGTTTTTTGTGTAATGTCACGTAGAAAACTGTACCGGCCACTCTTCTTCGCCAAGAACACTGTCACTGGATATTCCTACTTGGACATGTTGCAGCAATGGTTCAAATGGCTCTGAGCACTATGGGAGTTAACTTCTGAGGTCAGGAGTCCGCTAGAAGTTACAACTACTTAAACCTAACTAATCTAAGGACATCACACACATCCACGCCCGAGGCAGGATTCCAACCTGCGACCGTAGCGGTCAATCGGTTCCAGACTGAAGCACCTAGAACCGCTCGGCCACCTCGGCCGGCGTTGCAGCAATGGCTGATGCCTCAATGCAATCGGACTCTCTGTTCATTTTTCAGCAGGATGGGGCTCCATCCCATTCTCATCATTTTCATTGTGAAGTTCGTGGGGACCCGAACACGGAACTGCTGCATCGATGGATCGGCCGTGCAACAGAAGGGGACAGCTGTTTCGTGAAATGGCCTTCCAGATCACCAGATCTCACTCTGTGTGACTTTTTTCTATATGCTGACACATTAAAGATCTGGTGTATGTACCGCCTCTACCACGTGATGTAGCAGAGCTCCGGGAGAGAATACAGGAAGCGACTGCCACAGTCGACGATGCCATGCTGGGACGGGTATGGCAAGAATTTTTATTACCGTATTGACGTCTGCCGGGTCACTCATGGTTCGCATATCGAATGTTTGTAAAAATAAAATAAAATAAATAAAACTTTACGAGTTTCAATTCAAAATGCAGTATGTAAGACATCTGTACAATGTTTAGTTCTTGTGCAGTAAATATTTGAAAGTGTTCCCGGACATTATGAACACCGTGTATCTTCTCCCAGCAACAAAGCTACAAATATCATACTGGCATACCTAACAGTATATTCCTTCAAGGCTATTCCCGCTGCATCTCTTATATAACTCATCGATAGCTTCGCGTGCCAAATATTTATGACACGAAGAGGCACAAAAATTGGCGTCGAGGAGTTGATTTCCTTTATCGTACCCTGAATCATGGACCTTGCTGTTGGTAAGGAGGCTTGCGTACCTCAGCGATACAGATATCCGTACCACAGATGCAACCACAACAGAGGGGTATCTGTTGAGAGGCGAGACAAACATGTGGTTCCTGAAGAGGGGCCTCAGCCTTTTCAGTAGTTGCAGGGGCAAAAGTCTGGACGATTGACCGGTCTGGCCTTGTAACATTAACCAAAACGGCTTGCTGTGATGGTACTGCGAACGGCTGAAACCAATGGGAAACTACAGCCGTATTTTTTCCCGAGTGCATGCAGCTTTACTGTATGGTTAAATGATGATTGCGTCCTCTGGAGGTAAAATAGTCCTCCATTCGGATCTCCGGCCGGGGACTACTCAGGAGGATGTCGTTATCAGGAGCAAGAAAACTGGCGTTCTGCGTATCGGAGGTTGGAATGTCAGATGACTTAACCGGGCAGATAGGTTAGAAAATTTAAAAAGGGAAATGGATAGGTTGAAGTTAGATATAGTGGGAATTAGTGAAGTTCGGGGGCAGGAGGAAGAAGACTTTTGGTCAGGTGAATACAGGGTTGTAAATACAAAATCAAATATAGGTAATGCAGGAGTACGTTTAATAATGAATAAAAAATAGGAGTGCGGGTAAGCTACTACAAACAGCATAGTGAACGCATTATTGTAGCCAAAATAGATACGAAAGCCCACGCCTACTACAGTACTACAAGTTTATATGCCAACTAGCTCTGCAGATGACGAAGAAACTGAAGAAATGTATGATGAGATAAAAGAAATTATTTAGGTAGTGAAGGGAGACGAAAACTTAATAGTCATGGGTGACTGGAATTCGAGAGTAGGAAAAGGGAGACAAGGAAACATAGTAGGTGAATATGGATTGGGGCTAAGAAATGAAAGAGGAAGCACAGTGCATAACTTAACCATAGCTAACACTTGGTTTAAGAACCATGAAAGGGGGCTATATACGTGCAAGAGGCCTGGAGACACCGGAAGGTTTCATGTACATAATGGTAAGACAGAGATTTAGGAACCAGATTTTAAATTGTAAGACATTTCCAGCGGCAGATGTGGACACTGACCACAGTCTGTTGGTTATGAAGTGCCGGCCGCGGTGGTCGTGCGGTTCTAGGCGCTCCAGTCCGGAGCCGCGCTGCTGCTACGGTCGCAGGTTCGAATCCTGCCTCGGGCATGGATGTGTGTGATGTCCTTAGGGTAATTAGGTTTAATTAGTTCTGAGTTCTAGGGGACTGATGACCACAGCAGTTGAGTCCCATAGTGCTCAGAGCCATTTGAACCATTTGGTTATGAAGTGTAGATTAAAACTGAAGAAACTGCAAAAAGATGCGAGTTAAACGAGATGGGACCTGGATAAACTGAAAGAACCAAAGGTTATAGAGCGTTTCATAGAGAGAATTAGGGAACAATTGACAAATATGGGGGAAAGAAATGCAGTAGAAGAACAATGGGTAGCTTTGAGGGATGAAATAGCGAAGGCAGCACAGGATCAGGTAGGTAAAAAGACGAGGACTAGCAGAAATCCTTGGGTAACAGAAGAGATATTGAATTTAACTGATGAAAGGAGAAAATATAAAAATGCAGTAAATGAAACAGGCAAAAAGGAGTACAAACGTCTCAAAAGGAGGATATAAGATGAACACCAACAAAACCAAAACGAGGATAATGGAATGTAGTCGAATTAAATCAGGTGATGCGGAGGGAAGTAGATTAGGAAGTGAGACACTTAAAATAGTAGATGAGTTTTGCTATTTGGGGAGCAAAATAACTGACAAAGTTCGAAGTAGAGAGGATATAAAATGTAGACTGGCAATGGCAAAGAAAGCTTTTCTGAAGAAGAGAAATTTGTTAGCATCGAGTGTAGATTTCAGGAAGTCTCTTCTGAAAGTATTTGTATGAAGTGTAGCCCTGTATGCAAGTGAAACAGGGACGATAAATAGTTTAGACAAGAAGAGAATGGAAGCTTTCGAAATGTGGTGCTACAGAAGAATGCTGAAGATTAGATGGGTAGATCATATAACTAATGAGGAGGTATTAAATAGAATTGGGGAGAAGAGGAGTTTGTGGCACAACTTGACTAGAAGAAGGGATCGATTGATAGGACATGTTCTGTACCATCAAGGGATCACCAATTTAGTATTGGAGGGCAGGATGAAGCGTAAAAATCGTAGAGCGAGACGAAGATGAAGAAGCTTGCACACAATAGAGAAGCACGGAGAGCAGCATCAAACCAGTCTCTGAACTGAAGACCACAACAACAACCACCCTCCAGAAACCTCACTCGACTCTAGAATCCGAATTCTTCTAGATTACACTCGCAATTATTCCGTGTTTAGCACTCTCTTACTTCTCTCTCTATACCGACTGCACGCCGGAAACGCGCTCCTGAACTCGTATGACTCGCAGGTTAATCTCGCTGATTGCTCTTTTACTGCCGCATCGGGACGAGATCGTCATCTGCAAAATTCAAACATTGCCTTACGGGCCAAGTAGGGAGAAGTGATCGATCAAACTGAGCAATCCGGGGACCTAACTTCATCTCTAAATATTTGTAAAATCCTCACACATAGATAATGTTCATAATCAAAATTCTCGCCTTTTAGTAACGAGGGAGAAACATTTTGTGCATTACTTAACTCAGTCCCTATCCACTCCATCTCCCTCCGTACCTTCTTGACGTTTTGCTCGAACATTTCTCTGTTTCTGATCAGCAGCTCCTCTAGTGCTTCATGAAATGGCCGCTCAACTTCACCATACCTCCTCTGTTTCATCCTACCCCTAAAGAACTCGCTAAGCTGTTGCCTTGTGCAGTTTCACAAATTTGTCGCGACAGCTGTGGAATCCGTCCCAATTGGCGTCCTATATCCACCAACTGCTGCTTCTGCTTCGCCGTGATCGCTTTCATCTCGTTGTGCGATTTCCAGAAAATTGTATTTTGCACCATCCGTCTCATGTTCTGTCATATTTATTTCAGCATGTCACATTCGTCTTGAGCTCGGTGTAACTGGGCAAGAGGCGTTCCGGTACCACTCTAAATCCGGAAGTGTGACAGCATTTGCCCTGACACTGCTTTCCGCACCAGGAACTGAGGAGTAAAAATCCGCGCCCACGTAGTGCGACAGTTTCTCGTCCTCCTGCACGTTGCCACGTAGTCTGTTTTATTGAGTTCCGCTTCCGCTTTCTGCCCCATAAGGGTCCACTTGCTCAGTCAGTTCGACATATCCTGCTCTTGCGCTAGCCGGCCGGAGTGGCCGTGCGGTTCTGGGCGCTACAGTCTGGAACCGAGCGACCGCTGCGGTCGCAGGTTCGAATCCTGCCTCGGGCATGGATGTGTGTGATGTCCTTAGGTTAGTTAGGTTTAATTAGTTCTAAGTTCTAGGCGACTGATGACCTCAGAAGTTAAGTCGCATAGTGCTCAGAGCCTGCTCTTGCGCTATCCGGGGCCTGCTTGTCACTAGGTATTCCTCTTCACTACTGACCATATCACCTCGTCCTATCCTATCATGCAATGCCTCCTTGTCACAGTATTTCTTCACTTTGACTTCCTCCTCTCTCGGAGATTTATTGATCCGCTTTCTACTGTGGTGATCGACAAGATCAAAGTGGTCATAAACATCCCTCGACGTCTGACACTGAACTTTACTCTTAAAATACTGACAAAGCAAGCAACTAACTACCAACTTCTGTTGAGACACTGAATCCTTTGTTCAGTATCACGAAGTTGCATTCACTGAGGCAACACTGAGTTGTGGCTATTACTCTCCTTCACACTTGCCGGTGATCTTTCCATTTTATGTCAGGTGTTAATCGCCAAGCCACCCTGGTTTCCAGTTACATGCAAAGCTTATAATATTATAATTGAAGCTCCTTATCTACAATTCTGACGTCTCGACCAGACACGAAATCACCACCAAACAGAATAAAATAAAATCTGGAAAGAAACACATATGCATTAAATAAGACCGCCAACTACTTAAATTATTTCCTTCCTTGAAACGAAATTCTTTAATACCAGACTCAAAATTTACCTTCATCTTTAGAACACAACATTATTAAATTTCCCCAATATTCTATTATTCACTCATACTTTACCTACTTTGTAACCAACTCTTCATTAACTTGCGTATGCAGTTCTAAAGAAATCCCAAGAACCAAAATTATGGGTCACGCAATAGTCAAAGGTTCCTATTGTGTAAATACATAAAAGGAATTTTAAAAAAATCTAAAATAACGTGGACTTAAATGATGCGACCCCCCTGGGGGTCCAGGGGTTAGAATAGGCCTGAGGTATTCCTGCTTGTCGTATGAGGTGACTAAAAGCAGTGTCACACGTTTCGGCCTTTATGTGATGGTCCTCTGTAGGGTTTGACCCCCATTTTTCAAAATTTTCCCAAAGAGCGAGCCAGTTAGGGAAGGGCACCTTCTATGGTACACAATGTCCATCATGCGCTAAGACCTCTCGCATCCTTCGCCGACGTGGATCTGCACTTCCGCTCATCCTCCAGCTGTTGGGCGAAGTCACCCTCTTGGGTGCGTTTTCCTCCATCCTCTGTGCAATATCACTTTCCGCGCTGTCAACGATAATGGACTTCTCAGCTCGTTTGCGCCTGATACCCAGCACGGTAGCCAGTCCATTGTGATGGGGCCGCCATGTACCCTGTTAGCCCCCTGACAACACAGGGATCGCTCTGCTGATGCCTGCGCCGTTAACTCCCCAATCGGAACTTTTGATGATTGCATGACATGATTTTGGTTGTTGGGATTTCTTTAGAACTGCACGCGTAAGATAATGAAGAGTTGGTTACAAAGTAGGCAAAGTGTAAGTGAATAATAGAATATGGGGAAAATTTAATAATGTTCTGTACTAAAGATGAAGGTAAATTTTGAGTCTACTATTAAATAACTTCGTTTCAACGAAAAAATAATTTAAGTGGTTGGCGCTCTTATTTATTGCATATGTGTTTCTTTTCAGCTTGTATTTTATTCTGTTTGGTGCTGGTTTCGTGTCTGGTCGAGACGTAAGAATTGTAGATGCACGCCGCCTGCAGCTCCAGCCCGATTTCCCGCGACAGGCACTTCCTCGCTGCTCTGCGCCAACCGACCGACTGCCTCACGCACCGAAACTAAATACACGACGATCGATGAGACGACCAACCGAACGACCAACCAACGGTCGTCCCGCTCCAGGCTCCTTCCTCTGGACAGTTCGTGTGTGTCGCCAGCAGTCGGTGAGCACTGGCTGTCTGCTCCTCACCAGTGCTCCGCCCCCGACTTCACTGGTGCTGCGTCCCGACTGCACTCCTGGTCCATCTCCAACTGACTTCCAGTCACACGACGACCCGGAAATACTGTCGATCGCTCCAGGGATGGTATGACAGTGCACTTATCGATAAGCGGTGCTGCTGCCACTCACGTGCAAGTAAGGCGGAAGTTAGTGACGCCAGCAAATGGAACAAGAAAACGTGGCGGCAGTACTGTAAAAGAAGATGACAAACAATAAATGGCACGAACACGAACCGTGCACAGCTCAGCAATGTATATCTTCCTCCAGATGGTGCAATATCCCTGAACATACTGGCTGCACTTATTGATCAACTCCTTAAACTGCTCCTACTTTTGGGAGATTTTAACGCACATAACCCGTTGTGGGGTGGCGCCATGCTTACTGGCCGAGGTATGGAGGTCGAAAATTTACTATCACAACTCGACCTCTGCCTCTTCAATACAGGTGTCTCCACACATTTCAATGTGGCACATGGCACATATTCGGAGATTGATCTCTCCGTTTGCAGTCTTGACCTTCTCCCATCTGTCCACTGCAGAGCACATGACGACCTGTGCGATAGTGACCACTTCCCCATCTTCCTGTCACTGCCCTGGCGTCATGTCCACAGATGCCTGTCCAGGTGGGCTTTAAACAAGGCATGCTGGGAAACCTTCACCTCTGCTGTCACCGCTGAATCTCTCCCACATGGTGCCATCGATGTTGTCGTTGAGCAGATCACTACAACGGTCGTTTCTGCGGCGGAAAAAGCGATCTCTCGTTCTTTAGGGCGCCCCCCCCCCCCCGAGAAAGACAGTCCCTTGGTGGTCGCTGGAAGTCGCCGAGACAGTTAAAAAGCGTTGGCGAGCTCTACAGCAACATAAGCGGCGCCATTACCTAGAGCACCTAACAGTATTTAAGAGGCTCCGTGCCCGTGTTCGCCGAATTATAAAACGACGGAAACAGGAGTGTTGGAAGAGGTACGTGTCGACCATTGGGTGCCATACGTCACCTTCCCATGTCTAGACCCCAACAGGTGTCCCTGGCATTAACATCAATGGCGTGTCATCTACCGACGCAAACGCGATGGCCGAGCACTTTGCTGAGCACTATGCTCGAGCCTATGCGTCAGAGAACTACCCCACAGCCTTTCACACCCTCAAACAGTGTATAGGAAGCAAAATCCTCTCGTTCACAGTGAACCCTATAACGTCCCATTTACAGAGTGGGAGCTCCTCAGCACGCTTGCACATTGCCCCGATACAGCTCCTGGGGCGGATCGGATCCACAATCAGATGATTAAATATCACTCACCTGGCTACAAGCAACATCTCCTCGTCAACAGGGTCTGGTGCGATGGCGTCTTTCCATCGCAATGGTGGAAGAGCACCATCATTCCGGTGCTAAAACCTGATCAAAGCTTAGTTGACGTGGATAGCTACTGCCCCATCCGCCTCACCAACTTGCTTTGTGAGCTGCTGGAATGTATGGTGTGTCAGTGGTAGGCTTGGGTCCTGGAGTCACCTGACCTACTGGCTCCACGTCAGGGCGGCTTCCACCAGGGTCGCTGTACCACTGATAATCTTGTGTCCCTCGAGTCTGCCATCCAAAGAGCCTTTTCCAGACGCCAACACCTGGTTTCCATCTTTTTTTACTTACATAAAGCATATGATGTGACATGACCTGGCGACATCATATCCTTGCCACATTGTATGAGTGGGGTCTCTGGGGCCCGCTCTCGATTTTTATTCAAACCTTCCTGTCGCTCCATACTTCCTGTGTCCAAGTTGGTGCCTCCCATAGTTCCTCCCGTATTCAGGAGAATGGCGTTCTGCAGGGTTCCGTATTGAGTGTATCTCTATTTTTAGTGGCTAATAACGGTCTAGCAGTAGCTGTAGGGCTTCACCTTCTCTGTATGCGGATGACTTCTGCATTTCGTACTGCTCCTCCAGTACTGGTGTTGCTGAGCGGCGCCTACAAGGAGCCATCCACAAGGCACAGTCATGGGCTCTAGCTCACAGCTTCCAGTTTTCAGCCGAAAAGTCGTGTGTCATGCATTTCTGTCGGCGTCGCACCATTCCAGAACCAGAACTTTACCTTAATGACGATCGACTCACTGTAGTGGAGACATATCGATTCTTAGGACTGGTTTTCGAGCACCGACTGGCTTGGCTTGCTCACCTTCGTCAGCTTAAGTGGAAGTGCTGGCAGCACCTCAATGCCCTCCACTGCCTGAGCAACACCAACTGCGGTGCAGATCTCTCTATGCTGCTGCAGCTCTACAGAGCCCTCTTCAATCGCGCCTTGACTATGGGAGTCTGGTTTACGGTTCGGCGGCGTCCTAAGCGTTGCATTTATTCGACCCAGCGCACCAGTGTGGCGTTCACACAGAGATGGGAGCTTGTAGAACGAGTCCAGTGGCCGGTGTCCAGGTGGAGGCCAGAGTCTCTCCATTGCAGGTTAGGAGTGTACAACTGCTCGCCAGTTAGGTTTCACACGTTCGTAATTCTCCTGTGCATCTGAATTACCGTCTCCTTTTCCCAACCATGGCGGTTCATCCCCCACATCGGCGGCGCAGGTCAGGACTTACGATTGGGGTTCGCATCCAGTCCCTTCTGTCTGAAGTATCCCGTTACCGTATCTCCTTGAGGTCCATTTATGTACACCTCCATGTTTTACACCTAGGCTGTTTGTGTGGACCCCAGGACACGTCGGAATCCCAGGCAATGGCAAACGGGCTACGCGGGAACCGCTTCTGGGGATGGGCATCTCCGAAACTGACTTGTGTTCTATATTATGCCGCAGGGTTTTTCGGCTTTGGGAGACGGTACCCACAACAATCTGTGTGTCATTAAGGAGACTATGAATGTGTGGAAGTCTTCCATGTGGTCCTCTCGCAGAGAATCAGTTGCCCTCTGCCGGCTCCGCATTGGTCATACGTGGCTGACGCACGGTTTCGGCTCCTGTCATGAGGACCCACCTCGGTATCGCTGTGGCTCACAAATGACGGTCGTCCACCTCTTGCTGGACTGCCCACTTTTAGCCGCTCTGCGGCGGACTTTTAACTTCCGCAGCGCCCTACCTTCGGTGTTGGGCGAAAAGGTCTCAACAGCAGCTTTAGTTTTACGTTTTTTTTCGTGAGGGTGGGTTTTATCATATGATCTAAGTTTTAGCGCATGTCCTTTGTCCCCCTGTGTCCTCCACCCCAGTGCTTGTAGTATATGAGGATGATATCTGTTCTTTCTGTCATGTCCGAAGGAACAGATACCATCTTCATATAGTTAAAGGTAACTGGCCATTGACCTTCTTCTTTGAGCTGGATGGACACACATTGCCCGACTCGGTAAGATTGTCTGCGCGAGTAAAGAGTGTAAGGGGCACTACGAATGAAGTGTGTGGACATTAAGTTGGGAATGTGTATCTCACGGGGAGCGTGCAAGGGATAAATCCCTGCAGTCGCACTGTCCTCTGTGCCCTCGGTACCTCAGACGGATAGAGCGTCTGCCATGTAATCAGGAGATCCCGGGTTCGAGTCCCGGTCGGGTCACACATTTTCAACTGTCCCCGGTGATGTATATCAACGCCTGTCAACAGCTTAGGATCTTGATTGAATTATCATTTCATTCTAGTGCTTTTAGGATGGAGGTTTTAGTGTGTTGCAGAGTGGCTGGCTTCTCCTTCTTAGTCTCATGGTCAGCCAACCATGGTAAACTGCTGTCTTGTTTTGATCTCTTCTACATGTTTCTTGCTTCTCTCCGTAGTGTTCTTGTCCGATTCTGTCCATTTTAGTGTTTGTTGCCGTTCTGTCATTCTCTTCCCTTCCAGTTGTGTTTTGTATATGTCGATTATTTTATCCCCACCCTTGTGGAATTAGTTTAATCGGAACGAGGGACCGATGACCTAGCAGTTTGGTCACTCCCCCCTCTTTTAAACCAACCAACCAACCAAACGATGCGAACGGAGGAAGCCTAACGTAAAGAATGTCCGCAAATTAATGCAAAGTGGAACTTTACAGCTGTCTGCGTTAGAAGGTTACGTACCGGAAAGGAGCAAGTCAGAGTACGCTATTTTAGTGGAATGTGCCTCTGGTCCATGGCTAAAAGGAAACTGTGCCTATGGTCGGAAGCGGTCGAACCCCTCGATCTGCAGATCGCCCCACACCCACTCAGACGTGGTGCCACAAACTGTGCCCAACGGAAACGATTGGGAGATTAGTTGCTCTGATACATAAGTTGTGGTCCTTGCAAGACTTAATGATAAGCAAATGAGTTAAGCGGTTACAGAAATTAAACATTGGTCTACTTTGACCAACATTTATTGATACAAAATTCAAGAGGAAAAGTAGAAGATGATTTGTACTAAGTGTCAACTTCTTCACACCAGAAATTACTGCACAACGTGGATCGCAGAATCCGTACAATTTTTAATTAAAATCAATTACCACTGAGCAGTAAAATCCGTGGGAAGCGTGAGGGAAGCATGTGGTACTATGCGTTAAACATCTTTTGTGTTTCTTTTATAGTTTAATTGTTAAATTCCGCGCGTGTCTTTATGTTTAAAGTCTGTAATCTCGCGTTTTTGTAACTGTTAAGTGTAGATTCTGGTAGTCTGTATCGCAGTTGTCATTTATTTTGATCGACCAGCTACATAGGTGTGTAAAACGTCAGCATCCATTGCCCACACGTGGGGAGGGTAACAAGTCACATACTTAGGTTTCTCTGAGCTTTTTTAGTTCTTACGTTAACCGTACCGGTATGGACAAAACGTGTGGGTATTGTATGCGGACGCAGGAGGAACTGGTTCGCCAACAGATGAAGAAACGTTTGGCTACAATCATCCGTCTTCAGGCTGCTGCCTCGGCGTGTGGCTGTGGCGGATAATCTGGCGCGTCGCTCGGAGCAGCTGAAGTGTCGCTCGTTTAGCGCACCTGCTCTGCTGCCGGAGCACCTCCGCTAGTGTGTACGACGCGGCGGATCTGCTCTCGATGCAGGGCGATTGGCGTTCCTGTCGCTCCAGGCAGAGAGACAGCGCGGGGGCTGACGTCGGTCTCAGTGGCCGCTCCTTCAGCAGAGGAAAGCAGGGGGGAGGGGGGGAGGCGGAGCTCCGATGTTAGGAGCGTTATGGTGCCCCTTAGGAAAATAGTGTTCGTAGTCAGAAGGAAAGCTAACGTGCACTCAGTGTGTACGGCGGGAGGAGATCTTCCCTGTGGGTGGGGTGCAGTCGTTAGCAGGTTGTGGCTCGGCTCAG
Organism: Schistocerca americana; assembly: GCF_021461395.2. Taxonomy (NCBI): domain Eukaryota; kingdom Metazoa; phylum Arthropoda; class Insecta; order Orthoptera; family Acrididae; genus Schistocerca; species Schistocerca americana. The sequence goes on along the minus strand of NC_060119.1, from coordinate 18,694,674 downwards.
GTAGGCACCAGTGGCGCGTGTCGCTTGGGTCCTCACTCCATCCTCAGTTCATACAGGCAGCTGGTGGAAATGCTGCAGCTACTGGTCTTAAACGCAGGCTGCAAGCAGAGCTCAAGATGTGGAGCACTGTTCCAAGAGTTGATCGGCGTATTTTCGTTTACAGCCGGGTGAAGGGTCTCAACCAAAGTTTCGTCAAGTCTGTGACGATCATTAACTGGTTTATATCTGTGTTATTTGGTGGGGAGTTGTAGAACTCCCATCAATAGGTCAGTGGTGCACTACACAAAGAAAGCAGCTACTTGGGTAGCAGAGTACTTGTGGTGTGCACATGATGGTTTTTTAGGCTAGGCGGTAGTTTGAGGTACTCTGATGAACACCCACCAGGTGACAGACAGACAGCGAAATCAGACCGCGTTCAGGGTAAAGACACGTCGACTGTCGAACTTTTATCGATAAACTGTCCAAGTATTCGTAACAAAGTTCCAAAATTTATGCCCTCCAGGAAATTTGAAGAGCTCAAATTGCTCTCGGAAGTAAGAGGTGGCTGCAAGGACAGATTAGATGCCATACGAGAGGCAGTGTTCACTGCAGTCACCAACCACATTGTATCTATTGGGGTCACATTTGAGTGTGATTGTGAAGTTTTCTGGATGTGTATAACAGGTCTAGGTGAAATCAGGTTAGTTGCTGGATATTTTTACCAGCCACCAGATTCCGCTGTGACACGTTTACAGTCATTCGAAGGAAGTGTACGGTCAGTAGCGCCGAAATATGCAGATCGGGTGGAATTTGTCTGGAGGACGTCAATAAATTTATTGCAGGGGATATGGATAAGCAGTCTTCTGAAGTACATTTGAACACGTTTTCCGAAAACCATCTTGAGCAGCTAGTTCGAGAGCCCACACACAACGGGAATATGGTAGCCCCTTTAGCTACAAAGAGAGCTGGCCTTATCTACAATGTCAATATAGGGACAGGGATTAGTGATTATGATGTCATCGAAGCGACAATGTTCACTAATGTTAATAAACTAATGAAGGAAGCTGGGAGAGTATTTTTACCAATGAATTTATGTAATTTAGTTCTAGTGTGATGGATGTAGAGAATTTATGGGCAAAGTTTAAACGGACTGCAGGTCGCGCGCTCTAGGAGTGCGTGCCGAGCAAGTGCATTAAGGACGGAGAAAACCCACCACGATTTAATAACAAACTCTGTTGCATTCTCGGTCCTAAAGAAAACATGCAAATGACGAGAGACAAGGGTAGCAGAAATTCGCGCGTCTGTGAAAAGATCTGTGACGCAAGCATACTACAACTACCACCGTCATAGGTTAGCTGGAAAATGGGTCAAATGGTTCAAATACCTCTAAGCACTATGGGACTTGACATCTGAGGTCATCAGTCCACTAGACTTAGAACTACTTAAACCTAACTAAGCTAAGGACATCACACACATTCATGCCCGAAGCAGCATTCGAACCTGTGACCGTAGCAGCAGCGCGGCTCCGGACTGAAGTGCCTAGAACTGTTCGGTCACAATGGCCGGGTTGGCGACAGCCGCCTTTCTCAGGGGCTCAGCCGTGGCGGCCCGCTGTTCCTGACCTGGCGACAGGCCAGCCACACAACACCAGACACCTGTCCCCCCACCCCCACCCCCCACCTTGTCACCGTAGGCTCTGGCACAAAGTAACATATATCTTTGTCTGTGGCTCTGGGCTAGAGCTGCGCGCAAAATATCGATATATCGCATTTTACAAAAATCTGTATGAGTCGGTGACACCTTTCCACACAATATTTTCATACATAGATATCAAAATGGCGATAAAGAGAGTCGATATGTTTTTCGCAATTTTCGGTAAATATTTGCGGTTGTACTTTTGAAACTGTAGAAGAACATAATTTTACTTTCACTGTGTAAAGTAGTCTTACTACTTTTTGAGGCTTCATCACCTTCAGTCTTTCTCTGTGACTGTATAAGCAAGTATGTGTGGCACAAAAGTAGTAGTCCGATTGCACTGGGGGAGGGGGGGTGGGGGGGGGGGGAGTGGCGGTGTGAATGGTATAACAAGATTTCCGATGTGAAGAAATAGCATGCCAGTTGCGTTAAAAAGTCTAGTGTGCTATTTGATCACATCGGCGCTCTTCAAAAACAGTTGTGGGCTCAGCCCTATCAACAGAAACAGCAACGTCTGTCTCCACTACGCAATTTGGACACTACAACTGCTATGTTGCTGGCGTTAAAAAAAATCGACATGATGTGCTCCGGACAAATCCTCTGTGTGACGAAACCGAACGACGGACCCATTGGACACCTCATTGTCCCACTTACGTGCAGTTAGCAAAGTGGCTATCGCCAAGCGTGAACCTACACCGTTTCCTCTGCTCTGAGGAGGGCAAGCAGGCTGCTAGCTTGTTGCTGTTCAGAAGATCCAACAATGAGCTAGTACTTGAATGCACAGCTCCAAAACCGGCAACATATTTACAATGTGCAGCCCATATTTTTATAGGCAGGTACGTCGATATTCCTTCCGTAGGTATACTCATACTTTTCTCCTTTATCCCCAGAGGAGATAGTGTAATTTTTTTAAAATATCGATGAATTGGATTTCCGATATTTTTTTTAATGCAATAGTCCTACTCTAGACATGCTTCAGTAACCACTGTACGGTGGAACGTTGTTTGTCACACGGAACAGGGACCTTGGTTTCACCGCTCGGATCGCGAAGATGGTAAAAAACTTCACAAAAACTCCTCAATCTCCAGGTGTGCTGTGCGCTAATGAGATGGATGACTGTCGAGGCGAACCAGTCGTTAGAGGACAACCTGTGGGGACCTAGCCGCACCTAGCTTCGATAAGATTTACCTAAGCACACGGGGCTCTGTCTGGGTGGATTTTTATTTTCCTAGCTGCTCGTGGGATCTAGATGGACCCCTCGAAGTCTTCTTCTTCGCCTCCCAGTATAACACTACCGGCGGCTGTTATATTAGTACTATACCGGTAATGTTATTCCTGTGAAAGGATTTTTGTGAGCGTGACTGTGTGCAGTGGAAACGTATCGGACTATTTTTCGATTCTAGAAAAATTGTTAGTAAGAGGAAACAATAGCAAAACAAACGGAATCGAACCAAGGCTCTATTAGTAATCAAACAAGCTGTAACTACGTAAAAAGAAACGGTCGCCAGCCTAATTAGGCAAAGCTGTACTCTGTTCTACTATGAGTCATAAAGAAGGTTACCTATGTAGGCGGCCTTTACTTGACACAAAACATCTGTTTTGCTCTTAAGATATAGGACAATAGCACGACTTAACAAGTAATTTTCCAGTGAACTGACTTCAACTACACTAATGTGTTTACGCAACAACTGGCTCTCAATAAAACTCTCTTTCTATACATTAAAGTAGGAAGATCATGATAATTCTTGTAAATGATTACTAATGGAGGAGCACTATTGACATGGACAAGTAGTTCTTTAGTCAGTTTAATTATAGGAAATTATTGCTATTGAAATAGTTACGAATTAATAGTATCTTTTGTACTGATTATTATTTGCATTTTTCAAGGAACATCACTACCTCATATTATTTAGCTCAAATGCACTTGAGTCTAGTATAGTTTCAATAATTGTAGCCAGTTGCTTATTTTAGATTGCTGTTATTGCAATAAGACATTTAAACTTGGCCCAAGAACCAGCATGGTGACCTAGAAACTAATTTCTCATTAGATTTAGTCAGAACACGAAATAGTAAACACTGTTAACTACATTACACATAAAATTCTAAATAGTATTATTTCAGGTAAAGTAATCTTTGAACTGAGTCATTTCACTGTCCATTCATGAAAACTAAACGGAGTATTTCAAAACTTATGCGCACTAAATAATTATATACTTCACAACCCCACAAAGTGAGTTAAATTTTACTCTTGTTCTGTAAAAAAAATCGCCTTTTCTTGCTACAATTTAGTTATTTTTCCCAGACTCGCGTCGCCTTTTTCTTGCTCTGAGGCGTGATAAGTGGGATCTATTTTTAGAATATCAAACAGTTGAAGTCGCGATTTTTTATGTAAATAAGTAATTACGTACGGCTAGCTGTGATCTACGTTTCCTCTCATCTGGTCTGGAGATCGCACTACCATTTTATTACCGACACATAAGCACAATTTTGTATTCCGAACTTTTTCACACTGTTCACCATGTTTCTCCTTCTTTTTTGTGGTTTACTATTATTCTCTTGCCACTCGATATAGCTATTTCTTCGGACAGTGTGCTTTTAACAACGGAAATTTTGTAACTTCAACTGGACGAGACACTGACAGGTGCTAAGACGGCAGGACCCTTAACGCTCATGAAATTGTTACTGTGGCTCCATTTCAATGCAAATATTGTGATGTCCCTTCTTAAGGTATTTGTCTGGAGCGCCGCCTTGTATAGAAGTGAAAGATGCAAGATGAATAATTCAGACATGAAGAGAATGGATGCTTTCGAAGTGTGGTGTGACAGAATAATGATGAATATTAGGTGTTGTAGATTGAGTAACTAATGACGAGGCACAGAGTCGAATTGGGGAAAAATTGTAGCATAATTTGATTAAAAGAACGGATCGGTTGACAGGATATGACGTGAGGGTTCAGACATTAGTCAGTATGGTAATGGAAGTGAGTGGAAGGGAGTTTGAGGGGTAAGAAGTATAGAGTAAGCGGGATCTGTTAGTTGTAATTTACATTAGTAGTAGGGGGGGGGGGGGGCTGCAGACGAAAGAGCAGCCCAGAGAGTTGCACCGAACCAGCCTCGGGACTGGTGGCTGCAACAGCTTGGCCACGGAAGACCGTAAGACGGTCCCTTCTTCCAGTCATCTTCTGACTGCCCCGAACGTCGTCGCCTCAGAATAGCACTTGCAACTTACGTCATCAATTATTTGCTGGATGCATTCCAGTATCTGCTTTCCTCTAGAGTTTTTACCCTCTACAGCTCCCTCTACTTATTCCCTGTTGCCTCTAACAGATGTCCTATCACCCTGCCCCTTCTTCTTGTCAGTGTTTTCCACATATTCCTTTCCTATTCTGCGCAGAACCTCCTCATCCCTTACCTTATTAATCCACCTAATTTTCAGCATTCTTCTGTAGCACCACATTTCAAATGCTTCGATTCTCTTCTGTTACGTATTACCAAATGTCCATGTTTTACTACTGTACAATGCTGTGCTCCAAACGTACATTTTCAGAAATATCCTCCTCAAATTAAGCCTATATTTTATGCTAGTAGACGTCACTTAGCCAGTAATGCCCTTTTTGCCTGTGCTAATCTCCTTTCGATGTCCCCCTTGCTCCGTCCGTCCGTCATGGTTTATTTTACTGCCTAAATAGCAAAATTTATTAACTGATCGTCAATCTTGATGTTAAATTTCTCGCTTTTCTCATTCCTGCTACTTCTCATTACTTTCCTTAATCTTTCTTCCATTTACTCTCAAGCCATATTCTGTACTCATCAGACTGTTCATCCCATTCAGCAGAGACTGTACTTCCTCTTCTCTGTCACTCAGCATAGCAAAGTCATCAGCGAATCTTATTGTCGAAATCCTTTCACATTGAATTTTGACTCAACTGTGCCGCGCGGGTTGGCCGCGCGGTCTGGGGCGCCTTGCCACGGTTCGCGCGGCTTCCCCCGTCGGAGGTTCGAGTCCTCCCTCGGGCGTGGGAGTGTGTGTCGTCCTTAGCGTAAATTAGTTTCAGTTAGATTAAGTAGTGTGTAAGCCTAGGGACCGATGACCTTAGCAGTTTGGTTCCATAGAACGTACCATAAATTTCCAAACTGACTCAACTCTTGAACCTTTCTCTTATTTCCGTCCTTGCTTCTTTTATGTATAGTTTGAGTAGTAGGTCCGAAAGACTACATCCCGTCTTACAGCATTTTTAATCTGAGCACTTCGTTCTTTGTCTTCCACGCTTATCGTTCCCTCTTGGCTCTTGTATACATTGTATATTACTCGTCATTCGCTACAGCTTACATTTTTCTCAGGATTTCGAACATACTGCCGACGCTTTTTCCAGATCTACAGATCCTAGGAACGGATCTTGATTTTTATTTTCTGTGTTCCTGAATTTTCTTGAACATTTTTTTACTTCCTTCTTTCATCGATTAATTGACGTATTTCTTTTGTTTCCCATCGTTTCTTCTCAGTTACCTCCATTGCATCCATGTAATTCTTTGCAACCTCTGTTTAGATATGTCCATTCCTCTTCAACAGTACTGTCTACTGTTCTGCTCCTTATCGCAGTAAGTATAGCTTCCGAGAACTTCATGCGTATCTCTTCGTTGCTCAGCACATCTGTTCCCACTTCTTTGCACATTAATTCTTCCTGACCAGCCTCTTAAACTTCAGACTGCTGTTCACCACTGCCAAATTGTGATCTGAGTATATGTCTGCTCCAAGATACGCTTTACTGTCCAGCATGTGATTTCGGAATCTCTGACTGACCATGATGTATTTAAAGTAAAATTTTCTCGTATCTCCCGGCCTATTCCGAGCATATCTCCTCCTGTTGTAATTCTTGTACAGAATATTCGCTATTACTAGCCAAAATTTATTGCAGAACTCATTCCCATCCGTCATCCCTACCGTACCCTTTTCTTCTGCAATCATATTCCAATCTCCTATGACTGTTGATTTTCCTCTCCCTTCAGGTATTGAATTATCCATTCAATATCCTCACGTACTTTCTCTATTTCTTCATTTTTCGCTTGCGACATCGGCACTTATACGTGAACTATCGTTGTCGGTTTTGGTTTGCTGTCTGTTCTGATGAGAACAACCCTATCACTGGGTTGTTCGCAGGAACACACTCCATGCGCTACCTTCCCGTTCATAACGAATCCTACTTCCGTTACACCATTTTGTGCAGCTATTGATATTACTCTATACTCATCTGACCAGAAATCCTTGTCTTCTTTCCATTTCACTTCACTGACGCCCACTATATATAGACTGAGCATATGAATTTACCTTTTCAGTTTTTCTAGCTTACCCACCACATTAAAAGTTTTGACGTTCCACGTCCTGAAACATAGAACGTTATCCTTTCGTTCCATACAGTACGAACACCGAAATTGCATATATAATCTATTGCGCAATAGGAAAACAACTACAGTCGCATAGTATTGAAAAACACCAGAACGAGATACCTACAAGATTCTACAAAGAATATGCCAAACAACTTACTCGCTTTCTAGGAGCGGTTTATCGCTGGAGCAGCGGAGAGTACATAGCGGAAAAAAAAGAATCCTTACCGAGTATCGGAGCAGATTTACGATTGGGTTCACGACTTCCTTGCAGACAGAATTCAACATGTCGCTCTTAACGGAACAGCGTCGACAGATGTGAATGTAATTTCCGGAGTATCCCAAGGATAGTTACAGTTTACACTGTATAGAAATTATCTTGTAAAAAGCATCGGAACTTCTTTAAGGCTTTTCACGGACGATGGAGTTATCTACAAGAAACTAGTAACGCCAAAAGACCGTATCGGTTTGTAGAATGACAAGCAGAGAATTGGTATATGGCGCAGACTCTTCGTAGGTGAACCAGAGCGTAACGTATCGAGTATTCATAGGGAAACAAACCCACTTCTGTACAGCTAAACTATTGAGGCCAGGTTACTGGAAATAGTATCTGCCGCAAAATATTTAGGACCAACTATCCCGAGTGACTGTAAGTTGAATAACCACATAAAGCAAATTATGTAGGAAAAGCAGAAGCCAGACAGATATTCAAAGAAAAATTCTTAAGTAGATGTAACTCATCCACAAAGGAAGTGGCATACAAGGCGCCTGATCGAATGATTCTCGGGTGTTGCTCATCCATCTGGGAAACTAACGGAAATGACGGAGAAGAGTGGTGCGCCCACGTCACGGGACTGTTTAGTCGGTGCGACAGTCTTACGGAGACGTTCAACAAACAGAAGAGGCGCTGTGCGTCACGGAGAAGATTAATATCGAAATTTTAGAGAGTACTTTCTGGGAAGAGTCACAAATCAAATTCCTTCTCCCCACATACATACTGGAAACGACCACAGCGAAAAAATTGGAGCTAATACAGAAACTTATCGACAATCCATTCGCATTTGGATGATACAAGAGGGAATTAAGTTAGTGGTAGGAGGAGTATCCTTTACGACACACAGTACCGCAGCTTGCGGTGCGTGGCGTAGATGTACATGTCTCGTGCTGTCCAGCATGTGTCTCTTGCTTCCGTCACACCCCACCACACCACACCGTGCAGCCTCCAGGATGTACCCTCCTCCACAGCTGACGACCGTCCCACCACACCACGCCTCGATGCCTTCTCTATGTTGCAACCACTACACCAGACGCTTCACCCATTCCTGTCTCCTGAAGGCATCCTCCTCCAAAGCCGATGGCTGTCGCACTGCATCATACCTCCCTGCCTCCAGTGTGTACCCTGATGCACAGCTAACAACTGTCTCACCACACCTCGACTTCCTACCTCCTGCATGTACCATCCCCCCACAGCTGACACCTGTCCTCAGAATGCACCTGTCCCCAGAATGTACCATCCTTCTCAGGTGATGACTGCCCCACCACACCACATCTTCCTGTCTCCTCTACATACCATCTTCTCCCGCTGATGGCAGGTCCAACACACAATGCCGTCTTGTCTCCTGTATGTACCATCCTCCACAGCTGATGGCAGGTCCAACACACAGTACCTTCTTGTCTCCTGTATGTACCATCCTCCACAGCTGTCACATTCTCATCTCCTGTATATATCCTCGTCTCCAGCTGATGACTGCCCCGCCACACAACACTTTTCTGCCTTCTCTATATATGCTTCTCCATAGCTGATGAGTATCCCAACACAAACACCTTCCTGCAACCTGTATGGACCATGCTCCTGATCGGCCGCCTGCCCCAACGTACCTCACACTCCCGTCTCCTGTATGTACCCGCCTCACCAGCGCTTGACTGCCCCACCAGACTACACCTCCCTGTCTCCAGTATGTGACCTCCTACCGAGATGATAACTTCCCCACCACACTGTGCCCTCATGCCTCCTGTCTGAACCTCCCTCCACAGTTGACTGTCCCATCACATGACACCTTTCTGTGCCCTGCATGCACCCTGCCTCCATCAGCTGACTGACCCATACAAAATGATTGAATATCTCCTGTAAGACTCGTCACCAGCTGATGACTCCCCACCACACCATGGTTTCTTCCCTCTCACATGTACGCTCCTCCATAGCTATGACTGCCCCACCACATCATACTTACCTGTCTCCTGTGTGTACACTCCTCCTCAATTGCCCCAACACCCGCATCGCATTCCTATCCCCTGTATGTATGGGTGCCCACCATGCCACACAATTATGCATCCTGTATGTACTCCCCAGCTAACGACTCGCACTCTCTAGTATGTACCCTCCTCCCTAGCTGAAGACTGCACCTTTTTACCACAGCTTCTTGCTTCATATATGCACCCCCCTCCCCCACTGATGATTGCCACACCACACCACAGCACATCCACCTGCCTCTTGTACACACCCTCTTCCCCACATGGTGATGCCCTACCCACTGCACCTCCTACACAGATGACGACTGCGCCAATACACTACACGTTCCTACCTCCTGTGTGTACCATCCTGCATAACTGACGAGTACTCCAACTCACCACGCCTCCCTGGCTCCTGGTATATGCTCCGCCCCAGATGATGACTACCTCACAACCAAACACCTTCCTGCCACCTGTGTGTACCCTCCTCCCCAGATAATGACTGCCCAATAACACCACACCTTCCTGTCCTCACCAGGTGATGACTGCCCCACCACACTATGCCTTCGTGCCTGCAGCACGTATCCTTCTCCCTAGCTGACTGCCCCACCTCACCACGTCTTCCTGCCTCCTGATGTTTACCGCAAGGCACCACACCTCCCTGTCTCCAGTATGTAACCTCCTCTCCAGCTGACGACTTCCGACCACACTATCCCTTCATTCCTCCTGTGTGTATGATCTGCCCCAGCTGATGACTTTTTTTTTAGCCATCAGTCTTCTGACTAGTTTCATGCATCCTGGAACGAATTCCTCTCCTGTGCCAACCTCTTCATCTCAGAGTAGCACATGCAACCAATGTCCTCAATTATCTTCTAGATTTATTCCAATCTCTGTCTTTCTCTACAGTTTTTGCCCTCTACAGCTCCCTCTAGTGCCATGAAAGTCATTCCCTGGTGTCTTAACATACGTCTTATCATCTTGTCCCTTCTCCTTGTCAGTGTTTTCCACATATTCCTTGCCTCTCCGATTCAACATAGGACCTCCTCATTCCTTACCTTACCAGTCCACCTAATTTTCAACATTCGTCTGTAGCGCCACATATCAAAAGTTTCGATTCTCTACTTTTCCGGTTTCCCCACAGTCCATGTTTCACTACCCTACAATGCTGTGCTCCAAACGTACACTATCAGAAATTTCTTCCTCAAATTAAGGCCTATGTTTGATACTAGTAGACTTCTCTTGGTCAGGAATGCCATTTTTGCCAATGCTAGTCTGGTTTTGAAGTCCTACTTGCTCCGTCCGTCCGTCACTGGTTATTTTGCTGCCTAGGTAGCAGAATTCCTTAACTTCATCTACTTTGTGACCATCAATCCTGATGTTAAGTTTCTCGTTTTTCTCATTTTTGCTATTTGTCATTCCTTTCGTCTTTCTTCGATTTATTCTCAATCCATATTCTGTACTCATTAGACCATTCCATTCAGCTGATCATATTTCACTCAGGATAGCAATGTCATCAGCGAATCGTGTCACTGATATCCTTTCACCTAGAGTTTTTATTCCACTCCTGAACCTTTCTCCGCTACGGTCGCAGGTTCGAATCCTGCCTCGTGAATGGTTGTGTGTGATGTCTTTAGGTTAGTTAGTTTTAAGTAGTTCTAAGTTCTAGGGGACTGATGACCTCAAGAGTTAAGTCCCATAGTGCTCAGAGCGATTTGAACCATTTTCTGGACTTTCCTTTTTTTACCATCATTGGTTCTTCGATACGCAGATTGAACAGAAAGGGCGAAAGACTACATCCCTGTCTTACACCCTTTTTAATCCGAACACATCTTTCTTGGTCGTCTACTCTTATTACTCTCTCTTGGCTCTTGCACATATATATCTTACCGTCTCTCCCTGTAGCTTATCACTATATTTCTCAGAATTTCAAGCATCTTGGACCATTTTACATTGTCGAACGCTTTTCCCAGGTCGACAAATCGTATGAACTGTCTTGATTTTTGTTTAGTCTTGCTTCCATCATCAACCTAACAGGCAGCTTGCCTCTCCGGTGGCTTTACATTTCCTAAAGCCAAACTGATCGTTACGTGAGACATCCTCAATTTCCATGTGCATTCATCTGTATCTGTATATTCTTTTTGGTCAGCAAGTTGGACACATGAGCTGTTATGCTGATTGTGCGGTAATTCTCGTACTTGCAGTATTCGGAATTGTGAGGATGATATTTTCCCGAAAATGAGGTGGTATGTCGCCAGACTCATAATCTACACACCAACGTCAACAGGCGCTTTGTTGTCACTTGCCCTAAGGATGTTAGAAATTCCGATAGCATATTATCTATCACTTCTGCCTTATTTGATCTCAAATCCTCCAAAGCTATCTTTAATTCTAATTTTAATACTGGGTCCTCTATCTCTTCTAAATCGACTCCTGTTTCTTCTTCTGTCACATCAGACAAATGTTCCCCGTGACATTCAGTGTTCTCCTTCCTCCTATCCGCTCTCTCCTCTGCTTTTAACAGTGCAACTCCTGTTGCACCCTTAATGTTACCACACTTGCTAATAATTTCGCCGAAAGTTGTTTTGACTTTCCTATATGCTGAGTCAGTGCTTCCGACAATGGTTTCTTTTTCGATTTCTTCACATGTTTCATGCATCCATTTCGTCTTATCTTCCCTGCACTTCCTATTTTATTTCTTCCTCAGCGACTTCCTTTTCTATATTCCGGAATTTTCCTGAACTTTTTAGTACTTCCTTCTTTCATCTGTAAGCTTAAGTTTTGCTTTTGTTACGAACGGCTTCTTCGCCGTTGACTTCTTTGTACCTATGTTTTTCTTTCCTGCTTCTGTGACTGCCCTTTTTAGCGATATCCATTCCTCTTCAACTGTACTTCTTCTTAGCATATTTATTCTTTCTGACTAATTTCTTAAATTTCAACCTACTCTTCATCACTACAACATGGTGATTTTAGCCTGTATTTGCTCATGGGTACGCCTTAAATCCAGTATCTGACCGGAATCTCTGTCTGTCCATTATGTAGTCTAACTGAAATCTTCCTGTATCAGCCAGACTTTTCCAAATATACCTTCTCCTTTATTACTAATCAAAGGCGCTACCCTAGGCCACAGGTGCAGCTGATGAGTATCCAACACAAAACGCTTTCTTGCCATCTGTATGTCCCCCCTCAACACCACAACACCTGCCTGTCTCCTGTACGTTTCCTCCTCTTCAGCTCATGACTACCCCACTACACCACACCTTCCTGTTTCCTGTATGTACCCTCCCCCTCCTAGCCAGCTGACAACTGCCTCACCACCCCACACCCTCCTGCCTCCTCGGCAGCTGATGACTGCTCCACGGCGCCACCCCTTCCCACCTCCTGTAGATACCACCCTCATCAGTTGGCCATTTCCACACCAGACCGTGCCTTCCCATGTCCTGTATGTACCCTCTTCCTCCTGCAACTACGCTCGTCCCCACCACACAGTGCCTTACTCTCTTCTGTATGTACTCATACCATTCTCCCCAGCTAAAGGATGCCCCTGTCTGAGGTGCGTACCACCGTCCCCATTTGATGGCAACCCCACCACATTGTACCTTCATGTCTCCTGTATGTACCCCCCTCCCCATGTGATCACTGCCCAACATACGATCCCATCTTGTCTGATGTGTGTAAATTCCTACTCTCGCGGTAAAACAAAATGTGTGGGCGCGACACTTTTTAATGATTGTGGTTTGGATTTGATTTTGAATTGAAATTATTTTTGAGATTTTATTTATACCTTTGAGTTTATGCTTTTAATAACTGCTTGATTAATAAAGGTTAAGATGAACAAACTTTTTGTTCGTGTTAAATTTGCTTTAATATGAGCCAGTCCAGAGACAGATTGAATTTAAATTGAAAACTGAAATAATATTTTTGTATTTGCTTCGACTAATATTTTAACAAGCATGAGTTCTTTGTTATAATTTGCAACTGCCCACACACGTGAGAGAATTGTTCTTACCTCCGTTAACAAATAACTGAAGTCCGAGTCGTGGGTTTGGATCTCGGCGAATAACTGAAAATAAAAATCTTAAAAACTATGTTTTCTTCCGCTGCGTCAGGCGGCTGTGGAAAAAATATTTGTTATGTTCGGAGCGGGCGATCTCTTCACTTCCGCTAAATGCGTGAATTAAAAATGCCAGGTAATGGCGTTTGTTGCTGCAGCGGCGGCTTCAACTGTTGAGCTGAAAATAACTCAGAATACTGATTTTAAAAGGAAACGGACATGACACAGGGCTCACCTTCTACAAATAAAGGTGAACAATAACTTTAAACTATTTTATTATTGAATTAATATCAGAAATGAGCTTACATTCGTCAGCAATTAACAAACATGTCCGACCTCTACCACATCAGACAAGAGAAAAAAATACAGTAGAAGAACAACTGAACGCTGTTCTTCTTCGCATTAAACTTACATAGATTATATTGTGCATAATTAATAATCTTTGCACTCAACTATTGAAATTAACATTTTACATAATAATAACACAAGTGAGAAAAATTTATGCCGCCTGTGCGGCCAGTATCGCACTCAATATAATATTTGGGACTGAGATAAAAGCTCTCGTCCATATTAAATCTTTTTAATGTTTGCGTTTAATTTTTTCAGTATTTTCACTGGGGAGGGCACACACTAACTATCTAGTTGACGACTGCCCCAACAAACGACGCCATCGTGCCGCCTGTATGTTCCCTCCTCGTCAGGTGGTGACTGTCCCCCACGCCTTGCATTCCTGCCAATCGTGTACATATCCTCCTTCCCAACTGATGCACGTACCACCTCACGAGACCTTTCCTTCTTCTGTTTGTACCCTCGTCCCCAGGTGACGTCTGCAGCACCGCACCACGCGTTTTCCTCCTCCTGTATGTATCCTCCTCCACAGCAGATGAGTGCCCCGTAACGCCACTCCTTCCCGTCTACTGTATGTTGTGATCTTTCCCAACTGGTGAAGTGCCTCAGCACGACTTTCCTCCCTCCCTCCACCACAGTGACTGACCAACTGGTCCCCTGCACGAACCCACCTTCCCAGGGCTCGAGTGCTTCACCACAGCACGCCTTCCCACCTCTTGCATGTAGCCTCCTCTCCAACTGAACACTGCCCGACCACACCACACATCGCCGACTCCCTTATGTTGCCTCACCTTCAACTGGCAATGCCGTGGAATCTCGCACACTTGAGAATGCTTACTGCCGCTCCTCACGACGCCTTCTCTGCCTCTCGTTTGTACCCTCCTCCTTTCCAGCTGACTGTGCCGTGGCCACTATCTCAAATGGCACTGATTTTCGGCTGTTCGTTATTCGTTTGTTTGAACATATCTACATCTACATCTAAATCTACGTACATACTCTGCAAATCACATTTAAGTGCCTGGCACAGGGCTTATCGAACGGTCTTCGCAATGCTCTGTTATTCCAATCTCGTATAGGGCGCGGAAAGAACGAACACCTGTATATTCCCGTACGAGCTCTGAAGTCAAAAAAATCCGGGAGGAACTAGTAAGTATCAGGACTTACAAGAACATTCATATCCACAAATATATTACTGGTTCATTTACGCAAAAGAGGACGTTAACTACATTACTGATGAATGCCTTAGGTGTCAACACAAATATTACAAGTTTTTAACTAAAGGTTCAAATGGTTCAAATGGCTCTGAGCACTATGCGACTCAACTTCTGAGGTCATCAGTCGCCTAGAACTTAGAACTAATTAAACCTAAGTAACCTAAGGGCATCACACACATCCACGCCCGAGGCAGGATTCGAACCTGCGACCGTAGCGGTCGCTCGGCTCCAGACTGTAGCGCCTAGAACCGCACGGCCACTCCGGCCGGCTAACTAAAGGTGATGGAGTAGCCTAGTTGCTGAACTACACTATGTGTACCTCAACAAACAAGGCAACGAACATGCTACAGCCCCCAGTGCCTGCAAGAGTTAGTAGTTAGTGAGATAACTCAGACGTCTTTAAGATCATCGATTAGTTGTTCCTTAGCAAATGGCGTAATTAGATTCATAGTAACTGATTTCATTTTAGTTTGAGACCATGGAACTTGTGTTTGAATAATGTATTAATTGTGCTAGTAACGCAGTCCGTCAACCTAGGCCATGTTCTTTGAATGTAAGGGTACTACCGTCGTTAGTTCTGTGACGTAGTAGGTGGTACCCCTTACACGTCGCTGGCTTTCTTTAACGTTCGGAGCCGAGCGCTGACGGCCACATGTGAGAAAGAGTGCTTACTGGAGAGCAGCTCGTTTTACGGTTCTCGCGTGGAGCGGCCGCATGCCGCTGAATCGCAGCAAAACCAGTTGAAGAATCTACTGATGTGACGAAACACCAGTTGGTGGTAGGAAGCAGTAAGGATTCGGTTTACTTCAGGAGGGTGCGTGTAATTAGGCAGGAAATGAGTGGAAAAATCGGTATTGTCATTCTTAGTTAACAGCAACCGTTGGAGAGACGTATTGATATTGGAACGGCTATGGAGACTTCCGTGGACAGTTATGGCCTGAAAGTTTAATTCAGAGGAGGAGTACAACAGTGGTAAACTTTACTGCGAAACTGAAATGTATTTCACTAATAATACAAGCACGATTGTATGTAGACATTCTTAGGCAGTTTGTTTCTTTAGCGTGTACTCTCTGTTAACTATACCATCCGATGTCCGATGGCCACAGATTAACGGAAGGGAGGTTACTTGCCTCAATCACAGCGTGATATATCCAAATTGTATTTTTGAGTTGCAACTATTTTACTACCAGGTAGTTCTCAGTTCTAATTCTCAGCGATTTACTTTTGCACTCCGACTGTTTTCTTCTATTTATCTCTCTCTAACCGGACCATTTATAATATTCGTTGCCACTGCTGCGCCCAACCCTAAATTCCACACCAGTAACAGCACAGTCAGCTTTCTCTGTCTGTCCTTTACGAACGGAATAAAACGTAAATGCCGTGTGACTAGGGCCTCCCGTCGGGTAGACCGTTCGCCGGGTGCAAGTCTTTCCATTTGACGCCACTTCGGCGACTTGCGTGTCGATGGGGATGAAATGATGATGATTATGGCAACACAACACCCAGTCCCTCAGCGGAGAAAATCTACGACCCAGCCGGGAATCGAACACGGGCCCGTAGGATTGACATTTTATCGCGCTGACCACTCAGCTACCGGGGGGCGGACTACGAACGGAAATTGTGCAATAATTAACTGTTTACTTTTAGCTTGCGTTTCTCAGTTACCAGTATAATAAATATTACGGCACCAGCGTATTCATAGCTATAAGTACTGCAAACGACTAGACGTGTGTTGTCAGTTCTCTCCTGCTGCAAACACCACATGTACGCTGATGACCTCCAGTTGTATCTGAAAGCAAAAACAGTAAACCTCAAGACAGCTATCGAGAATCGCAATACCGACCTGCGTGCACCATCAAAATTGGCGCAGGGTATAGGGTTAAGCTCAACCAATCCAAAACCCAAGCGTTACAGGTTGGTCATTCTAGGCACATTAGCCCGAAATGTCGGGAATCCCTATCTTGTTTAATCCGAAATGGGGCAAATATCGACTTCTCTCCATAAGCAAAGAATCTAGAAGCAATGACTCATGAAATGTTAAATGGAACTGAGCACGTAACTGCCCAGTCGAAGAAGGAATCAGCACCTCTTCACGCCCAACAAAAATAAAAAATGCTCTTCCCCATTTACCTGTAAAAGAAACTTGTACACTTTTGCTGCCAATTTTTGGTTACAAGAAGGAAAGCTTACGGATCCTGGGACCGGTTACGTGTGTCTGAGTTCGTTATACCTGTGATGTTCGACTCTTTCAACACGTGTCACCGACATATGCACAGCTGGGCTGGCTGCGTGCAGACAAGCGCAGAGGATTCCGTACCGTCTGTCTTCTCTACGACCACCTCGACCTCAGCGCTCTTATCCGAACAAAACGGCAGCAGCACTCCTCGTCCCCATGAGGGCAAAATCCTTCCTGTCCCAGCCGATCGTTGGGCCTCTTCCTTGAAGTTCTTCCCAGTAGCAGCAACCCAGAGGTGGAGTCACGTCCATCATCGTACTGGAGAACTAAACAACATCGCTGCCTTCAGAAGACAGTCACCGACAAACCCACCAAAGCAGTAATAGCGATTACCATCGGTCCTGTACTCACTCGTTACGATTGCCCGCCCCTCTTTCAAACCTGATCTTCCTTGTTGCCTGCTATTTTTAGCCGATGCAGTTTCCTTAATATTCTTTCCCCAGGACTCTGTATCAGAACAGATCTATCTTGCACACCTATAAATTCTTTTTATATCTGCCACTGTCATTATTATTACTATAACTATTTCTGGCTGCAGCTGCAGTAGTACAGGTACTGCCAGTATTTACTTTATTAGTTCATAGTCATTCACGTTGCCACACTGGACACTCAAATCATTTCAATATTATTTGTTATATTAAAATCGTTACTTCTTGGGAAACTATGATGTGAAATAGATGGTATATGTATGAAATCGTATCCGATGTAAGAGAGAGCCCGGTGGCCATAATCAGATCGAGTTATATAAATTAATAAAAATAAATAGAACACGTCATCAACAACACTGTTGTGGTAACTGAATAGAGACGTCCGTACACGTCACGCTATCGACGGACCGCGCCACATACAACTTTTCAAGAGTGTCGATACTGCGTTTGAAATCTAGAACCGAGAGATTAATATTCTTTTTTCGAGTGAAAGAAGCGTGATGCAAGAATTCCGCAAAGTGAGCCAGGATTCCATAGACAGACTTTCAGGGGTTGAGTGTTTTGGTATGAGGGACCCACTGTCTCCCGCGGTTCGTTGCAGGTTTGTCGCTTTTCGTTTGCACTGAGAGCAGTGCACAGCAGTGCAAATGTCGACGGTATGAGCTGTGTGTCTCGTTTCCTCTCTCTCACGTTACCTACTGTCGACAGCAGTAATGCCCTCTCCAGTTCGTTCGTGTCAGGTTTGCATTCAGCCGTGCTCGGTCCCGCGTGTGGCGTCGTCCTGTGGCAGAGCTGAACAAGAGCTGGCCGGTCCGCGTTTCGCTTGTGTGTTTCACTGAATGGAACGGGAAGGCGGCATAAGGGTGCCGCGCACCATGCTTGGCTTCTCCTGCGGCAACGGCAACCACATTATAGTACTGTCTGGCGGTTGTGTCGTTCTCTGTGTTGTGCGTTTTGATTATTGCACATGAGAGCTTTCTTTCTTCAGTGGTGTGAAGCTATTTCCAAACAAAGACACACACACACACAAATATATAAGTATATACAATGTTAGGTGACACCAGGGAAATTTTCCTGTCATGGGCTATCCTGGGAACTCGCTGCATGCCTACGATTACTCTCCCTCAGACGCAACACACAAGCAGAATTCGAACTCACTGAACAGTCCGACACTGACGTGGTGTGTACGTGGCGCGTTCCAGTTGAGACGTTATGTTTTATTTTTAGTCATTGCAACACAAAAAATAGCTCATTGAATATGGGGACCACAGTGTTACTTATTACACCTTATAGTGCACCACGGAAGAGGTTATAACATTCGTGTAATAATTTTTACCTCAAAGGCTCCCTCTTCTTCTACGATCAGACCACTGAGCAAATCGGTTGACGCCCTTCTTTGAAATTGAGTGACCGATCAACTTACTGCATTTCTTACGAAAAATATTGCGTGAGCTATTGTAAACTGATCGGTACAAATTCCCTCAGGGACACCTTAATTTCATCTAAAGATATCAACAACGAGAGAACGCGATTGGTGTTCGGTCGTTCGCCGTCCAACAATTCGTCACCAACCTCCCTTACTTGGAACCTGAAATAAAAATCTAAAAACGAAATAAATATAATTGGCATGTGAAGGATTCTGACAGGTGAAAAAATTAAATAACTCACACGCCAGTATTTCAGACATTAACTGTTGCTATTCAGCTAATTAAGCATACAGAGAGAAACTTACATGGTGCGTACATAAAAATCAGAAGAGAGAGCACAGACAGTAGTTTGGGCCCTTTATATCCCAAACCAACCAACAGACAGCAAGCAGGCTGAAGACAGCAGAAGAACGGTTCTTCCTATTTTTTCTGCGCTGTCGAATAAGTACAATAGACTTTTTTTAGAATGTTGACCCAGAATAAATACTATCGCTGACTTCATAAATTATTACAGAGTTTATCTTTTCTTCCCAAGCTGAAAACTTCAAAAAGCATACATTCAGAATACTGGTTCCTTCTTAGACTCCTCAAGTTTTAAATGACATTAAAAGTGACATTTCACGGTGTTTTGCCAGCACCGTTTAATATCCACACGGTTTCCAAGGTGCTACCGTTTGTCGTTTATCTCGCAGATCTTTGAACTGCCATGTCGGTGTGCAAAAGCGCCTTACTCACAGGCAACCTCATCACGGATTCTGCTGCGCTGGCGACATAAACGGCAGGGGCGATGCTCACGAAGATGCGACGACACGGAGTTCGTTTTAAAATCAATGTTTATAAATAATGTGTAGTCTTCTTCCTATTCGAGGCTTGGTTGGCAGCAGATGGAACTTGGTGTACGTGCCTTAATCGTGGTTTGTCTTTCTTCACTGCCACTAAGCTCTGTTATAGTGTTCAGGATTTGATGGGCATTAAGTGGCGGTTTTCTTTTGATAACTGACTTCGCCACCTTTCTTTCTCATTCACTATTTTACTAAACACGTCATTTGTAACCGTGACGGTCCCCTTTCTTTTATGAATGGGTCTACAACACCGCACCTCGAGAGAATTTACTTCCTTCAGTTTCACGGTCTCCAGAAACCATATTTCGCAGCCACAACATGGCAGTCTGCAAACATAAGGAAGTCATTTCGTGATTGCAGAGCTGATGGTTGCTCTTGTTCAAAGCACGATTTGTTTGAGCAGTTCAACTTCTGATTTATGCTTTTCTCCACTCATCCGTACTGATCTACATTCTAAATAAGTAAATGAGTCAGCTCGCTCAAGAAGCTCCATTTTGGATGTACTCAATTTTATATTATACTAGATTCATGCAGGTAGTATTAAGAATCCACGGCCGAACGTCTGGTTTGTACATGAAAATTTCTCGCTAATCAGTCTGCCTATTACGGAAGACCGTATCAAAGTTACTGCTTAGTTCCAGAGATTAATCCGAAATTCAGACAGAAGTCATGGCGGGGGAATGTAATTGATGATAAGTATATATACTTTCCCAATAACCTTTTCATTATTAATGAACAGCGATTCAATGTTTTCTGAATTTTCAGTTAGCACAGCATATCTAACATACAGTCTTTGGCCGAGTAAAAACATGTGTGGGCGAGTGGAAGTAAAGCAGCTGTGGACCAGGTTAGCTAGAACGAAGGTGGTACAGCTTTGATTTCCATCATTCTTTTGAACTGACTTAGCCATCCAGTCGTACGGATTTTTCTTTTTCATGCTGCATTTGGACAACAAGGGCGCGCGAGCCGACAGGAGGGTTCGTGTGTGTGGGCCGCGGTGCCGCTAGGCGGAGTCCGCTTTCCCGCGACCAGCCGAGGCCGTGGGCTCCATTCCCGTGGAGCACCGCGCGGAGGACCTTTCGTCCAAATGGCAGCTGTATTGTACTTATAAAACTATTATACATCATCTGGAAATAGGGAATTATAAAAGAAAAAAAATTGATCTAAGAACAGCGATAAAAGAGGATAGGATTGATCGAGTAATAGAAGCTGCCGAGGTAGGTGGCCTCCGAATGTGAGCTGGAGCTTCATCCGTGAGCGGTACCTCCTAGCGTTACTCACTATGGTCTACGTTAGTGTTTTACAAGTTTACCGCGGCGCCTAGTACCGTAATCGGCCACACTAAGTTATACATTTTACATTGTGTCTGAATACTGTGTGGTAGAGGATTCCTATTGATATTGAACTTAGGCGATTACAAGGTCCACAGCTTCCGTCAGATTTTTTAATTGCATCATTCCGCTTTTGCCTCTAAAACATTGTTTATTCCATTTCCAGTTTCGACATGTGGTCATTCTCAAGCAGTCTGAAAACACTCAAGTCGTCAAATATAGTACACGCAATTATGAAACTGACAAACGATGAAACCGAAAATTTTAAAGCTACTTACTTGGGATGTTCTAACCCACTGAACAACAAAACGCTGTGACATGCTGTGTAACAGCAGGTACATATTGTGTTGTGAATTTGTCTACTTTTCCATGTACCGTGTACAGGGGATAGGCAAAATAATATGAACACCTGTATTTACTTGGGTATGGTATGTTAATAATGTGCTCGTAATACAGCTGCGATTCTTCTTGAATACTAACATATAATGATTGAATAGTCCCCAGTGGAATGTTATGCCACTCTTCGGTCAGACCCGCTTTTAACTCCCGTAGTGACGAGGGAGGCGGAAATCTGCTTTGGAGTATAGCCAAACCAACAAGGGTTTGATTATATTCACGTCTGGGGACTGCACTGCCCAGGGAAGACGCTGCAGTTCACTTGCGTGCTCCTCATAAGACGATTGTACTGTCCTGGATGTGAGAATGGGTCCATTATAGTCCTGAAATATGGCATCATTGTTGGAATGGCTGTAACACAACCTTTGAGAGTAATGTGAGACCAGCAGAATACTATGATATGGCTGCCCGTACCACCACACTTCCACCTCCATACTTAACCGTTGGAATGAGGCAATCAGGGTTATAGGCTTCTTTTGTTGTTCCCGGTCCGATGTTGGAAATAACGAAAACGTTGACTCGTCCGACCATATGACGTGTTTCCACTGATCAGCTGTCCAGGATTTATGTTCCCGAGACCATGTTTTACGCTTCTCTGCGTTAGTTTCGTCACTAATGGGTTCGCTATAGCAGCTCGTCCACGAATAATCGCTTTATGGAGTTCTCGGCGGACAGTGTCAACCGAGATGGTGTCTCGAAGATGGCTATTGAGCTCTGCAGTCACTTTAGCCGTCGTAGTTTTGTGTTGTTTTGACACAATTCGTCTTAGCGATTTGATTGGCACCTACTATTACGTTTACATGATGATGTCTTTCCATGTTTTGTGTAGGCTGTCATGACTGTTGAAATAGTTGCTCTTGAATCATGCAATCAGTTGGCTGTCTCGGTTACTGACGCTCCAGCTAATCGAGCCCCTACAATCTGTCCTGCACTGATGCCTAGTCCGTACTGAACACGCACAGTCCAGCACACGTGTTTTACCTGCATTGTTGACCGTCAAACACAACCATCCCATTACTACTACTGTTCACATTATTTTGCCTATCCCCTGTACGTTGTAAAGCAAGTGAAATAATGATATAAACACTTCAGTTTAAATTTCATGTAAATTTCCTGGATCACAGAAGCGGCAAAGATATAAACATACAAAGAGAATGAACTATGAAGTACGTGGAGGCGATATCGTGTGGTTTGTGAAAGGAGAAAAGTGACAGAAATATGTGTGAAATAAGAACGACATCCACAAATCGTACTGAAAATATAGATTAAAAGTAGATAAAAAATATAGCTACTATCAAGTCATAATAAAACAATATAATAATATAAATATAGGACTCTGTCTAAAATATCATGTGTAAATGAAAGCGGTCCACATACGTAAAAGAAGCGCAAGAAATACACGAATGTAGGAAAGGTATGAAGAAGTAGTAAGCGTGAAATGGTCTAGATTATTTGCCAGGATTAACATGGCTGAAGTTAGCCATATTAAAAAACACTAGATAATAAAATGTACCTCAAGCAGTCGTGAAATTTCGTACTTTTAAGGTCATTCCGTACATTCACAGTGTACTCTCTGGCTGGTCTCGAGGTGCTCTTCTAAATAATCGAGCTGCCTTCCTTCTCCGGTTCTACGGAGAATTTCTAGAGGGTTTTCATTGTTATCTGACTTGTGTTTAGTCAACCGAATATGATTCGTAAAGGATGATTTATGATTGCTTGAGGAACATCTTATAATCTAGTGTTTTTTTAATATGGCTGACTTCAGCCGTGCTAATCCTGGCAAATATTGTAGACCATACTACGCTTACTACTCTGCACCTTTCCCACATCTGTGTATTTTTTACGCTTGTTTTACGTATGTGAACCGTTACTTTCATTTACGATTATATATCAGATTTTAGACTATCTCCTATATTTGTAATTTTTGGTACTGTTTTGTTGTGACACGGTAGTCATTTACCCTTTTTATCTACTTTTAATCTATAGTCTCAGTATGATTTGTGGATTCCGTTTTGATTCAACACATATTCGTGTCACTTTTCTCCTATCTACACACACATTTCAGAAACAACTTGATATCGACTCCTTATTTTATTATCTTTTGTCTCCATAGCTCGTACTAATTGTATGTTTACGTCATTCCATGAAACATACATGAAATTTAAGCTAAAGTGTTTATATGATTATTTCACCTGCTTTCTGACTTGTATGATATACAATTGCGTGTTCTATTCTTGACGACTGATTGCTTTCAGTATGCTTGGAAATGACCACACGTCGAGATTGCAGTTGCAATAAATAATGTTATAAGAGCCAAAAGCAGAATGATTTCATTTACAATCTATTAATATGTTTTGCGTAATCTGTGCATTGTGTCTCTTCATATGTTTTATCGTGTGTTTTATTCTAACTTAAACTACGTGTTATGTTATCATAGTGAGAGGTTTGTCGCGCCTCCTGGTACACTAAATAGCCACGCCACTCCACGTGAACACAGCCCACACCATCAAGCAGCCGCTACTAGCTTCCATAGCGCCTTGTTCACAACCTGGCCACACTCGAAACCTTCCATCAGCTCTTACGAAGTGAAATCGGGACTCGTCTGACGAGGCCACGGTTTTCCAGTCGTCTAGGGTCCGAACGATGTGGTCACGAGCTGAAGGTGCTGGAGGCGATGTGCACTCGCGTCGCTTGTCTGCTGCCATAGCCCATTAACGGTAAATTTTGCCGCACTGCCCTAACGGATGCGTGCGTCGTGCGCCCCACATTTATTTCTGGGGTTCTTTTACGCAGTGTTGCTTGTCTGTCAGCACTGACAACTCTACGCAAACGCCGCTGCTCTCAGACGTTGTCCTTGGTGAGAGGTAATGCCTGAAATTTGGTGTTCTGGATACAGTTTTGACACTGTGGATCTTGGAATATTGAATTCAGTAATGATTTCGGAAATGGAGTGTTCCTTGCGTCTAGCACTAATTTCTCGTAGATCGCTTGAGCAACGAAAGGTACCTAACTACTGGAAAAAAGTGCAGGTCATTTCCGTTTTTAAGAAACGTCGTAAGACAGATCCACACAGTTATAGACCTATATCGTTGACGTCAATCTGTTGTAGAATTATGGAACATGTTTTATGCTCAAGAACTATAACGTTCTTGGAAAATGAACATCTCCTCTACAAAAATCAGCATGGATTCCGCAAATAGAGATTCTGCTAAACTCAGCCGGCCGTTGTGGCCGAGCGGTTCTAGGCGCTACAGTCTGGAACCGCGCGACCGCTACGGTCACAGGTTCGAATCCTGCCTCGGGCATGGATGTGTGTGATGTCGTTAGGTTAGTTAGGTTTAAGTAGTTCTACGTTCTAGGGGACTGGTGACCTCAGATGTTAAGTCCCATAGTGCTCAGAGCCATTTGAACCAAACCTGCGAAACTCAGCTCGCTCTGTTCCTCCATGAGATCCACAGCACAGTGGACAACGGTGCTCACGTTAACGCCGTCTCCCTTGACTTCAGTGAGGCGTTTGACACCGTCCCGCATTGCCGTTTAATGAAAAAAAAATACGAGTTTACGGAGTATCGGAGTAGACGTGCAATTGGATTCAAGACTTTCTTGCAAATAGAACTCAACACGTCGCTCTTAACGGAACTAAATCGACAGATGTAAAGGTAATATCTGGAGTATCACAGGGAAGTGTGATAGGATCGTTGATGTTTACAATATATAGAAATGGTCAATTAGAAAGCGTCGGGTGCTCTTTATGGCTATTCACAGATAATGCAGTTGTCTGTACCAAAGTAGCAACGCCAGAAGATGGTAAGAATTTGCAGAACGACCTGCAGAGAACTGATGAATGGTGCAGAGGCTGGCAGTTGACCCTGAACGTAAACAAATGTATCATATTGCGCATGCATAGGAAAAGTGTGTGTGTGTGGTTTGAGGTTCTCGGGCGCTAAACAGCGGGGTCATCAGCGCCCAAACGCATAGAAACAGGAACACATGCGGTGAAGGGACGAAGACGGACAGCGAACGAGGAGAACGGCTAAAAGACACTGACCTGACCCAGTTACAAATCCTCACATACAGAGACAAAACAAGAAGAGAAGAAACGCACTAAAAAAGGAAAGGAAGCACAAGGAAAAGAGAACAGATATCGAAGTGAAACAAGTAGGTAATCGTGACTGGCGGACCTTTTACCTAAAACCTGGGTGAGCCAGTCACCCAGCAGCACGTTAGAATCCTCTCCCTAAAAACCGAGGCAACAAATTGGGCAGGACACAAAACCGTAAGACCTTAACCACAGTCGTTGCGTCGTCTTGCAAAATAGAGGGCAAATTCGGTGGCAAGGAAACCACCGCCCTCTGGTCAGAGAATAAAAGACAGTCAAGTAAAATGTGGCGGACAGTAATCTGGACGCCACAAGCACTGCAGATTGGTGGATCCTCCCGCCGGAGTAAAAAACCATGCGTTAAGGGACTGTGCCCGATGCGGAGGCGAGTGAGGAGAAACTCATCCCGCCTGCACGACTGGTAGGACGTACGCCGTGGCCCATAGGAAAAGAAACCCACTACTGTGCAGTTACACTATTGATGACAAACAGCGTCTGCCGTAAAATATCTAGGTGTAAAATATCCAGAGCGACCTTAAGTGGACATATAAAACAGATAGTGGGTAAAGCAGACACCAGACTCAGATTCATCGGAAGAATCTTAAGGAAATGTAACTCATCCACGAAAGAAGTGGCCTATAAGGCGCTTGTTTGCCCGATTCTTGAGTATTGTTCACCTATCTGGGATCCCCATCAGGTAGGACTGATAGAGGAGATAGAGAAGATCCAACGAAGAGCGGCGCGTTTCCTAACGGGATCGTTTAGCTGGCGAGAGAGCGTTGCGGATATGCTAAACAAACTCCACAGGCAGACGTTTCAAGAGAGGCGTTGTGCGTCATGGAGACATTTGCTATTGAAAGTTCGAGACAGCACTTTCCAGGTGGAGTCGGACAACATATCACTTTTCTCCACATACATTTCGCGTATTGGGCACGAGGAGAAAATTCGAGAAATTAGAGCCAATACAGAGGCTTACCGACAATCATTCTTCCAACGAATCAGATAGTGGTACCGAAAGTACCCTCCGCCACACACCATTAGGTGGCTTGCGGAGTATGATGTAGATGTAGATCTCGGTGCAGCTAGCATTCAGCGTTCAAAGACTGTTAATTGCCGTCGCGTGGCCATTGTGACGTCTGGAATCTCCGCCAATGCACTGCCCTTTGATACCTTTTGTACGCGATACTGACGCCATTTGGATACGTGCACACTCTAAGTCACCTCAGTGCCTGTCTCTCTGGTTCGATCTACGTTTTAGTGTTCCCGTATTTGGGTGTCTACATACGCTTTGTCGTTTGTTATGTCCCCTGTGTACTTTCTGGAGGAGTCTGTAGTACTGGAGTCCTCACTTATCTCAGATAACCCAGTAGTCTCTTTAAAGTCTTCTACGATGCATCAAGGTCTCGTTTGTTTATACGCGGTGTGTTCTGTCTTGGAGATGTGGCCTGTTAATTCTTTTAGTTGTCCCCATTTTTGTGGGTACCTGAGTGTATGTTGTAGTGTTTTTGTTGTGATTCCTGTTACG
Organism: Schistocerca americana; assembly: GCF_021461395.2. Lineage (NCBI taxonomy): Eukaryota > Metazoa > Arthropoda > Insecta > Orthoptera > Acrididae > Schistocerca > Schistocerca americana. Next base: position 18,667,493 of record NC_060119.1, on the reverse strand, counting down.
TTTCGCCGTGCTCGTGAGTACGGCTCTCAGAGCAGCGCGATGTGTTCAGGGTATCCGTATTCATCGCAGGAAGTCAGAAGCGCAGTAGGTGCACAGAGTAAGGGTTGCGCTCAGTCAGGCAATGAACCAGGCGACAGCTGGGATTGCCGTGATTCACCCGTAACCGTTCCCTGACGTTCGGTAGACAGTTGTACACTCTACAGCATTTGTCCAGTTCCACTCCCATTCCCAGACATCCAGCCGCCAATGTTTAGTTGACTTTTACGTTCGACATCTTCCTGTGCTATTTCCCTGGTCTTATCATGTTTTCCCCTCTTAAGCCAGTAGAATGCGGCCCGATATCTGATCGTTATGTCGATCGGGAAGACATCCAACGTCACACAAAGCGCCGCTGTTGAGGTAGCGCGCAACGCCCCCGACAGCCTCAGGACGCGCCTTTGTCCTCGCCTCACTGCGACCCTGTCGGCCGCTAGAGAGTCCGTGTGTGTGCGCCCCCAGACAGTCTCTGCAAAACGGAGAGCGCAGTGGCGTGCTCTGATGCGTCTCATTGGTAGTCTGCACTGTGTAATTTTTATGCATGCAAGTTTGTAGGCCATTTTCTCTGTTTTACCAGTGCTTATGCGTATGTATTGGGCAAAATGGTGCTTTTTTAACAATGCTTACTCCGTTTATGTTCTGTATTTAGATCGATGGGTGTCGCTGTAGTGAGCCTTTCAGTATGCTGTATAGCGTGCTGCGATTGTTGGATTGTTTGTGTTCCACCAGCATTGTATGGGATACTACTGGCATTGCTCTCTGCGGAAATCACTACTAACAGGTCATCAGCGTATGCCCCCAATCCTGTCGGTGCTTGAGTCTTCGTCTTTGAGATGCAAGAGAGGTTCGACTGCAATGTGCAGCGAAAAGAGCTTTGGGAGCTTCCCTTTGTGATCTCTGGACTACGTTCTGGTTTCCGCCCGCCACTCTGCGACTCTGCTTTTACAGTAATCGAGGAAACAGTTGTATATGGATGCGGATAGCTGAAGGTCATGAAGTCGAGGAAACAATGCAGGCCACCAAAGACCACGGAAGACGTCTGCGATGTCGATTAAAATGGCGATGAGATTCTTGAGTAAGGGCTATGATATTAAAGCATCATAAAGATATTACTGCATCATCTATTGATTTTCCTACTCAGAACCCATGCTGACATGGGTTGAGGCCGTAGAGTCCGCTACGTTCCTGTAGACGATTACATAGGAGCCATTCCTGCATCTTAGCTAGGGAGCTGATGATGCATATACACTAGCGTCCAAAATTAAAGCAACTAACCGAATGTTCCGTTTATTTAGCCACAAAACAATATAAACGGATGATAGCAAAGTAGAAAAATGTAAACAGTGCAGAACAACTGGTTAATTTGCTCAGTATGGGGTTTCACCACTGTTCTATGGGATTAAATAAGGAGAGCGAAAAGGCCACACCATAAGTGCAGTATCTTCCGTTTCCAAGAAAACATCAGCCATTCGTACTCTATGAGGTCGAGCATTATCGTCCATCGAAAAAAAAATGGTTCAAATGGGTCTGAACACTATGGGACTTAACATTTGTGGTCATCAGTCCCCTAGAACTTAGAACTACTTAAACCTACCTAACCTAAGGACACCACACACATCCATGCCCGAGGCAGGAGTCGAACCTGCGCGGTTCCGGACTGAGCGCCTAGAACCGCTAGAACCGCTAGAACCGCTATCGTCCATCAATGCGAAGTCTGGTCGCACAGCACCTCGCGACAGCAGTGCGTGAGGTCCCAAGACCTCGTCACGGTTCCTGACAGCAGTTAAATCTTTCCTATTCACACGCAAAATTTCATAAAGAGGTCTTCGAGTGGTCAATTGTCCACACCATTAACGATCCCCCTCGATGTCGGTCTCTTTCCACAGTGTTCGGGTCTCGATCTCGTGTTCCACATTCCTTCAGATGCGATATCCGTCGAGAATCACTCTCCAGGTCTAAAAATGATCATGTGGTGATCGAAACCAGTCATCATTCAATGAATGTACCTTATGATCAAGAGACTGTTATAATTATTTTCAGAGCAAGAAAAGCTGACAGCAAGTGTTCCCAGCCTCCATCAACCGTTGCACTCATTCTGCAAAAGTATGGGAAGCCTGTATGAGGATTTCCGGTAAACACAGTCGTTTACCGACAGCAACAGTGCTGAAACGCGGGTGTTTCCAAACGACATTGCTCAGACGAAGGCAGAACATTTTGCAAGCGCTGCTGCCAGCTCCAGCCATGATCCGGCGTTTCGTTACTGCCGTGCGATTGTAGACAGAAACAAGTCAGATTTGAAATTCGGTAATTCTGAGCCTTTCAACTGCCCTTGCTCCTTGTGGAAACTGGAATCGGCACTGTCTGTGACTCGTGATACTGCACCCGGTCACCACCAAATCCGGTCCTGCATGCTTCGATATTTGCCTGTATCGTGAAAGGAAACCCTCCTCGAATATTTTGATTTGATATGGCAGACACGACACTTCCCCAACTCATGGAGAGAGGCAGTTCTGATCTCTTTCCTTAAACCAGGAAGGATCGCTTATGTCCGAGTTGTTAATGGAGCATCGTGTGAGCGAGCTGTGTCGGGAAGATCCTGGAGTGAATGGTTGAGTGTCGCCTGGTCTGGTTGTTAGAGACCAGGCAACTCCTCAGCCGCTCTCAGTGTGGGTTTTCATTTCGCTCCACTGCCGACAACATGATCCTGCTAGAGGCTTTCGCATGTAAACACCACTGTCTGGGCGTATTCTTTGACATCATTAAGGCATATGGCATTACTAGGTTAACACAATATTGCACAGCAACTTAATCGATGGGGCTTTCGTGACCACCTCCCCGTCTTCGTATGGTCTTTGCTGCCTAAGAGGTTTTTTAGGCCCCGAGTCGACACACTGCCGCATTTTATTTTACGAGGGTTATTACAAAAGTAAGGTCCGATCGGTCGCGAAATGGAAACGACTATGAAAATCCGATAAAGCTTTGCACAGATGTGTTGGGTAGTGTCTCTAGTATAACCCCAGTTAGCATCACGTCGCTCTTCTCATTTCTGAGCTCGCAGTGAGTGCGTAAAGATGTCTAGAAAATAGTGTCTGCCGCCAAGTACGAGGGCCTGGTGAGAAATTTCGCCTGAAGCTATGCAGCCAACATTACATAACTGTCGTGCTGTTTCGTCTTCACGACAATTCTCAGCCGCATTCTGCAGGGGCAATGAAGATGCTCCTGCATCGTTTTCAAATCGAAATGTGAGATTACCCACAATACAGTCCGCAATTGTCTCCCCCTGAGTTTCATCTCTGGTCACATGAACCGCTGTCTTTGAAGACAACATTTTGACACAGACAACGAGGTGTAGGCCAGCGTGGAGAATTGGCGGAAAGCACTGGCGGCTGCCTTCTATGATGAGGCTATTGAAAAGTTGGTACAACGCTATGACAAAAGTCTAAGTCAGAACGGCGACTACGTAGAGAAGTAGCTGAAAGGTGTAGCTAATTGTTACAAGTAAAACATTTCTGATGTTCACTGTGGTTTCAATTTGGCAATCAATCGGACCTTACTTTTGGAATAACCCTCGTATATAGCAATGTGGGTTCAGTATAACATTAGAACGTTGCTAGATGCGCTTCTGATGGTAAGTAGCTACGCGCGGCGAAGCGCCAACCACACGTCACACATGGTCCATTACAGCTGCTAAGGAGAAAGCAGCTTGTGCTCTTCTGGAATGGATTTCTGCAGCGTCTTTGCCAGACCGCAGTTATAGTGCAGCATTCTAGTGGTGGGGGGCAGGGGGGGGGGGAGGGGTGCTACGTCAGGAATAATGTGAAAATGTGAAAATTCTCATTTGATAATTGAATATCAAACTCGTACATTCATTTATGGAACGCCGGCCGTTGTGGCCGAGCGGTTATGGGCGCTTAGGTCTGGAACCGCGTGACCGCTACAGTCACAGGGTCGAATCCTGCTAGGGCATGGATGTGTGTGATGTCCTTAGGTTAGTTAGCTTGAAGAAGTTCTAGGGGCCTGATGACCTCAGATGTTAAGTCCCATGGTGTTCAGAGTATTTGGAACCATATATGGAATATCATTGAAATTGAATTGGAATTAAGTACTTAGGTAATTGATAAGATAGATGTGCATTGTGGGTGTCACATGTGTTCAGCTACATTCGCTAGCTACTTCCAGAAGACTATCTGTGGCGCCCGTGGGTTCTACACGCGCGGCACACGCCGTTATAGACGCGTGAGAGAGAAAGCGTTACAGTATCTCTCTCAGCTCTCTCAGTGTTTGACGTACTGCGAGCGATGAACCTGGATTACGTAATGGGATCGTGCAGTGAGTGGCTGTGTCCTACAACACATGGCGAAGAAATTGTGTGCCATCTTGAATATCGGTACTTGCGTCATCAGCTGATGTCACGGTAGCGCCCTCTGGCGGTGGCAATACGTACTAGGCCTCGTGATGAACTCACTGGGTGCCACCATCTTGGATTACGGTACTTGCGTCATCAGCTGACGTAATGAAAGCGCCCTCTGCTGCTGGCGATGTGTACTAAGCCAGTTGGTCTCTGGACTCAGTGGCGAGCACACCTGCATGAAATTGTTTAATAATAAAAGACATATGTCCAAGTCCTTTTCTCCGACGAATTCTTAGGAGGAGGTGGCGGTCGGGCGACTGATGTTAGTACTAGCGTCCTTTATTAGCTTAGCAGCGAAACCCCAAGTGACCTTTGTTTACTGCCGAAATTCAAACTTGACACCGGTTTATAGGAAGAAGTGGCAGTCGGGTGACTTACGTTAGTGGAGTTAGCTAAAGTGAGCTATCTTCCCGCGATTTTCTTTGCTTAGTAGAGATAACCGGGGTGTGATGGATTATCCTGTTGGAATTCAAACTTGGTGCCAGTTCGTAGAAAGAAGTGGCAGTCGGGTGACTTGGGTTAGAGTAGGTAGCCCAAGTGAGCTGTCTTTCCACGATTATCCTCTTGGAATTTGAACTTCCCGCCATTTCTGGGGGGGGGGGGGGGGGGGGGGCGTGACACTTTCCTGCCAAAATTCAATCTTCCCATCAAAAACCGTCATCGTGGATAACGGTACATGTGTTATCAGCTGACGTCATGACCGCCATCTTGGATGATGTCGCCGCCATCTTGGATGACGTCATTGCCGACATCTTGGATAATGTAGTTGGGGTAGAATCCCCCTTGTTCCAATACTTTGGTTTTTAATTTTTATGCATAGTTATGATATCTACACGTTTCAATATTCTATGGCGAATCTACATTTATGTCTACATCGGCATACTCAGTAAGGGACCGGTCGGTTCATGGCGGAGCGACGGAATAACGGCTCTCTTTATGCCTGCGCATGAGCCCCAATGTCTCTTGTCTTATTTTCGTTGTTCTTACGCGCAATGTATGATGGCTGCTGTAGAATTATATGTCAGTCAACTTCAAATGCCGTTTTCCAAATTTTCCACATTGTGTTCTTCTAAAAGTATGTTGGATTTTCTCCAGGGATTCCCTTTTGAGTTCCCGAAGAATTTCCATAATACTTGCGTTTTCATCAAACTTACCGGCAACAAATCTACCAGCCCCCCTCAGAATTTCTTCAATCCGACCTAGCATGAATCCCAGAGACCATATGAATCATATACAACCGCTCGCTCACTGATAGATCTGTACCTAAGGATTGGAAAATTGCGCAGGTCGCACCAGTGTTTAAGAAGGGTAGTAGGAGTAATCCATCGAACTACAGACCTATATCATTGACGTCGGTTTGCAGTAGGGTTTTGGAGCGTATACTGTATTCAAACATTATGAATCACCTCGAAGGGAACGATCTATTGATACGTAGTCAGCATGGTTTCAGAAAACATCGTTCTTGTGCAACGCAGCTAGCTCTTTATTCGCACGAAGTAATGGCCGCTATCGACAGGGGATCTCAAGTTGATTCCGTATTTCTAAATTTCCGGAAAGCTTTTGACACCGTTCCTCATAAGCGACTTCCAATCAAGCTGCGGGCCTATGGAGTATCGTCTCAGTTGTGCGACTGGATTCGTGATTTCCTGTCAGGAAGGTCGCAGTTCGTAGCAATAGACGGCAAATCATCGAGTAAAACTGAAGTGATATCAGGTGTTCCCCAGGGAAGCGTCCTGGGACCTCTGCTGTTCCTGATCTATATAAATGGCCTGGGTGACAATCTGAGCAGTCCTCTTAGGTAATGCTGTAATTTACCGTCTAGTAAGGTCATCCGAAGGCCAGTATCAGTTGCAAAGCGATTTAGAAAAGATTGCTGCATGGTGTGGGAGGTGGCAGTTGACGCTAAATAACGAAAAGTGTGAGGTGATCCACATGAGTTCCAAAAGAAAAATTACGAACAACTTCAGTTGGAAAGACCACATAGATAATATTGTGGGGAAGGCGAGCCAAAGGTTGCGTTTCATTGTCAGGACACTTAGAAGATGCAACAAGTCCACTAAAGAGACAGCTTACACTACACTCGTTCGTCCTCTGTTAGAATATTGCTGCGCGGTGTGGGATCCTTACCAGATGGGATTGACGGAGGACATCGAAAGGGTGCAAAAAAAGGCAGCTCGTTTTGTATTATCACGTAATAGGAGAGAGAGTGTGGCAGATATGATACGCGAGTTGGGATGGAAGTCATCAAAGCAAAGGCGCTTTTCGTCGGGGCGAGACCTATTTACGAAATTTCAGTCACGAACTTTCTGTTCCGAATGCGAAAATATTTTGTTGAGCCCAACCTACATAGGTAGGAATGATCATCAAAATAAAATAAGAGAAATCAGAGCTCGAACAGAAAGGTTTAGGTGTTCGTTTTTCCCGCGCGCTGTTCGGGAGTGGAATGGTAGAGAGATAGTATGATTGTGGTTCGATGAACCCTCTGCCAAGCACTTAAATGTGAATTGCAGAGTAATCATGTAGAAGTAGACTCGTGCAGTACTCAAGAATAGGTCTCACCATCATCCTCTTTTAAAGGTGAACCACTCTTTCCTAAGATTCTCCCAAGTCGAAGTCGAGCATTCGCCTTCCCTACCAGAGTTCTCACATACTCATTCCATCTCATCTCGCTTTGCTACGTTACACCCAGGTATTTAAACTACTTGACTGTGTCAAACGGGACACTAGTAATACTGTATCCGAACATTACAGGTTTGTTCTTCCTACTCATCTGCATGAACTTACATTTTCCCACATTTAGAGCTAGCTAGAATTCATCACTCCAATTAGAAATCTTGTCCAAGTCATCTTGTAACCTCCTATAGTCACTCAACGGGGACACGTTGCCACACACCACAGCATCATCAGGAAACAACCGTAGGTTGCTGCCCACCCCGTCCGCCAAATCATTTACATAAATAGAGATCAACAGTGGTTGCCTCACACTTTCCCGGGGCTCTCGTGACGGTACCCCCCGTCGCCGTCAGGGGCAACATGCTGGGCTCTGTTACTTAAGAACACATGCCTGTGGACTAATTCCACATGCACGAGCCTTCGTTAACAGCCTACAGTGGGGCAGTGTGTCTAATGCTATTCATAAATCCAGAACTATGGAATCTGCCTGCTTGTGAAGTGCACGTGGGGGATTTTTAGGTTAGGCCATGTATGTATGTATGTATTAAACCGGGGACCTGGAGGCGACGGAGAGGCTTCGTCCCGCCGTAGCCCTCAGTGGTACACAACCCCACAACAGGCCACAGCAGTCCACCCATCCCACCACCGGCCCACACCGAACCCAGGGTTATTGTGCGGTTCTGCCCCCAGTGGAACGTCTCATACCAGACGAGCGAAACCCCAAATGTTGGCATCGTAGAATAAATGTGGTGAACTCGGATAGGCTAGGCCACAGTTCGAGGCACGCTGATGAACACTCGCCAGTCGATGCGCAGGTAGAGAACTCAGAAAGCGGTCAGAACAAACACATTTCAACCGTCAATATTTTATCAGTAAATTGTCAGAGCTTTTAAAAATGTTCCCAAGTTTACTGTCCCCCAGGAAACTTCTCGTGCTAAAATTTATTATTCTTGGCTCCAAGAGCTGCCTAAAACCTGAAGTAGAGAGCTCCGAGACACTGGGCGAGCCATGGAGCGTTTTTCGGAAGGACGAACTAGACGCCACAAGGGGGGGCGTGTTCACTGCGCTTGATAAAAAGATTGTCTATACTGAGGTTGAAATTGAGTGTGGGAGTGAAGTAATCTGATCGCGCGTAAGTGGTGTAGGTGAAATAAAGTTAACATCTGGATGGCTTTATCGGCCACCCGAATCCCCAGTGACATTTCTAGAGCCATTCAAAGAAAGTACCCAATTCATGCAATACTAATTGGAGGCAACTTCAACCTACCAAGTGTAGACTGGAACGTGTATGAGGTCATTGCACGAAGTGCAGGCAGACACACTCGCGCAGTCGTTTTGAACGCGGTCTCCGAAAACAGATGGCAGCCCACACGCAATGGAAATATTTTACACCTCGTAGCTACAAACAGGCCGGACATCGTCGATGGCGCCAGTATAGAGACGCAGATTAGTGATCATGATGTCATCACAGCGACTACGACTACGAAAATTAATAAATCATTGAAGAAGGCTAGGAGAGTGTTTCAGCCAGAAAGAGCCGATGTGTGTCTTCCCCTCTCTCTGAATTTCGAGCAGTGCACAAGACGTACCTTTTCCTGGTATCGGTGCTGCTTGTCATTTTGGACATTAGCAGCGGTTACTTTCTATAGAAGACCCTTTTCCCCCGATCAGTCCTTTTAAGAGCTACTTGCTACGCTCCAGCGCCGCCCGCCTTTCTGTTCTCCTCGTGTACCTGAGGATCACAGCCGTCAGCCTGCACGTGCTCCGCTCCACAAGATGGATTGGAAGGACGTCAACCAGCGTAGTGCGTATCGAGAAGCAGGCGACCCGTCCAATAACGTGAGTGTGCCGGGCTGGGCGTAAGACCCGAGCTCCACTGTCAGGCCAGGACGGCGGGTGGCCTGTTTTCCACCCCACCCCACTCTACCTGGTCGGCTGAGGGCGAAGCACCCCAGTCGGACCGTGTTCGCTCTCGGCGACCACTGCTGCCGTCAACAAACCGTGTCGTCCAGAGTGAACTCTCGCTCTGCCGCGGGGTGTTTTTAATAACGACATTGAGACTTCGTATCATTTTTGTACGATACCCTTTGTATTGAGGACTCGTGGACGTCGATATGTGGATCAAAGTGTAGCTATTTATGTTCATTGTGAAGGATTTGATGGATGTGAAAATGTAAAAATTGTTGCTGATTTGATTGCATATTATCACAAATAAAGAAGCCCTGATTGCCCCAACTTCTCCCCCCCCCCCCCCCCCCAACAAAAAAGAAAACCTGACCTTGCCAAAAGCATTCGTAATCCAGGTGACAGACTTCGGTTCGTTGGTAGGTGAATAGGGAAATGCATCAGTCTCTAAAGGGTTACAACACGCTCGTGCAAGCCATTCTAGAATATTGTTCAAGTGTGTGGAACTCGTATCAAATATGATTAACAGGAGATATTGAAGGTATACAAAGAAGGCCAGCACGAAAGGTCAATGGTTTATTTGAACGACAGGAGACTGTCACGTAGATGACGAAACAACTGAAGCGGTAGACGTTCGAAGGTAGACGCCGAGCTATCTCGCCGAAATGCAGTGCAGGGCAGGGCAGCAGGTAAACACAGCGCCGCGTAGCGCTGCGCCGCAGTTGGACACCCCTGGCAGGTGTAGCGGTGGTGACGTCAGGCGACTATTTGCAGCCGCCCGTGCTGATGTCATGGCAACAGCCGAACAGCTGACTCCGGCCTGCCGCAAGGCGGCTCAGCGGGGGGAGAGGGGCGTAGGGCAGGTGAGGTGCTAACAGCGTCCACTGGACGGCGAGCGTTCCACAGCGGGCCCCGAGGAAGCCTAATAGAACCTCTGGTGTCCCCCAGACTACAGAGCCTGTAGAGGGAGAGAGTGGCCAACCGGACGATACGGCCGCCATTTTTCTGCCAAACTGCGGGCGGGACTTTAGAATGGCCAGTAGTGGAGTACACACTCACCGAATCAAAAGCACAAGACAATATGGTGAAATCATTCGTTAAATGCCTTTCTTTACAGCTATAATATACTTATAGTAGCCTACTACGTACAGCACAGGAAAATTTGATACAATGGCTTTAAAATTATTCGTTGCTTCCATTTATCTCCTTTAAATTTCGTTTACTAGACATCTTGCAATGAAAGTAACGTAAATAAAAAAAATATAGTGTATAGCATTTGTTTTGTATCGGAAGTGTATAACGCTAAAGATTTGACGTACCTGTATTACGTCAGATTAATGAAAGTCGTAAGCAGTTGTTTACTTGTGACATGCAAAAAGCGTGAGGCGTAGTAGTACTTCTTGTCACGTCTTCAAACATTTTGCATGTCACAAGTAAACAACTGCTTACGACTTTCGTAGATAACAAACGAAAAAGATTACAAAAATCAGGTAATGTTAAATGTAGGCTACTGTAATAACGACCAAATATAACAAGAAAACTACCGTATCCCTTCTACCCCACAGTAAGTAGCCCTATTAAAAACTGTCTTCAAGAGTACCTAGAATAATGTTTCAGCAAGCACGACAACTGCGGAAAACGTGCTTACAACTTGCCCGCGTCAACAGTCAGGCAACAATACTGAAACCAAAATAATGCCTAGTGTTCTGATTAGGAACGAAATAAAGTTTGACGCTATAAAGTCGAATGAGCATGGCAGAACAATTACAGGAACGTTCCGTTTCCAGCAAGGACTGTCAGATATTGGCTTCAGAAACGCTTGTGATGCTGCCAGTATGCACGAACTGTTAAAGAAATAAGAGCTTAAAATGCAGTAACTTGTAATAGGCCTACATACTTCAAACATGTAGGTCTACCGACTTCATCACAAAACGCTTCATTATTTCAACTCGTATTCAAGATCGCAAACGATAATTACGTACTAGAAACGATATACAATTAAATCGAACATGCGTGCACAACGCATAACAGGTCTCTCAATAATTCAAATACCTTTTAATCGTTTCCAAAAGTCCTCTGAACTTCAATTCAACTCAAAAGCACGGCGAACATAGGAAGCGCGAGAGACATTTGGCAGAAAAATGGCGCCGACGCTAATCAACCAATCACGGGCAACTTCACCTGTGGCCACTCTCTCTGTATACAGGCTCTCTACCCCCGACACGTAAACGATTTACGAGGTGGGGTCACTAGCGGCGTCAGACCATTCCCAGACGATGCTGTTCCTTCGTCGTTGCCCGACACTGAGCAAATGCGTACGTCTAGAGCAAAATTTCTGCCCGGTTTAATAAACACATTGAAATAGCTTGGAGTAACATGAATTAAAAATACACACGGCTTTTTATATCTTTGATGAGACAGTTTTGTTCCTGAGCCCCTAAGATGTTAATGCTATATGTCCAAGTTAGTGTACTGTGCGTGACGCTACAGTGACCAAACGAAATATCGGTTGCATCTTTTTCGTTCTCCATAATCCGGAGCACCACAGGCAGTACGGCGCAGTCCACTGATAAACTGGGGCTGGACCTCACTTCCGTTTGGCTACTCTGACTGGTGCGGGACGCTGATTGCTGTGTGCAGCAAGACTGCGAACAGACAGTTAACTAGGCGATACGTAAAACGGTGTGAAAAATTGGCAAAAACAATGGGACAATCCTGTTACCGTTCGATTTGGCTACCGATGAACGCTGGAAACAGACATTACCGACAAATACATGTGAGTAACGGAAATGGAAAGACCACATTCACTAAAGTGTAGCGAAATCAAACGCTAGGCAGAGATCCACTGCTAGAGTCCTAACGAAATGCAACTTATTCCATATTCCGACCGTTTCTCGAGAGTTGCTCGTCCTTCCCTGGGACAACGCGTAACAAAAAAAAAAAAACAGAGAGGGCGCATAGAAGTGCGCCGCGTTACGTAGCGGAAGGCAAACTGTTCCGAGCTGTAAACGGTACGTGCGAACAGTGTGGGACGGCCTCCGGAAACCGCTGTCTACTGCCCTGCAGATCTCGTGGACCAACAGTGCCAGCTCGGCTTCGCAAGATCGCTCTTAGCGGAATTCGCGTCGAATCCTACAGAGGCGCCTTCTAGGAAACGAGAACGACCTGCGCGTTTTCCAGTCAGCAGGAAAGCTCCACTCTTTCAGCGAAGAACCGGTTTTCCGTTTGCTTCGTGTAGAATCTTATAGGCATCTCATCAGGTGCAGTGACCTTTACTCTACTGACTGATTTCAGCTGATTTTCTGTTCTTTGATCACTTATTTAGATGTCGGCCCTTCTTACCTTAAAAGGAGCAATTGAAGTTCGATTTCCGCAGTGAAACAGTTTGGAAAAAGGAGTTTAGTATTCCAGGTGTAGTGTAACGACGCAAGTTTTTTTAAAAATGATTTTCACTTGATATATGACCATGTGCAGACTTCGTCACCTACGTCAGTTACAACACACTTCAAAATTATTTAAACTCTTTTTAAATTTTGTCTCTGAATGGTTTTTGAACGAAACTGTAAAACATCATTTGAGTCGTATGCGCAGAATTACGTCACGCAGTCCAATTGGTTTGCGCAAACTTTTTCAATTTAGATGTCGTTTGTTTCTCCTCAGAAATTATATTAACTCAAGTGATCAGCTTTAATAAATATTAGAACCACATTGAATAAACTTTCAAGAATCACACTCGCGATGAACGCTGTCACAAATTAATAATCTTGTCAAATAAATTACGTGACATAATTCTTCATAAATAAATTCTCGGAACACGTATCTAAACTTTAGTAGCATCCACTACTTTATTATCTTCCTACATATAGACGTGAACCTGAGCCTTGAGAAGATAGAACTGAACATTTACAACATGATTAAACTTTCTATGACGTCATTGTTGTACAAACATTACAAATTCTTATTTTTTTTATTTTTAGAAGCACGACGCAACAACTCGGTTTCAGGATCTTCTGTTGCTCTTTGGCTGTCGACCCGCGACGTATAGCGGCCAGCAATTTTCTCTCTGGTCCCGGCAGCGAAGATGCTGCCTCCGTTCGTTGCGCCGCCCTCTCCGTACATGAAACATAAAAAATAAATACAAAACTTTAGACAATTCACAACCATTACAAATATTACAAAAAATACATAACAAAAAACTAAATTAAACTTATATTCGCCTGCAAACTGGGCTGACACTGGTGGATGGGTGACGCTTCAATTTCGCGTCCCACTACACAGCCTTCTCTGCCGTCCTCCATTTCGATGGCAGTATGCTCATCCAGTATCGAGAGAGATGGGTTTGATCCATTTCCTTAGTTACATAAGACGAAAACTTCTTACGATTGTCTGTCAGATCAGTAAACAGAATTTCAGAGTCTGGAACCGCGCGACCGCTACGGTCGCAGGTTCGAATCCTGCCTCGGGCATGGATGTGTGTGATGTCCTTAGGTTAGGTAGGTTTAAGTAGTTCTAAGTTCTAGGGGAGTGATGACCTCAGAAGTTGAGTCACATAGTGCTCAGAGCCATTTGAACAGAATTTCAGTTTCGAATTCGTTGTATGCTTCACGTGTGGTTGTCACTGTATTAGATTTTGTTTCGTTCTGTTTTCGTCTACGAGGCTTGAGTACTGCCACTCGAGCGGCAGTAGTTGTGCCAGCCGCTGTGGCCGAGCGGTTCTAGGCGCTTCAGTCCGGAACCGCGTTGCTGCAACGGTCGCAGGTTCGAATCCTGCCTCGGGCATGGATGTGTGTGTTGTCCTCAGGTTAGCTAGGTTTAAGTAGTTCTAAGTCTAGGGGAGTGATGACCTCAGATGTTAAGTCCAATAGTGCCTAGAGCCATTTGAGCCATTTTTTTGGCAGTAGTTGTGCTGTTGTCATGAGGGTGGCTTTGTCTTCTGAGACGCCTTGCGCGCTGAGGCGTGTACGTCCTCACATTTGCGTTTCCACGCCTGTACTGTTTGTAGTTTGTCTATCGTTTATTTTCACGTGTTCTTTGTGATTTTGATTTACGATAATATATTTTCGTAGCCTTGTGCTGTGTTGACGAAATACTTTCAAAGAGAGACATATTTCTTCTTTGATCTAGCCGATTTAAAGGTCGATCGTACTCACCGTTTTCCTGTTAAATTCATTTCTAGCTTTCTAATTCGTTGTAATTTTTCTTTTGGAATTTTCTTTGGAATTTTTCTTTCTCTAATGACCTCGCCCTCGACGGAGAGTTAAACCAAACTCCTTCTATCTTCCTTCCTTCATTTGTCCTCAAGCTTTCGCATCGACAACGGTAACATTAACACACACATTGGAATTAATGCTTGCACAGCCGCTGCTCCTGTCTTGCTCCTGTTCATACCGCTGGAGCCCTCTTTTCCTCCTTCTTTCGTCCTCTATCTCATGTCACCACAGGAGGATGCAGGCCAAGATAACAATCGTATCACATCTGGTGTCAGGTTTCACATCCGGTGTCAGGTCCCCCCCTAGGGAACCACTGGGAATTGTAAATAAGTTATACAAAACTGCAACCAGTCACTATTTTTAGAATAATTATGTTTTATTCCATGAACCGGTTTTCGAACCTTTTCAGATTAATCTTGTGATGGTTTCAGGAAATACATCATTATTGGTAGCATAATGCTGGGTGCTGGCTCTGTGACAAAAATATGGAACACACTTCAATGTATTGGCATGACTATAGCTTATCTGTCGATATGGATGTAAATTTAGATTTTTACTTACTGCGACCGTATAGGCGGCTTTTTTTCGGTTAGTGTCCATCTGTCTGTCTCCATTTTGCTGTCCAGTTGTTGTATCACTACACACACTTCCACACAAACTATATTAATTACACTCTGACAACGAGACTTTTTCAGCATCTAGCATGCGCTTTACAACTGTTGCTTGTAACAAAGATCTTGACAGAAGATATGACATAGGCCTACTTTGCACAGAGATGTAATTTGTTCTTCTTTACATGTATTAAGGCTGATATAAGGGCAAATATTTTAATTAGATTGGTGATAACATGAGAGTACAAAATAAAATAAATGAATAAACTATTACAAGAACAAACTTCAGGTGATCTGATATCTTATTTCCATTTGTACACTACGTATGCTACAGGCAGTATATAGCATTTTTTATGTGATTGGCATTAACATGGATATCTATGAATGAATGCTACAGAGTTATTGTATCTGCAGTGAGATGCAGCTGTCTGTTAGACTAGGACCTTTACATTTAAATTTAAATTAATAACTAACCTTCAGATGAACTGTTGACTTATTTCTGTTGTTATGTTAACATGACCTGGGGTATTAGCAAGAGTAGATTCTGTTTATTTTAGCTAAAGGTATATGTACAAAAGTTATAGTGATTGTAATGGACTAAAGCTGTTTGTATAGCTGTACACTTTATATTTAAAAACCACGAAAAAAATTTTTAAATTGTTGACTTATTTTTATTCTAACATTAAAATGATCTGGAATATTGGTAAAGGCAGCTTCTGTTTGTTCCAGCTGGAAGTAATATGTATAAAAGTACTGATTTATCTTAGCAGTAAAGGGCTTTAACATTTAGAAATATATTACAGGTTTTATTCTGTGGTAGGATATTACATTGGCACCAGTGTAGTTAGGATGTAAGGAGAGGGAGGGGGGAAGGTCGTTGGGGGGGGGGGGGGGAGAGGGGGATGGAGAGGCGGTGTAGGGTTCGTTGAGTGATTACTTGTTTTGAACTAGTAGATCTTCAAAGTTCTGAAGGAAAAGTTTGTTTCTCAGTTCAGTTTGAACATTGAGTAGGTTGTCAGGTGCTGTATTGGCGTATATAAATATTTCACTTTCTTCAAAACGGTCAAGTATTGTGCCTTTGTTGGCAGAATGGAGTATTTGGAGATTCTCTTCTATGTTGTTTGCAGAATGATTGTGTTGGGCACGATGTGAGGCAAAGCTGGACTTATTCAGGTTGTTAAGAAAGAGTGTATCTATGTGTTCTTGAAATCTTGTTGTGAAGCTTCTACCAGTTTGTCCAATGTAGATGCTTGGACATGCATTGCAAATGAACTTGTACGCACCTGACTTTTGATACTGTTGTATGGTGGTTTTAGTGCTGTGTATGATTTTATTTTGTATTTTGTTGTTGGTGAAGAAACTTATTTTTATGTTGTATGTCTTGAAGAGGTTAGCAATTTGGTGAGAAATCTTCCCTAGGAAAGGCAGGCTTATAAATGTGGTCTTCTTATTTGTGGGTGGTTGTTCAGCAGTTGGCTGATTTAATTTTGCTGTATGGATTAGTTTATCTATTATTGCTGGAGGCCATTGATTTACTAATTTCTGTTTCTTTTTGACTTTCATTTGTGTCCATTGGGATTAACCATCGTTCTGAAGAATGCATTTTTATATTGGTCTGGATGGCAAGATGATTTGTGTATAGTAACATTCATGGTTGTTGGTTTTCTGAAATTTGAAATTTATGCTTTTGATTTTTATTTGAGATTATTAGTTCAAGATAGTTAATGGCTTCTGGTGTTTCATTTTCTACTGTGAATTGAATTTTATTGTGTATTTTATTAAGTTCTTTGGCTAGATTATCTATTCCTTCTATTGTTTCAATGAACAGAATGAGAGTGACATCAACATAGCGTTTGTAATAAAGCAGCTTATCTTTTAGTTGGGTTTGGGATCGAAAAAGTTGTTTTTAAGGTTATTGACATATATCTCTGCTAGCAAGCCTGCAAGAATAGTACCCATTGCCAATCCATCTTCCTGAATGTAAAACTTATTGTTGAACAGGAAGTAGTTGTGAGATAATATAAGCTCGAGGATCTCTACGAGTTCATAGATTTCATCTCTACCCATTGTCCAATGTTTGAGTAAGTTTTTTCTTATCAAACTACTAGTTTCTTTATAGGTATATTTGTATATAGGTTGACTATGTCAAGAGATGCAAATTTAGCTGTGACAGGGATGGGGATATCTTTTATACTATTGATGAGCTCATAACTGTTATTGATGGAGAAGTTATTTTCAAATACATATGCCTTACAGATAATATCATTAAGTTTCTTGGTGATTTTGTAGCTTGGACTATTGATGGAGTTCACAATGGGACATATCGGACATTCTGGTTTGTGGATCTTAGGCTGTGATCTCAGTTTTGGTGCTGATGGGTTCATCACTATACAGTGCTTTGCTTCTAATGGTGTCAACAAGAAGTTGCAGTTTTTAAGCAATTTTTTTTAAATTTTATCATGCAATTTGGGAGTAGGGTCATATGCTATTTCTTTTGTTATTGTTTCTGAAGAATTTTTCTGATGAATTTTTCTCATAATGATGTTGTTTGCCTTATGAGCAATAGCATTTTGTTAATTGTGCTTTAGTTTAGCTGCTGTGCATGCTATTTTTGTGCTAACTGTTAGGTCTTTAATGTTGCTTTTATTTAGTGATGGGGTAATGTTGTGCTCAAGGCCTTTGTTTAACAGCTTTAGTTCATCACAACTGAAGCATATTTCTGTAGTATTTATCACTTTATCAAAAAACTTATGTTCTGTTTGAGAAGAGATACTGGGGAACTTTGCTGCATTGTTTGAAATTAGAGCTTTTATCTTTTTCTCTTGTCTATGTGAGATGATAATACGTTCTTTGTTGACATATACATTGACATAGTCTAGAAATACCATGAATACATGAGCATCAAGTTTATAGCTGAGTTCTAAGTGCATATTATACAGCTTTGAATTGAGAAAATCTTTCTTTTTGTACAGAGACGTGATTTCAGTTTTTAACCAAATAATTTCACGTCATGCTTTTGCTATCATGGGGTGTCACTTTAACGTTCATGTGCACTTTCGGTCTGTTAATACACACCCCATGATCATGAACTATATTCACTGCCACAGTATTTTGTGGAAGACCACTTCATTCAGAATTAATACCATACCTCGATTTATAAAGTGTGTATAGCTTATCACATGTATTTCGTTAGCAATACTTACGTGTGCCTGTAGTTTTTTTTTTCTTTTATTGAATTTCGATTCCCCCGACCCCACCCAGAGGGCTGGGCTGGCAGCAGCGTAATATGCTGCTCTACAGCCTACTGAAAAGTTAAAAAACATATTTAGAATATAAGAAAACAAGAAAAACAGGCGATAAATCGGTGACATTGTAAGAAACGTAAAATGGCGGAAAGTTGTGGAATTTAAAATATAAAGAATACTGCATTGGTGACGATGCGGATGAAGACACAAAGTATACAGGCACAATTAAAAAATCACTGTGACAGTCTGGTTTCAATTCGCACGAGATAAAAAACACAACTAGCGACAGTATGGTGGCTGTTCGCCACACTGATAGCGGACGCAGAACACTGAACACTCAGTTATAACAGCACTATACAGGTGACACGGCAGCAGACTGGGGGGGGGGGGGAGGGGAGACCCGGACCTATGAGGGGGAAAAGAGGGCGAGGAGAGGAAAAAAAGGGGGAGCCAATGGAGGGAGGGGACATAGAAAATAGGGGGCGTTGGGTGGACACGAGAAGGAGTGGGAAAGGCAGTGGAGGGGAGAGAAAAGAGGACTCGGGGTTGAGAAGGGATGCACAGAGAGGGTAGGTGGGGAAAAGCAGGATGGAAGGGGGAGGGAAGAGGGAGCCCAAGGAAAGGACAGCAGAAGGGAGGGGGAGGTGAGGATCATAGTTGATAGGAGGGATAAATGGAGAGAGGGCATCATCTGGGAGGGGGAGTCAACGGAAGGGGAAGGAGGTGAAGGGTGTAGAGGTGAAGGGCAGGGGCAACACAACAGTGAAGGCACGGCAGAGGGCAGGGGTTGGAGATAGGAAAGACTTGGATAGAGAGAGATGGGGGGGGGGGAGGGGAGGGAGAGAAACGAGGCTTCCTGTCCCAGTTCGCTACAGTTTAAAATTTGTGGACTAATATTTCTAGACACTATTTACAAAATACTATAACTATTACATACATTGTGGAAAGTGCAGTGGTGTGTGAGTTGTTGTTTCTTGGCATTATTAATAGACCTTAAGTTCCTATAGTATGTGTCTCGAATTTTAGTTGTTATGTTGCTTATTATTAAGTGTTTAGTTGCAAATGTTACATTCCAATGGCGGGATGGATGTGCCTGCTGTTTTCACTTAAGTTAGAACAGATTTACAGAGTTGATTGCATTACACTGTTTATTCTCATACACTTTAATTATTTTAGAAGTTGTGTAAGGTTGTCTGTGGTACGTGTTTGCTGTTTGAGTGAGTGTGTGTTTCGCTGCTGCTGTCTGTGCTGGTGTACGAACTGGAACTGCTGTCTTGCGTGCTTCGTGTGTGTTGAAGTGTTTTGTTATGCGGCCGTATCTGATTGTATTCGTCAGGAAATGTCCTTCAGGTATCATCAGCGATTTTATTTACTATTTCCCATTGTCTTTGCCTCTTATTGCTCGTATCAGATCATTGTGTCGTAATGCTTTGGTGTCTGGTGTGCTGCTCTGTATCGGTGTCAGCGCAAAAGTATGCGTTCCGGGCATCCATGTTCGCCATATGTACAAGTAATAGTCTGGCTGCGGCCTACGCGGTGTAAGTAGGGAGTGTAAGTGTCAGAAAGTGAACCATACTCCGGCTGGGATTGATATGGCTCACACTCAGACGTTCCTTGATGTCCGGGAAGAATTGATATACCCTACGGTCCTTATCGCTTAATTCCCATTCCCTTTGCCAGGTGTGCACCCACCATTTAACGAGTTGGTGCTTCTTGGTGATGTCGTGACCAGTAATCTCAATTGAATCGTGTATTTCAGAAACCACCTGAGTGAAACTTTTAACAACAAAATGGAGATTTTGATGGTATGTTACTGTTTGAAGATAAAAACATCGTTTATTGCAGAAACAGCCTATGTTCCATACGAGTTTTGCTGTTAGGTAGCTGTGTAAATAATGTGTTTATTTCAGAAAGAACCCAAGCACCGTAACTTTATTCTTTCTGAGGTAATTTCATTCCTCCACTCATGACTGTTGGTGTCCCTGTTAGGATTACTTGTTTCGTGACCCTTCTTTTGTTTTTACTGAGTCTGTTGTTGTTATGGTAAAAAAATGGAAATGAGCGTTTGGCGTCATCGGCCGGGAGGCTCCTTGCGGGGCAGGTCCGACCGCCGTGGTGCAGGTCTTATTACATTCGACGCCACATTGGCCGACCTGTGCGCCGGATGGGGGATGAAATGATGATGAAGATAACACAACACCCAGTCACTGAGCGGAGAAAATTCCCCGACCCAGCCGGGCATCGAACCCGGCATTCCGTCACGCTGACCACTCAGCTATCAGGGCGGACGTTGTTATGGTAATAAACACGGAATGGTCGAGTGTGTTGTAGTGGAAATATAGGTGTATTTAGTTATTGTTAAGTAATGTACAGTTCTTACACTATGTCTGACAGTTCAGACTCCCTTGTGGGTCTCAGGGGTAGAATAGGCCTGTCGCAAGAGGTGACTAAAAGGGGTCTCACACGTTTGGGCCTTTATGTGATGGTCCTCTGTAGCGTTTGACCTCCATTTTTCAAAATTTTCCCGAAGAGCGAGCCAACTGGGGAAGGGGGACTTACATGGTGCATAGTGTCCATCACACGATGAGACCTCTCCTACCCTTCGTCGACATGAATCTGCACCTCCACTCATTCTCCAGCTGTTGGGCGAGGTCACTCTCCTGGGTGCGTTTTCCTCCATCCTCTGTGCAGTATCGCTTTCTGCGCTGTCGACGATAATGGACTTCTTAGCTCGTTTGCGCCTGATATCCAGCACGGTAGCCAGTCCATTGTGGTGGGGCCGCCATGTACCCTGTTAGCCCCCTGACCGTACAGCGATCGCTCTGCTGATTCCTGCACTGTTAGCTCCCGACATATGCCGAGAAGTAGATGCCTGTAACCCAGGGAATGGGGACTCCCGGCAATGGCCATCCTGCTAGGTGGCCTTTGCCACGGGTGGGTGGCGCCCGTGGGAAGGGCCCCTGGTCAGAGCAGGTGGCATCAGGGTAGATGACACACCATGAAGCATTGTACATCATCTCTTGCTGGTGGTCAAACAGCAGCAGTCTCTAAGCGGTCAAGGTGTAACTTCAATGCTAAGAAATACGACGCCAAGTCGATCGACCCCCCCCCCCCCCTGCCCCCTGGCCATACCATGGGAGGATCGCCAATCGCCAGTCTAAGGATGGCAGCGAAGCTTATTCACCCCAGTACCTCATATGTACGAGAGTTGATGGGGAATCCTTTTTCTCAGTGAAACCTCAGATTTTTGTGGAGCATATAGAGGACAAGTTTGGGGAGGTGGAGGGCTTGTACAAAATGCGGTCAGGGTCGGTCTTGATCAGAACAGCACCCTCTGCCCAGTCACGGGCACTACTGGCCTGTGACGAGCTGGGGGATGTTTCTGTTTTCATCACGCCCCATAAGAGAATAAATGTGGTCCACGGTATCATATTTCACAGGGACCTCCTTTTCCTGGCTGACGATGAGCTGCACGCCAGCTTAGAGCGAGTCGTCCATTTCGTCTGGCGAGTTCACCAGTGTCCAGTGCCTTTATCTTGGCCTTTGAGGGTGACGCATTACTCAAGAAGGTCATGGTGATGGTCTACCACGGTACTTCCAGTGTCACCTGCCAGGATTGTGGACGTCCATCACATGTCAATACTCCCTGTGCCCCATCTCCCATCTGCATCAACTCCGAAGAGCTCCATTCGCCTTGCTCGCCAGGCTGCAGGACTATCCGGAAAGAAAAAGAAAGAAATAATGGAATACAAGACCCTGGAGCGACTGACCTACACTGAGCCCAACAGAAAATATGAGAGTCTACATCTTGTGCGTATGACGTCAAGCGAATCAGCCACTACGGCAACGGTTCTACCATCTTCCGTTCCGCTGTCTACAGTTGGCTCTCAGAACCGTCAGACTCCACCTGCCCCCTTGATGGGGCACTTCCGTCCCTGTTGCTCCGGCGCACAACCTACTTCAGGAGCAACACCCCTCCGACCATCAGAGACGTCAGTCCCCACTTCTCAGCCAGATAAGCGTAAGTCTTCTTCAGCTCGTATCACAAGGAAGGAATCCCTTGGGTCTCTCTCCCTTCCCAGGTTCCTACCAGTGGCTAAGCTGACACCCACCAGTGGCTGGAGCAACCACAGGTAGCTGGTCATACGGCTTCATGGTCCTCCTCAGTCCCTGAGACTGAATCAGTAAACCCTCTCAGCCAGACAAACCTAAAGAGCAGCGAGAGAAGCCTATAAAGAAAAACACCTCAAAAACAAGGCACTGCGGTGGTACCCACACCACCAATACCTACAAGATCTGTGTCTGGCGATGAGGTGGAGATTCTGGCATCCGCTGAGGACCTAGATCTCGCTGGGCCCTCGGACACAATGGATGTCGAACGCACAGGTACTCGTCTGGTGGCAGCAGGTGACCCTGAGGCGTAGACTGCCATATTGAGTAGTTCATGGCCTCCCAGTCTCACGATCACGTAATCCTCCAGTGGAATTGCGCCGGTTTTTTTCCCTAACTGGCTGAGCTGTGGCAAATGTTAAGCTTTACACCTGCTTTCTGCATTGTCTTCCAGGAAACCTGGTTCCCGGCAATTCGGACCCCTACCCTCTGCGACTGTAAGGGATATTACAGGAACCGTAGCGGCTAATAGAGTGTCACGTGGAGTTTGCGTCTATGTCCTGAACTCAGTATGTAGTGAACCTGCGCTTCTGCAAACCCCTCTTGAAACTGTGGCTGTCAGGATAAGGTCGACGCAGGAAATAACTGTCTGCAATGTACATTTTCCTCCAGATGGTGCAGTACCCCTGAATGTATTGGCTGCACTAATTGATGAACTCCGTAAACTACTCCAACTTTTGGGAGATTTTAACGCACATAACCCCTTGAGGGGTGGCGCCATGCTTACTGGCCGAGGTAGGGAGGTCGAAAATTTACTATCACAACTCGACCTCTGCCTCTTAAATACAGGTGCCCCCACACACTTCAGTGTGGCACATGGCACATAATCGGCCATTGATCACTCGGTCTGCAGCCCTGGAATTCTCCTATCCATCAACTGGATAGCACATGACAACCTGTGTGGTAGTGACCACTTCCCCATCGTCCTGTCGCTCTCCCAGTTTCATGCCCACATACGCCTAAACAGATGGCCTTTAAACAAGGCATGTTGCGAAGCCTTCACCTCTGCTGTCACCGCTGAATCTCTCCCACATGGTGCCATCGATGTTGTCTTTGAGCAAGTCACTAGAACGATCGTTTCTGCAGCGGAAAATGCGATCGCTCGTTCTTTAAGGTGCCCCCAGTGAAAGACAGCCCCTTGGTGGTCGCTGGAAGACGTTGATGCAATTAAAGAACGTCGGCGAGTTCTACAGCGATATAAGCGGCACCCTTCCCTAGAGCACCTAATAGCCCTTAAGCGGCTTTGTGCCCGCATTCGCCAGGTTATATAACGACGGAAACAGGAGTGTTGGAAGAGGTACGTGTCGACCATTGGGTGCCGCACATCACCTTCCCAGGTCTGGATGAAGATCATATGTCTTTTTGGGTACCAGACCCCAACAGGTGTCCCTGGCATTAACACCAATGGCGTGTTATCTACTGAAGCAAACGCGATTGCCGAACACTTTGCTGAGCACTATGCTCGAGCCTCTGCGTCAGAGAGCTAACCCCCCCCCAGTATTTCGCACTCTCAAACGGCGGATGGAAAGGAAAGTCCTCTCGTTCACTGCACTCTGCAATGAACCCTATAACGCCCCATTTGCAGAGTGGGAGCTCCTCATTGCCCCTGCACATTGCCCTGACACAGCTCCTGGGCCAGGTCGGATCCACAGTCAGATGATTAAGCTCTCTCATCTGACTACAAGCGACATCTCTTCGTCATCTTCAACCGGATCTGGTGCAATGGCGTCTTTCCATCGTAATGGCGGAAGAGCAGCATCATTCCGGTACTCAAACCCGGTCAAAACCCGCTTGATGTGGATAGCTACTGGCCCATCAGCCTCACCAACTTACTGGAACGTATGGTGTGTCGGCAGTTGGGTTGGGTCTTGGAGTCACGTCACCTACTCGCTCCATGTCAGGGCGGCTTCCGACAGTGTCGTCCTACCACTGATAATCTTGTGTCCCTCGAGTCTGCCATCCAAACAGCCTTTTGCAGACGGCAACATCTGGTTGCTGTGTTTTTTGACTTACAACACGAACTGGCAACATCATATCCTTGCCACATTGTATGAGTAGGGTCTCTGGGGCCCGCACCCGATTTTTATCCAAAACTTCCTGTCGCTCCGTACTTTCCGTGTCCAAGTCTGTGTCTCCCATAGTCCCCCCGTATTCAGGAGAATGGCATTGTGTAGAACCCTCTGAAGTTTAATATGTTTGCACCGGTGGCTGATGCTTCTGAGGAGTTGTGTTGACCGGTGTTCGAGTTGCGTTCCGGGGAAGCCACCGCCAGTATGTCATCTGCGTACCCTACCGCCCCCTTCGCACGGTCGTCTCCATCCCGTTGATGTAGGAGCGGTCCAAAGGCGATATCGCTAAAGACGGGGACACAGATTGATCCATACTGGCAACCTATTGTCATTCTTTTAATCACTTTCTGACTTCCCACTTGCCATTCAAGCACCCTGTTTCTACAGTAGTCCGAGAAGGTATAGTAGAGGGCCTTAGGCATTTCTCTGAGTCTTGTAAACATTGCGGAGTACCAGAGATTATCAAAGGCGTCCGAAATGTCTATACGAGTAGCAAGCTCGTATTTGTTGTCTATGTTATTAACAGTGGTTAGTATTTTATTTAGTGCGTCGTCTGCAGATTTTCCCGCCCTGAAACGGAATTGGCGCTGACTAAGGCCTACGAGCTCTCCGTGCATTTGCAAGCGATCGCACAGAAGCCGTTCCTGGACCTTGGCCGATGTTTTAATTAAGCGTGTAGGTCTACACGTGTTTTTGGATCTGAAGGATGCTTATCCTCTGATTTTTCTAAATTATGACGGCACTTGCTGTTTCCCAGACCGCAGGTACTTGTCTCAGCCGCAACGCTGCGCTGCGTAGATCCGCCAGCCATAGAACAATCTGTGGAACGACAATTTACAATGTCTCGGAACGGATACCATCTGGCCTAGGGATGTTTTTGTTCTTTAGTTTGGCAATCGCAAGTGCGACCTCGTCACATGCAAAGGGAATAATGACGGTATCATTTTCGGAGCAAGAGTTCACTAAGATTCGCTGAATCTGTTCATCTGACTGTTCCTCGCCGTCGTGGAGGAGTTTGTTTAACAGGATTTCTGCAGAACTTTTCCATTCCTCTGTTCTGATACCGTCATCACGTCTCAGCGTTGCTTAAGACTAGCGGCGTCTTCAGACGCTCCGTTTGTATTTTGAAGGGTTTGGAGCTGTTTCCGCAGGTGTGTGCTCCAATGTTCTTCTGGTGTTTTTTGTATCTCTTGTTTGTGGTGTTGTTTTGCTTCCTTGAACTGTATGAGTCTGATATCTCTGTCCCTTGCCGTTGTCGCTGTTTGATACCGTTTGTCTCTTGCTTCTTTGCCAAACCTCGTTAGTCTTCTACTCCATGTTATGTTTAATTTTCGTCTTGTATCAGCGATCGGAATTGCAGCCAATTTGTGTTTGTTGTAATAAGTCAGTGAAAATATTTGCTTTATATTCCTCTGACCCCTCAACTGCGTGTAGTGGTAAGGTGTGAGTCATACGTCTTAGTTTTACCCAGTTGGCCTTATGTGCTGTGTAGTGGTGTGTAGCTGTGTGTCTGTGTTCACGATAACAGCGTCGCCGCCGCTGTGAGAAGCGCCATCCGTGACCTCGCAGCCCGTCATAAGTGGCGGTGCATCTGCATTTGCAGTTGTTTGTCAATCCTGCTGCTGGCTCCCGGCGGCGCTGTGTATGTGGGCGGCCGATTCGGACTGTCGGCGATGTAGAGGTTGCGTTCACTTAACTGCTCGTGGACTTGGTGCCCCTGGTCGTCCGTTGTGTCAGCATGGCATATAGTCGACCTAGCATGTATGCCTGCAGCTATTAATATGTTTCCGTTACTGGTGTATTCGACAACGTTTCTCATGTAACTGAGAAATGTTTCAGTGTCGTGTGAGTACTGCTTGTACAACGACGCAGTAATCGTCTTGTTGCCTCTGCCATTCCCGGTGTGAGGTCCCTGCAAGCAGACCTCGTCCGCGTGCACTCTACCCACTAGCTTAGGGAGCCCCATACCAACTAGTGTCTGGTTGTTCGCACTCAGTTGTAAGAGTTTCGTGGATGTCGGATAGATACAAAATATTTAGATCTCTTTCCATTGTAATCGAAGTATATTCGTCCATGGGCCCTCATAAGGTCTTTGTACACATTTTCTAGAGTGAGATTTTCGCCCCTTCTCGTGCAGGCTTTGTGTAGTCGTGCAGTCAGTTCTTCACTGTCTGTCGGTATATTGACTGATTTCAGCAAAAGTTTGTCTATCTGCTCTGTCGTCGGATAGCAGATTGTGGCACCTTTCGAGTTGCCAATTCTGGTCACAAGTCGCGATGCTGTTTGGGAGGTGTTTCTGTTTTCTAGCCTCTAAAGGTGTATATTTTCTTCCAGCTTTAATATGTCGTCTGCTCCCCAAGTTCCGTGGTGTCTGTGTCTGATCGTTCTCTCGCTGTCCGCTCCGGCTGCGAATGAGTTGTGGGTGTCTGTATTTCCCGTTCTGTGTCGTGTTCTTGTTTTACGTTCGAGCTTATGTGGTTGAAACTGTGTTGGGTTGTCTGTTTGTTTGAGTGCAGTCCTCAAGTTTTCACTTTTTTTCATTCTATGCTGCTCATCACCATGCGTTGTGATACTGCATGCTGTGTTTCAAACCCCCCTGAGATGAACGTCACTGGTTTGATGTGGGTTTTGAACTTTTCGGTGTTGTATGTCCTTTTGTGTTTCAATGTGTCTTGTTTGTGTTCTGTCACGGTGCTTTTTCCTATGTCTGTGTGTTGGGTGTATCCTTGGGTGTCTGTACATGTTTCATGAGCTGTATAGTTGCTGGTGCACATGTTATTATTAATTTCGTGTGTTCTTGTTTGTGATGTCTACATTCCACAATCATTTCTAACTAATTCAAAATGTTCAAATGGCTCTGAGCACTATGGGACTGACCATCTGAGGTCATCAGTCCAGACTTAGAACTACTTAAACCTAACTAACTTAGGGACACCACACACATCTATGCTCGAAGTAGGATTCGAACTTGTGACAGTAGCAGCGGCGCGGTTCCGGACTGAAGCGCCTAGAACCACTCGGCCACAGCGGCCGGCTAACTAATTCTATTTCTAATTTTCTATTCTTAACAATAAGCATGTCTGCATGGTAGCCCATTTCACCTCATAGTCCACGGCACATTGGATGCGCAGTAGATCGATGTGTTCCATTATCTGTGAGTAATGGCGCTCAACCGCGTGATTGGCAACCAAAGACGGGTGGGTGGATTTCAGTGTTGTTGAACGTCGTACACATACTTTT
The DNA here is from genome assembly GCF_021461395.2 of Schistocerca americana. Lineage (NCBI taxonomy): Eukaryota > Metazoa > Arthropoda > Insecta > Orthoptera > Acrididae > Schistocerca > Schistocerca americana. Next base: position 18,639,923 of record NC_060119.1, on the reverse strand, counting down.
GATAATTGTGGTCTGTGTTAGCGATCTGTTTTTCAAGTAACTGTTTATACTTGGAGCACTCCGAACCGTGTGCTTTGTTGCAAGTACGGTTTCTGTACATACATGGTTCGAAATGAACTGCCTTTTCAGTACAATCAGTTTGGATGTGTCCCGGTTTGGCTCATTTGTAGCAGACTGCTGCGTCTCGCCTATAGCGCTTAACTGGGTATGCTAAGCCATAGAAAGTGTAGCATTTCTGTATTCTTACAAAGTGCTTCGAAATAGATGTATATCCGCTCTCTTTGCATACAGACATACCATTTTCGAGGGCTAACTTCAGTAAGGCTGTTCACCGTACGCTTGTTTTTGTGTCCTGTTTCAAACTTCAGCTTCACTTCTTCCTTAAACATTTTTATGGCGACGTCCTCACTGAGGTTAGTCTCGTACAGCCCCACCATGAAATACTTGTTCGAAATGGACTTGCGGAAGTTTTATATGGCCATTAGTAGTTGTTTTTTCGGGCCTCTTCGCATTTAATTTCTTTTAGCTGTGATGTTTTCCCTACGATTTTCATGGCATCCATCTTCGTCTTGGTTTGGACACTCATTGTGTTTGTTGTTGATATGATCCCCTTTATTTTGATTTTATCCTGAAGTGGATTGATTGTTTCCGTCAATTTTTTTCTCGCACCGCCCTCGTGTCCTGATTGTCTGTTAGCTTAAAAAACACAACACCTGTTTTGTTTGCCTTTACTTTCCCAGTTTTACTAAACATTTCGTATATAAACTTCGTGACACTAGGAACAGAAGCTACAGCAGCATACTTTGGGAATTTGGCATTTCCGTTCGGAGTTTGTAATTGTCTTCCTGGAGTGCCTCGATTTTCGCTTCTATTTGGGCACTTCTGAATGACGCATCAGGGGCATTGGCGACTGCAAGTTCCTTTCTTAGTCTTTCATTTTCCACTTTTGATTTCTCTTTGTTACCTGTGAGTTTGGCCTGACCAAGAGCAAGTGACCAAATTTCTTGTCTCACAAGTACAGCAATTGTTGAGGATACCCTTTTTTGTTTTAATTCAGCTCGGAAATCTGCGAGAATATGATCGAGAGTTTCTGTTCGCTTTCTCTCCACGTCTGATCTTTGCGGCGTAGCCTCCCCCTCGAGCTAGCTGCTCCGGCCGGTGTGTCGTTCCCACCGTCTGACTTCTGCGGTGCAGACGTGAGCGCTATTCAAGTGGAGGACCCACGATTACATATATATGCATCAATATGTTATTGACATTAATCTGAATTTCGCGTCGTCAGATCTTTCCTCTCCTGCACAGGTCGAGTCTTTTTCGCGCCAATTTTTTCTGGAAAGTGTGGGGAGGGATCCCTGCACATACACGAAAATTTTCCAACAAGACAACACCTCCAATCTGTAGAAGTACTTACATAATCTCAGAGAGACAGTTTATCCGTAGGAGGTCGTGAATCAACACCCAGGAGGTCATAAATAAATTAACAGAAAAAGGTTATGAGGAGGGGAAGTTGGTCATAAATCAATGAAGTTTGCCCCTGAATGTTTGCAACCGTCACGAACAAAATGAGCTGACACATTGTTGCCCCACTAGTACTGTGTGTGTGTGTGTTGTGAAGAGACGTGAAGACAGACGTGATGTTCGTATTATCCTCCTAAATGCAATAAGCGACCAAAAGTTTGGAAAAGCATTCAGAAATGCTGTGTCTAATATTTGTTCGGAATTATAGTTGTGTAAGCACTGGAAAGTCAGTAAAATAAACTTCTGTGGAAGTAGGTCTTACGATAATTATAGCCCACATCCACTGAATCAGTCTGTTAAGTGACTCAAGACTGTCGATTAAATCTCATATTTTGTCATAACACACCACGAAATTTCTAAACATGTTATTTATGTCATAAATAATTATTAATTCAAAGACCAAACGTAGGTGTTTATTTACAACACCGTACTCACATTAGCACACATCTGGAAAGGCAATGTTTCTGCCAGCTATAGCTGCAAGTATGCAATAATAGAGCTAGTTTCCCAGTCTTGGTTCTGTAGGGAGTAATGCGGGCACTTGAGATGATTTCAGTCATCCGCAGAATAACTCTGAACTCCACCACCAGACTGGCTACAGAATAACTGTAAGTATCGCTGTTTTTGTATAGTCTATTTCCAAGTTAAAATTATAGGCATACAGTGCGTAGCTTTATAAACCATTAAAGATATTTTTTTAAGTATAGTATCGAGGTATCCCGCTATACCGAATAATCCATTAAAACCACAGTCTTCCACACTGTGCACACATCCAGCTAAAAATATAGGAACTGTGTATTACGATTTTAGGAATCACAGCAGTAGAAGACGTCGTGATTAGAAACATTTAATTAGTATTAGCCTCTCAGCAGACTAGATGCAGAACGATGTCAGAGGTACACATACGAAAACACCATAGGTAATGGTGTAAGCCCGGCCGACAAACAATTCTTCCTTCACGCATCCCGAAGGTATAATTTGTTCTTTATCGTTATCAGTGTGACAGCCAGGACTCATCCTTGCATTATCAGAATTATGTGACTAGATTTTTTTACACGTTCTTAACAAACTAACAGAAACCACTGGGGAGCATTGTGCATCTGATAGCAATAGTAATCGCAACATTTTTCCGACAATACCAACTTGGCGGACGAAGCTATTAGATGAACAGAGAGCCACATCTTTCCGCCATTGACAATTCATTATAGGAGCTGATAATAGTTTTTTAAAGTATAATATCTAGGTGTTTCACCCTACCATTATCAACAGTCTATTAAAACTACAGTCCTTCATAACATATACATATCCAGCTAAAAAAATAACGCTAATATATTCGCATTTTAGGGGGTATAACCAGAAAAGATGTCATGATCAACACCTTCCCCGCAGACAAATTGCAGAACGATGTTAGAGTAACGGTGAAAGCCGGCCCAATGCATATCGCCTCGTTTATGTGTCAGGAGAGTATAAGTTGTTCTATATCTCTTTCAGCAAGACAGTCCTCTAGAGATATATAGGCTAGTTGTTTTGCGCATTCTCATGTTTATAGTTGCTATTATATTCGTAACATTTAAAAAATATCTTCTGAGAAGGCATTCTATCGCACACGGGTTTGCTTATGATGAATAGACAGTCATCCAGCCTACGTATAATCCATAGCAGAGTTGTCAGCCTCGTCGTTTGGTATGTCAGGTAACGGATTCCCGGGCCAAATAACTAAAACTACAGACGTACAGAGCGTAGCAGTGAGACGAATCATCGACCCTGATTATTTGGAATGTATGCATAGGCACACATGTCAACAGTATTTAATTCACTGACTAACTAAACAAAAATTTTTAAAAAACATTGAATTAAATACTCACCCTGCGGTTGAAGCTCATCTGTATGCGTTAGCTTACAAATAAATTCGTTTTTGAAGAGGGTCTGCCTTGAGAAAAACCCAGTCCACTTACACACTGGTACGCCTAATTTTGCGCGGAGCAGCATTACGTTCATAATAAAAGAAAATGTGCAAAATACAAAGAAGTAGAAATTTAAGAGGATCAGTTTCCCTTTAAGATGCAAACTGCAACTACAGAAGTCATAACAGCATTCAAGAGTTTTCTAGAGACAACGTTGGAATTAAACAAAGGTGTTTGGAAGAAACACTTCAAGGGCATGGAGGATAGACACCTGGACTCAAGAGCTAGAAGAACAATACTAAACACATAGAGAAACCAAAGTGTCAGGACAGAAATGAGTGTAGATCTGTGTAAAAGTAATGTTAGGAAAGGGGTAAGGCAAGGACGCTCATTATCAAATCATTTGCTTAATCTTTGAATAAAAACGCTAGGAGGATGTTCAAGAGAAAAACTTGTGCAATACCCGTTCACTGCATAAGATTTGCACGCGGTTTTTGCCTTAATAGCTCACAGTGAAAAAAGTGTGCAGAATGTACTTCCCAAAGTTTCAGCAATTATAAAATAATCTGAAACTAAAACTAATAGGTAAAAACCAAAATTATGATGGTAAATAAATTAAAAATGAGAGTGAAACCTGACATCGAAACTGAAAGAAATAAAACAGGAAAAACGTTGGTAGATTTTGATATTAAGGCAGTTGGAAACGAAAGAACTGCAACAGCTAAACGTGGTTGCCATGAAAAGTGGCAGCTCGTAGTAGATTTGTATGAAACACAGAATGAGGAGAGAAAGGGAAGGGAAGGGATGAGTACGTGACTTCCGGCCGCACAGGATGTTGTGGTAATCCAGTGACGAAAGGTGAAAATTTGTGCTGGACCAGGACTCACACAGGAAGAGGCGCTAGTCTGGAACCGCGCGACCGCTTCTGTCGCAGGTTAGAATCCTGCCTCCGGCATGGATGTGTGTGATGTCCTTAGGTTAGTTAGGTTTAAGTAGTCCTAAGTTTTAGGGGACTGATGACCACAGATGTTGAGCCCCATAGTGCTCAGAGCCATTTGAACCATTAACCTCCTACAGGCAGATTATTAATTCCCGTAGGAGTGCACCCGGGCTCGAACGGAGGTGAAGCAGCCGTCACTCTCCTTTATGTATATTTTGTTGGAGACGTTCGACAGAACAGGCACCAGTCAGATGTGCGTACAGCTTTTAGTAGTTTAGTTCGGAGAGACGTCCCTCCGGAGTGTGGTGCTGTACGGCTGTGAAGACTGTGGAAGGCGGGCAGCAGTGACGAAATGACCTGGGAGAATGCTGGCGAGAACGAGAACCAGCCGCCGAGTTACTCAAAGCAACTATCCAGAAAACAAAAACGAAGCTTTTTGTACTGCTATTTATGGTCAATACGTTTTTAACGGATGTTTCGGAAGAAAAATCCGGGAAAGAAAATCTCGGTTAGACAAAAAGAGAAAATAGTAGGAGATACCGCACGTCACGTAAACGCGAAGTGTGGGTCACGCAACGCTCACTTGGGCGATATAGCTAATCTAAATCAAAGACAATATAGTAGCTCGTCAGAGTACACCTTCTTGCTGCACGATGTGCTCACGTGCATATTCCAGGTGCGTTTGGTTGGTTTTATTTGTTAACAAATAGGACACACTCTCTCGATGCGTCCACTCACACATCCTTTATTTACTTTTAATGGCGACGGAGTGGCGTTCTCTGTGTGTAATTTGATAAGTATTCGTATGGGAACCACTCGAAACAGTCGCAGTGCGAAATAAGAGATTGATTCAGCAGTCGAGGTGGAAAACGAAACTTTTTTATGTGTTACGAGCCGCGGACTGGCAGCCGGCGGCCGCCACGCTCACCGCGTGTTTGTTAAGACAAAGCTCTTTTGATCCGTGAGCGCTTAGTGATAGCGGGACGAGTTTGTCGTACACGATGTGATCAAAAGTATCCGTACACTCCCAAAACATACGTTTTTCATATTAGGTGCACTATGCTGTCACCGACTGCCAGGTGCTCCGTATCAACGGCCTCGGTAGTCATTAGAAATCGTGAGAGACCGCAATCGGGCACTCCGCGGAATTCACGGACTTCTAAAGTGGTCAAGTCCTGGGTGTCACTTGTGTTACACGTCCGTACGCGAGATTTCCACACTCCTAAACATCCATCGGTCCACTATTCCGATGTGATAGTGAAGTGGAACCGTGTAGGGACACGTACAGCACAAAAGCATACAGGCCGATCTCGTCTGTCGACTGATAGAGATCGCCGACAGTTGAAGAGGGTCGTAATGTCTAATAGGCAGACATCTATCCAGACCGTCACACAGGAGTTCCACAGTGCATCAGGATACACTGCCAGTACTATGACAGTTAGGCGGGAGGTGAGAAAACCTGGTGTTCGTGGGCGAGCGGCTGTTCATAACCCACGCATCACGCCAGTAAATGCCAAACGACGCCTCGCTTGGTGTAAGTAGCGTAAACATTGGACACTGAACAGTGGAAGTTGTGGGGAGTAACGAATCACTTTACACAATGTGGCGATCCGCTGGCAGGGTGTGGGTATGGCGAATGCCCAGTGAACGTCATCTGTGAGCGTGTGTAGTGCCAACAGTAAAATTCGGAGGCGGTAGTGTTACGGTGTGGTCGTGTTTTTCATGGAGGGGGCTTGCACCCCTTGTTGTTTAGCGTGGCGCTATCACAGCACAGACCTACACTGATGTTTCAAGCACCTTCTTGCTTCCCACTGTTGAAGAAGAATTCGGCGATGGCGATTGCATCTTTCAACACGATCGAGCAGCTGTTCATACTGCACGGCTTGCGGTGGAGTGGTTACACGACAATAACAACCCTGGAATGGACTGGCCTGCACAGAGTCCTGACCGGAATCCTATGAAACACGTTTGGGATGTTTTGCAACGCTGACTTCGTGCAAAGCCTCACCGATCGACATCGACACCTCTCCTCAGTGCAGCACTCCGTCAAGAATGGGCTGCCGTTCCCCAAGAAACCTTTCAGAACCTGTTTGAATGTATACCTGCGAGAGTGGAAGCTATCATTAGGACTAAGGGTGGGCCAACAACATACTGAATTCCAACATTACCGATGGAGAGCGCCACGAACTTGTAAGTAAATTTTCAGCCAGGTCTCTGGATACTTTGGATCACTTAGTGTAGTTCCCCCAGGGGCATGTCATTCGTTTCCTGGTGGAACCATTTACGATCAATTTGTCTGGCCCTCGTCACGAATGGCGATAGGCAGGACGCTCGGCTGCACCTACAGAGTCTGTACACGCACAGGCCGCACACTGCTGTGAGTGTGCCAGATGTGCAGGTGTGTGGTGGGGTGGCGCGCGTCTACCGGCCAGCGACGGGCGGCCGCGGAGCCCGCCTGTCCTGCTCACTCAGCGGCACGACTCGCCCCTGAGATGGCCCAGGCCAGGACAAGAGTGCTTGCTGGGAACCACAACTCTCGGAACACGGTGTGGCCTCGGGAAATTCGGAAGTGTGAAACTACGCTCTGATTCGCCCGTCCCCGACTGACGTCAGACGGGGATTTCTAGGACGAACTAGCGAGGACGATGTGCTCCGACTGGCGCACCGTTGACGACATTGCGGGGTAGGCATTTGTTAAACGCGGCACTGACTCGCTATTGGCGGAAAAGGGCAACATTTTTTTCTCGACTGATCTTTGGCGCAAACTGCCACGTCGGGAGCTGGTGAAAGAAAAAAGGACATTCGCGGTTTGACGGTGGATGGAGGTAGGTCGCTTGGAGGCGTCCGAGACCAGAGCAGCGAGATTGTGATTTTCCGCTGCGCCCGCGGTCCTCCGACTTACCAGCTCAGCAGACTGGTGAGAGAAGAGCGCAGCACAAGGCACGAGAAGACGGTCGTTATTTATACAGGAAACGTATGACTCCCACAGTACTGCTGAACTCGACTCGTGCCTCAGTGTTGATTCAGTCGACCACTGGAATTTCTAAATTATTCGTTGGGTTGTTTTGGGTTAGTGGTCTAATGTACGGTCAGGATACAGTAGCCATCCCTCCGCTTTCCTATCTTGCTAGTTGCCGTCACCAATAATTAACTTTTGTTTCTTCGTAGAATGTTGATGCAAATACTTTCTAATTTGTTAATACAACAAATAACCGGTTTTTGTTTCAATTCAATTTTTATTTGAAGGAGCGTGTAGTTACATTCAGATCACTGATTTATTCTACTGATTGGTTGCATAGTTATTTTGTAGGACTATTGCAATTTCCCACCTTCCTTATGATTCTAGATTAGGGCATTAGAGTTAAAATGGAGTTGGGGCAGACCCATAACTCTGATGGGTTTCACAATATCACACACCGCGGGATATTTCAATGGTTAGCACTCTTATCAAACCACATACAGAGTCAGTTATATGTTTTTAGAGCCTGTACCCAGGTCAGTAGAAACAGAACACTAGCAGGATCCCTTTCTTGTCCGTCTGTTTGACTACCTGTCTGTCCGACGGTTAAGAACTGGTTTTCTTTTTTTTTTTCCTTCCAGGTAGGGGTACACGCATCCAGTTGACACTTATGTGACAGGCTGAGGTCTATAGTCCCCTGACGATGTAAGACATTTAAGTTTCTAGGTCAAAGCTATTGAAAGATGCGGCCATCTATGTCACATATGTCGGTACACGTAGACTCACTGTTCGGGATTTGTAGGCTACCTCCCGTCAACCTCGAATAATGAAATTTGGGAACAAGCAGGATTGCAAAGTACAAGTAAGGGAAAAAATTCGAAAGTTGTCGAATTGTGATCATATTGCATAAAAAATATCTTTTTGGCGTTAGAACTTACACTCTATTCGTCAAAAGCAAAATAGAAAAGATTTACTGCATGCAAACATAAAATGTAAGTTATAGTTATTTTTTTATTAAGTAAATGAAAAGTATTTTATGAGATGTTCTTCCTCTACATACGTAAACTGAATTCCCTACATGCTTCTTATTCTATATCGGAGCCAGTCTCAGTAACCAGAGTAAAGGTTTTGATACGGTGTTGGAATTCCTGAAACCGATGTCTTGCCGGTATGGATATCGATAACAGGTAAAAACAGTCGGGACTCTGGATTTCCGGGATCAGCAGACTCTATCTGTGGACGCACAGTTAGGCTGTACGGAACTCCTGGTGCGCGAGTAGTTTTTGTAGCATTTAGAGCACTCTCAGACCGTCGGAAATAGCAGTGTAGTGGTACAGCCCTTGCCGATGGAGGGTAAATGTGGCACGATCGAGTGTGTACGCGGCGCGAAGCCGCCGTTGCTGGGTAAACATCGCCTAGACCTAGAGGCAGGACGGCCCCAGTACCGTACAGGGGAAGAAGGCGAGAGGAATCCGGCAGTGCGGACTGTCAGGTTATTGTTACAAAAAGTTATCGCCTCCGTCAGGGAATATTATGAAAATGTACACCGCTTCACTTCTTTTTCCCCGTGATTCAGTATCTGGATTTACACAAAAGTTGCGGATTTAAAGAAAATACAAATCTCGTTTCAGTATCTTTCAATAAGTGTTTTTGGAATCCACACGTGCAGGAATGCTTGTGCGAGCATCAGTTTGTACTTGGCATATATGGAGGTCGGCTCACGATAATTTTTTTTCGCTTACGGGATAAAAAATGAAACAGGAATTTGTGACAAGTGATGTAAAGAGTGGTTAATGAAGTCGTTCTCACAGGAAGTTACCCCTCGATGAAAGTGTAAATACATGAGGATGAGCGGAGAAATAAATATGAAAGGCTCAAAGCAGAAAGGTGGAAGGAGCATATAGAGCGTCTGTACAAGGGCGACGTACTTGAGGACAATATTATGGAAATGGAAGAGGATGTAGATGAAGATGAAATGGGAGATACGATACTGCGTGAAGAGTTTGACAGAGCACTGAAAGACCTGAGTCGAAACAAGGCCCTGGGAATAGACAACATTCGATTAGAACTACTGGGAGAGGCAGTCCTGACAAAACTCTACCATCTGGTGAGCAAGATGTACGAGACAGGCGAAATACCCTCAGACTTCAAGAAGAATATAATAATTCCAATCCCAAAGAAAGCAGGTGTTGACAGATGTGAAAATTACCGAACTATCAGTTTAATAAGTCACGAATGCAAAATACTAACGCGAATTCTTTACAGACAAATGGAAAAAACTGGTAGAAGCCGACCTCGGGGAAGATCAGTTTGGATTCCGTAGAAATATTGGAACACGTGCGGCAATACTGACCCTACGACTTATCTTAGAAGAAAGATTAAGGAAAAGTTAACCTACATTTCTAGCATTTGTAGACTTAGAGAAAGCTTTTGACAATGTTGACTGGAATACTCTCTTTCAAATTCTAAAGGTGGCAGGGGTAAAATACAGGGAGCGAAAGGCTATTTACAATTTGTACAGAAGCCAGATGGCAGTTGTAAGAGTCGAGGGAGACGAAAGAGAAGCAGTGGTTGGAAAGGGAGTGAGACAGGGTTGTAGCCTCTCCCCAATGTTATTCAACCTGTGTATTGAGCAAGCAGTCAAGGAAACAAAAGAAAAATTCGGAGTAGGTATTAAAACCCATGGAGAAGAAATAAAAACTTCGAGGTCCCCGATGACATTGTAATTCTGTTAGAGACAGCAAAGGAGTTGGAAGAGCAGTGGAACGGAATGGACAGTGTCTTGAAAGGAGGATATAAGATGAACATAAAGAAAAGCAAAACGAGAATAATGGAATGTAGTCGTATTAAGTCGGGTGATGCTGAGGGAATTAGATTAGGAAATGAGACACTTAAAGTAGTAAAGGAGTTTTGCTATTTGGGGAGCGAAAGAACTGATGATGGTCGAAGTAGAGAGGATATAAAATGTGGACTGCCAATGGCAAGGAAAGCGTTTCCGAGGAAGATAAATTTGTTAACATCGAGTATAGATTTAAGTGTCAGGAAGTCGTTTGTGAAAGTTTTTGTATCTAGTAGCCATGTACGGAAGTGAAACATGGACGATAACTAGTTTGGACAAAAAGAGAATAGAAGCTTTCGAAATGTGGTGCTACAGATGAATGGTGAAGATTAGATGGGTAGATCACATAACTAATGAGGAGGTATTGAATAGGATTGGGGAGAAGAGGAGCTTGTGGCACAACTTGACTAGAAGAAGGGATCGTTTGGTAGGACATGTTCTGAGGCATCAAGGGATCACCAATTTAGTATTAGAGGGCAGCGTGGAGGGTAAAAATCGTAGAGGGAGACCAAGAGATGAATACACTAAGCAGATTCAGAAGGATGTAGGTTGCAGTAGGTACTAGGAGATGAAGAAGCTTGCACAGTATAGAGTACCACGGAGAGCTGCATCAAACCATCTCTGGACTGAAGACCACAACATGCCCAGTAACAGCTGTGGGTAAGAGTGTGGCGTGGGCGAGCCGCGGTGTACGGCGAAGTTGCTAAGAGGCGGCGGTGGCGGAGGTCAGGAGTGATGGTGGAGGGAGGGAGGGGGCGGGGCGCCACCTGTTGGGGGCAGGGGCCGGCGCCGGGGGCCAGCCAGCCGGCCGGCAGTGCGCCGCGCGCCGCCGCCGCCGCCTCCTCCGCCTCCGCCGCCATGGGCGCCCACGCCAGCGCGGAGCAGCAGCGGCAGCCGAGCAGCTGCAGCTGCCCGCCGCCAGAGGTACACACGCAGCCCAGCCGGACTCGGCCGTCCCGTGTGCTCGTCTCACTCACAGTTATCGATATGTAAACCGTTACTGAAGCTGAGTGCCTTCGCGCCCGAATTACGCTTCTCCTCTTCCTCTTCGCCACGCCTCCCGCAACCTGCGCTTCCCATCACGAACGGCGCCTCCCGCTCCCTGGCGCTACAAAGTCCTCCACGTGCACCCCAGCTGCACTGTCCCCGGCGACTGAACGCTCATCCGGTGCCCGAATACGACGAGCGAATGCCGAGCCCCGCAGACAGTGCGGAGAGAACGGAACTCTGGATTTAACAAGGGACGCCCCGTGAAGAGGGGAGGAAGCCGCGTCGGCCAGCGCCCGCCTCCTTCCTGCTCCGGACGCCGCACTCTGCCGCCACCGGTGGCACAATCGACTGTTTTCAACAATCGATTGGTTAGTGTGAGTCGATTGGTTTCTTCGTTCAGTCGGTTTTTTCAGTCCAGCGACACAACCGAATGAAACTAGTATGCTTCCACGTCAGCTATATAAGTATTTCCTCTCACTCACCGTGTTTGAGTTGTTTCACTTAATGCGAGACAACCGACTGAAACAAGTCTGCGCCGGTTGCGGCCCTTATATGGATGTTTCCACTCACTGTTCGGATTTGAATCATTTTTTCTTACATTCGATTACACATGGAACGTGACTATAGTTGACAACTTTTTTAGAGACAAATGAAGGATCTCATTTCAAGCATATGCGAATGAAAAGTATATTTATAAAGTAAAGTACACTCAAAATGAATGCATTTACGTACTGGAATTCGAATTTTCGTACTTGTGGCGCTAAATATCAATTTTTGCTTGGTTCTAAAATTTTAATATCTGGTGCTGCACTTTAAATTTGTTTAGGGCTATATATAAATGAACAGTCACTCCTTAGAACTTTTTATTAGTGAAGTTTCTTCTCATTTTTTCGGTACAAATTTTGCAATTGGTTTTAAACTAACTTCCCGATAAGCTGAAGACTTTAAACCTTGAACTCTAATATCAAATATCTGTCTCTTAACTCAGCACTGGATGACAACGCAATATTGACCGGCTTTCTTTCCTGGTGTGTGACGGAGCGTGGCTGCTTGCCGTACCGCTGCTATTTTCCTGTTTTCTTCTTCCAGTCGCGAATGTTTCGCGCTTAAGGACGACTGCTGCTAAGTTTCCCTGTCAGCTCGAGTCTCTCTAGCTTTTACATTCGCGGTCTTCTCGCGAGATATGCCTATGAGGAAGCTCATTTGAACAGAACGTGAAACGAGCGTGAAGTTTACCACACGTCTTGCTGTAATGTCATCGACTGAAATCGACTGAAAAATTCCACACACACAAAACGAAAAAGCGGAAAATAGTTATATACATAGAAAAACTTTTTAATGTAACACTGTTTTCAGTTGCCTTTTCTAGGCCCATGCAGATTCCTAAAGCCATAGTCTTGAAAATTTGTGCTTGTCAAATTTTAATAGCTACGACTCTCCATGCAAAACTGAAAACTTAAGGCGTAGGTATGTAGCTGGTGACGTACTACAAAATATTTACCTTCCACGCAAATAAATGGGTGAATTTTCAAATGATGTTGCATTTGTGCACATCATCACACATTGCCTATAAAAGGCAATGCAAACCGCCGCTACAACGAGTCAAGATTCTTCTCCTCTTAATACGTCTTTATGTGAACCATTGCACTTCTCTTTGCACCCCCACCTAGGGGTGCAGTACGTCCGGATTTCCCCGGATTTGTCCTTATTTTGAGGACGTTCAGAGGCGTTCTGGAGGGATTTTTATACAACTGTCCGGGGTAAACCTCGATCTTGATTGGAAATACATTACAATTAAATCTTAGTTAAATTTCATTAAAGGAGGATCTAACTATATATTGTTTCTTCGTCTTAGTTTATTACAAATGCAGTGACAAGCACGCTTAGGCGCTCTCTTATGCGCATACAGTATGTTCCAGAGTTCTCTTTACAACTAGAAACGGGAATAGGTAGAAAGGTCCGGTTTGCGGCATAATGTTCGCACACACCTTAAGCTGTTTTTCTCTTATTTTGCCAAGTTAGGGGCTGGTACAGCGTGCGGAATGGTTCGTACAGACCAGATCTGACATCCAGGTCCTGCGCAACCCCGCTGCACTTTTCTCTTCTGGCGGGACTTGGACGAACTGTGTGCTAGCATCAGAGCCGCAGCGGCACACTTTAACGAGGACATGCTAAGCCGGACATGGGACTCGAATATCGCTCAGATAACCTGTGTGCTACACACGGCGCACTCACTCAACGTGACCAGCCGTCCCACATCGCCACTTATTTCTAGCTCTGTCCCGAAGTTTTTCAAAAGTAATTCGGACTCCTATTTCTCCCGGATTTTACAATTAAGAAACAATTTATCCCGAAATGTACGTTCATTTTACCTGCATCGTTATGCTGTTACTGAAAGAGTATTTCCCAGATGAGTAATATACGGAGCAGTGACAAAACATAGTTTGTTGTAGAAACTACATAACCAATGCAAGTGACTAGAGTAAATTATTACGAAATTTTATTTGAATGTTTTCATAAGGCTGTTGAAGAATACAGACATGGTTAAGAAAATTTACAGCACTGATATATACTGTAAGCCTCCTTGCACTCGATCTTAGAAGGATCCAGTAAAATATAAAGTAACGAAAATTTTGCAACAAGTTAAAGTGATAGTCTGCATTTATTACACTCAGTTCGCACTTTTTGTGTAATATCAAAATTTTTGTTTAATATGTCCCGAGTCTAGCGCTAGAAAATACGGCCACTTTAACAGAGTGAACTGTGTTAAGCGGCTACTAGAACCGTAGGTGTATATGAACAGTATGCCGCAAACCCCGCTTTTCTACCTAGCCCCATTTCTGAAATATATGTGATCAAAGTTTGGAACACTCCTTACATTCCACACTTCTTTACTGAGAAAACGAGGAGCTGCCGACAACGGGCGACCGCATGTACCGCGCGACACCACCCCGCCCACCAGACAACTGAATGTGTTAAAATGTCATTTGCCTTTTTAGTCACTGTGCAGTATAGAATTGATTTCATTGACGTTGATTTTCCTGACTGCAGATTAGTACTACGTGTGAATGTGAACGTCTCCGTAATGCGCTTCCACAAATCGCTGTCACTCTCGAGTGTACTGGGTCGCCAGGTGGCGGGCGGCCGCTGTCATTGTTAGCACTGGAGCGCAAGCGAGCAACCGTTCCCCCTCCCATGTGCCCGCTTCCCGGGGAACATCGCGGCCGCCTGCCGACTTATGGTCTACAGACTTTTTTTTCTGTCCGGGAAAATAATCCAATTTCACCGACATATCCGGGGTTTTCCAAGTTTTTGTCCTGGGTCGCAGGCCTACCCTGGTGACAGGCCAGGCATATCCCTTCACTTAGGACCGCCTTCCGCCAGTATAATGTAGTACTGCTTCAGTTCAGGCTGGTTTCACTCAGAAGAATGAATGGCTAGCTCCGTTTTACTTAAAAGAATGATTACACGGTTCAACTGACAGAATAACTACTGTAAAGAAACAACGAATAATTTAGTAAATATGCAAAAAGACAACGGTGTCAAATCTTTTCATTCGATTGCTCCCACAGACTACTTTCAATCGAAAACGAAAATGAATAATAATTCAACCGACAGGTAAAATTACAACCTCTGACACGACTGTTGTCGTTCGGTTGCTCCCACGGACTGGCTTCACTCGTATCAATGAATTAGTAGCCCAAGTGGACTGTATCGTTTGTTTTCATTCGGCTGCTCCCACAGAGTAGTTTCACTCAAAAGAATGAATGAATAATCCAAACGATACGCATAACTAGAACTGAACGAGTCGGTTGTTTTTCGTCGACCGAATGAATCGACTGTTGCCATTCAGTTGTTTGGGCCCGCCGCCTGGGGCCGGCAGGAGTGCTCCGACTTGGGCGCAGCGCCCGACACGTCACTTTATGGGACATCTGCAGCACTTTTTAATGTCGAAAGACATCGGCAAGCAATGTCCGTTTCCTCCTCACCTGTCCACAGTCGAATGTACTCTGGTTCACTTTTTGTGGAACGGCCTCACCAAATCGAAGAATTACTGTCACTCCCGCAGACGTCTGTTCCCTAAAGAGAAACATCTTCCTGGGACCACGAATGTTGCCGGCCTAAAATATCGTCAAAAAGCATGTGCAGACGACAATTTCACACGCACTTACGATATACCAGCTACGACCCTGTTCTGTTTCGACACACCACTTGCTACGTGGTCAAATCCATAAGTACAAGCAGTTTTGTATTACTATTGATAATAATGTGACCGAACTGACGCAGTTATTAAACGGATACAGCCCATTATGCCCACGCTCAAATGAACTTTAAGGAAAAAGCCAACGCTCCAGCCCCATATCCGGGGGACGTCCCCGAGATGTAGTCCAGCGTCTTCGAACGTCCGTCTCACGCATCGGCCCGCTACAGACTGCGGTGAAGTTGGCTCCGCCACACTCCGGCACAGGGGCCTGCGAGGTCGCGTTCTCTCCACCAGCAGGGCCCTGTCACCAGTAAAAAGGCAACGTGGCCGACATTAAGGATAAACACATACAGGCCTACTTTCAGCCGGCCGCAGTGGGCGAGCCACTCTAGACGCTTCAGTCTCGAACCGCGCGACTGCTAGGGTCGCAGATTCGAATCCTGCCTCCGGCATGGATGTGTGTGATGTCCTTAGGTTAGTTAGGTTTAAGTAGTTCTACGTTCTAGGTGTCAGGTCCCATAGAGCTCCATGAAATTGTAAAAACGATTTCGTTCACTTTCTTTTGGAGCTTAAATCATCCTGTGACGTATGTTTATGAGTTTAACTCATAATTACGTCGCTTCTTTGTAGAACAGTTTAATAATTACAAATGTATACTTTACAACAAATGCAGTTTACAGCATTTCATTTACTTTTAAGAGAAAATTAATGATTTGACATGGATGGCTATGTTTATGAAACAGGACACATTACAGGCATTCGATTGCCTACATCGAAGTATTTTGACATCCTGCGCCGTCTGATATGTAAAGTAATCAGTAGACCGAGGACCTTTAGGCTAAAACCTTTTCTGTTCCTGAGTTCCTAGTTGCCAATAAACTTGCACTTTGTGTTTCGTGACTAATTAAACTCGAAAACGTCAATTTTATAGCACCTAAAACTGCCTATTTCGACGTTAATGTCTATTTTAGCTTTAATCTCCTAAAAGATACCAATTACTTTAATGTAACAAAATTACCGTATTGTCAAAAGATAAGAATCGAAAGCGGGGGGACTATTTGGGTGGGTGGGGTCGGGGTAGGGGGTGGGGGGAGGATGGCCAACTGCCTGATTGCACGAACAAAGATATTCGTAGGCCTTGAACTGACCTCAGATTAAAAAGTAAAGTACACAAGGGCAGAATTACAGCTGCCTAGCCATTGAAGTAAAAAAAAAAAAAAAAAACCCTCTCCTTGGCTATAAACGGACTCTCATTGTAGGAAAGCAAGGCACTTGTCGACTTTTCACTCTTTTTTATCCACCCGCAGGGCGTAATATACTGCTTCTAGTTTGAGTGCACGAACAGTTCAACAGAAGAAAATGCCGATAACGGCTAGTTCGAAGTGTAGTCGTATAAGACTGGCTGCCAGACTTTCTGCACTATATGACATACGGAAAAGTTATTTCTTTACTGGAGGAAGTTAAGAAGAAAATCAATGAAGAACCAAATGAAGAGGGAATAAGATACGAGCAAAAATGGCGGAAGATTTTGCAGAACAACACCAGCCTGAAGGACTTGCGCCCACCAGCATACATACTCAGCGGAAAATCGAGCTCTACTGATTCAACATCCTCGTTAAACATGCCAAAAGTAAATAACCCCTATATCACACCCGTTGATGTATAACGTTCTTTGCGGCATATAAATTAATACTTACAAACAAGCGCCGTGTTTTTGTCTGAGAAACCTAGAAAAGATTTTACCTATTTACTGTGAAACCAGCTATAATCTGAATGTTTGAAACCACTGATGTATCTACCATTTATTAAATTACATATTACATGTATCTCGGCTTATGGCTATAGGTGTAACACATTTGTATCTTGGGAAAACTAAAAAGGTTTCGTTTCAATTTT
Source organism: Schistocerca americana (assembly GCF_021461395.2). Lineage (NCBI taxonomy): Eukaryota > Metazoa > Arthropoda > Insecta > Orthoptera > Acrididae > Schistocerca > Schistocerca americana. The sequence goes on along the minus strand of NC_060119.1, from coordinate 18,622,673 downwards.
GACATTAAAGTAGTGTAATTTTTGCTGGCTTCTGCAACTGAGCGTATTTTAATTTGCCTTGTTTTTAATCAATAATACTATGCTTATATGTTAACACTGTGTATTTTACATTATATTTAGTTTTTCTGCATAATATTTTTAAGGCGTATTTTAGGTGCCTAAAATGCACTTTTTTTACGACCTAGACACCTAGTAATCAAACTAACGTCAGACTCAAGTCGTATGCACGTGGCATGTGTGATGCATCAGTAAAACGGAAATGACAAGTAACTGCGACACGAGCTATAGACATGAGTAAAATGTATATAGTGTGCCCACTATCAAAGAAATTAGAAAACTTTGAGCAAAATCCACCTGTTTTCAGAGTTATGTTGTGTGCAGTCCAAAAGTATCTGCAAAGACGGAACATACTCCATGCATGGAGGTATATCTGTTTCAGACAATTTTTCACGTAGCTCTGTAACAATATTTTCACTTCGTTGTGAGGAGCACATTGTTTTTCAGTTCACACCTGTTCTCAGCGTCTACAATAATACTAGGTATGACAGATAATGTATTCTGCGATAGCCGCCAGTCCGTAGACTGCACGTCATGAAGCACTCGTTCTGCCCAAACACCTTTCTTTATTTGAGGCAAGATCTCACTTCTCACTCGATCGGCAATGTCGGGAGACAGTTCGCAGAGGACGCAAAATCTCTCGTGCTCTCGATGTATCGTAGTTCGCGCCGGTATCGGTTAGCCCTCATGAAAACACCTTCCCCACTAACAATGTTGAACGGCCAACGCACACATCTGCACACACTATTGCTTGATTGTCTCCTTTTCACTGTTACAAACTGTCGTAGGTGTAGAATGTGTGAAAGTTTTGCAAGTGCCGGCAGGAGTGACCGAGCGGTTAAAGGCGCTACGGTCTGGAACCGCACGACCGCTACGGTCGCAGGTTCGAATCCTGCCTCGGGCATGGATGTGTGTGATGTCCTTAGGTTAGTTAGGTTTAAGTAGTTCTAAGTTCTAGGGGACTTATGACCACAGCAGTTGAGTGCCATAGTGCTCAGAGCCATTTGAACCATTTTTAGTTTTGCAAGTATGCCTTTTCATGTTCGTGGTGCTTCCCTTGTATATGACAAACGCATGCATCCCTCTCTGAATGTAACCCACAGAATTATAACTGTCCCTTTCAGCCACTATCTGTTCTGTCGACTACAGATCATATTTTTTCTCGTATGATTATTATTCCTACGTCCGCTCCCGGTAGCTGAATGGTCAGCGCGACAGAATGTCAATCCTGAGGGCCCGGGTTCGATTCCCAGCTCGGTCGGAGATTTTCTCCGCTCAGGGACTGGGTGTTGTGTTGTCCTAATCATCGTCATTTCATTTCCATCGACACGCAAGTCGCCGAAGTGGCGTCAAACCGAAAGACTTGCACCGGGCGAACGGTCTACCCGACGGGAGGCCCTAGCCACACGACATTATTATTATTGCTACAATGTCCCAGTTTGAAATCTGGTGGATAGTCCCTTCAAATGTTGGTGAAGTTCAAGGAACACATTTCATTGTCCCGTACGGGAAAGGCATTGTCCATTTCAGTTTGTTATACTTTATTTTTAACGGCGAACGTCGCCCGTGGCAGGGGATGATGAGGGGAGCCTGCGATACACAGCCTCCTCCCGCGGTCCCGTTCCTAAACCATTGGCCTCCTGTCGAATATGACCGACATCACATCCTGCTTCGTCCCTCCTCTAAAGAAGAAAGCAAAGCAATCAGTATGACAAGCGGCATGCTGTCGGGGTGATCCCAAGTGTTTTATGTGGTCGGGCTAATTTTGCCCACTCGAAGTTGATATTTTCAAAACTTCTGACATTTAATATCTTACTTTTTCTTCATTTACATTGGCTCCAGATGCTCTACAGTACGAATCAACCACTGTTGCTATCGTCTTTACATCGTCATTACTCCTTATAATGACCCCTATATCGTCAGCATAGGCTCTTATAACTGTCTTATGTCCTGATAATGTTAAGCCTTTTAATCTAGCATGGACATGTCGGAGGAAAGGTTCCAGCGAAATGGCGAAGAGCGACATGGACAGAGGACTTCCTTGAGGAACACCTCGTTGTATTTGCATCGGCCTGGATTGTTGACAATTCAACGCAATTTTAGCATTTATTCCAGTTGCTATGTTCTGTATAACCCTATCGTTGAAACCTATTTTCTTCAATGTCTGTAGAAGATATTCATGATTTACTACATCGAACGCTAATTTATGTTTGTTACAGATGTTATTGCACTGATATCCCTGAATTCTGCTAGATTTTGAAAAACGGTTCTGCCTTGCGAGCAGTTCTGATGTTGACCAATAATTTTACCTGTAACGCATGAAATTCTCTTGTTTACTATTGTAGCTATTAATTTATAATCAGAATTCAGCAGTGAAATTGGACGAAAATTATTTAAATCGTTGTTTCCATTATTTTTTGGCACCAGAACAATTTTACTCTCCTTAAACTCAGCCAGAATCATTGTACCCTGAATAACCTTATTTACAATTTCCGTGATTTTGCACCTTTTATTGGCCAGTAACGGATGTAAAACTGCTGGTAGACAATCCGGTCCTGGGGACATTTTTGGTGGAGAGGCGCACAGAGTCTCATACACGTCCTCTTCACTGACAACCTCGAGAAAATTTTCGTTTAGATTAGATTAGATTAGATTAGTTTTTCGTTCCATAGATCCGTGCTGAGGAGATCCTCGTGGATGTGGGACATGTCAATTTTTTTTTAAAGCTGAAATAACAATACTAATAGTATGAATATATACAATACATCATTTGTTTCTATTAAAAAATTCGTCAATGGAGTAGATTGAGTTGGCCACTAGTAAGTCTTTCAGGCTCCTTTTAAACTGATCTTTATTTGTAACTAAATTTTTTATGTTTACTGGCAAATTATTGAAGATGTGTGTTCCTGAGTAGTGGACCCCTTTTTGAACTAAAGTAAGTGCTTTTAAGTCCTTGTGCAGGTCATTTTTGTTCCTGGTATTGTATGTATGAACTGAGCTATTTGTTGGAAAAAGAGATATATTATTTAGGACAAATTTCATTAATGAGTAAATATACTGAGGGGCAGTAGTTAGTATACCCAGTTCTTTGAAGAGGTTTCTACAGGACGTCCGTGAATTTACTCCACAAATAATACGTATTACACGCTTTTGGACTCTGAAAACTTTTGTTTGACTTGAAGAGTTACCCCAAAATATTATACCATATGACATTATGGAATGAAAGTAGGCAAAGTATGCAAGCTTTTTCATTTTTATGTCGCCTATGTCTGCTAACACTTCTGTGGTGTGCTCTTCCCAACTGAATTTATTATCAAGTTGTAATCCCAGGAATTTAAGACTGTCAACCTCTTCTATCTGCTCTTCGTCGTATTTTATGCATATGCTGGGTGGAAACCTCTTACAGGTTCTGAATTGCATATAGTGAGCTTTTCGAAGTTTAATGTCAGTGAGTTGGCTTTAAACCATTTATTAATATCCATGAAAATATCATTAGCAGATCTTTCTAGAACTACACTTGACATACTATTTATTGCAATACTTGTGTCATCTGCAAACAAAACGAACTCTGCTTCTGGCAGTGTAACTGATGAGAGATCATTAATGTACACAAGAAAAAGCAATGACCCTAAGATGGATCCTTGTGGGACACCACATGTAATTTCTTCCCATTCTGATGATGACTGATGACTTAATTCACTAGTCCCTTGCACTGACACCCTTTGTTTCCTGTTAGTGAGGTATGACTTGAACCATTTTGCAGCACTGCCCGTGACACCATAGAATTCTAATTTACTTAGAAGGATGTTGTGGTTCACACAATCAAATGCCTTTGACAAATCACAGAAAATACCTGCTGCTTGTAATTTGTTATTTAATGAATTAAGTACATTTTCACTGTAGGTGTAAATAGCCTTCTCGATATCAGAACCCTTCAGAAATCCAAACTGTGTTCTTGATAATATGTTATTTGTGGTCAGATGGTTGAGCAGCTGCCTGTACATTACTTTTTCTAAAATTTTTGAGAATGCTGGCAAAAGTGAAATCGGTCTGTAGTTTGATGGTATCTCTTTATCCCCTATCTTGAATAGAGGCTTAACATCTGCATATTTTAGCCAGTCAGGAAATGTCCCAGTTATAATTGGCTGGTTACACAAGTAACTTAGAATTGTACTAAACTCACAAGAACATGCCTTAATTAACTTTGTTGATATTTCATTGTACCCACTAGAATGCTTTGTTTTTAAAGATTATGGAAGTTATTTCTTTTGGTGAAGTGAGTTATATATTCATGTTGAAGCTATTTGTGAAGGCTAGTTTCAGTTATCCAAGGGCATTATTTACTGATCCTGAAAGTCCCATTCTATCAGTAACGGATATAAAGTACTTGTTAAGTAGATTTGCCACACTATGCCCATCAGTTACTAATGTGTCATCTACCCTTATTGCTATTTGCTCCTGTTCCTTTCTGGTTCTACCAGTCTGCTCTTTCACTATATCCCATATTGTTTTTATTTTGTTCCCTGACATTGCTATCTTCTTCTCGTAGTGCATTTGTTTAGACGTCTGAATTACTTTTTTAATGTTTTACAGTATTTCTTGTATTTAGCTAAATCATCAGCATTGGAGCTATTCTTGGCCGACAGATACATTTTCCTTTTTGTCTTACAGGAAATCTTTATTCCTTGTGTAATCCATGGTTTTATTATAGACTTCTGTTTAATTTGAGTAACTTTTAGAGGAAAACCGTTTTCAAACATGGTACTGACATTGTTCATGAATGTGTTATATTTTTCATTCATGTCATGAGCACTATAAACATCTTTCCAGTTCATATCTTTGAGCAGTTTTCTGAAACACTCAATTTTTGGTTGATTGACTACTCTCCTGTACTCAGATTTAGCGGTCTTGATAATCTGCTTGCAATTTACATCTAAAACAAGGAGCTGCATGTCATGATCTGATAGTCCATTTATAACAGGTTTTATGATATGATTTTGTTCCTTTGATTTGTCTATAAAAATGTTATCAATGGCTGTCCTTGAGGATTTAGTGATCCTAGTTGGAAAGTTTACAGTGTGAGTTAGATTGAAAGATTGCATTAGAAAATCTGTGTTAAAGTCACCAGCAACCAAAATTTCTTTGTTTCTTCCTGTTAAATAACCCAAAAAAGCTTCTAGATGATCTAAGAATAGATTATAATTTCCTGCAGGTGCTCGGTAAATAGTTATTATTATATAGGATCTGTTATGGAACTCTACTTCTGTTGCACATGCTTCTAGATGCTGCTCTAAACAGAATTTATTAATGTCAATGTTCTTGAATTTATGGCAGTTTTTGATAAATGTGGCAACTCCTCCTCCATCCATATCTACTCTGCAGAAGTAGGAAGCTAGCTTAAATCCTGAAATGTCTAACATATCTATATCAGTGGTCACTTGATGTTCAGAGAGGCAGATTATGTCAATTTGGTTAGATGAATTCAGTTCATCGATACAAATGAGTAGTTCATCAACTTTATCTCTAAGTCGCGGAATGTTCTGGTGTAATAAAGATAACTGATACTGCGTACTAATGGGATTGTAACTGCTTTGGCGAAGATGAACTGGCAGTTTCTGATTACTTTCTGTTAAACACTGTTTAAATGGAGGCTATATGATAAAATCTGACTCCTGTTCATCTGTTTTCTCAAACTGAGTGTGTCTGCCAATCTCTCTTAAAACTCGTTTTCTTTCCCCCTTCCCTATCCTAAAAAAGGCATCCCTCTGACAACTGTGACCACTGGTATTTTACCACTTGTGACAGTGTCCCCCCTTAAGTTTTCTGCAATCATCCCAGACAGTTTTCCCTTCCCTTTCCTATTGAGGTGAAGGCCATGCCTAGTGTAGTCCCACCTATCGATAGCATCCACAGGAATCAAACCAATATGGGACCCTATATCCGTCCTAAGCAGCCACTCCAACTCCAAGTTCACCCTCCCTACGGAAGAGTTCAAATGAGGCCGATCATGGCGTCTCAACACAGACACAAATCCCACACTCGTATGCTTCGTTGCTGATGCTATCTTCACCAGGTCACTCTTTATGGAATATTCAGAGTCTCTGTCAATGCTATTTCCCGGACCACCCACTATAACCACGGCATCCTCCTTTGTGAAATCCTTGCATAAAGCACCTACATCCTCTGTTACCTGATCCAGATCTGCACTAGACTTGAAAAAGTTTGTGACCTGGTGCTCTGGACCTAGATTTTCCTGCAGTAGTTGGCCAACACCTCTACCATGGGAACTACCTAACAACAGAACTTTCTTTCTCTTTACAAATTTCCCTACCTTTTTCAAGTCCTTGAAAGCTTGTTGTGCCCTTTCTACAGCTTCAGCTACATGAGGCTCATCCGATTCTGACAGAGGCAACAGGTCAAATCTATTTTCAAGATTTATGACAAAGCTGTCTGATGCTCTCCTTTGCCTGTTCCCCCTATTACCTGTTGCCACTTCCCACCTCTGTTCACCCTTCTCCCTCTTTAACCTGTCCAGATCCTCCCTTGCCTTGTCTAAGTCAACTTGAAAAGCTGCAGTTTTCCCTTCCTATTCCAGTATTTTCGTATCTCTACTGCAGATCCTACAATACCACTGGTGAGCCTCATTTATGTCCCGATTTCCCACGCCACTACATTCGCCCCAATGAAAGAAACTACAGCACCCATCACACCATACCCCGGAACTAACGATCATACGGCATGTCACACACTTCTCACTCGTGGTAAAAACAGAAATCGTATAAGCTGATTTAAGTAGTGACTAAAACGTAAACAAAGGACCCTAGAAACTATTCAGGCAGATATAAATAAATTGAAAGAGTACTGAATAAAAAAAACTGGTGATTACATATAACTCACTCTTTACTTACGATACGCGCGCGTGAAATTAAGCCTAAAATCCGTGCTATAGGCGCGAGAAGGAAAATAAACTTCTTACCCCGTTTAATCTTATTTTATACTTCACTAACACTTCCACTAATTCAACAACACTTATATTATATTTATAACACCTGTACACGTTTAAAAATAGCTTAATAACAACGCTTTTTATAATTATTTAGTGCAGCAAATACTCGAAGAGTCTGTCAGCTGTGGGGCTAGGATGTCAAGGAATTCTTCCAACGAAGCATCACTACTTTGATGTACAGAATACAGCTCGCAATAATAATGATAAATATCGTCCATCATACCCTGCTGGGTTCTGAGAATCGTACGGTGTTTTGTTCGAATTTCATCAGTAAAAGTCCTTCTTCCGTTTTTTGTATGCTTCACTAAATGACACCGAATTTGCCTTCGATTTTATTTTCAACCCTTCCATTTGACTTCTCTTGATATTAAGTAACTTGGCTTTGACTTTTTTGATGTCTGGTATCCGAAGTGAGGAACCTGTTGAGACTTGATCATACAGATCTCTCAAAACGCAATAGTAATATTCTATAGTGCATTTCATTTCTCTTGCGCTCTGGGAACTGTATTGAATAAGAACCATCCTCAACTTGGGGGACTTCGCCATTTTAAACCACCAGTCGATAGCAGTAGCAATCTACTACGAGCTTGCAGGCATATTGCCCATGTTTCTTTATTCAGGTCTTCTAAATCATGATTTACTAACAAAGAAGTGTTCAAATTCCAGTGATTCTTGAATCGGAGAACTGGCTGTCTTGTTAGATTTATGCAAGCTAAGATACTTGAATGGTCTGAAAAGTACGTAGGAATGGTTTCTTCTTTTGTCACGGAAGTTTCAAGATTTTTAGAAATATATGATCTATCATTTCTGCTACGTGATGTTGCTGTGACATAAGTGAACTCAACAATGGAGGTGTATTTCATTTCCCATATATCCTTTAATTCTAAACCAGTAACTAGTTGTTTTAGTTCACTTGAGAAATTAAAATTAGGTAACTGATATTTTCTATTTAAAACACAATTAAAATGACGTCCAAGTAATAACTGTCTTGGAGTTTCCTTAACAAGTATATCAGGTCATCTTTGAAGAAACGTGCCCTGTCAGCTCGGTGAAAACCACCTGAAGGGGCATACAGGTTGATGCTAGTCACGTCATAGATATTTAGTCCTATTCCCCTTCCGGATTCCAGACGTTCCACCTCGCAGCCTGTAATCCTTTCCGTCATCAAAACAGCTGTTCAAACACTTGTTTCGGGAGATACAGTTATGTAATTGACAAAACCTGGAATTACGAAATCCGAAATTAGAACTTCTTGCAACAGGGCAATATCAGTCGCGGATTAGTAGAAAAATTCCTTAAGGGCCGATAATTTCAAACCGGACGTAATTTTGTTTATGTTTATAGTGGTGACAGATAAGACTACGTCACTGCGTTGTCCCCTGTCACTGTGTAGTTGTTTTGATAAACTAATTTTGTTTCCAGTGGGTCAGGGTTCAGTTAAGCTACACTACTGGCACCACGAAGATGAGGTGCTACAGACGCGAAATTTAACCGACAAGAAGAACATGCTGTGATGTGCAAATGATTAGCTTTTCAGAGCATTCACAAAAGGTTGGCGCCGGTGGTGACACCTACAACGTGCTGACACGAGGAAAGTTTCCAACCGATTTCTCATACACAAACAGCAGTTGACCGGCGTTGTCTCGTGAAACGTTGCTGTGATGCCTCGTGTAAGAAGGAGATATGCGTACCATCACGTTTCCGACTTTGATAAAGGTCGGATTGTAGCCTATCGCCATTTACCGTATCGCGACATTGCTGCTCGCGTTGGTCGAGATCCAATGACTGCTAGCAGAATATGGAATCGGTGGGTTCAGGAGGGTAATACGGAACGCCGTGCTGGATCCCAACGGCCTCGTATCACTAGCAGTCGAAATGACAGGCATCTTATCCGCATGGCTGTAACGGATCGTGCAGCCACGTCTCGATCCCTGAGTCAACAGATGGGGACGTTTGCAAGACAACAACCATCTGTACGAACAGTTCGGCGACGTTTGCAGCAGCACGGACTATCAGCTCGGAGACCACGGCTGCGGTTACCCTTGACGCTGCATCACAGACAGGAGTGCCTGCGATGGTGTACTCAACGACGAACCTGAGTGCACGAATGACAAAACGTCATTTTTTCGGATTAATCCAGGTTCTGTTTACAGCATCACGATGGTCGCATCCGTGTTTGGCGACATCGCAGTGAACGCACATGGGAAGCGTGTATTCGTCATCGCCATACTGGCGTATAACCCGGCGTGATGGTATGGGGTGCCATTGGTTACACGTCTCGGTCACCTCTTGTTCGCATTGACGGCACTTTGAAAAGTGGACGTTACATTTCGGATGTGTTACGCCCCGTGGCTCTACCCTTCATTCGATCCCTGCGAAACCCTACATTTCAGCAGGATAATTCACGACCGCATGTTGCAGGTCCCGTACTGGCCTTTCTGGATACAGAAAATGTTCGAAAGCGGCCCTGGCCAGCACATTCTCTGGAGCTCTCACCAATTGAAAACGTCTGGTCAATGGTGGCCGAGCAACTGGCTCGTCACAATACGCCAGTCACTACTCTTGGTGAACTGAGGTATCGTTCTGAAGCTGCATGGGCATCTGTACCTGTACACGCCATCCAAGCTCTGTTTGACTCAATGCCCAGGCGTATCAAGGCCGTTATTACGGGCAGAGGTGGTTGTTCTGGCTACTGATTTCTCAGGATGTATGCACCCAAATTGCGTGAAAATGTAATCACGTGTCATTTATAGTATAATATATTTGTCCGATGAATACCCGTTTATCATCTGCATTTCTTCTTGGTGTAGCAATTTTAATGGCCAGTAATGTATAACAGTTTTCTCGGAAGGCTGAACATGGAATAACACTTCAATTAGTTTATTAGTTACTGACCCGTGTTTTTTTCCTACTTCTGATGTTTTCTCTTGTACCGCAAGCAGACTGATTTCCTGGTAAACTTTCTGATTTTTCCTCCAGTGATTCGTGTAGGACCATTTCTGACCGAACGTTCTTTGGGCTTGGGTCGCCCTTGCCGGATTTTCCCTTCCCTTGGTTACGAGTTACATTCTCATTTGGTTGCGTCGGTATTTTACTTCGCGGCTTATCTGGAGCAGTTTCTGCTGCCGGAGCCTGCCCTGAGGTGTTGATCGTGGTTTCAGTTTGGCCACCACTTCCTCGTCCTTTATTAACATCACTTACTTCCTGATCGACGGAAACAAATGGAGACTACAGTTTTGCAACCTCTCCCTGAATTTCTGTATTAACATGTAGCTGCTGATCTTTGCAGTCGGCTACTGCACCTGTTGTTTCTTGCAAATTAGCACTGATTACACCCTCGTCATTTTCTGGTACCGTATGTGTATTATCTTTCTGTTCATCTGTTTCCATTCGCATTTTGCCTTCCGGTTCCTCTGCCTCCTCATCGCACTGTTTTTGCTTGCTGCGAATTATGGGAGTTGGACAGTACAGCTTGTCCTTTTGAAAAACTATCAGTTGCCTCCAGAGGTAGTTTTTTCGGCTGCGTTTCAGTTTCACGAGTAGTGGAAACAGGGTTTCCCTTTGTCGTTAACGGGGGAAATTGACTCATATCGTGAAGGGCGACATCAGCTTGGCCCGCTGCGTTGACATCCTCATCCAGTTGATCCGGGCTGTTCTTTGGTAACAGATCATTTAAGGTAAGCTTCTGACGCTGTATCAAATTACTTTTAAGAACAATAGTTTGCCGAGGACATTCGTATCTGAAGTGGCCGGTTTCGTTACATATATGGCATGTAGCTTCCTGACCTGTATAAACAATTTATGCGTTATACCCGCAAACAGTTATCTGAGACGTAATATTCGTCCATCTCTACATAGCGGACCCAGTTGAAACACTGCAGTTTAAAGCGAGGCAACCATCTTTCATTTGCAGTTGGTTTAACGTCCCCGTAGTTTGAAAGAGCTTCCTTATCTTATCATTTTCAATTTCAATGGGAAGATTCAAGACACGAACGGTTTTGTAATAAATGTCCGCCCTATAGATGGAAATCTTACTTTTATAGCCATTTCTATTCAGAAAATCTACTTCATAACCCCAATTTCGTAACACTTTTATCAACAGTCCCAGCACTGATTAACTTGACAAAAACACAGTATTTTTGCTGATCCAGTTGCCAGGTATGGACGACTTCAGAATTGAGACCTGTTATCTGTGTAATCCAGTCATGTATTTCCAGGGATGTCGGCTGAACAGGACGGGATTCCTTGTCAAAACAAATACTAGAGTATTCTTCCTGAGGTTTTTAGCAATGGTTAATCCGGCGGCGCAATTTCGGTCAAACAACCGAAATTCCAATTAGTAGCAGCAAGACCAGAAAGAGCGATTACATCACAAGGAAAATGAACGAACACGGAGATTAACGGACGGACAGCACTCGGCGAGGCTCAAGTACATCGATGTAAACACGGAAGTGCAGCGCAGCAGTTAAATGCAGCCACTCTCTAGCGCGGCCGGCAATTAACACTAGGTCAGCAGTCTGTACACCACTGAGATCAAGGCTGTCCCAAACTTGGACGGTACGAACTTTGACAGTCGCGTGAGCTACTGTTCACCTGTCATACTTGGACCGTACATAAACGATCAAGTAGCCTAGCCATTTATTCTCATAGTGGAAGCCCCCAATACGTTACGAGATTGATCTGACAATGAGAACCAAATTTTTGCAGGCAATCGTTACAGAACTTGAAGCAGTTGTAATTTGTGTTGTAGCGTTTACATATGATTTTAGGCGAGAAATTCAAATACGTGGAAAGACATTTTTCGAACCCTGTGAATAATACAAGTGAAATAAGGGTTTTTCACGACTTACCGTTTTGCAAAAATTATTAACAAATCACTTTTTTGACGACGGAATCACCTTCCCTGACGGTGCCGTATTCACAAAGACTATAATAGATCGTGTGCAGCAGCATCTTTCGAATACCTGTCACATATCTGAAGCTGACATGAAAGTGAGCGGACGTGCACGGCACAGCGTAGAATGACTGCACTGTTATTTTCGTGTCGCACTGTCCTCCATAAAGGTTGCGGATTTGTTGATAAACGCTATTTTCAGTGTGTTGAGGTACACCCGAGATTTGTAACCATTTCTTAGAAGTGATTATGGTTTGAACCTCAGAAGTCAAGAAAATTCCCTGGAGGGGTTTTTCGAAATTTGCTCGAATATGCGAGCAGTAAAAAGTAAGTCTCCTCCCATTTGAAAAAGGATTTGTCGCATCCATAAAATCTCTTTTTGACTTTCTACAATTCGTGGCCTTGGTGCATTTTATAACAATCGAACACCCTTCGAGGTTAAAAATAGAATTCGCAATACGACAAATACACCTTTGACCCCTGATGCTTGTATTGCGGAGGACAAGGACAATTTCTGCTTAAGAAAGAGAGGCGATTTGGAGAATTTTATTTCTACTGATTTCACATGTCACGTCACGATACTTCTGATGAAGGAGATTTGCTTCGAGATTGCGATCTTAGTGATTCAGCGAGCTGAAGTAAAAGCGTTACTCACGATGCATTAAAATAATTTGCAGAATACACCGCATTCAAGTGCAAAACATTGACAGTTCATTAGGAATCACAACAGCAAAATGTTATGTCAATACGAAATTAACAGTTAAACGAGCTTGCTTCTCCATCGTCTGAGTGATTTGCTACTTTATAATGTTTCGAAATTATTTTTGCATCGTTTCGCGCAGCAAATATTTCACGTTGCAAACGCGCGATGGAATCATTAGCAGCACTAGTACAAATAAGGTTTTCCGCAATCAAAAAGGCAATCATTGACTTGTATTTAAGAACGAGAACTTTCACCCGCATTAGATTTTTGAATAGAAGAGCCAGATGGGATCCAATGAAGTGTGCTTCGGCGAAAATTAATGTTCTCTGGACTGCGTCGCCTTCAGCAACTTCGAATTACATTTTCCGCGTCAGCAGCAGCAGGTAAGTTCTGGCACCTCTGTCATAATATTCTGTACGTATGTCTTAACTAAAGTAGCATGGAGGATCGTAAAATATTCAGCGTAGTCAATTTATAGACAATCATCCACACCTAGTTTTAGATATTAACCTTTTAACGGTTACAATTTCCTTTCGAACGTGTCTAAAAGTATTCTCTGAAAGATTTTAAACCCCATGGATGAGAGGCTGAAAATCGAATGGCAAGAGACGTGAAAAATTGTTCTTCTGTGTGAGATTCCCATTAGCGAGTGCGCGGCTTCACCAGCGCTGACTTCCAGGTCAGTGACCAGTCAGCCACACTGACCAGAGGGTAGTTGCCGGAATGGCCTGCCTTTCTACTCCACGCACCTTGCTGGGGGGCGTAGGTAGACACGGCAGGGGACGGCATATAAGCTGTTGCCTTATTTATTTATTTATTTTTTAACTTTTGTTCACAGCTCTTGAAAAGAGGATGCGAACATAACCCACAATGGAATGGATATGGATAACACTGGCAACAATCACTTCAAATTTCGTGAACGGTTTCGTCAGGCAAAGGAAAAAGAGTAGATTTTGTTTTAGTAATGATGTTACGTCATGACAGTGAGGTCATTATTCACTTTACTCAGGCCGCTACCAGTGTCGACACTGAACAATATCCAATCGAAATTAAAGTGATACACCGCCACTTAGAATAGCAGGCGGCCGCTGGGCTGCAGCGTTGCCAATTTATCGACAGTCTCGCTAGATTAAGCGACGTTTTAAAACTGTTCAGCGATTAAATTTGCTTATGACTTCTCTGACGACTTTTTAATCGTTTCTTCAAGCACTACGTATGTTCTCTTGAAAATATATCTGCCGTAACTCCTAGTTTTTTTGGAAAACGTTAACCAGATTCGAAAAGAACAACTGCTTGATACTCCAAAAAGCTAGAGCAGGGCACTGTGAAATCGGCATTTGTCTCGTGCCACTTGCCTCGTGTCATTTCGGAAGAGTGCGGGTAGCTCGGGATGGCATTGTTAACGCTAAGGCCATGCTCAGCTACATTTTTGCACATATTCGTTTCTTTATGTTGCGTCGTGTATGGTGAGCGAATACTTAGTGGTGTAGTAGAATTACCAGTGAAGAAACAGTGCTACACTCAAAAGTACAGAAAAGAATGAAAGAATAAACCTGAATTTAGAGGATGGCCGACACCAGTTCCTGGAAACGATATTAAAAGTATGTGTCGCTACTGCCAAACTGCATTTTATGCTAAACTGAGCGATGTGAAAAGACGCTGAAACCAAGAAACATAAAATGAGACTTGACACAAATTCGGCACACAAGAACTTGCCAGTACAAAAAATGGAGAATATCAGACCTTCTAGTAAAGCAGAAGCATTACTTGTATTGTTCATTGCTGAACATTGTTTGGTTTTGACTTTGGAAAATCAGCGAGAATTGTTTAAAAATATACTTACATCGAATGAAGCGTTCAAACATGAAAAGTGAAGTGATGGGTCTACATTTCAAGGAAGCACTGCAATAGCTGATGTCGGTAACGAAAACTTTAGTTTTGCTGGTAGACGGAAGCGCTGACATAAGTGTTTTGAAACATCTGGGAATTGCAACAAGATATTATAATGAATCACAAAGAAAAATTGTGTCGACAGGTTTACCGGTTACTCCAACCGAAAACGCCGAAGCGAAAGGTCTGGCCGATGCAAAGACCGCAACCCGGAAACAAAAAATTTGATTGGAATAGGTACAGACAACGCATAATGGTCTACACAGAATTTTAGAAAACTTATTACGGGCTGTAAGATCTCTACTGGTGCGCTGTAATGAGTCACGGACCACAAAACACTGTATCCCGGAATATGGAATATACGCTAAGAGAAACTGGTTTTGTCTATGTTAAAGTCGTCAACACAAATACAGAAAAATATCTGAAACAATAAATTGCGGCAAAGCATCGTTGAAAATAATTAAAGTATGTGCGACACGATGGCTTTCCGTACGTCCAGCATCTAATCGTGTTTTACAATAATGGGATGAACTGAAATACCATTTCTCTGTATGTAAAACTAAAGAAAACTGTTACACCGTTCCGTTGTGTGTTCACAGATCTAAACCATTTGCTGTACTTATTTGCAAAGTCTTTTAGGTGAAGTCCAAACAGCCATCAAAGCATTTAAGAGTGAAATCTCCAGTCCCACAAAATTGCTGGACGCGCTTACTTTTTCTTTGCGATCGGTTTGTTTAGCAGTGACTGATCAGCCTGCTATTACTGTGAACAACCTAACACTACATCTGTTCAAGAAAGTCGTCTGAATCCCTCTGGAATTTGAATCGCCGCCAGACGCGGAAGACCCCAGGAGGTCTCTGCTGTGGCGGCGCGCGCCTCCTGGCCCGCATTCAGCGTGAGGGCGCCGCAGTGGAACACGTGGTTGCAGCCGCCAATACCGGCGTCCCCGATACAGTACTCGCATTAGACAGCGTATTTACTTTCGTGTTTTCTTTGCGAGTGGACGTGGTTGTCTTGTTTGGTTTTCTGACACTACTGTCCGTTCTTGTTGTTGTCGTAAGGTCCTTCGTTGGTCGTGTCCGTCCCCTCCGTTGTGCTGTTGTTCGCGGGTCCCGCCGCGTTTCCGTCACCACTACCCCGCGAGTGTTCCGGTCGCCGTTACAACAATCCCCATACTACACTCCGTTACACTTTTGAAACCTGTGGTAGTAAGTTGAACTTGATTGAGGATAGTAGCAAGTGGAGAACAAAACAATGCTTTGACTTTACAGTGAAGCTTGCAAAAGATTTACAAAATAGACTTCAGTCTAGAACCGCGCGTCCGCTACGGTCGCAGATTCGAATCCAGCCACGGGAAGGGATGTGTCTGATGTCCTTAGGTTAGTTAGATTTAATTAGTTCAAAGTTCTAGGGGACTGATGACCTCAGATGTTAAGCCCCATAGTGCTCAGAGCCATTTGAACCATTTGAAGACTTCCATCCAATATTGAAATTTTAACCAAGATGGACAAATTGTCGGTAAGAGAAGTTTTGCGAACTAAAACAAGTAAACATGATGTCATCGAATTAGAGAAAGAATTGGGATATAATGATATCAATATATTGAAAAAAATCTCACAACAATGGAATGACATCTATTTCAATTGATGGGAAAATATGGAGAATACAGTCGATTTTTGGATTGAAGTTCGATATCTAAATTCGTTCAATGAATTCTCCACTCTTGCATTTACTGTATTGTCTTTGCCACATTCAAATGCAGAGATGGAACAAATTTTTAGTGCCATGAATAGGTCATATCACAACACAATTGCCTTGGTCGTACTTTATTGCCATTTTGATGATAGAAAACCTTAAAAAGAATGTCTAAAAAGATTTTGGCTATGGGTTACCAACAAATGTACTAAGACCTTGTGAAACAAGCAAATCGTACTCATTTAGGACTAAAGATGATAGTGTTGCATAGCCGTCAAGTTCAATGTTGGAGCAACTTAAGTACCCTTTATTCCTTGTTACGAACTAGATTTAATATTTCTGCCAATCCCATCAAATTATTTTCGAGACATATAACGACTTTTCGCCTTCAGTCTAGCGACATTTGGTTCAGTCTTATTGAAAACACAGCTTCGCTGGCAGTTCAGTTAAATTTGAAACTAAAAAGTGCAGTTGTTTAGTGTTTATTTGTGACTTATATTTTGGTACTAATTAAATTGAATGACAGTCAGAGAAGAGTAAGTGGTTCTCGGTACCAGAACCTCTCGAAAGATGAGGAAAGACAAAATTGTGTGAAAGAATACAAAAATCCGATGTGCTAAGTAATTTTGAGTTCCCAAATAATTTCGCTGGACGAGACAACACTGAACTGCGTTACAAAGGCGACTTGGAAGAATATTTGAATGATGAGGTCACTCGTTTGAAAGTGTCCGCCTGCTTGCGCGAGTGGTAACGTATTTGCCTAACATGCTGCGCCCCGGGTTCTATTCCCGGCCGGGTTGGAGATTTTCTCCGCTCGTGGACTGCATGTTGTGTTGTCCTCATCATCACAGACGCGCAAGTCACCCAGTGTGGCGTCACGTGAAAAAAAAACTGGCAACCTGGCTGCCGAACTCACCCGGATGGGGCCTCCCCGACATCAATGCCACACGGTCATTTAATTATTTTTTTTTTCATTTTAAAAGTGTACGCGAAATAAAAACCTCCTGCCTAAGTATTGTGTATAGAGTGTTACGTGATTTGGAGACTGCACTAGAAGTACTTCGGTGAACGGCTGCAAACAGCTCCGTGACCTAGCCCTCTACTTACTGCTGAAAAGGCTTGAGGGAGTGTCTCAGGATCGAGTCGATTGTCCCGCCGCCCTCTCCGTGAACTCTGGTGTGACACAACGACTAGACTATGAAGATGTGATAACCGACGAATTTGCTACAAAGAACGTAAGCCTCGAACAACTTTGCCTGACTTGACTTTGTTGAGTTCAGTAAGCAGTCGTAGTATTCAGTTACGTTCAGATGTACGTTACTTGGTGGTGCGTTTATGCTGAAATGAGGGGCGGAAGTATTTCTCTTTGCCTAGGGAAGGCAAACAGCGAAGTTCACTCCTGGTTTTACTGCGTTTCACTGTAAAAAGATACAGTTCTTCGCACGCATTCAAATTTGCCTCTACCTTAGGACTTTAGCCTAGTGGTCTAACAGAAAAAAATTCAATCTGGAGAGTATTGTAGAGCACTTCATTGTTGGTTGCTGGTTAATTCCGTGGGCTATAAACACAGTTTGAAACAAAATGACTGCAGTTCCTCACTGGAAAGAACAACCTGGAACAGAGACAAGTCTGAATAAAATTAATTATCCTTGGCTCATACTTCCGATGAGTGGTTCTGGGGCTCTGTCGGCGCCGTCCCCGCCTCGTTCCCTTACGAGTCGATTTGGTTCGTAATTCGAGACAAAAAAAGAAGGACACTGAAATCTTTATTACATTTGAAATAGCTGCTGTCACTATTGTGCCGCCCAAACGTCCAACAGTGTGGGAAATACCATCTCACTTCAAAATCTCGCGCGATGTACAACCACTTTCATGTAGAGTTTGGAGTCTGAAGGTAAACGTGAAAAAATTTGAAAAATGTAATTAAAAGAAGACCCTGCTCCATCTCGTGCAACAGAGATGCGTGTACACACACACACACACACACACACACACACACGTACCCACACACAAACACTGATGGGATTTGACAGACTTACATGTAAACAGAAATATGTTACTCCCGCAGCGTCTCATTTCGATGTATGTCTAAAGTGTTATTTGTTAAAAAGTAAACACGTATTCGGATATTATTACATAGGGCATGACGTAAATGTGTCTTTTGCTGAGAAAGAAAAATGGGTGGTCGTTAACAATGTTCCGAGGGATTTCGCCAAAGTCAGGAAAACTGGTAACTGGTAAGATGGTGAACTTGGAACTGGGGGGGGGGGGGGGGGGGTGTCCAGTAACATAAGAGGTTGAGAGCTGACGCTGGTGCAGCGTCGACGTATTGTGTATCTTCCTTGACCGTCAGTGGCCCAACAAAATGAAGTAGTAATTCGAAATGACGAGTACAATTAACAATCGCTACAGTCCAATCTATTTTTACCTTTACCACCCCTATGCAAAGTTTACGCTAATAATTGAATACCTTTGTACGATTTTACCTTTGTCTCAAAATACACCGGCTGTGCTGACAGTTGTTGGCGACAAAACTGACCATTGAAGGAGCGTGCGTGGTATTGCTTCGTAACCTCCCCACAAAATAATAATTAAATGAATTTTAAATATTGTAACCTCTGAACAAAATTTGTTCCCATTCATAATCTCCGTGCAGAAATGCATTCACATTTCATGTACCCACAAAATTCTTTTCTCGTTTAATGTTAAGTTCGAAACAGAAAAATTCCTAAACAAAAAAATAAAAAAATTCAATAACCTGGTAAATTTTATGATGACAGCAGCGCTGCGCCACGGCCCTGTACTCTGAATAAAAAAAAAAGCAAAAATTCTTACCTCCATAAAAACTGCGAATATGTCTGCTCTTACCTAAAAAATTTTCGGCACAGCTCCGTGCAATGCTGGCCTATGCTTTGTGACTCGTGAAAGAAATTAATTATTCATTGGATAAAATCATTCAATTGAAATGAATGCTTTTTTTTTAAAAAAAAAAATTACCCGCACACTACCGCCGACTCACGCAGACTACTGCAGACTCACGCAGACTGATGCCGACTAGCGACAAGCAACAACTAACTACATACTGCTCTCTGGTCAGAGACTCTCCTGAGTCTTGCCTGTTGGAGGCAGCGCACATAGCGCATACCTCTTACAGCTTCACTGTGCGTGGCGTGTTATCACGCACGTGCACTTGTCGACAGAGAGTTCCTGCGGCCGTGCCTCTCGCGCGTGTGGCCGAGAACAGGCCCAAGTCGCCCAGACTTGAACACATCTTAGTCAACGCAACACAATGCTGCGCAACTTTTCCTTGTTGCCTTGAGTGCCTTCGCTTTCTGATGCTGCACGGGTAGACGGTATTGTCGTCTAGCTATTTTAGATACCAAGAGGACGACAAATTACACGTTTAGTATTTGCGGGTGACGTATTTCTTAAGAATCATAATTTTTTCATTACCTATTTTTTTCTTTTTTCGCACAGTAACTGGAATATAATTGACCAGTTCTCGCTGCTAGTCATCGCAAGTGGCTCGCTGAGTGGGTGGAGGCAGTCGGCGCCCTTGTCTCGCCCTGTCCCTGTTGTGGTAGTCCTGCACTGTCCTGTCCCTTGCTGTCGCTGTACTTCCCTGCTGCTCCTGTCCCAGTCCCAGTCCCTGCCTCTGTCGTCACACCTCTGTCCTTTCCGCGCCCTTCTCCCCGTTGCGGTACCTCCATCCTGACCCTGCCTCTGTCCCTTTTGCAATACCTACATCCTGTCACTGTCCTTGTTCCGTATAATAAAAAATATATCATAAAAATGTTTAGGTATATTGAGATAATGAGGTTAATTTTTAGGCGCTGGTACGAGCACAATAAGTTGGGCTATGTTTGTAAAAATGGTTCAGATGGCTCTGAGCACTATGGGACTTGTCTGTGGTCATCAGTCGCCTAGCACTTAGAACTACTTAAACCTACTAACCTAAGGACATCACACACATCCATGCCCGAGGCAGGATTCGAACCTGCGACCGTAGCGGTCACGCGGTTCCAGACTGAAGCGCCTGGAACCGCTCGTCCACAACGGCCGGGTGGTATGCTTGTAATTTGGTTTATATTAGTTCATATTAGTTGTGCATGAACGAAATAGTCTTTCTCTTGCTGTAGATCTGTGCTTACCAATCAATAACACTACGTCCGATCGCCGTATCCACCTACAAAATCTTGACCGTGTCCGTGATATGGGAACAGGATCTTCGTGATAACTCCGAAGTACAAAGGTGGGCTTCTTCAGTTCCTCGATATTACAGTACTACTTAGAATAATAACGCAATTTTTCATCAACGAAATATTAATGTATTATTCCTTCTAGAGACATCAAAGATACAGACTCTTCACTGTTTCTCATAACCAAAATAGCTACCGCCGATTACGCTATAAAATTACGTGCGTCTATCCTCGTTCCTTTGCGGAGAGAGAGAGAGACATTCCTCTTAGCGAGGGATAGGAAAAACATGTTTTCTAACACATGAAGCTCAAAAATACAGATGCTAGGCACAGGCTCTAGGCTGGGCTACCGCTTCACCTTTGCCCTTAAAGAAAACGAAAACATAAAAGCAAGAAATGCAAAAGGTACATCAGATCCGGTACCTCCACCCTGTCGCTGCCGTTGTACCTCAGCTCTGTCGCTATCCCTGTCCATGTTACCGGTGCCAAGGTGCTGTTTCTGTACCTGTCCTGCTGCAGTGCCTCCATCCTGTCGCTGTTCCATACACTGGCAAATCTCTCCTCTCCGTGTCCATCTGCCCGTCACGCCGCCACCGTCCTATCCCTGTTCGTATCCTTGTCGTGGTCGAAATTGGTAATAACCAGAATCAGAGAAATGACACGGTAGGACAAGGTCCCTTTAACTAACATCATTTATCTCTGGAAAACAACATTTCTTTACATTTGTTTGGTAACAAGAGGACCGCTTTAAAAAACTGGTAGGAAGATTAAAGTTAATTTTCCGTTACAGACATCAAGGCGTTCAGAATAGTGAATGCGACAGCTGTCGAATTTCAATAATAATAACATCAAACAAATTCAAGAAATAAGACGTTAACACTATTGATCTCTTTAAAAATTTTACATTAAACACTTTTAAATAAACCAACATATTAAAGCAATTAAAACAATTCCAGATAAATTTATGCATTTGAGTTACAATCCAAGATATTAGGCAGACCCCCTCAAAAGATAATAATTGGCCTTTAGGGATTACCGGAAAGATCTACACCAAAAAATTTGCAATAAAACTTAGAACAAGGGTACAATATGTATGAAACGTTGAAGAGAAGTTTCCTGTGCCAAGCCAGCTGAGCAAAGACCGCTTGGCCGACAGCCAGATTTCGTTTACAGTGCAAGACAGATAACGCAAGATGCTCAGCTTAAGCACAGCCAGCCAGCCAGCCAGACAGGGGACACGTGACTGCAAACAAACAGCAGGCCGCACCACGGAGCACTGGAGAGCCGCGGAAGGAGCCGCCGACACACCGCACTCCCCCAGCGAGTCAGTGAGTACTGTCAGCCGCGGCTGCACTTGTCCAGCCTTTCCATCAAGTCGGTACGCCCTAGGAGTGCTATTCACAAGGGATTTCAGATCCATTCCGTATTCCTGGATTTCCGGAAGGCTTTTGACACTCGTAGTCAAATTGCGTGCTTATGGAATATCAATTATGTGACTGGATTTGTGATTTCCTGCCTCAGACGTCACAGTTCGTAGTGACTGACGGAAAGTCATCGAGTTAACCAGAAGTGATTTCTGGCGTTCCCCAAGGTAGTGTTATAGGCCCTTTGCTGTTCCCTATCTATATAAACGATTTGGGAGACAATCTCAGCAGCCGTCTTCTGTTGTTTGCAGATGGCGCTGTCGTTTATCGACTAATAAAATCATCACAAGATCAAAACAAACTGCAAAACGATTTAGAAAAAATACCTGAATGGTGCGAAAAGTGGCAGTTGACCCTAAATAACGAAAGGTGTGAGGTCATCAACACGTGTGCTGAAAGGAACAACTTAAATTGTAAAGAACACATAGAAAATGTTGTGGGGAAGGCTAACCAAAGACTGCGTTTTATTGGCAGGAGACTTGGAATATGTAACAGACCAGCTAAGGAGACTGCCTACACTACACTTGTCCGTCCTCTTCTAGAATACTGCTGCGCGGTGTGGCATCCTTACCAGATAGGACTACGGAGTACATAAAAAAAGTTCAAAGAAAGGCAGCACGTTTTGTATGATCGCGAAATATGGGAGAGAGTGTCAGAGAAATAATACAGGATTTGGGCTGGAAATCATTAAAAGAAAGGCGTTTTTCGTTGCGACGGAATCTTATCACGAAATTCCAATCACCAAGTTTGTCCTCCGAATGCGAAAATATTTCTTTGACACCGACCTACATAGGGAGGAACGATCACCACGATAAAATAAGGGAAATCAGAGCTCGTACGGAAAGATGTAGGTGCTGATTCTTTCCGCGCGCTATACGAGATTGGAATAATAGAGAATTGTGGGTCGATCAAACCTCTGCCGGGCACTTGAATGTGATTTGCAGAGTACCCTTGTAGATGCAGATGTAGAGATAAGGTTTGCTAACGGAGCACTACTGAACGGGAGCTGCAGCTTCTTCCAGGAAGGAGTGTGGGCAACTACTCGCCAATGTCTTACCATCAGGTGGAGCTCGCAACGTGCTTCAAGGGCTGCATGGTGGTGATAACAGAGAGCCCACCAACATCTGAAACATCGTCAAAACAGATACTGAAATTCAGACACAAGTGTTCTCTTGCATGAAAATTTTCAGATACACAATTTTTTCTTTTATTTTTTTTAAAAAACAAACTAAACTTGGCTACATAACCGTAACAACATTAACCATTCCAAATATCATGAGAGTGAACGCTGGCCAGCTCATTAACACAAGTTATTTCCAAATCACTCGGAGCTGGCAGGATAATACACGTGACCTAAAACCGCGGTGTCAACTAACTGTGCGTGTATGACGACTCGACGAACGTAAACTCGAACATCTACTCAAAGAGCTTGCCGCGCGGGAAGTCGGTACTCAGAGTCGAACAACTAGTCGCGCACAACATAAGCAAACGAGACCTTTTCCTTGTGTCCAGTCATGGCGAAGAAGGGTGAACGACGACGCGGAGCAGACACACGTGGTGGCGAGCACTGCTGCCGGCCCAGCCCTGCCTGCAGTGTGGGGAAACTGTCCCCTCCCAGACGCGACTCAGGCGGCAGCTTCTGAAGAGTATAAGCGCCACCGACAAAAGCACGAGCGAGTTACCCGCGCTCCTTGGGTAGAAGCCAGCTAAGAGTAGAAAGGTGAAGTGGGCCGCCGTGACTCAGCCGCACCTCCATCCTGGCCCTGTTCCTGTCACGGTACTTGCGTACAGCCCCTCTCTCTGTCGCTGTCACGGTACCTGTTACTGTCTCTCTCGTATTATCTCCATCCTGTCTCTGTCACAGTACCTCCACCCTGTTCCTGCGCGTGCCCCTGTCGTTGTACCTCCATCCTGCCTCTGTCCCTGTCTTTGCTGCAGTACCTGCATCCTGTCACATCCCCTGTTCCTGCCCTGGTTGCGGTACCTTCATCCTGTCATTATCTCTGTCACTGTCACGGTACCTCCATTATGTACCTGTGTGTGTCATTGTACCTCCATCCTCTCTCGGTCCTCGTCTCTGTTGCAGTACTTCCATCCTGTCGATGTCCCTGTTCGTGTCGTTGCTGCAGTATCTGCGTCCTGTCCTTGTCCCTGTTCTGTCCGTGCCATTGCTGCAGTGCCCCATTCTGTCCCTGTCACAGTACCTCCAACCTGTCTAGGTACGCTGTTCCTGTCGTTGTACCTCCATCATCTCACTGTCCCTGTCTGTGGCTCTGTCACAGTACTTTTGACCTGTCCCTGCCCCTTTACCTCCGTCCTGTTCCTGTCACGGTAATTCCATTAAGTCGCAGCCCTTCTCAATGTCATCATACCTCCGTCCCGTCCATGTCCATCTCTCTGTTGCGGTATCTCCATCTGGGCACTGACCCAGTCCCTGTCATAATACCTATGTCCTGTCCCTGTCCCATTTCCCACCGTGGTACCTCCGTCCTGTTGCTGTACGTGCCCTGTCCCTGTCGTCGTACCTCCATCCTGTTCCTTACCCTGATGTGGTACCTACCTCATGTCCCTGCCCCGGTACGGTACCTCTTTCCTCTCAGTGCTTCTGTCCTGTCCTTGTCGCGGTACCTTGTTCCTGTGAATGTTGCAGTACATCTGCCATGTCGCTGTCCCTGTCATGGTACCTCCTACCTGTCAGTGTCACAATACTTCTGTTCTGTCCTTGTCACAGTACGTTGTTCCTGCCCCTGATGTGGTAACTTTGTCCTGTCACTGTCCGTATCATGTAACCTCCCTCCTGTCAGTGTCACAGTACTTCTGTCCAGTCCTTGTCACGGTACCTTGTTCCTGTCCCTGATGTGGTACCTCTGTCGTGTCCCTGTCTTTATCACGGTGCCTCCTTCGTGTCAGTGTCGCATTTCCTCTGTCGTGACTCTTTCTTTGTCACTGTGTCTCTGTCCGGTTGCTGTCCATGTCGTGGTACCTCCATCCTGTCCCAGTCGTGGCATCTCCATCCTGTGCCTGTCGTTATCGTTCTACCACCTTCCCGCCTCTGCCGCTGTCGTGCTACCACTGTCCTGCAGCCCCATCTCTGTTGGGGCGGGCTATGCCCGGGGTGAGGGGGCAAACCACGGCACACCCGGCAGCGGCAGCAGCAGCAGCAGCAGATCAGTGGAGCCTGTCGTACAGCGGGTGGGTCGCCATCGGCAGGGGGCCCGCCTCTCGCCGCTGCCCACAGTCTTTGACGAGTATGTTCCGTGGTCAGTCTAAAAATTCTGCCCCATTTACCAATGTTGATACAGCACATTGGCACGCACTAGGGAGGCTATAGGCTTAGTGATGTTTGCAGGCATAAAAGAGTTAGAAAGATGCGTGTGTACAAAACTAGCAACCTGGCAGTTGTTCGCAATTCCTAAATATGTGTGGGAATTTGTTGTACATCCTAATCTCCCACTCTGCCTGTCCATCTCCTCTTCCCCCATCTCTACGTTCATTTTCTGCCCCCACTCCGTCCACCTCCACTTCCCTCCTCTCTCTGCTTTTGATCCTTGTTTATAGGAGTTGCAAAGCCAACTATGATTAGGATTTTAAGTCGCCTAAAATGAATGGGTAAATCGGTTGAAACCATTGTTGTACGTGATGTGAGAGAGACACTTTCAGCTGCTGGGTATGTGAGTACAGTGTATTTGGCATAATTTTGATTTGCGAACGGTCGAGGATTATAAACTTCTGGACGATTCAGATTGCATAGTACTATTCTAATCGTAATCCAACAAGCCACAAATACAAATTTCCCGGTTTGTGTTAAAACCTGCTTGGAGGAACAAAACGACCGGTACGTGGTTGTATACACACATTCTGTTTAAAGTTATGCACACGGTCTCTGCTAAGAGTCGTCACGCGCTTTTTTTACGGTGTTTCGGCAGATATCTGCAATTTATTTATTTCAGTGTGCAACTGCAGACAGCCCAAGTAAATATTGCTCACCGTTGTCTCTCGTGCGACGTTCAGTTTTGAGGGGAGTCGACGGCTTCTACATCGACATGGCTACTCTGCAAATCACATTTACGACCCTCGTGGAGGGTTCATCGACCCACCTTCATAATAATTCTCCATTATTCCAATCTCGAACGGCGCGCGAAAAAATGAACACCTACATCTTTCCGTGCGAGCTCTGATTTCTTTTATTTTATTATGGTGATCGTCTCTCGCTGTGTAGGTCGGCGTCTACAGATTTTTTCGCACTCTTTTGTTTTGATGACGTCCACACCAAATTCTCTATCATGTCCGTGACACTCTCTCTCCTATTTCTGCATAGTAAAAAACGTTCTGCTGTTCTTTGAAACTTCCCGATGTACTCCGTTAATCATATCTGGTAAGGATTCCAGACTGCGCTGTAGCGGACAAGCGTTGTGCAGACAGCCTCCTTACTAGGGAAACTCCCCATCGAAGCCCCCAAAGACTTAGTGGTAAGATGGGCCGTCAAGAACTGAACAATGATCAGACATGAAAACAGGAAGAACGTGTACTGAACTGTGTCGGGGAAAAAAAAATAATAATAGTGGTGGTGGTGGTGGTTAGTGTTTAACGTCCCGTCGACAACGAGGTCATTAGAGACGTAGCGCAAGCTCGGGTTAGGGAAGGATTGGGAAGGAAAGCGGCCGTGCCCTTTCAAAGGAACCATCCCGGCATTTGCCTGAAACGATTTAGGGAAATCACGGAAAACCTAAATGAGGATGGCCGGAGACGGGATTGAACCGTCGTCCTCCCGAATGCGAGTCAATAATAATAGTACAGAATAAAACCGGTGAACGCTCGACGCTCAACAAGTGAAATATAAAGAGAGATTCAACTGCGGCGCCGTAGTGGTTAGGTGTTCATTAGTGTCGAGGATCGGTGTGTCGGCCAGCCTGTGGGTAGAAATGGCTCTGAGCACTATGGGACTTAACTTCAGAGGTCATCAGTCCCCTAGAACTTAGAACTACTTAAACCTAACTAACCTAAGGACATCACACACATCCATGCCCGAGGCAGGATTCGAACCTGCGACCGTAGCGGTCGCGCGGTGCCAGACTGTAGCTACTAGAACCGCTCGGCCACATCGGCCGGCCCTGTGGGTAGTTTTTAAGGCGGTTTTCCATCTGCCTCGGCGAATGCTGGCTGGTTGCCCTTATTCCGCGCAGTTACACTGTGTATGCGATTGATGCGCAAACACAATTTCCACGTACGCGTACACCATAATTATTCTACCACGCAAACATTTGGGGTTACGCTCGTCTGGTATGAGACGTTCCCAGGGGGTCCACTGGGGGCCGAACTGCACAATAACCCTGGGTTCGGTGTGGGGCGTGTGGACTGCTGTGGCCTGTTGTGGGGTTGTGAACCACTGAGGGCTCCGGCGGGACGAAGCATCTCCGTTGATTCTAGGTCCCCAGATTAATACATATATAGGTGGTCACGGTGTTGGACTTCAAGCTGGACGAACCGTGTTCAAAACTCCCTCGTGCCATTTATTTTCTTTTATTTTTCATAACGTTATGAACTGTCCGTCAGGTCACTGAAATGTTTGTTCTCTTTCTGTAGCATTGGCAGTTGTCATACTATGCATTGGTTATAGAATACGTCACGTGGTAAGAATACGTTACCATCGCAAGAAAATGTGATGAAGAGTGAGAGCAGGCGAGATACCACATAGACGTCTCACAGAAATGAAAACAACAAATAAACGAGTGCGAACTAGTTTACAACAAAGGAATTCAAGGATCAAAACTTCCAAAACGGAACGCAAGTTCAAAAACGTTAAAAACATGTTTTGACAGATTTGACTGTCTGATTGTGAAACTGTTGCGCTCATTTGACGCAGCTTATGCGACAAACTACTATGTTTTCATCATTTCCGTGGGAGTGGTCACACATTCATACGAACATCTAAATCGGGCAAGGAGTCATATCTTACTTACCAGACGTACAAATTAGGAGATACCTTTCATGTGACACGCGCACTGTCACTAATGCCATGTATGACACACCAGAAGTTTTTTACAGTCGAGGATTCGGTTGACTTACCACCTTGTCGTCAAACGTTTGCGGTTCCCATTCGAAAGCCACTTCCTTTCGGCTACTAATAGAGTAGTTGTGCAGAATTAATTGTCATTGTAGATCTCAACCTTACACCTCGCTATTGCTAACGGACGTTATACAACGACACAGACAAAAATTTGAATACAGCGGAAAAAAAGAAGAAAGAGTAAATTTCACGCGGGGAGATTTGAACACAGCTCGCCCGCTTGACAGTCCATCACCGCAACAACATAAACACGACGCCCTTCCCCTTTCAGCCTGATCTGTATTGCACTTCTTGTCCTTGGGCCGTCCACTGTTTCTGTTTTCCTTTTCCTGCTTTCACGCTTGATCTGAGTTCAGCTTTTGTGAGCTGACCACTAGGCGCTCTTACAACTAAATTTGAGGGGGGCGCGATGGGGAGTTTGCTAAGTGTTCAGCCAATAAAACGCAGTCTTCGGTTTACCCACAACATTTTCTACGTGTTCTTTCCAATTGAAGGTGTTCGTAATTGTAATTCCTGGTATTTAGTTAAATTTACGGCCTTTTAGATTTGAGTGATTTATCGTGTAACCGAAGATTAAGGGATTCCTTTTAGCACTCGCGTGGATGACCTCACACTTTTCATTACTTAAGGTCAGTTGCCAATTTTCTGCCCGTACAGATATCTTTTCTAAATCGTGTTGCAATTTGTTTTGATTTTCTGATGACATTACTATCCGATAAACGACGGCATTATCTGCAAACATCCTAAGACGGCTGCTCAGATTGTCTCTTATGTCGTTTATATAGGTAAGGAGCAGCAAAGGGTCTTTAACACTACCTTAGGGAATGCCAGAAATTACTTCTGTTTTACTTTATGACTTTGCGTCTATTATTACGAACTGTGACTCTCTCGCAGGAAATCACGAATCCAGTCACGTATTAGAGACGATATTCCATAAGCACGCAATTTCACTACAAGCTCTTTTGTGGTACAACATCAAAAGCCTTCTGGAAACCTAGAAATATGGAATGAATTTAAAATACCTTCTCAATAGCACTCAGCAATTCATACGAGTAATGAGCTAGTTCTGTTCCACAAGAAAGATGTTTTCTAAATTCGTGTTGACTGTGTGTCAATAGACCGTTCTCTTCGAGGTGCAATACAATACAATACAATTGTTCGAATACAATATACACTCCTGGAAATTGAAATAAGAACACCGTGAATTCATTGTCCCAGGAAGGGGAAACTTTATTGACACATTCCTGGGGTCAGATACATCACATGATCACACTGGCAGAACCACAGGCACATAGACACAGGCAACAGACCATGCACAATGTCGGCACTAGTACAGTGTATATGCACCTTTCGCAGCAATGCTGGCTGCTATTCTCCCGTGGAGACGATCGTAGAGATGCTGGATGTAGTCCTGTGGAACGGATTGCCATGCCATTTCCACCTGGCGCCTCAGTTGGACCAGCGTTCGTGCTGGACGTGCAGACCGCGTGAGACGACGCTTCATCCAGTCCCAAACATGCTCAATGGGGGACAGATCCGGAGATCTTGCTGGCAAGGGTAGTAGACTTACACCTTCTAGAGCACGTTGGGCGGCACGGGATACATGCGGACGTGCATTGTCCTGTTGGAACAGCAAGTTCCCTTGCCGGTCTAGGAATGGTAGAACGATGGGTTCGATGACGGTTTGGATGTACCGTGCACTATTCAGTGTCCCCTCGACGATCACCAGTGGTGTACGGCCAGTGTAGGAGATCGCTCCCCACACCATGATGCCGGGTGTTGGCCCTGTGTGCCTCGGTCGTATGCAGTCCTGATTGTGGCGCTCACCTGCACGGCGCCAAACACGCATACGACCATCATTGGCACCAAGGCAGAAGCGACTCTCATCGCTGAAGACGACACGTCTCCATTCGTCCCTCCATTCACGCCTGTCGCGACACCACTGGAGGCGGGCTGCACGATGTTGGGGCGTGAGCGGAAGACGGCCTAACGGTGTGCGGGACCGTAGCCCAGCTTCATGGAGACGGTTGCGAATGGTCCTCGCCGATACCCCAGGAGCAACAGTGTCCCTAATTTGCTGGGAAGTGGCGGTGCGGTCCCCTACGGCACTGCGTAGGATCCTACGGTCTTGGCGTGCATCCGTGCGTCGCTGCGGTCCGGTCCCAGGTCGACGGGCACGTGCACCTTCCGCCGACCACTGGCGACAACATCGATGTACTGTGGAGACCTCACGCCCCACGTGTTGAGCAATTCGGCGGTACGTCCACCCGGCCTCCCGCATGCCCACTATACGCCCTTGCTCAAAGTCCGTCAACTGCACATACGGTTCACGTCCACCCGGTCGCGGCATGCTACCAGTGTTAAAGACTGCGATGGAGCTCCGTATGCCACGGCAAACTGGCTGACACTGACGGCGGCGGTGCACAAATGCTGCGCAGCTAGCGCCATTCGACGGCCAACACCGCGGTTCCTGGTGTGTCCGCTGTGCCGTGCGTGTGATCATTGCTTGCACAGCCCTCTCGCAGTGTCCGGAGCAAGTATGGTGGGTCTGACACACCGGTGTCAATGTGTTCTTTTTTCCATTTCCAGGAGTGTATGTCCCAAAAATCCTACTGCATATCGGCGTTAATGATATGGGCCTGTCATTAATTACCTTTCTTGAATAATGGCTTGACCTGTCCAACTTTCCAGTCTTTGGATACGGATCTTTCGTCGAGTGTGCGCTTGTATATGATTGCTAACAAGGGAACCTCCCCACCGCACCCCCCTCAGATTTAGTTATGAGTTGGCACAGTGGATAGGCCTTGAAAAACTGAACACTGATCGATCTAGAAAACAGGAAGAAGTTGTGTGGAACTATGAAAAAATAAGCAAAATATACAAACTGAGTAGTCCATGTGTAAGATATACAAAATCAAGGACAGCACGAGCTCAGGAGCGCCGTGGTCCCGTGGTTAGCGTAACTAGCTGCGGAATGAAAGGTCCGTGGTTCAAGTCTTCCCACGAGTGATAAATTTAACTTTTTGTTTTCAGTTTATGTGATAAACTCTTATGTTTTCATCACTTTTTTGGGAGTGATTATCACATCCACAAGAAAACCTAAATCGGGCAAGGTAGAAGAATCATTTTACCCATTCGCCAAGTGTACTAGTTTTTTTTTTTTGTTTTTTTTTTTTTTAATCTCATTTTGTTCGTTGAATCTGATCGGAGCGGATGTCCTAAGATACCCTTTTAAGTTCGTTGTTGATCTATTAACTCAGTTTTTTTATTACAGAGGACAGCTAACCCTCTGGCCGAACACGCTGAGTTACCGTGCCGGCGTTAGGTGGGTCGACAACATATTCCTGTCATGTGACGCACATGCTGTCACCAGTGTCGTATAGAATATATCAGACGTGTTTTCCTGTGGAGGAATCGGTTGACCTATGACCTTGCGATCAAATGTTTTCGGTTCCCATTGGAGAGGCACGTCCTTTCGTCAACTAATCGCACGGTTTTGCGGTGCGGTCGCAAAATACAGACACTAAACTTATTACAGTGAACAGAGACGTCAGTGAACGAACGGACAGATCACAACTTTGCGAAAATAAAGAAAGTAAAATTTTCAGTCGAGGGAAGATTTGAACCAAAGACATCTCGTTCCGCAGCTGCTTACGCTAACCACAGGACCACGGCGCTCCCGAGCTCACGCTCTCCTTAATATTGCCTATCTTAAGCCTGAACTACTCAGTATGTATATTTTGTTTATTTTTTCATAATTCCACAGAACATCTTCCTGTTTTCTCGATTGATCTGTGTTCAGTTTATCAAGGCCTATCCACTGTGCCAACTTTTAACTAAATCTGAGGGGGGTGCGATGGGGATGTTCCCTTGTAAGTATGAGGCTATTGCATCGGCATACTCTGAAAGAAATGTACGTAATTGGTATACATTCTAGACCGGAAGACTTGCTTTTATTAAGTAATTGTAGTTGCTTCATTACTCCGAGGATAACTATTTCTGAGTTACTCATGTTGATTCGAGTTCTGGAATATTTATTTCGTCTTGTTCTTGATTCGAATTCTGGAATATTTACTTCGTCTTCTTTGGTGAAGGAATTTGGAGAGGCTGTGTTTAGTAACTCTGGTTTAGCAGCACTGTCATCAATCGTATTTCCACTGCTATCGCTTAGAGAAGGCATTGATTGTGTCTTGCCGCTAGCGTACTTCACACACGACCAGAATCTTTCTGGATTTTCCGCCAGGTTTCGAGGAAAAGTTCCGTTGTGTAAACTATTACAAGCATGTCGCATTGAAGTCCGCACTAAATTTCGGTCTTCTGTAAAAGATTTTGTGTTCGTATAGATTTGGCATGGTTTTTTTCTTTGTTTCTGCAACAGTGTTCTTGCCCGTTTTGTGTACCAAGCTGGATCAGCTCCGTCGTTTGTTAATTTATTTGGTATAAATCTCTCAATTGCTGCCCATACTGTTTCTCTTAAATCAAGCCACATCTGGTCTACACTTACATTGTTAATTTGGAAGTAGTGGAGATTGTCTCTCAGGAAGTGAATTTTTATCCGCTTTGCTGAATAGGTATATTTTTCTTTTATTTTGGGGGTTACACTATTCACTCTCGCTACAACCACCCTGTGTTCACGAATCCCTGTTTGGTTTTGATGCTCATTATTAGCTGAGGGCTATTTGTTGCTAAAAGGTCAACTTCGTTTTCACAACCGTTTACTATTTGCATGGGCTCATAAACTAAGTACTAGAAATAATTTTCAGAGAATGCCTTGAGCACAATTTCAGATGATGTTTTATGCGTACCTCCGGATTTAAATGTGTATTTTCGCCAACATATCGAAGGTAAATTAAAGTCACCATCAACTATAATTGTATGAGGCCGGTACGTGTTAGTAATTAAATTCAAATTTTCTGTGAACCCTTTAGCAATTGTATCATCTGAGTTGGGAGATCGGTAGAAAGATCTAATTACTATTTTATTCCGGTTGCTAAGAATGACTTTTGCCCAAACTAACTTCCAGGGACTATGTAGTTCAATTTCGCTACAAGATAAACTACTTCTAACAGCATAGCCCCCTCCAACTGCTTTCTGAGCACCGTCAGGTCCTTAGCAAAAATTTCCGCCGAACTTATATCCAGCTCTATCCAGCTTTCAGTGCCTATAACGATTTGAGCATGAGCGCTTTCTATTAGCGCTTGGAGCTCTGATACTTTTCCAACAGAGCTATGTCAGTTTACAAATGTTATACCGATGGTTCCTAGTTCTACGTTCTTCCTGTGTTCAACCTGCTCCATGTTGAGATTGCAGCCCATTTTGTATTTCCACGAGACCCTTTAAGCTAAAAAACTGCCCAGTCCACGCCACACAGACCCTGCTACCAGTGTAGCCGCCTCCTGCGTGGAGTGGACACCTGACCTATTCAGCGGAACCCGAAACCCAACCACCCTACGGAGCCTACGCGGCCGCAGAGCCGCCTTAGCCTCTGGCTGAGACCCGCCACTCGCCTCTGTACCGGAGGTCCGCATCGTGCATCCACGCCTGGAACAACCCCACCCAGTATGCACACGGAGTGCATACTGACTTTCTGCCCATTCTTGGCTTGTTTCCCGCTTCAAACAAAATGATTTTTAAAGCTGAATTTTATGCGACCATTCGATTGCGCGGTCCCAAATTAGTCTAATGCGATATTCGTGCTGTAGATATGTACTGACACGGAGATGAAAACACGGGGAACAGCCGGTACTCCAGTGGCGACTGACCAGCGCTGCAGTCAACGCGCTGCTGGCGCTTACTCTTCGTTTTTTTACTGTCCCCGTTAATACATGTCAATAGCACGAATATCGCACTAGGTTAACCTGCGACCTCTCTATCGAACGGGCACGTACATTTTGTTTGTGATGTGAAACAAAGCAACGATATCCGTCGGCACTGGGCGGGGGGCGGGGGAGAGGGGGGAGGCGTCGCATAAGACAGGCGATGAGCAGTACTTGTTTGGAATGACTCCAGCTGCTCACAGCAGATACGAAATTGAAAATATTTGTCGGAACACCGTAGAAAAAGCTTCTGACCACTCTTAGGAGAGACACCCTGCCTGAGGAGAAAGAATCTATGTAGAGGAAATAGTATGTGTAATGATTTAAACGCGATATCGCTGTTAAAAATAACTGAAAGAAAAACAAATCGCACATTTTAATAGCACAGCACTTTTTGCTCGCAGTCGGTTTTAACCGAACAGTTGAGCTTTTGTTTAAAAAATGTACACCCAGTGTCCATCTGGATGTTCGTTAGACTATTTATTGTGTAACGAACTGAAGAAAAACGATCAAGAACTTTTTGGGAATTTTGCGAGCTATGCTTGGCTATCATCATCAGCAGCAGCATCAGCCAAATCGATTACTCAGTGATGTGGCAAGGCCGTAGCCACAAAGGCTACGCGGGGGGAGTGGCGGGTGGGGCGGGGGGATCCAGGCGGTCCCCTGAATCAAATTGCACGCGGCTTAGCTGCCGCGTAGTGAAATTAAAAGACATTTTGATTCGGAAACATGCGATAGCCATCAAGGTCAACGATAGATTTACCATAAACCGTGTATCCACCGACAACACTATCGGCTACCTCAGCATCACCCGACTTAATTCGACTACATTCCATTATCCTCGTTTTGCTTTTGTTGATGTTCATCTTATATCCTCCTTTCAAGACACTGTCCATTCCGTTCAACTACTCTTCCAACTCCGCTGCAGTCTCTGACAGAATTACAATGCCATCGGCGAACCTCAAAGTTTTTATTTCTTCTCCATGGATTTTAATACCAACTCCGAATTTTTCTTTTCTTTCCTTTACTACTTCCTCAATATACAGATTGAATAACATCGGGGAGAGGCTACAACCCTGTCTCACTCCCTTCCCAACCACTGCTTTTCGTTCGTCCCCCTCGACCCTTATAACTGCCGTCTGTTTTCTGTACAAATTGTAAATAGCCTTTCGCTCCTTTTTATTTTACCCCTGCCACCTTCAGAATTTGAAAGAGAGTATTCCAGTGAACATTGTCAAAAGCTTTCTCTAAGTCTTCAAATACTAGAAATGTAGGTTTGCCTTCACTTAATCTATCTTTTAAGATAAGTCGTAAGGTCAGTGTTGCCACACGTGTTCCAACATTTCTACGGAATGCATCTTCCCCGAGGTCGGCTTCTACCAGTTTTTCCATTCGTCTGCAAAGAATTCACGTCAGTATTTTGCAGCCGAGACTTATTAAACTGATAGTTCGGTAATTTTCACATCTGTCAACACCTGCTTCCTCTGGGATTGCGATTATTATATTCTTCATGAAGTCTGTGGGTGTTTCGCCTGTCTCATACATCTTGCTCACCAGATGGTAGAGTTTTGTCAGGACTGGCTCTCCCAAGTCTGTCAGTAGTTCTAATGGAATATTGTCTACCCCCGGGGCCTTGTTTCGACTCAGGTCTTTCAGTGCTCTGTCGAACTCTTCACGCAGTATCGTATCTCCCATTTCATCTTCATCTACATCCTCTTCCATTTCCATAACATTGTCCTCAAGTACATCGCCCTTGTATAGACCCTCTATATACTCCTTCCACCTTCTGCTTTCCCTTCTTTGCTTAGAACTAGGTTTCCATCCGCCCTCTTGATATTCATACAAGTGGTCCTCTTTTCACCAAAGGTCTCTTTAATTATCCTGTAGGCAGTATCTATATTACCCATAGCGAGACATGCTTCTACATACTTACATTTGCCCTCTGGCCATCCCTGCTTAGCCATTTTGCACTTCCTGTCGATATCATTTTTGAGACGTTTATATTCCTTTTTGCCTGCTTCATTTACTGCATTTTTATATTTTCTTCTTTCATCAATTAAATTCAATATTTCTTCTGTCACCCAAGGATTTCTACTAGCCCTCGTCTTTTTACCTACTTGATCCTCTGCTGCCTTCACTACTTCATCCCTCAAAGCTACCCGTTCTTCTTCTGTTGTATTTCTTTCCCCCATTCTTGTCAATTGTTCCTTTATGCCCTCCCTGAAACTCTGTACAGCCTCTGGTTTAGTCAGTTTATCCAGGTGCCATCTGCTTAAATTCCCACCTTTTTGCAGTTTCTTCAATTTTAATCTACAGTTCATAACCAATAGATTGTGGTCATAGTCCACATCTGCCCCTGGAAATATCTTACAGTTCAAAACCTGGTTCCTAAATATCTGTCTTACCATTATATAATCTATCTGATACCTTCTAGTATCTCCAGGATTCTTCCATGTATGCAACCTTCTTTTATGATTCTTGAACCAAGTGTTAGCTACGGTTAAGTTATGATCTGTGCAAAATTCTACAAGGTGGCTTTCTCTTTCATTTCTTACTCCTATTCTATATTCACCTACTACGTTTCCTTCTCTCCCTTTTCCTACTATCGAATTCCAGTCTCCCCATCACTTAAATTTTCGTCTCCGTTCACTATTTGAATAATTTCTTTTATCTCATCGTACATTTATTCAATCTCTTCATCATCTGTTGAGCTAGTTGGCATATAAACTTGTACTACTGTGGTAGGCGTGGGTTCGTGTCTATCTTGGCTACAATAATGCGTTCACTATGCAGTTTGTAGTAGCTTACCCGCACTCGTATTTTTTATTCATTATTAAACCTACTCTTGCATTACCCCTATTTGATTTTGTATTTATAACCCTGTATTCACCTGATCAGAAGTCTTGTTCCTCCTGCCACCGAGCTTCACTAATTCCAACTATATATAACTTTAATCTATCCATTTCCCTTTTCAAATTTTCTAACCTACCTGCCCGATTAAGGGAGCTGACATTCCACACTCCGATCCGTAGAACGTCAGTCTTCTTTCTCCTGGTAATGACGTCCTCTTGAGTAGTCCCCGCCCGGAGATCCGAATTGGGACTATTTTACCTCCGGAATATTTTACCCAAGAGGACGCCATCATCATTTAACCTTGCAGTAAAGCTGCATGCCCTCGGGAAAAATAACGGCTGTAGTTTCCCCTTGCTTTCAGCCGTTCGCAGTACCAGCACAACAAGGCCATTTTGGTTAGTGTTACATGGCCAGATCAGTCAATCATCCAGACTGTTGCCCCAGCAACTACTGAAAAGGCTGCTGCCCATACTCAGGAGCCACACATCTGTCTGGCCTCTCAACAGAGGCACCGACGGTATGGCTATCTGTATCACTGATGCACGCAAGCCTTCTCCTCCCCCCCCCCCCCCCCCCCCCCACCGACGGCAAGGTCCATGGTTCATGGGGGGAATATTTAGTTACATTAAAAAAAATTTAAAGGTAAACTTACGAAAATTGGGATTTCACTTCTTGGTTAGATATAAAGAAATGTTTGTTTTGAGATGAAAGTTGCTACGGAAAAATCTCCATAAGAATGCAAAAGGCATGTTTAACAAGAACTTTGAACTCTAGCTACCACAATCGCTTTTTATTCAGTATTACATTCGGAAAATGCCGTGGTAATATGGCCTTAATTATCGTGAATAGCTTAGAAGGTGTTGCAATTTGTGAACGGTATAAAATTTGATTAAATAGAAACAAAGAAAATCTCTGCAGGCCACACAGTGTACGCGAGCGAAGCAGCGCGCGCTAAGCTAGTCTAGTGCTGTAGTAGCTGAAGTCAGCTGTTCCGCACACAATTAAACTTTAAAATATGCATGCATTCATGCACTACCAAATTGCTAAACGTGCGCAATCAAAGGAAAAACATTCAGCATCAGGATTCAATCTCTTGTTGGGAACCATTTTTTATTTTTATTTTAAAGCAATGTCCAACAACCAGTTTTCTTCAAATTCTCCGCCGACTTGCTGTAGTTCTGTGTGTTGAGCCACTGAGTTAGCAATCGCTGGATTCTGGAGCCCACATTGAAAATAGTTTTTTGTGGTTTCCCATTTTCAATTTAGGAAAGTGCCGGCGTTGGTCCCTTACTTTAGGCCACAGCAAATTCCTTCCAAATTCCGTTCTTTCCTTGCAGTATCCAATTCCTTTACAGATGCAGTCCTTCCGTTTAAATGAAAAGAGCTACGTCGAAGACGAACCGAGCAGTTCTTTGGAGACTCTCAGCACTAATAGATTTGTGATAAATAATAATCCAAATTCTCATCACTTATGTTCAAGCATTTGTCAGCCGGGACATTCTTTAACGGAAGTGACAGATGCCTACTTATATATAATGGAAAAATTCTTAGAAAAATCTACATCGCTGTACTCCGAGACGGAACCTTGACCGAAGGACTTACAAAGGAACTCTACGAACACACAGACAACATTACAGATAAATGTAGGAAAAGATGCCTACAGTTCTATGGGCGCCTATGTAGAACGGATGATTTTTAACATCGTTAATGCAAGCAAATTAAACACCAACTGGATAAAAGACACACAAGGAGACCTGCAATAAATGGAAATCTCAGAAGAATAAACTGAGGACGAAGAACAATTCAGGAGAAAAATAAAAAGCACGGAACTTGGACACTGCCCAACCAGAGAAACTACAAGGCAGAAATGGACAGACGAAGGGAACAGAGAACCACATTTTTGGAAAGAAAAGGAAGGAGGGAAAGGAAGTGAAGCTATGTTTGACTCAGGTTCACGCGCTCTCCTAAAGGAAAGTAATCGAGAATAATAATATTATATAAACAGGAAACGTTTGTAGCAAATATCTCGAAAGAACTTTGACTGATTGACTTAATATTTTTACACAATATTATAATAAATGTTCGGACGTGCACAGGCTACATATTTTTAATATGTATGGTGTATAAATGCATATATAAAACCAATACTTCCTTATGAAGATAAGTCATTGTTTGAGAATGTTACCAAAAAATCTCGAAAAGTTCTAGACCGACTTACGTAAGTTTTTTATACAATAATAAACTTTCGGACGGATACAGGCTATAGAAATTTGGAACATTTAGGGTGAAGAAAAAGTCACGCACTCAGACTTTGCAGGGAAATTCCTCACGTACTGGCAATACAAAAATGTCTCTCTCAAAATTTCGTTCTACGCTTATTTCGAGCAGTAAATGGACGTTAAATATCGGCGGTCTGGCAACACTAATAAAATGTACGGTAACTACCACCGTCAGCAGGTGAAGTAGTTTTCTGCAGTGGATAGCGTTTTGGGTTAGCAAGCAAAGGGTTTAGGGTTCCATTGTGGACTGTGGATTATTTGTTTTTATTCGCTAAAAGTATCTGCGTGTACGGTATCTCGCGTCTTAACCGTCATACAGCGATTGCAGTGAGTCTCTCACAGAACTGTTACAGTTACGTATTACGAACACGGAAACAATACATTCGTTTCCATTATTCACCTTTTAAAGACATCTTTTGTATGTCGTGGAGGCGAATTGTTTCGCATCACTCCATCTACTAGCCTCTAAACCTGATTTCTGTGTGCCCTCCCCCATCGATTAAAACCAACTATTATTCTTACCACGTTCAAATCCATTACAATCCGTTAGGGCATTGCGTCACCAGTAGCATTCTTTGGAAATAATTTCGATGGAACTATTGGGAGGAGGATACACAAAAAACAGGTTTGGATTCTAGTACATGAAGTGGCACGAAACAATTCGCGTCCACGACGTGCAAAAGGCTTCTTTAAAAAAGCTGACCAATGGAAACGATTGTACTCCCGTTTCTGTGTTCGTAGTATGTAATTGCAAATATTTTGTAGAAGACGCACAATAATTGCTGTATGACGATTACGACGCCAGATGCCGTACCACGCAGACTACTTTAAGCAAATAAAAACAAATATGCCTCAAACCATAATCGAACCCTCGACCTCCTGCATGCCATCCAAAACCTAACTGCCCAGTAATATCCTGTCTGCCAACAAAGGTAGTTACTGTACATGCGATTACAGAGTTGCCAGATTGCCAGTTTTTAACATTCATTTACTACTCGAAATATGCGCAGGACGAAATTTTGTGACAGTCTTTTTTGTATTGCCAGTATGTGAGGAACCGCGCTGCGAAGTAAGAGTGCGCGAATTTTTCTTCGCCCTGTATATCTTATGGTAGTACATACATAAATGGGAAACATTGTTAGGAAAAATCTCCGAAAGTTCGTTAGGAAAAATGTCTAAAGGTACTTGACTGATTTACTTCAGATTTCTACACTGTGATAAACGCACAGAAGGACACATGCTAAATTTTCTTTTATAAATAAAGAGAAACGTTGTTCGCGAAAATCTAGAAAATTTCTTCACCGATTTACTTCAAATTTTCACACGATACTCTAATAAATTTTCGTATAGACAAATTTGCTACACATTTTTTCAAAATAAATGAATAAAGTAGAAACGTTGTTGGCAAACATTTCAAAAAGTACTTGCCTAATTTACTTCGTATTTTTATGCGATATCCTAATAAATGTCCAGACAGACATAGGCTATATCTTTTGTTTTATATAAGTGTCACATAAATGTGTATACGCTGTATAAAGACGAAAAGTTATTGGAAAGTCTCGAAAAGTTCTTAACCACATTTACTTCAAATTCTTACTCAGTACTCCTATAAACATTCCTACAACAATGGAAAATCTGGAATGTAACAACATTATATAAAGGAAAGTTGCTACTCACCATACAGCGGAGATGCTGAGTCGCAAATAGGCACAACAAAAAGACTGTCACAATATAAGCTTTCGGCCAACAAGGCCTTTGTCGAAAATAGACGACCAGACGACAAAACACACACACACATGACTGCAGCCTCTGGCAGCTGAAGCCACAAAACTGTAGTTTCTGACGTATACAAGGCTTTTGATAAGACAGGCGTGTTGTAGTGCCTTAGTTTTGCACTACGAGATGTTGCTCTTTTGTTACAGCGAATGCACGTCAGCTTGTACGCCTTTTACAGTTTTGATATTCTTCCGGTGCTGGAGATTGTGCTCAGACCTGTGGATTGGATGGTTTCTCCTAAGTACTTGAAGTGAGTGACCTGTGAGATTCTTCCGTACAGTGTTTTCAGTGGAAGTGTTCCAGCTGATTTGGTGTCCATACACTGAGGTTTTTGATACTAAGTTTGGAGTCCAGCTTTATAGTACATTTTATGCAGTTTGTATAGCGTTAGTGTGGCTTCATCTTTGCTGTTTGTTTACATATCCAGGTCATCAGCAAAGGGCAGGCATTTTACGATGACTCTTTTTCCTTTCTCTTTTCCAGTTTTGATGCCGTTGACATGTTTTTTACTATTCTCTTATTATTTCTCCAAGTAGGTCGCTGAACGAGAGTGGCGATGAGCGGTCTGCTTGTCGGATTCCTGTGTGAATTTCGAATGAATTTGATACTTCTCGCATGAATTTTACTTTTGAGTGGTGTCCGTTAAAATTCTCATTAGTTCTTCATGGTAGCCAGCTAATTTGTCCCTGTAGGTCTTGTAAAATTACACCTGTTGTTCTTTGTAAAGTTTTCTTCTATTTCAATCAACCTCTTATTATCGTATTTGCGTTTTTCTCGTCGAATGATTTTAGAAGCGTTTTCCCGTACCTCTACGAATACGTGCCACTAGTCTGCTGTTGTGTGAGTATGGAAATGATTCCATGCTTTAATCCTATACTCGGCAGCTTGGTCGCTTTTGGTATTCCACCACATATGTTTTCTGCTTCGCGGCGGTTAGTGTCTGCTTCACTTTTGCCGCGAGTTCAGACCAGTTTTTGGTATATACCCTGCTCATTTCTTCAATGATATTCTTGTTGTTGTAAGTTCTAGGTATTCTAGATCAGCCCGGAAACTCAGGGTTTTCTGTTGGTCTGAAATTTTATTTTCATTTGGAGTAAGAGGTGGTCTGATTCGAAGCCACTCCTGGTTTTTCCATTGGGTAATGACCATTTTTATTGGTTCTCATTTGAGCGGTCTACGACGGCAGTGTTGAAAGTCTTTCTGAAGGTGACGTATAATCAGTGTCTGAATCTGTGTTGCAAAACATATGCTGCCAAATTGTTTCCATCCTGTGACTTTTCTATAAGAACCTGTGATTTTCAGGTTTCTTGCACTGCCATAATTTTGATGCTGAATCTGTCGAGCGTATTAGTTAGTTGTTTCAGTTTACCTCGCTCCGGTAAACTGTTTTCGTTCAGTGTACCTACGAAAAACTTTAGTTTTGTACAAAGAGGTTTTGAAAAACTCCGATTCTTCTCGACATGCCACGTCTGGTTCCCTCAAAATCCTGTGACCAGAATGGGAATCCAGCCTATTCGCTGACCTGGGATAGTTGAATTCTTTCCTGTTGTTCTGACACGACTGCTTCAAGTTGAAGGATGTTTCTGTGTTACCTCCGATGGAGATCACGAGAGTGTAAGAATTTTGTTGAGATCAAGCTACTTGTCTAACATGCACACCAGCTAGGTGAACAAACGCTGACCAACAGGCACTGGAAACCAAATCAGACGCTGATGGATTTTGTAATAGTATTTGGCCCACCCTGGGTATTTCGTTTCCCCAACACCACTTATATCTGGGAGGCTTTCTTCTACCCGTCGTGTGGGGAGGCACCCGATAGGAACCTGACAACCACACACGGGCTCTTTACATAGTATATTAATACAGGGTGTTCAAAAAAAGTGTCGAGTACTTTGAGAGGTGGCAGTATTCATCGGAACAAGAAAAATAAGTTCAGTAAACATGGATCCGAAATCACGTACTTATGAGATAAACACGTATTTATAGGAAGGGGGTGCGATGCTTGGTTGCGGATATTAACACAGTCGTTGCATTGCTGCCATTAGGTGGTCCGCTGTCAGTTGTGTGGCTCGAGTTGTGTTGTAGGCTAAGATATTTTCCATCCTGTTTGTGTGCCCTATTGTGCAGTACTGTCAACTCTGGGTACTTATCGTGGTGTTTTACCTTCTTTCAATCGCGGATTCGCTTATGTTTACTGTTATAGCACTCATTGTACGTTCAGGTGGTGTAGTAAATTTATATTTTCTGTATCTTTCACGACTTCTTAGCAATGGAAGTCTACTGCTTGACAAGTGAAACAGGGGATAGTAATCTGCTACGGTTTAGCAACTGGGCGTATCCTGTGAGCCCGCGCACTCTACGGTGGAAAATATCCACAGGGCAGAGGGCCCTCTGATAACCTGTGCGGCAGTCTTTTGCAGCGGCTGCTTTTCCTTGCACCGTGGACGACTGACGGTGGATGGCCCCTGACATGGAGGGCCGTGTGCTGCTTTCTGTGAAAGAAGCCCCTGGGACGAGTGTGCGATGGCTAGCAGCAGCAGCAGCAGAAGGCATGTCTCGCTCTCTCACTTCATGAACGGTTGCTGTACCTATAACACATAGAGCGCTTTCGGACCCTTAGGCCACAGGATCGCCATGGCAGGCGGGGGTTCTGCCAGTGGCTGTTGCAGAAGCGTGCCGCAGATCCACTGTTCACATGCAGGATTTTATTTACTGATGAGGCAGGGTTCATAAGAGACGGTCTTCTGAATTTCCATAAGCAGCGTGTATGAGTAGGTGTAAATCTCCGACCAATTCTCAGTCAACGTATGGGCAAGCGTACTCGGTGACAGATTAGTGTGGCCATTCGTGCTGCCACAAAGGTTAACTGGGGAACATCATCTGGACGTTCTCATTAATGTACTGCCTGCCTTGCTGGAGACTGTGCCACAGCAGCAACGAATACAGATGTGTGGTTCGTGGATCGTGCCGCTGCACTGGTCGGGCAGGGGGGCGCGGACACCTCGGTGTGCAGACCTCAGTCTCCTAGTCTTTTGGTTATGGCGACACACGAAGGAACTGCTCTACGCCACGCGAATCGAGGATGTGCGGACACTGTAGGGTCGCGTCTTCAATGCGTGGTAGGAGGTACAACAACAACAACGGTGTATACGTCCAAGGGTGCGTCACTCCTTACGCCGGAGGGCAGAGGGATGCATTATCACGAATGGACGTCAGGCTCAACAACTGCAAACACGAGTTATCGCAGAAAGGATGCATTTCCGAAGCCGCGTTTATCGGATTCATCTCAGAAAGTTTGCGTTTCCGGGCCCGTGTTTATTGGACTTGCTTTTCTTGTTTAGATAAGTACTGCAACCCCTCAAAGTATGCGACACTTCTTTCTGAACGCCCCGTATGGTATATGTATGCACCATATACTCGTACATTTACAAAAATGTATAGCCTGTGTCAGTCCAAAAGTTTATTAGAGTACTGTGTTAAAATGTCAAGTAAATCGGTGAAGAAGTTGCCGAGATTTTTTGGTAACGACGTTGAACTGCGACTAGTCTGTATATGGAGCGAAGTGTTGATATCTGTCGTTATCTCCTCTCCCGTAGACTCGAAGAGCTTGGAATATTTACTAATTTATTTTTCGAAAAAAGACAGCCTCATCAGTTTCTAATCGGAGAAAGTGGTTTCCGTAATAAAGAATTTTTCGAAACAGTTTCTGACCTTTGGCG
This sequence comes from Schistocerca americana, assembly GCF_021461395.2. Lineage (NCBI taxonomy): Eukaryota > Metazoa > Arthropoda > Insecta > Orthoptera > Acrididae > Schistocerca > Schistocerca americana. The sequence continues at coordinate 18,578,295 of NC_060119.1, read as the reverse complement.
TAAGCTGCCCAGTAAAGATAGCTTTAACTTACCCGTGAAAGTAGCGTTCCTAGACCCCCACTATGTGCGGCATCTTACAGCTTATGCCGGTTTCTTGGAACACGCCCAATGCGTTTTCCAGGAACATCCGAGTGAATACTCAACTGTGTGGCAGTTGAGTCGGTAGCTCGGTGTCCGGGTGCCGCGATGTGCGCGCGTCCGTGGGCCGGCTGGCCGAGTGCAGCGCCCGCCTCCACACTGTTTACTGGTCGTCTGGGCGAGTTGCTGCGAGGCAAAAGTCGCAACGGTGGTCGCGTCTTCCCCTAACTGAAGGTAATCAAAGGAGACTGTGGAAAGCGTGGCGAAATATCGCAGGGGTGGACGTACCCGCGTTTGTGTGAAAATCAGTGTTGCCCGAGAGTAAAATTATTGTCCCTCCTCAGCTGACCTCGTGAGTACGGTACCGCCACTAACAAGGGAGGTCGCCAATTGTGAAATTCAGATTCGATTCATACTGCGCATAATAAAAGCTCATGGCCAGAGGGGTAATGTGGCAAAGCACCAAGACGCACTTCTCAGCCGTTGTCGAGAAAATCGACAGTTAAAAGATACCGTTGCGGTGAAATACTCTCTACGATTTACAATTTCCTACAGCGTCGTGGCGCAGCGGTAAGCGCTCGTGTTCGTAATCCGAAGGTCGCCGGATCGAATCTCGCGCCATGCAACGGACCTCGATATCACCCTTCTTCGACGAGTCCACACAGAACTGCAGTTGAACATTCACGGGTACACTGCTTACAGCACCCCATCTAGCGATGCTGCCGGTGGAACTGCCGTCCTCTTAAGCGGCGGCGTCGAGGCTTCAGTCGTCACGTGTCTGCCGTCTGCACGAGGGCTTGTCATTACGGTGGGAGCAGTCCGTTTTGTCAATGTATACTCGCCCTCCGGGACGTCTCGTCGCGGTGAATGGATCGCCTTTTATTCTGACGGAATTGCTCCACTCCTGAATGGGAACACTAGAACACTATGTCATAGGCGGCGATCTTAATAGCGTCCTGGATCCGGCGGACCGACGCAACGCTACTCTTCCTGCCTCGCACTACGACCACTCGTGCAGGAGATGGCGCTTCGAGACGTGTGGCGCCTCGTCCGTGGCTACACCTACTTCACCGGCCGCTCCACCAGCTGCCTCGACCGATCTGCGTCTCCTGAGGACTCAGAGCAGCGGCAAGGGACGTGGAACCGTGGCCGACACTTCTCACCGACGATTTGGCATACGTCTATGCAATCACGCTCCCCCGTCAGTGCGCATAGTGGAGCCGTGGTCCGTCGACACCGAACGTTCCCAAAGTGTAAGAGGACGCATGTCGGCACGAGATCGGTCCTCTGTGGGACCGCTGCCTCCGGCTTCTGCCCGTCCGTCCTCCCGCCTATCACTGGTGGCTCGACTGCGCCAAGCCGGCTCTCTGACGGGCGCTCGTGGGATACGGCTGTGTCAGGCGACGTCGGAATTTTATTAGACAGCGCTGAGGGGACTAATGACACAGCTGCCACCACGAGATCGGCAGACAGCGGTTAACCGCCTCGAAGCTCGCTCCTCCGTCTCACCGTGCAACGGCTTAATGGAGACCGAGTCCGAGTCATGGCACGAGAGACCATCCCCTCCGACATCACACCCGTACATCACGTCATCAGAGGGAGGCGCCACCGCAAGAGCCAGCATCAGTCGAGACAGCAGCGGGAGGACGCGTCGCTGCAGCGTTCGTCCAGCATCACACGACGTTTTATGCCCAGGACCCAGAGTACGAAGGCATCCTGTGCTTCGTGATACAGGGTGTTTCAAAAATGACCGGTATATCTGAAACGGCAATAAAAACTAAACGAGCAGCGATAGAAATACACCGTTTGTTGCAATATGCTTGGGACAACAGTACATTTTCAGGCAGACAAACTTTCGAAATTACAGTAGTTACAATTTTCAACAACAGATGGCGCTGCGGTCTGGGAAACTCTATAGTACGATATTTTCCACACATCCACCATGTGTAGCAATAATATGGCGTAGTCTCTGAACGAAATTACCCGAAACCTTTGACAACGTGTCTGGCGGAATGGCTTCACATGCAGATGAGATGTACTGCTTCAGCTGTTCAATTGTTTCTGGATTCTGGCGGTACACCTGGTCTTTCAAGTGTCCCCACAGAAAGAAGTCACAGGGGTTCATGTCTGGCGAATAGGGAGGCCAATCCACGCCGCCTCCTGTATGTTTGTTTCGGATAGCCCAAAGCAATCACACGATCATCGAAATATTCATTCAGGAAATTAAAGACGTCGGCCGTGCGATGTGGCCGGGCACCATCTTGCATAAACCACGAGGTGTTCGCAGTGACGTCTAAGGCAGTTTGTACCGCCACAAATTCACGAAGAATGTCCAGATAGCGTGATGCAGTAATCGTTTTGGATCTGAAAAATGGGCCAATGATTCCTTTGGAAGAAATGGCGGCCCAGACCAGTACTTTTTGAGGATGCAGGGACGATGGGACTGCAACATGGGGCTTTTCGGTTCCCCATATGCGCCAGTTCTGTTTATTGACGAAGCCGTCCAGGTAAAAATAAGCTTCGTCAGTAAACCAAATGCTGCCCACATGCATATCGCCGTCATCAATCCTGTGCACTATATCGTTAGCGAATGTCTCTCGTGCAGCAATGGTAGCGGCGCTGAGGGGTTGCCGCGTTTGAATTTTGTACGGATAGAGGTGTAAACTCTGGCGCATGAGACGATACGTGGACGTTGGCGTCATTTGGACCGCAGCTGCAACACGGCGAACGGAAACCCGAGGCCGCTGTCGGATCACCTGCTGCACTAGCTGCGCGTTGCCCTCTGTGGTTGCCGTACGCGGTCGCCCTACCTTTCCAGCACGTTCATCCGTCACGTTCCCAGTCCGTTGAAATTTTTCAAACAGATCCTTTATTGTATCGCTTTTCGGTCCTTTGGTTACATTAAACCTCCGTTGAAAACTTCGTCTTGTTGCAACAACACTGTGTTCTAGGCGGTGGAATTCCAACACCAGAAAAATCCTCTGTTCTAAGGAATAAACCATGTTGTCTACAGCACACTTGCACGTTGTGAACAGCACACGCTTACAGCAGAAAGACGACGTACAGAATGGCGCACCCACAGACTGCGTTGTCTTCTATACCTTTCACAACACTTGCGGCGCCATCTGTTGTTGAAAATTGTAACTACTGTAGTTTCGAAAGTCTGTCCGCCTGAAAATGTACTGTTGTCCCAAGCATATTGCAACAAACGGTGTATTTCTATCGCTGCTCGTTTAGTTTTTATTGCCGTTTCAAATATACCGGTCATTTTTGAAACACCCTGTATGATCCCAGAGTAGTGGCCCAGGACGACGCCATGCTGGCTCCCACAACCGCTGAAGATTTAACAGTGGCGTCGATCACCGCCATCAGAAAGCTTACCGGACGAATTCTGCCGCGCGTTCTATCACCTGATGCCAGCTTGTCACTGTCGATTTTGATCACGCCTTTGATCGTGTCGACCACGGTTTCCTTCGTGCCGTGCTTCAACACATGAGCCTCTCGCAGACGTCGTCAAGAGTGTTCCTACGTGTAATCCATGGGGTTCACTCCCGGGTTATGGTCAACGGCCACCACACCAAACACATCACTCTTGGACTGTCTCTCTGACAGGGATGTCCTTTATCACGAGTCCTATTCGCGGCGGCCCTCGAACCCGCACTTTACAGCCTTCGCCAGTGAGTGGGAGGCATCTGCAGCCTTATCAACATGTGCGGGATCACTGCACGGATGTCGGAAGAGGCCTTTCCAGAAGGTTCCCACACTGACCGCATTGGGAGTGCAGTTCTCCAGTACAGTTTGCCGAACTGTCACAGCCACATATCGCTGGCTACTACCATGAACACGTGCGCTGCTCCGTAGCAGCTAATTCATGGATGCGATTCTCCAGACGCGATACGATTAGGGCTTACTTAGTGTACAAACTTATTATTATTATTATTATTATTTTATCACACATTCTTCCTCTGTCACTATGGCCCATAGTTTCCAGGCAGCGTATGGACATTTTGTGAGAGCAGGTCACACATTCAAAGTGCGATGTGAGACGCTCACAAAACCCGCAGGGCAGAACAGGTGATTAGGATTGTGGAAAGGCCCAAATAAAGTGTCGGTCAGATTCACTCAAAATTATAATTTATTGCAATTTAAAAGCACCTTTAAATCATAACAGCACATAGGTGAACCTTTAGAACTACGAGTTTCAAAAAGGCAATTATTTCACGGCTGAAGGTCTCCAAACAGGAAATCTTAAAAGTCAACACAAATACAAATGCAGTTAAAATAGCAAATAAAATAATGAAAATATATATGGTATCAGAGACAGGCTGAAAAGCCTCAAGGCAAAAGTAGACAGAACAAACATATGCAAGATGTAATACAAGTAGCTGAGGGTGCAAGATACCACGTGTGGGATGGAGAAAGAGGTGTGAATTTTATTTAGATTCTATAAATGAAATGCAAGGAGTGCTGTTCAACATACAAGTGGTTTAATCAGTAAAACTGTATTAAACAGCATAGGCAATAATTATTGAAATTTTATCAAATTCATTAAACATTCACTCACAAATTATTCAAATAATGATAAAAAAAATTGGGTCGCCAGATACTGTAGAAAGCATAGAAAAAAACAACAGATGGAATGGAATTGACACCAAGAGCTCACAACAAGTGAACTATACAAGGCGCCTGCCCTGGTATCTGCCTTTTAACATGAGCATTGTATGACTTCATTCTAATTTAACATATAAATAAATTACACGAGACGGGCTGACCTGGTGTAGTAAATGAGGAAGGAAAAAACAGCTGAACATATGACTCTCTTAGCGGGCAAACGGTGAATACTGTGCCTTGCGTCTTTATGAGCATCTATCACATTGCAAGGAAATTGAAGAAAGCGAAAGAAGAATGCGCAGCTAGGAAAGCGAGCGTTTTCTGTATGACCATATTCATAGCGTGCTCGGCGTGGCGGTGGAGTCGGCTGCATCAAGACTCCGCCGGCGTCATAGCTGATAGCCTCTAACATGCCCTACGCTGAAAATAGTGACCGAAATCTGCTACTGGAAGGTATCATTACTTGACGACGGTATGCGTCCATCTGCAAGTGCAGACCTACGTGAAACTGCATTAAACAAAGCTCAAAACTGTTCTAACAGTACTACCGTCATCGGACATGTAGTAAATAAAAAATGTGATCCTGAGTTAAGCTCTGGATAACGCGCACAGTTAGTGAAGCTCGCGTACTTGGATCTAACAGACTTTGCTCTCTACGCTGTTTGCGACGAATGCAAGCGATAAGAGAATCCTTGAGAGCCGGCCGCGGTGGTCTCGCGGTTCTAGGCGCTTCAGTCCGGAACCGCGTGACTGCTGCGGTTGCAGGTTCGAATCCTGCCTCGGGCATGGATGTGTGTGATGTCCTTAGATTAGTTAGGTTTAAGTAGTTCTAAGTTCTAGGGGACTGATGACCTCAGATGTTAAGTCCCACAGTGCTCAGAGCCATTTTTTTATGTTTTGCCTGATTCCTAATATTCACGGTACACTCGTGAAATGGTCCTGCCATTGTAGCAGCAGTAACCGATCTGACAACTGCGCCAGACACTTGTCGTCCTACACAGGCGTTGCCGGCCACAGCGCCGTATTCCGCCTGTTTACATGTCTCTGAATACGCGTGCCTATACCAGTTTCTGTGGCGCTTCAGTGTAAATGGTCAAGTGGCATTTCGCACAGAACTCGCCACCCATGCGTGCCTAAAAAGCAAGGCTCTCATGTACACGAGAAACGGCCTCCTACACCTGCTCAGGAGATAACTGTTGATAAATGCGTGCTATGTGTGCATACGAAAGTATAAGAGGTGTAGGTTTTCTACGTCATGTTCAGACGTTATTCGACAATGGAGCAACTTAAGAATACGTATTTGCATCCCACAACTGCATCGCGCCACATGTCAGATATAAGAGACATAATTATGCCTGAGATAATTGCTCATATAACAAAGATCAATGTTCACCAACGACAGACAACAAGGAACCACTAGCTGATATTCACTGTCTCCTGTTTTGTTGGCTGGATTCTCAGATCTCGTCTTTTGTTTACAATTTATCTCCCAGATGAACCAAAAACGGATGATAAAATTCTAGGAGAATTATTCGGGCGATTTATGTCTCTTGAAATCTACGACTCTACTTGAAAGAGAAGCATTTTGCAACTGACCAAGGTGCCAACGTTGTCGCCGCACTGCGCGATTATTCACGACTGAATTATTCCTGCCGTATGCCAAATACAGTCGTACGACATGCTTTTACGGCGGAATATAAGAGCGTCACTTGTCCACAAGTTCCCGGTTTTTTGACAGCGATGAAAGAATTCGTCATTTACGCAAAGAAAAGTGGCCTTCTTAATGCTCTTGATAGATCGCTGGAGCAATCCAACGACACTCGCTGGAATACGCAGCTAACAGTGTTAGGATCGGTAGAAAGCCAATATTCGTCTTTGAGGGAAGAGATCTCTGAGAAGACAGGAATAGCTCGAACTGTAGGAACTGATAGCACGCTGATGGTAGCTTCTCACGGTACGTATGCTATTCTATCGCTGTAATTTTTATACGTTATCGTTTATTTTATAGCTTTTAAAACATGAGGGTTTTTGTAACCCTTCAAAGAGGCGTACAAGGATTTAGAACTTAAGAAATTACCTACACTGCATCTTCAGCATTTGAGTCAGGCGCCCAAGGGCAAATAACCCTCTGAAATAGAACTTTTACGTAAACACCTCAAAGTATGAGGTGTCATGAGGTAGCGGCTTTTTTCTGGGCGCCATTTTGTAATTTAAAAATGATATCTGAAGGTAAGAGGCGTGAAGTCATGGCGAGGTTAGACGTAGAATCCATTTACTGCTATGTTAACTGATAACTCTCAGTCGAAATCGAGGTCGGTCACAGAATGTAGTGTAAGTCGCGCTGGTTCAGAGTCGATGTTCCTTCTCTGAAAGAACAGCCGAACACGGTACATAAGAATACTTTACCAGTTCGCCCGACCGAATTCGTGAGCGACAAATTGAATGGAACCACTCAAATACCTTCAACAACAGAACATTTTATTTTATTTTCAGTAAACTTTCATATTCAGAGCACGGATCGCATCGGTGCGGATTTACAAACTGGTGTACTAAAAGGCTTTTGTACTTTTCGAATCAGGTAAAAAACATTATAGTGAAAGAGACATGCACAATCCATTCTTTCATCAAACTCCACAAGAACACTACCAGAGGAAGTAATGAAGTTTGCTTTGTGGGCAGATGGCGATGATAATCTTGCTCCAGAAGATACATTAGAGAGATGTTTAAATCAAAAATAAAAGAAAATACGGCTTCTTCGTGGAAAACGAGCCGAAAATATTTTGCTACTCTTCGGAGTATCTCCAGAAAAATACTGTGTACACACGCATCTAGTTCTGCTTCTGGAAGAAATTTTGGTTATGCAGGTTTTATTTTCAACTCAAGACGGTCACCTCACATCCGGACAATATTGATGCTCTTCTTTTTCTCCATAGTAACTCTATCCGAGACCAATGAGAGAAAAAGTATGCTGAAACTCTTTTCGGACTTATGCCCGAGGCAGGATTCGAACCTGCGACCGTAGCGGTCATGCGGTTCCAGGCTGTAGCGCCTAGAACCTCTCGGTCACTCCGACCGGCTCCAAATTATGACTGAGCAGCGCTGCCAATACTGTCAGTTTCATTTCAGCCTCAGCTCACCAAGATTTAAACTTAGTATTTAGAAAAATATATCAGTTTATTCATAAGTGTCTTGATCGCAATTGTTGGTGATTCTTACTATCGGTTAGAACGCCTCGAAACGACGTAGATGACGCTGAGACTCGAGGCCGCAAATGACCCGAAATACCACAAAAGTCGACGATAAACGCTGAACACGTCCCTACCAAACAAAGCCATCCACCCTCAGCGCCCGGGCCTGCCCCACAGGCCGCCCTCCTCCTTCGTGAATCCCCTCACCTCTACCGATCCTTCCTCTGCACTCATGACTGGCATTTACAACGACACATCCGCAACTTGCTTACTGCGAAGACACGCCGTGCCTGGCGGCAGACATGCACACAACTCCCTGTAAAGTGTTCCAAGTATTGGCCTGCTTTCCACCGCCCTACCTCTCCTCCTCGATGACCGTCCCCTTCCTGACAACCTCGGTAAGGCCAGACACTTTGCCTCCCACTTATCCCATGTCTTTTTCATTCCACATGATCCTCAATTTGATTATTCCCTCTTCCCTGATGTCATCGAACGTACGGATACCTCCACTCCTCCTCTGGCTCCCAGCTTCCAGTCCTTGGTCCACACACCACCATCAGGACTTAACAGTCCCATCACTACACAGTACATCAGCCTCACACCCCGCACTAAACGCTACACCGCTTCCGGTCACGACCGCGTTTCAAATACTACCCTTCCTCCTTCCTTGCAGTCCTTGCCGCCCTCTACAACATAATCCTTGCCACTGGCTTCTACCCAGACCTGTGGAAAACCTCCCATACCCTGATGTTATCCATACCCAACAAGCCACCATCTGATGCCTTTTCCTATTGCCCTATATGTCTCACCTCGATGTCCAGCAAGCTCTTGGAATCCATCCTTACCCGGCGCATCCATCACCACCTCCACCGACACCGCCTCCTCCCTAACACCCAGTGTGGTTTTTGACCTTCCTTCTCTGCTGATGACCAACACCTACACCTCACTCATCTCCTCTCCCTCCAGCTTAACTCCTGTCGCTCTGCCATTTTTGTCTTCCTAGACCTCGAAAAGGCCTAAGACCGTGTATAGCATCCCAGTCTCCTATTTAAACTGTGCCCTTCCTATCAACTATATCTGTCTGGTTGCCTACTTCCTCTCCCGCCAGCCCTCCTACGTTACCATCCATAACGCCGATTCCCACACCTTCTACCCCTCCGTGGCCCCAGGGCTCTGTCCTCTCCCCTCTCCTCTACCTCATGCACACGCCCCCCCCCCCCTCCCCAGTCCACTTACTGCCTTCCTTGCCCTTGCTCCTATCCTTCAATGGTCCCAACGCTTTCTCCAGGATCACCTTGACCTTTTTGCCACATGGTGCAATTAGTGGCTCCTCAAATTCAGTCCTTCCGAGACCCAGGCAATCATCTTACGTCGTACCACTCGCCCCTTCTAGCACCTTGATTTTTCCTGTACCATCTGCACTCGTCCTGTCCGCCTCTCCCCACCCTCACATACCTTGGACTACCCTCACCTCACCTGGATCCCTAATCTCCGCTCTAACCAATACAAAGCCTCCATCTCCTTAAAATCCTTTCTGGCCGGACATGGGGGTTGAACCCATCTACCATCCTCCACACCTACAAATTCTTAATCCATCTCATCCTCTGTTATGCCAGTGCCACCTGGATATCTGCCCCCCTCAGATCCTAAAAGTCCTTCCAGATCCTCGAGCACCATGCACTCTGCCTCGCCTTCCGTATACGCCTCCCGTCCCCCATGTGGATCCTCTGTGACCTGATTCCTTTCCCCCATCTGCTCCTTTTCCTTGAACATGTCCGAATCCTCTACACCTCCCACCAACTTGATCCTCCTCATCCCCTGGTTGCTCCTCTCCAACCACCGCCCACTGCCGCCCCCTACCCTCCACCTCTACATTCTTCATCTCCTTTCCCCACGTGGCTTCCATCAACTTCCCCTCTCAGGTGATGCCCTCTCTCCATCCATTTATCCCTCCAATCAAATATGATCCTCACCTCCTCCTCCCTTCCTCTGTCCTTTCCCCGGGTTCCCTCTCCCACCCTGTTTTTCCTCCACCTACCCACTCCTTGACTCCATTCTCTCCCCCGCCAAAAAGTCCTTTTCCTTTCCTCTCCACTATCTTCCCCACTCCTTTTTCGCGTCCGCCCTGCTTCCCCCTTTTTCTGTGCCCTCTCCCTCCATCGGCTACCCCCGCCTTTTTTGCTTTTCCTCTCCTCCCCCTTTTTACTCCCCCTCATCTGTTCAGGTCCTCCCTCCCTCCCTCCCTCCCTCCCTGTACGCATATGCATTCGTACTCCACACTGCAGTGTCTTCCGTGAGTGTTCATTATTGCGTGTTCCCCTTTTGTAAAGTGTTGCGAAGAGAAACCAGACTGCCGCCGTGTTTTTTAATTGTTCCTGTCTATTTCCTAAGTGTTTTTAATCAGCATGACTGACCCCTTTGTTTTTTTTATGTTTTCTTCCCGACTTTTTCGCCATATACCGTCACCGTTTTATCATGTCTTTTTATTGCTATATCTCCTCATTATGTTCTTCAACTTTATCTGTAGGCTGCAGAGCGGCGTATTACGCTGCTGCGGGGGGAATCGAAATACAATAAAGAAAAAAATAAAAAGGCTGAACATGTGAATCCCAGCCCTTTCACGGACGCGGACATACGGAGGTGGAAACAACGGTCGCCGAAGCGTCATAAGAAACGCCGCCTCTCGACAGCAGTCGACCAACAGGGCGGAGACAGGGAGCACGCTGCCGACGCCGTCTCTGACGGAATATACCAGCACCGCCCAGAGGCACGCATCCGACACCACGGATACGACGGCGGCCTCGCCCAGCCCAGGACAAAGACCAATGAAGACGCGCCGTCATAGACTCCATCACCGCTCGGTGACTGGGCTGCTGAAATGGAAGCAGAAGACGCACAAGACACCCTTCACATTCCTTCGCCGCACGGGACCGGCGCCCCACACGGGGAGAGCCTGACACTCGTAGAAGGGCCGCATTAAAGATACCTGCCGCAAACAAAGAGTAGCAAAACTGCACCATTATCACCGAGAGGCCGCCTTTGCGTCTACTCACTCCGTATTTAGATGTCCCTATCCTACCGTGTGGGTACAGTCAACGTTAACGGCATACGCTCTGTCATCAAAACGCGCATGTTCCGTGATATTCTCCGGGCGGCGGACCTGGATAACACCCTCCTTCAAGAAGTCCATCCAGAGCTGCAACTGAATATTTATGGATACACAGCCTACAGTGTCCCACCGAGCGACGGTGCCGGCGGAACCGCCATCCTATTACGCGACGGCATCGAGGCATCGGAAGTTACGTACCTGTCATCTGCACGAGGTGTTGCCATCACGGTTGGAATTGTCCGCGTTGTCAATGTTTACGCGCCCTCCGGGTCATTTCGTCGCAGAGAAATGGTCACCTATTATGCCCACGAAATTGCTCCACTGCGGAATGGGAATACTGAACACTAGATCATAGGCGGCGCTTTTTATAGTGTCTTAGATCCAGCAGACTACTCTACATGCCCAGCACTACAGACTGGTGCGAGATCCGGCGCTACACGACACGTGGCGTCTCCTTCACCGACCACTCTGCCAGCCGCCTGCACCGGATGTACGTCTCACGAGGACAACAGTACAGGTCGTTTTACGCCGAGGACCCACAGACTGTTCGCGAGTGCGAAGACTTCCTGTGAGGAATGCCTGATGCCCGAGTGGTGGCCCAGGACGACGCCCTGCTGGCTCCCATAACTGCGGAAGACTCAACAGCGGCCTCGGCACGCGGCGCCCCAAACATATCACTGGGTCTAGACGGCTTACCGAAGGAATTCTACCACGCCTTCTATCCCCTGGTGCGGCCCGCTCGGTTGGCCGTGCGGTCTAACGCACGGCTTTCCGGGCGGGAAGGAGCGCCTGGTCCCCTCACCGGCACGAATCCGCCCGGCGGATATGTGTCGAGGTCCGGTGAACCGGCCAGTCTGTGGACGGTTTTTAGGCGGTTCTCCATCTGCCTCGGCGAATGTGGGCTGGTTCCCCTTATTCCGCCCCACTTACATTATGTCGGCGACTGCTGCGCAAAAAAGTTCTCCACTTACGCGTACACCACCATTACTCTACCATGCACACATACGGGTTACACTCGTCTGGCGTGAGACGTTCCCTGGGGGCTCCACCGGGGGCCAAACCGCACAATAACCCTGGGTTCGGTGTGGGGCGGCGGAGGGGTGAAGTGGACTGCGGCAGTCGTCGTGGGGTTGCGGACCACTGCGGCGGGGACGGAGCCTCTCCGTCGTTTCTAGGTCCCCGGTTAACATACAGTACAATACAACAGAATCCGCTGGCGGGCGTTCAGTGGATTCAGATGTTTCAAGACCTCTCCGCGACGATTTTAGCATCCCCAAACCGAGCGGTTCTCACCGATGTCACGAGTATCGCCCCCTTACGCTACCGAACGCGCATTATAAACTTTTCGCCCGTATCCTCCGGACTCGTCTTCAGACCACCATCGGACACGTGATCCATCCTGACCAGACGTGTTTTGGGCGGACACAACAACATCCACAGGGCACTTGGCCCCTACCGCGACGTCACGGCGCTGGCGGCGGCCTGCCGCCTCCGAGGCGCTGTCGTCGCCGTCGGTTTTGATCTCGCCTTTGGTCGTATCGACCACAGTTTCCTTCGCGCCGTGCTCGAACGCATGGGTCTCTCGCAGGCGTCAGCAAGGGCGATCTTACGCTTAATCCATCGGGCGCGCTGCCGGGTTATGTTCAACAGACAACAGACTGAACACATCACTCTTGGCCGGCCGCGGTGGCCGAGCGGTTCTAGGCGCTTCAGTCCGGAACCGTGCGACTGCTACGGTCGCAGGTTCGAATCCTGCCTCGGGCATGGATGTGTGTGATGTCCTTAGGTTAGTTAGGTTTAAGTAGTTCTGAGTCTAGGGGAATGATGACCTCAGAAGTCCTATAGTGCTCAGAGCCATTTGAACATCACTCTTGGACGGTCGGTGCGACAGGGATATCCTTTATCAGGAGTCTTATTTGCGGCGGCGCTCGAACCTGCACTGCACAGCCTTCGCCAACGACAGCGATCGCCTTCCAAAAGGCTCCCTCACTGAACGCACTGGGGGTGCAGTTTGTAATGGATCTGGGAGATGTTATTTTTTTACCGTATTTGTCGATACTGAATTAAAAATGTTTATTTATATTTTTGTCAGAATTTATTATAATTTGTCTTATTATATGTTGATTTACTTCTGTTTTTGAGAGTAAAAGCATATTGATTACTATTAGAAAATGTATCGAAGAATAGCAAAGAAACTGATTGTGTAAAATATCTTTGACGTTGGAGTAGTCTTTGACTATAGTCAGTCCGAGTCGGCAGCTAACTCTTGGTGTGTGTTGACGGAAGAACAATGTGAAGGTCGCCGTCATAAATAATTTTGAATTATGTTACTATTATTTTTGTATTATCTGAAAAGAAGAAACTACATTGGAAGAAACTGTATTTGAAACACCAAAATGAGAGAAACACGCTGAACCACGTCATTTTCTGCAGCCGACAACGATGCATTGTGGAATCGTACTTAGACAACTGAAGCCAAGACTTATATTTGCTTGCAAACGTCTAATGGAAAAGGTACTGTCACGAAATATGGCAAATTTAAGTTTATAAAAAATAGTGACCATATTTTCAACTTGTGTAATAGCCGGGAAGCCATATTTCAAGTTGTCCAGTACAGTTCGCCGATCTGCGACAGCCACATATCGCTGACTACTACAAAGGACGCGGGCGCTGCTCTGTGATAGTAGATTCCGCAATATGGATATGATTCTCCGAACGCGTTACGTCAACACTTACCTAGCGTCCGAACTTAATTTTTTGCGCAGATTTTACCGCTAGCAGCTGCCGTCGCCCACAGTTTCCAGGCGGCGTACGGCCAATTTTTGACCGCAGGTCATGTATTCAAAGTTCGCTACACCACTTTAGCGAAGCCTCCACTGGCAGGACGGTCGACCCACGCCCACAGCCGCGCTCGCGCGCGGCAATTGTACCTGCGGACGATGCGGCTCGCATGGAGCGCGACCGACTACAGTTTGACGGGGACGCTGCTGCAGATCGTCGCGCCGCGACATCTTCCGGTCGCCGTCGGCCACATACCTCCGTCTCTTGCCCACGTCCGCGATTTTCTGGCCGAACTGAGTTACGTGACCGAGGAGCTACCGGCGACGAGGGCGCCCAGCACGGGTGGTTACTACCGCACCTATCAGGCACGACAACGCCGTTTAACGTCGAACAACAACACCCAACCATCCGCTGGACCAGGGTGTGGCGAGCCGTCGACGTCCCATACCTGTCTATGTACGCTCGTTCCCAGTGGTATGTGGTGGTGAATGGCAGATCAGCCACATGCCAGCGCCTCCATTCGATCCATCTCACCGCACTGTGCCGTTGTCGATTCGGATGCGCACCACCTGACATGTGCTGTGACAGGCGGCTGCTGGAATCTTATACAACGTATGCTGGCGCTCCTGTTGCGACCACAGCCAGAGTCTGTCACGCCGGACGAACTCCTACACCCAGATACCGCTTAATTCTCCACTACAAGAAAGAACGCCGTCAGCTGGCTGGAGGCCATGGTGCTGTATTACAAGCCGCTCCCGAGAACGCTCTGGACTTGTGGCTCCACCTGACAACGACTCATGAGGCGTTCTGCCACCATGCGTTGTACCGCACGCGACTGCCGAATTATTTAGGCGCATTATTCGAGGATCCTCCTGCCCATTGCGGCGTTCCGAGTACTAGAGGGCACACTTAAAAATGATTCACGGTACACGATTGATCCTCAGAGCAAACGGTTTAGAGGGAGTCCCCCTTACATTCATTGCGCGAAGACGACTCGGAAAATTCTGGTGGCGGTTGTAGGATCCCGTTAAAAAATAAATTATATATATATAAGTGTATTTGATCCAATAAAGTTCTGCTGATCCTATCGAACCCTTTCCTTCGTTGGCTCTGGAACGGGTGATTGAGGCCAGGCCTCGGAAGACGACCCCTGACCTCTTTAACCACGACCCTTCTCTCACGCCCTTAATTAATAAATAAAAAATACTCTTGCGTGTGGCGGGAAGTACTTTTTTATTTGGTTAGATAATTATACGTTTACTTTCAGGTGATATTCATTATTTCCATTGAGAGGCACCCACATGCCTTGCTCATACTGTGGCATCAAGCAGTCAGGCCTGCAAGATGAGTGGTCTGCCAAGCGAGTGGATTCATTCTTATTTATCGAGTAATATGAACTCTCGTACTCTCAATTAAGTTACAAATTATCCTCCTGTATGAATAATACGCAACGGAAACGCACTTCTGACTATCAGTAATTTACAGAACTCTGACTGTTCACTACGCACTGGCAATACCACATTTTCTTTTTGTCTTTTATTTAACGGCTTTTATCAACATGTGGCCACCGCACTGAATATGAATGGCGCACACATTATAAATTCGGGACATCATGACAACATACAATTCGAAGGAAAAGTCCACCAATCTTTTTCTTTTCACTATCTTATTTATTCTGGTAAATTCTATAACCTAAACACACAAATTCTATAACCTACAACAATAACACATGAGAAATTCCGCCCAGTGGGCATGGCTTTACATTGGTGATTCTCTACCTTATGGTCTCGTAATTATTTAACGCTACAGTGCACTTTCTGGATAGGATGGTGGATCTTTTATTATATCTCACACTTCGACTCTCACAATCGTCATCACGAAACTTTCCTCCAGATCGAGCGGTACAGAAGGAACAAGCATAACCCACTAATCTTTTGAAACTACCTTGCTACTCTCCCATGCAAGCCACACATACCCAAATTACATGACATACATCACACTACAACATGGAATACAATACACTAAATAGTCACAACACTATCACTTTCAGCTTTCCCACTTCAATTAGTATTTATCCCAGTTTCACGCGACACTGCCCCACTTTGTAATTCTACTTTCCTACTATGAACTCTGGAGATATATGCACGTCTTCCTGTGCAATGCAAGCCAAGTGGCGTTGCTGGATAGACGGCCGACTCACCTTGCTTCTCTCTCAGAGTTTGAATCTAGCGTCACACGGAATCATATCACGCAAAGTAATATTAAGAACATATTCATCACACACGCGAGTCCTCAACTGATACCGTGGACGAGTACTTCTCTTTATCCTTTGTCTCATACACAGATTGAGACTCACACAGTACTTACCACGTGGAAGTACTCGTCTCTAATTTCAAGTCCTGCACACGCCATTTCTTAAATATTTCAACTTATGGTACACACGCTATTTCTTAAATATTTCAACTTATTGTACACACGCTAGTAGTTCAGCTTAACTTAAACACACGGAAGTATTTCAACTTATTGCTACACTTGGTTTCATTGTGACCGTTGGTCACTTCCGAAGATTACTACGATCCCATTAATATTACCTGCCTGACATTTAATTCTCCCCACAAAAGTTCCTGAAATAGAGAAATTATTATTTCAAACTACTCTTAAATATTCCACATGCATACCATGTCTCCACTCTTTTGTCTTTACGGAGCACAACTAAAACAGGTCTTAACAGCACAAGATCCAGCGGCAGAGTGCCGAAACATGGCCGTTCTTCAGGTCATCTCGCACCTCTGTCGAGGTGGGGGAAGACCATGCTACCGCATTGGTCAGCCACATTTCAGGCGCTCAAAGCTCTGGTAAGTTTCATCTCTTTGGTTCCACCAAAGGTGGCCAAAGTATCGTCTCAAAGATGATCATATATTCATATTCACTATCTGCGGTTAGCAGACGACCATACATTCATTCATTTCACAGATCTCACCAAACTGGATGTAGGGATTTATTTTGTGGGAGTGCACATGTGATCAATTAAATAAATAGTCATTCTTTCCCACACTGGTATCCGGCTTCGCTGTATTAATTGAAATTGAGTTATTATTAGAAAAAATATGTTGTTCAGACAAGAATAATGAAGTATGTTGTACCTATTTTCAATGTCGGGCGGTACTGTACCCTTTCACCATTACCGATCTCGCGGTCCCTGCTGGTTTATTGCAAAGTACAGAACAATAAAAAACTAACGTATTGGGTCACAAGTGAGTTATTTACTAACTCACTTGTGACGCAATACGTTAAGGTTCCGAATTACGTCGTTACCAGTAAATGGCCTACCTTTTCCTTACTAAATAACGCCAGTGAGCAAAAATGAAGATCAAAAGGAAAGAAACACAAAATAAGAACAGCTTTTACTTGCTTACAAAGAGGACAATAATTTTCTGACTTCTACCTTTACAACAAATCACATTTACGAAAGATGCGATTCACGTAAGATGTGACAAGCCTTTTACTTCGTGAATGGTTATACTTATCGAAACGCGGTTTTCGGCAAATGTTAGATCGTTCAGGGGCACGTATGTTTTTCGTTTTGAGCGCTGGTATCAACTGAGATACTGAAGTAAGTACTTTTTTTTTTAACTGAACCATCTACTTTTTATAACTGCATTCGACAGCTCTTGAGAAAACAATTACAGAGATATAGCATTTGTTAATGTTGAAACCTGTCATTACAAAATTCTAGAAATGTCCTAGAATGTAAGAGCACGGTGGCCGGAAACGACATTTGCGGCGCAAACACTGCAAGGCAGACATTTGGAACCAGGCTGCGCTCTTGAACCAATTACGACCTAGATGCAGGTTCCGCTACGAATGTTCTGCGTTAGAAATACGACATAGGCTAGAATCTAGCCGCGCGGGGTGACCGAGCGGTCTAGGCGTCTTGTCACGGTCCGCGCGGCTTCCCTCGTCGGAGGTTCGAGTCCTCCGTCGGGCATGGGCTTTTTTTTTGTGGTGTTAGGGCTCACAACTACAGTGGTCATTAGCGCCCAAGGGGCATGGGCGTGTGTGTCGTCCTTAGCGTGAGTTAGGTTTAAGTTAGATTAAGTAATGTGTAAGCTTAGGGACCGATGACCTCAGCAGTTTGGTCCCATAAGACCTTACCACAAATTTCCAAACATTTTGCTTGAATCTAGCGTATCACAAAGAGCTTAGGATAACTGTTTCACAATTGTGTATCGTCTCAGATTTACCTGAACTGAAACAGGGAAATCAACTGTTGATTCTTCAAAAATAAGGAGATTTTATACGTTGTAAAAAGCATCTACTGTATTAAATATCTAAATGTTAGAAGGAAGATTAGACCTATCTTTTCCCGTACATGGCTGTGTGCTTCTTAGAAGTAAAATATGTGCTATCGGACAGCTGTCTATCTTCACTGCTCTAAATTATATCATATGAGATACATTTGTTCAACTAAACATTTTATTAAAAATATAATGGTGGCCACAAAATAAACATTCTTCCTAACGAAACTTCATTTCATGCTAAACGTAAGCGCGTAATAACACTTATCTGACATTGCAAAGCAATTTCGTACACACATAAATGTAATAAACAATTTACTAATAATGAATTGGTAACCATCCAAATCGCATAACATAAAATTTGTCTTAAAAAAAATAACTTTACCCTTTATTTAAACGTGTGTTCAAATTGTTGACTATGGACTGACAGTCACATTTGCAATCGCCGTTCGAAAGAACGCTGAACAGGTGTGGTTAACAGTGGATGATATCGTAGAGCATGCACTGGCGATTCGGCGACACATATCGTCTGCCGTAATTGAGGCTTCGTCATGGACTGCTTCTTTGAGTGCTCCCCAAGGAAAGAAAGCAAGAGGGGTCAAGTCGGTAGACCTCGAGGCTATTTGACAACAGAATTTCGTACTATCCAACGTTCAGCACAGTTGTAGTCATTTGCATTTCAACATTGGCGACGGACTGGACAACAGTTGTGTTGCAGCCGTATGCATTGTCTGTCGACTATGCAGTGGTCGCTCTTCGGAAAAACCGCCAGAATGAGCGTACGAATGTCAGTTTACAACGCCTGGAATGAAGTAAATTTCCACAGTGTAAATTACTATGAGGCCGCACCATAAGCTTACGCTCAACGGCCGTTGACATTGCAGCTGACAAAGCCAGTGTGGATTTTCCGGCTGCCCAGTAGTGTACATTACGCAAATTTGTAGTAGCGTGGTCAGTAAACGTTGCTTCATCGGTAAAAAGCGCGCATTAAAAAAACGTAGTGCAGTCTCTCGGTGCTGAAGGGCAAACCTACAAAATTCTGTACGACGTTATAAATCACGGTCGTCGAGTGCCTGATGCAGTGACACATGACAAGGATTGGAAATTCTGTCGATGTAGGATGCGAACGACCCTCGTCTAGCTGATTCCACATTCCTCGGCAATATGTCCCGTATCACTGTGCGTACACATTAGCGTCGTAGCCAGAACAGCTTCTTGGTGCTCTCTATCAGTTGCAGTCCTCTACTTTCTTGTCCTTTTTTTAGAGGTGAAGAGTCTATCCGCACAAGCGCCCTAATAATTCGTGCAGTTGCCTGGCGCGTGGAACGCTAGCGCTCCGCCGCCGTGCTGCTTTTGCGGCATTTCATTTACAATCGCCACATAAAAGTAGTACATCCAGCTTCTCCTAATCGGTGTAATGTCTGGAGCCGGCGAATGTCAAAGCAGAAATGAACAGCCTGCAGTGCTGATGTGTCGACGTTCTGACGCCGCGCAGCGCGGGAGCTCCGCTCGCTTGGCTGCCGATTCCAGCCATCGTGCTCTCATATTCTACGACATCTGTCGAATTTTTTTGTACGACGGGTTTCAACGTCAACGTTAACGAACGCATTATCACTGTAATTGTCTTCTCAGGAGTTATCAAATGAAGTTTTAAATGTATGCGGATCCATTAAAAAAATAAAAAGGCATACATGCTTCAATGTTCCCATTGACACCTGCGCAAAAAAAAACAAAAAAACAAAAAAAAAAAAATAGAGAGAGAGAGAGAGAGAGAGAGAGAGAGAGAAGTGCGCTCTACATACTATCATCTTCCGAAAACTGTCACGTCTTACGTGACTCACTCTGTATATATTGCCTGTGATTCAGAAGAGAGAGCAGATTTCAGTTGTTTATTACAAACTACGTTGCGCGTGCGCATCACAGGGTAGAAGAGGGGTCAAAGTTTGGCACAGCTGCCCGCCCTCTTGTTTGTAGCAACATGGTGCCCACAGCACAAGAGAAAGCATTCTGTGTGTTGTGATTTTCGCCAACTCATTTGATTATTGAAGTGCAACGTGCATTCCGCCGTAGATTCAGCAAGAAGCAGCATCTACAGAAGCATATTTATGGGCGGCAACCGAAATTCTTGCAATTTGGTTGCATACTCGAAGGAAAGAACACTGGTCGCACATGCACGTCTGATGAAAACTTGGAGCGTATTCGAGATGCATTCACACGGAGCCCTCGGAAGTCCAGAAGACGGGCAGGTCAGCAACTTCATCTTCCTCAAGCAGCGGTGTGGCGTGTTTCGAAACGAAACCTCCATATGAAGCCTTGCAAGTTACAGTTACTGCACCGATTGTGTCCCGGCGACCGTAACAGGAAATACCAATTTTGCAGTTGAGTTCTCTTGGATATGGCAGAGGACCCTTTCCGAACGGGTCATCTTTTCTGGCGAATCAAATGGTTCAAATGGCTTTGAGCACTATGGGACTTAACATCTGTGGTCATCAGTCCCCTAGAACTTAGAACTACTTAAACCTAACTAACCTAAGGACATCACATACATACATGCCCGAGGCAGGATTCAAACCTGCGCCTGTAGCGGTCTCGCGGTTCCAGACTGTAGCGTCTGGAACCGCTCGGCCACTCCGGCCGGCTCTGGCGAATCGATGTTTCATCTAACTGGCAAAGTAAAACGACATTATGTAAGAATAGCCTGCCGGAGTGGTCGAGCGGTTCTAGGCGCTTCAGTCTGGAACCGCGCGACCGCTTTGGTCGCAGGTTCGAATCCTGCCTCGGGCATGGATGTGTGTGATGTCCTTAGGTTAATTAGGTTTAAGTAGTTCTAAGTTCTAGGGGACTGATGACCTCATATGTTAAGTCCCATAGTGCTCAAAGCCATTTGAACCATTTTTTATGTAAGAATTTTGGCGTCATAGAATCCAGACGTCGTCGTCGAACATGAAAGAGACTCGCCTAAACTTTTAAGTTTGTGGACTTTCCTTTTTTGCGTTGGAAACTATTGCAAGAATATCACACCTGGACATGCTCCAAAATTGGTTGTTTCCTGAGCTTCACGAAGACTGCAGTGATTTCATTTTTAGGCGCGATTGTGCCCCGCCTCACTTTCACCTCGAAGTGCGGTGTTATTTCAACAACGCCATCACCCGGCGCTGGACTGGAGGAGTTGGAGAACAAGATCTCGTATTACCAGGTCAACAGACCTCACACCTTGCAATTTTTTCTGTGGGGACACAGAAAAGACACGGCCTCTGTCCCACGTCTGACGGCTACTCTTCAAGAGCTGGGAAACTGAGCCTCTGAACCTGTCAATTCAATAAAAAGAGGTCTGCCGATTCCCTTGTGGCACGAAATGGACCACCGTTTCGATGTTTTTCGAGCAAACTGTGAATCTTTGTTCGTCGAGTGAGACGCGCAAAGCGTTCGTTCGGTGTGTCCACGTAGCGCTGGCGGCAGCACGCGCAGGGCGGTGGGCTGAGGCAGCCCGGGGGCCGAGGCGCAGGCTCGGTGCTGGGCCTGGCCTGCGGGGATTGCGGCCGCCCTGCAGCGGCGGCAGCTCACCGCGGCCAGACACCTGCTAATAGAACGCAGTCACGACCAGGGAGGCCCAGGCCCGGCCGCGCGCCTGCTCGCCTCGTCTAAACGCGGTAAACACACCGAGCCGGGCTGACGTCACGGCCGCTGTTAGCCGGCCAAGGGCGCCAGGAGGGGGGCAGGCCAGCCACAGCCAGACAGCTGCAAAGTAGCTGGCGTGGCCTCCGCTGCTCCCTGTCCTGTCGCAGTGCGGGGACTCCTCTGCTTCAGTTGTCCACGCATGTCTGTCCTGTCCAAACCTCTCCATCTCTGCGACCTACGTCCGTCTCAACATGTTTACTGTACTCGAGTCTCAGTACCCCTGTACAGTTTGCACCCTTCACACTTCGTTAGCAAATTCGACTCCTCCATATGCCTTCGCATGTCTTCTGCCAACAGATCCCTTCTTGTAGACAAGCTGTAGAACAAATTTATTTTTCCCCCAATTCGACTCATTAACTCCTCACTACCTGTCCTATCCGCCAGTCTAATCCACGGCTTCCTGCCTCTTCTTCTCTGCGCTGTTTATTGTCCAGGTTTCGCTTCTGTACAGATATCCCCAGAACAGAGTTTCCTAGCATTTATCATTCAAACATATTTCTCTTTTTTTAGAAATAAAAAGCAAAGCTGGTGTCACTACTTCAATGTCTCAGTTCCCAATCTCATTCCCCCAGCATCACGTGATTTACTGCGACTGCAGTCCGTTTCTGTTGTTTCACTTTTCTTAATGATCACCTTATAACCTCATTTCAAGACGCTGTCCATCTTGTTCAATTGCTCTTCCGAGTCCTTAGCCGTCTCGAATAGAACGCCAGTATCATCGGCAAACCTCAAAGCTTTAATTTTTTCTCTCTGAACTTTAATTCCCTTTCCACATTTCTGCTCGGTTTCCTTTACCGCTTGCTCAATATATATACTAATCAGAAAAAGAAAAACCTTTCACTTTTATTGAGAGCGATTGATATACACTGGCAGTCTCTCCCTGACCGTCCGTCACAAAAACCTTCGCGCTCCTGCGATTTACAGCGCGACTGGAATGCGGTGTTCCGTGACGACAGTGATTGTCGAAACTGCCACTCGACGGCCGTAATGTTGAAGACGAATGCGTGAGCTTCTTTAAGCGTCAGTTTCAGGCTGTGTTTCGACTGTTGGCCCCTCGGTTTTAACATCGAATCTTTCATATTATCAACAAGTCCACACCCTGAAGAAGGGACGGTCGCTGTGGCCGAGCGGTTCTAGGCGCGTCAGTCTCGAACCGCGGTCATCGCTACGGTCGCAGGTTCGAATCCTGCCTCGGGCATGGATGTGTGTGATGTCCTTAGGTTAGTTAGGTTTAAGTAGCTCTAAGTTCTAGGTGACTGATGACCACAGATGTTGAGTCCCATACTCCTCAGAGCCATTTTTGAACCTGAAGAAGGCGCCCCTCTTGGTTAACTGTGGATGGTGTGGCACGTACACTCTCCCACGCCGTGCCACTCACCACACCGTCTTGGTGTGAATGGTTACGTAACGCAGTGCACAGTTTATTTGCGTTTATTGACAAACTTCGTACTGTTCGCGTTAGCATCGTTCATGCGTTGTTTAGACTGCATAATACTATGGCTCTGTGCAGTACTTGAGAAACCGTCTTTTTCCATTTAGTTCAACGTTACAGTTCGCAATATACGAGTATACACCGTTAACTGATGTCCTCATGTCATTTCCAGTAATGCATTTGACGCTTTAGTCTCAACGTTTTTGCAGTCGCTACCCGGAAACTGCTGCACCATAATCTCCACTGTGCACAATTCGTTCTCTCACTTACAATGTCACATAACAACGGAAGTCGTATGTCGAAAATACATGATCCCACAGATCTTTGTGGATTTTAAGTAAAAAATAAATAATGGTACTAACGACGATCCAGCATCAAATAAAATAGAGCAAAACAATAAAAACGATTCACATTTGTTCCTCGTAGCTGTATCGTTACCTATTACAGATTTACGCGTCGCTCCCATTTGATGTCGCGTCTTAGTATTATCCTCAAGGTACTGATCCTTGCAGCTTAAAGACAGTTGTCATCCGTTGTTCAAAGTAGAAATTTAACCTAACTCTGTCAGCATTTTTTTTTTCGCGACCATTCGACGTGCATACTACCCTGTATACAGGGTGTTACAAAAATGTACGGCCAAACTTTCAGGAAACATTTCTCACACACAAACAAAGAAAAGATGTTATGTGGACATGTGTCCGGAAACGCTTAATTTCCATGTTAGTTTCGTCAGTATGTACTGTACTTCCTCGATTCACCGCCATGATTTCAGACAGGATACTCTACCTGTACTGCTACAACATGTGCCTTTACAAGTACGACACAACATGTGGTTCATGCACGATGGAGCTCCTGCACATTTCAGTCCAAGTGTTCGTACGCTTCTCAACAACAGATTCGGTGACCGATGGATTGGTAGAGGCGGACCAATTCCATGGCCCCCACGCTCTCCTGACCTCAATCCTGTTGACTTTCATTTATGGGGGCATTTGAAAGCTCTTGTCTACGCATCCCCGGTACCAAATCTAGAAACTCTTCGTGCTCGTATTGTGGACGGTTGTGATACAATACGCCATTCTCCAGGGCTGCATCAGCACATCAGGGATTCCATGAGACGGAGGGTGGATGCAAGTATCCTCGCTAACGGAGGACATTTTGAACATTTCCTGTAACAAAGAGTTTGAAGTCACGCTGTTACGTTCTGTTGCTGTGTGCTTCCATTCCATGATTAATGTGATTTGAAGAGAAGTAATAAAATGAGCTCTAACATGGAAAGTAAGCGTTTCCGGACACATGTCCACATAACATATTTTTTTTCTTCGTGTGTGGGGAATGTTTCCTGAAAGTTTGGCCGTACCTTTTCGTAACACCCTGTATATGCCACTGTCGGCGGCAGCCCGACGAAGCTGCTGTCCCGTCTCATATGTCGTTCGCGACGTATCTTGACAACTTCAGAGCTGCATCGAGCGCATCCTGTCTATCCGTTCTTCTGTCCTTTTCGTAAAGAGGTCCGAGACAGGCCGAGGAATATGTAGCAGCAGAAGCAGGAAAAATCCCACCGCATTCAGTGCGAGAATTTAGACTCATCCTATGAAAACGTATGTTTTCAGTGAGGTCGTAAATGTGTCGCTTTCCAGTTTGCCACATTTCCACATTCCTTAGTCTGATGTAAGCACGCACCTGAAGTATTGTTTAGGTGGTTATAGTAGACAACGAGCGGTGGACCAACCGCCTAGTACATCGTACAGCTCACGCCTGTCGTTCCAGACGGTTACTTGTCCTCCAGCATATCGTTCCAGTATGCGAGGTGGAATGTAGGGTAAGGTGGCGTGAATCCGACCTAGTAGTTTCTTGTGGATATAAAACACTTATCCGAGGTCGGATTTTAATGTTATATACGTTAAATTACAGGTAATATAAAGGAGCAACTGGTTGCAAAATATTTTTGTTATACCATCCATAGTTTTTGAGATATCTGTATTTTAAGAAAAGCCCATTTTTGCCATTTTCAAAAATGGTAGGGTAAATCCGACCCCCTATTTGTTTGGCTGATTTTGCACAGAAATAGTTCTGAATGAACGGTTTTTTGGGAAATAATTGTAAGCAATTATGTTTTTTACATAAGTGAACAAAATGTATTCCAAAAATAACAATGTTTAGAGTACTACATGTACTGAAGGTTAAATGAATTAAAATTTAATTGAAAAAAGATGATTTCATAGCACGGCGGTGCAACAGCAATGTCGATCTCTCAATGTTAAAATGATAAGCTGCAGTTCGTAAAGACATTCCCATTTGCATTGCAGCAACTGCTCGGCTAATATCGTTTTGATTGCGTTTTGTCGTTTTTCGTTTCTAATTTCGTATCATTTTTCCTGAAAATAATCAAAAATTCCCATTGTTTCCCTAAATAAATAATTCCATACACATAAACGATAAAAAATATGTTGTCGGATTTACCCATCATTTAGCACACGTAGAAACAATTTACGCGAAATTCCCAACAAAAAGGATACATACACTGAATAGGTCATTAAATGCACTACAAAATCACTTACTGTTTGTTTTGCGATCATTTTATTTAATAAGGTAAATCTAGTGAGGCAATTTGCACAAAAATTGAATTGAAGCAATCGAAAACACGCTTGTCTTGTGAGTGTCTAAATGTCAAATGCGGCAAAGCTGTGAAGGTGACATTTTCGTTATTTAGAATGCTCTTTATGGTAACACTAATGCGAATCGCTCCGCTTTGCTAGAGGGCGGTCGGATTTACCCCACCTTACCCTAAGTGTAATATGACTGGCGTGAGTTGTTGCCTCAGTGTGTGGAGTACGAGTACCATCAAATGTACAGCAGTCAGAGAAAGATGGAGTTGTTGCAGGAAACACTCTTCTCTTTGCTCACAATGGCAACTAACCTGCCGACGAAATTATTGTCTATCATCGACCGAACTACGATACTACAGACGTGAGCTACGACGTCTGAGATGTATTTCCACTCCCGTCATGCCTCAGAGTACTTACTTCTCTTGCCTAGGCCGCCTTAAAAACTAACGTCGTATCGGAAGATCCGTTGGAAAGTGGTGTGTTACGCACAGCCCACTAACTGTCAGCTCACACGAAAAGACGCGGCACCGGCGCTGAAACTCCCGTCACGATTCTGTCCCTCATTTACGAGGGGACGGTCGACCCAATCAGTGCGTGCGTTCTCCCTGCTGACCCTCTTCTTCATTCCACAGCACTGCAGGTGCGAGGAAAGTTCTTTATAGTCATCATGTCTACCTTACTGTTTTTTGTCCTCTTTGTTTTCTTTTTTAGGGAGATTGGGTTCTAGCAGTGTGTGGTCAGACACATTTTGCTTTGGTTGGTCTACTGACCATTATACCCGTATTTGTGGAAGTGTTGGCTGTGGTGGCGTAGCCTGCCGACGCGGCCGTCCACAGACCCGCTAGCCGCGGCTCGCGCGAGCTGCCCGGCCGCCCCCACGTCTGCCCATCCCTGGCCCGCCCCCACTGCTGCGGGCCAGCCGCCTAACCACTGCTGAGAAGGCTGCGTCGACAACAGCCGCCAGGCGCCGTCGCTCGATAACATCGGCTGACGGCTTCGTCCCAGTGCGTCCGACCTCCTTCGTCAGTTTTTGGAGGGTCTGAGGAGGATGGGTTAGCTCTGTCGAAGAGCATACCATCTCTTTTAACTTTCTAAGGTGGGATGACACGATGCACCTGTTCTCGGACACGAGTGCTGCATTGTGGCACTTCCACCTGTGTATACCTCGCGAAAAGCGCAGGAAGATAAAATTAGAGAGATCCGACTCGACACGAAGGCCGACGTGCAGTCGTTCTTCCCAAGAACTGTACGCGACAGGAACTGGAAAAGTGGGAAGTGGCACTAGTGTGAAAAGTAACCTCCGCCACACACCACAATGTGGATTGCGGAGTGTAGATGTAGACGTAGATTAAACGTGCTAAATGCATCGTGCATCTTGATCAGCTATATCTGTTTCGAAAAAAACATGGCGGGTAGTGTACACTCTTTCCTCACCTGGAATAATCAGATCAGTTGTGCGAACAAACAGGGTGTCCCAGAAGGAATGGTCTGTTATCAGAGATGTGACAGGAACGATCATTTTAAGCGAAAAAGTATAGCGAACTGGGCTCTAAAATGCATTCCTAAAGAGCTATGTACACTTCATCTTTACAGTGTGAAACAAATCTCTTCTATAGATCTGACATGATTAAATTTTCCTTGAGAAATTTGAGTCTCTGTCTGCAATCTCTATGCTTTCCATATTTTAGAGG